>NC_143060.1:16286785-17507142 GCF_052426305.1 Pelodiscus sinensis | reverse complement strand
CTGGATCACCCTGTTCTGGTCATTCCCTCTGAAGCACCTGGAACTGGCTACTGTCATAGGACAGGATACTGGGTTAGATGGACCATTGGCCTGACCCAGCATCACCATTTTTATGTTCTTAAGCAGCCAGCAATGACAGCAGTGGTGAGCAGCAGCAGATTACAAAGGTAGCAGCAACAAGCCATTTGCTGAGGTGGCAGCAGCAGCAGAAGCCTTGCACAACACTCTAGTCTCTTTCAAGGAGCTGATGAACCCAGTGCGTGGGAGTGGGGAAGTATTATGTCTTAGGACTGGTCTACACTACTGCAGCAAGTTGACCTAAGTTATGCTACTTCAATTACATGAATAACTTAACTGGAATTGATATAGCTTAGGTTGACTTATCGCAATGTCTACACTGTGCTGTGTCGACAGGGGATACACTCTTGCTGATTTACCTTACACTTCTCAGGGAGCTGGAGTACTGGTGTCAATGGGAGAGCACTCTGCAATCAGTTAAGCGTTTCTTCACTAGACCCACTAAATTGACACCGCTGCATCGATTGCGGCAGTGCTGATCTACCAGTCAGTACAGACATGGCCTTAGAGGCACCCAGGGTAGTGTTTGGTTTTCCCAAATTACATGGTGGAGTCTCAAGCTGATTGTGTTTTGGATCATTAAGATAATCCTCGAGGTATTGAACCCTGGATCGTGTTGCTGCTGCAATGAACTGGTAGAAGGGTTACAAAGTGAACAGAAAAACACATGGTGTCAAGTGTCAGAGGGGTAGCTATGTTAGTCTCAATCTGCAAAAGTGATTATCCTTGCTGCTTTTGCAGAAAAACCACATGTTGACTTCCTTGGGAGTTGGGGCAGAGTCTACGTGATATGCCCATGCTTGCACAGCAAGTCTTTTTCTGAGTTGGGTTTCCATTTTAAGAGTTTCCGGCTCTCTGCCCATTAGAGCATTCTGCATTCCTTCTTGAGAAGATGGTTGTAGGGATTCTTTACCTTGACAGAGATCCCGTTCCCTTTGGAAATCACATTTGTTCTGGGTCTGCAACTGGCTGAAAAAATGGATGGCAAAGACTTGGCAGAAGAGAACTATGAATTGGACTCTAAGGGTATGTCTAGACTACAGGGTTTTGTCAACAGAAGTTTTGTCGACAGATACTGTCGACAAAGCTTCTGTCAACAAAGAGCGTCTAGACTACATCCAGTTCTGTCAACAAAGCAAGCCGCTTTGTCGACATAACAGTGTGGACGCAAAGGACAGTGTAGATGCAATAATGCCTTCTATTGACAGAACTCTGTCGACAAAAGGCGTTATTCCTCATAGAATGAGGTTTACATACGTTGACAAAACTGCTGAGTTTTGTCAACGTTATGTCGACATAACTCAAAGGCAGTGAGGACGCAGGTATAGTTTTGTCAACAAAAGTCCACTTTTGTCGACAAAGCCCTGTAGTCTAGACACACCCTAAGAGTGATGTGTGTGCATATACACCCTTAAGCTTTTAATACATCTTCAGATAATTTAGAGCAGGATTTCTTAAACTTCATTGCACCATGACCCCCTTCTGCCAATAAATATTACTACATAAACCCAGAAGAGAATACCAAACTCCCTGAGCCTCACCACCTCAGGTGGGGACTACCTCTGGATTAAATACCCTTTAGTTTTATTTACTCAATAATGGTGAATTTTTGTTTATGTTCTTATTTTGTAATTAGGTGCTTGAGCTCAAAAGGGCTATTCTAGTTGGGCTCTTCTCTGGGAAACCAGATTCAATTCTCTTATGTCAATCATGACTGCCTTCTCTACCTACTGGAAGGCAAGCTGATAAGAACTGGAAAGAGGAAATGATGCATAGTATGACATAACACAAACTAGGAGATTGTGGATATTTGTCTCCCTCTAGTGGCTGGTGTTCAGAAGTTGTTTATGATTATACTAATCCTGTGAGCTGTGGAAATCAGTTCTTAAAAACAAGCAGTAAGTCATGCTTTTAGTGTGAGAGCTGCTGCATTCAATTCCACTCTTCCTAAGTACCATCACTTACATGAAGAAAAAAGTGTATTTGCTAGCAGACATATATCTTATGACAAAATATTTATTTACTGGCAGACAAATATGTTTGGTATTAAGACTTTTCCAGCCAAAACTTTCACTTTGTACAAAGAGCGTATAGATTTACACAAGACATCTTATATATGCAATGACGCCTGTTAGGTCAAGACTCATCCACTTACATTGAAAGTTTATTTCCACTTTAATTTAATAAAGTTTATTTTTACTTTAACAGAAATAGATTTTGGAAAGTCTAGACCAGGAACCAACAAAAAAGAAAATTCAGTGTTAACACTAATACTGTCTCTAAGGGCAGGCACTCTTCAGAAACCAGGGCATTAAAACTGAGCTTTCCGATTTCTGTTTTAAATCAGAACTACAGTGGTTTTTTTCTTAAATGCTCCAAGGGTGTGAACTTAAAATGGTCCCTAAGTGTGGAAAGAGGTTAAAAAAAGAGCTCAAACAACATTTTAACATTTTAAAGCATGAAAAATAAAGAATATGAGCAAATATTTGTGAACATCTTTTGAGGGCTGTAAGCAGAACAAATCCTGGGGTATTTTAGAATTGTCACAGGGCCAAATCTTATTTCTTTTACTCATATGATGAAGACTTATTCAAGTCAATGGCTTGATGCTGCTTCTGTAAATAAGGGAGAGCAAGGTTTAAGTCCTGGTTTATAGAAAATAACATGGATTTTTTTTCCAGTAGGAGAAGCCAAAAATGTACAGATTTGACCTATATATGAGACATTTTTAGAGCCAGGATTGAGACGGAGCGTAATGCCTGGACGATGGGGCTGCATGTAGCAGTACTGTCCCAGGAGGAGTCCGCACAGGGAATTGAACTTGAAGCATGTCTAACACTTGCTGCTGGGAACTTCCCTTCCAGTTTAGGTAGCAACACACATGCTAACTCTGCTGAAGCTAGTGCACCTAAATAGCAGTGGAGCTGGGAGTGGCATAGGTGGCATCTTTGGATGAGCTGCTCGAGGATACACCTGGAGATTCCAGCGTTTTTGTACTCCTGAACGGATGCCCATGCTACCCAAAGCGACATGCCTGTTTTTGTGCACTAGCTCGAGTGGAGCCAGCACATCTTGTAGCAGCAAAGCTTGCTCCCAACTGCAGCAAAGATACACCCTTCGAGTTACAGTTGCCCAAGTTCTGTCTTGCTTCTGGACTGGCGCAGTTTGTTACAGCCCTTCACTAGTTACAGCACATTCCTCTTACAGTGGCTCAGCTCTTCTGGCTGTACATGAGAGGTTCGATCCAAGGCTCCATCCAGCCTCTTTCTACCCATCTGCTTGGTACGGGAGCAGTGAGTCCTTCTCAGTTTGTTCTTGATCCCCGACCTGAGCCAAGATGCATGGAAGCTGTTCAGAGGGACGGATGAGGCAGGAAGAGAGGGAGTGTGGTTACTGCTTCCTCTGAACAGCCACGTAATGGCTAGGGACAGTCTAGCCCTCATAGCATTTTCACAGATTTTAGGCCAGAAAGGACCATCATAATCATCTAGTTGACCTCACTGATCATAAAGGAGAGATTTGATAGTGCTAAGACCATGCAATGAGATTCTATAGAATTGCCTAGGGTCCTACCTTTTCTACAGAATTGAAAAGCAATCCTAGAGACGTTAACAAATAATTATGTCCAGGGAGGAATTCTCTCTCCTGTCGAATTCTGAATTAAAGTCCATGGGCCTTTTGATCCAGGGCTAGACACTAAATCAACACTATGTGTTTCACGGTGGCAGGTCATTTTCCAACTCACTATACTGTGTTAACCAGACATCATAAATTCAGCAACATCAAGGAAAATTAAAAATCTTGGCGATCTTTATTACTGAATTTGTATGTGCAGCTATAAGCAAATTGTGTGCAGCATTTATTGATCACAGAGGCCGAGTAAGCATTATTGTAGCACACAGGAGGAAGAAATAAACAAAGAATAAAATTAATACAATGAATATGCCAGTCACAGTGTCTGAAAGCTTAAGTGTCAAAGAAAGGCGCAGAATAAAGTGCTCCAGAGGAATCTCCACAGTGGTGAATATCAAGTTATTTACAACATACCACAAACATCAATGAAAGCATTTTTACCCATTCAGACATTTAATAAATCCAGTCTATAAGCACTTTTCAGTGGCTGACTCTGAAATGACTCTAGGGGGAGTGTTGCTTTTTGAAATTTTACACTGGTACACCGAGTAAGGAATTTGTGAGACATTTGCGCAGAAGGAAAGGACAGGAGGCATTAGCCTGTGCACAGAATGGCTAACAATTGGAGTGTTTACCTCAGAGCTGGGATTCAGTTACACAATGATGGAGATGTCTTATAATAAATTCTCCCACAACTCTGTCTCCCTAATCCCTCAGGGTATGTCTACACTACCCTCCTAATTCAAAATAGGAGGGTAATGTAGTCATACCGCAATTGCAAATGAAGCCCGGGATTTGAATTTGCATAAAGCCGGCCGGCGCCATTTTTAAATGCCGGCAGTTCGAACCCCGTGCCGCACGGCTACACGCGGCACGGAGTAGCTAGTTCGGATTAGTATTCCTAATCCGAACTAGCTGTACTCCTCATTCCGCGCGGCACGGGGTTCGAACTGCCGGCATTTAAAAATGGCGCCGGCCGGCTTTATGCAAATGAAGCCCGGGAAATTCAAATCCCGGGCTTCATTTGCAATTGCGGTATGACTACATTACCCTCCTATTTTAAATTAGGAGGGTAGTGTAGACATACCCCCTGTTCTTTCATTCCCGACCCCACTTCTACTCCTCCTATGCATCCAAGGGGTCCTTCTCGCCCTTGCTGTGGGAATGGCAGAGAGAAAGGCCATCCTTGGGGGCGCAAGACCTGGGGCAAATACCCCCTCTATCTCAGGCCCTAACCTGCCTCTGCTTCACCCTGCCTCCACTCTACTCCTTCTTTCAAACACCATCCCTGCTTCACCCTCACCCTGCTGCCTCCTGCCCCTGCTCTACTCCCTTCTGCCTCATTGCAGCCCTTCCCAAAGAACTCTCCCCTGAGAGATGTGACCTGGGGGATTTCTGGAGGGCCTGGTGGAGTAGGACGGTAGCAGGGCCCCCTCCCTCCACACTCTCTGCAGCAACGGGAGCCATGCAAAGCGGAGTGACCCAGTAGCCTATTATGTTCCACTGCCCATCTCCCAGCCAGCTTGCTCCACTTCATTGTCCACCCTCTGTTCCTGGCCTCTGCTCCAGCCTGCTTCACTCCGCTCTGATGGCTCAGTGTGCTGGAGCACTCTGGTTCCTGCTGCCTGAGTGAGGCGGAGTGACCCACCTGGGAGATGGGTGGTGTAGCACAGCAGGCTGCTGGGTCGCTCTGCTTCCCTCTGCTGCGGTGAGTGTGGGTAGAGGGGGAGGAGAGGCCCAACCCCTGCTGCCACCCCACGCCAGTCCGCTCAGGTGATTCATCAGGTTTCCCTGAGTGCTGCGGGCCAACATCCATATGGGGGACTGTCCCATCCATAGAATGGTTGGGGAGGCCACTGCAGGGCCCCCCAAGGAGTGGTGCAGATGGCAGCTGCTCCAAACCATCCTATGGATGGGATGGGATGGCTCCCTTCTTGCAAGGGGGAGGTGAAAGAAGCAGAGGTGCCATCTGATTGCTCACAGGAGGGGTGAGGGTGAAGGGAATGGAGTAGTCTGACACTGTCCGTCTCTTTCTGCTTCCTCCTATTCTCCTCACAGACTTTAAGGCCAGCAGGGACCATCATGATTAAGGTTAAGAGTTCGTCACAGATGTTTTTAGTAAGAGTCATGGACAGGCTGTGGGCCAGAAACAAAAATTCCCACAGAAGCACATGACCTGTCTCTGACTTGTAGTAAGCCCCTGCTCTCTCCTCCAGAGGTGAGGAACTAATAGTCCAAGCCCCATTGCTGAGGGCTGTCCAGCCCTCCAGTCCTGCTGCTGCAGTGGGGGTGAAGTCACAGAGGCCAGAATCTGTGACCTCTCTGACAAGGCTGTAACCTTAATCATGAAACTCTAATCTGACCTCCTGCACGTTGCCAAGTATAGAACCTCACCCACCCACTCCTGTAAGAAGACTACAACCTCTGGCCAAGTCACTCAAGTCCTCAAATCTTAATGTACAGACTTTAAGTTACAGAGAATCCACATTTACTCTAGTCCAAACCAGCAATTGACCCAGACCCCACATTACAGAGGAAGGCACTCACCTGAAACAAAAAATCCCAGGACCCGCTCATTTGATCTAGGGGAAAATGCCTTTTTCACCCACCTTCAGTTAGCTCCTGAGCATGTGGGTGAGACCTGCCAGCCAGACAACAGGGGAATGAATTCTCTGTGGTAACTCAGTCTTCCCCATCTAGCATCACTGGGCATTGGAGCGATTTGCTAATAGCAGTCACAGTTGGGCCATGCTGCATTGTAGGCAACCTCACCACAGCATCCCCTCCAGAAACTTAGCAAGCTCAGTCTTAAAACAAATTAGAGTTTTTTCGCCCTCCACTGCTTCCCTCGGAAGGCTGCTCCAGAACTTTGCTCCTCTGATGGTTAAATCCCTTCATCTAATTTCAAGTCTGAACTTGTTGATGGGTAGTTTATATCTGTTTGTTCTTGTGCCACCATTGGCACTTAACTCTCCTCTCTCCCTCGCTAGTGATTATCCCCCTGATGTATTGATAGAGAGAAGTCATACCTCCCCTTAGCTTTTGTTTTGTTAGGCTAAACAAGCCAAGCACCTTACGTCTCCTCTTTTAAGGTAGGTTTTTCTCTGATCATCCGAGTAGTGCTTCTGTGCACCTGTTCTAGTTTGAACTCACCACTCCTAAACATGGGAGACCAGAACTGCACACACTGTTCCAGAGGAGGTCTCACCAGTGCTTTTCCAAAGCTATGTCTACACTGCAGGTTTCTTGTGCAAGAACAGCTGTTCTTGTGCAAAAACTTGCGGAGCGTCTACACTGCACACCTGTTCTTGAGTGAGTAAATGTACAGTAAAGTGTCGGAACAGAGGGCTTCTTGTGCAAGAGTTATTCCTCTCCTCATGAGGAATAAGCCCTCTCGTGCAAGAGCTCTTGAGCAAGAAGGCAGCGTGGACAGGCAACAGGAGTTTCTTGTGCAAGAAACCCCTATGGATAAAATGGCCATCAGAGCTTTCTTGCACAAGAGAGTGTCCACACTGCCATGGATGCTCTTGTGCGAAAGCACTTGGCAGTGTGGACGCGCTCTTGTGCAAGACCTTTTGCACAAGACCTCTTGCGCAAAACATTTTTGCGCAAGAAGCCTGCAATGTAGATGTAGCCCAAGTGTGTAATGGGGTATTCATCCCACTCAAAGCTGAAAGGGTAAATTAGGCCAAAAAACCTATAAACTGCACCTGAAGGAAATCTAGGGTGTGCTAAGGCCTAAGTGGCTGATGCAGCTCAGCTGGGGGAGAAGCTGAGCTGGGATCATAAAGCCAGGAACCTGGCAGCAGAAGGACGGCTGCAGAGAAGTAGTCTGCAGGCAGTCCTTGGGGAAGGTAGGTAGGCAGGCAGGCTATGTTTGCTTCCTAGGAGGGTGTTTGAGCTGGCATTACCAGAGGAACAGGAGCCAGAGAGTATGGGAGAGACTCAGGGAAAAGCAACAAAGTCCAGAAAAAAACAGACATTAGCTGCTGATTAAAAGGTCCCTTAGCTGGAACCCAGAGTAGAAGGTGGGCCTGGGTTCCCCTTCCACTGAGGGAATGGCCCCTGAGATAGTGAATGGGAAGACGATCTGAGACTGCTGGTGAGGGGAGTCTTTGACTCACCCCTGGAAAGGGAAACCACGGAGTAACTTGGCCAGAGGCTCAAATCGCAAAGAAGAGGTTACAGTTCCTGGAATGAGAGAGGGGCCATAAAATGGGGAAGAGACAGAATATGAGCACTGGACGGGGCATTGGCTGGTAGAGTTAATCCCCAGAACCGCCTAGAGGTGGCACCCTCCCGCCCTGAGAAGAGTGCCCCCATCACAAATAAAAAACAGGACTATGTAGCACTTTAAAGACTAACAAGATGGTTTATTAGATGATGCGTTTTCCGGGGCCAGACCCACTTCCTCAGATCAAATAGTGGAAGAAAATTGTCACAATCATATCTACCAAAGGATACAATTAAAAAAAATGAACACATATGAAAAGGACTAATCACATTTCAGAACAGAAGGGGGATTCATATGTGTTCATTTTTTTAAATTGTATCCTTTGGTATATATGCTTGTGACAATTTTCTTCCACTATTTGATCTGAGGAAGCCCACGAAAGCTCATCACCTAATAAACCATCTTGTTAGTCCTTAAAGTGCTACATAGTCCTGTTTTTTGTTTCAGCTACACCAGACTAACACGGCTACATTTCTATCCCCATCACAAATAGTAACAGCGTTTTCCTGTCTCTCCTGGAAATACCTCATCTCCTGCTATAAAGGTGTCAGCTCCTGTGGAGAATGGGGAGAGCTTTATCCTGCAGCCACCTTGCTTAGCTGCTCTTACCCCAGGAGGTGGGCGAGTATCCGGAAAGAACTTCAGGAGAGTGCTCCCCTGCTGCCAGCAAGTGAACAGTCAGGTTCTGCCCCCAAATTACAAGTAGGCTAAAGCACCTGTTGCAAGGGGATCTGGGCACAGAACTTTAGGAGCTGGAGCTTTAAGGGAAACACCAAATACTGGGAGAGTTGATGACGCTGGACTATGACAAAAATAGATTACCTATAAGAAGAGAACAGAGAGTATGGAAAGACAGAGGGATTAAGAAGTGGACCAGATGAGGAACAGAGCTATGCGCTGAACCTGGTATTCTAAACAGGTCAGTCTATGTTTATTTACAGAAGCTAAGAAAGGAAAGGGCTGATGTTTTCTATTATTTATATCGCTGTAACACCCACAGAGATAAGGTAGGTGCTGTGCAGCTACATATAAAGACACAGCCAAAGAGCAGTAGCTCTGTAGCAAAGAGCAGTGTGCTCTGTGTTGTGTAATCTTACACTCTGATATAATATCCGATTGCCAAGCAGGCTGGAAGATATATGAAATCCCATTATCTGAAAAAGTCTGAATATACAAGAAACACAGCTTCAACGGGGAAAATAAATATTTACAAGGTTAAATTTGGGATGGGTTTATGATGTCCCATCTCGGTGTCAGAATCTTTTGGGGTTTTCTACTAGGATGTCCACGGCTACAAAACAGTATGGCCACAACCAATCTCAGAGAAACATCAAGCACTGCAGCATTGACTGCAAGCCCTGTGTAGCTGAAACTATATCACAGAATCCCATAGTGCACTTCATGCGGGATGGAAGGTGATTTCATCTCTCATACCATGTCAGATATAAGCAAGTGGTTAAAAAAGAAGCTCTGAAATGATCTGTCAATACACAGGTATTTTGAAAATTGATCATGTCAGATCTGGTGAACGCTAGTCACACAAACTCACACTTTCTCAAATTTGAAAAGTTGATCTGCTAACCAGCTTGCTCTTCACTTTTCTGCTGAAAAAAAACATCTGCAGGGATTTCATGCACAAAGTTGTTTTAAGACCATCATAACATACCACAAAGTCATCAGTTCTATATCTTCTTCTGGGGGTAATCCTGTTATTCAATAATCTGATTTTAGAACTCTGCATATCAGAGAACAATCTTTTTAGCCTCTTTCTTCCTGAAACCATAGGGCTACAAAGTGCTTCAAGCTAAGCATCAGACAATCTTAGAAGATGTTGAGATCTATACCCACAAGATTCATTTGATATATAAATACCTATATAATGAATTATATAAATTTACAGAGAGACATAATCCCCACCCCAAGATGCTTCAAGTTTAATGCTCAATACAAATAAAATATCAAATTCACAGGCTGAAGGGCCTACCAATGCAGATTTGTATAATTATTTATAAGGTAAATCTCTCTGTTCACTGTGTATTCATGACTTTACTTTGACAACATCCCATGCAGTGTTATAAAGGGACTTTCTCAAGGTCACACAAGAAGTCTCAATAAAGCCAGGAACTGAACCAAGATTAACTGAGTCCCAAACTATTTTGTTAGCCAAGAGACTGTCCTCCCCACCCCCAGTTTTCCCATCTTTGATTGCTGTTGAAGGAAGAAGGGCTTTAAGGAAGGATTTGACTATACCATTCTTTTTCATTTAGGCTAGGTCTACACTATAGCTTTTTTTTTTTTTTTTTTTTTTTTTTTTTTGGAAAAAGCAATGCAAATTGCACTCTGCAATTTGCATTGCTTTTTTCTGATTGCTTTTCTAGAAGAGGCTTTTCCGTTATTCGGCCTCATCTAGATGGGGCCAAATGGCGGAAAAGCCTCCTCTTTCAGAGGAGCCCCTATTCCTCATAGAACGAGGTAAATAGGGCTCCCCAAAAGAAAAAAAAAAGCGGAAGAGCTAACGCGTTCCCTGGACACGGTGGAGGTATCCTGGAAAACCCCTGCAGTCTAGACGTACCCCCAAATAATACTGGTAAAAAAATTTCAAAAATAATTCTCAGATTAGACAGGCATTCCAGAAGGTCTAAAGATGCCTTCACAGATTTTTCTCTGGAAAGACAATTAGCTTGAGTTCATGTCAGAGACTTCATTATAAATTTTCAAAATTCGGCCCTGAATTTCCCATCATGTACTTCTCTACTGCTTTTAGCCCTAGCAGGGCATGCAGGATAGGCCAGCCTATTTTTACCACCTAACTAAAATTTAACTTCAAATTCATCTTGTAATTACAACCCTGACACCCAAATTATTCAAACAGGCTGCAATAGGAGCAGGCATAGATGGGAGACCTTTTATGTAGGGTGTATATGCATTTCCTTCAAAGTTCTCATTCTAGCTGGTGGCATGCAAAATATCAGCATTCAAAGGGTTAATAATAGCTACTCACGTTTCCAAGTCAAAATACACCCACCACAAGATCTCTCAAGTCAGAAGTTTTTTTCCAGAAGTACATTGGGTTGGTTTGCTTCTTTACAGGCAAAACCCCTGCTTCTTTAAATGTGAACAATACTAATTCTTGGAGCAACGAGAGAGAGAGTATTGGAGTCGATTATTTATTATTATTGTTATTGTTGTTATTATTATTATTAATTGCATTGCATTGTCTCTTGGGAGCCTCTGTCATGAACAGGGTCCCAACATACTGCACAAACAAACAAACAAACAAACAAACAAATCCCTCTTCTAAAGAGATGTTCTAGAGGAGGGGATGGGAGAATACAGCACTACTAGAGCACAGCAATATTTAAGAAACAATTTTCACAGATATAACACTGTAAGGTTTTTATATAGTGCCTATCATTGTGGTGGCAAAATATTAATAATTCCATCTCGTTCTCACTTTTTGTCTTCCAAAATTTGCTGCCTGATTACTTACTAAGGATTTTCCCCAGAGTGGAAAAACACCCATTTACCATGAATTGTTTTCTTTAATAACTGCAAACAAATATTTCAGTGCAGATTTGCACCCTAATATAACCAATATTTTAAGTCATTTGCACATTCAGTTATAGTTTAAAGTCACTACTACCATATTAATGACCAGATCTGAGAACTTCACTGATATTTGCTGAGAGATCAGGAAAT
Source organism: Pelodiscus sinensis (assembly GCF_052426305.1). Lineage (NCBI taxonomy): Eukaryota > Metazoa > Chordata > Testudines > Trionychidae > Pelodiscus > Pelodiscus sinensis. The sequence continues at coordinate 17,495,498 of NC_143060.1, read as the reverse complement.
GTGGTTTCCACTTCAGCTTATATCATTGTTATCCGGTAGAACCTCAGGGTATGTCTAGACTGTAGGCTTCTTTCGGAAGAAGCTTTTCTGGAAGAGATCTTCTGGAAAAACTTCTTCCGAAACAGAGCGTCCACACTGCCAAAGCACATCGAAAAAGTGATCTGCTTTTTTGAAAGATAGCGAGCACACTGGATGGACACTATCTCGCATGAAAGCTGTGATTACTATGGACAGAGTGGCCACCAGGGCACCTGTGCTTTTTCCTGGAGGCCTCTTCTTTTGAAAAAACTCCTTCTTCTGCATCTACACATGCCTTTTACTGAAAGAACTCTTTCAGAAAAGGTGTCCTTTCTCATAGAATGAGGTTTACCAATGTCAGAAAAACCCCTACATTCTTTCAGTTTTCTTTCAAAAGAATGCAATAGCAGTGTGGATGTAAGTGGCCATTTTTCTGAACCCCACCCCTTCCCCGCAGTCTAGATGCACCCTCAGTTACAAACACCAGAGTTATGAACTGACCAGTCAGCCACGCACTTCATTTGGAACTGGATCCGGCAGCAGCAGAGACCAACAGAAACACATTTTACTGTGTTAAATGTAAACTGCTAAAAAATAAAGAAAATGTTTAGAGATAAGATGAAGAAACTGGTTTTGTGTTTGCTCCATTGAAATTAAGCAGCACTTTTCTTCCGCATAGTGAAAGTCCAAAGCTGCACTAAGATAATGTTCAGCTGTAAATGCGAAAGCATCACCATAATGTTCAGAGTTCCGAACATTTCATAGTTATGAACAACCTTCATTCCCAAGCTGTTCCTAACTCTGAGATACTACTGTAGTCCAATGATCTCTTCCACTTTAAATGTTCTTTCAAAGGAGAGACAGCTCATTTCCTTGAGAAATTACAAACACATCTACTCTTACGGCTGTTTTTCACTGCACATAAGTAAACAGAGATTTCCTAATGCAGATTTAATAGGTAAACTGGGAAAACACAGACTGTATTGCTTGGCACAATCCAGCAGAGTCTCACCTGTGAGAACACAATATGAATTCAATGTCTGGCTGCATATTTTAAACCACAGACAATCTATACTGAAGTGAGGCATAGATTAGACCCAAACCCACAAAACCAAGCATTCTAACAGGAGTTTAGGCTAGTAAAAAGCTCTGGCTCTAGCTCACTCAATTCATTGTTTAAAGAGAAAGCACATTACCACGAATAGCCAAGGATTTAGGGTCACCATTATGCCAGGTAGGGAACATGTCTGACTACTAGAGTGAAACACACGCCTAGCTTGAGTCTCCGATGAACCCTCCTGAAATAAATCCCTTGAGCCTGCTCTCATTGCGTTAATGAGCGCTTCATTTGCATTTCCTCTGTTGACAAAATGATGCAGTGTAGACACAGGCTAAAAGAACAGTTCTAAGCCAGGAAGGGAGACCAGTGGTGCAATGAAGTGGGAAGAATAGGATATTATCCACTCAGAAGAGTGAGGGGAGGCTCCTGCTACATAGGCCAGATCTACACTAGATTTGGAAGGTCAGCTCAAGGTGCACAATTCCAGCTATGTAAATAAAGTAGCTGGAGTTGACATATCTTAAGCCAAGTTTGGCGCTATCTTACAGTGGGAGGTTGATGGGAGCGATTGCTCCTGTTGGCTTCCCTTACTCCTCGCAACTGTGAAGAGTACCGGCACTGACCAAAGGCATTTGATTTAGCAGGTCTTAACTAGGCATGCCAAATCAAACACCAGAAGATGGCTCTCTGGTGCGTAAGTATAGACGTGGCCTTAGTAGAGGATGTCAAGGGAGGAGTCAGATGGAAAGCATAGAAGGCTCTGCCTACTGGGGAGGAGAGAGCAGGGTTAAGAGTCTAAAAATGAGTGCAGAGCACAGATGACAAGTACAATACTCACATTTTCGAAGATTAAACTTGTTTTTGAGTTTTAGAGTAACACTTAAATGTCACTGTCATTTTAGAATATCGTCCTCATACACAAAGTACCTGATTCCTTCATATCATCCATGGTGAATGCTTAGGTCTTCATTTGCATAACCTCACAATATCAGCATGTTTCAGCCAGTGAGCAGAAATGGAATTTACCCTTATTTGCCCTTTGATTTGCATTGTGTAGACAGAGTTATAGCTATGTTTGTCCCAGGATATTAAAAAGTTAAGGTGGGTGGAAAATATTCTTGACTAGACCAGTGTCTGTTAGTGTAAGAGACAAGCTGAAGAACAAGCTCAAAAGCTCGTCCCTCTCACCAACAGAAGTTGGTCTAATATAAGATATTACCTCACCCATCTTGTCTCTTTGCTTTTTACATATTTCTGCAATTGACTTTACTGGTGGAAGAGGTTATCAGACACATACTTCTGGTCAGTATTTAGTCCAGACTTACTGCTGGTTCATGTGCAGTCTCCTATTTGATTTGTTCCCTGGAGTGTGCTTCAGTGTCATTTCTAGATGTTAGCTGGGTCTCAAGCCACTTCTTCCCTAGCGGTAGCACAAATCAAAAGCCTATTCTGGGAACCCATTTTTGGAAACACACTTGTTTTGGTTTTCTTTATGATGATTCACTCAAAGGGTGTTCTCTTGTTCTGGACACTGAAAGGAAACACTACAGAACATGTATTTGTACAGGAGGAGACATTGATGGCTATTAGGAAGTTCTGAACAGCTGTGAGTCCTCTGTATTTTGCAATGAACAGGAACTTCCTGGATGTCTTTTCCAGCAGTGTAATGGAGAAGAAAGAAGCTGGTGGTAAGAATTATTACCTGTTCAAACCCATTCACTACTTGGGACAAGTAAAGGGCCAAACACATGGCAAGCAATTATACAGCTACCTAAGCTCATGCACAAGTTAGCCCACATCAGGCTGACTTTAGCTGACTCTTGGTATACTGGCTCCAGTTCCACCTGTGTGGTATGACAGTAAAGAAAGCAACTTATCCACAGGGCTAACACCACCAAACAGAGGCCCAGTCACACATCCTTTTGGAAAAAAAATCTCATCATGGACAATGACTGTCCTTTACAATGTTGGGTACATAAGTGCTTTACCAAAGTCTGTAAAATTACTGTACTGTAATTTTAATGCCAGGGCAAACTTCCAACTTTTCCATAAACACTGGTAGGCTATTTATAGATCATTACAGGAAGCAGCCATAGCTCCCAGAGGATTTGTGCAGCCTAATACTGATCTTAAACCTGTTCTTTGCCAGTCTACTGGGTCTTTGGAAGACGAACATCTCAAGAATGGGCTAGGTATTCCTTTCTTCATAACTTATTGCAAAGGAGGGAAGCAGATGAACCTCCATCCTAATTCAGCTAAAAAAGGTCACTTGCCCTGAAACCAAACCAGATCTTGGCAAAGCAAGAGAATTCAGGCAATAAGGGGATTTCCATTGTTTTGCATTTGTATAGCCTGCTACATCTGTAAGAAACGTGTGTAAAAATCCTGGCAATCTGATGCATGGTCAAGTGGATGTGAAATGCTACCAGAAGATGCAAAGGAGCAGAGAATCATATTCCTGGTTTTGCCAGAAGCTGCTGTATACACTTGAGTAAATCAATTAACCTTACTTTTCATATCTATAAAATGGAAATAGAGGTTCTTCCCTGTCAAATGGGTGCAGGAATCTAATTCATTACTCAGTGCAAAATGCTTTGAGAGCCTCAGATAGACAGATGGTAGAAATTAAAAGCATCATTACTGCAAGGAATGGAAAAGCCTCTCTCTGAAGAAGGCAGACAATTAGACAGGACCACCAACTCTGAGAGGTTCCTAGTGCTTAGCAGAGAATACTGGGGACTAGATAAATGAGACTTTGCTGTAACTTTTTGATTTTGACTGTGGCCTTGGTTAACAATAAGAAGGAAAAATATAGTTGGTTACTTTGGACTGAACTGCATTGTATTTTGAGTTACCAAAAGAAACTCAGAAACTCGAAAGTGTTTTTTCTTAATATTTCCTTACAATGTCCAGCTGCAGAAAGGACTTAGGGCCTTATATAATATTAAGAGATTCAAGAGCATTTAGGGAGCATTTACACACTCCTGGAGATTTCTTTGTTGGTTGCTTGTTGGCTAAGTGGACAATACAGAGTCCTCACTCTAAACTGAAATATGGCTGCATGTTAAAAATCTTGTACACAGACTTCCATCTTAGAAATTATTAGAGATGAAACAGAAGTCTGAAACAAAGGTTCCTAATACATATGACTGCAGAGGCTAAGAGGAGCACGAAGAAGATAGTACTAAAAAATTAGTTGAGTTACCATTAATGCATTGTCCCATAGCAATAGTTTGGCCAAGTTCTGTAAGTAACTTTCTACTATTTGCTCATCTCCAAAGGAGACAGAATCACAAGAGTGAGCTATTTGTTTTGTGCTGCTTCTTTGTGGTATATCTGCCAATTGTTGCAGGTACAGAAAAACAACGGTGAAAGTACCTGGACAGTGTTTTCATGTCACAAATCTACCTCTCAGAATTCAGCCAAAAATTGTGATCAGTTTTCACTGATGAGGGCATGTTTACACTAGGAAATTATTTCAAAATAACTTATTTTGAAATAACTCCTGAAATAATAATTTTGAAATAGAGTGTCCATGCTACAGCGAAGCCTCAAAATTAGTCTGAGGCAGGCTCTGTTAAAATGGACATGCTACATCAACTTAGAGCCCCAGGGAGCCGTGGGGAGTAATTAGTTTGAATTACTTTGGGGAGTAGTTATTTCAAATTAGTGGCACTGGAGCATCCACACTACCGCTATTTCAAAATAGCTATTTTGAAATTAGTGTTATTCCTTGTGAAAAAGCAGGAGTTATTTCAAAATAACTAGCCCCTTATTTTGAAATAGCAGGTTTGGTAGCGTGGACACTCTGCTTGTTATTTTGAAATAACGGGAGTTATTTCAAAATAACTCTCTGCTGTAGATCAGGGCTGAGAAGACTAACAGGAAACAACTGTATTTTTCAGGAGCCACAACATTTTTGGGGGGAGGCAACAGTGATTTTTTGCTATAATCCCACCCTATTTCAAATGTATCAGATGCCTGTTTGCGAGAGAGGGAGATGAGCTAAATGATTCTTTGTGATATTTCAGTGTTGTCAATTCCATGTAATACAAAAAAACCTTTGAGCCAGGGCCCTCTAAAAATCATGAAACTGGCCTAATAATGAAGAATTAAAAAAAAAAAGTTGGATGTTTTCCCCTCTCCCATATGGTTTTTGAGCCCTTAGGGTATACGCGGGTCATGTTTTCAGGCCTAGTGGTTGCAGAGAAAGGTTGAGAAACTTGCTTGAGAAAAAATATAAAATCTGAGATTCTCACACAGTCACATGTCTCTAGTGTTGGCGGCTTTAATGTAAACCATCAAGTATCACGAGACTCAATATACAATTGCAAGAGTTGGCAACACTGCCTTCCCACTCTAATTCATTTTATGTAAATGAGAGAGAGCAAATATCTCAGATGCTTGTTCCTTGCTTCTTTAGTGATCTATTTACATTTTCAAGGATTTTTGCAAGCTCTATGGCTAGAAATTTACCTGCAAATTGAGATTTCCCTTTTTATTTTAATTCCCTACAATCAGATGTCCCCGTTGTGGCAGACTCCACATAGCCTAGAACGCTGACTATGAAATTACCTCCCAGTGATGCTCCATCTCCATATTGAGGTATTGGAAGTGTGTATGCACAAACGGGTATCCCAACTGCCTTTACTGCCCTACTCTGTGGATACTTAGAAAACTTAATTTCATAATGTTACCACTTTGTTGCTCTCTGCCATCCCAGATATTTAATACAGACAAGTTTCCAAATATGTACTTCAGTAATAAGTCAGTGGAAGAACTGTTTTTTATTTATATGTACATTTGGGATCTATTTAAAAAGGGCATGCTGTGGATTTTCTCCACTTTCTCCCGGATCTAAATAAGGAAAATATCACAAAGAGCTTTTGTGTTACAGCAAGTGTTCAAAACTATGTTATGCAAGGTTACATCCACAGTAATACCAACTTATTTCAAAAGCATCAGTTTTTCCACTCCAACTTGCCTTGGAAGGAAAATAATTTCTACATGGAGTATGGTTTCCTTTTAGTTTGAGAGCACAGACTTACATCTCTGTGAAGCTGAGCAGAGCCAGGGCTGGTCCACAGAACAGCTTCAAAACAAGACTTCAGACATACAACCACCCCAGCCTCCCAACATATATTTCACTGAACCCCCAGGAGTGGGAAAAGAGACAAAGAAATAATAGCAGTAATAAAAAGAAGCTGCTGTTATTCATAGGAAAGCTATAGGAAGTGCACATTAAATGAAGCTCATTTAAACATGCTTTAGTTTAATTAGATTTAGTTTGGCCACCTAAAAAAAATCATAACTTGTGCTGGGGCATTCACTTCTGTTCACTGCTGTGAGTCCACCTGTTTGTGTCAGTCTTAGTGCCCTGAAAGTCGTAAAAATTCTGTGTTAGCTTGGTTGGCTGCGGCAGGTCATGGGGACATAGTTCTTCTACGAAAACTCCCTCACAAATAAATCTGGTGAGAAAAACTTTTTTTTTAAAGGAGGGACCAGGTTCCAAGTCCAAGATCCACCAGGCTGACATCAGACAGTGAAACAAACACCACAGGCGTGTAGCATTTCTGCCATTAGAAGGGATAGTTTTAAGATGTCGGTGTTATAGTAGAGCTAATCATTCTAGCTGTATTTTCCAGACATTGGGAAATTCCTCAAAATGCATCTTTGAAAGGAAAACAAAACAAAAAAGATAACAGAAACTCAGCCCGCATACAAGTGCACAAACACACACATACACTCGGATCTACCAAGAGAAATTGTGTGGATGATTCTGTTTTTTGTTTGGGATGAGAATGTACAGAAAAGTTAACCCCTTAGAACAGTTTACTTCTCAGAAAAGTATCTGGGCAGGAGATTGTTGTCAGACAAAGACCTGCATAGCAAAACAGCAATCTCAGGGAGCCAATCCACTGTTGGTGGTGAGTTTTGGGTGGTTATGATATTTATAAGAGTCATACACAAGGAATGGAGGAAATCAGAATATTTTTATATAAATAAACCAAGGATCTGCTAAAGATGTTGTTCACTGGCAAAAGAAAATAAAGACACAATTCAGTATCGAAGGTGAGTCAAAGAAAAAATATGTCCAACAAGACAAGGCGGTCCAGACAATTATCAGATGCCAAAACATATGACAGACCCAGAGGCAACTCCAAAACAACCAACCCAACTGCCTGTGGAGTCTGCCAAGGAGCCAGATGCTACTGCTTAAAAATATCTTCCACTGCTTGGCATCTGCATGATGTGACTGCCATTAAAACAGGAGGAAAAAGAAAGAGGGATATGAAGAGGGGGTAGGGCAGGTAATGGTGTTCTAAATATTTTTAATTCAAAACTGCTTCTGACTGTACTTTTGCAACCTATCCTTATTTCACAGGAAAACCAAACCAAACGTCACACATACGGACCAGCAAGGGAAAGTATATTGAGTCTAAGACAAGACAAACAGGAAAATCGATTGCTTCGAAATTACACTGTGTGGTAGATACTTTTTACGTGACAACAGGCCCTCGCGACTAGAGCTGGCTGAGGATCACAGCAAAAGCCTTTGCTCAGATCTGAAAATGAAATCTCTTCTGATGTGCTCTGATTCCTTTTCTGACAGCTTTCTACCAATGCTCTAATAGCTGAGTTGGAGTCCATGAATACACAGCAAAGTGGGGTAGGAAGATGCGGGGTGGTGGTGGAAATGTTTATCCTTGCTAGAGCCCTGGCACATACACAATTAAATGAGTCAAACAAGGATCTGACCAGAACATTCAACAGTAGAGATGTGATGAGAAAGATTTAAAGTTAAAATTGTGCACCTAATAGCCTATTTCTCCAGCACTGAGACACCTTCAGCAAAGGCTATGTGGCCCAAAAAAGGTTAAAATTCCCTTAATCCTACTTTTCCCTGAAGCATTCAAAGGCCTAAAGGCTTCTTCAAGCTCTTCTCTCTGTTACAGTCCCAATCCTGCAGAGCCTTATGCACACGTTTAGCCTTACACAGCATGAGAAGCCCTTTTGCTTTAATGAGCTATTCATGCATATACTTTAATGTTACCTGCTGTAAATGTTTGCTGGAACAGGACATCTAGGCAGAATATTCATCCAATGATGGAACAGAAAAAATTCCATGTGACACAACTATTCCCAACTAACCAGCATTGGTCCGGGTTTTGACTGCTGTGTTGAAGTGTTCACTCTCAATCCACCGAGTAAAACAAAAACAAACCCAATCTCAAACCCACACACATTTTTAGCAATTTCAAACAAACACATTCAAGAAAATATTCAGCAGCAGAAAAAGAGGCTGATTGCAAACAGTAAATTAGCTTCAGCAAATAATGTTGACACTTCTAAACTGCTGAATGTTTTACTACATTCCTCACTGTGTTTTGGGCAGGGAGGGAGGGATAACTGCCTTGTGTAGAGGTGCTATTCCTGTTACTCATGAAGCATTTATTATTGCCTGTACATTGCGGTTGCTCTGTAGAGACTCTACACATGTCTACAAATATTAATTTACTGACTACAACTCTGGACAGTTTGTTTTTTGTTTGTTTGTTTATTAAACACTGGAGACCTAAGTTTATTTCTTGATGAGAAGTAAAACAAAGAAACAGTGCTATTTCTGCAATAGGCAAGACTATAGTATAAATATTATTGCATTTTATTTTTATTAATATTCTCTAGCCCTTCAATAGAGTTTTCCTTATAACTCTAAATATGTGTCTTTCTAAACATGGGGTTTGGGAACGTTTTTTTTTTTTTAAATTAGGTCTGATTAGAGTAGGTGATGAGGAGTCAGGTCTCTTTCATTCTGTTAATGGCTCTGCCACTAAACTGACTGTATGATCTTGTCTTAGACAGGTAGCCAACTTTTTTTCAACTTTTAAAGTGTCAACTTTTAAAAACAATGAGTAGTCCTGTGGCACCTTATATATACAGTACCATGTTTTAATATATATATCTTGGTTTCTGCATCTGCGGAGTCTGCATAATATTTATCCCACAGCAATGCTGCAAGTAGAACTGAGTCTAGAAAGCCGAAGTTCTTCGAGATTCAGAAGCAGAACCAGATTATGAGCATTTCTGTTCAACTGCCTATAAAAAAACCCCTGAGTGATAAAATTGAAACCCAATGCTTGGGGATGGGGCTTAATAATCAAGACTCAGTTTAGCCTCTGTCTAACAGTCAAGAAATCTTTATGTTGCAAGCCTTACCCTTTTGTGGTTTTAAAATTAGCCATTACAAATAAGGGAAAATTATTATAAAATTGAAAGTGACTTCTGATAAGAAAAGTAATGTTTCATTTTTTTAAACATATCCATCTTCTTAAGTGCCAGGCAATGTTCTCTCTAATCTTTTCTATCCATGCGTGGAATAATTTTATATGCACCAAGACATGTGTGAATGTGCACCACCCAGTAGAAACAAAAACCCTAGATATGGGCACTTTGCTAATGAGCAGGCAAGCATTTGAATCTCTCCTGAGCAGCACACAAGCAAAAAGCTTGTAGGGAACACTGGTGCCAGGCCTTACCACACTTGTTTATTTGTTGGGAGGGTTTTAAATGCTAAATACATCTGACTCTGACTCACTGTGTAAACAAACCTCAGGAGAAAATGGTACCAAAAGTGCAGTAAGGCTGGGTACAATTTGGGCCTGATCCAAAGCTTATAGGGTTTGCAACAGCCCCTACGTGAGAAGTCTGGTTTGTTTTCACACCTCTCAGCATGTGGTGAGACCTAACTCAGTAATGTCTATAAAGTACATTGCGGAAGGACTGAAGTTTGATCAAGGCAGATCAGTGGGAGGCATGGGAAGTCTGGGCTCACAGTCCCTTGCTTATTCTCCCAAGCTATTTGGGGCGTGCTCAACTGCCACCACCTCCTTTACACTGAATTTTCACACTCCTCACTAAAAATCTGCACTACACCTCCTGGTCTAAAACTTCCTGCGTATATCATGTTTGCAGCGCAACCCAATTAAAAAAATCACAAGGACTGACTAGCATTTCCTCAAACAAACAAACTGGTTTAAATACAATTGACAGTAACTTGTGGTGAGGCACATTTCACCTGACTCTGGTACTGCGATTGTAGGAACTTTGCACATGCACATAAATTGACAGATAGCAAAGGAGTTTTTGGTTCCCTGTCACGGCACACACAAATATCTGTTAAAAGACATAAATATTTAAAAACAAGAGATAGATTAAAAGGATTAGCTTTCACTTCCTCTAATTTGGCAAGCATTAGATACACCCACCAGAAATCATTTAATTTTGTGTAATTTAATAGCAAACATACTGTAGCGTTTTTGACATACTGAAACAAATCTGTGTGGCTTTTTTTTTAAGTTCAGGACTGATATAAAGCACTATTTCATAAGTTAAAGGGAACAAAGATAGAGAAAGATTCCAACATTCCTTTTGCTGTTCTCATATTATCATCCTCTGCTACAAAGTTTTGTTGCCTGCTTACAGATACCATATAGATTTCGATCCATATGCAAATATCACCTACCCTTCACAGTCCTCTAACACCTGTTATGATGGATCTGGTCTCACACTGTTAGATCCTCAGTTGGGAAAAGTCAGTCTAATTCAGTGGCTTTACACTTGCCAAGGATCTGTCTCAGAATATCATTGAGAAATCATAAAAACTGGACTTTACACATCCTTTGGAAGGTAACACCTCAGAATATATGCCCTCAGCAAGCAATCTGAGAATTTACAGAGGTTTATTAACTTTTTCCTTTCTGCCTCCTCCACTAAATGGGGTGGAGAACAAGAGGAAGAAAGGGAGAGAGAGAGGAAGACTAGATACTACATGAAATAAACCAGATTTAGAATGGCCACAGATGACCTTCACAATATGGGTTTTGCAATTTTAGGTGGATTAGATAAAGTGAAGATGGCTTTGAAATGAGCTTTGGATAAAGCTTGGAAAACTCTAATCATTGCAAATCCACTTCTTATGAGAAAAATTCTTTACAGTGCACTGTAGTTTTAAAGCATAAATGTCTTGATTTCTTTCCTCCACCTAAAATGCTTATTTTACTTTCGCAAATTCTACTCTACTTACATAAACCCAGTAGTTTTCTTTTTGTCTCCTCCTGCCTTTTAATTTAAGGGAGTCTATTGTTTTTCAAAACCATGGTGCCCTTAGAGTGCCTTTTGCATTTACTTTAGGACTCATAGAGTTAATAGGCTGGAGAAGGGGGGAGGGGGAAACCACTTGCATTAAGCCTGAAGCCTGTCACCTTTTCTTGGCAATTACACTGCTAATGGCTGGGTCCCAAGCAAAGTGGCAAAGAATATCTCTTCTCACGTTCCCAACTCACAGTGCATTCCCAAATACCAGATGGTGTTTTTGGAATCCATTTCACTATGTTTGATATAACAATACTTTTGTATAATGTTAAATTATATATAACTATTTCAAATAGCTGATATCGGAACAATGCAAGAAACGGAATATTAGACATAAGGAAGAATGATAGAAACCAAAGACAAAAGATTCTCATCTCCTCCTATTGTGTCTCTCATCTCTCAGATTTTCATGTAATTAGAACAAAAGAGGAAATAAATGTGGTTCTACAGGCTGTATCTCTTGCAATGGTATTATGTAAAACTGGTGTTGTTTCCCCTTGTAGAATCTGGTGCACAACTTAGGAAACTTGCCAGCTATGCAGGAGGCTTGTGAAAGATCATAAATAGTGCAGAGCGAGCAGGAAAAAATTGTAAACAAGCAAGTTCCATGCATTTCCTTTTCCAGACTTTAAAAATGTTGGAAAAATTGGGGGCCCAAAATTCAGTTGTATGTCATTGTGGCTCCACTCCCTTTAGGGTAACTACATGCATTGATACCAATTGAGTTAAAATGTCTGGGATCTATGTGCTGCACCATCTCATTACAACTGATTCTGATCTTTCTTAAACCAGGGGATATCTGGAATAACTCAACTGCAGTCATTGGAATCACAATGGTTGGAAAATATCCATCAAAGAATCAGGCCTGTTTACTTGAGCTGCAAACACAGGGGACATTTTTTTGGTCCTACAGATGATCTAGATAACATACTCCTATTTGTTTCCTTATAAATATCGGAAGTAAAACACTGAGGGAGAACAAGATTTTCCTTGCAACTGGTCACAATAAGGATGTTTGTTGAAGAAAGGATACTGGGAACAAAATGAACCATGAGAAAAAGGCATATGGAATTCCACGTGCAACTTGAACCTTCAATGCTGCCATGTTATTTTTAAATCCCCACAAGGGAACAGACCGTTCCCACTCTAAACCGCTTCTAAATTTCATTTTCAACCACATTTTTTTTGTTACACAAAAGCAGAATGAAACCAAGCTCTAATTAGCAGCTTTATTTTATTAAATCTCAGTTTCAGTTCGCAGCACGTTATGAAAAGTAGTTTTACAAAGTCTCAGGATAATCAGTTAACAAAAACGCTCTCCAACTTAACAGCAACATGAATCGTGAAAATGACTTCATCAGTGATCTGCTTGTTCAGTTGATTTATTTGTTGCATATGCTAGTAACCTATGATGCAGATAATCAAAATGAAGGTTTCAGTCATATGGTTATGCCTGAGTGACTTACTGCATTAGTACTTTATCCAGCAAATAAAGACCTCCCTCCCGAATAGTTCTACTGCTAGCGTGGAGCACAGATTATCATCCCCTAAAAGGATCATACAGACCCAGACAGTACTACATAATTAACAATAACTTGTAGTAATGCAATTTAAGAGTCCCTTTAATGGGCATAGATGGCAGCATGTATAGCCCATCTTTCTTTGTCATCCTAGAAAAGGGGCCCCATGCAGAGCTGCTGGTTGCTGAGCGATGCTTTGTAGGCTGTACCAGACAGTTGCACAGTACCAGCTGCATTGGCAGGTAGCCGAAGTGCAAAGAGATAGCTGCCAAACTATGCTATACAAAGGAAGCGGTGCCAGAGAGAAAGGGACCTTTGCATAAAATGACCTTTGACCTTTAAGCCAGCATGGATCCCATATTCATCACTTCCAGACAATTGCATCTTTCATTCCACCACAAACTATAATTAGAAAGGGCCTATTTGTGATAGTGACTGTGAGTTTACAGTTCCCAGAGACTGGATTATTTAATCTTTTGTTTCAGGGGTAGCAATATTTTCCCTAATCTTTATAGTGGATCCAAGTGATTATCAAGCAAAAAATATTTGTTCCATTTGTATATCTAGAGATTGATTACACAGATAAATATGTGGGGAAAAAAGAACAATTAGGGTCACATAAAATGATTTAAGTAATGCCATTTTAATGTGAATTCTCAATTTGCAGCAGGGAAGATGTCGGTAAACAGTGCATATCAAATGTATCAATTTGAATTAACCTTTTCTACATTTTTCAATTTTAATAGCAAAGATTTGGTCTCAAAAGCTTTGACTGAGAAACTAGGAGTATCAGATGCATCATTTTCAGACAACCGTAGGCTTTCTTCCAGATGGTAAGGATTTTTTTTGGCATGAATAACTTTTACTACACGTGCAAGTAAGATCATTATTAAAAATATTAAAAAGTAAGGTAACAGAAAAATATAAAATACTATTCAAAACAATATACTAATGAAAAAACAACTAATGGCAAAAAGAATAGATGCTATTACGATATATCCTAACAAAATTAAAGCTGCAGAAAGGTATTTAGACTTGGTTCCTGCAACCACTTTTGTGCTTAATTTTGCATGAGTTGGCAGTATCACTGAAGTAAATGGTGAGAAATAGTGAGCACATGCACAGGATTGGGGCCTTAATAAATAGGTTTTCAGTCACAAAAACTGCATTTCTTTACATTGCAATACAGATAGTTGCACTTTGGTATTTCTTTAAACAATATTGAAAGTTACTGGAACAATCAACAAGTGGATACAGGATATCACATCTGAGAATAAAATTCTCAACAGCAGCTTTCTATAGTTTTCAGAACAATGCGGGTGGAGGGGAGAGAGAAAATGCTAAAAATAATTCCAATTTGTCATTGGGAAAAGAAAAGATGCTTAAGAGATTTTGACTCCCACAACGCTCTCCTGAAAACCCCCTTTTTCATTTGATCCTTACCCCGTTATCTTAGGTACTGTTCCTTTGAAGAGGAAAAAATCCACACCTATACCTGAGGGCTAGCTTTATTGTGCTGCACCTGACTCCTGGCTCACATACAAGACCGTCTGTTCTTTATTTTCACTCTGTACGAAGCTAATGGAATTTGCAGTTGATTAACCTCAAATCTGGAATAATGATCCAGCCTGGGACTGCAGCTGGCAATGCTGTGGCTACTTGTACTTCTTAACCAAGTAAGACAGCAACAAGTAAAAGGACACAAAGGTAAAGATCCAGGAAAGATGAGTAAATGTCAGAGGTTGCAAACATAGAGCACCAACAGAGCGAAAAAAGACTATAAAAAAGATTCTTCCCAAGCAGAATAAGTGCCAATAGCTTAGAAAAACCAATCACAAAATAGTATTATAAAATGAATGCAGAGTTATAGTAATTTCATTTTATTCTTCATGAGACACTCAAACTACAATATTTTCCATACTACGTAAAACTCATTCCATATCTTGCTGGGAAAAGTGCTCTATTGTCAGCTAAAAACAGCCATTGTAGGTGCAGTTGATGTTATGCATAACTACACTTTCATAACTATATTTGTACATAAGGGAGGAGGGGGCCTTATTAGGTCAACCCCAAAAATAAAGTTCAAAAGTTTCCTGTCACCAGTTGGAGAAATGGATAGAATTATATTGTGAATTTTTTTTGTACTCACTTATTCCATGTCAGGCATGAAATATGGCAGCTGAATTGCAGCAATTAAAAAAAAATATGACAGAGTTCAAGTCATGTTTTCTTAATGGGTTTGTTTCTGTTTTTGTTCTTGCAAATTGTTCAAAGCATCAATGAACGGGATTATACAAATATGCACCAAACCACAGAGCTCATTTAGTTTAGCAAGTGTTTCTCACGTCTTCATTTACTCAACTATGTTACTTTCAAATCATGTTAACATTCCTCTTCTTCTGCCTCATGATGACTAATACAGTGATACAAACAATTTCACTTCTGACATTTTTTCTTATTTTTACAAATCTTATCCCTGGTTTTACCACCTGGTTTCTAATTAAAACCAAGCTGAGAACGCACCTTCTACAGATGCAAATACTGCATATGCATGCCGACATGAGACATTATAAGTTACCAATGATAAGAGAGCCTTACAGAATAGAATACAGTTCAGGAGAAAACAGCTAGAACAAACTGCATTTGGTCATAAATTCCAGTTTTGCTCATGGATAAATAAGTCTTCACTCAATACAATGAAAACATAAAATTGCTCAGTGTCTGCCATGCAAAACCAATCATTTCAGCCAATATACGAATCACTGAATTGGTTAATAACTATTGGCTTTTCAAATAGTATTCTACTATCTATCTTATATGGATATAAGTATTTACTTGTGTGTAGCATATGCCCAATATTTAAAGTACACATTTGTTTCTTCATAAGCATAAATCAAAGTTTTATCCAATAATCATTCTTTTTAAATGAAAATCAGCAATCCCATAAGTTCCCAAAATTCTCCTGTTTTATTTAGAATAGTGACATACACATTATAAACAGAAAGAAAAATGCTCAAAGCCTTTTTGTCTGGACATAGTAATAAACATCTTATCTTTTAAGGCTTTTTAAATCAAGTTTTACTATAGTATCACAATGTAACTTTTGAGAGTGATAATTCAGTGAACAACTCATATTGTTTTAACTCCTACTAAGAATGAAAGCAGCATATGGTATATGAGTAGCCTATAGTATTTAGCTATATTTATAAATATAAACCAAATAAAATCAAGTCAGCAATAAACACACAGTAAAACTTGATAAAATTTAAAAACAACAAATAGCCTGGTAGCACCTTAAAGACTAACAAAACATGTAGATGATGAAAGAATTACACGACTAGTTAAGTCTTTTCTGGGTCTAGCTTCCGTAATTCTGTGAATATATATAAGTATGTTCTTTCTCATGCACCAAATGTGTCATTCTTACGGGTTGGACCTCTATCATCTGGCATCCCCTTAGGTGCTCCTTGGCTGGAGCACTCTCAGGGAAAAGCCGGGCCCCACACTCAGCAACTCCTCCCCTGCTCTCCCAGAGTTTCTGGAGCTGCGGCGCTCAAGCTCAGGGAGGAGAGAAGTAGAGTCAGGTGAAGTGCTCGGGCGAAGAAGCAGGGTGGCTGTGGAGCCCCGTGGCTGTGGGGCTGATGTGCTCTCACCAGAGTTCTCTCCTGGCTCCTAGCCGCAGGGATCTGCAGCCAACCTACCTCTAACCCCCAGCGTCCCCTCCAGTCTGGTGGCAGCAGATGGGCCAACATTGACTGAGCAGGGACAGAGTGGAGACCCACAGCTGGCAGCAGTAGAGGGGCCGGCATTGACTTCCCCTGGTCTGGCAGATTCCCTGATTCAGGACCTGTAAGATCCTGAGGATCCCAACCAGGGAGGTACAACCTGTAGCAATCTTTCATCAGATGATCTAGAAATCCTTCACAAATATTAATTAAGCCTTAATCCTTTCCCCTTCTTTATGATCCCTGTTGTTCAGATAGGGAAACTGAGGCATGGAGAGGGTAAAGTGGTAAATCTGGAGGGATTACAGAGAAGCTAGAAGGATTACACCGTGTTTCCATTTGTGAACACATACATATAATAATACCCAATAGACTTTTACGTGGCCCCTGTGAGGTAGGGAACTCAGTGACTTGCCCACGGTCACAAAAGGAGTCTGTGGTGGGGCAGGGAATTGAACCTGGGTGCCTCCAAATCCGAGGCTAATGTGCCTACCCCTTTCAGATGCAAATGCCTGAAGTGCACAGCTTCATCATTCTAAATGTGCATGTGCACGTTAGACCGTCTTGCACCTGCTCATGAAGACAAATGCTAGAATTTACATTCCTAAACCTCCCTGGGACTAAGGGGCTTTTCACATCAGACTAGCACACACCTGGACAGGTGTTTCAATCCTAGGCACATGAACAGATGTCATCTCAAATTTAAGCTTCCTGTGGCCATCCTGAAGACGCTATAGCTCTGCCCCTACACCAGGGCGACTCAACTTTGGAAGCCCTGGGGGCCACAATGATACGCACAGCATATGCCGAGGGCCTCAACTTAAGTGTTGTTGCATGTGCATGCAAATATATATGCAAATATATGCAAAAAGCTTCGTTCACACTGACAGGCATGAATACAAAGATTAAGACAAGACTACAGAACATGCAGACCCCATTTAAGTCAGTTCTGCTGATATTAATAAAATGCAATATTTACCTGATTTCCACCCATATGACAGCACTTTTAATGAGCAATGACAGTCCAGAGTTTAACTACTAAAATGCATATCAACAAAAGACCATCATATTGACAACTTTTTTGTTTTGTCTCCCACCCATGGGCTGTGTGTCGAGCTCCACATAAACCCAAACCGCACTGCGGGCTGCAAACAAATGGGCTGTGGGCTGCATGGGGCCCATGGGCTGTGTGTTGAGTAGCCCTGCCCTAAACACTTAACTTTCCTGGCCAAACTAAATTGCCTTCGGTTTACCCATAGCCTTACTTTATCTGCCTGCTTGCCACATATAGTCACCTCTGATCTTCCTTCCACAAAGCTTGTTTCTGCAGGCTATGACCTCTCTGACTCTATTTCCAAATCCCCTACCTTGTCCACATTTAAAGTTCCTATACAGTCCCACTTCACCTGTGCTCCCTACAGAGAACTGAGCTGATTCCTGAATATCTGAAAAATGGTAGGTAAATGCTGAGCAATACCATAAAATGAAGAACTAGAACAGTGTTTCTCAAAGTTTCAGAGCGGTAGCTGTGTTAGTCTGTAACTTTAAAAAAACAAGTAGTCCTGTAGTGCCTTAGGGTATGACTACTCTGCACACTTATTAAAAATAAGCTATTCCAGAGTAGTTATTCTGAAATAGCTTATTTTGAAATAGGACATCTGCACTGCAGGGAAGCCTCAAAATTAGTCCAAAGCAGCCTTCCCTAATGTAGACGTGCTATCTCAATTTTGAGCTCCAGGAGGCACTGTGGAGGAATAATTTAGAATGGCCCTGGTGAGGGGCTATTTCAAAATAGCAGCAGTAGAGCATCTACACAAGCCCTTATTTCGAAATAGCCTCTTCAGAATAGGCATTATTCCTCGTAGAATGAGGTTTACAGATTTCAGAATAAGCCATTTGTTATTTCAAAATTATTTCAAAATAACGGAATGGCTGTATAGATGCTCGCACTGTTATTTCAAATTAACGCTCGTTATCTCGAAATAATGGTTCAATGTAGATGCACCCTTAGGGTGTGTCTATACTGCAGGGCTTAAATCAAAATAAGCTATGCAAAATGAGCTACATCAATTGTGTATTTTATTTCAAAATAGCTTATTTAGAAATATATGGGAATGTCTACACAGCACTTGTTTCAAAATAGAGCACTCTTCCTCCGACTTCCCTTAAACCTCATACAACGAGGGTTACAGGAGTCGGAGTAAGACGCCCTCCAGCTTGACAGCATTTTGACATTAGTTCAAAATAACTGTCTGTTGTGTAGACGCGGACTAAGGTTATGTCTACACTTGCCCCCTAGTTCGGACTAGGGAGGCAAATGAAGCATGCCAAAGTTGCTAATGAAGCATGGGATTTAAATATCCCGCGCTTGATTAGCATATTTGCGGCCGGTCACCATTTTAAAATTCCGGTCACCCGATTTAGCTTGCCACGTGTAGACGTGGTAGTCCAATCCAAAACCCTTCCCTCAAATTAACTATGTTGACAGCATAAGGGAGCTGTCAACAAAGGCTTCCCTTGTTGACCGATCCGTGTCTTGACTCGTGCACTGTGCCAATGATCAGCTGAGCCAGCACAGCACGGCAGACATTTTTATTTTACTGAAGCCAGGGATATTTAAATCCCCACTTCATTGACTATGTTGGGTAGCCTATTTTACATGCCTCTGTCGGCAGAGGCATGTAGTCTAGACATACCCCTGGAGAATGGACATCCCTGTGGTTCCATGTGGAAGTGTCCTATGGAATTGAATTTGAGTGACAACAACAGGGATCTTCTACAGAAATAAAATAGAATTTTATAGAAATTACTATGAAATCCTATGGGATTTACAGACTTTTCTATAGGTTTTTAAAACCATACTAGAGATTCCAAGAGCGGAAATATAATTTTCTATTACATTATATAAGATAGTCAAAAGAGTAATAGAAAAATTATTCTTTATTGAATTCTTTGGGAACTGTTCACTGAGATTTGGACATGAGGGAAGTTTTGTATATGTTCAAAATCTACAGCAATCACTGTCTTGATCACATAAGGGAGAAGGTGAGTCATCAGACTCTGCCTTTATAAATTATGAATTTATCTTACTATGGCTGCTGAAGGAAGAGTTTCCTATCACAGCACAGAATGGCCTCCAAAGTGCCACTAGGATGTGTACCACACAAAAGCCATTAGCAGGAGAGGTGAATGTGGATTGTTTCTGAATCCCGAAATAGAGAAGAGTGAGATAATCTGCCTTACATATACATCTCATTCTGTTCTCTACTAGTTAGAGTCTGGCACTGTGGAGATTGTAATTTCTTAAAGAATATTGACAGGAATAGAAGAGCAAGGAAGCCCAAAGTCCTGCTATGATACTCATAGGCTGCATGATTTATAAGAGCTGCAAACATCTATTAAAAACAGCAAAAGTTACAAGTTTTTTAGGTTTAGTTGTAATTGTACCTTGCTTTTAAGAACATAAGAATTTCCATATTGGGTCAGACCAAAAGTCTATTTAGCACAGTATCTTGTCTTCTGACATTGTCCAATGCCCGGTGCCTCAGAGGGACTGAACAGAACAGTTAATCATCAAGTGATCCCTGTCGCCCATTCCTAGCTTCTGACAGACAAAAGCTAGTGATGCCATTCCTGCCCATCCTGGCTAATAGCCCCATGCATATATCTGTTCTTTTTTTAATACTGTTAAAGTCCTGGTCTTCACAACATCCTCTGGCAAGGAGTTCCACAGGTTGACTGTGTGTTGTGTGAAGAAATACCTCCTTTTGTTTGTTTTAAACCCTCTACCTATTAATTTTATTTGGTGATCTGCTAGTTCTTGTGTTATGGGAATAAGTATATAACTTTTCCACAACATTAATGACTTTATAGACTACTGTCATATTCCTCTTTGGTCATCTCTTTTCTAAGCTGAGAAGTGCCAGTCTTATTAAACTGTCCTCATATGGCTCCCGTTCCATACCCCTAATAATTTTTGTTGCTCTTTTCTTAATTTTTTCCAGTGTCAAGAGGTATGCACACAGTATGTGGGCGTACCATGGTTTTATATAGAAGCAATAAAATATTTTCTGTCTTATTCCTATACTTTTTTAATGATTTCTAACATACTGTTTGATTTTTAGACTGCTGCTGCACATTGAGCGGATGTTTTCAGAGAACTGTCCACAATGACTCCAAAATCTCTCTCTTAAGTGGTAACAGGTAAATTAGTCCCCATCATTTTATATGTATAGTTGGGATTATGTTTTCCAGTCTGCATTAATTTTCATTTATCAACATCAAAATTAATCTGCCATTTTGTTGCCCAGTCACCTGTGCTTTTGAGAGCCTGCAGCTGTCAAAAACAGTAGCTTAGACACCGTGGTACTTCATCCATCTTTACACCTCTGTCTTAATTAGCCCAGTCTTCATTTTTTCCCTCTTTCAAGCCCGTTTTCAGACAGAAAGAGAACTGAAAACTTTTTAAAGCTTACTGTTGGCAAACTGTGTGTAATTAACCCAGCTAGAATCTGGTTAGGATGCTTGGATTCTGAGCGATGGCTCTTAAAATTCTTGTCTAGATGATTTTCATTCACCTGGAAAAGAGCCTGTTCTGAGCAAGGATTTTTTAGTGGTGTTCTTCCCTCCCCAACATTATTTGTCATATGGCGATGAATCAGGGACTATTAAGAAGCTCTGCTTCTGGGAATAAAGCAGCACAGTGTGCCTAATGAGGCATTCCATGGTGGTCAGAACACCTTTTCGAAATCGATGTTAACTTCCCTGTACCGTGGCCTCATACCCTCCATGGTCCAGCAGCCCTGGAGTTCCCTAATTAAAGCAAATATTTCAAAAGTATATTGAAGCAGAATATTCACAGAAAATAGTCTCTTTTTAATTCAGTGCTTTTTAGTAATATAGAATCAACATTAAAGAATGAGAAAATAATTGTGAAAATGGCATTATTACTAACCAGCTCGATTCTTGAAACAAATCTGTATTTTACCGAAACATTTTTTGTTGTTGCATATGAACGTATAGGACCTCTTCTTCATATGTGCTTTACACATACATTTTAGACCATGTTACACATTTAATAAGGCAGAGTTCCTCTGAATTCATTTCAACTGACTGCAGAATTTGGCCCATTTTCTCCATCTCATTCTGGGCAAAATAATCTCTATGTATCACTTTACCACACACTGAATCTTACCATAAGTCTTTCTGAACCAAACTCCCATTGATTTAATTAAGAAATGTTCATTGATCAATGGCAAATTATGCCCTAATATACTTTTGGGTAGTCCTGTTGCAGATATAGTCATTGAGGCGCCATACACCTTTCAATTTCTACCTAGCTCCAACTGGCAGCCTTAATCCAGGTGCGCAATTCCACTTGAGGTATGAAATTAATACGATCTGATCGTGGGGATCAAGGGCAGCATGTTTTCCTTTTGAAAACAAGGACATTGTAATTATAGGTAGTAAAAGTCTGTAAAACAAGTAGCATCTGTACAATACCACACTCCAACAAATCTCTAGCTGTATTGTTAAGTTTATGATTGGCAGCCCTCTAAAAAATATATGTTTACATGTAGCAAATGGTTTGAATTCCACTCCATTAACCAATATATCTGTTTTTAGCTCTTCTGTGAATTCTTATATCACTCAACTACTTTTCAATAATCTAGTATATAGAAATCAGATTTCATGATTTTTATTATGGAAAGTTTTAATTCAAAACACTTTGGGACAGTTGTACAGTGCCTGGCATTATGGGGTCTGAATCTGGTTGGCCTGACATATTTATTATGTAGGACTGATTCTTCACCAATGAGATTAAAGGGAGTACTGTAATTGATTTCAGTGGAAGCAGGATCAGGGCTTCTGTACTTGTGCATGCATTTGCCCATGAGAAGAGCTTAAATTTTCAAGTGAGTTTTGCAATTCCTCATAGGTGCAAACCCCACAGTCCTTGTTTAGCCAAAACTCACAGTAAAGTGAATGAGAGTCTTGCCTTAGTAAAGATTTTGGCCAACGATAGTAGTGAACTAATGTTTTCCTCTGTTTGAGACACTGATTCACACTTAAAATATTTTATCTGCCTTAATGGGCCTTTTGCGGATGTGAACATTTAGTACTATTCATCTTTAAAGTGAGTTGCAAAAATGTAATCATCACAACATCTTAAAAATAAATAAATATCATCTGGAAAATAAATAAGTACAGATCAGGACACTGAGGGCACATCTACACAGCCAGGCTAAAGCTGAAATAAGCTACGCAATTTGAGCTATGTCAATTGCATAGCTTATATCGAAATAGCTTATTTTGGCTTTTGGCTCTGTCTACACTGCAGGATAAAATGAGGGTTACAGGAGTTGGAGTAAGAAGTCCTCCAGCTCAACATTATTTCAACATTATGTCAAAATAACTGCTTTCTGTGTAGACATGGACTATGTTATTTCGGAATAACGTTAGTTATTCCAAAATAACGCTGCTGTGTAAACATAGCCTGACAGAGAGAGGTGACATGAGTTGCAATTGGCCACAATAAGTGTCATTCAGTGCTAGAATTAAAATTCAGAGATCCCTGAGTTATTTTATCAAATAAAATGATAGTGCATAGACTCTTCTGTTTCATTGGAGAGTTCAAGACTCTGTCAAAGTCTTATTGAAACTATTGATCCATCCACCCTTTCTTCTTTTCACTCCCATTTTCACCTATTCTCAGTATCAGTCTGGGTGTCTTGCTGGATGACTCACCTGACATGTCCTTGAAGCAGCTAAAACACCCCACTGCCATAGCATCTCTAGTTTCCCAACATTTCTGGCAATTTTTTCTAGTTTATTAGTCTAAAGTTCTAATCCAGCAGAGATTTATGCTCAATTTTAAACCCAAGTAGTCCCATTGCCTTTGTAATTCAGCCTCTGCAGAATCAACGTTGCAGACCTACTATTACCAGCCAGTGCCTATTTCCTCCCATTCCACAGTGTGCTCTCATTTTCACCAGCAAGTGGGGTCTATATAGTATTTAGCGTGAAAGGGAGATGGACAGTGGTATCACAGAGAGTCACAGGGTCCACCACAGTTTGGAGATACTGCTAGGTATCCTGCACAAGAGAGAGCTTCCCCCACTCACATTATTATTTACTATTTTCATGTATTACAGTATATTTGGTAATAGCGGGCCATGATCATTCCTGCAGTAATTCTACTGAGGTCAATGTAGCCGATGGATTGGCCCATAAAGTTAAAAAGAAATGCCCTTTCTCCCTATCCCTGTCTGTTATCAATGGCTCTGGGAAGTGTTCTCATCTGGCAAGCTATGAACTAAATCACCACACTTGAGATTTCTGGCGCAGTAGGTACTACCAGGAATCAGAGTTAAGTCTTCCAGATAAATTGGCTTTTCTCACTATCCCTCCTTTAGGATGTCATCTGGCTCTACCATTACATTACAGTACAGTGATCTTGAATGTTTTGGAGGGAGAAAGGGTTGAACAAGGGTTAATGTGATGCATTCTCCTCTTACGAAAATAACGTCATTCTTTCCTACCAGGAGTATTTCATTATCTGCTGCTCGGTTATTTACACACTAAAGTTCATTTAATACATATATATTACATACATCGATATTCTGAAATTGAATGAACTCTCTGATTTAAGGATGACGATACTTATGTAGACTTGATGAGGTTTTAAGACCACTGGATGTCTATGCTGCAAAGAACCATTGAGTTACAGCCAGTAACTGCCTCTTTCCCCCATTTTGCAGCGTTTTAACGAAAAATAAAATTAAGACACACTGTAGAAATTGTCCTGTTGAGTTTGTGATCCAGTGTAAGTTACTGAGTGCTGATAGTAAAGGAAGTTCAACCAGACAGTTTAATCCTCCAATTTCCTGTCTTCTAATCAGGCACTAGCTCCTCTGGCTTTAAATTAGAAACATTCCTGACAATATTCAGGACAGGTGATGGAAAAAAGAGAACAGAAAATAAAGCAGGACAAATGCATATACATTAAAAAAAGGAGCAGGAAAAATAACAACAACAAAAAAACCAAGAGACTTTTGAATAGCAGAAATATATATATATATAATGGTGCACTCTGTACATATAAGCAAATTACTATTGCATAAGTTACATGGTAATGATTTGAAAAAAAACTAAAAGGTCAGGCTTTTAAAAAATAGTATTTTAAATATACTTCCACAGCTGATGAGGGAAGTTATAACTATAAAGCAATTACTTCATAAAACTGTGTAAGGAAAATCCTTACTACAATATTATTTTGTTTTTGCTTTATTATTTTCATGATGTCATGCTAAGGAAAAATATTAATACATGTAAAACTATTGATATTTAGTAAATTATCTGCAGGAGGAAAGTCAAGTACAACTCAACAGCATGTTAGTGTAGTTAAAACCCATTTAACATGTGTAACAAGCAGTTATAGGCTGTTATGCTGACAGACATTTTTTCATCTTTAAAGAATTATTGGGTTTCCAGATAATAAATGTTTTATTTCATCTCATTAGAATATGTTATTGTTTACATTCCCCTCTGTGGCAATACTTCACATTGAAGATTTTCCGCATTGTTAATTTATTAATTGCTACTAATTTTGACCATTTTTATGCTTTAGCTGTTGCAGAGATTACCTGAACAATTTTAATCACTTGAACAGAAAACTGAGCATACAGGCATGAGAGAAATATATTTATCAAGTGCAGAAAAGCGAATAATTGATGTTTTCAAAACATTTAAATTTATAAAATAACCACTTTGAGGATGATTCCAGAATGTTCATTGCATGAATTGTTTGATTATATTGGTAATATGGCAGTACCTAAAGAAATAAAAGGAGATACTGAAATATTCATTCTCAGTTGTATATAAAACCCCCGCATCATTAATTTTTGAATATTAATGGAGATGAAGGATCCATTTTAACTGTCACAGTATGGCTTTTCATTTATTAATGAGGCATCTTCCTAGAAAAGTTTGGAAGAGGATAATGGTTTGTGTTTTATAACAAATTTTGACTAGAATTCTAATGGGTTAAACTTTGCTCTCAGTTCCACAGGCAACTAAATCTGGAGCCACTCCATTCATTTCAATGCAGTAACATTAGATTTATGCTGATGTCAACCGAGAACAAGTTTGATGCAATAGCTTTACACAGTGTAACTGCATATTATAAATGAGAATGTTACCCACATATATATTTACATAAATGTTTGTTTAACAAACACAGACAAAGGAACTGTACAGGTGACTGGCTATCTCATTAAATAGACCAACATCATACCATACCCACTAGTTAGGATACGTGAATTTTTGAAAACACATCATTTATAAAACAAATCCAGGATTATATATTTGTTACTAACACAAAACTACAAAACAGTGGAACATTTGTCTGAGTGATATTGTACAGTATCTTTCAGGCAGCATCATATTTAAATAAAAAGTCCCATCATCATTTTTCCAATATGCTCATGTACATAATTTTGCAAACTGCACGTCATTTAAGAGATTTGAAAAAAAACGGGGAGGGGGTGGTGTCACAAAAGTTTACAGAATTTCTTTCAAACGTTTTCAACCAGAGATGTCACAACACAGTAAAGCTACATTAATATCTATTTCTGGATTTGCATGATTAAAGCATGAGAGAAGTAGATAGGATTTCAAAAGATTTCTTAAACTGCAGTGACAAATGCAATTAATCTTAAATATGCCCTGGTTATAAACCTTGCTTAAAGTACTTTGAGGCATTAACTCAGGTTAGAAAAAAAACTTTATGCATTTGTTTTACTGTGACAAATAAGATATATTTCATTATCTGTTCCATTTCTGGCTACAGGACATACTAGCTTCAGTGTAGAAAAGTCCATTTATTAGAGATGTGTTAATATAGCCCTATTTATGACAGATGATAATGTCAGCGTCCGATCTCCATATTATAAAGCCACCATTTCTTTTTAAAAATGCAAACTGCTTTACCCAACGATAAAATCTATTCATTTTTACTAATCAACCAATCTCCATTATCTCCAGCTAACTAGCTAAAAACATAATGTAGACTGGAGTGAAAGAGCATGAGGTTGAGAAACAGATTCCTGTACCCAGCTTTTTATAAAGCATTTTCTTTCATTATAATAGGTCTTTTCATCATAATGACACGGAACCTTTAAAGTTGGTCATAATACTTCAGTACAGTAGATGACCGTGGCTTAAAATCTCGTTCAGAACCTGCTCCAGAAAGAAAACAAACTCACTCATTTGATTTGACACACAAATTGTTTTCAATTCATTAAAAACCAAAATTGCATAGCACAGTGCTGGCAGCTGAGTGTGTATGGATGGAAGGGGTATTCACTCATCTCTTTGTATGCTGGCAGTACCAAACCGAAGTTTAGCACTAAGCAGCAGAGATTTTTGTGCAGAGAGAAGATGCATGAGGTAATTTTAAAAAGCTTTATTTTCCTTTAGAACTTTAAAATCTGCTTTGTATCTCATTTTTGATTAAACAATTATCGCAACTCTGAAGAGGTTTTGGAGTAAAAATAAATAATACATCTATACTTTTGATGATACTAGACATTATAGACTCAGATGGTATATCAAAACTGCTTATGCTTCCATCAATAATTGAAGTCTTATTTTAAAATTATTTGTAACTAACATCTATTGTACATGTTCTTGAATTATTAATTTCAGTTAAAATAAAGCCTCTTTTAAATAGCCCAATTTCTTCTTTTTATCAGGCTGTTTTATGGTGTTCTTTGGGGGGTAAGTGTTTCTTGTTTGTTCATTTAGAAAATAAATAGTGAGACATGTTCAAGTTTAAGAAGAATTTTCTGCAATGTTTAATCTAAACAACAGCATGTGTGGTTGTAAAGCTGTTTATTTTTAGTCAAGTGCATTACTAAATGTTTCCAGCATTTTTACATATTATATTCACAGCAGTAAAACATCTGTGAAATAATTATGAATGAAAAGCAACTTTCCAGGATACTTTCCAAAGAGAAACAATAGTTGTATAACTAAATTTGAAGACACTTATGAAAAAATAAACATTAACACCCCAGTCATAAAAGCAGGTGATAAACAATAAAAAAGGAGTGCTAATAAAATAGACAAGTGAATTAGGATAAACTTAAATAGCAGTGTGACATCAAGTGTATAGTTAAAATATGCAGTTTACAACTTTCCTTCGAAACTGATAGCTGAGAATCAATAGGGTTATTTACTGGGGGTTTAAAAGCTAAAAAAAGTCAAATGAATAGTCAACAGTTTCTAAGCATGCAAATATTCCATTCTTTCCTCCTCCTCTCCCTCCCATTTTCCCTGGCAGAAAGTCTAATTGGAAAATCAGTAGTATAAGTAAAGTGGTTAGTCTTCCACTATTATAATTAACCAAAAAGCTTCATGTAATATAACACTGGCAGGCACTGGTAAACCTCTAATGGATAGTTAAGAAATTAAAAGTTAAAACAAAACACTATAAATACAAAAACAAAACAACCCCCCCAAAAGCCCGAACACCTTTAAACACAAGCCACATGATACACACAATGGCCACCACCAAGGAGCAGAATAAAAACCTTCCGTATCTCACTTTTAAAAGTCTTTCAAGTCCTCAGAGGTCTTAAACTTTCCAAATGAGACCAAAAGTGGTACAGGGAGGTGAGGGGGAGGGAAACCCCCTTACTTGTTTCAGCGTATCCTACAATGAAACTGATCATGCCTTGTTTTGTAATTCCACTCGCCAGTCCTTTTTTAACTGATATCTATGTGAAATGAGCTGAGGTTCACGGTCCAGTTAGGAACGGATAATACATTCATTGTCCGGGCAGCGAACTTTTTCTCTCACTGGAAGAATTCACGCTTGCCTCAAGAATAATAATTACAGAAAACTAAAAATGCACTGCTAACGAATTAATCCCTAACGGACAACACGCTAACGAGGGCAGTAATGATTTGAAGACTCTCTTCATCACAACAGGACTTGCATCTTCTGCTACAATGGGCTATTGTGCATCCTCCTAACTCACTATACCTCTTATAGATTCAAGATGTCAAAGGTTGTCTGGCCCGACTGACCATGACATGCTAGTTAACTCGTTCTGCGGAGCTCCCTGGAACTTTATTAAAACTTTAATTGTGCCCAAACGCAGCTCGAGCCAGATTATGTGGGATCTATAACACATGGCTTGGGATCATAACAGAATGGTAACCTGTTCTAATGTAAACAAACGGAGGGGAAAGTTAGATTGGGGTCTCTGATGAAAGCCAACGCTTTGCAAAACACACTTCTCTCACACGTGATGATTTTACACGGTGACACAAATGTACCATCCCAGAGTTTCTACTGTAACCAGGTTGTTCTATAATGTACTGAATTTACCCCTCCCCTCTGCAGAAAATATTGCCTGGCAAAAATACACATACACATACCTGCCATATCTGAAAAGCAGCAGATAAAAGTAATACAAAGCTCAGAGCCTGAGGGAACTGCCTGAGACAAGTTACTCCGCACAAGGCTTTTTCAAACAATTTCTCTATATACTTTTAAAAAAGAGAATTGAATAAGCTGCCCTGTGGAAACTGTAGTTCGCATTAACAGTCTCCTGTTACAGAGAGGAAAGCACAGAAGTGGGACAAGAGTGAGGCTGCTCTACGGAAGAGTGTGAAAAAAATCAAATGTTAATTTGATAAATGTGAGGTCTGGGACATTTTGTCAAAGAGGGAGGGAAAGCAGAAAAAGGAGTAAAAAAAAAAAAAAAGCAGCCCTGCTGCCAACTCACCATCCACCAAGTTCTGGCCGAGATGTCGTAGCAGAGCTGCCATTTGATGGAGCCGTCGGAGGTTTTCCCTGCCATTATGCTGTCAGCAAGCTTCATCTGATGCTAACTCACGGGAGATAAGACACCTAATTGAGAAAACATTTGCACTGGCATGTTGGGCAACATGTAGCCCGGTCCATACCATATGGAATCATGGGTAAAAAAAAATCTCCTTGACAATGAACCAATCTCTCACAGACCCAGTGGCAAGGTGAAGTAGAGATGAAAAGTCATCTGCTCCCAGCACTGTCCTCTCCCTTCTCCCCCCCCTTTTTAAATAAGAACCCACTGCTCAACATCAAAGAGAGGCGGTTAAAATTAGGGTTTCATCACTTATAATTTTTGTCTGCAAGGTTCTCCTTTTCTTTTTTCCCCTTCTTCTTTTTAAGAAGAATAAAGAGATTTAATAGGACAAAGGCAGGTAGTGGACTGCGGAGGGAGATCGCCACAGGCTATTAGCCTAAAATTTCTGCTTGACAGATGGAACTGCTTAGAGACTATCATGCAATGTTTTGGCTTTTTTTTTTTTTTTTTTTTTTTTTTTAAAAAGAGTTTCAGTCTCATTCGGTATCTGTTTATCGCAGCTACTTTTCCCATGAACATGACCGGGAGAGGGAAGTGGAGGAACAACCTACTGAATGTTTTCAATTTCTTTTTTCTTGCTGATCTTTTTAATAGTTATGGACATAATCATTTTAATAACAAAAAGCAAAACAAATGTATAGACTGCCAAAGTATATTTACCTTCTAGTGATTGATAAAGCTTTCCGAAGGAATCAAATACACTCTTTCATTTTTTTTTAAAAGGGAAGTATTTGGTTCCATCCCTATTGCTCCTTATTTTTAGATACTAGAGAACACTGTTTGAATGAATGACTTTCCATATGAAGATCAGATGGCTAAAGGTCTATCCAAGAGCTAATCAAACAATTCCAATACTGTTTTTCTACCTTTACATTCTTTAAACTTGTTTTATAATATCGTTTGGTAACAACCATAACAGTCATGTATTTTTTTTCTTTCTACTGCAAAACTTCTCTACGCATCAGTATTTTCATTAACATAACTTTTACTCTAAGAAATAATACTTTCACATAAAAAAAGACTATAACCAAATAACAGTTTCAAAAAAATTATGAAATGATCAAGTTAAACATTGAATTGAAAAATAAAATAAAAATCACAGAATTGAAATATGCAGGTAGTAAATTATCTTTGTGCACTGTGAAATCAAGAAATAAACTTTCACTTTTATGATGCTAGAATTTTAAATAGGCACTAAATTGTTTTCATTTAAATCAGATCATTTTATAATCCCTGGAGGCACATGTACAGTACATAACCACTATCACTTAATAATAGGGCACTGCAATCTATACAGTAGTTCTTTCCCTAATGTACTCCGAGTGAATTTGTGAACTTGCAGACTATTGACAGTACTATTTCATACCTGTATTGAACTATGAGTAATAAAGTCATTCAAAGACAGCCGTATATGTCTTTTCTCTCATAGATACAAGGGGAAAATTTATTAAAAACCTCCACTCTAGATCAAACGATATACATTTTAGTTTAGGTCAAAAGGAGAGAACTTGCAGGCACATAATTTTTTAGATTATTTTGCATGCTAATGATTGTTTAGCTAGCTGGCTACAGCAAAATACACTTCCAGATTATATAGTTTATAAAATAGCTATTCACTATAGTACAGAATTTCTTTCATTCAGTTTGAACTATACCTTGAGTATTTTCTGATTTGAGAGATGACAAATGATTTAAGGTAACCTCCAACTGCTCTATTACAACAAGGACAATTTATTTTCCCTCTTCTTGATGCCAAACTTAACAATATGCTTGGACAGAATTAAAAATATATAAACATATCTTTTGTACAGCATTCCAATGAACTTCACCTGTCCCGACTGCAGGTACAGTATCAACTCTATTTACAGGAAAAAGTCTGGCTAGCATGGGAAGTGTTAAGTTGTAGCCATAGTCCAGGAACAAAATGGACACTCTGCCAGGAATTGTCCCTGCACTGGCCAGCCAAAACTTTTATTGTGTTGTGCTACTTCAGCTTAGTTAATGCTACTCCTCAGTGATTAGTGGAAGAACTCCCTCAAAATAATCATGAAAATATAAAGTAAAATGATTAAATAAGTCAGCCTTTGAACCAATGTTAGATTCAATTTCATTCTGCCTTCCCTTCTATGTCTCTCAAGTCAAACAACCTACCCACCCTTCTTATTACTAATATATTACTACAGAACCAGACTTGCTTTGTGTTTTTTCATTAAAAAATACTGACAAATATTCCTGACTCTGTCACTATATGTGTCCTGATATGGTTATATATATCAGATGATAACGTTTGCCTGTATTCCTATGGTAGACACTGCTTTAATAGCTCTTAGGTCTTTGTAGGCCCCCAAAATACTTTTCTTTAAAATGTTCAATAGTAACACATCAAATAAACAGTCATTAAAAAGTATACAGATTTCAGTTTATGAATGACAGAAGCATGAAGCCATTTTCTCCCAGACGGCACAGTAGTTGTATGCAAAGACATGATCATTATTATTGGACGGTAGGGTTTTAAACCCCAAACAATGAAGTGCAATTAATGTTGCTATTTTTTATAAATATGGCAATGGTGGGTCTACTAGCATAGATCAATTACTGCTTTAGTAAGTAGGATGTTAATATTAAAACAAGTTTAAATACATAATAAATATTGCAATTATTGTGGAAAATAAAATTATTTGGTGAGCATAATGGGGAGCAAATCAAGCATTTAACATGATCCAGGAAATGTTACTCCAAACAATTGCATTTGTTTTATACAATTTTTCCCTTTGATTGCTGGCAGATGCCGTTTTGGAAACCAACATCTAAATAGTTTCCCTTCAATCAGAAAAAAAGCCACACAGAAGAAAATGGCTACATGTTTTGAATTTAACTCTTGTCAATAGCGTTCTGCACAACACTGCATGTGAATGGTACAATGACAAAATGATGCATTCGGAACAACAATAAACCATAAAAAGATTTGTTTCTAAACTAGATTTGTTTTGTAGGGAGAAAAACTTAATGCTACACATACATCTATAGGGACAGAGAAACCAAAGTGGGAAGAAACTTCTAAATGTACCTGTACCACAATTTCTAATGTTCTCATGCAGTCAGTTTCCAATAGGATATATGCAGTCTTGAGATATTCATCTGAATCAATGTACTTTGCTAGCCTGCTTTAGCATGCTTTCCTCTGTGCGATTGTAAAATAAAAGTGCTGGTGACACAAGTGCTGATGATATGTTGTGTGGCAAATGGATTAGGTGTTTGTATCCATGAGCTACAGAACTACGGATTTGTTTTCTAACATCTTTAGGCCTCAAGCAATGAGTAGAGGTACTTGCCAAACACTTTCTGGCTTCCTACTGGAGACATAGCTAACTATTTAAAGATAATTTGCTTAATTGTTGAGCAGAAGTACCTGCCACAGCACAAACACTATGAGTATTTCCTATGAATCTACATTCTCCAGTGCATTGTGATCAGGTCCTTGCTGGTATCAAGCACACAAAGTTAAGGAAGAATGCTAAAGCAGGCTAACAATGTACATTGATTCAGATGAATATCTCAAGATGATATATATATCTTAGTGGAAACTGACCGCATTAGAAATTTTGGAACAGGTACATTCAGCAGTTTCTTCCCACTTTAGTTTATAATATCCAAATGGGCAAAAGGAACTAGGCACAGGTTGCACCTCTCTAGTCCGGTACACTCTAGTCTGGCAACATCCATGGTCCAGCATGATTTTAGTTAGCCAGATAGTCACTTATCCTGGGTGTGACCAAGTTTCCCGTGGTCCCATAAAGTTTGTTTACAGTCCTGGCTCTCAGTGTTCTGTGCTGCTATTTTGCTGTAATTTACTCCTAAATGTCTTCTAAGAGCCCAGTAAAGCAGTTTTTGGAAGTGCTGGTACTGCTGCTAGACAGTTTTGACCTTCCATGGTTTGACAAATTCTCTGGTTTGGCACCAGTCAGGTC
The DNA here is from genome assembly GCF_052426305.1 of Pelodiscus sinensis. Lineage (NCBI taxonomy): Eukaryota > Metazoa > Chordata > Testudines > Trionychidae > Pelodiscus > Pelodiscus sinensis. The sequence goes on along the minus strand of NC_143060.1, from coordinate 17,462,135 downwards.
CTGATGGTGCTGGACTAGAAAGATTCAAACTGTATTATCATTCTAGATGCATGCAGCCCCCAGTAATATTCACTAGGACCTTGGTAATGTATATACTAGATTATTAACTTATTTATATCATGTCTATTGCCAATTAACTCTTTCTTTCATTTTCTCATGATTCTGTAGCTGTAATTAGTTGGAAGCTTTACATCTTAACAGAGGGGAGTGCCATAACATAATTTTAAATCTGCTCCTAATTTTGGAGCTATTTTCCCAGCATCATCTTAACTGAGATGTCTTACAGAAAGAATTTCCTAATCTTTAACAATGACAATTAGCTGTTTTTTGGAAAACTCGGGCAAAGTTGCTGACAAGTACATGTTCTAGCTTTTCAAAATCCTGAGATTCTGGCTTCAGTCAATGGGCTTTGCTATAGCTAGAGGCCTACACACGAGTGAGGCAGCATGGGACCACTCTTTTTGCAATGGCCAAAATAGGTGTAACAGTTGAAGTTCCTGCCAGAGACTTCAGGATGCTGTAAAGCTGTCTGGGGACATAGCTAATTTGAGGGGTGAGGGAGAGGATTCTATCTACTCTACTTTCACTTACTGACACATCTCTTTCTACTCTCTCTGATTCTTCACCTGCAATTTTACTCTGTGCATATATCTCTTTAGCTACAATTCTCTCTCTCCACCACTACTCATTACCTTCCTGTCACCGAGATTTGCCTCCTGCCAAATCCTCAAAGTGGAGTCATAATCCTCTACTGCTGACATAATCTGTTACTATGGAGACAGATTAGCGTCAGAGATGCAGTATTATGACTTCACATCAGTATCAAATAGGAGGAGATAGAGAAAAGAGAAGGAAAATCTTGTTTCAACACTCAAGGGCTGCGTCTAGACTGGCATGATTTTGCGGAAATACTTTTAACGGAAAAGTTTTTCCGTTAAAAAGTATTTCCGCAAAAGAGCGTCTAGATTGGCAAGGATGCTTTTGCGCAAAAAGTGCTTTTGCACAAAAGCATCCTTGCCAATCTAGACATGCTTTTGCGCAAGAAAGCTCCAATGGCCATTTTAGCCATCGGGCTTTCTTGCGCAAAAAATTAAGGTGCCTGTCTACACTGGCCCTCTTGTGCAAGTATTCTTGCGCAAGAGGGCTTATCCCTGAGAAGGAGCATGAAAGTATTTGAGCAAGAAGCACTGATTTCGTACATTACAAAGTCAGTGCTCTTGTGCAAATTCAAGCGGCCAGTGTAGACAGCTGGCAAGTTTTTGCGCAAAAACAGCTGCTTTTGCGCAAAATCATGCCAGTCTAGACGCACCCAAAGAAATTAAAAAAATTCCCCCCAAAGTGTTGAGAAGTGTCAACAGATTTACTGTTAACTCTGATGTAACTGAACATCTGTACTATACCAGGTCTCATTCTAAAGCCCCAATTCTGCAAAACACTTATAACATGCTCTTAACTTTAAGTGCTTGCTTAAGTGCTTTGATGAATCAGGGTCTATATCACCTAAATTCAGCAAATTAAATGACTGGAAAAGTGCTAACTACAAAGCTTTAGGGTTCAGTCCTGCATATATGTACTATCAGGCATATACTGTGAGTAGCCTCACTAAAGTCAGTGGGACTATTTGATGCAAGAAGGAAGACAGAAAACACACAAGTGTAAAAACTTCAGACATTTTCCCCAACATGCACACAAAGCTATATGAAGCTAAAATTACAGTATTTAGGTAGTGAAAACAGAGCATACTCCAAATACTCAAATCAGTTTTACTCTCATCTTGTATTGATTTTTTCCTCCTAACATGAAATGCCATAAAAATCTACAAACCTACATTTCTGTTGTAATCCTTTACATATAACTCTTTGGGGAGGAATTACAAGTCCAGCATTTCATTCATCTTGTGAAATATTTATTTTGCTTGTGATGTTAGAGGACATCCAAAAGACCTTGGCTTCTCTTCTAGAGCCCTAGCAAAGGATTCAACCCAGTATACAACTCTCATAAGGAGTTTCATAACTTGTACAAGAGGAGCTTAAGAAAACTAAAAGGTTAATATATTCTAACTAGATGTTGGGTATAGAATGTCAGATCTGTCAAATTTCATTACAGTTTGCTGCTCAATGAAAAAGATTTGATTTCTTTTGCCACTGTCCTACTATGTTCAAGTCACACAGTGCCAGCAGCAACCAGCCAACGACCACAGGCTGGCACTGAGCAGGGCTGAGTGGGAAGCCAGCCGCAAGGACCATCTGTTTCCGATTTCTAACTAAGCCAAGATGTGCAGTGAAGTGCATTCCATTCACTGAGCCAGCCTTCTCCCTGCTCAAGTTATTAGTGTTACAAGTGAAATTATCTTTTCCAAACAGCGGGGGAGCTATAATCCTTACGGAACGAGACCTTAAAAAAGGGGAGTGGGGGAAGGACGGGGGAAAAAAAACCAACCCCAGAGACCAGACTTCTTTCCTTAAAGTTGTAGGAAAAGACTGCCTGTAAATTTAATTACAACCTTCATGGAGTTTATAATTTTATAGCATGTTTTGTTAAGCATGATAACCTCTCAGACAAGAGTGTATATGTTGGTTCATCTGGTGTAACTGAATGAACTAATAAATTATCTTTAGAATGTTATTTGTGAATAAAGTTAAAACTGACAAGATGAATGTACAATTAAACCTATTTAAGGTTAAGTGCCTTGAAAAGCATCACAGATTTTCAAATATAATTTAAAGTGAGAGTGCCTAAACAAGGCTAATTACATCTAGTTACACTGTTTCAGGATGTAATTTATATTTAACCTCTAAGGAAAAGTAGCAGTCTTGGCATAGTAATTATGTAGATTTAAGGGTATGCTAAACAGATAGCTGTCTGTGGAATAAGCCCTTGTCATAAGATATTGGTCTCCTACTACTACATAAATGCCAGGTGAAACCAAAGAATTTACTGGAATCAAAAAACACTAGAGGTGAAACTGAGAAGTTTATTTTCAAAGTGGGAAACATTTATCCTTTGACACCATTCCATTCCAGTGACTTTATTTCTAATATACTGTGTGATTAATGATGTGGCTACTGTCATTGTGTCTGATGAACATTGGCAGAGTTGTGGAACAGTTGCTCTCTTTACTATTATTGGACACCTCAGCAAATTGGCCAAACTTGTTTCATTTATCAGCCAGTTGGAAATCACCTAATTCATAAGAGTACAATTTTATTATTCTACAGCACTGTCCATACAATGCAAAACTGGTTTGTGAATGGCTTAAATATTTTCCTAACTTTAACAAGTTAGCCATCTAACCATTTGATTGACTGACACTCTTTTTATTAGGTAATAGGTATATTATGAAAAACAAGTGGGAGAAATTAAGGACATAAATTATGGGCATGAATATGTGGATCATTGACATTCCCCTTGCACAGGCAAGTCACTGGCTAGACCTTTCCTCAAGACACAGTCTCTGAATGCAGTCTTCTTTCTCAGCATTTAAACTGGTATAGTTTGGGCAATAGAGTTGCCAGCTCTCCTGGATTGTATGCCATTTGTGCCAATGGCATCTGGTCCAGCTGATCCAAGAGAGTTACTCTGGGGTGTCACTGGATGGCTCCCACTGCTTCGTTTATCACCCTTTCTTTTCAGTGTGTTTCAAATGCCATTGGGGAATGGAGAGATTTCTGTGTCGTCAGTAGTCCCATGACACTTATCTCTGTCTCCCCATTGGCCCTATATTTTAGAGGTTCATTATTATCTCTGTTTCTGGCCAAGATAAGGGTTGGTCACAAATGACAGGGAAGGACAACATAATAAGTGTTATTAGGGGAATCATTGGAGGAGCACCTCAGTGCGTTTTGCCAAAAATAGTTCACTGTCTGCATCTCTTCCTGGACTCATCAGTGCTCTTGGATTCTCAAGCAGCAGGGCTAGCTCATGACGCCTTTACTATCGTTGTGTCAGGAGAAGAAAAGGCTGGAGTGCTTCCTCCCCAACATGAGGCTTCTGTAACGCTCTCTGCTTAGGGCTCTTCCTGAAGACCACTTTGAATCTAAGACAGATGTAACAATGGACATCAACTTATTTCCAAGAGACAGGCCCCAAAAGCAGATAAAATATAATCAAAACAACAAACACATCGAATCATCATGGATTTACAGTGCCATGAGACAAATATGGATGGATGCAAATTGGCCAACGGAGCTGCATACATTTGTGATGGGGTGAGGTCACAGAAGACCCCTTGGGATTCTTCCCAGGATTCTGACAAGGCCACTGCCACCCACCTTCCTGTTCTCTGGGGCTTCTCACCACCCTGTCCTGCTGGGCCAGCTCCCTGGTCTCCCCCATCCAAGACTCAGAGCTGAGATCACTGCCTCCCCTGCCCCTCAAGGAGCAATACAGATACTGAAATTCTTCAGGTCCAAGGAAAATGTAGCTTTGGGGCCAGCTTCCAGGTATACCTCTCCCCAAATGGGATCAGAGTTCCAAATGAATTGTTTAGGTAAGCCCCCTTTAACAATGAAAGGAGGATGTGCACACTGATCACTCTCACAGGTGAGTAAATAATTGTTTATGCTGGGCTTGATAGTAAATAGAAGTGATTTTATTAAGTACAAGCAGTAGGATTTACATGGTTATAAGTGAGACTAGGCACAGCAAACTAATTAACAAACTTAAAATAATAGAAAACACTTAATTAATTCTAACAAAAAAACCGCAGTACTATTACAAGCTCACCCTAAAACCTTTCTTGTTCTACCTAAGCCTTTAAACCACGGAAGTTCCTTCACCCTGGGTCTTTGGATCATCCTCTTTGGTGTGCCATACCAGCCAAAGACAAAGACATGGCTAAGATTCCTTTGTTTTATAGATTTCACTTTTATATGGGAAGTTACTTGGCCAGTCCCTACCAGTTAGGAAGGTCACATGACTTCCTAGGACCAACCACTGCTAAGACTTAAAGGAAAATAGAGGCTATTTACATATGATTGCCCAGACATTCAGGCATTCCAGTATTGGAAACACCCTTGATGGCTTTCATTACACATTTAAAAACCATAAACCATGCCCACTCCATATACCTAACTTTACACACAAGAATGATACATACACTAAAATAAGATACACAGACCCAGTGGATAAAGACATTAAGATTGATAGGCTACATGAGGCAATCTGTCCCAAGCATCTTCGAGTTATGCATATTTGTGTCCATAAGTCCATTTTATAAAGCATGGGGGAAGGTCCGTCACAATGTTTACTTGAAATTCTTAAGCAGAGTACAAGTAAAGGCAATTTTTGTTTTGATTTTAGAAGCCAATTCCCTAATATTAGCAATTGCTCCTCTTTGCCAGCACAATTGTCTGTTAAACACTTTTCTTTTTTTTTGTGCTGCATCTCCAAAGTGAATGTTGACCTCGTCCTCTTGATGATGCCTCTTGAATGGCAGCCAACATGCGGAGCAGCATAGGTAAATACTTACACAAGGATTCACATACCCAAGTGCTTTGAGAAGGATTGAGCTGCATGTAAACTTTGTAATCCATTTAAATGGTTCTCGATTATTGAACATTATACAGCAAGATAATGCCTGGCTGATCCCAGGATGTATGTACAGAATATATAACCTCTTGTTTAATCCACACCGCTGGAATAAAGGGAAACACATCTTTGAAGATTGGTCTCTGAGCACAGTGTATTCAAAGGGTCCAAGAAAATAAGGCCAATGGGGCCAATGACTTCAATGGGAACTATGATAGTCTCAACTATTTTAACTGCAGAGCACCTGTACACTTTTGAAGCAGCTTCACTGTAAATCTCTTTTCAGACTGTCAAAGTTACTGAGCAAAAAATTCCTCTAGAGCTGAAAATTTCCATGCTCAGTCCCAGACTAGAGATTATTTTATTTTTAGTGGAAAATATCAGAAAGTCTGCATAGGTTTGAGTTAATTTTTAAAGAAGTAAATAAAAAGGAAAAAGTTTCAACTTGACAAGTTTATACATTATTTTATAACTTTAGAACTACTCACATCAATTTTCTTCAAAGTTGGCTGAAGCTAAAAAAACAAACCGAGATGCAAAGTTGACGTAACTTGCTGTAGTACATGGAAAGTTGTTCAAGATATTCCAGTTTGCAGATATTCGATCTTGTATTAATTGCCAGTTTATAGTAATATCATGAGACACCACGAAGGGGGCAGAATTACAGTTAGAGTTTCCACCTTAAGTCTACACTTCCTGAATTCTGGGAACTTGATTTCATCATTGTAGTGATGCATGAACACTAGCCTTTGCATGGAATAATAAACATTTATAACTGGAACTAAGGGTATGTCTACACTACCCCCCTAGTTTGAACTGGGGGGGGAGGGGTAATGTAGTCATACGGAGTTGCAAATGAAGCCCGGGATTTGAATTTCCCGGGCTTCATTTGCATAAAGCCGGCCGGCGCCATTTTTAAATGCCGGCTAGTTCAGACTGCGTGCCGCACGGCTACACGCGGCACGAACTAGCTTGTTCGGATTAGGCTACACGCAGCACACAGTCCGAACTAGCCGGCATTTAAAAATGGCGCCAGCCAGCTTTATGCAAATGAAGCCCGGGAAATTCAAATCCCAGGCTTCATTTGCAACTCTGTATGACTACATTACCCCCCCAGTTCGAACTAGGGGGGTATATAGATATTTAAAAAGCATAGACCTTCCTTAGTCAAGAGACCATGGAACAGATTCAGAAAAACTAGTCGGGAGATATAAATTACATGTCCTGGTGCTAAGTATGTCTCTTTCCGGTTGAGGAATCCACTATGACAGAAGTCAGGTGGTTTTTTCACCCCTATTGTCCCATAGGGCTTTTGCTCAGATGGGTTGTACCCATAATGCTTACTAGAGCTTCATTGGAGCTGTGCTGCTGAAAGGAGGTGCTAAACAATGCAGTCTCCAGTCACCTTGGTTATAACCCCATCCTGATCAGTGCTGCCCACTTTTTACATTGGCCTGACAGCTAACGCTTGGTCCATACAGCTATAAAAAGTCTCTGGCTGACCCATGCCAGCTGACTTGGGCTCACAAGGCTCAACTATGGGACTTTTGCACTGCCAGTAGACTTGCACGCTTAGTCTGGGCTCTGGCAGGTCTGAGAGTTCGAGTTTCACCCAAGCCCAGAATCTACACAGCAATAAAATAGCCCTGTGGGCCAAGCCCTGCGAATTTAAGACAACAAGCATAGGCCAGCTGTGTTTGTTTGTTTGTTTTCTGTATACTATTACAGGCCCTGTGGTGCAAGGGTGGTTGTGGCCAATTTACGCCATGGAAATTTCGTCCCTAGGTAGATCTTCCCCAAGGCTCTGGGCCGGCAGAAGACAGGGTGAATCTTGGAGTGTGTCTAGTTCTGTGCTTTATCTTTCTGGGCACATGCTGGGAAGAATCTGTAAAGTGAACTCACTTCTGTGGCTGAAAATAGATGCTGAACAGGTCCTGAAACCATTTCTGACTGGCTTTGAAGCCTGTGCTGTAGGAATGGTTGGAATGTATATCTAGGTTAACAGCAGGCTGTTGTGACGCGTAAGCAAAACCACAAGCACAATCATTGTAGTAAAAAAGCTACTGAGAAAACATTTTTAAAATACGAAGAAAAGAAGTCCTGGATTTGTGTGTTGACTATAACCCTTATTTTAATCCCAATAAATGGATCGGGTAAATATCTTGTGTTAGCTGGAAACCTCAGAACACAAAAGAAATACTCTGGTAAACCACGAGGTTGTTTAGGGTTACATTTCCACTTATATAGACGATTTCCTCTCTCAGGCTCTAAGCCTAAGAGAAGGTGAATGCTATAAATAGGGGGTTTGCAATGTTGTAGTTAGAAAGATAAGATAAGTGAGGTAATATCTTTTATCGGACTAACTTCTATTGAAGTAGCGAGGAGTCTTGTGGCACCTTATAGACTAACTGAAGTGTAGGAGCATAAGCTTTTGTGGGCAAAGACCCACTTCGTCAGATGCATGTCTACATGCATCAGATGAAGTGGGTCTTTGCCCACGAAAGCTTATGCTCCTACACTTCAGTTAGTCTATAAGGTGCCACAGGACTCCTCGCCGCTTTTGCAGATTCAGACTAACACGGCTACCCCTCTGATACTTAACTTCTATTGGTGAGAGATAAACTTTCAAGTGACCCAGAGCTCCTGATAGCCAGGTCTATATTAAAGGTGAAGGTCAACCTAAGGTATGCAATTCTAGCTACGTTAACTATGTAGCTGGAATCAACGTATCTTAAATCACATTTTTGGGCCGTCCACACAGCAGGAGGTCAATGGGAGCAAACACTCCCTTTGGCTTCCCTTATTCCTCATGAGGAACGAGACTACTGGTGCCAATGGGGGAGCGCTCTCAGTTCGAATTAGCGGGTCTTCATTAGACTCGCTAAATTGAACCCTGGAAGATCGACTGTGGCAGTGTTGATCTGCGTAGTGTAGACATGGCTGATGTGTGGCTTTCCAGGTTCTTCACTGTGGCCTTTGAAAGTGATTGTAATGAGAAGAGAAGGAACGTGGCATTATGAATTTAAAGTGTATTCTCTAAGTTTCAACTGGCAATTTTCAAAACAGAAGTGTCTGAATTAGCTTCCTTTCCTATGGGGAGCAGGCGGGAGATTTGACCACTGGCTGTGGAAGCCCCAGGAGCAGTTGGACAGAAGCTTGACTAATTCTGGCTGAGTCTGGGGAGGTGCCTTGCAAAAGATAGGTCCTCTCCCCCAGGGATCAAAAAGCAGAAGAAAAGCTCATGATCCACAAACAGCTTCATCTCCCTGAGTCTGAGCTGGAGCAAGAGCACAGCCTCCGTCTCATTGCCCAGCCCTGGACTATACACTAACTAGGGTTAGTCTGAGCACTGCTCCCCTTCCAACCTTTGAAACATCCCCTGTGCCAGGAGCTTTATGGAACGAGGTGTAAAAGCCAGCTTTGCTAGCTCCGTGTCCACATGGGGCTTCCCTGAGCAGAGGAATTCCCAGCAGGAGTTGTGTTTGGTTTCTGCTCCCTTTGGATATGTCTACACTACGTCCTTAGTTCGAACTAGGGTGGTAATGTAGGCAACCGGAGTTGCAAATGAAGCCCAGGATTTGAATTTCCCGGGCTTCATTTGCATAAAGCCGGGCGCCGCCATTTTTAAATGTCCGCTAGTGCGGACTCCGTGCTGCGCGGCTACATGCGGCACGGACTAGGTAGTTCGGACTAGGCTTCACGAGGAGTAACAGTAGTTCGGACTAGGAAGCCTAGTCCGAACTACCTAGTCCGTGCCGCGTGTAGCCGCGCGGCACGGAGTCCGCACTAGCGGACATTTAAAAATGGCGGCGCCCGGCTTTATGCAAATGAAGCCCGGGAAATTCAAATCCCGGGCTTCATTTGCAACTCCGGTTGCCTACATTACCACCCTAGTTCGAACTAGGGTGGTAGTGTAGACATACCCTTTGAGCAGTGCAAAGGAGGCAAATCAGGCCACAACATCTGACCCCAATAGCTGATTGTGACTCCTTGACATTTTAGAAATCATGTCTTTCTCAAAGGCTGAAAAGAGTGGACAGCACTGTTGTAAAGACTTAGTTTGCTTTCTTCCTTTTTTTGCTCTGTAAGATTATTCCTTTTTTTCTCTCTTGCTAGAACTGTGTTCCTTTTGCTACATCTACACTACCACCTAGATAAATGATCTGAGATTGATTCAACTGTGGTTGATTTAGCAGGTCTAGTGAAGACCTGCCAAATTGACCACTGTTCACTATATAGTCAACCCTGATGAGAAGAGTAAGGGAAGTTGATGGGAGAGTTTCTCCTGTCAGCCCGTCACTCCACAATGTAGACCTCATGGGAACGCAACTGAAGGTACATTGACTCCAGCTACATTATTCACATCGCTGGAGTTGTGTACCTTAAGTTGACTTTCTGTGGTATTGTAGATGTAGCCTGTGTCTTGCCACGCTATTCCAGGCAGGGAAAGTGCTGTACTCTATAGAGTGCGTCTAGACTGGCAAGATTGTTTTTGCGCAAAACAAAAAACAATTGTTTTTGCGCAAAAACTTGCCAGCTGTCTACACTGGCTGCTTGAATTTGTGCAAGAGCACTGACTTTGTAATGTACGAAATCAGTGCTTCTTGCGCAAATACTTTCACGCTCCCGCTTGGGAAAGAGCCCTCTTGCACAAGAATACTTGTGCAAGAGGGCCAGTGTAGACAGAGAAGAACTGTTTTGCGCAAAAAAGCCCTGATGGCTAACATGGTGATCGAGGCTTTCTTGCGCAAAATCATGTCTAGACTGGCCACAGATGCTTTTGTGCAAAAACACTTTTTGCGCAAAAGCATCCGTGCCAATCTAGACGTTCTTTTGCGGAAATACTTTTAACGGAAAAACTTTTCAGTTAAAAGTATTTCCGCAAAATCATGCCAGTCTAGACGTAGCCTATCTGTGTAACATTTTGTTGATTTGTGGCACGATAGCAGTGTTTTCTGAAAGACCACTCAAACAATTTCTTTGTGTGGCTCATTACTTCTTGAAGAACTAGACTGTGCTGAGACACGAGACTGAGGCATCTATTCTCTTGCTCAGTTTTGCATAGTTTGCCCTTTGTTCAATAAGCCACCCAGCTTTTGAGTGCTTATTTGAACTGAACTTTGGGTTTCACCGTTTTAATTTTCAGCAGCATTAGACTGTGGCATATATTTTATCACCATTGTAAACAAAAAATGAAACATGAATAATGGGTGCCATTTTATCTTGAGGTGGGAAATAAAGCAATAGCATGCCTTTACACCACAAATAATTCACATTTACATAAGCAGATTCTCACTCTTGGAAGAAAAAAAAGTGTGTGAGCCAAAATATGGATGAGTGAACCTCACTGAGATCATGTGAGCCTCTGAATTATTTTTTTGGTTTACCAAACTAGTTCAAGTTCATAACTCTCTCTGCTATAATTTAATCCACTATTTTTCAAAGGCAATACATGTTGGTATAGTGACAGGGAAGCCTCTGCTAAAGTGGTAGAAAGAGAAGAACAAAGCTAGACTGGCAGAAAAAAGTGCACTCTATGGCACACAGAAACAGAGTGCAGTGTTTCATTAGAAATTTTGCTCTCCTCTCTGATTCTCCCTCAGTAGTTGGAGTTATGTAAAACATAAGCCTATAAACATTTCAGTTGAACTTTCAGACCCACAGTATTTGAGAAAATTGCAAATGAGGCAAAATGTGTTCCCCAGTTCCTAATTTTATCATAAGAACATAAGAACATAAGAATGCCTGTACTGGGTCAGACCAAGATCCATCTAGCCCAGTAGCCTGTCTGCCAACAGTGGCCAGCAGCAGTGCCCCAGAGGGGGTGGACCGAAGATGATGATCAAGCGATTTGTCTTGTGCCATCCATCTCCAGTGTCTAACAGAGGCCAGGGACACCATTCCTACCCCCTGGCTAATAGCCTTTTATGGTCCTATCCTCCATGAATTTTTCTAGTTTCTCTTTAAACTCTGTTATAGTTCTAGCCTTCACAGCCTCCTTTGGCAAGGAGTTCCACAGGTTGACTATGCGCTGTGTGAAGAAGAACTTTTGCTGATTAGTTTTAAACCTGCTACCCATTAATTTCATTTGGTGTCCTCTAGTTCTTATATTATGGGAACTAATGAATAACTTTTCTTTATTCACCCTCTCCACACCACTCATGAGTTTATATACCTCTATCATATCCCCCCTCAGTCTCGTCTTTTCTAAACTGAAAAGTCCCAGTCGCTTTAGCCTCTCTTCATATGGGACCTGTTCCAAACCCCTAATCATTTTAGTTGCCCTTTTCTGAACCCTTTCCAAGGCCAAAATATCCTTTCATAAATGATTGTGTCAGGACAAGCGGAAGCCCTGGGAATAGGACAGTTTTCCATACTATGCAAAGGGAGGGGCTGCTGTTCAGAGGGACATGATATGAGAGTTGCCACTGAGGGCAGTGAGCCTGCAGGGGAAAGCTATCCTGCAGAGTGTCCACTGGGGGCAGAAGTACCCCCAAGGGGTGTCCAGCAGCGCTGGGGCTCTGCCATCTTGCCTTCCACTGCCCCAAACCCTTTCCCCATCTCTCGGCCCTGGCAATGTCAGAAGCGGGGAGAAAAAAGTTCCCTGGTGGCTGTCAGGGGGTCTGGACAAGAGAAGAAAACAGGCCTCTAGCAAGTGGGAGGATCGGGGGGAGGAGAGGACAGGCCCCTGGTGAGTGGCAGGGTCTGGGTGTGAGATAACAGGCCCCTGGCAGGCGGAGAGGTCACCCGCGGGGGGGGGGGAGAGGGAAGAAGAGGGGAGAGAACAGGCCCCTGGTGGGCAGGTGAGCCTGGGAGAGAGAGAACATGCCACCAGCCTCCTGAACTCCCCTCCCCCAGATCCCCAAGCCCCTGCTCTGACGGACCCACATAATGCTGGGTAGGTCTGCTTGTTACAAAGTAAAGTGAAATAACCCCCCAGGAACTCTATCATGTGGCATCACATTGACACACACAGGCTTGGGTCTTGAGCTCATCCTAACTGATAGCTTGCCATTGTCTATGTGGACCAGCACTAGGGGAGGACAGGCCACTTTGCCAGTGGGTTTCGGATGTATGCTGACAGCAGGGGAATGGGTGACACCGAAATCTTGGGTTCCATTCCCTGCTCTTAAGACAAGTATGCTTTAGTGGGCAGAAGATTCCCAATGTGCCATTTCTGTCAAGCCATCTCTTCCTCACTCCTATTTCTTTCCCACCTCTGGCTCTTCGTCCCAGCCCCATTCTCCTCAGCTAGACATTCCTGGTCACAGCCCCTCAGCTTTTTCATCCCAGTCCAGTCTCCTTGCCCAGTTTCCCCAACACCTTATCCAATCTCAGTCTCTCACCCCCAACCCTCGGCTCCCAATTTTCCTCAGCCCTACTCACAGTATCCCTCTCTCCTGCAACCAGGCTGCTTAACCCAATGTAATCTGCCTCTGCCTGACTTCTCCCTCCCCACTTAAGTCCAGCTTTTGTCCCTCTGCAGACCTCCACTCCCTTTTCTGTGTTGCCTGGGCCAGCAGGGAGGTCATCAAAGTGCCCGAGAGACGGACTCTCTGGTCTCAGTTCCACTGCCCAGACCTGTCCGATCCTGCAGGAGACCCGAGGAGCAGTTGCTGAGAAAGTCCTGCTCACTGCCAGGCTGGAGCATGCCATGTGCAGATGGAATCTTCTGAAAATTTAGCTTGAAGCTCTAGTAAATTTCCACTGAGTGTAAGCAAATGACCATTTTTCAAAGGCTTATAACTCAGTCAAGTTTGATCACATTTTCTGGAGGAGAGCAAAGGATTCCCCATTGCCAAATTTCTAGGACTTAAAAAAGCTGCCAGAAGTATTTATCATGGGAAAGACTATAATTTTTCCTTGATCTTATTCTCAGAAACAAATTGTTTTACTGTTTTTTTTTTCAAAAAATTCTACCTAATGCAGAAACCCAGCATAGAAAATTTCAGTCCAAACAACACTGAGGGTGCGTATACACAGCACCCTAAATTAAAAATAAGATATGTAATTTACTCTATGCAAATTGCGTATCTTATCTTGAAATAGCTTATTTTGAAATTTGTTGTGTCTATAGAGTGCCAAATTTTGAAATAACATGCTATTTCAAACCATTCCTTAACCTTCGTGCAACAAGGTTTACCAGGATGGCGAAATAAAGCACCTGTTATTTTTAAAAATGTGTAGATGTGGTACACCTCTAGTATCCCAAAATATCTGTGCAATGTAGACATACACTTGGGTTATGTCTACACTGTAGGCTTCTTGCGCAAGAATGGCCGTTCTAGCACAAAAACTTGTGGAGTGTCTACACTGCACGCGCGTTCTTGAGCAAGTAAATTTACAGTAAAGCGTCAGAATAGAGGGCTTCTTGTGCAAGAATTATTCCTCTTCCCACGAGGAATAAGCCCTCTTGCGCAAGAAGGCAGTGTGGACAGGCAACAGGGGCTTCTTGCGCAAGAAACCCCTATGGCTAAAATGGCCATCGGAGCTTTCTTGCGCAAGAGAGCGTCCACATTGCCATGGACGCTCTTGTGCAAAAGCACATCTCTTGCGTAAAAGCACATGGCAGTGTGGACGTGCTCTTGCGCAAGACTTTTTAAGCAAAACAGTTCTTGCGCAAGAAGCCTGCAATGTAGACGTAGCCTTAAAGTTTAGCAAAGTTAAAAGCACCAGAAAAGAGGATCTTATAATGGGAAGAATTAAGCAACATCATTATTTGCTACTAGTCCCACCTACAGTGGTCCAATATTAACATTAAGGTTGTGCAATTCATCATATAAAATACCTAAGTTAAAAAAAAATCGCATCTTCAGCTCCCCTATTCTGTGTGCATTATAGGATATAGTTTTTAATATAGTATACAATTGTACCCTATTCTCTTTTGTAATTCTTCATAATGGTTGCAATCTGCTTCTATTATGAAGTCATAATTTTGCTCCCCTATAACTAGGTCTCTATCCAATTCGTAGTCCATTTTGGTCAATTTCATTGTCATGGGATTTAAAAAATTGTAAATTGCATGATTTCAGCTATTGAAATCTGAAATTTCATTGTGTTGTACTTGTGAGGGTCCCGAACCAAAAAGAAGTTGTACTCTGCTCACAAGTTTATTGTAGGGTGGATTGTGATACTGCTACCCTGATTTCTGCACTGCTGCTGGTGGCAGCATTGCCTTTAGAGCTGGGCAACTGGAGAGTGGCTGCTGCTGGCTGGGAGCCCAGGTCTGAAGGCAGTGTCCCGCCAGCATCAGGGCAGAAGTAATAGTGGCTATAGTGTACTATGCCATGCTTATTTCTGCACTATTGTGTTCAGAGCTGGGTGCCTGTTATGGTGTTGCCTCCCTTACTTCTGTGTTGTTGTCTACAAAATTAAGCCCTCAGTCAACAGCCACCACTGTTCGATTACCCAGTTTTGAAGGCAGCAGTGCAGTAGTGAGAGTGGCAATATCGTGACTCTCCCTAAAATGACCTTGTGACCCCCTCAACTCCCTTTTGGGTCAGGACCCCCAATCTGAGAAATGCTGGTCTCCTCAGGAAATCTGATTAGTATAGGGTAAAGCCGCAGGAAAGATCAGATTTCACGGTGAGAGACGCATAGTCTGAGAGACATTTTTCATGGCTCTGAATTTGGTACACGTTTTGGTTTGGGAAATTTATTTTGTCTGAAAATTGCCAGACTTCCTCTGAATGCCAAGGCAAATATTTCTCAAAGTTTGAGATCACTAACCACAGAATTTAGCTCTAGCTTGCTAGAGTGTATACAAAACTTTGTTCATAACCTATTTGCATGCAGCTTAATTACAGTCATCTAGCCGGTGAAGTAACACACCTCTCTTGATTTTTAGGAACAACATGCCAGATAGACTAGGCTGAAATACTGCTAGTTTGTGGCATTCCACACAGCAGGCCCAGATTAACGAGAGTGCATCAGGTGACCTTCCACATGGCCTCCATTTCTCTATTTGGGAGAAACAACCTCCCAAACATATAGTGACAAAACAATCCAAGGCCACAAGAGTGGCAGTTTAGAACAGTTGGAGTCTCTGCCAGCATGCTGTGGTGAGAACCAATAGTCCAGAGCAAGGAGTCAGGCCGGATCCAAAGGACAAACATTGCTGTGGGTTGAGTGAGAAACAGATTCACTCTTCAGCCCCCTCCACAGGACCACTCTCACACCAGGGTTAGGACTGACTTCCCCCTACGGAAGATATTAGAGGCACCCCAGCCATAGTGCACTGGGCAGCAAAATTCTTTAATCCAGCACTGCCTAAAAAGCTCTCAATAGGACTGGCACGCATTATGTCACATGCTACCATTGTTCAGTTCACGAGGTTTTCATAATAGCTAGGAACGGACGGCACGATGCTTGCTGTAACCCAGGTGCACACATAAGGGAACAGAACCCTTCTCACCCAGCTGGGCCAAAAACTCCCCAAGGAGCCCTACCTTGGTGTAAGAAACTGGAATGGAAGAAAATCACATAGAACACTCAATATTAGATGCCCACAGTGAAACCAAGGGAAGGATGTAGAACTGCCAGAGTTCCTGATCACACTTAGAAGAGGACAGAGAACTAATAACTGTTTGGATTACTCTATTACCTCACCTGTCTTCTGAATTCACATAATGCCCTGAATTTATGATTAGAGTCACTAACTATCATTTTTCTTTTCTTCTAGATCTGCTTCTGCCAGAACCCCTGGAAGAAATCAGGAGTTAATGGCAATTGGAGTAATTCAGTGTTTATTTAACTGAATGTTTTGCAATTACATAAAGTATAAGAACACGTGAAGGTAGCTGTCTCCTTCTTAAGCACTCTCTGCATGTTGCTTATTTTCTTAGCGTGTCTAGTCTTTGGGAGAGGAACTTTTTATCTACTCTGTTTGTATAGATTCTAGCACAATGTGGCCATGAGCTAAAAGCAGTGATGGTAAGTGAAACATCAGTGCATCAGGGCAAAATGTAGCCCAATGTGATCTCAAAAATGATGTGAACTATTATTCAGAAAATAACATCTGATTTGTTTCACCACACAATTACTGTACTACCAGAATTTAAACCATAAAGTACTCAGGAATTCTTCAATTATGCAAAGTACTATTATGAAATCAATTTCTATGATGGTTTATATAACGTACATTCATAAATGTTCTTTAATTAAATGTAATATTTTATGGTTTCTTAAAAATGGGATAAGCTTCCACATACGCTCTAATCTCAGAAATTTCTGAGCAACGCTTTTTAATCATTGCACAGCACATTCATAGTTCCCTTACATGTTTTCTGGTTTAATGTATTTATTTTATTAGTTCAAATTGCATTTGCTTTAGAACCTGTTGCCTGTTGTTCCAAGATCTCA
This sequence comes from Pelodiscus sinensis, assembly GCF_052426305.1. Lineage (NCBI taxonomy): Eukaryota > Metazoa > Chordata > Testudines > Trionychidae > Pelodiscus > Pelodiscus sinensis. The sequence continues at coordinate 17,445,245 of NC_143060.1, read as the reverse complement.
ATGGGTCAGACTTTGGTTTGAGTGAGTGATATCTCATTTCATTGCAAATAAACAAACAACAGAATAACTAGAAGGCAGTCGTGCCCCTTTGGTGAGAAGAGCTCAGTCCCAGCTGGGAACAGGCAAAGCAGCATCATTTTCACTCCAGCACAAAGTGCCTATTCTTGATGACTCCACTAAAGGAAGCAGAAGCAGAGTGACTCCTAGCAAAGCACATCTGCACGGCTGTATTTCACAGGAAGTAATGCAGCTCCTCTGCAGATAAATTTCAGTGAAGAACAAAGAATGATTTTGTTCAATGCTTCAAGAATGATGCCTTCAAATCTGGACTTAGCTTTTCAGTTCCTGAAAACAAGACTCAGAGAGCTCAAACTAATCCCCCCTTCCCAAATTAAGCACAATGGCTTTCAAACTAGCCTCCGTTTTCCATGTGAAGAAAGCTTAATAATGCTCATTAATCTCCTTTGCTGTTTACATGCTTTATTAGACTATTTTACCAACTAAATACAAGTTAGCACATTTGAGATAAACAGTAGAACAGTAATAGCTACATGGGATGTGGAGAATGTAGCCCCCGAAGGAGACCTGCCTTAAAAATGAAGCAACAGAATATGTGTAGCTAAGAACAAGACAAGATGCATAATAGTGGCCTAACAGACATTACTGTCATTGATTGCAAATATATTCTGATCCTAAATCTTTTCTCAATGCCATAAACTTTGGAGGCATTCTCTCTACCACACTTGGTTTTCTAGTAGCTAGACATTTAACATGAGACAGTGAGGTGCTTTTCTGAATGATACAAGCAGCTTTTACTCAGGAGTCAGATGTAGTTAGGAGCCAAAACATGATCATATTAAAAACAAACAGCTGAGCAAAGATTACCTCTTGCCTTCTCTTTTAGCATGTGCAACAGATTCTGATAAATGCAGAAGAGAGATTATCAAGTACTCTGTTATAGTCCACTTTTCTATTTAATTTCAATTGTTTAAAATGCCCTTGTCTTTCTTTAAAAGCTCAAATGCAATTCCTTTCTCTATTAGTTTTGTACTTCCCTTCTCAGAAAAGAGTGATTTAATCCTACACAGCTTTTCTCTAAGTGCCTTGAATAACATTTTTAGTGAGATTGGTGGTAGGGTTTATGGGAAAATAGCTAAAATAAAAAATATTCACACAATTTAAATGGAGCCTAAAAGTTAAAAACAAGTCAGCTGTCCCCTCCAACTCCCAATTTCAGCAGTTTACCTTTTTATTAAATAATAGTAGAATATTTTTATGGCAAAGTTCTCAAACTGTGGACTTCTAGACTGGAATACAGTATTTTTTCTCATAAGTATTTTGGCATTTCTTCTCTCCAGATAGGAATAACATTTCTGAGATTTCATGAGAATGGTCTGCAGAAGGTCACAGCATTTCAATTGGGTCTCTAAGGCAACTTAGCGATGAATGCTCTAACATATATTTTTCCTTGATGTCCCCTGGATTGGAAGGTAAACTGAAAGACAATGTGTTTATACTGGCTCCGGTTTCAAGAATTGGAAACCATACTGGAAGGATGTTGTTGCCTCCTGATTTGGCAGTTGGAGACTACACTGGAAACTTGCACATTTACTGTGGCTTGGGTGTCTAGGACTGGAAGTTGTGTTGATGGTAGCTCAGATACACTGGGGAGCTGCAACTTATTGGCTTTCTCTTTAGATCACTAGAGAAAATGAGCCTCCAAAGGGTGGCTATTGATATGATCTTTCCTTATCTCTTAAGACAGATAAGGTATTGTAATAGGGTAGTTTTCTCAGTTTATACAAACTATTCTAATATCATTATATAAACCATAACAACATTGCATTGTATGTATGTATTTTCTTATATTTTATTCCAAATAGTGTATACACACTCTGGTCATAATTCTGTGCGTTACCTGAACATAACCCACAGTTTGTGTTATCAGTGTGTATAACACTTTTTTCTTATGTTTTGTTGATAATCCAACTAATAATAATTAAACAGGGAAGAAGTCTAAAGTTAGCACCCAGGAAATATGTTCTTGTAAACTCATAGAAGGACCAGGGAGATAACTTGTAATCTTGAGATCACACAAAAGCAAAATAAGGGTTAATCTGATGGCATCATATCTAATTATTACCCTGTAATAATAAATGGCTACACTCTGGTTACAATAAGCATTTGGGTCAACAGATGTTGTTGTGATAGTGAAAAAGGCTGTTCATGTAGCTTTTCTAGCCCTGAAGTAGGAAGTACAAGAAAATGTCAACAAAAAGTTCTTTTCTTTCCCATTTTCCATCTTAGGTCAGAAGAAAAAAAATTAGCGACTTGCTGATTACACTGGCTCCGGGGTTAGCCTTTCAACATTAACATTTTGGGATGATTTCTTCAGCCAAAGCTTTGAAACTTTTCCAGTTCTCTCATTACTAAATTTAAACTAATTTTCACACAGCACGAGCAGAGGAAAAGTAAAAAGAACCCTGGAACAGTGTCCTTATTAATCAGCTCTCTCAAAAATTAGGAATAAACTAGAGGTTACTAGACATTAGTAAGATTTCATAGAGCCACACTAACTGAAGTCAGCAACTCTCGGGGCTAGCACTGATAGGCTAGATAATTGAACCCAGAAAGATTACCATGACTTAACTTTTGTAACTTGAGTTCTAAAATTAGGCACCTAATTTGGACTGATTTCCAGAGATGCCAAGCATGGGCACTAAGTTCTCAAGTGCACATTCAACACTGGAGCCAGTTCAGCATTTTTGTCCCACTGCATTTTGTCCCAAATAGGTGTGGCATGCTCTTGCTGTTGCAGTATGTATGGGCCTCTTACTCCTCTCCAGCAGCTCCTGCTCGACCTGCCCCCAACCCCTACCACGCTTCCATTCCACCCCTTCCCCCAAGCCCACCCTCATCCTGTCTCTTCCTAACCCTGCTCTGCCTCCACCTGCCACCGTTCTACCCCTTCCCTCCAACCTCTGCCTCTTCTCTGCGTGCACCATATGCCTGCTCCTCCCTCTCCCTCCTGGAGCATCCCAAATGCTGCAAAAAATGTCTTGCACCAGGTGTGAGGTGCTGGTAAGGAGAAGGAGGAGTTGGCCAGCATGAGAGAGGGGGAGAGGGGGGCAGAGAAGGAGCTTGACTAAGCACCAGCTAATTTATCCCCGAGGCTGCTCCAGCTGCAGAGTACACTCGGCGTTGGTGCCAGTGACTGAGCTCATTCATTAGCTGGAAAGGGAGAGCATCGGGAGAGCAGTGCAAGCCAATTCTTGAGTTGCTGGGCTTATTGTGCCATCCCGTCATCTGCTGTGGACAAGATGTTGGTTCACCTGAACAGCTCCTTCCCTCTGCTCCCTTCCCCCATCTGAAACCCCCTACTGGCTGGTGGGCAGCTTCTCTGCTCACGTCTCAGACTCCTCACTGTTCCCTGAAGATTAGGTAGTGGAGGCCTAGAACTAAAACAGAACCACATGTGCTTAAGTATCCTTGAGCAGTGCAGGGGGCCTTCAGCAGCCTGGAGGAGGGGGATGGAAGGGTCTGTCACTGTTAATTGTGATGGCTCATTAATTGCAGGGCCGGTGGTGTTAATAGGGTGCGTGTTTGGGGGTGGGAGACAGAATCAGCATAAATTGTGTTTGTGGGAGGCATGTATTGTACTTGGAGCCGACAAAGCAGGGACCCTTCTCGCTTTCCCCCAAGGTGCCTCACAAGCTGATAGAGCAGGGGTCCTGTCTCTAGTTCAATAGTATCCTCAGCATGGACCCAGTCCAATTCACATCCCAAATAACCAAAACACTGAACACATGTTCTATTACATGACAAGCTATGGGCAAAAGATTACAATGTTTTTCCAATGATAAAACCTATTTTTAAGGATCATCTCCCACCATAGGATACAAATAAACCTACTTTACAATCTGCAACAGCTGCCACCCACCCCCAAACACACAGTTGAGCTGCCATAGATTGACAACAGGTTTATTTATTTCCCACAGTGAGAGAATATCCTTAACAAAAGGTTCTGCAGTTAAGAGTTTTATAATCTGTCAATTATAAAGTGACATGCAACAAAGAATGGATGCTTCATGTTTTTATCATATGTCACATATTTGCAAGTTTGAATGCCAAGGTTCATGCCCATGTCTCTCACTAACTTTCCAAGATGGAAAATTTTGGGCAATATGTACTTTTTTACTACAGTTATTATTTGAATTTAGGGAATACTAAGTTGAATCCAAACTTAAGATTTTTCAAAAACATAAATTCTCCCATTTCTCCCTCTGCAAGCCAGATTAATAGCTTCCTATAGCCAAGGATACAGTCTGTAAACAATGGAAAAATTCATCATCATCACCATATGCAGACTGACTTGCTACATTTTCTAGCATAGTTCTTACAGACACAATTACATATGCCAAAGACCAGAAACACCATATGCTCTCTAGCAGACATGGTCTTGAGCCCTTTACATTCTCTTCACTGTCTCTGTTATTCTCTCAAACTACACAGTGTACAAAACAGAATGCCCTAAAAATTACACATAGGCAAAATGGACATGAATACATGAAACTATGACATATTGTTGACTTATTCAGAACCCATGATGGCTGTGCTCTGTGATATTCTGAACTATAAATTAAAGACACCTCCAGAAAGCTTTTGAATCAACTTCAATAGCCTACTCACATTTTCAGCAGTAGATATTTTTGATACCACAGATTAGGAAGTGGGCTGTGTCCACGAAAGCTCATGATACTATCTATCATTTTTGGTTAGTCTCTAAAAGGGTTTCAGGTAAACAGAGCGAGGCCTGGCACAGAGTGGGCGTATGCTGCAAACTCTGAAGGGCAATAGCTGCGGGCACACTCTCTTACTGAGGGCTGAGCTGAATTTAGTATAATCTAGTCCTCAGTTATTTAAAAACCAGAAACGAGGGTAGACACCAAACTGGGTGTGTCAAAACAATCTGCCACTGAGACAAGGGCAGGAGTGGGGAGAGCCATTGCAGGGGTTAGCTCGAGACTTGCAGTACCCCATCTCACCTGGAAAAGTATTTCCCTGTAGAGGAAATGGTCCCCTCCACAGCAAGGGCCCTTCAGAGAGCCAGCAACAAATGGTGGCCTTCATTTTGAATCACTGGGTTCTGGGCATGCTTGTGATGTATTGCCCCCACAGCACCACCTGGTGGCCAGAATGAATGTGGCCGTCTGCCATTCACTAGCCACCATGATAGTTTCATGATCTTGTCTTGGTCATTTGTTCTACTTTAACCTCTCTTTGTTGTTAGACAGCACTAGCATCTCCTTGTCCTCACAGTAAGCTAAGAGAACCTATTGTTTGTAATAGGTTTTAAAGGGAGGAAAATAGAAAAATAACAAGCTGTGAGCTGGGTGTAGGAGGTGGGGAGGAGAGCAGGGATCTATTACATTGATTTCCAGGTGAAGCAATTCAGGTCTCCTTAAATCCCAGGGCAAAACTGAGATTAAGTACCCCAGGATGTGTACTTCTGATAGCAATTCCAGAGCCAATGAATGGCGTAATAAAGTGATCATCATGGGGTTAATTGGGAATCAAGAATATTAGATTCCTACTTTCAATTTGTTAGCATCAGTTCCCCCTAGACAAACAGTGTTTGTTGTGCTGTACATGAAGTGAGCAGCAAGTTCTCAGCCTACAGTTGTGTGAGTAGAATATTATTTTTTGTTGCACTGGGCAGTTCCTTTGTGTAAGGGGACTGTTAGCCCCTTACTGAAACTCTGTGGGAGTTTTTTGGTTTGCCAGCTCCCAGTATCAAAAGGGGAAGGGTCCATGAGACTGACAGACCCCAGAGACAATGGAAAGCAGCCAACCCTCCAGCTCAGCCTGATTGACAAGTTGGACAGGCCAGTGAGAAAAGCAAGAGGCCAGGACCCGTCCTCCCTGTGAACTGGGATTGTTCTGGGTCTCTCTGAGCAAGGAGAGAGCTGAGAGACTGCTAAAAGGAGTGCAAGCTGTGCTGAGGGGTAGTTTTTTGCAGCAGCAGAGCCAGACACACACAGCTCAAGGAGCGCAGACCCTGTGTTGAGCAGCAGACTGGCAGTGCTCAGAGAGCCAAAAGAACCAGAGAAGCAACGCAAGGAGCTAGAGACAGGCCAAGCAGCACAGCCTGCAGCTGGATGTGGTGAGCAGCTGGGAACTGCAAAGTGTGGGGAGAGGCTCTGGACTGGGAGAGGGGTCTGGCCACTTAGAGCTTGAGGCTGTGTGGTCACTGCCAGAGCAAGTGTGTCCAGCCTGCAGCCCCCTGCAGCACATCCAGGGCCTCTAAGGAAGAGACTGTGAACTGTCCTTACACTCTGCAGACTGCTGTTTTGATGTCCCTGTGCTATAGAGGAGGGCTGTGTGTTCTCATTTTACCATTCTCATTTTTTTCTTATTCTTTTCTCTTTAATCAGTTGATGTTTAATAAATTGTATTTGCTTTGAACCTAATGAAATGATCACTGGGCCAAGAAAGCACGCAGTGTAAAGAGAGCACCTCGGAGTGGGGACACCCTAACTCCTGCCCCTAGTGACTACAAGGTTGGGGATTAAGCCCCAGGAAACCTGGGCCCAGCCTTGTTGGGGTTTTGAGGACTCTGCTACTCAGGAGAGTGGAAGGGGAGCCCTCAGGATCAGGGGAGCCATGGGGTAAAGGAAGTGGGAGCTGGTCCATTTCACCAGGGTGTATAGAAGCCAGGAAAGTTCCCCACAATAGCGGGACCATTCCCCTGCTTACATTTGCAAAAACATGGCACCTTGAAAAGCACTGTTTTGTAGGGGGCCTTCCCACATGGACCGGCCTCCGTTACATGCTACAGTCATTTGAAGGTTAGTTTATAGAAAAAGCTATTGATCAGCATTGTTAAGATTACCCTTTTCTAACATTTCTGTAAATGTTTTTCTCTTTGCATTTTGTTCCTTTAGCCCATATTGCGGCTCATATTTGGGCTCTGATAGTTAGGTATACCATGGATGCTATTGCAATGGCAACACTAATGGCAAAGCTATTTTTACTTTTCAAACCTGGTTTTGCCTAGGGAGTCAGAGAAATGTTTCCAAGGGTAGACTTTAGTTATACTATATACAAAATTTGCTCTCATATGCATCAGTATAAATACCTCAAAGCAGATAATCTGGATTTATACAAGTATGACTATGAGCATAATTTGGCCCCAAGTTTTATATTTGATGGGCTTTTATTAATTTTTTCAGAGAAGTGCCTTGTTAATTTTATCTGATCAGAAATAGAATTGTAAAATGTTAACAGTCTCCCATCTGATTTTTCTCTTATATAGATTTATTTCTTATGAGCTTCTCTCTGTTCAGCTATACTGTATTTTAAATGGTTGGCATTGGCTTATGCAGTGTGGGCAACCATCATTGGTTTCCTCTAGTTACGTTAACAAAGAAAAGAATACAAAAGAAGGATTTCCAAGCTTGTAAATAAGAATAATCTATGTTACATGGTGCCGTGATGAATTGGCAATTGGTTATTTGCACCCACGCTGATATCTGCTTCTGAAGTATTACTTCCTGCAGTGTACTCACAAAACCTCTGCTAAACCCGGTGTCTTAGTTCTGCTGAACTATGGTGTACTAGTGCTAAAAACTAATCACAAAGCCCAAACCAGACTGTCAAGGTGTTCTTGGCTGAAGTACAATCAAATCTTTATTGCAGCAGCACAAATAGTTCTGCTGCCATATTTAGGCTGTGTCAGCACTTTTGCCACAAGCTTTTACTTTCAGGGGTTTATATTCACTCGGATACAGAATTTCACTCCGGACTGCAGGGCTTTGCTGAGGATCACATTTATTGAATTAGTATGAATAAAAACAAAAAATCTCTACCCATCTGATTATAGAATTATTACTCTTGCACTTCATTCTTGGACGTAGCACAACTCCAGGTCAGTTGTTAATCAAAGACATTATGTCACTGAGGCACTTATATTTTTACTCAGTAAATGACAAGGTTTAGCAGCACCCCAGATGGAATCAAGGAATGAAAAGGTTCTTAACAAAGACCTGCGGCCTCTCATACTAGCACAGCAAACATTACCCTCTCTGAAAGCTTTAAGGGACCAATTCTGCAGTCTGCTGGGTGCTTTCAACTCCAGTGGAAGTCTATAGGAGCTTTGCTATTCATAGCAGTTGTGGTAGGATGTAAAAGCATTCATCTCCTGTCTAAAATGGGCACCAGGAACACCATAGAGTAAGACTTACAAAAAGAACACAAGTTCCTCTTTTAAACAGAGATGGGCCTAATTCCAGCTTTTTGGTTCAGGCTTATCTTCTTTCCCCACATATATATACTGCACAGACTTAGAAAAATATGGCAGGATTACACTACCTTTTCCATCCATGACTACTGTAATGTATAGGAATAGAGTGGGGCAGTCACCGTCTATTTAAATAAATACTAAAAAACAAGCCCTCACAGATGTGACTCCCCACTGAGAAGCAGGAAGACACTCCTCACAGAACCTAGGGAGGCCCAAGGTAGTTGATTTTGTGTGCCCCCAGACAGAGGAGCTGGAACGCCAGCATGGGTTCCCCAGTGCTGGGGCCTTAGGTTCCCCACCCCTGCTATATACTATAACCCCCTATTCAGCCACTTAAAATCATCCTCTTCAGATACTCCTCAAAATCCTCTGAGTGAAACTTCAAAGTTGGTTTCAGGTCTTTCAGATGATATAACATGAATAATAGTACAACGGATCCTTAATGATTCATGGTTTATGGGGTATTTTTGGCATTGGAGATGGATCTGGTCATTGCGTAACTGAGTGAATTTGGCTGAATGGTGATTAGATACAGGCAATGGGAAGCCACTGTATACCACCGGATGCCAATCCAGAGGATATGGCTGGGAAAAAGGTGTGTGACAAGTGCTCCCTTTTAACCCTGCTTTCCGCAATTGCCAGAATATCCCATCGGTGCTCTTGACAATGCACACAAAATTAATGTGGCTCCAGAATCAAGGAAAGGCAAATAATAATTAAGGATGTATCTTAAATCCACATTCCCCTGGATTTGCACCAAGCATTCCTTCCCAGATCACAGAATCAGGGTCATATAGCCTAAACAAAACAATAAGACAGTTGGTGTTATGAAAAGTTCTCATGGTATGTGGGACTTTTCTGAAATGAAATTTTTGACCTGTGCCAAAAATAACTCAAGTAAGCCTGGTCTTTAGAGTTTTCAATGTTGTCAACTTTAATTGGATTGGTTAATTTGGATAAGATGTGGTGCACTAGGTTAAACCTTGTTATGGGTTGAGAAGAGCTCATTGAAATGGATGGATGTGAATTCATCATTCATTTATGATGGCTGTAAAGTTAAGGAGACACACCTAAACAAGGCCTGATGTCCAAAAAGAAGCACCATATAGGTTGAGATTTCTGCATATTGTGCTGGCAAGGAAGAGGAGATATGTGTTTGTGGGCATCGAAAAGCATAGCTAGTGGTGGTGGTGGGTGACGGGCAGATAGATGTGAAACTGAGAGGCAAAGCAAGATAGATGAGGTGCTGCTGACAAGAATGGTCTGGCCTTGGGAAAAGAATAGAGAGAAGTTAAGTTCTTGAATGGAGCACTGGTTGAAAGAAGCATGGGTTTATAAGCTAACAACTACTATTTCTTTTGTTTTGGGTTCTTTCTGCCTTCAGAGAAGCAGGACTTTGTACGTTCCACAAACAAATTAACACCCAATAAAATACCAGACTCCATTATCAGTCTCTATTCCCAACTAGAACAATCTACAAAGTTCTGAACTTTGACTAGCCTGTATAATAGAAAAGGGGTAACAATACAGGTGGTTATTCAAATTCATTTGTGTCCATCTGAACCCAGCAATTGAACCTTTGTACATTAGAATCTCTAAAATTAAAATGGCACTAGAAAATATTCTTAGCTGGAGATTGGCATGTTATTATTTGTCTACTGAGTATCATAGAAAGAGTACCATAAAAAAGATTTGAGTTTGAGAAGAGAAATGGGAAAAGTTCGCATTAGAACTTTTTCATTTATTCAAAAGAAAATAATGCAAATTGGCATGACACACCTCTGAAATTTATTCTTCTTCTGACCTTTGGGAAATGCCTCCCTCTATTTTTAGTAAGGATTATTTTCAGAAGAACTTTGATTTAAAAAAAAAAGTAAAAAAAATTGCTTGACGGCTGTCCCTTTAATGACCAGAGCTAATAAGGAAAATATTCTAACGTTTCGGTCTCTGATAATGGTTCCATTGTTTTGATCTTAGAGGTATCAATGAAACGTATATTCAGTGATGCATTCCCCTGACTAAATCACCTGTAAGATTGCATTTTGTATTTGAGAACTATTTTACAATGTCTGTTCCCAGAATACGATGCCGCTGCTACTTTGATGTGGTTAAGTAATTTTTTTGCACAATCATGTAATGTATTAAATTATACTTAGTCTTTCTTGACATTTTTTTTTATAAGGGCTGGATGTTAGGGGTTGCTTGGAACCATTCACTCCCACTGAAGCCAATGGTGTTTAAAGCATTGAAAGTAATGCTCAGCATGTTGGAGAATCAGGCCCCGTGTGCACAACCCTTATTTGCTTTGTATGATTTTAGCATTCATACATCTTTGTTCCCCCAGCTATGAGCTGGAATATCAAACAATGAAGATTTTCTTTCCCCTCCTGGTCTGCCTTTAGAATAAGTAATGAAGGTGACTGCCCTGATTGCCCTAATGTAATATTCAAAGAAGAGAATGCATGCTTACAGGCAAAAGGTTTATGAGCTCTGACCTCCTCTCATTAAAATCAACAGAAAACTTCCCCTGCTCTTGGGTGATGTGGGAAGAAGCCTTGAGCTGGAAAATGAGTCTGAAATGATTGCATCTCTCTTTTTATTTAAAATAGTGTTTAACAATGGGATTAAACAATCAGCAAACAAAACATTTAGCAGGTATTTGCACTAAAACATCTTTGTTACCTGGTGCATTTTGGGGAAAAAATATTGTCCATCTGGCAAGTCTCACAAAGCTTTTATCAAATGCACAATCTTTGCTGGAATATGTGTCTCAGGATCCACCAGCAGCTGGCATTGCATTAGCTAACATGATTTTGATGATGATTTTGCCCCAATGCAAACTGAGGTGATCTTTTCATAGATATTAGTTAAGGTGACCTGTTGTCCTCTTTTTAATGGGACAGTCCCATATTTAAGCCCACCTGCAGGTGTCCTGACTTTTTCCTCAAAAATGGGCAAATAGTCCTGTATTTTCTACTTGCCCTGCAGCAAGCAGTACCAGTGAGTCCTATTGCTGGCCACATCCCGGTTCACCAGCCACCAGTGGTGGGTGGGGTAGTCCAATGGCTGATGATGAGGGTGGGTGTGCAAAGGTGGTGACAGGGTGAAGCTGCAAAATATGGGGCCAGAGTGCTTCCTTGAAGGTCCATCAGTGCAACCCTCCTCCCCCATACATGCTGTGTCTGGTGTGTTTGTGAAAGCAATTTCCATTCTGTTTCTACTCTGAACTTGCAGGCTTCACAGCAGCCACCCACTTTGCCAGTTTCCCCACCACCATGGGTCCTGCCTCTAGGGAGTGCAGGGCTGCCCTGACCCCAAAGTACCTTCCTTGATGATCCATCTTTTTGGCCAGGCTCTAAGGCTGCTGAAACCCCTGCAGTCAGGTTCCTTGGGCCCTGGCAAACAGTGCATCCTCAGGACGTAACTCCTTCCTGCCCGTGCTGTAGTCAAGGATAGAAGGTGTCTGGGTTATATTGGTGGCCAGCAGCAGCCTGGAGGTTTCATTTGCCTTTCAACACTGTGTCAGCAGGAAGAGATCAACTCTGCAAATACACAGTCCAGGTTACTTGCCTTCCTTCTTCCTCCTCCCCCACTTCATTGCCCCAGCTGGAAGCAGCTCCTGCCCCTTCTCTCCCACACAAAGTTCAAATCAAAACACTTGCCCTGACTGGCAAACATGCTCAGAATTTCTGGTTTATAACAAAACTAGAAGCTAAGTGAGTTCGGCGTGGGTTAGGCTTTGTTCTAGAAGCACTGAATAGCTCCAGTAGCAAATTCTTTTCCAGTATGCGGATGAACTTTCTTCTACTGAAATTAATAGTCGAGTTCCCACTGATTTCAACTGACACAAGATCAGATCCTAAATGCATAAATCCCAAAATGAATCCAGAAGAGTCTGTATAAGAGGAATCCTTTAGCCCAGGGGTGGGAAACCTTTTTTGATTGGGGGCTACTAACCCACAGAAAAATCAGTCAGGGGCTGCCCATAAGTGAGAAGCAAAAGACAAACACCCCTCACTGACGTGGCCCTGACTGAAAAGGAGAAAGACACTCCTCACATTCCCCTTGCATGCCAGAGCCTAGGAGGACCCAACCTAGTAGATTTTCTGTGCTCCAGCTCCACAATGGGCTAGTGTGTGTGTGGGGAATTGGAGTGCCATTGTGGGCTTCCCAATGCTGGGGGGGGGGGTATACTGAGCCTTGGGGCCCAGATCCAGGCAAGTCAGGGGAGGTCCTCCACCCCTGTTTTAGCGCTTGTCCCTTACATAAGATAACATGTCCTATGTCAGAGTGATCTATCTGTATGGCCCGCTCTTCTAATATACTTTGTTCGGAAAATTGGAGCTTGAGTCACCAATTCATTTACTGTTAGCAGAATTCATCCAGAAGACTTCTGAAAAATTAGTATTCTGCTCCGAAGGACAAAATTACTGTGACAAAGTTATGCCCATGGGCTACTCAATGATGTGTGTAGTGTTGGAGATTTTCAGTATATGCCTAGAATCGACAGACTTGATGCATAGGCATATCCCTTAAGATTCATTTATGTGATAACTTTACTTTGGTTGGTTGTGTCCCAACTTTATTTAAGGAGCTAGCCTCAGCTTTATGCCTCATTATTGAGAATACCAAGTTGGAATCACGATTATTTTGACAAAGTCTAGTATGGATTCTACCTGCTCTGCACATATTGGGGACTTTAATGCCTTTTTTTTTTCTGTACACATGCAGCTAAAGGGTATACTTCCATAACTTGAGTCAGGCTGCTTGACTTGAATGGAATTCATCTTGATTTTCCTCGGATGTAAGTGAGATCAGAATCAGGCCCCATGTATCTGGAAGGTTAAGGAATGTGGGCTAGGACAATTGCAATCACTGGTGGTCAGGAAGTCAGAAGGCTTTCATCAAGTAGAAAGAGAGGCAAGGGGGTTTAGAGTCCTACAGCTAATCTTTCAGAGTGTTGGTGGTCAAACAGGACACAAGACAAGGAGGTTGTAGGTGTGTGCTATGAAGGGGCTCTGACAAAAGAGGGAACTGTGAGGCACAGAGCTTTGCCCGACACATGGCAACTTGACCTGAGACATTTTTGCAGACACTGCGGTAGCTTCTCTGACTGCTAGAGCTAGTGATCCCAGGAATAAAATAGACAGAAGCAGAGAAAGAGGACATTGCTGCTGGGTGTCTCTGTGAGTAAAATTATTCAGTCACCTGAGCATTAAAATGTCTACTTTGATGGCTCCATTTATATAAAAACTATTTGCATATAACTTTGCACAGCCCCCTGCCCCTGAATGGCTGCCCAGGCTCTGGACTATAATGAATTATTTGAGAAGCAGAGAGGGGCACTTCAGCTGCTGTAAATCAGCATAGCTCCAGTGAGCTCAGAGTGACAACCCTCTCTTCATTGCCCATTCTATCAGTACAGTGATCCCTTGCTAATTCACATTAATGCCTGTGAATTAATGATTTTTATATATGTTCTATCAAGTAAGTGAATCACCATGTTTCATGATTAGCATGATTCTTCATGAAAGAGCTGCGTTGAGACGTAGGGCAGAGTTCATGGAGTTTGGGGCTAAAAAAGAGCACTGGTTGGGAAGTCATTCTGGCTTGGGCCCTGCCCCAAAAAATTGCAGTGAAAATGATCTTTTTGTTTTCATCTGAATTTGGGGGGAGGGCGGGTTGAGAGGTTTGTTTTAAAAACTGTAAATATCTTGGTTCTCAATTATGTTTCCAGGGCATATTTTTAAGTTAAGAAAATAAAAACAAACCCCCGAGTGTTTTTAACCTAAAGGGAATTTTTCTCAAACATCTTCATTTTGTTGAAAAAGTCATTTTCCATTGAAAAACTGTTGCAACAGAAAACTTTAATCAGTTGTAGTAAAATTATTTGATTTGTAGGTCAGTAAATAGAGAATTAGAATATCTACTGCAGGAATATCTACTCTAGACTGGAAACCTCGGGACCTGACTGGTGTCAAACCAGAGAATTAGCCAGACCACATGAGGTCAATATTGTCTAGCAGCATTACCAGCACTTCCATTGTTTACTGGACTCTTAGAAGACATTTGGGGTAAATTAGAGCTAAATAACAGCACAGAACACTGAGAGCCGGGACTGGTGGCTGTAAACAAAGTTTATGGGATCAAGGGAAACTTGGCCACACCTATGCTAATTGGACACCCAGCTAACTAAAATCATACCAGACCATGGATGTTATCAGACTAGAGAGGTTCAACCTGTAGTATCTTAGTTTTATTTTTCTTAGATTTGAAGTGGGTAGGTAGATATGCCAATTTGCCTTTGTGAAGTATGTAGTATTATGTGCTATCATTACCCACTTCTTTTACTCAGAAGAGGAGAGAGCTTACATTCATTATATTCAGCCAAAGAAGGAAATTAGAAGTGATCAGATCTGTGAAAGTTATTTGCACTGTGCACGCCTTGATAAATAATAACCACTTCAGAGCTGAGTATGTGCTAGCATAGGTTAATGGTCTTGCTGACATACTGTTACTTTAGTAGTGACAGAAACTCAGTTTGCTGGCATTGTAATCAGACAAAAGCCTGAATACTGTGTGACACTGGCAATAGAAGATTGGCAGCAGAGCTTTAAGTTTGCTGCCCAAAGTATGTTGCAAAATTACTCCAAGAACATATATGAATATTATAGTGCACATATTTTCCATTTCTACAGGGAAGCCTGGCTTATGTAACCACTGTCCAAATAAAGCAGTTTTATTTCATACAGTTTCTCTTTTACTGTCAAATCTATTCTCACACAGCTAGTGGAGCTTTGGACTCTCTTGCAGAAGTATGAATAAAACTAAAGAGAATTATTGGATGCACTAGTGCAATCAGTCAGTCAGGATATCAGCACACAATAAGTTAATATACAGTTAGCAATAATAGTGATGCAAGCAGGCACTTATCTAAATATAGGACAAGGGGTGACTCTTATTAAAAGTGAATACTTTGATTGTGCTCTAATACTTCGGCTTCCTTTTACCGGGGGTGGACAATAGCTAGACTGTTTTGCATTAGCTTTGAATTGTCTGAATTGAAAAAAGAAAAGTAAATTGAGCATGCAAGAGTGAATGTGATAGGAATCACTCCCACCCACATAAGTAAATGATGTGCTCTTTTCCATTGACAACAATATACTAGCTGTGCCTCACATATATGCAATGCACATCCACTGTGGAAGTTAAGGTTGGAAAAGGCTAATGCAGCTGCCTGACAAGGATGATCTAGTGTGAGGATTTGGATTAGGAGGCAAAACATAGATCACTCAAGAGTTCAATGATGGATCAAAATCTCAGCTGTTCTAAATCAACACAACTCCATTGACTTCAAGGAGCCATGTGAATTTATACCAGCCAAGGATCTGGCCCTTTAAGTTATTTTCATTTGACTTGGCTGGGAGATAAAGGAAAACCCAGGTACTGCAGGAAGAGTTGCTGATTCAGTAGGTAGTGTTCTTTTGCCCTTTAGACAGTACAAAGGTGACAAGAGCTGTAGAAATACTTGGAAACCACTGCTGATCCAGGGCCCTAAGGATATGTCTACACAGCAAAGTTATTTTGAAATAACAGCTGTTATTTCAAAATAACTTTACTAGTGTCTAAACAGCCAAACCGCTATTTTGAAATTAATTTGAAATAGCAGAATGCTTATTTCGAATTTGGAAAACCTGATTCCACAAGGAATAATGCCAAATTCGAAATAGCTATTTTGAAATAAATGCTATGTAGACACTTATTTCAAAATAGGGGGCCTCCAGCCTTCCCAGGGTGCCCTGGTGGCCACTCCAGCCTCAACCAAGAACACTCCTCCCCCCTCCCCGGAGCCCTTAAAGGGGTTGACTCTGGCCACAGTGCCTGTGCCAGCTCCAAGCCTGCCAGCCCAGAGCCAGCAGTCACTGCCCCTGACCCAGTGGCCCCAAAACATGAGCCAGCAAGCCACTGGCATCCAGCCCTCCACCACTCCCTAGGAGCAGTCTGCCAGCTCTCAGGAGCCTTCCAGGGCCCGGAGAAGGTGGGGGCCTTCCTGGTCAGGGTGGAGATCATGGACCTTATTCAGGTTTCGGGGGGATGCCTCCAATGTCCATGATCTCTGCACTAGACTGAGGAACACGGCTGTCTGTGGCAGGATAGCTGCCAGCCTGGCCACCAAAGGCCACATGCGAACTGAGGAGCAGGTTTGCATGAAAATTAAGGTGGTCTGGTGAGACCCCCAACCCTGAGCTCTGAGCTTCCCCTCCCTCTTCTTCCCCTTGCTTCCCCCTTTCAGCTCCCTCCTGCCAGGTTTCTCACTCCTCTCTCCTACCCTCTCTTCTCCCCTCTCCCACTTTCTTTCCCCATTCGCACCAGAGTTTCATCCCTGCTCAACCAGTTTTGTTAAATAGAGTTTGTATTCCTGAAAATGCAAGTATTTTATTTGACATCAGGAAGGGGGGTTAGAGAAGGGTAAGTGGAAGGACATGAGGGAGGAATGAGGCACAAGCCCCCAGTGGGGCAGACCAGGGAGGCTCTTAATGATCCCCAGGGTGGAAGCTTTCCCACAGAGCCTCCTGGATACTGACAGTCCCCTGATGGACCTCCCGGATGGCAGCCTGCAGAAAGTGCAGCCAGGCTCACAGCAACGCGTCCAAGAGAAACACCGGAGTGCCCAGGGGCAGCTATAGCTCTATGTTGCAGAGTGCTGTGGTGTCCCAAGTGAGGGCAACCAAAGCACGTAGAGACAAAATGCTTTGCTGTCCCTCATCAAGGTAGACAAGCAAGCAGGGAAACCTGAGAACTGGCTGTCCGGGCATGGAGAGGGTCCCTTTAAGCACAGACCTCAGATAGCCTCAGGCAGCAGCCCCACGCAGTAAGTCCTTACCTGGTACCCTGCCAGAATTGGTTCCGGCCAGCCTTAAATGCGATTGAGTCCACTCAGTGTGGACGCACTATTTCAAAATAGCAAAATGCTATTTCAAAATGCATTTTGTGTGTAGACATGTTATTTCAAAATATCTTATTTTGAAATAACTATTTTGAAATAAAATATTTCGAAATAACACTGTAGTGTAGACATACCCTTATATAATGATATGTGATAGGGATTGATGCCCACTGGTTGTCAGTTGTCACCTTTCTCTTGCAATTTATTTTCTCTCACAGTGGTCAGAATTGAAATGGCTTAGCAGTTTAGTTGGGCTAAGCACCCCAAAACTGGATGCTCATTCAAATTTTTCTTGTATACAACTGGATAACTGGCTTTCCTTGTGGGAATGCTGGATGGAAAGAAACACCATAAAAACTGTCTGTCTCAAAGCTTCTCCCCATACTACCCCAATTCAGGCTTTGCTGAAACCTGGCATTTTTGTCCCTCAGAAGAATTTGATTTTATTTCCCTTCATGGTGAAGCTTCAGGTCAGTTCTTATTTTATCCAAACTCTTTGTTCATCCTTATCTCTTTTATGCCTTATCTGGAATTTAGATGGAATTGCAGCAGCAACTAAATCACCATGTAAGTTGTTGACACTAACCCTTTGTTCTTCATTTATTTTGCAAATTCATCTCTAAACCTGGTGTCCCCAAAATTAAAGATAATAAGCTTAATTCATTTATTCTAAGAAAACAAGCTTGTGAACAAGATGAACTATGCTTTCAGAAGGGAATTATAATCCTCCCAAGGTCACTGCAAAGGGCACAGGCCATGTGGAATAATGTTAGTCTCTTCCAGATCCATGCTAATAAAGCAGACAGTTGGTTGGTAATGAACTCTAGTGTAGCAAGGAAAATAACATTTTTGGACATTGTCTGAGCAAAGAACTGAGGTCAAAAGTTACTTATGAACAGGGATAAGAAGGATAAAGTCAACTAAAAATATCTGAGTAGTTTATTAATAGAGAGGTGCAAAAAATTTAGATCTTAGAGAGTGAGATCTAGAAGCCAAAGTTCTAAACTGTTGTGAAAACACACAATCTTTTGTGGCTTCTGCAGTCACAGTGACACAAACTGAAGCACATATGGCTATAGTAGAAAGCAGATGAGACGTCTGGGCTAGTTAACAAGGCAGTAAAATACATAACACGGCAGGGAGAAATCTTGTAAGAAGAATGTAAGAGATTTATTTACAAGGGGAGGAATTTGCAAACAACTGAAGAATTCAGCAGTGCTTTAGCTACCTTTTCTTCAAAATAACTGGAGTTACTGGACCTATCACTGTTTATCCAAAAGGAACTAGAGTGCACCTTTGGGCCCCAAAGTAACAACTGCAGTAATTCTAAACGTGTGCACAATCCAACAACTGATATGAACACCACCCTATGTCCCATCATACACTATAGGACATACCTAACAAAATGGCACTAATTTGAGCTATCTGGTTCAGTAAGTTACTTAAGCATGTGCGGTGTAAACTTGCATCGTCTGAGTTGGACTAACTGCATGCATAAAGGTTCCATATAATACTGGGCACAGTCTCAACATACCAAATATAATGGAACCTAAATTCTTCTTGCAAAATACATCTGGTAGCTATCCTTCTGTGTACTCATTTTCTGCATATGCATGCCCCTTGCTTCTGAATTTCTGGGTACAGCTTAATCTATTGCTGAGTGGCACTTTTACTCAGATTTAGGTTTCTAATGTTGTTCATGCCTCCCAGGATACATCTGGACAAAAGACCTTTTGTCCCCAAAGTTTGTGTCCTAATAGAAATAATCACATAGCTACTTTGCTTATGTGTTTGTAGGGTTTTATTAGTGCTCAAGATCTCAAAGGGCTTTTTTTTCCCCTAATGACAGCCATGTCATTCTCCAGTTCATTGTTTTACAGCATGAGAACTAATGGTCAATCCTTTATTAAGTCTCCACCTCAGTCTTGCTAGTTTACACATCTTAGTATTGGCTTGAATAAGTAACTCATGTCCCTAGGCTATTTCAAGCCATTTTCTGAATTGCACTGACTTCATATTATCAGCAAATGTTACCATATTGCCATAAGATTCTTCTCAGATAAAACATCTGTTCTAATAATACTGAGTACTAAGGCACCCCTCCCTATTTTCTTTCATAGGGACCCCTTGTTTTCCATATCCAGACCCATTCTTGATGCATTCAGGAAGCTCAATGTGGAATATTTTAGTGTTTTATAGATACATATTTTGGGACAATCTATACCGATTGTCTCCCCGAAGTTCATTTAATTCTATTAACCCTGAAAGCAAAGTCGCTCCTTCACTTAAACATTCTATCATTTCTCAAGAATAACAGTGCTAACAGCTTCATCCTGGATATGTTATCAGATAAACCATTTCAGCACCACTTTAAGAGTGGCTCCATAATTATCTTTAGCAGAGTGTCCAAATAGCTTTCGGGACTCTGTAACCTTTCATTTACCTCATTTACATTGTGAGCTAGTGTTGTCTAGTGGTTAAAGCAGAAGCAGCTTTTGGAGGCAGGCCAGCATTACGTTTTCAACTCTGCCACTGATGCACATACAACATTAAGGAATTTTGTGCCTCAGCCTACCCATTTAGAAAATGGGGATAATAATTCTCTATTCACCTATGTAAAGCATTTTGAAATTTTGGATGCAAAGGTGCTTTATAAATCTTAGATGTTATTCTGTGATCCCTCATTCGCTTGAAACATTTCTATGGCAAATTGATTAATGCTCAAAAGGTTAGAATGTATTTCTGTTCTTTTTGGGGTGAGCATGGACCAGTGGCATTCCAGGAGGTGCTGGGAATTGTTATTGGAGGTACTGAGAATACTTTATGCCACAGTCTATACTTTTGACTTATGCATTGCTTGATGGAGGAAGACTGGTAGGAAAGAAGTGAGTCCAATGGCAATGCAGATTGTGTACACATTCCATCAGAAGGGCAGAGGACTGGCTTCTATGAAAGCATGGCATTAGTAAACAATATCATTTAATGCTGGCAATCTCTTTATCTGCTATACAGTGTCTCATCTACCATTTCTGGTCAAGATGATTTAATAGGGTATGTCAAGACAGCTGCCCTAGTGCCTGGAACTTACCAACCTTAGTATAGATCTGGGAATGGCAAAGAGATGATGTCTGGCAGCATATGATCTCTTTTGTGGTAATGGGTGAAATTCAGGGTAAAATCTTGGTCCCATTTAAGTGACTGAGAGGTTTCTCATTGACTTCAGTTGGGCCAGGATTTCATCCTAGGTGTCTATGCTGATGTTGTTAGGATTATTAAAGGCTTTTGGTACTGCTGATCATGAAAGGTCATTGATTTGCCCACAAACCACATGAGGAGTAGTTTGTTTCTAAAGAGTAATTTTGTGGTTTGCTTTGCTCTTGAAGGCTAACGTATTTAAAAAGAAATAACACCCAAGCATAAGATACAAAAGTTCAAATTCTTTGTTCTTATAAAATTGTTCAGCTCCATAACTTCATTTGGGTTGCACAGGTATAAATGATGTAGAATTTGACCTGATGTGTGTGTCTATTATATGGAGATTCAAGAACTCTCAGAATGAATAATCCCAGCCTTCTTGTATGAAAATCACATTATGTAAACAACATTACAAATGACATACAGCTTCTTAATCAAAAATCAGCATTAATAATCGCTGAAAGTTCTTCAGAGAAAATCACATCTCTAGTGATAACAACCTCTCAGAACTTCAGAGCTTGCACCCTTGCATTCCTCTGTGTTGCGATTCTGCTTCAGAAATCCATAATGATAACTGAAACTGGTGTCAGCCAGAGCCAGAGGGAACAGCATGAGATTCTGATTTGTAAATATCATTGGACCACTCTGAAGTGGTCTCATTTCTGGCTCTGCCTCAAGCTCCATTTGAAGGGCTAATTCTGTTTCATTTCTCTCTGTTTTCAGCTGTTTAGCATAATTAATTTGATCAGCCCAGTGAAAGACATGCTGCTTTCTTTCATGCCACAATGATGTAATTTCTTTCACCTTTATTTTTATCATATTGAGATGTGTATGTATGTGTGTGTGTGTGTGGGGGGGGGGGGGAGTTAATGCTGATAGTGGAATACTCACTCACTGGTTCTGTTAGCAGGTATGTGGGTAAAACACCTGCCATGCTAGGCTGATAACTCACCATGACTAGTATTTACTTCTTACATAAATACGAGATCAGCATGCCTCACAGAGGGTATGTTTACATAGCAGTGTTATTTCATAGAAATAACATAGTCCACGTCTACACTACAAGCAGTTAATTCAATATAATGTTAAAATAATGTCGAGCTGGAGGACTTCTTACTCCAGCTCCTGTAATTGTCACTTTACGAGGAGTAAGGAAAGTTGGAGGAAGAGTGCCCTTTCTTGGACTTCCTGCTGTATAGACAGCGCCAAAAGCTGAAATAAGCTATTTCAACCTAAGCTGCACAGTTGACGTAGCTCAAGTTGCGTAGCTTATTTCAGCTTTAACCCTGCTATGTAGATGTGCCCAAAGTGACGTGTGTTACTTTATGTCCCATCTCACTGAAGCAGGTAATGAACCCCATGTGATGTAATGAGAGCAGATATAAACTTGGAAAACATGATAAGTGTTAAAAATTGAATGGCATCCGTAATATGGAAACATCACTTTTTCCTCAGAAGCTTGCACATACTGAGAGGTGGCATCTCTGTGGGTAAGTACAGAACAAGAGATTAAATGTGGCTGGATTAAATCCAAATCATTGCTCAAACTTGGAACTAACTTGAACTCAAAATATTCAGGTTCCAAGAAGTTCTGATCACTAGAGTGCTAGAGGTTCCTTGGCATCAGTCACAGGTGACCTGTGTGTGGGTGTGAGTTTTTGATTTGTTTGGTTTTTGTTTTAAACACGGACAGTGACAACCATTTTCCTCACCACAGCCCTAATTCAATAAGGCACTTAAGCATGTGCTTACCTTGAAACAGGTGAGAAGACAATGGAACTAACATATTTAAGCACCTTGCCTATTTGGGGTCTGTGTGCCTGATTGTCTACTATTGCCATCGGTAGTGCAGGGTAAGGCTCTTTATACCTTATAATCTCTATTCTAAGAAATACAAAAGTTTAAGAGGGGTAGCTGAGTTAGTCTGTAACTGGAAAAACTTAAAAAACAACAAATAGTCTAGTACAGTGTTTCTTAAACTGTGTTCCGGAAACACCGGTGTGCTGCGAGGCAGTCAGAGGTGTGCTACGGATAACAAAGTTCAAAATGGCTGCCGTTAAAGGGGTAGGTGCCTTTTTTTTGCTCAATTACTTTGTTGTTCCTTGGTCTTAAAAAGTGTAAGAAACACTGGTCTAGTAGCACCTTAAAGACTAACCAAATATGTAGATGGCATCATGAACTTTCATGGGTACAATTCACTTCATCTGAGAACTACAGTTACTCCCAGTAGGCATCTACATCTTAGGCAGTTGTTCTGAGGACCATGGGCAGGACTCTAATTGTGGAAACTCCATCATTGGAGATTTTTAAGAGCAGGCTGGGTAAACACCTGACCACGATGGGCTAGTTAATAAGTAAGGATACGTCTAGACTGCATCCCTCTGTCAGCAGAGGGATGCAGATTAGGCAGGTCGACATTGCAAATGAGGCAGGGATTTAAATATCCCGCACCTAATTTGCATAAAAATGGCCGCTGCGTTTTACCGACTCAGCACTTTGTCAGCAAAAAGCAACAGTCTAGAGGGGGATCTGTCGAGAAATAAAGCCTTTTTCAACAGATCCTGTAAACCTCCTTGCAGGAGGCATAAGGGATCTGTCGAAAAAGGCTTTCTTTCTCGACAGATCCCCCTCTAGACTGCTGCTTTTTGCTGACAAAGTGCTGAGTCTGCAAAACGTAGTTGCCATTTTTATGCAAATTAGATGCGGGATATTTAAATCCCTGCCTCATTTGCAATGTCGACCTACCTAATCTGCATCCCTCTGCTGATTCTATGATTTTTAACAGTGCCTAGGGGAGGTAGGTACCCAGCTCCCACAAAAAGTCAATAGGAGTTAGGTGCCAACCAACCATTGGCCTTTTTGAAAATACTACCCAATGTTGTTTCATTCTCCCGCATTAGAATCCTAGCCCCAGCTGTCTTGAAGAGTGTCTATTTGCACACTCTAGCTGAGCCAAACTTTTTGACACTGCTGCACAATGAGTCAGGACTATCCAGCCTTGTATCTTTTTCTTCCATATGACATATAGGCCTGTATATGAAATTCGACAGAACCAACAAGGTGTGCACTCACATCAACCGGAGAACTACAAGATCTCCTTGCTGTATCCTTCTCCCACTTACTCCATTCCTCGTTCTTTAAGGCACCTTCACTCTTTTTTTTTCAAATGTAACAATGAGGTTGTAAGCTCATTGGGGCAGAGACTGTGTTATTTCTTTTTGCAGAGAAGCTTGTGTGCTTTTGGGTGCTATAAAATTATAATAGACAAGACAGGCAATAGTCCCTGTAGAGTAGACCATGGGTGTAATAAAGAAGCAGCTCAATAAGAGGCCTGCTATTGATTACACCCACACACAGGTAGAGATGAAGCTCTTTGGGATTACAAATATGTCTGTCTTCCTCAATTTGATTCATTCAGTCTTCCCTCATTCTTTTTGTAAAGCCATGTTATGATAATTGGGTTTATGTTCAAACAGAAGCCATTTTGTAAGACATGGAGCTCAGGGTAATACTTTCATTTCTATTTTATAGGCTCTTGTTTGTTTTGTTTACAATTATCAGTGCCTTCTCTAGAGGGATTTTTTTTAAGAAGCAGGTGCAATTTCAGCTCATTTAATGGATTAGCAGATATTTGGCCATACATAGAGAATGTTAAATGCTGCTGTAAAAATGAGATAAATGTTTATTACCCAAAAGGTTAATAAAGAATCCAACTGGGACCCTTTAGGAAAGAACTAATCCCTTTTAAGCCTGTATGAAACCAGTGACAGTTGTGGAAGATTCACAAGCAAATTGCTTGCCTAAAAGATTCTAAAAGCACAATAAAATAAATATTTTTTCCCAGGCTGCACACAGAGGAAATGGCATGCAAGGCATGCAGGAGATAGGTGCCATTCATGATCTAATGTAAGCACTTAGTACTGGCATCTGTTTACAGATTTCCACATTCAGCATTAGGCAAGCCCCATGTTGAGTTTTGCTTTCATTTCAGTCCCTGTTATGAAACAATATGATTTTAACACCGTAAACCTCTGGGGGGGGGGGGGGGGGAGAGAAAAAGACTTCTGAAGTAGTTGACAAATATTACAAGATGTCAGTCAGAAACGGAAGGAGCACATGCCAAGGCAGCAGGAGATTAATGTATATATCTTTACTGGACATATGGATTCTAACATGTAGCCTTAATGGCTTAAAAATTGCCATTTTGCTTCCTTTACCCTTTCCGTGGTATGTGACAATAATGTATAATGTTCTGAATGGAAATATAGAATTTATTTTCATAAGTCCATGGATGATGTCATGGCTGACAGGTTTGACAATTATCCACAAATAAGTGCAAATAACTTCCATATTTTTACCTAGCCCAATATATTTGTAAAGCACAAACTCCTTTAAGTTTGTTAGGTTGTGCCATTTACTTGGCCTCTCACATCTGGCCACCTGCTTTAGCTTCCCTAAGGGAGGTGCAATTTTCAGATCCCCCCCCAAATGCTTCCCTTGTGTCCTCCCAACACTTTCCAACATCCACTTTCCTCTGCACACATAATTCAAGTTTGTTAGTTGTAACTCTCCTTTACCCTAGCAGTTAATATATCTAGCAACAGCTTCTCCCAGACTGTGGCAAAATTTGTCCCTGGTGTTCAGTAGCCTTCTGGTGTAAGAAATGAAGCTGACTGTCGTATTTCTATATAGCCAGGCTATTATATATCCTTTCTACATACTATCCCTGGAATCATACCTGGGATTAAGTTGGCCCTCTAAATTTTTACAATCTGGATACCAGCGCCCCCTTCTGGCTGGTTGCTATCATTGTGACGAATCTTCTAAATGCATTACCCCAAAAGGGCTTCAGTATGACAGGACAGGTGATATGGGAATAACCAAGAGAGATGGATTGGCTCTATTTCATGTGGTAGCCCATTTCCCCTATCCTATACCTGCCTTTCATTTTCTTCTGGGGGGCAGTCTTCTTTCAAATAAAGAAGCATCTTCGGGAAGCACAATCTACTCTTATGTGAGATCTAGTACAAAGGAAGCAATCTTCTTTCTGCTGCACCCAGTGATCTAACTGCTTTAAAATGTAAAGGCATTCCCAGGGCTTTCCCAAAACTTGGACCTCTGAGTAAAATATGTCATGGGTTAGCAGAAGCCAATTTTGTATAAGAAGTCAGAGATCTTGTCTACTCTGGTATTTTACAATGGTAGCAAAGATTACTGCATGAGAATTGGGCTTTTACTTATGATGCAGCATAACTCATAGTGTGCTGCTTTAATGCTTACACCATCATCTTTTTTAGATGGATGGTCGCCATCTAGGTCTTCAGTGATTAAAAGTTGAAAGTGAATAAGTACCTCTGCTCTTTTTTTTTTTTTTTGGATATGCAAACTTCAATCAATAATTTTGATTAAAAACTTATTTCAGAGATGGGTTTGAGCTAAGAATTTCTGACCTCATTCTGAACTTCCCTTACATTTGAGGGTTTTCAGATCTGGGTTATTAATTATGGCCTTCTATACAGGTGAAGACATATAAGCCACAGAGTTCAGTTCCCCACTTTTCCTGTTGTTTGGTAATGGGCGGAGCTAGTCTCCATGTCTGATGTACTTATGTGAAAAAGTTACTTCAAGTCTAGATGTGGAAATCAGTCTTCTGAGATTAGAGTGTGCAATGCAATGTAATACCAAATAAGTGGGAAGTCAATTTATTGCTGTCTCCCTGACACAGAACAGAGAGAGATGTTGGCTGGCTGGTCATTAAACTCAAAGCAGTCCTTGGGATGGCTAGGTGGATTCATGTACTGAATTAAATTCTACCCTTATTCATGTGTCAAAACACTCATTTAGGATACACACAATCTGGCTTTAATTATTGGCTCAATACAAGGGCAACCTTGGTCAAGTCATTTAATCTCTTTGCCTCAGTTCCTCAGCTGTAAAAAGGGAATAATAATGTCTTACTATACGTGGGTGTCAGGAGGATATATTTGGTGAAGGGAGAACACTAAGTCTATGTCTAGACTGCATCCCTCTGTTGACAGAGGGATGTAAATCAGGAACATCAAAATTGCTAATGAAGCAGGGATTTAAATATCTTGTGCTTCATTAGCATAAACAGGGCCGTTGCTTTTTTCCGAAACAGAGTTTTTTCAAAAGAAATGGCAGTCTAGATGCCGAAAATGGGTTTATTTTTGACAGATCCTGTATTCCTCAAAAAATGAGGTTTACAGGATCTGTCGAAAAAGGGCTTATTTTTGACAGACCTGCATCTAGACTACTGTTTTTCCGAAAAAATTCCATTTAAAAAAAAAAAAGCGGCAGCCATGTTTATGCTAATGAAACGCAAGATATTTAAATCCCTGCTTCATTAACAATTTCGATGTGCTTGATTTGCATCCCTTTGTCGACAGAGAGGTGTAGTCTAGACACATCATTTAAAAGGATCTTTCTAGGTAAATAAATAGCTGAGGGCAGAATCTAGTCCACTACTGTTCATGCCTTTATTCAACTCCTTGTCTCTGTGCGTTCTTCCTTTTGCATACATGTTCTTCCCAGGAATGATTTCTGATTCATTTCCAGAGTGCATATGAAATGTATTTAATATTTTCCACTATTTTTTACCTCACTTCTTTAGGCTACCCATCCCCTCCTATTTATTATATAATTGAGACCTCCCCAAAATTTTAGAGTTTGCTTCCCTTCACAACACCCCCCACCCAAAAAAGAGAAAGATAACTTTTAGAGTTGTTTGTTTTGCTAAATTCTACATTGCTTCAAGATCTAATTGTTCCCTAAGGCACACATGCTTCACTTTTTTCCCCATGACAGGACTTGTCTGGTTATTCTAAGCAGCAATGGCAGACCATTTGCTAAAGCAGAGGTTTGCAACCTATGGCTTGCGAGCCAAATATGGCTTGCAGTGGAACCAAATGTGGCTCTTTTGGCAGCTGCTGGGAGTTCTCTCTAGGGCACATGTCTGCATGGGCGTGCACAAAGAATTGCAATTCCATCCACCTCCTAACGCAGCACTCACCTTCCTTGGAAGTGGAAGGCAAACTGCTGGTGGTGGTGGTGGGCTTGCTGGGAGAGAAGGGGACCAGGAGTGCATGGTGGGCTGCCCAGCTGCTCCCAGGGCAAGCCCCATGGCAAGTGGCTGCCAGAGCTGAAACCGGGCTGGGGCCAGGGCTGGAAAAGCGGCTCCATGCAGCAGTCAGGTTATTTTTCTTTGTTTTGGTTGTTTGGTTAAACTTCTCTGTGTGAATTCCATGTGCCTTCCTTTCCCCACTCACCATATTTAAACAACAGCCCAAAGAGTTATGTTTTTGATCTGTTCTTTTCTTGGTTGCTCTGTTAACACCTAGCAATCAGGCAAGCTTTATCAAGTATATCTTTTCATTTTGTTAATAAAATCCCCCTCTTTAAGGCGATGATTTGATTCTTGTGTCCTGGAAGGTAACAGGAGGTCTGTGTGTATATCTGTCTCGCCTGGGAGTTCAGCTATCAAAGACACACCTTGTTTTCTGTTGTTTCTTTTTTCAAGCTCCCTTGTGGCAGAGGAGCTTGGGGTACCCCTCGGGAAGGAATTCAAGTGTTCCTTCCTGATTTTTTTTCAGGCTTCTTTTAAAAAAAAAAATCAGTTGATGTCGCAGCCTTTCTTCTAGAGTCAGTGCATCTGTGACTCTGGGGAGTTTTTTTTTATGAGCAGAGCCTATGGAGGCAAAGGTATTTAAGGTCTTTTGTGGGCCCCTACCTTCTGCACTCAGAGTGCCAGACTGGGGAACTGCCCTGACATGCTCCTTGGTGGGATGGTTTCATATTTCACTTCAGCTTCTATTATAATGATGATGATGATGACGATGAATGCATTAAAATGTTGAAGATACCCAAAAGAAACAAGTGGAGGCAGAACTAGATCCACAAAAGGACTTAAGTGCCACAACCAACGTTTAATGTTTCATTTATGCTATTATTAATCATCATGTCAGTTTTCAATAATATTAAGTTGTATATTTTCAGTCAAGAAAATGAGCATTCTTATATAGCTCTTTGTTGACCACTTGTTCTGAATGTTAATATAGTTTGGCTCGTTGGTTTGAAAAGGTTGCTGACACCTGTGTACTAAAGCATGTACTCAAGATCCTGAGGTATCGCTGCATATCAGAAGTTTATACCAAACATTTCAATCCCTCCCCCCGCCCACTTCATAATGTTTTAATTAGAACACAACTTCAATTAACCCTGCCTTTGTGTATATCCTGGTTCAGAGGCCTGGACTGATAGATGCCTGACTCCATTTGAAGATTGACAAGTTATTAATTAGGACAGCAGGCCTGTCACAGCCTCTAAGTATCACTGTCACTACCACCCATTCCTTGGAGAGACATCTTGCTGCCTAATGTGGGGATTAAGTCTCTCACTTCCAAAACAGAAGCTTCACTTATGGCAGTAGACTGAAAATGACTCCATTGGTATTTTTGTAGCCTGCATTTCTAACTTTTAATTCTAGGGGTGAAGTCCTGGCCCATTGAAGACAATGGGAGTTTTGCCATGCACTTTACAGGGGCCAGAATTTCACTGTGCATGTTCTAATGGGAATCTCGAGAATGCTCGTTACCAAGTACAACTTGAGCAGAAATATCTCTAAAAAAACATGATCCTAGGTTGGCACAAAAACTTAGTGGAGAAGGTAGCACTAGTAGATCTAAAGCCAGGACCTATTCTAGATCATGTTCTATAGGGGTGAGGGCTACTGTTAACCCTCAGGGGACATTCACAAGATGAGAGTGATCCTAATTTTACCTTCCCTAGTAGCTAGTAGCTCTTAAGGAAGCTGCGCAAGTAGAGGATAAATGCAAAGCAATCTAGGAAGCTGCTAAAAGAAAGGGGTGATAGGATAATAGAAGGAGGGGAAAGGTTCCCCAGACTGAAGAGTGGAATTGTGGGGATTCCCAGTCATATTGACTGTTAGTGTAAACCTACTGCCGTGGTACCACCGTCTTTCTGAATACATTGACGATCATAATTCTGGGTATGATAAGTTGCATTTTCCCTTCTTGATCAGCACAAAGAAGAAAATTAGTTCATTGATGCTAACAATTGTATGAGTCCTAGCATAATATTAATTGAAAATCACTTTTAAGACCAGAGTCTTGTTTGTGCCAAGGCCATTTTACACTACTGTAACATTCAGAGGAGGCAATGTTTAACTGGGGGTGACTGTCTGGGACTGGCCATATATTCTATTTAGAAGGCATTCCAATAAATCACCTGAATCACATGTACCTTCCATCTCAGTTCAGGTATGGTATTTGTATACAGAATGCTAAAATATACAGTATCTGCAGAGAGGGAAGAGAGTGACAAGCAATTGTGCCTGTGTAACCCATATACTTAGGTTGTGTCTAGACTACAAAGTTCTATCGGAAAAAGATATGCGAATTGCAAACTGCAATTTGCATATCATTTTCCACTTTTCTTCTGAAAGAGGCTTTTCCAACAGTTGGCCATTCTACACTGTGCCAAATGTTGGGAAAAAAGCCTCCTTTGGAACATTCCTTCTTCCTCGTAGAATGAGGTTTACAGGGATGCCAAAAAATACATCTGCTTTTCTGAATTTTTTTTTGGAAAAACAGACGCGTTCCTTGGATGTGGCAGAGCTTTTCTGGGATACCTCTGGTATCTCAGAAAAACTCTGCAGTCTAGACTTACCTTTAGTGTGGTTCACTATTCCATGTAGTGGCACTTAGACCACTGACAGCATGACATATGAACAAGGGACCTCTACAGCCTATGTTGGGCGCCAGCTGGCTTTTAGCTGAAGTGGTAGAAGCTCTTACACTAAGCTTCAGAAGTCCCAGGTTCAAAACCCAGGTGGTAGTTACACCTGCAAGTGGAAATTTTAAAACATTATATGCAGTATATTGTGTTAAATTAAAAATGTATATGCTGCGCTATGTGGAGTGGTTCATGAGATTCATGACTGTGTCAATTTCAGGGCATACTGTCAAGAAGCAGGGCACAAACCCTGAAGTGATTGTGTGCTCTGTCATTAGCTTTCATTAACCAATTATCAAGTGTAAACCCCACAAGCTCTATAACAACCTCAACATGGAGTGACAGAGAGTCTCCGGGGCACTTTGGCCTATTTTGCCACCTTGGCAAACCTGCCTTTGTGATAGATGGTCCCTTACACCAAAAATCACAATACTATTCAGGTTACTCCCAGTCCCAAAGGACAAGTCACTTGCCACAGGTCAACTTTATTTTACATTTCTTACCAAAGACAGTGCTTATAACTAGTACTGTAGTTAACTACAGATTTATTAATTAGGAAAAAGAAATAAGAATTCCTTACAAGGTTAAAGGCCGTAAATATACACTCACAAATGAGTTACAGTCTCAGTTTTCAAAAAGGTAATACATGCTGCTGTAATATGCAGGCTCTGTATGTTTTTTGGAGCTAAGTAGTTTGGACACCCCTTACTTCTGCTTAGAAATATTGTCCTCTCCAAGCAGCACAACGATAATTTTTCTTGACAGGGACTTTCATCCTTTTCCCCCAGAGCTTATGCTGATGGAAGGAGGGTTTGTGCATGTCTCCACTTTGTGTGTGTGTGTGTGTGTGTGTGTGTGTGTGTGTGTGTGTGTGTGTGTGTGTGAGCAATCAGCAAAATCTTTTGTCTACTGATATTCTGTCTGTCTATAGGCCTTCTTTTGATGGGCAGGAGATGACACCTTGTGTGGTAAATTAATATTTCACACTTGGCAATGGTTTTCTCCTGCCTGAGCAAACATTTTCATATTTACAAAGCAAACACTGAAATAGTACCTTATAACAAACGCATGCAGCAACGTAGAAGCATTTCATAAAATCTAAACACATTCTATAGATAGATAAGATCTGTTTTTAAGAACTGGTCAGTCTGCTTTCCTACAATATTTTAGTCAGTGTTCAAGGAGCTAAGGGGCCTTGGAATGAGTTGGCACATGGACTGCCAACATCCCAGTGCGCATGTTAGCTAAGTTGCCCCTGTTATTGGATATTTTGGAGAGAAACCACATTTAAAAGCTGCAGACCAGCATGGCCATATGGTAAGGACGTTAGGAAGATGCTGTTGTTCTTGGAACTCTGGCAATTCACAGAAAATTGATTAGTTGAACTCAACTCTTTTCTGGATCTTACAGACGGACCTCACCCAATGTCAGATGAGTTGCTATGTGAGGCCCTACCATCTCCATTCTATAAAAACAATACTCCATTTAAGACTTGTGCTTCCCCTCTCTGATTGCTAGTTGTGTTTACTCACAGAGGAATATGTGTTTTCAGGAAACAGAAAGTAGAAATCTATGACTAGGAACTTTTTAGACAGCAGAGCAAACCACCATTTTTACACTGCCTACTTTCCCATTGCAGATTTCAGTGCATTTCTCAATAAAGCTGTCAAAGTACAATTTGTTTTCTCACTAGACCCTCTGCCTCAACAGAAAAGATCACATCTGGCTTTCTAAAAGTTCCGTTGCCCATATATATCCTATAATTAGCGTTGGTACTGTATGTGGAAAATCAAACAAACAACACCAGGAATTGCCACTAAGAATGTGCAACACCAGCCTGCTGTGATAATTATCATTACACCATCCCTGGCCATCCTGACTAATAGCCACTGATGGGCCTACCATCCATACATTTATCTAGTTCTTTTTTTGATCCCTGTTTGATCCCTTGGCCTTCACCAAGGATTTCCACAGGTCAACTGAGCATTAAGGGCATCAGCAGGTCAGATGTTAGCAAGCTCGGTTAGCAACATGTTTGGCCAAACAATATATAAGATGTCTCTGTCTCAAGACATCTAGATAGACTTATGTGTGTAAGCCCAGGGGTCTGAAGTACTGCTTGCAATGCAGCCAGCTGAAGTTGTTTAGCTCTGCAAGATAATTAACTGTTGATATGTAAATACAGCTCCTGCTGGGATGGGGAAGGAATCTGGGGTGTGGTTATGTAAATCCAATTCAGCCAGGGCTGATGGAGGATTGGTTGTTAGAATGGAATGTGATATATTGTAACTAATTTGGGCTGTTGTGGGGTCATAAACTATGCTACCCATAAATGTAGGAACTGTAAAATCTGACACCAGTGCTTGCAGTAGAGACACCATCATTGTAGGTGGTCTCAGATAAACAAGCCTCCCCTTTCCAGAGTTGAGTGTACTGAGTTGGGGGGAAAGGGTTTGAGCCAGCCTGCTTCATGCCTGCCAGGTGTGATCTGTAAGACTGGTTCAACTGTTTCTCTTCCCCCACCCCCATTCTAAGGATAAACCTAAAGCAGATTCCATCAGGAATCTTTTTGCTATTCCAGTGGAAGCTGGAATCTTTTGCCAGCCTAGGGTGTGGCTAAATGGTTGAAATCACTAACAGCTGAAGTCACTGATTTGGCCTGGAGCCAGGCCCATTGCGGCCAGCAGAGCAGCTGGTGGGAATGACTAGTGAGCGGCTGGTAGGAGCAGTGGCAGGTGGTCAGCAGAGGAGCAGCAGCAGGTGGCCAGTGGAGCGGCTGGCGGGAACGACTGGTGAGCAGCTGGTAGGAGCAGCGGCAGGCGGAGCAAGCGGACCACAGGAGCAGCACAAAGGTGGCATGGCCACAGGCTCAATGAGTGACGTCATCAGGGTAATGTGTCAGATTACAGCTCTGTGCAGCGGAGAGTTTGAAGTGGGGTATGGAGAAAATTTGGGCAAGTGAATGGAACCCTTAAATTGTTGGAGCAGTGACCCTGAGAGGCAAAGGACATTGCTCAATCCATTTGAGCTGGGATGGTTACTCGTGGGGGGTTATGAACTCTGTTCATGGTATTTTCCCAAGTTAATGCCATGTGACTTCTCTCTCTCTTTCATTAAAAGTTTCTTTTCTGCACTCAGACTCTGTGCTTGTGAGTGGGGAAGCATTGCCTCTCCGAGGTGCCCAGGGGTGTGTGAATTTCCCAGGCTACTGGGTGGGGGCTCGAGCCAGTCAGTTCTGTGTGAGATGGATGAAAAGGGACCCCTAGATATTGAACCCAGCTCTGGCTGCTGCTGGCACGACCCAGCAGAAGGGTTACATGTGTAGTCCTGGGGAGAAGCCAGTGGTCGTGGAACATGTAGGTATCACTGACATATGAAAAGGCAGGAGAGAGGTTCTGGAGGTCAAATTTAGGCTGCTCAGAAAGAGACTGAAATCCAGGACTTCTATGATAGTATCCTCTGAAATCCTTCCAGTGCCATGTGCAGGGCCAGGTAGTCAGGCAGAACTTCAGAATCTCAATGCTTGGATGAGACGATGGTGTACAGAAGAGGGGTTTAGATTTATTAGGAACTGGGGAAACTTTTGGGAAAGGGGGAGCCTATATAGGAAGGATGGACTCCACCAAAACCAAAATGGAACCAGTTTGCTGGAACATAACATTAAAAAGGTCATAGAGCAGTTTTTAAACTAAGGACTGGGGGAAAGCCGACAAGTGCAGAGGAGCATATGGAACGGACAGAGACATCTCTTAGGGGAGGTTCTATTAAAAGAGACTCTCTATATTCTAGTAAAGAGGAGAGGATGAAAGATGATAAAGTATGGGTAAGACCAGATGAGAAACAGTCAAATGAAAAAGAATATAACACATCAGGAAATGGCAGACAGATAAATAGCAAGAAATTTTTAAAGTGCTTATACATAAACGCTAGGGCTGTGTCTACATTGGCACCCCTTTCCGGAAAAGGGATGCTAATGTAGACTTCGGAATTGCAAATTCCGTGGGGGATTTAAATATCCCCCGCGGCATTTGCATTTACATGGCTGCCGCTTTTTTCCGGCTTGGGGATAAGCCGGAGAAAAGCGCCAGTCTAGACGTGATTCTCCTTTCAAGTAGGAATAAGACATCCTCCGGAAAAGGGCTTATTTTCCGGAGAATCACGTCTAGGCTGACGCTTTTCTCCGGCTTATCCCCAAGCCGGAAAAAAGCGGCAGCCATGTAAATGCAAATGCCGCGAGGGATATTTAAATCCCCCACGGAATTTGCAATTCCAAAGTCTACATTAGCATCCCTTTTCCGGAAAGGGGTGCCAATGTAGACACAGCCTAGAAGTCTAAATAATAGGATAGGTGAACTAGAGAGCCTCATATTAAAGGAGGATATTGCTATAATAGTCATCGCAGGAATTTGGTGGAATGAGGACAAACAATGTGACACCATCAAGGCATGAAATATATTGGAAGGACAGAAGAGGTCGTGCTGGTGGGGGAGTGGTGCTGTACATGAACGAAAATGTAGAATCAGATGAAATAAAAATCTCAAATGAACCAAAATGTTCTATAGAATTCCATGCTCTAATAATAAGAATATAGCAGTACGGATATATTTTTTCACCACCTGACCAGGATAGTGATAGTGACTATGAAATGGTAAGGGAGATTACAGAGGCTATCAAAAAAACCAAACCCCAACCTTCAATAATAGTGGGGGATTTCAACTATTCCCATAAAATTTCTTGATACCTTAAATGACTGCTTCTTGGAGAAGCTGGTCCTGGAATCCACAAGGAGAAAGGCAGTTGTTAATTTAGTCCTAAATGGAGCACAGGATCTGGTCCAAGGACCACTTGGAAATAGTGACCATAATGTAATAAAATTTAACATCCCTGAGGTGGGAAAAAATCCTCAGTAGCCCAACACTGTGTCATTTAATTTAAGAAAGGGGAACTACACAAAAATGAGGTTAGTTAAACAGAAATTAATATGTACAGTGACAAAAGTAAAATCTCTGCAAGGCCCAACTTAAATGTATACTCCAAATTTAAAAAAATACAGTTAGAGAACCAAAAAAAGTGCCACTATGGTGTAACAACCACGTTAAAAAAAAAAAGCAGTGAGAGATAAAAAGACATAATTTAAAAAGTGGAAGTTAAATCCAAGTGAGGAAAATAGAAAGGAGCATAAGCTCTGTCACATTAAGGGTGTGTCTAAACTACATGGCTCCATCGATGGAGCCATGTAGATTAGATTGGCAGAGGGAAATGAAGCCGCAATTTAAATAATCGTGGCTTCATTTAAATTTAAATGGCTGCTGCGCTGAGCTGACAAACAGCTGATCAGCTGTTTGTCGGCTCAGCGCGCTAGTCTGGACGCTCCCGCGCTGACCTGAAAGCCCTTTATCGACCTCCCCGTTATGCCTCGTAGGATGAGGGTTATCGGGGAGGTCGATAAAGGGCTTTCATGTTGACAGGGGAGCGTCCAGACTAGCGTGCTGAGCTGACAAACAGCTGATCAGCTGTTTGTCGGCTCAGTGTGGCAGCCATTTAAATTTAAATGAAGCTGCGATTATTTAAATCACGGCTTCATTTCCCTTTGCTGAACAAACAAATCTACATGGCTCCATCGACGGAGCCATGTAGTTTAGACATACCCTGAGTGTAAAAATATAATAAGAAAAGACAAAAAGGAATTTGAAGAACAGCTAGCCAAAAAATAAAAAAGTAACAGCAAAATGTTTTTAAAGTACATCAGAAGCAGGAAGCTGGCTAAACAACCAGTGGGGCCCCTGGATGATCGAGATGCCAAAGGAGCACTCAAAGATGGTAAGGTTATTGTCTACCCTGGCAGTGGTTTGTGTGTACTTAGAGCTGCATGCCACAGGGAGAGGCAGTACCGTATCCTCATGCTACAGTGTCTACTGACATATGGCAGTGAAAGACTTTTACAGGAGGGAGATAGCAAGGAAAGGCTCCGTTAGAGAGGAAGCAGCCGGGGCACAACACTTTCCACATCTTTGCCTTCTACATCTCCACTGCCAGGGTAGACAAGATCTGTGTGAAATGAGTTAGTCATCTCAGATCAAATTCTTAGTCTGCCTCACAAACCCACCACTGTGCATAAGGGCTGCTAGCTAACATGCCCAGAGAGATCTAGAACAAGGGCCAGTCCCAGACCAAATGGCACCATTGGTGAGAGAGTCTTTAATGCCTCCCCCCATTTGTTAAATTTTTGAATGCCTTCTTCTATGTTGCATGTGTAGCCCATTTCAAGACTGTGCACGATTTGCATACATGATTCATCTCTGTCATGCAAGATGATAAATTTACATTTTAGGGTGCATAAATCTCTCTTTATTCATGCCATATATAAGGAAATAAAAATTCGTTTCCTCTAAGCTTATAGAAACTTCTAAATTTTAAGAATAACTGAAATGTAGTAACATCAAGGAATTGTACTGTGAATCAATATTGGGTGAGCCAATATTAAATGTTGTTACATTAGGTGACAGCCTTAGAATGTTAATTCTTGTTCTTTCGTTCAAAATGTCTCACCCTTCACTTTTGCTATCGTGAATGGAAGCACAGCATCAGAGTTCCACGGACTGGCCAGTGGCATTTTCAAGCAATGAACTAGCCAGCGAGGTCACTCTTCTTGGCCATCATCGATCAAGGAAATATTGTAATGAGCCAGAGCATCAAAAAGCTACATATACTACTTGTGATTGTTACCAACATCATGAGCAGAATCCTCAAAGTTTTTCAAAGATTAGGAAAAACGTCCTTCAGTCCTGCATTATGAATTAATAGGAGAATTTGAGTGGAGAGTGCTTCTTGTGTTGCAACATGATGGATATTGCTTAATTCAACATAGAGGTATTTGTCATTGACGTCTGAGTATTTCCCATGTGTCAGCATCCAGGGAAGGTCTGCTGGCAACTTACTAAGGTCATAAAACCTCCCTATGGTCTTTTTGTGGTGCTTCATTTGTCCAAACCTTTCTTTGAGCAGTGTCAATGAGTGAGGAAAAAAAATCTCCATCCCCCCAAAATCTGCATTCTAATGAATACAAATTTTCTTGAATACAGGACCTGCTCCTAAGTTTTCAAATCCATTGTGTCTGCAGCCACAAAGAAATCAAGGCAGCTTCTAATTGAAGTAGTAGTGGTTGTGATGGCCATCGACGGAGTTTGTAATGCCATTCTCAAAACATTTACTTGGAACAGGATATCATGCCAAATCATAATTGAGACTAGAAATTTTTTTATATAGTTGCATAGCTAGGGGGTTGATAGGTCTCTGGTGTCTCGTTAAATATGTCCTTTATTAGTCACTACTTACATTGTTTGAGTCTTTAAAACACACATACACGTTCACAATTACACAATACAACAAAGTTCGGAATATCGCAGCTGGGCTCTCACTTTGTTCAAACTACTCACTGATTGACAACACTTTGCCCCCTTCCGCCCCTCCCCTCCAGGGCATGGCTGAAAACATTTTAGAAGGTCGAAGGAAAATTTAGTTCTCAGAAAGTCTGAAAGATTTCCTCAAGATTCTACAAAGGTCCAAAACATTCTAGGAGATTAATGAAAAAATGAATTTGCATACTGAGTACCTGAAACATTTTACTTCAAACATTCAATTTTTTTCTTTTGTCGCACTCCAAGTATGGCACCCCCTGGCTATCGCCTTGATTATTTGCTCCTCAATCCAGGACCCTGCCAAAGACTGCATGGATATGGAGACTTTACAACTGTATTCCACTCATAAAAGCATTCTAGATTTAAAACACTTTTGCAAGACAAAGTAGGAAACTACTGCTCATAGCCATACTGTTCCATTATTAAATATTGGGCTTCATTATTCAGTCATTCCAGATCTTTCAGAAACGTGAGGTTTTTTGCTTGATACTTTAGTCATTGTTTTGTCACTCTCCCTACTTTTTGAGCAGTAATACTAGAAATCCTATGAAATGTTAGCCAAAACCATTATAATTTATTATAATAGGAAATAATTAGGGCTTGATTGATAGAGAAATAAACAAACCTTGACGGATTCAGACATAAGCAATTATGTCACAGCTAGAACTGTGCCATATCCTCACTCAGTCTAGTAAAGCAGTTGACTGATAATTAATGCAGAACAACTTTATTACATATGTAGTACATTCTGTAGACATTCAAAGCAAGGCTCTACTCTCATGAGTAACTCTGTAAGGGGTTTCAATCACACACTTTGTGGCTGATAAGATCTCAGTTTAAAAGTACAAAGGTGTTTTTTTTCCTAACTGAATTCTCAGTCTTGGGTCTGGAGAGTCAAGTTGGATTATTTCCTTCTTGTGCATCATTTCAAATAGTAGAAAAGCGAAGATTGAGGGGGGACATGATAGCAGTTTTCAGGTATCTAAAAGGGTGTCATAAGAAAGAGGGAGAAAACTTGTTCATGTTGGCCTCTGAGGATAGAACAAGAAGCAATGAGCTTAAACTGCAGCAAGAGAGGTTTAGGTTGGACATTAGGAAAAAGTTCCTGTCAGGGTAGTCAAACACTGGAATAAATTGCCCAGGGAGGTTGTGCAATCTCCATCTGTGGAGATATTTAAGAGTAAGTTAGATAAATGTCTCTCCGGGATGGTCTAGGCAGTATTTGGTCCTGCCATGAGGGCAGGGGACTGGACTCGATGACCTCTCGAGGTCCCTTCCAGTCCTAGTATTCTATGATTCTATGACTCGAGGGGTAGCCATGTTAGTCTGTAACTTTAAAAACAATGAGTAGTCCTGTGGCGCCTTAGAGACTAACAAAAATATATAGAAATATATATATATATATATCATGAGTTTTCCTGGGTAAACCCCACTTTATCAGATGAGTTGAGCTCATCTGATGAAGTGGGTTTTATCCACGAAAGCTTATGATCCTGTATATTCCTTTTAGTCTCTAAGGCGCCACAGAACTAGTCATTATTTTCAAATAATAGAGATTCTGCAGGTCACATTAGGTCATCCGTGACACCTGTGCAGTGCCATTATTCATCAAGAGAATTGCACAGGCAGTGTAGGCATCATTTGAGGTCAATGGGAACGGCACAGCTGCAACCAAGGGCCTAATTTGGCTTGTGGAATCTTTGTTAACAATGATGAGATGTGGGAACGAATTCACTCAGTTTGGTTTTTAGATTGAAGGCCTAGTTTGCAGGACTAAGCAAATTTGATACAGAATCCACGTAACCCAATACACAGAGATCTCCAGAACTCCATTTTTTTAATGGAGTTATGTCTCAGAGTGAACCTGCTCATTACAGTGTTCCCAAGTTCTGTATTTTCACAGTGAATTGAAATAAATGAAGTGTACCTGTTGAAATATTAGCTATTTCTGGATGGAGACTAAGGCTTTAAATCTATAGAGCAGAGGAAGAAGAGGTTTACATGCCTGGAGGGAAATGCAGGATTAACAGTAGGCACTTCACAGCATGTTCCAATTACAGCGTTTAAATATAATTGCATATGCTGTTAATCTGTGTCAGGATGGAATCGTTTAATATGATCATGGCAGCTACTTTTTAATATTATGAGTAATGTGAGTATAGCTGAGTCTATTGGAAAAAGTTCAGTTCCAGGTCTTAATATCCACTCTAATTCTATCCATCAATTATGCTACAACAGAGTTCAAATAAAGGTCTGGGGGATCTAGAGGATGTAGCTACCTTTTATTAAAGTACTTTTACTGTAAATACATATATGGATCAGGAGATAGTCGATCATTTAGTCCTGTTATTTTTTATGAGCCTGCTGCTCTGAGAATAATTTATGTATAATGATTTAGACATGCTGTGGAATCTTATTTGAAACACCAACTGTAAAAAGTGAAACATCTTTAAATTATGTTTTGACCTCTACAGAAATGGTCATTTGTTCTTCCTGTAATAGTATGTTTTTTTTTTTAATGTTACTCTTAGCAGTTATAAAAGACCACTAATCAAAGGATCTCAAAGGACTTAATATACATGGGGACTGATCTTGGATTTCTTGCATACCCACAAACATCAGTGGAGTTTAGGTGTTCATGGAATGCAGGCTTGCGTCCATTAATTAAATCTAACTATGCAATGTAGGTGAGGATTATCTTCATTTTAAAAACAGGTTAACTTAGGCATGCAGAGCTGATTGGTTCTATCAAGATCATGTAGTTAGTGGCAAAATCAGGAATAGGATTTCTAGAGTCTGAGCTCTAGCCCCTTGTTATAATTGTAGGCTTCCTTTACTATAGGAGCCTCTGATTTTTACTGGGATGATCCTTTGTGCTGAAATCTGTCCATAGAGACTACAACTCTCATGCCTTTGAAAGAAAGGGAGGAAACTGTTGTTCTCTTCCAGAGAGTGCAGGGAGAGAGTTGGTGGGCTCCAATTTGAAGATAGTAGCCATATTGTTGGTGTGGAGCTTTTCCAGTCCAGGAGCACCTAGAAGTAAGCTAGAGCCTGCTGCTGAGAGCCTGCTGGGGCTTGGATCTAGCTGACTGCTTTGGGGCTGTTGGTGACTGTCCCTTAAAGGGAGGGACTCTGACTGTGCCTGTGGCTGAGAAGAGCCTGCATAGAAGTAACTGTTAGGAACTGTGGCTGTTTGGGAAAGTGCTGCCTGGGATGGAGCGCAGAAGACAGACTGGCTCTGGGTCCGAGGAGAGGCAGAGTGATCTGGCCAGTGAACCAGAGCTGCTGGCATTGGTGGGGCCTGGTCCAGTGTCAGAGAGATTTTGTAGTTGTTGCCTGCCTGGACTGACACACACACAACCTGAACAGTGCTGTCTCCATTCAGGATCTTCAAGCACCCATGCAGGGAAGTGTCTGGGACTCAGACTGCACACACTGGGTTGGATACATGGTGGCAGTGTAAATGTCAGTGACGACAAGTTTCATATTTCTGTGTAGTGTGTTAATTGATTTTATTCAATTTTAATCTGTTAAACCCTGTTTCTTTAAGTTGTTAAGTAAAGGTGTGTGTGTGTTAATTCTAATTTAATCAATTAGAGGTATATTATTTATAATTTTTGTTTTGGAGTTAGATCCAGATTATTACTGGAATAATGTTTTTCCTGGAGGCTCCCAAGACACACCATGAAGTGTGTGCAGGGGCCAGCCATGTGGAGGCACAGCCGTTGTACACTCCCTTTGAAGGAAGGGACTGCAGCAAGGGAGTAGATAGGGGATCCCCAACTATCCAACATCACCACTAGGATACTCAGGATCATTTTAAGGTTAAAAACATCAGGCGCCCAAGCACACAGGTGAGTGTTGCCTGCTCCCAAGTAGCCCAGGAAGGAAAGAGAGGGTTTACATAATGATGGCTCATGAATGAAGACTTAAAATTCCAAGTAACCTGTAAGCCAATTTCAACATTATTTTTTGTTGTCTTTCATTCTGAAGATCCTTCAAATGCTTTGCAAATTTTACTTGTAATGAGGAATTAGTTCACCCCCTGCAGAATTGCAGCCATCTCTATTGTGGAATATCTTATGAGGTTTTTTTTAAAAAATTTGGGATAAAAAATCATTACCCAACAATTTCTTTAAATCATAAGAACATAAAAACAGCCATCCTGGGTCAGACCAAAGGTCCATCCAGTGCAGTACCCTGTCTGCCGACAGTGGCCAATACCAGGTGTCCCAGAGGGAGTGAATTGAACAGGTACTGATCAAGCGATCTCTCTCCTGCCATCCATCTCCACCCTCTGACAAACAGAAGCTAGGGACACCATTCCTTACCCATACTGGATAATAGCCATTAATGGACTTAACCTCCATGAATTTATCTAGTTCTTTTTTTAAACCCTGTTATAGTCCTAGCCTTCACAACCTCCTCAGGCAAGGAGTTCCACAGATTGACTATGCACTGTGTGAAGAACTTCCTTTTATTTGTTTTAAACCTGATGCCCATTAGTTTCATTTGGTGGCCCCTAGTTCTTGTATTATGGGAACAAGTAAATAACTTTTCCTTATTCACTCTCTCTACACCACTCATGATTTTATATACCTCTATCATATCCCCCCTTAGTCTGCTCTTTTCCAAGCTGAAAAGTCCTAGTCTCTTTCATCTCTCCTCATATGAGACCCATTCCAAACCCCTAATCATTTTAGTTGCCCTTCTCTGAACCTTTTCTAATGCCAATATACCTTTTTTGAGATGAGAAGACCACATCTGTATGCAGTATTCAAGATGAGGGCATACCATGGATTCATATAAGGGCAATAAGATATTCTCCGTCTTATTCTCTATCCCCTTGTTAATGATTCCTAACATCCTGTTTGCTTTTTTGACTGCTGCTGCACACTGTGTGGACATCTTCAGAGAACTATCCCCGATGACTCCAAGATCTCTTTCCTGATTAGTTGTAGCTAAATTAGCCCCCATCATATTATATGTATAGTTGGGGTTATTTTTTCCAACGTGCATTACTTTACATTTATCCACATTAAATTTCATTTGACATTTTGTTGCCCAATCACTTAGTTTTGTGAGATCTTTTTGAAGTTCTTCACAGTCTGCTTTGGTCTCAACTACCTTGAGCAGTTTAGTATCGCCTGCAAACTTTGCCACCTCACTATTTACCCCTTTCTCCAGATCATTTATGAATAAGTTGTATAGAACTGGTCCTAGGACTGACCGTTGGGGAACACCACTAGTTAACCCTCTCCATTCTGAAAATTTACCATTTATTCCTACACTTTGTTTCCTGTCTTTTGACCAGTTCTCAGTCTATGAAAGGATCTTCCTTCTTATCCCATGACAACTTAATTGACATAAGAACCTTTGGTGAGGGACCTTGTCAAAGGCTTTTTGGATATCTAAGTACACTATATCTACTGGGTTGCCCTTGTCCACATGTTTGATGACCCCTTCAAAGAACTCTAATAGATTAGTAAGACACGATTTCCCTTTACAGAAACCATGTTGACTTTTGCCCAACAAATTATGTTCTATGTGTCTGACAATTTTATTTTTTAACTATTGTTTCAACTAATTTGCCCGGTACTGACGTTAGACTTACCAGTCTATAATTACCAGGATCACCTCTAGAGCCTTTTTTAAATATTGGTGTTACATTAGCTATCTTCCAGTCATTGGGTACAGAAGCTAATTTAAAGGATAGGTTACAAACCATAGTTAATAGTTCCGCAATTTCACATTTGAGTTCTTTCAGAACTCTTGGGTGAATGCCATCCGGTCCCAGTGACTTGTTACTGTTAAGTTTATCAATTAATTCTAAAACCTCCTCTAATGACACTTCAGTCTGTGAAAAGTCCTCAGACTTGTCACCTACAAAGGACAGGTCAGATTTGGGAATCTACCTAACATCCTCAGCCATGAAGACTGAAGCAAAGAATTCATTTAGTTTCTTCGCAATGACTTTATTGTCTTTAAGTGCTCCTTTTGCATCTCGATTGTCCAGGGGCCCTACTGGTTGTTTAGCAGGCTTCCTGCTTCTGATGTACTTAAAAACATTTTATTATTACCTTTTGAGTTTTTGGCTAGCTGTTCTTCAAACTCCTTTTTGGCTTTTCTTATTATATTTTTACACTTAATTTGGCAGTGTTTATGCTCCTTTCTATTTACCTCACTAGGATTTGACTTCCACTTTTGAAAATATACCTTTTAAAAGAAAACCACATCCAATTGAAAATACAGAGTAGAATTGCAGATAGACTGTAATTACCAAAACAACAAGCTGAACATTTCATCTCATGTAAAAGGTGCCAGGAGATGTTTAACAGTAGTTTACCATGTCATATTAAAAACAGCACCACCACCACCCCTACTGCCAGAGTGGGTCTTGGGTTAATTTAACTCTGCAGCAAGTGCCACTTACTGAATCACCGGATTTTCCTTGGAGGTTTTCCATCCAAACACTGACAT
Organism: Pelodiscus sinensis; assembly: GCF_052426305.1. Taxonomy (NCBI): domain Eukaryota; kingdom Metazoa; phylum Chordata; order Testudines; family Trionychidae; genus Pelodiscus; species Pelodiscus sinensis. The sequence goes on along the minus strand of NC_143060.1, from coordinate 17,401,132 downwards.
GATCTGGCTCTATTTAACTTGTAAGATCAGACAGAATTGCAGCCAAACTTATATGGTTGCATATTTTCTTAGCTATCATGATAGAAAAAACAGGTTTCACATAGCCAACTGCATGCCTTTTAAAATTAAAATTTTATTTTATGTCAGTTTTAATTCATTTAACCAGTGAAATTCTGTTTCCTGCCATTAATAGACCTGTTCTCTCATGCACAGGAAGAATAAGCAGTCAGATAAGGGAGGGAAAACACCACAATTTTCAGATTGTGAATTTTCTTGTAAATTCACTTCTGGGAAGAAGGCAATTGTGGTGAGGGCTCCATCCCAAATTTTTGGGGGATGTCTTTTCAAGCAAGAGAAATTCTGTGACTTTTAGCCATGGACAACATTCCATAGAACACCCACATACTTCCAGGTGCTTCTTCACCTGCCCCTAGATCAAACTACAGAGGGTGTAGCAAAACTCCAGCACACTATATCTGTACTTATTTTGTTTTGAGGTGTGAATATGGGCAGATTCCAACATGACCAGCTCTTCCCCAATCATCCAGAAGTCAGGCCAGTAGTGTTTATGTTTTGAGTAAGAATAGAGCAGGGCCCAGGACATGTTGTTCCCCCATTGCTATAAACGTGTAAACCACAAACTACATTTGTGTCTATACAGGGTCAGGAAAACTTTGGCAGTTCACAATCCAGCCCAGATTACTATGGTGGAGTTTTGACACTCACTTTGTATCTCCTTTGCTAAATTGTACAGAAGGTGCAAGGCAGAAAAGATGAGACCTATTGCCTTTGGAATGCATGCCCCCAAATGCAGATGAAAACCTAAGGCCAGGTCTAAACTATGGGAGAAGGCCAGCTTAAGGCATGCAATTCCAGCTACATAAAAAAGCGTAAATGAAGTCAATGTACCTTAAGCCAAGATTCAGCACCATCCTCACAGTGGGAGGTTGACAGCAGAAATACTCCCATTGACTTTCCTTACTTCTCATGAGGAGTAGAAATACTGGCACCGATGGCACTCTCAGGGTACGTCTGGACTACATGGCTCCGTCGATGGAGCCATATAAAGTAGTTTACTCGGCATAGTCAATGAAACGGGCCATAGAGAAATCCTCCAGGGGCTGGAAAGAAATCAGCCAATCAGAGGCCAGGAAGGACTACATCAAAAGCTTCAGGATCAAAGTCAGGGCAGTTGCAGCCCAGACCTGAGGGAGAGAGGACCAGAGGTAACTGTGTGGCCTGAGGGAGTAGCTCAGTGGGGAGAGCTGCTTAGAGACTATCAACTGGAAGATAATGCCCTGAGCTAAGGGCAAAGGTTGTTGTCTCTCGCAGGAGCCCTAGAAGCACCACTCTTGATCAGAGTGGGGAGAATTAACTGAGACACGGACTTGGAGATGCCAGCAGAGGGCACTGGGATCGGTCTTTATGAGGTGTGGACCCTGGAAGGGGTTTGAGTATTTCACAGAGTGCGATTCGTCCATAGGGCTGAGTAGCCAAAAGGCTTTTAAAGAGACAGTGCAGGCAAATAAACTCGACCAGATGTGCGTGGTTGTGGGAAGTGAGTGCCACCCTATTACACCAAGTTTGGGATCTGTGTGTTCAGTGGTAAGCCACTGGGCCAAGAGGATCTTGGTCCAGAGGCCCCAGCCAATTAGGGGTTTTTGGAAAAATGGAGGAGTCCAGGAAAGCCCTTGACCCTGCTTGCTGGCAGAGTGCAGGGTGAGCTGGTGAAGTAGGGCAAGCCCTGCACCCCACCCGCATTTCCCTGGAGGGCAGATGGGGATGGGGACTGCAGGTGGAAGGGTGGGGGGAGGGACTTTTGCTCTGACCCAGATGCACACAAAAGCTTAATCCTCCTCTGCGTGGACAGCAGAATCCTCTGGCCCTCTCAAGATGGTTGTTTACTCTAAGGACAGCTCTGCTTTGCCAGTGTCCTCTTCTGAGCAGGAAGACTGGGCAGAGCCGCTATCAGAGTACTTAGCTAGTGAATCCTCGACATCACTAGGAAACCTTTTCCATGACACTGGAATCTGTGTCATCACAGGTCATGGAATCTGTGTTATCACATGGTGGTGCTCGGTTTTGGCTATTCTGCTCCCAAGCGGGGTCTGTTGATACTTTGCAGCTGCCATCCTATCTGCCACTACTGCACCGGGGCTGCCCTTTCACCAGTGGCATGCTTCTGATGTCACATATGCTGTGGCACCAACATGCAGGGCTAATTTCAATTCCAAGGTAGGTGGGGGGAATGCCAGTGGGAGGAATAGCATACAGTAGGGATAGATTTTTGACCATGTACTAACAGGTTTCTATGAAAAATGGGTACAATCATCTTTCTTCATCAGGAACCATGGGAATGAGAAAGTGAGCCTCAGTGTTCACAACAGTCACGGCACCAAAGTTAGTGCAGTGCAGTGATTAGGGATGCTATTTATTCAGTGAGGTTCATTATCCATGTAATAGATCCACTACTTTGTCTAGTATAGAAATTTTGCAGGAACTCTTGAAAGATTTGATTTTCCACACTGGGAGCCATAGCTTCCCTATACGTAAACCAGCATGAAAGCAAGTGAGAAATCATTTCTCTATGAAGAAAATGTTATATCTGCTATAGGGACCCCCCTTCAAAGGGAGTCCTACACAAGGGGGTAGGTTATGGGTGTGGAATAGGCATGAGAATGTGGAAAGGGCTGCATTTACTACCTGCTGGGTGTGTGACTTCAGTGTTCTCCTTATTTCAGTGGCCCAGACTTTGGGGTTGCTTTTCTTGTCACACTCAAGATTTGGCCCTGCTCACACTTTCCATTGAAGGTTTATTATTAACCAAGTCTCGGACATCTCTGAAGCTATTTATTTTCCAAATGTAAGAATCATGCTCTGATGGTCTCTTTAGAGAAGGAGCTATTACTTCATTACAGTTTTGCTTATCTGAAATTACTGTCCTATGTTTTTCTCACTTGCCTCTACATGCCCCTTTGTGTGTGAGGATAAATGCCAAGATGATATGTTCTGAGTCCATCCTCAAGGGTACTCTTTTCTTCATTCCCTCTTCAGGATGGTTGACTCCATATGGGCATGTGTACACTGGGGAATTATTTTGAAATAACTCCCCTTACTTTGAAATAATAAGACGAGCATTCATACTACCAAACCCATTATTACAAAATAATGGGCTTGTTATTTTGAAATAACTCCTGCTTGTGAAGAGGAATAAACTTATTTCAAAATAGTTATTTTGGCTATGTCTACACAGCAGTGTTATTTCGGAATAACTAATGTTATTCTGAAATAACATAGTGCACATCTACACTTCGAACCTTTATTTTTAAATAATGTCAAGCTGGAAGATTTACTCTGACTCATGGTAACCCTCATTACATGAGGACTAAGGGAAGTCAAAGGAAGATTGTTTTTCCTTTGACCTCTTACTGTGTAGACAGCACCAAAAGCTGAATTAAGCTATTTCTACTTCAGCAATTCAATTGATGTAGCTGAAGTTGCATAGCTTAATTCGACTTTAACCCTGTTGTGTAGACGTGCCCTGAGGCAGTTATTATTTCAAAATAATTTATTTTGAAATAACCGGGTAGTATAGACATAGCCTTAGTGTCAAACGCACACATGTACAAAAACTGCTGATTTGTTTGCATGTCATTAGAGTTTACAGCAGCTTTTGTGAGAAATTGGCTGTAAACATTCTGGGCCTTTTGAAATGCCTTGGGATGGGCCAACGGGGTTAGAATTTTAAGAACTATAAAATAACATCTTTCTGTGACTTGTGCTGGAGGCACAAGGGCCCAGACTCACAGGAAATCAGTGAGAGCTAGGTATCTAAATACAATTGGAATTAGGTGCATAAAGTATCTCTGCTAATCTTAAGGGTGATTCAGAATCCTGCATGAAGGAGTCTTTGGAGAAGCTGAAAGTACGTGCATTTCCCTTCCTATCTCTGCTGGCTCTTGTCAACAGGGAAATAAATAATTTCTGTACATTCTGCAAGGTCTGCTTCTTTCAGGAAATTGTCTGTCTGAAAAGTTCAATTGACTCCTTTGTTAACCTATTTCTTATGTACTTGATACATGGCTTTATTTGCCTTACATTTTTTAGCAATCTTTATTTCATTGTTCTGTTTTCTTATTATTGTTTCAAGTTCCTTAATCTCAGTTTGCAAACTTCCTCCCCTCCATTTATCTCTACAAGTGACATTTTCTAACTTTCATATTCCTTTTCCTTATAATTGATTACCTCTTGTACTTCCTGTCTGATCCCCCACTGTTTTAGCTTCCTTCAGCTCCTGATGTCTCATATTGCTAGATGGCGCCCACAACTCTTGGGCATGCCATAATTTCCATGGATATATAAAATGCATCTACAATTCCCAATAGGACTGTATGGGGGCTAAAGATAAAAAAAAAAAAAAAAAAGTCATTTTGTTCTGCTTGTCTCAAATAAACCTGACACTAATAGGCACATGAAAACATACAAAAAATGGAGATGTTTGGTTTTAACCAATCCCCTCAAGCATTGTCTTCTTGTATAATCATGAGTCTTTTTCAGTACTATTAGTAATTTTCATCTAGCATGTTTGAACTAACCTAATCAGTTTGATATAACTATTTCTCTTTCCCCTGTACAGTAGGGACAACTATAGAAATGCAATACATCTTAAAGCAATTTTTTTCTCTAAACTTTACCAGACATTGTCTGGTTTAATTTATTTTTATGGCCAGTTCCTTAGCTTCTGGCAAGGCAAGTATTTAAAAAATGAACATATGTTGCATAAAATGACAATGCATTTAAATTAGGCGCAAATTACTTTATTTTGACATATGTTTGCAGCATAGCCCTCTTGCTGAAGAACAAAACCATTGTTAACAATTGCTTATTTCACTCTGTTAACTCTGAATGTCTGTATCTGTTAAAATGCAGTTATATTTTGTGTCATTTATTCCCTGAAAATTGGGGTAGCAAATATTAATTAGGGACACTCAAGATACTGTAGTTAAGACCAAAGCAGACTGTGAAGAGTTTCAAAAAGATCTCACCAAACTAAGTGATTGGGCAACAAAATGGCAAATGAAATTTAATGTTGATAAATGTAAAGTAATGCACATTGGAAAACACAATCCCAACTATGTATACAGTATGATGGGGACAAATTTGGCTACAACTAATCAAGAGAGAGATCTTGGAGTCATTGTGGATAGTTCTCGGAAAACATCCAGTCAGGGTGCAGCGGCAGTGAAAAAATCAAATAGAATGTTAGGAGTCATTAAAAAAGGGATAAAGAATAAGACGGAAAATATCTTATTGCCTCTATATAAAACTTGGATACTGCGTACAGATGTGGTCACCCCATCTCAAAAGATATATTGGCATTGGAAAAGGTTCAGAAAATGGCAACAAAAATTATGAGGGGTTTGGAACGGGTCCCATATGAAGAGAGATTAAAAAGACTTGGACTTTTCATCTTAGAAAAGAGGAGACTAAGGGGGGGATATGATAGACGTCTCTAAAATCATGACTGGTATGGAAAAAGTGAATAAGGAAAAGTTATTTACTTATTCCCACAACATAAGAACTAGGAGTCACCAAATGACATAGGCAGCAGGTTTAAAACAAACAAAAGGAAGTTTTTCTTCACTCGGCGCACAGTCAACCAATGGAACTCCTTGCCAGAGGATGCGGTAAAGGCTAGAACTTTAACAGGGTTCAAAAAAGACACTCAAAAGATGAGGACTAATTATTTCATGCTGCAGTATAGACGAAACCTTAATATACCATGAGGCTGGATTGGAGGGTGACATGAGCTTGAAGACTGGAGAGCAAGCAGCAGACGTGAACACAGAAATGTGAAGCCAGCAAAAAACCTCTGCTTCTGTTTAGGGAGGGGGAGTGGTGATTATGGCATTTAAAACATTCCTTTAGGAATGGCAGAGGCTATGAAGAGTGCCAATACCTGTTTACCCTTAGTTATACATACACCACACTTTGGACAACGGACAATTATAATCTGTTAGACTGGGCAATACAGTTACCTTTGGATGGGTCAGGGTTAACAAAGGGTAGGAATAAATGGTAAATTTTCAGAATGGAGAGGGGTAACTAGTGGTGTCCCCCAAGGGTCAGTCCTGGGACCAATCCTGTTCAACTTATTCATAAATGATCTGGAGAAAGGGGTAAGCAGTAAGGTGATAAAGTTTTTGGATGATACTAAACTATTTAAGATAGTCAAGACAGAAGCAGACTGTGAAGAACTTCAAAAAGATCTCATCAAACTGAGTGATTGGGCAACAAAATGGCAAATGAAATGTAATGTGTAGGGCTTGACGAACGGCGACGAAAGCTGCTCACCAGCCCCGCACTGCACATGTGCAAGACCCACATTGCATATATGCGAGCCGCAAATGATCGGGGCGCCCAACTGAAATCTACTCACAACGAGTGAGTAGATTCAATCCTTTGTTGAGCCCTGTTAATGTGGATAAGTGTAAAGTAATTCACGTTGGAAAAAATAACCCCAACTATACGTACAGTATGATTGGGGCTAATTTGGCTATGACAAATCAGGAAAAAGATATTGGAGCTAACGTGGATAGTTCTCTGAAAACTTCCATACAGTGTGCAGTGGTGGTCGAAAAGGCATATAGGATGTTAGGAATTATTAAGAAAGGGATAGAAAATAAGACACAGAATATCTTACTGCACCTGTATAAAAGTATGATACACCCACATCTTGAGTACTGTGTACAGATGTGGTCTCCTGACCTCAAAAAAATATTTTGACCTCGGAAAAGATTCAGAAAAGGGCAGCTAAAATGATTAGGGGTTTGGAACAGGTCCCGTATGAAGAGAGGCTAAAGCGACTGTGACTTTTCAGTTTAGAAAAGAGGAGACTAAGGGGAGACATGATAGAGGTATATAAAATCATGAGTGGTGTGGAGAGGGTGAATAAATAAAAGTTATTTATTAATAGAAGAACAAGAGGACACCAAATGAAATTAATGGGTAGCAGGTTTAAAACTAATAAAAGAAAGTTCTTCTTCACACAGCATGTAGTCAACCTGTGGAACTCCTTGCCAGAGGAGGCTGTGAAGGCTAGGACTATAACAGAGTTTAAAGAGAAGCTAGATAATTTCATGGAGGATAGGTTCATAAAAGGCTATTAGACAGGGGATAGAAATGATGTCCCTGGCCTCTGTTTGTCAGTGGCTGGAGATGGATGGCAGGAGACAAATCGCTTGATCATTGTCTTCGGTCCACCTCCTCTGGGGCACCTGGTGCTGGCCACTGTCAGTAGACAGGCTACTGGGCTAGATGGACTTTTGGTCTGACCCAGTACGGCCATTCTTATGTTCTTATGTAACTCTTTATTCCTTTTTTTTGGGCACACTTTTGTGTCTTGCTTGCCTCTCTCATACTCCCAGTTTTTGCCATTTCCAGGAGTAAAGGGCTTAGCCTCAATGTGATTCTAAGATATTGTGGTAATTAGAGTTCAGTAATACCGAACATTGGGCCTAATCTAAAGCACTTTGAAATTAATGAGAGTTTCTGCAGTGATGTTTGCAGGTTGAGAGTTAGGGATGCAGGTAGCTGGGGTGTCATTTTAACAAAAAGTATATATGTAACTAAAATGAAGCTCAGTTTCTTCATGTTTCCTTTAACTAGTTCTAACAAATGTCTATTTTTTGAATGGATTGCGAAGAACACTGTGGTTCTGTTTGTGTCATAAGTGTCACAGAATACATGCTACATTAAAAATGTGCTGAATGATTACAAACTAGTTTGAGTTGCTGGAGTGTTAAAGGCTTATGGGATATATGGCTAACAAATATATTCAACACTCTTATATGCCCTGGGCGGGGGCGGGGGTAGGAAGGAGGAGGAGGCTTCTTTAATGCTCTAATGTATGGCTCCACTTGCATTGCATAGTGTTTGGACACACGAGGCAAAGTTGCTCAATGTGATGTTATGTCACGAAATGTAGCCAACCATAAGCACAGGGTCCATAAAGTCACTTGCAAAACTTACTTTACCATGGGAAAAAGTAAGTGAGGCTGCTCACTTCGGGTACAGCTAGACTACACTCTTCTGCATCCAGGGATGTGTTTACTCTTCCCGTTTTTTTCCTGGAAGAGCAAACGTGCTCTTTCGGAAGCCCCTGTATTCCTCATTCTATGAATAACCCAAAAGAGGGCTTTTTCCTAACATTTGGCACAGTGTAGACGGGCCAAATGTTGGAAAAGCCTCTTCCGACAAAAGGTTCAGAAAAAGCTACACAAAATGTGAAGCGCATTTTGCATAGGGTTTTTTTTTGTTTTTTTGTTTTTAAAGATGCAGTGTAACCATACACAGACTGGTCCTAAAATAATTTCAGAACTGCTCAGAAATAGGACAAGAAAGCCGTACTGATATTGGATGCCTGGCTAACAGTCTGACGAAAATCTTGCTGCAGTTCAGCTATGAAATGAACTCACGGGGCAGAGATACAGAACCAGTATATTATGCTGACTGCTATCTTTAAATGTTTCCCAGGGAAGATTTCTTATTTGAAAGAACTGCAAAATACAATAACTTGTTATGTTAAACTGGACATCACAAAGACAATTAGATTGTTCTGGTTATTCCTTGGGGGATCGTACTAGTCTAGGAGGGCAATTTATCCCACCCACCTTAAGGATGAAACGATCTGCTAGGAGTGATCCTAACTTATTTCTCTTCAGCTGCAGTTCCTGCCTGATAGCTTTGACAGCAAGCTTTCTTGCATTCCTGTGGGATTTAGTTTAATCAGATTACGAGTACAAAAAACACTTCCAAAATTTGTGAAATGTTCACAACCTAAGAATCCCCGTGTTTTCTACAATGACGATTTGTAGGCCATTGGCACCTTTCATTATGCACTCAAAAAGCCCACAAACATGTATGTATTTGTCACTTCTGCTAGCAGCTCTGTTACATAGCAGCTAATTTAGATGGGTTTTCACTGGAATAGCTACTTCAATGTCTTGGATTGATTTAGATCCAGAAGTTTGGTTTAGCCTATGACAGAGAGAGAGGGACAAGCAACTGAAGTATGGATGTGGATCAGAACTTTCTCAAGGCTAATGTATGCTCAGATCTGTGGCTTTCATCTGAACCTGTCTCCAATACCAAACCTGTCTTTAGTTTGGAATATGAACTGGCATGGTAAGGATGCTAAGAATAAATTTCTATGGGAGCAGCATCAGACTACAATGTGCAATAGATTAACTCTGTTTTCTAGGTCTGAATGCATGACAAGATTTCACAAAATTTCAGTCATACAAGCAGATATGACAAAGTATTTATTTAATTATTATACTGACATTTTGTTCAGCATTGTGAATAATACCTATTAAATTAACTATTACAAAGGAACAGAATAATAAACAAGAAGTGTAGTGTAATCAGGTAAAATTATGGTATTGTGGCAATCAGTATTGCTCTTTAAAGATAACTGAACTGTGTTTTGATTAACATTGCATGAAAAAAATTCATTTACCGTTAGGTACACACTTTCCCACTTGACTTTGAACTAAGTTCTGGACTCAGGAACCATGGACTGGGTAAAAAGATCAAAGGGAGATATTCCAGAAGAATGTCCAGAGGTTGTAGTATATATTCCATATTGCAGTCCTGTAATTAAAGAGTAGTCTAAATTCAAATATCAACTATATGTTGACTTATTAGATGTATAGTGTTTTATGGTCATTAGATTATTAGAAGGCATCCATAAAGGCCTATTCCTCTGCTAAGTGCTATAGGCATTGGGTGATGCTGCCACTTGGGGAGGTGAGCTCCCCAGACTGTGATCCCTTTCATACTTCACCTCTAGTCTGCTGTAGGTCCTGCCCCTACTCTGTTCAGGCTCCTTCCCCTCCCTGTTCCTCCTCTTTTCCCTGTTGAGGCTAATAGGCTTTGTGAAGGAATGAATAGATCCCCTAAGTACTGACTGAAGACAGAGGTACTGCAAGTCCTAAAATATAGATTGTTTTTTAATTTTGTAAGACCTGCACCTTTGAGGTTATCTGGCACAGCTGAGAGTGTTCCCATAAACATCTTCATGAATTGCATATGTTCTTAACAGACTTTTAGGCAGAGGCTAAACATTCATCATCCCTGCCTTATATATTTTTCCTGAGAGCTCTCCCTTTTTACCTTCTAGCTTGTGAAAAACAAAGTAATTTCTCACCTAAAATAATCATCTTCTTAAACTAAGAAAATAAAAGCTTGTGACAACTGTAGATCATTATGGTATTTATACTACATATAATAATCCCAACATCTGTTTCTCTGTCAGTTTTCCAAATCCTAACCGACTAATAACACGACGGGCTGATGGTAAAATCAACTGCTTTTCTAGATAGCTCTTGCTGACTGATTAGAAGGCAACATGGATCATGCTGTAAAATTTTTGACAATATGAAATGAAGAAAGAAAAATTAGAGTAGCCTTCTTCTCTAATCCCCACCAAAAAACAAAACAAAACAAAAGACCAAACCCAAGCAAAAACCAGCATTCTTCCAACCAAAACAGTGTTAATAAGAAGAAAATAAAAGTAAACGCTATAAAATGATTGCAATGTGGTAATTTATTAGACGTGGGGAGTTATACTGTTTTAACAGTTACACCATTTACAAGGTGATCCCTTGCTGATTTTGAAGGGATAGCTATTCCAACATGCTGCTGTTTTCTTTCTCTGAGTGAATCTAATGCCCAGAAAGATGATGGCTTAACAGTTGTGCAGAAGAAAGTGCTCTATTCATCCACAAAAAATAAGGGTCTGATCGAAAGCCCACAGAAGTCAGTGTGAATCTTTCCATTGCCTTCAGTGAATATCGGATCAGCCCCTTTTCACAGAGACTGAGTGAAAATTACTGCTATGCTTCGCAGGAGATGAGTTTTGAACTGGCTTTCTGCTTCATTTGTGATCAAGGAACTTCCCACTTGTATCCTGCTTTACACTGGAATGGGAAATGTGGGTTTGAAATTGCCACTATTTTATTTACTGATGCCAAGAGACTAACAATGCTGATCAAACTCTTTTATAAGTGTCACCTTTTGGGGTGCAGTCCAGGCCTGTGAGGGGTGGTTACCACATGCCCTGTAACTATGGGTTCCTCACAATACCTTGCTGTTTAGCTCCCAACTTGGACCACACACAAACACTCTCAAACAGTTTTCAGGTTATGTGTTTGACTCTGTCGGCCCTCTCCTAGACAGTTTAGCTATTAGCCATCCATTGCCCTTTGGAGTGGTCAATATTGAATGACCTGCTACTTTAATTGGTGTTACCAACAATTCAGTTTAAACAAAAAGTCAGGATGGGTAGGAATGGTGTCCCTAGCCTCCGTTTGTCAGAAGCTGAAAATGGATGACAGGAGAAGGATCACTTGATGTTTACCTGTTCTGTTGACTCCCTCTGGGACATCTGGCATTGGCCACTGTTGGAAGACTGGATACTGGGCTAGATGGAGCTTTGGTCTGATCCAGTATGGCCGTTCTTATGTTCTACTATAAAACACTGAATTCGTTTTTATGTATTTAAAAACTTGTTATTTAACTAAAAAGAGAGAGATTTTAAGTGAGTACAGGTATATGGTATTAAAGTCAGAAATGGTATCAAGAGAAATAAAGAGAAAGTGCTTTCTAGAGCTAAACCGTAATAAAGTAGACTTGGTTCAAAGTACAATTCTTAACACATATTCCCAGTAATATGACACACCACATTTTTATATAAGGATCCTTCCCAAGTCAAAAGGCTAGTTCCTTTGTCTTGGGTGAAAGAGAGAGATAGAAAGAACGAAGGGTGTTTTTACCCCCATTTTTATATTCCATTGACCTTTTGAAAGGTATTTCCCGAGGATTACTCCTATATAAAGTTCTTTACCGCTCTAAGGTTGGACACATGGAGTCTCATGGTGAAACAGGTATGATGTTGTTGCTTGCTAAAATGCAGATCAATTAGTTTCTGGTCCCCTTCGTTGCCAAAGAATGACCACTTGACAAATGATTGCTCATCAACTTTGATGACACTTGGTTAATGGTGCTATCTTATCCCTTGTATTTTGAGAAACAGGTTTTTCCTCTCCTCATACTACTTTGGTAAAAACATTTGAGTTGTAATTTCAACTTACATTGATCACTTTAGCTATGTTGCTGTACACTTTCACCATAATATCATGGACCAGAGAGTTCAAAGGTTATTACAGTAGTGTATAGGTGAAAATGCAGGAGCGCATTCGTCAAGATATTTGGATTTATAGCAAAAGAAAGAGTAAGAAAGCAAGTTAGCTTCTTAAGAACAGAACAAAATCTAGTAAAAGCCTGTTACTTATTTCAGCCTGTTACTTATCTTTCCCAGAATTACATGCTCACCCACTCTCCATTGAGTGGATGACAGGGATATAAAGGTTACCTCCTTTCCCAGTGCAATGAGGGATTTTTGGGAGTTGGGAGTTGCTTGTAGGTTTCTGCGCTAAGAAGAAAAGGGAAATGAATGAGTAGCTGCACCCAATGAAGAGGGAAGCCATCACTGCAAAAGACTTGATTTATGTAGACCATTATGTAAAGAGTGATAGAAATGTAGCCGTGTTAGTCTGGTGTAACTGAAACAAAATACAGGACTATGTAGCTCTTTAAAGACTAACAAGATGGTTTATTAGATGATGAGCTTTCGTGGGCCAGACCCACTTCCTCAGATCAAATCGTGGAAGAAAATAGTCACAACCATATATACCAAAGGACACACTTAAAAAAATGAACACATATGAAAAGGACAAATCACATTTCAGAACAGAAGGGGAATGTGGGGGGGGAGGGACGGAAGGTAAATGTCTGTGAGCTAATGGTATTAGAGGTGATAATTGGGGAAGCTATCTTTGTAATGGGTAAGGTAGTTAGGGTCTTTGTTGAGACCGACGCGTAGAGTGTCGAATTTTAGCATGAATGACAGTTCAGAGGATTCCCTTTCAAGTGCAGATTTAAAAGGCTTCTGAAGCGGGATGCAGGTAATTAAGTCATTGAGACAGTGTCCTTTCTGGTTGAAATGGCAAGAAACTGTTTTTTCTTTGTGATCCTGTCTAATATCTGTTTTGTGGGCAATGATCCTTTGGCGAAGTGTCTGAGACGTTTGTCCAATGTACAAAGGAGACGGACACTTTCGGCACATGATATGTAAAGAGATAACTCTACTTAAAATGTCCTATACACAGACCTCTCTGAATGACCAGAATTTTCTTTGATCCATAACATGAAGTAAAAGCCATTATAGCACTGAATAATGTGGAGGGGGGGAAGTGGCGAGGGGGCTTTACAGAAATGCTCATTAGGACATTCTGGTTTTGTGTAAAGAAATACTGTTGCTGAACATGAAAAATTCAAACATGGCCTTTTGTGCACCTAAATGGTTTTGCCAGTATAAATCCCTGTAAAGTGATATTAGCAGGTGATTCCTCTGGGCAGGCACAGTTTATACTAGCAGAAGAGTTCTTTTGCCATTATAACTGTGTACACAATGGGTGCACAGGAGCACTGACGTTCTAATGTAACAATTCAGTGCTTCTTGCGCAAATACTTTGACGCTCCCACTCAGGGATAAGCCCTCTTGCACAAGAATACTTGCTTAAGAGGGCCAGTGTAGACAGGCACTTTAATTTTTTGCGCAAGAAAGCCCAATGGCTAAAATGGCCATCGGAACTTTCTTGCACAAAAGCGCATCTATACTGGGCACAGATGCTTTTGCGCAAAAGCACTTTTTGCACAAAAGCATCCATGCCAATCTAGATGCTCTTTTGCGGAAACACTTTTAACGGAAAAACTTTTCCGTTAAAAGTATTTCCGCAAAATCATGCCAGTCTAGACGCGGCCATTATGGTTTTGGTGGTATATCTATATTCTATGGGGTTTGTTTGTTTTTTGTTTTTCACCCTCATAATAGGCAAAGGAACACCGGTAAAGCTTTGTAGTGTAGACCAAGCCTACATCTTCCCAGAACTCCACCTGCTTTCCCTTCATTTCAGGGGCCACTCCACCTGCTTGTTTCTAGTAAGTGCCATAGAGCTACTCCAATTTACCTCAGAGACCTTAGTTTGACTTATGGCCTTTGATACAACAATGTAGTTGCTATGATTAATAGAATTTGGGCCAGTATCATCTCCCTGTTATCTCTGCTCACCTACTGCCTTCCTTCTTCTACCTAGCCCTCCACTATTGGTACCAAAGCCATCTGGAGTAGTCTTGCTCCACATTCACTTGCCATATCACTTCAAACCTCAGCTTAAATTGTACTTTTCTCCCAAGGCTCTAATATTACTAAGTGTCTGTAATCAGCCTTGTGAATGCTCGTGGCAACTTAGGCTATGTCTACACTGCATGGCTATTTTGGGATACTAGAGGTATCCCAAAATAGCTACCCCATGTCTACACAAGCTGCCCATTATTTTGAAATATTTTTCGAAATAATGGGTGCTCTATTTTACCATCGGGTAAACCTTGTTGCACATGGGATAAGGGATGGCTCGAAATAGCGCATTATTTTGAAATTTGGTGCTATGTAGATGGGTCAAATTTCAAAATAAACTATTTTGAAATAGATCTGAGATAAGAAACGCAATTTGCATAGATCATATTGCATATCTTATTTCTAGTTTAGGGTACTGTGTAGACACACTTTTAGTCACTGCCCAGTGTCATATTGCCACTGGTTTCTGTTCCATGCTCTGATTTGTACTATGGTATATAACCCTGTAAAGCACTTTAGGTTACAGGTTGAATGAAACATCCTACAAAAATAAAATTGTTTTTTAATGACTACAAGTATCAAACAGGCCTTAGAATCAGCTAAAATAATTTATTGAATGAAGTTTTACTCTAAAGCTTGTCTTAGTTAGAATCAGGCATGCCAGGGCTCAAATTATCAAATGATAATTTACACCTAGGTGCTTTGACAGCGTATGGCCCTTGGCCTTCTGCCGAAGAATGCAATAGGCATAAATCATTACCAAGTGATTTTCACCCTGTCATGTCTTATTGCTTAATTAATTTGTCTAAAATAGCTTTCCATGGGAACTTATGGCAAATGGATTTTGTTTCATGTATTTAACACGAGGGTCAGCACCCACCTTTCACTGTCAGGGAAAACGAAATAAACTCAGCCCTCTGTTTGCTTTTTACAAAAACATACTCTCTTCTACAACAGCATTTCATTTTAGGTTCACAATTTATACTGTCTTCTCTTAGCTGAGGTCTGTGACTCGTTATGGCTGCATGAAAAAATGTGATTTAACTATTTTTGCAGAGAATGAGAGATCTCTAAAGAATATTAAAGGTGAATATAAATGACAGCACATGTGGCTGCTGTATGAGATACTTGGAAGACCAAATATCTCTTTGATTTATTAATTTGGCCAAGAAAATGGAAACATCCTACCAACCTAACAGTTAACTGACTCATTTGTTTTGATTTAATCACTTTGTTCAAAGCAATTGGGGCATGCTCCAAAGGGCTCCAAATGAGATCCATAAGGGCTTCCATAGACTTCACTGGGCTTCGAATTGTAGCAAATTCTAAGAGACAGGCCACTTTTTAAATTCAGTGTGTTAACATTTGATTTACAATTGTAAGTCATAAATGTGTCTGTCTTGATGATTGTCAAAAAGTTCATTAAGGCATGTTGTTTCCCTCTCCCCCCAAATCCAAAATCTAAACTTTTACTTTTAAAGAATAGATTAGCAGTGTGGGAAAAGGGGAAACCTTGAACATGTGAACTGAGAACAAACAAATGCAATTGTCTTTCTGATTGTGTAGGTTGCCTGAAACAATAGGTTTAAGAGGTGCAAACATCCCAGTTCATCTCAATGAATAACTCTAAAATCTAAACAGGAAAATATGTCACCATTGTTTAACTATTTCATAGCCACTAAGGATGTAGAGGCTCTCTACACCAACATCCCACACATAGATGGAATACAAGCTGTCAGGAACAGTATCCCTGATGATGCCACAGCACAACTGGTGGCTGAGCTCGGAGACTTTATCCTCACACACAACTATTTCAGATTTGGTGACAATATATACTTCCAGACCAGTGGCACCGCTATGGGAACCTGCATGGTCCCACAATATGCCGACATTTTTATGGCTGACCTGAAACAATGCTTCCTCAGCTCTCGTACACCAGCGCCCCTTCTCTACTTACGCTACATTGATGACATCTTCATCATCTGGACCCATGGGAAGGAGGCTCTGGAAGAATTCCACCATGATTTCAATAATTTCCATCCCACCATCAACCTCATCCTGGACCAGTCTACACAAGAGATCTACTTCCTGGACACTACAGTGCAAATAAATGATGGTCACATAAACACCACCCTATACCGAAAACCTACTGACCACTATGCCTACCTTCATGCCTCCAGTTTCCATCCCTGACACACCACCAGGGCTGGCCCAAGCCCTTTTGGCGCTCTGGGCCCAGGTGTGCGGCGCTGCCCCCGGGTGCACGGCGCATGTACAGGCTTGCCTGTGGGCCGCGGGCCTGCCCCCGGAGGGAGTGTGGGCCCACTCCCCCGGGGCGCACGGCTCATGCGTGCGCTGGCCATGGCCGCTGGCGCGCAGCCCAGGGCCCACCCCCGGGACGCACAATGCATGTACTGCCCAGCCTGGCCCAGCCAGTGCTGCTGGTGCACGCCCCGCAGCTGTGGGGTGGAGGGCGCTGCTGGCCGGTGCTGTGGGAGCCGAGCACGCGGCTCCTGATGGCAGCTGTAAGGGACGTCGCGCGCCCCTTACAGCTGCCATCAGGCGCCCCTCATTGGTTGGCGCCCTGGGTAGCTGCCCGGCTTGCCCATGCCTCCGTGCGGCCCTGCACACCACACAATCCATTGTCTACAACCAAGCACTAAGGTACAACCGCATTTAATCCAACCCCACGGACAGAGACAAACACCTACAAGTTCTTCACCAAGCATTCTTGAAACTACAATACTCACCCGAGGAAGTGAGGAAACAGATTAACAGAGCCAGATGTGTACCCAGAAACCTCCTACTACAAGACAAGCCCAACAAAGAAACCAACAGAACACCACTGGCCATCACTTACAGTCCTCAGCTAAAACCTCTCCAATGCATCATCAGTGATCTTCAACTCATCCTGGACAATGATCTCTCACTTTCACAGGCCTTGAGAGGCAGGCCAGTTCTCGCCCACAGACAATCCGCCAACCTGAAGCAAATTCTCACCAGCAACTATACACCACACCACAGTAACTCTAACTCAGGAACCAATCCCTGCAACAAACCTTGGTGCCAGCTCTGCCCACATATGTACACCAGTGACAACATCACAGGGCCTAACCAGATCAGCCACACCATCATGGATTCATTCACCTACATATCTACCAATGTAATATATGCCATCATGTGCCAGCAATGCCCATCAGCTATATTCTTTGGCCAAACTGGAGAGTCCCAACATAAAACGGATACAAATCAGATATCAGGAATGGTAATATACAAAAACCTGTAGGAGAACACTTCAATCTCCCTGGACACACAATAGCAGATTTAAAGGTAGCCATCCTGCAACAAAAAAAACTTCAAGAACAGACTCCAAAGAGAAACTGCTGAGCCACAGTTCGCCTGCAAATTTGACATCATCACCTTAGGATTAAACAAAGACTGTGAATGGCTAGCCAACTACAAAAGCAGTTTCTCCTCTTTTGGGGTATGTCTAGACTACATCCCTCTGTCACCAGAGGGATGTAAATTAGACATACTGACACTGCAAATAAAGCAGGGATTTAAATATCCCGCGCTTCATCTGAATAAAAATGGCCACCACGTTTTGTCGAGTCAGCACTTTGTTGGCAAAAAGCAGCTGTCAAGACGGGGATCGGGCGACAAAGAAATCCTTTGTCGACCTATCCTGTAAACCTAGTTTTACGAATAATAAAGCATTCTGTCAAGAAAATAACTAATTAGTACTATTGGGTTGATAGTCAATATTGTCCGAGGACTCAAGTGTGTTTAAAGAGACATAAAGGAACTAAGTACAGGTTGAACCGCTCTAGCCTAGCACTCTATGGTCTGGCAACATCCATGGTCTGACATGATTTCAGTTAGCTGGATGTCCACTTATCATGGGTGTGGCCAAGTTTCCTATGGTCCCATAAAGTTTTTTACAGCCACCAATCATTACTCTCAGTGCTCTGTGCTGTTATTTAGCTCTAATTTACCTTTACATGTCTTCTCAGAGCCCATTAAGCAGTGGAAGTGTTGGTATTGCTGCTAGACAACCTTGACCTCCCGTGCTTTGGCCAATTCTCTGGTTGGGCACCAGTCAGGTCTCAAGGTGCCGGATTAAAGAAGTTCAAACTGCATAAGAATTATTTATCTATTCAATTTAGTAACTATCCTTCATTATTCCCCACAACTCATGCTTTTCTTTATTGCAGTGATGGCAGTAGAGCTGAAAGGCAAGTAGGTTACACCTGTACAATGCCGGGCAATCGAAAAGCTGGAGGGAATAGTACAAGCAGTGTTATTTTTCTGTTAATAAATAATCCATGTTGAGATCACAACTTTCCTCAAATGTTGTCAAATGTCTGAATGATTTTTGGGCTGTAGCTTGTTCATGTTCAAGTACAGGGACTGTTTGGCTTGGGCACACAGATCACATTTCTGTTCTTTGAGTGGAAGCCTGTAACTTGGGTACGTGGTGAGAGTATGTAGTTACTCAGTTTAAATGTGCTTTCCAGAAATCTTCTGGACACTTAAAAAAATCGTAACTTTTCTAACAGTAAAGGGGCACATACTGTTTAGGAAGGTAATGACATGCAGGAATGCCAGAGGATGATGTTTATTGCCTGGCCATAGTTGCATGACATGAATCAAAGTCATTAAGTCACCCTAGCTTACCTGGATCTGGACCCCGAAGCTCAGGGCATTGAGGAGATGGTGCTGGCACTCCAGCCCAGTCCCTTACCCCCCAGCCACTGCCCCATTGCAGGGCTGGAGAATATAAAATCTATTAGCCCCCACCCCAGGCTCTGGTATGTGAGGGAAATGTGAGGAGTGTCTTTCTCCTTCTCAGTCAGGGGCAACACGTCAGGGAAGGGCTTTTTTTTGCTTCTCATTTGTGTGTGGCCCCCAACTGATTTTTCTATGGGTCAGCAGACCCCGACTCAAAAAAGGTGCCCCACCCCTACATTAAGTGATCCTGGGACTTGCAGTACCCTGTATAAGGTTCTGACTTTCAGTTGACATTTTCAGTGAAAAATATGTGACCCTTTCTGCATCAAGATGCTGATTTTTTCCCTTTATCCCAGGGGCTCCACATACTGTAAGGATTGTGTGTCTCTCCATTCGGCTACAGAGTCCAGAAGCAACTTGAGCAATAGTTGGCAGTGAGGCGACATGTATTATTTCCCTGAGCCCTGTACTGCATAAGCTGAGGGAATAACCAGACCATTCTTACAACTGTGTGTTGGACCAACCACACCATCTCTCCCAACTATGAATTGTCGTAAAGACAAAGTCGTAAAGACTTCATAAGTAATTTTATCAGCCAGTTCCAGGTCTGAACTGAAGATATGTTGTTTACTGTTTTCTCAGATGTTTTGCTGGGGTTGGCCTGCCTTGTGCCAAGATGGCGGACTCCTCTACTGAAACAGGGTGCCACTTACTGCTCACGATGGCTCTCTAGCTTTTGAGTGATGTAGTTATTATGAACCAAACCTCCAGTGTCGATGAGAGGTCTTCCCTGTTGACATAGCTTCCCTGTATTGGAGATGTTGGGAGGAAGCTCTTCCCTTGGCATATGTTGTGTCCACAGGTCCTTCAGTGTGGCTCTGTAGAGGCAATATAGGAGGACAACAAGTCTTACTATTGGCGGATGATTCCATTTTATAACAATCCAAGCTAATATTTCACATCTTTTACCAGTGGTGAATGTCTTTACATTTATCATAGCCTTCTAGAACTCTATTTAGCAGAAAAGTTCCTTGGTTCTCTAACAGGGGAATCCCATTTATGCATCTCAACTATTCACCATCATGATTAGTCAAGTCATTGATAATATTTTTTCTTGCAAGATGCAGGCGATTCCTATACTGACTAGTTCTGCTGAACTTCAAAGATGATTTGAGAGTAGCACAATTGATCCTTATTTGCTGCCACAGACTTTCTTTTAAATGCATAGCTAATCTAGTCTTGTGTTTTGCATCCTGGACTGCCAGAGGATGACCTGCGATCCTCGCTTGCAAATTAAGAGACGCTCCACATGGACCACCCAGAATATGTCCTCTGTGATCCTGGGGAATGGAGTCTTGATGAAAGATTGTCTCTTCTACTCATGTTTGTTTTAAACTTTAAAAAAACAAAGATTCATTTAAGTCCCTATCAATCAGCTTGACAAAGGCTGTCTTGCTCCTCCTAGCCTCAAGGTAGTAATGATGAATTCTCTCTAGCTACAGGCAAGTTCTGCTGCAAGAAAAAGCTCTGGGTTGTTGGATTTATTCTTGGGTTCCAAAAATGCATTCAATCGACATCATTAATGCATTTCTTTGAACAATGTGGTCTTGGCTCTTGCAAGAACGTGCCTCACTTTCCCCTGCTTTACTGAATTTATTTAATATGAAGTATAATATGCTTAGTTTCTCTGTAAAATGTGTTTTTCCTGTTCACCGATGCTGTCGTTGGGTTTTCTTTAACGATGCCCACGTGGCAATTTATTTTTCTTTCTAAAGACATGTGAGCAGGCCCAATAACAGGAATTCTGAGCCCCAGGGCAGAAAAGTCCAGGGGCCCCCATGCACACATAAACCATGCCTGTGCCGATGTGATCCACCTGATATTTGCATAGTGTTGCACCTGGGTCGGCTGATGCCCAGAGAGCTGCCAGCTATGCTGCTGGGCACACTCTTCTAGCATTGCCAGGGCTTCCACATACATAGCCAGTAGGGTTGCCAACTGTCTAAATGTGCAAATCCAAAGACCTGTGCTCCACCCCTTCCCTGAGACATGCTCTGTCCTGTTCTTTCTCTGTGGCTCCGCCCTCACTCACTCTATCCACTTTTCCTCTGTCGCTTGTTTTTCCTCACCTTCAATCATTTTCACCAGGCTAGGGCAGGGAGCTGTGGTGGCAGGGAGCTGTGGTGGTGGTGGTGGGGGAGGGGTGGAGGGAAGCTAAAGGGGGCAAGCTCTAGGCTGGGGCAGGAGATTGGAGTGCAGGAGGAGGCTGGGGTTGGTGTTTACCTCAGGTGCTTCCCAAAGCACACCTCTCTGACAGTGGCTTCTAGGAGGGGCCAGAGGGTCTCCATATGCTACTGCCCATGGTTCCCAGCCAATAGGTGCTGTGGAGTCGGTGCTTGGGGCAAGGGCTGAGTACAGAGACCTCCTCCTCCCCAGGGGCTGCAGGTTCATGCCAGCCACTTCCACAAGTGGTGTGGGGCAAGGGTGGGCAGGGACTCCTGGCTCCTTCACCCTGCTGGGCTCACAATGGTGGCGCTATATATATATATATATATATATATATATATATATATATATATATATATATATATATATATATATATGTCAGGCTGAGGCAATCTGGCCACACTTAGGGCATGTTTTGTAATTTCTTTGGCAAGCCTTCTACATAAGTTGTGGAATAACCCAACACAGAAACTGCCCTGAGAAGGGATACCAGGACTATAGAGGTCTCCGCACGAAGCACCATTTCCCCCCTCCCCTGAGGCTCATAGTTATTCACACATGCCCATGGCCCCTGTAGCCTGTGTGGGGCAGAGCAGGCAGGGAAGCTTCTGGCCAGAGCCAGGTTCTTGCACTCCAGCCCCTCCCTCCCCCAACCTTCTCCTCTCCACTCCTGCTACCTTACCCCACATACCCCAAACCTTCTGCCCCCATCTGTACCCATAACCCCTCCCAGACTTGCACCCCAATCACCTGCCCCAGGTCACCACCTCATCCTGTCCTAGTTCACAGCCCAACCCCCTGTACCCCAGTCCAGTATCCCAGGTCACAACTGCCTCCTTCACCCAAACTCCCTCCCAGACCCCCTCTTATACCCCAGTCCCTTACCCCAAGTTTCTTTCTGCACCCAACCTCCATCCCAGACCCTGGACTTCCTCCATTAATATCGTGGAAGCGTGAGGCCCCTTGACCAATTTCCAAAATCTTGGAGTCCCCCCCTCCATCAAAAATTATTGTCCCCTCCTAGTCTAAGGGTGTAAATTTAATAACTTTGACAGGAGCAAAAGAGAATTTTTGTACTCCTGTTGAAGCCATCCTATCATCTCCCATTCAATCAATGTGTTGTGAAGGAGACTATATCAACTTGTTTCAGGAGAGTGCAGTATATTGCAGTGAGAGTGAAATGTTCCCTGAGTTTCATTCTAATACACACTCAGATTTGATCTCTGCTACCAATTTATGTCAGTAGAATGATGACACTCAGCGGTATGAAAAATCCCCACCTCTGAGCGATGTTAACTTGCATTGTCCAATGAGAGGTCTTCCCTGTTGACATAGCTACTCCCTCTTGGGCATGTGGAGTATCTACACAGTTGGGGGAAGTTCTCCCCTTAGCGTATGTTGCATCTACACTAAGTGCTAGAACGGTGCAGCTGTGCTGGTGTACCTGCACCACTGCAGAGCTGTAAGTGTAGACAAAACCTTAGTTTGGGCTTAAGCTAAGCCTCCCCTCAACGTGAGGATTCAAGGGGCTGTGGACTTGCAACCTAGCTCCATGCAACCATATAAATATACAAATAATCTGTAGGGTTTCTAAAGAGAGATAGAGAAAGAGAACTCACTTTCTCAGCTGCGAGTAGTCCAAAAGCAGCTTAGAGACTAACAAAATATATATATATAGTATTATGAGCGTTCAGGTTTTGCCCACGAACTTTAGTCTCTAAAGTGCTACAGGACTACTCGTTGTTTTTTAAAGTTTACAGACTAACGTGGCTACCCCCCTGAGACTTTTCCAGGTACCTAATTCCTGTGCAAAGTCTGTGATGGAAAAGTGCTCCATTGCTTTATTTATTATTCAGATTCTTAATGTGCTGGCTATTCTACTATATCTTTCTCGGTACCTGCCATTGTATTTGAAGTAGAATCTGGGAACACTTTCTACAAAAAGCCTTCTCAAAAGTTGAGAATAAAACAATCTCATTTGAAAAGCGTGTGTAAAGCTTGAAAAGAAAAAAATCCTTATGCCTTCAGTTTGCTATTCATCCACTTGACGTGATAATACTGCTATTATCATAACAGTAGACATGAAGTCAGTATAATTAACTGAAAGGAATGCGCCACTTAGGATCTGAGGCGTTTGATCCTGCAATGTACTGAACTACTCATCAAAGGTGCTGAGTCCCTTCAACTCTCATTATTGTCAGTGGGAGATGTGGGCTCTCAGCCCCTAGCAGATGATGCTCAGCATTTCCAGGACTGGGCCATTAACTAGTGGCAGTGGGGCTATAACTATTTTGTGTTTCAAGGAGCTGCTGTTTCATAAATTGTAATGGTCTTTAAAAAAATAAAGTAGCAGTAGGGACAGTTCTATTAGACAAAAAACATTTCCTTTAAAACAAACCCCTGCAAAAGACGTTTACCCACCTTCTTTTCGTCCTTATTTGTCATCTGAAAAAAGTACATCTGGCAACACAAGGTGACCACAGCTAAAAGCGTGGGAGGCATTGCAGGAAATAAAAATGTTGTTTATTTTCTTCAGTGCCATAAAGGGTTTAAAGTATATTCTCCAGCAGAGCTATACACATTATCCTTCAGTAAGTGTCACTCGCTGTACTTAGGTTTTGCTGACAAATTCTATAATACAATTCCCTAAGTTTATGTCATAAGCACAGAGGAGGAGCCTATTACTCCAACAGTGTATTGGCTCAGAAACTGTGTTTTTTCTAAAGAATTACAATGAATGCTAAGAATCTTACAGGAAGGATACTTTTACTTATTTTGTCCTGTATTTACAGAATTCAGCAGCACCCTTTACTCACTATGTGTGTCATCTTCTGACAGAAATAGGAACCATATGGATGCAGAAATGGGTTCCCTGAGCCCTAGGGTGCCTTTAGCCAGTTCACTTGAAATCTAGAGTCTGTCCTGTCCTATCACCCAGCAGCAATAGAACATTTGTTCCCTGAAGGCCCGGCGTGCTGCCAGCAGCAGGTGTTAGGCTGTCCTCTGGGATGAAGGCAGCAGGCATGGGCATTGATGTGTGCTTATGACAAGATGTTGCAAATCTGCTCTCATAGCGACAGTGACAGCATCTGGGACAGAGTTGTGAGTCACCATTCTGCAACCATTAAAAACCAGTTGCCAGCCCTTTCATAATAATAAATTAAAATATCACTCTCAGTTGTGTTGGTTTCATGAAAGAGCCTCTCCCCCCTCCCCAAAAACGCACTCACAGTGTCAGCCCATATGTTACCAGATAGATTGTCTATAAAATGGAGAGGGTTGATTGTTGTTACACAGAAGATTTGTGGCTATTTTTCAAAATATGCTTTGAAAATGTCTCTCAGAAAAACACAATCAAGAAAAAAGCGTGTAAGAAAAAATAAAAATGATAGTGCCTAGGAACACTCATCCCTTTAGATTTGTTCATTCTTTGGCAATAGAAAATTCAGACACTGACCCAATCAAGGTCCTGCAAATTTTTTTTTACTCCCACAGAGCTGTGAGATGACTCACATGTTTAAAGGTAAGCATTTTATATACATCAGGAGCCATGTTAGGATCTGCTTCTCTTTGATTTGTGTATTGGGAAACAGTAAGAGATTGTGGTAGCTGTCTGATTTCAAAGTGCCTGGCTTTGAAAATACTTGTAGGGTACAGAGATCATGATTTTCCAGAAAGCTTGCATTGGATTTGAGTATGGATCAAGGACAACTAATCCCCCCTCTCCCCACAACCACTAAACTATGCAACAAAAACTAGAATAACATTGTCTCTTGATTTCATTGCTGTTTTCAGTCTATACAGGATCCTTTTTGTTAGTGTCTAAGGCATGACCCTGTTCATGTCTAAGGCATAACCTAGTTGAAGAAAATCCTTGATGCCTGCAACCCAACATAATTTGACTAGAGTGTGGGCTCCTGAGTGGGGCTGAGGATGAGAGTTTTGGGGCATAGAAGGGGGCTCTGGCTTTTGGGGGGGGTCAAGGCTGGGGTAGGAGGGGCTTATCTTGAGCGGCTCCCAGTCAGCAGTGCAGCAGGGTTGCTAAGGCAGGCTTCCCACCTCTCCTCGCACCACAGACCATGCTGCACCCAGGAGCAGCCAGCAACAGGTTTCTAGCCTGGGAGTGTGGAGCTAGAGCTTGGGGAAGGGTTAGTGTGCGGAGCCCTGTGTGCTCTCCCTCCCTCAAGAGCCAGGCCTGTTGCCGGCCACTTCTGGGGCACAGCGCAGTCTGCGGTGCCAAGACAGGCAAGTAGCTGCCTTAGCTCCCCCACTGGTTGCCTGATCCCCCTGCAGGAATAAGACCCAGTGCCTGACATTCCACGACCCAGCTTGAAAACCACTGGTATAAGGTGCCACAAGACTACTCATTGTTTTTAGCCTGACAAACGTCTCTGTAGCTATGTAAATCCCAGACCTTTCTTCTTATTGACGTTTGTTAAATATAAACATAACTACAGAAATAAATGATTGGGACTTCCCTTGATTAGTAATTCTTTGTTAGCAAGGCTATTGCTTTGATATTTCGGGTGAAACAAGTGATATCAGTTGCAAAACTCCCATTAACTTCAACAGCACCTGGGTCTCCCCCATAGGTCCTTGTCCCAGTCCCCCAGCCTGAGCATTGATGTGTAGGCTACAGTGCAATATGAGGATCAAACAGAGAATACTAAAGGCAGAACCAATCTGCAGAGGTTGGAGAAAGAGGTGCATTGCACCTAGAGACCAGGTTTCCTCTACCCAATGATGGGGTGAACATATTTACCAGTGGGCCCTGCTTTGTGAAAAAGTGAAGTACAGACAGGCTGAAAGATTATGTGTTTGTCAGTAAAGCGTAGATTTCACAGTACACACCTGGATCAACCAAAAGACATGTTTATAATAACAAATTTACACATAGGTAGAGTGAGAGAAATCCGAATGTATTCGAGTCGAATTCCAGGGCCAATATCAGGAACTCAGCAGGGTGCAGAATATGGGCACAGGTGGGGTCCAGTGCAGCAGTACTAGGGAATCATCCAGTTGCCCTCATTATTTCCTGTGCTTCTTTTTAGCTTAAATAGCATGGCTGGGCCAATTGGTGGAGCCAGACAGCCTTCCAATCAGGGCTTCCAGTAGTGCCTTGTCTGCAAGTGTAGTCGTGCTAGCTGAGCAGCAGATGTTGGGTTGGGTCCGGGATGCACCTCTCCAGTCTGGCAACATCTGTGGTCCTGCATGATTTTAATTAGACAGATGTCTAGTTATCACAGGTGTGGCTAAGTTTCCCGTGGCCCCATGAAGTTTGTTTGCAACCACCATTTCTGGCTCTCCATGTTCTGTGCTGTTATTTAGATGTAATTTACCCCTACATGTTTTCTAAGAGCGCAGTAAACAGTGGAAGTGTTGGTAATATGACTAGACAATATTAACCTCTCATGTTTTGGCAAATTCTCTGGTTTGGCACCAGTCAGGTCATGAGGGTGCTGGACTAGAGAGAATCAACCTGTGTGCAAGACATACACACACACAAAGTTGGGGGTTTATTAAGGTTTTGTATCTCACCTATTCCATCCAATCATATAACTTTACACTTTTGATATATGATTTGGAGTTCTTTTTATATTACATCATAAAAAGCCTATGTAATTTTTAATGAGAGATGGTTCCTAGCCTAAGTGGACAAGGCAGACAGAAGGTGGGAGAAGGAACAGAGACATAAATAGATGAAGTGACTTGCCCAAGGACACAAAGCAGTTTGTGCCAGAGCTGGAAACAAAACCCATATCTCCTATGTGCCAATGCGATGCCCATTGGACCGCCCTGCCTCTCCTGACAGTTAGATAGCTCCCAATACAATGATAGCTCCCATTGTGAGAGATACAATATCTCACTGAATGGAAGACACTGAAGGAGACTTCTAGACATTGCTTTGAACTGTCAACATATGAGTTCCATTGTTTAATTATTATTTATTTAGCTATCGAAGGATGAGATCCTGAGATGTGCAGAGTATCAGACAGACCCACTGAGCTCAGCTGGAGCTGCTGGTGATCAGAAGTCTTGCAACTATCATACAGTTTCCCTTTCATCTCATGCCTCATTTGCTCACATCCTGCCCATGTTAGACCAGACTTTCAAAGCGAGACATGTGCAATAGTATCTGCATGCACCTCAGTTTTATACCCCAGCATGTTCTGTTTAGCTTAGAAAATAAACGATCCCTCCCATCCCAAAGTGAAAAATACAGACAAGGAAAAAGATGAACGGTTTATTGGGACTTTTAATAAACAAACCCCACACCATGCCTGTTTGATGTATCAGCTGTGGATCGGCTGTGTTTTAAAATGTCTCCTCTGTAAATCAGCAGCATGCGGAAACAGAAATGGAAAACAAAAACAAAGAGAAAGCTGTGCTAATTAAGTGGTCAGTGTGGCCACCACCATACAACACTGTAAAATATACCTACTGTCAGCTTTGCTGGTGTGTTATACGGTGTTGCTTTGCTTTGTTAGGGTATGTCTACACTAGCTCATTAATTCGTGCTAGGTAGGCAAATGAGGTGACCGGAGTTGCAAATGAAGCCCAGGATTTAAATATCCCGGGTTTTATTTGCATGTTTCCATCTGGTCGCCATTTTGAAATTTCACAAGTCTGAACTCACTTCCGCGCGGCTACACTAAGGACTTAGTTCGAATTAATGTGTCCTTGCTGTGTGTAGCTGCGCGGCAGTGAGTTCGGGCTAGTGAAATTTCAAAATGGCGACTGAATGGGAACATGCAAATAAAGCCCAGGATATTTAAATCCCGGGCTTCATTTGCGACTCCGGTCGCCTCATTTGCCTACCTAGCTCGAACTAACGAGCTAGTGTAGACATACCCTTACAGAGTTGGATGGATTTCTGGAGATTTCACCACAAGCATAATCTTCAATTGAAAATTAATTTTTAATTCCTGGCAGCTCCAGGACAATCCAGGGGTTGGCGACCCTATGATTTGCAAGAACTAGAGTAAGACTAAGTTTTTGCTTAGTTTTTGGTCCTGCCATTGATATCAGAGTAAGATTAACTTGTTGATCTAAAGCCCAATGTTTTCCTCACCCAGTGGATGCTGTTTTTTATACAGTGTGTTTTCACCATGTCTTTGATAGACAATTGTCCAATTTAAGGAATCTCTCAGTCCCCCACCTGTAAAATGGGGATAATAGTGCCTCAGCTCCCCATGATGTTGTGAAAATAAATTTGTTACTGTATGTGAAACACTCAGACACAGTTGTGATGGGAACCTCAGACAAGCTCACGAAGAAATTAACAATTCTGTCTACAGAGCAGACTTTGTGTAGTGTACTGTGTGTGAAGCTGAGGACCACACACTGAATGAAGAGCATAAAACAACATGCTGAATGACTGACGTTCATTAGGAGAGCACCATTCATCATGAGTAGTGATTGAGACAGGAGTTTTATGGGAAAAATAACACATAGTCATGATGCAAATGCATGGAAGGGCTGAATTAAGGTTGCACAGGTAATCTTAAATTGGTCATTTCCTAATTTTTGAGTGTGTGACAGCAATAGTAATAATGTTCTTTTAATATAGTTTTTGTGCCTGTAAAAGCTATACGGGGAGTATTTTTCACAAATGACGTTTTCTCTGACAGTTCAAAATAGGAGGAGTGATGACTCGTGGAAAGGGTGTGGATATTCAGAAGAGTGGTTTTATGATAGAGCCATGCTCACCTAGTTACAGTTTAGCTACACTTGAAAGTTAATTTGGATGTAAGGTAGGGTGTGAATGTAAAGTGCAATAGATATTCTTGAATAGCTATGTAGGTAGAGAACTTATTCAGAAAAGGAGGGCATTGAGTGACATGATGGCAGCAGTACATTCAAATCCAAGGGAAGGATACATTTTGTACTGGACACATGAGAACCGTTGCAGAATGAGGGAAAGGCGCACGAGTTGTAAGCCATCACCAATAGAGCAGGTTTATACTGCAGTTGCAGGGGTTGGGTTTTGGAAAAAAAATTGGAAACCACAGAAAGAAATGGAGAACAGATGAAAATGGTAAACAAAGGGCAGAAACTCATAGACAATTTATACTCTGTGCTGAAAGCAAAACTTGAAAAATGTTCGAAAAAGTCAGCAAACAAGTAAAAGTTACTTGGCAAGCACCCATAGACCTGGCAACTGCCCTTGGCAAGGTGACAGTATTGTGACAACAATCTGTGTGTAAGAACCTGTACATGAAAAAACTATGTCAGTGTTTTAAGTCAGTGGTTTTTATTCTTTTCCCTACCAGTCTCATGCACCCGTGTTACAACCGAAAATGATTTCAGGACTCCCATCTCATCCAGCTCTACCAAATGGAAACCTCTGTGTCAAGACTCTATGTATTTAAGCAATGCCACATCCCTCTGCAGCAGCAATACAATATTAGTTGATTTCAGATTTATGTCTTTTCGGTCTGCAAGATTCCTGTACCACAGAACAATTGAAACTGTGGCTGTCAGGATGCATACACTGTTTTATTTAAACCATCTGTGTAGAAGATGGACCGGGGAAGGTTCTAGGCATGAGGTTTAAACTGAAGCAAAAAGAAAAAAATGTAACAATGAAAAGCACAGTTTCCTTTATTGTAATGAAGTTCCTTTTTTATTGGTGTTATTAGATGGCTCTTTGCCATTGTCAAATGAGAGTAGCTTGTGCATAGGTAGTTTTGCCTCTAGGACAGATTTTTTCCTCCTTATCGCCTAGAGATTCTAGAAAACTAGAAATATAAGTACTCCAGGCAGAATATATTGTATATACCCTTACCAGTATATACTTTGACTTGAGTGAAAGTTTTTCCTGAATTAATGTTTACTGAGTAAGGACATAATGATTGGGTCCATCAATCATTCTTTTTCTAAAAGAACACATTGGAGTAAAACAGCAGTAGAATTGTACAATTTCATTAAAAATGAATCCCTGGATACTGGAATTCTTATATCTGTCCTTCTACTTGCTTGATTTGAGCTCTGGAACCTTTAAATAGCCACCGGAGCACTGCATGCTCCAGGCAGCACTTGGGGTTGGCTAGGAGGGTGTGCTGTAGTCCGGGTGGTGCTGAGGGTTGGCTGCGGTGGCCCCATCCCTTCTGACGGAGGCCCCACTTCTCCCCACCTTGCTCAGGGGCCCAGCAAGGCTGTCAGTCCCTATGATGATGCATAGCTTTGTCATGCTAGATGATCCCAATGGTTTCTTCTGGTCTGAAATCTTCAGACCTGACTCTTATTTACATTAAGGGCCCTACTCATCAGGCAATGTAAAGGAGCTGCAAGGTGAGTATAAGTTACAGAATGGAAATATGTCTTAGTGTAAATTAGAAGCAGGGCCCACTAATATCCCCATCCCATCACAGCTGTCACTTAATTTTTGGTGGTTGAGACAGATGGGGCCCACCCAGCCTGTCTTAAATGCTGCTATATGGTTTTACTGTGGAAACAAACCTGTGTACAAATTTCTATGGAATCCTGATCTACGTCAACTGCTGAACAACATGATAGGAATTCTTGCTTCTGTTCAAACTTAGGTTTTTTAGGTGTTGTACGCTTAGAACAAGATATCATCAGCTGGTGTAAATCAGTCCCACTCTGCTATTGTCAATGGGCTAGGCTGAATTATACAATCGGAAGATCTGACTGCAATCTGTAGTGGGTAGCAGGGCTTTCAGTATTCTTTTCCTATACCTGCCTCTTGGACTCTGACCTGCAAGATGCTGTAGAAAAATAGATCTTGAATATATTTGTTGCTACATGACAGGCACCTGGCAATTTGGGATTATTTGGCCAGTCCCCTTTGGGTTCATTTGTCTACTAGTCTGGGATTCCTCTTGGTTGCCTATCTATTATGAGTGCTCGTTCTGTCTTTAGGCAAATGATCTCAACCCTGTTAGTCGCAATCCTCTACCCCAACCAACCACAGTGATTCGGACTCAGATCTGTATGATCTTTCACTTCTTGCATTTCAAAATCATATCTCTTTGTACAACATCCCAGAATAACTAAAAGATACTTCTTGGCACATCTGACACACTTTTTATGACGCTCTAATCCTAGTGCCATGGGATGTGATTGATTCTCATCAAAGAATTATTCATGTAAAATCCCATATTTGTGAATGTCCAGAACATGGGTCAGACCTGCCACTGCATGGTTTTTATAAACCCTCCCTTCCCGCCCACTCTTTGAAGGTGGTAATGAAAATACTATTAAGACTAAAAAACAGCTCTCTCCGGGTATGTCTACACTACTACCCTAGTTTGAACTAGGGTGGTTAATGTAGGCAACCGAAGTTGCAAATGAAGCCCGGGATTTGAATTTCCCAGGATTCATTTGCAACTTCTGTTGTCTACATTAACCACCCTAGTTCGAACTAGTGTGTTAGTGTAGACATACCCTCCTTTATTCCTTGGGATATGCCTGCTTGTTCTGGTGACTCCACCCCCTACATTACAGTGCATACCACATAGGACTGTGTCTAGACTGGCATGATTTTGCGGAAATACTTTTAACGGAAAAGTTTTTCTGTTAAAAGTATTTCCGCAAACGAGTGTCTAGATTGGCACGGATGCTTTTGCACAAAAAGTACTTTTGCGCAAAAGCGTCCGTGGCTAGTAGAGACGCGATTTTGTGCAAGAAAGCTCCGATCGCCATTTTAGCCATTGGGCATTCTTGTGCAAAAAATTAAGGTGCCTGTCTACACTGGCCCTTTTGTGCAAGTATTCTTGCATAAGAGGGCTTATCCCTGAGCAGGAGCGTGAAAGTATTTGCGCAAGAAGCACTGATTTTTTACATTACAAAGTCAGTGCTCTTGCGCAAATTCAAGCGGCTAGTGTAGATAGCTGGCAAGTTTTTGCACAAAAGCAGTCACTTTTGCGCAAAATCTTGCCAGTCTAGATGCACCCATAGAGGTTTAAATGTGGCCATTGAGAGGAAAAAGGTGAATTGCTAACATCTGTTTTTTCTATGCTGCTGAATGAAAAGTTAGTCGTAGGCTCTACTTGTGTCTGGTGCATTCTAAGCTATGCAATCTGCTTGCAACCCATATAATCCTAGATAGCTCTTTTTAACAAACTGAGCCTCCATCCTTACCAGCGATTTTAGAGGTGTTATTAAAATTAATCTCACCTGTCCCTGCTGGACAATCAGCCGGATGCTCCAGCCCAACAGAGCACAGCCTTTTAGTCACACTTGTTTTCTACATAGTCCTGTATTTTGTTTTAGCTACACCAGACTAACACGGCTACATTTCTATTTGATCTGAGGACTTGGGTCTGGCCCACGAAAGCTCATCATCTAATAAACCATCTTGAGAGTCTTTAAAGTGCTACATAGTCCTGTATTTTGTTTATCTGTGGACATTGTATTACATGTACTAGGAGCCTCTATTAGGAAATCAAGATTACTTTTCTTTCTAATCTCTCATGTGCTGGGCACAAGAGCCATATGAATAGTAGGGCTGCTTGGGTCACAGTGGCCCCAGCAGACGACAATCCCAACACTATTTCCAGGCTCAGCCAAAGAGTGTGCAGGGCCCAGGGCAGCGCACTGAGCCACATGGCTGCATGGCTGCCAGCCGCGTGCGTGGGGCCGGGCGCTGGGCAGCACAGGGTCCTGAATGCATGGAGGAATCATGCTGATGGCAGTAGTTTGTGTGTTGAGAAGATGTCACAGGCTGAGTTGGCTTTTTAAAGGCTTTGGGCTTAGCTCCTCTACTGCCTACCTAATTACCTGGTGCCAGTGATAGATTTGGACTTGGGCCAGCAGTTGGGTCAGGGATCAGGATCATGTGATAGCCCAGAGCAGGTCTAGAGTGCACCTTCCAGCCCAGAATAACAGGTGCATGCTGCGGGGGATGGGGGGTGGGAGGGGGAAGCTACTGTGGATAAAAATAACAGTATGCCCATTGCAGCTTGGGCTTTCAAACCCCATGGCTACGTCTACACTGGCCCCTTCTTTGGAAGGGGCATGCTAATTTTCAACTTCAGAATAGGGAAATCCGCGGGGGATTTAAATATCCCCCGCGGGATTTAAATAAAGATGTCCGCCGCTTTTTTCCGGCTTGGGGAAAAGCCGGAAAAAAGCGTCTAGACTGGTGCGATCCTCCGGAATAAAGCCCTTTTCCGGAGGATCTCTTATTCCTTTAAAGTAGGACTAAGAGATCCTCCGGAAAAGGGCTTTATTCCAGAGGATCGTGCCAGTCTAGACGCTTTTTTCCGGCTTTTCCCCAAGCCGGAAAAAAGCGGCGGACATCTTTATTTAAATCCCGCAGGGGGTATTTAAATCCCCCGCGGATTTCCCTATTCTGAAGTTGTAAATTAGCATGCCCCTTTCGGAAAAGGGGCCAGTGTAGACGTAGCCGCTATGTCTAGACAGTGGGGCTGTTTCAGGATACTGGAAATATCCCAAAATAGCAATTCTGCATCTTTAAATGCACCCGCTATTTCAAAATATATTTTGAAATAATGGGCACACTGTTCTGGCATCCTTGTAACCTCGTTCCACAAAGGTTAAGGGACTTGTTGGAATAGTGCTTTATTTAATAATTTGGTGCTGTGTAACAACACCAAATTTTGAAATAAGTTATTACAAAATTACCTCAAAATAAGCTACTCAATTTGTGTAGCGCAAATTGCGTAGCTTATTTCAATGTAAAGGTGCTGTGTAGACAGTCTTATTTTCACTGCCATCTGCAGAGGAGCAATTCTAAGCTATCTAAGAGTTAAAATACTAGATCTGAATTTCCCCAAAATGGATATTATGTTTGTCATTTCTCTATCTCTGTCATGTAACATTCTGTTGTTTCTTCACCCTATTCTGGATAATGGGCTAGTAAAATCAATTATGCTGCTTATTTGTTTCCTCTGTGGACATTATGTTTAGCTAAAGAATAGGAATTAGGAGTTTAATAAGCCATAAAAATGAAAATCTTCTCTGAAATGAAAACAAGCAGAGATATTTTGCATTCATATGCCTGTGACTGAAGGGTAAGATCTTTCAACTGTGGGGTTTTTTCTTTTCCCAATTTCCACAACAACACATTATAATTCATTAAGAAAAGTGTTTAGAATGCAAAGAATATAATGAATCTATTGATCTACTTTTACATTATGTTATCACAGGTGGAAAATGTCCTTTTGAGGCAATTGGATTTTTGTACCTTAAAACAACATATTTTAAATTATACATAATTGGGGGAATAGAAGAGATGATCTATTGACTTGTGTAAATGCTATGTCACTCTTAATATCTAAAAGGATAATTAATTACAACTGATTCTTTTTGATTGTGGAACAAAAGTTTTTTTCTGGAAGCAATAGCAACTGTATATGATTACTATGTTTCCAAACCTTATCAATAAAATCAATGAGGGTAGGTGCCTTAGTGCTCTTGAAGCTATATGCTTCATTAGGCACTTAAATACTTCTACAAGTCTGGCCCTTTGCCCTTCTATGCCTTCATTGCCCATTTGTAAAATAGGGGGTAACAATATTGTTTTACCTAACAGGGACATTGGGTGGAAAATCTATTCAAGATTACCATTATATGTGAATACTTCACAATGGAGCCCATATAAGTATCTACAAAAGATGCAAGGCATCTACATTAGGCAGTTTTGGAATAACCTACTCTCTGGGAAGTTTCTTCCTAATTTCCCTTAATCAGAGCTCGCTTTTGTACTATACTCCAGGGCTGGCCTTACCATGAGGCGAACTGAGGCGGCTGCTTCAGGTGCCAGACTAGGAGGTAGAAAATTGTGTCTGCTGCTGGTGCAGTGAGGAGGCATGGGGGCGTCATTTGAGCTCCCCACCTCAGCTTCCAAAATGTTGTGGGCTGGCCTGCTATACTCCTTGCTAAAAAGGTGAGTGTTTTTTGTATGGAATAGCTGTCTGATCTTTCCTTGGCATAGAAACACTCCTGCTGATTTGATTTTCACTGATTCTCCTGGGGTACATCTACACAGCACACTTATTTCAAAATAAGATATTTGGAAGAAATTTTCCAAAATAGCTTATTTCGAAATAGCACGTCTACACTGCAGGGAAGCCTCAGAATTAGTCCGAGGCAGGCTTCTCTAATGTGGACATACTACCTTGATTTAGAGCCCTTGATTTAGGCACTGGGGAGTAATTAGTCTGAATGGCCCTAGGGAGGATCTATTTCAAAATATTTCCCACCATAGCTATTTTGAAATGGGTGTTACTCTTTGTGGAATGAGGTTTACAGAATAAGGCGTCCATTGTTTCAAATTTATTTCAAAATAATGGAATTGCTGTGTAGGTGCTCGCATTGTTATTTCAAAATAATGTCAGTTATTTTGAAATAACTGTGCTGTGTAGATGCACCCCCGGTGACTGGAGTTGCCTGATCTAAGATGACTTAGGAATTTCCGGTTACCACCTTTACAGTTGGCAGGTCCTTTGTTCCAGGATCAGGCCCAGTGTTTAATTATTCTATAGCTGGGAGACCGTACATGCACAGATGCAACACTCACACTATAGGAACTCTGGTATATTTAGAAATAAAGTTTATCAATACATTTAGCACAGTCACAAACACTCCAATTTATTAAGATAAATAGCAAATGTGCATCTATATTTCCTTATCATATACTCACACTAGGGATATTAGATATCGTGTATTTTAGTAATTGTGTAGCTGCGACAATTTTTAGTGGTTACACAGTTATTAAAATACTCCTCAGAGGTGGGGTCAGCAGCCAGTGTGCTCCCGGCCCCACTCCTGAGGAGCCCCCTGCCACGCTGCACTGCAGCTTGTATATCTGTGAGGGAAACCAGTTTAAAAACGGTTTAAAATGGCATCCCCCTATATATGGTTTTGTCTGAGCACCAGATGAGGCACAAACCATCCACAAAGAAGAGTGTTTGGTTTAAAACCAAATGAATTGCCTGCCTGGTGACATCAAAAGGGAGTCTAGTCTTCCCTCTGTTCTGGGCTCTGGGGCTGAGACTCTCTAAATCATAGCCAAAGTTTTACGTACCATGTGCTAGATAATAACAGAAGAGGACTGCATATTTCTAAAGCTAAACTCTTTACAGAGGTGTTGCCTCTGCAACTGACATTCTAGCAATGTGCACACAGACTGACTTCCTGGTGCCTCCTCCAAACTCTTCCTTCTGCAACTTATGGCTCCTTTCTTCAAGTTCCACAAAATTTGCTAAGGGTAGTGGTTTGCCTGTTTCAAAGACTAAATGGACCTGCACATGCTTCCCAGTCCTTATTCCCAGGATCACTTTCTATAATTATCCTCTCTGTCTTGACCTTTTCAGTTTACTCCCCATAGTACTTCATTGAATCTGTAATACTTATAGAAATCGAAAGGGTTTTTTTTGAATATCACAGGTAACAATTCCATGTTGGTCGATAAGATGTCCTGACACAGTCCTGATATTTGGGGCTTTGTATTATATAGGTGCCTATTAACCCTCACCTCTATCCTGGTTTTTCATACTTGCTGTCTGGTCACCCTAAGCCCAGCACACCCAGGTGGGACTTAAATTCCTTCTAGCATCTCTCTCTGCAAACCAAGACAATAGCGTAATATCAAAACAAGACAACAATTTAATACAGCACCATCTATTTCTGGAGGTGTTATATGCACTGATCACGACCATTCTTCCTAGACTCCTTCCATGTAACTACACCTTCTTTCTAGTCGCTTCCCAGAAGTCTTCCAACAAATGGCTTTTTTTTTGAGTTATTATGGAGAACCACATCACACATCTCTCTCCTGAGAGAAAGGCTACCTCTTTTATAGCTGGTTCTGTTTTCAGCCTGCTGTAATATGACCCATCTGGGCACTACCGCTCCCTGATTCCTTTGCCTTAAAAGGATCTGGGCTTTGTAAATGGATTTACTGGACCTGTACCTTCTTACGCTACCTGAAATTTGTACAATCCTTTTTGTGAATTCTGCTAGACTCTTGGAATCAATAAAACCTTATGTCAATAAGTTCCACAAAACAAATGTGAATAACATGAAAAATATTTCCTTGATCATTTTTAAATTTGCTGCCTTAAAGTTTAATTTCCTTCTCTTGTACTTGCATTATGAGAACATTTGGACACTTTTATTCATCCTATCTACTTTGATTTTAAAAAAAATCACACATACAATATGTGTGTAAACAAAGCGTGTCAAAACTATAAAAAAACTTGTATATCTTTCTCTCTTCAGAATTAGCTATCTTTCCTTTAAAGATGTTGCAGCTCTTTCCCCACCTAATATAAATAATGTAAATAATTTATCTATTTAGTTATGATAAATATTCATATTTCATTTAAACTATTCAGTAGGTTGTCTTGATTAAATTAAACTACCTTGGATTCCATAGCTGAGAATGTTTTCATGCCAAATATGGACTATTAGCAATATTTTATTTACAACATAAAACTACATAACTGGGAGGAGAGAAGGAACTGACTTTTTCCCCAAACGTTAAACCATTTGTCTAGTGAGTGTACTTTCTTTAGACATTGCTACAAGAAAATGCATTTCCCCAAGCCCACCAATAGGAGAGGATAAAGGGACCACTGCTCCGGAGCCTGGTGATTCAAAGGAACCTGGACTCACAGCTGCCACTACTGAGCCCTGGGCTGTTTAAATTGCTGCTAGAGAGTGCTCTGGATGGTGTTGAGGGGTGGCGATGGGGGAGCGGTCTGGGCAGTGCCAAGGGTCGGCTGTCTTGGTCCTGGCCCCTCTGCCCAAGGCCCCAGCCCCTCTGGGAGTGCAGAGCCATCCCCACACACCTTGCTCTGGGGCCTGGCAACTCTGTCAGCTCATCCGCCTTTCCAGTTTCTGAAACAGGCTACCTGGGCGCTAAAGGGAAGAGTACGTTTTACATCATTTCTAGATATAGATTCCTGTCAGAATCACATCTTTCTTTTACCGTTCTGTTCCAAGCTGTATTTGTGCGGTATTCTTGTTGTATTGTGGAAACATTTTTGTCTGTTTTTTGCGACGTCTCAGGTATTTGGAAGACATTTCCAGGGAGAAGCTCCCTTGCCCCAAATATCATTAAAGGCAATTTTTGGCCATTGTTCTCCTCAGGGCTGCATTTTCATTTGCTCAGAATTCTTGTTATCTGTGAAGAGCAGAACATATAGAAGGATGGGGAAAGGAAAGTTTGTGTGGGACAGTTTGAGGCATTTCACTTTGAACATTTTAAAGTCTGGCAGGTTTCCTCCTCCCATTCCCGTTGCATTGTGTGGTGAGGGAAAAGGGGGAAACACTTTGTTTTGTTTGTGTTCTCTTTCCTCAGCCTTGAAAAATAAGTTCCAGGACTGCAGGGCTCTGGCCTGCGAATTGAGAGACTTTTTTGTTGTTGCTTTTACTGTGAAAACCGGAATGCCCATGAATTTGCCCATTAATAGCTTTTGGCAATTCAGGAAAATCAAGAAGGTAAAAGCAGATGGGTCTCTTGAAGCAGCTCTTTAAAAAATTCTCAAGCAATGAAATCACTAGAATAGAGTTGAGGGGTTGAGAGGTTACTAGAAATAGATGCTTAAGGCCTTGTTCTCACTAGGCTAAAAGGTGTTTTGGGTTTTTTTGATGCATGTTAAAAGCCTAGGAAAGAACAGACAATTTTAACTCATGTTATCTAGTCAAGGTAAACCCTAGCAGAGGAGCCCAAGGTTTACCGTGACAAATTAACATGAGTTAAAACTAAAACTGTTTTCTCTTCACTATATTTTTAGCATGGGTTAACTTAAAATGAGTTACAGATTCACTCGCTCCTCACAGAAGACACAGCCCAAGGGCATGGGAATGGGCAACCTGGTCTACTGGAAGATGAAAATGAAACTATGTGTTGGGGTTAGGGTTCTGGTGGTAAAAATGATAGAGGAGAAATCAATGATCTCATGAAGATGAGAGACTGGAGCAGGTCACCTTCTTCCCCAAAAGACTTGCCAAACCACATGGGACGTGACACAAAGCCCATTGAAGTCAATGAAATCTTTCTGTTGACTGTGTGTGACGTTTTTCAGTTCACAGGTAGATAATTTGGGGACCTGCACCCTTTATTGAAATTTCACCCCCTCCCCCCCCCAAAAAAAAGGATTGGGCCAAGGCTTTGGGTGGGAGCACATGGAGATGGATAAAGGGCAAAGGTTGTAATGGAGGCATTCCAAGAGTGGGCTCTGATATTAAATTGTCCAGTTTGGCAACCTCTGCCACACAAACCATACACATGGTGATACTAATCTTAATTTTTGCTTCTGGTTCATTTCTCCCGTATGTGCATTGGGGATATTGGGCAAAGTGGGAGTAATGTGATTCAAGGACCAAGAAATCAATGGATGCATTCTTCTCTTAATAACTCATCATGAAACCTTTGTAGGGTTGCAGGAATTATAGCCGGAGTCTGCCTTGTGTTGTTTCCCCATTTGCTGTTTTCTCCATCTGCTCATTTATTTTCCTGCTTGTGTTCATCTCCCTCTCTCTGCCTCTATCTCCCCCTGCTCATTTGTGTAAGTAGAAATATCCTTCCCTCTGGCAACTGTGTAATATGCTTTTTCTTTTATGTATATATTTGGCTTGCAAATTGGTAGCTCGGGAAGCACGGGGAAGACAGAGAAGCAGTCATTGTTTTTCAGCAGATTCTCCACATGACTTCAACTAAATTCATGCAGATTTTTGCTCGCATTTTCCACCCCCGCCCCCAAAAAAAGGCTTAGGCTGTAGCATAAAGCAGTCTAAACATGCACTAATGACGTTTTATTTACTACAGGTTGTGTGGGTGATTAGACTTGGAGGCAAAGAGCTACCCCATGCACAGTTACTTCAGGTGCACATAATCTGTGCTCAGTAGATTGGTGGAACATGTAGAATGGAGTTAATCTGCAAAATGCATGGCTACTGCTTTGTCATTAAGAGAGAAGGAAGAAGCTGAAGACTAATTTACTCCTTCTTTCTGCTTTGCAAAAGCACTGGGCTCGGATTTTCTTCTCTTGGCCGATGGTGGGGGTGGGGAACCTCTGGTCCATGGGCCACACACAGTTTGTCAGAGTTAACCTCTGGCAGGTCACCAAACAGTTAGTTTATCTCAGCGTCCACAGGCATGGAGCTCTGCAGTTCCCAGAGGCCGCTAGTTCGTCATTCTTGGCCAATAGGAGCTGTGTGAAGTGGCAGCCCACCATCTGGCAGCCCATCAGCAGCTAACTCTGACAAACCATGTAAGACCTGAGGGCTGGTGGTTTCCCACCTCCAGGCCAAGGCCAGCCCTACCTCAGGTGCCAGACTGTGGAAGGATGCCACTAGGACCCAGAGTGTAGAAAATTGTGTCTGCTGCTGGTGCATATCTATTCTCTCTGCTCTAGCTGCACAGAGATGGTGGAGTGCTGTGC
The DNA here is from genome assembly GCF_052426305.1 of Pelodiscus sinensis. NCBI lineage: Eukaryota > Metazoa > Chordata > Testudines > Trionychidae > Pelodiscus > Pelodiscus sinensis. The sequence continues at coordinate 17,360,533 of NC_143060.1, read as the reverse complement.
TGTGGGAAGGAGGGCACAAGAGACCTTTCAAAGTTTTGGGCCAAGTGAGGGGGCATGAGGAAGTCATTTGAGCTCCCCGCCTCAGGTGCCAAAATGTTGTGGGCCGGCTCTGCTCCAGGCTATGGTTACATTTGGAGGTAGGGTATGATTGCCAGCTAGTTCTCCCACCTAGCACACTAATAATAGTTGTGAAGTCACAGTAGCACAAGCAAGGAGCAGTATTGGGTTCCTGTGCTTTGAATGGAGTCACAGGATTGAGGCAGGTTTCTCCTCTACACGGTTAGCCCATGCTATTGTGGCTACATGACTATTTTTAGCATGCTGGCACAAGTATGTCTGCACAAGCTGGGACTCGCTCCCCTACCTCCAGTGTAGACTGACAGGGCATGTCTACACTCCTCGCCGCTTTTGCAGATTCAGACTAACACGGCTACCCCTCTGATACTTGACTACAGAGAAGATCGACCTTAGGGTTTTCTTCTAGCATTCGATTTAGTGGGTCTAGTGTAGACCCCCAAATGGATTGGGCTGCCCCCAATGGTTTCCTGTACTCCTCATTCTGTGAGGAGTAAGAGCAGCTGATAGGAGAGTTTGCTTCCGTCAGCCTCCCTCAGTGTAGACACAACCACGGGTCCGGCTTAAGGTAAGTCAATCCAGCTATGCATTTTGCATAGCTGGTTGACCTGCCTTAAGCTGACCTGCCTGGTCTAGTGTAGACCAGGCCTTAGATTTATGTAAATCAGGAGCAACTCCACTGAAGGTAAAGAAGTTACATTAATTCTACACCATTATAAAACAAGAATCAGGCCTTGTAAGAAGGCTGGCTGCCTCTTCTGTGCCTTCTTGTGTGTCTCAGTTTTCTCCTTTGAACTGTTCAAATAAACTTCTTGTGAGGGTTTCTTGATCAATAAAATGTCTCCTAATAGATGGGGTTTATTTATGTGAAATAAACTGTAAATCAAATGCAACCTCTAAAAACAAAACCGTTCATAAATCCACACAGACCCAGGTGTGTCTTCTACCTTAGTTTCTGGAGAGGTTTGCTGTCCCTCCCCTGCTTGGTTAGGGTCTTTCCCCAGTCTCCTGACTGGAGAGCTTTCCTAACTTTCCACAGAGACTGCCACAGACTCCACCACCTTCTGCCTTTTACTTCAATGTCTTGCTCCTTATCCTGGAATCATCTGATGCCATCTCAGGTGGGGCTCATCCTGCAATTGGTGTTGGCATAGCCCCATAGGCTCTTCCATGCATGGGGCAAAGCACCCTTTTACATGCCTGTTTATTTTAGGATAAGCCTCCCACATTGAAATAAATAAGTAAATATCTGATCTACAGTACTAGGGAGGAAGTGGATGGAACATTAGATTGAGACCCCGTACTGGGCACAAGTGAACTGGGGTAAAATTCTGACTCCTCTGAAGTCAATGGTAGTTTTGTTATTGACTTTAATGTTGAGTTAGGATCTCACTTCTGGATTCTGTACCCAGTTTTGCCACTGAGCAGCCACATCACCTTTGGCAACATATTTCACTGTTCTGGGCTGCTGCTTCCTTTGTCTGTCTTGCTTGTCTATATGATAAGTTTGTGTGGGGCTGAGTGCAATGGGTCCTCTGTCTCAGACGAGACCACTCGTTGCCACCGCAACATACATCATGAATACTAATAATTGTGTGGGTTTGGGAGGAAGTGGAGACAAGGAGAGAGAAATATTTTCCCCGTTCTTGTCAGCTTTTTGTAGTTCTATTTCCTATTCACAGGAAGCATACAATACTGATTAATGGAGAACTCCTGGCTCCAGTTCAATATCTGGCTTCAGTACATTTGCTATTTGATATCTGAGATATGTACAACATGTTCACAGTGAATTCTCCAACTGAAAACAGTAGAGTTCAAACCAAGTCAATTAATTCACAGAATGAATGGAATCAAGCCCAGAATCTTGTGCCTTGTGGAGGCCTCTTTGAGTCTCCTGCCAAAAGATATCTGTTTATAAATGCAGGGAACGTAACTATTTGATACTTATAGCTCGTGCAGCCTTATGTGATTTTTTCTCCCCTTGTTATGGCTGATCTCTGATAATTGAGTTACATTTTGCAGACATTTTATGCATTCTCTCTCCCTCTCGGTGCATTTTCTTCCCCCCTGGCGCTATAGCTCAGCCAGTGCTTTAGCAGTTTCACATTTCCTCCCTCTTTGTTGCCTTGGATATTCTGCAGCAATAAGGCATAACAAAGCTGTATCCAAAATCCGTGCGCCCATCCACGCTAGTTCTTGAATCGGCTTTAGTTTCTTTCGCATGTGGGCGAGCCCAGTTTCTCTGGGGAAGAAGTGTTTGGTGAATTGCTGGCTTCCTTAATGTTTGTACAGCCCCTGGCATAATGAGGCACCCACTACAAGATTCAGTTATAATAAATGTCATCTGGAAAGCAGCACCCCCAGCAAACTGGTGTCCCTTATTGCCATGTTAAGACATTGAATTCTGTATAGCTACTCAAAGAGAAGCACCACTGACTACAGCAACTACACTCATGCTTGGAAGTCTCCCATTCAAATACTGAGCCATTTTGGCTTGTGAAAGCCGGTGGCATGACAGCAAAGCTGGGCATGCCTATAAATATGCAGTAGAACTAGTGTAAGTTGTATCATTTCCATCCATTGCTGCAGTGTAAACAATGAGGAAAGATTGCTGAGGAAATAACTAGTGAATGTTAAATCATTTCACATTGTAAACTGATGAACTCCTTGGACCCTACAGTAGTTCAGCTGCTTTGAATTTATTTAACTAAAATCACAGCTAGAAAATCAGCTCATCACTATGGGCACATCTACACAGCAGGGCAAAAGTTGAATTAAGCTACACAACTTCAGCTACGTCAATTGCATAGCTGAAGTCAAAATAGCTTCATTTGTTTTTTGTACCCAGCAGGAAGTCGAAGGAAGAACACTCTTCCTTCAACGTCACTTACTTCTTGTGAAATGAGGGTTACAGGAGTCTGAGTAAAAAGTCCTACAGCTCATCATCAGGACTCGACAAATAATACAATCTACTCACCACGGGCAAGTAGATTGTAACCCAGAAGAGCTGGGTTCAGGCGATCTGCGCATGCAGATCGGGTCTTGCCGTGGTTCGGTGAGACCTGCTCACCATTATCTCGAAATAATGACTTGTTGTGTAGACACACTCTTTGTCATTTGGGAATAATGTCAGTTATTCCAAAATAATGCTGCTGTGTAGACATACTCTATTTTTACAACTGCAAATAAACTCTGCCAGTAATGATCAGGAAGGCAAGAGGCTGAAACAGTAAACATTGACAGCTCTGGCATCTAACCACACACCCCAAAGAATGAGCTGCCAAGGAGAGGGAATCAAATGTTTAGTGACCAATCCGTTGGGAGACGTGTTCGTCCATCTAAAACACATCTATCACTTCACAGAATCTTCCCATATGGGAGAGCGAGCTTTCTCTTGTCCTGTCTGCAGCAATCTTCTAAGGCATTGCCTCTCTGTCGATTACCTTATCTCACCTGAAAACTTTGAGGGGAGCGAGGCTAGGTAAAAAGAGGAAAGGGTATTGTTATTGATGCTTTGGAGAGTTTCAGGGCTAACGCTAGGTATGGTGAGTTGAAATTATACTCCAACACATGCAAGTTTCATGCTGAATAAGCACAGATTCTGGCCTATATTCTGACTTGAAGCCTAGAGTAGAGCAAGGAGGGGGGTTATAAATAGTTTTGCTCCAGGAGTACCCCAGTGAGGCCTTTGACTTAGCCACTTGGTCTTACCACCCACCCCTGCTTCCTTATTGCCTTGGGGGAGGAGGATAATAATTTACCCTTTGCCTCTGCTAGCTGTAAATTATTTCCCCTTCTACACCCACTTTGGCTTTGCCACTCTGGTAAGGGAGCAAGAGGCAAAAACAGGCCTCAATTCACTCTCCACTTCTTCCTTCTGCCCCCAGCAGGGGAGTAATTGAGTGTATACTGCACTTACTCCTGCACATGTGACTCTAGGTCTGGATTGCCTTTGCAGAAGTGCAAAGGGGGATCCTTACTCCAGGGGCTCGTCTACATTGGCCCCTTTTCCGGAAGGGGCATGTTAATTTCAGCCATCGTAGTAGGGAAATGCACGGGGGATTTAAATATCCCCCGCGGCATTTAAATAAAAATGTCCGCCGCTTTTTTCCGGCTTTTAGAAAAGCCGGAAAAGAGCGTCTACACTGGCCCCGATCCTCCGGAAAAAGCGCCCTTTTCCGGAGGATCTTATTCCTACTTTGAAGTAGGAATAAGACCCTCCGGAAAAGGGCGCTTTTTCCGGAGGATCGGGGCCAGCGTAGACGCTCTTTTCCGGCTTTTCTAAAAGCCGGAAAAAAGCGACGGACATTTTTATTTAAATGCCGCGGGGGATATTTAAATCCCCCGCGCATTTCCCTACTACGATGGCTGAAATTAACATGCCCCTTCCGGAAAAGGGGCCAGTGTAGACGTAGCCCAGGTGTGTAGCCCAAATCACCTTTAAAAAAATTTCCTTCCTTCCTTAATCTGGCTGCACACTACTGTAGCCTGTTCCATATTCCTTCTGCTTTTTCCCCCTGAGAAAGTTACCTTTTTGTTGCTAGGCTAGCTCAGAGTAATCTGTCTGGTTTACAGTTACAAAGTATTGCACTAAGCCATCCTTATCAGTAAGCCACAAGTCCATACAGTTTAAATTATTATAACATAAAGATTAATGTGTAAATAGATTTATTTTTTTCCTGGAAGCATTTGTGTTATGTAAATGAACTCAGACAGCCCAATTCAGTCCTTCCAACATTCCAAGCCTTTCAATAGTCAATGCTCTCTGGCATGCAGCCACTCACAACTGCACTTGGCCGTAGCTAAGTCCATTGAATCGTACTGGCTCTTTAGAAAGATGTGTTGGAATGTAAGATTACCATGAAGAAAACTACAAAACAGGCTGCTACAGTGTGGTGATCACTTATGTGCATCGTTTTATGTTTGCATTGGAAGGGGATTTTCCAACATGCAATGAATTCCCAGTTCTCTATGGCAAGATTTGGGCTGGCTAATGGAATGCAGTATAACTATTGTCACTGCAGCGTGGCAGGATATTACTCCAGCAACTTCAGAGATCATATCAGGGTTGTTCACAGAGACATTGGTTACTAAGTTAAAGGGCTTGTTTGGAGGAAATAAAAGCTTAATTTAATTATCATAATGATGATAACATACAGCGTTGAATGGTATTAATTCCTGTTTACATTACTCATGGTGTTGGTCTAAGCTGCATGTGCCATTTAGACATAATTACTATTTTATTATTTTTTTCACAGTTAAGTGGAGCATTTTAGCACAGCTGAACTGCTGCAAGCTTTGGTGGAACAAATCTATTAGTAGTATGGCTTGAAACAATACACAAAAGAGCCCTGTGTGTGGTCTGCTCTACATGCTTTCACTTCCTTATGTTAAACAATAAATCTCCCAGTCAGTTCGAACTCAGAGACTAACATCCAATGAGAGCTGCATTTTATCTTTTATTCATTGGCAGGAACATAGCTGTAGGAGGTATTCAAATCACACTTTTATTTAAACAAACACAGCTGGATCACAGCCTCTTAATATAGCAATTCTCTAATGAAAAATAACAACATAGTATTTATCTCTTTTCTTTTGTGTGGCTCTCAATTTGCTAAAATTAGGCAGACTTCAATCCTGTATAAAATTGGCATGTTTTCATGACCAAAGCTCATAGCAACTAACTGCAAAATTATAATGGGAATATAATTATAGTAGGGCATGTGAAATACACATCCTTTGGCGCTGTAAGCTATATGGGGTTATACAATTATGTTTTAATAACATCATTTATCTTAAAATCAGACAGCTGATTTCATTTATTTAACTAGAGTTCACCAGTTATATGTTTTGTCAGGGTACTGCATGAAGTAATGTGGCCCAAGAAGTCTGGATTCCTCCAAGATGTATGACTCTTCCATGATGCATTTTGCATACATCTATTGTATTTTTTTTTACCTTTCCAGGTATAACAAAGTAGCTGACCTGAGATAGCATTTCTTTGAATGCTTGTATTCTTTGTTACAGCTCGCGATTGCCCTGTTAGTGTCTTTTTGGATACTATTATATTACAACAGTTAATAATTAATTGCAGAAGAATATAAAAAAGTGAAATAGCTGAGCCTCCTGGCCATATGTTTAGTGGGATTTTGAAAATAAAAATAAACCACCACATGTAGAAATCATTAAAATACTTCACGCCAACTTCTGGATTCTTGCATCACAGGAACTGTATGGAAGTCAGTGGCACTAGCATATTAAAGAGCTCTTGTTAAACAGAAATACCTATTTTTTTCTGGGTGAACGGTAAATTGCAAGATAAGAATGAGATTATTAATTATAATTTTATACTACTGAAGTTGAATGTAACGGGCTGGCAGTGTTTGCTGGAAAATACCATAGTAAAACAATCTTTTCCAAGAGGACTGTTAAGAGTGTCATAACTGCAGGGAATGTTACCTTATCTAGAAGTTGAGAGTGGTTGAGAAAGAGGGTGAGGGTGAAGGCCTCAAAGAGATGTGACAGAACCAGGGCAACTGGCTATAATAGTTTGGTGGAGGGCAGATATGCCAGAAGATGGGTGAATATATTTTTGTTACCTGAGTGAACTGCCAGAGACTGCTGCTACATAATCAAGGCAGGCATCTAAGGCTAATTAAGAAACCTGCCTGAAGCCAATTAAGACATGTGGGGCTGCTTTAAAAGGCTTCCTTCAGATAAAGGAAGGGAAAGGAGAAGAGTGACAGACTGAGAGGAGGAAGTGCATTGCTGAGAGCTGAGAAAGGAAAGATTCACTCAGTTATCAGGGAGAAGCTACTAGGGGAGCATTTGGGGAAGTGGCCCAGGGAAAAGGCTGATGTATTAGGGCTAAAAGGAAAAACCCTGTCAGTTGCCACTACCTAGGGTCCCTGGAATGGAACCCGGAGTAGTATGTGGGCCAAGGTTCTCCCAATCCTTTCCTTACCACTAAAAAATCTGATCCTGGAAAATGGAAGTCCAGGATTACAGAGTCCCCAGTCCATTGACTTTGCCAATTATGAAAATGGCTCAGTGAGCTGTGACTCTAGCCCCTAGAAAAAGATAAGAGGCAGTGTGGTGTGTCACAGCAAGCCTCTGAGTCATATAATAACCACCTAGAAGCACAAGAGCCATGGGGCATATTGGGAGCTTTGCCACAAAGGAAATCTGGGCGCAGCGAATCCTGAAGTAAAGGCTGGGGCTGGAGTTTGTGTTTCACTAGGGGTATGTCTACACTACAGTGTTATTTCAAAATAGCTTATTTTGAAGTAGTTATTTTGAAATAGCTTATTTCGAAATAACGCATCTACACAAAATGCATTTTGAAATAGCATTTTGCTATTTTGAAATAGCACGTCCACAATGAGTGGACTCTGAATCACATTTAAGGCCAGCCAGAACCAGTTCTGGCAGGGCACAAGATCAGGACTTACTGTGTGGGGCTGCTGCTTGAGGCTAGCTGAGGTCTGTGCTTAAAGGGACCCCCAATTCCCCTGGACAGCCAGTTCTCAGGTTTCCCTGCTTGCTTGTCTACTTCAATGAGGGACAGCAAAGCATTTTGTCTCTGCATGCTCTAGTTGCCCTCACTCAGGATACCACAGCACTCTGTAACATGGAGTCAGAGCTGCCCCTGGGTACTCTGGTGCTTCTTGTGGACGCGTTGCTGTGAGCCTGGCTGCACTTTCTGCAGGCTGCCATCCGGGAGGTCCATCGGGGGGCTGTCAGTATCCAGGAAGCCCTGTGGGAGAGTTTCCACCCTGAGGAGCACTAAGAGCCTCCCTGGCTTGTGCCTCATTCCTCCCTCACGTCCTTCCACTTACCCCTCCCTAACCTCCCTTCCTGATGTCAAATAAAGTACATGTATTTTCATTAACACAAACTCTCTTTATTTAACAAAACTGGGGGGGGGGGGAGGGAATGAAACTCTTGTGGGACTGGGGAAAGGAGGCGGGAGGGAGGAGAAGAGAGGGTGGGAGAGGAGAGGGGGAAACCTGGGAGGAGGGACCTGGAAGGGGGAAGCAAGGAGAAGAAGGGGGAGGGGAAGCTCAGGGTTCAGGGGTGTGGGTCTTGCTGGACCAACTTGATTTTCATGCAAACCTGATCCTGGGTTCACATGTGGCCTTTGGTGGCCAAGCTGGCAGCTATCCTGCCATAGACAGCCGTGTTCCTCCGTCTAGTGCGAAGATCATGGACATTGGAGGCATCCCTCCGAAACCTAAATAAGGTCCATGATCTCCACCCTGGACCAGGAAGGCACCCACCTTCTCCGGACCCTGGAAGGCTTCTGGGAGCTTGCAGACTGCTCCTAGGGAGTGGTGGAGAGCTGGCTTCCAGTGGCTTGCTGGCTCATGTTTTGGGGCCATTGGGTCAGGGACAGTGACTGCTGGCTCTGGGATGGCAGGCTTGGAGCTGGCACAGGCACTGTGGCCAGAGTCTACACCTTTAAGGGCTCTGGAGAGTGGGGAAAGGAGTGGAGTGTTCTTGGTTGAGGCTGGAGTGGCCACTAGGATACCCTGGGAAGGCTGGAGGTCTCCTATTTTGAAATAAGTGTCTACACAGCACTTATTTCGAAATAGCTATTTTGAATTTGGTATTATTCCTCATAGAATGAGGTTTACCAAATTCGAAATAAGCCCTCTGCTATTTCAAATTTATTTCGAATTAGTGACTTGGCTGTGTAGATACCAGGAAAGTTATTTCGAAATAAGGGCTGTTATTTTGAAATAACTTTGCTGTGTAGACATACCCTAGGAGTGGTGAAAGTCAATCCTGTGCAAAGGGACAGCATAAGGCATATGCACTATTGTAATCCCAGGTATGCTATATGTTCAACTATGTGAATAAATCCCACAGAATTCAGTACATTTTGACCTATGCTTGTGTGAGCTGGGTCTAGGATTGGCATTTCAGACCCACCTGCTTATAAGCAGGGATTCAATAATCCCTCTCTTTCTGAGGGTATGTCTATAACCAACTGGGAGACTGGCATTGCAACAATCGATCCCCCAAGGTCAATTTATCAGGTCTAGTAAAGACTGGCTAAATCAACTGCCTATCGCTCTTTTGATGACTCCAGTATTCCACCAGAACAAGAAGTACACAGAATGGTAACTCAACCTAACATATGGTGATGCCAGCTATTCTATTCATATTGTGGGCGTTGCATTTGTTGAGTTGACATTGCCCCATAATGTAGACCTGCCCTGAATAGGAAGGAAATGGTTCTTTTATCTGAGAGGCATGTTGCTGCTATAACATTTTCTGCCAGTGACCTCTGCAAGCCAAGTTCTGATGTTTTCTCCTAATCCAATAGCAAATCAGGTGCCCAGGAGCACACATTCCAGAGGTTTCTCATATTCATCATCTTTGTCTTCCCACCCCAGTTAGCTAATTATTTTTTTAAAAGTGGTGGCTAGTGGCAATGTAACTTGTATCTCTGACTATGGGTTAGTATATTCCTGTCAGTTCATCTGATATAATTCAGAAATAGGCTAACCAGAGAATGGTACTCAGGACCTCTTTCCTCTCTGTTATCTTCTTCCTTCCCTAGCATAATTAAAAGAGAGGCGTACCGTGAAGAATATCCCCAGTTTTAGGGATGTTGAGATCCAGGATTAGGTGTGGTCCACTGCAAGCCATTTCTACAGTAGGAAAATGTCCTATTGTTGACAAGGGTATCAAGAGTGGTTTTCCTCTGCCCCTACCAATCTTCACACCAACTATGAACAGCTGTTGAAATAGTAGAGCTGCTAGTGTAGATAGGGCCCATGAGATTTCAAAATCTATTACCAAAAACTGTTGTTTAGCACACTTTTCTTAATGGGTGCTGAAAAGAGTTTGGCCCTGGTTTTAGCAGCAGCCACACAATTTTCCACCCTCATTTGAGGGGTGGCCTAAATGGTTTATACTGGGCACACATTTGATCGTTTTATTCATGAGACATGATGCCTATAAACAATGAGCCAATAAAGAGTAACAGTAAAATGCAAACTTTATTGAACCATATAATTATTCATGCCTAACAAATATGTAACTGCACACTTTTATTGTTAGAAACCTTGATTTTCCACAGAGTTATACCCATATGCTATATGACATCTAGAATTAGGCCTTGCTACAGCAGTCCATCCTACTTGGGCACATAGAGCTATTTAAACTAAAGGACAATAGGGGCATGACCACAAATGGATATAAACTGGCCATGAATCTATTAAGCTAGAAATTAGAAGAAGGATTCTAGGAGAGAAAGATATAACACAATCCCTTGGCTGGTAGCTGAAGCGAGACAAATTCAGACTGGACTGGAGGTGTGCATTTTTAACAGTGAATAATTAAGCACTGAACAATTTACCAGTGGTCTTTGTGTATTCTTCAACACTAACCATTTTTAAACCAAGATCAGAAGGATTTTTTGTTTGGAAAAATACACTATAGGAATTATTTTTGGGGAAATTTCATATTATATAGGAGGTCAGACTAGAGAGATGATCACAACAGTCCCTTCTGGCCTTTGGAATCTAAGAATCATTGGAGGAATGAGGTTCCGGAATAACCTTCTAATAGAACAGGTGAGAGAAAACAACGTAACTGGTTTTAAAATGGATCTTAATACATTTATGAATGGGATAACCATTTTGCCTGCAACAGCTGGACTTGACCTGGGTACCGCTTCTGGTCCTATCTTTCTATCATTTAATAAACACTTCTCATTTTCTTAAATAAGAATTGCTATGTAACATTCAAATGATTTATTTATTACAACATGAAAATAATGGAATTGGAGTTAGGCACCACTATGTAACTGTTATGTTTAAGAAAAAGGGAAATGTTATCTAAGCAAGCAAATCCTGTGCTTTCAATATTACTTACATTTAGCTTGCAATTATTTGGTCATGAACTTGAACTGCTAAATACAAATGCTGTAAATTAACAGGATTATAACCGTTCACTTGCCACTCGAGAAAACATTAGATGCCGGTGTGCTGCAAAGCTCTGGGGTGTGAAGCTAAAATGATTAAGTGGGTATTATAGGTGGGAAGAAGCCTGGAAAGATAACTGAGGGTATGTCTACACTACAAAGTTAATTCGAACTAACGGACGTTAGTTCGAATTAACTTTGATAGGCGCTACACTAGCGCTCTGCTAGTTCAAACTTAATTCGAACTAGTGGAGCGCTTAGTTCGAACTAGGTAAACCTCATTCCACGAGGACTAAGCCTAGTTCGAACTTACTAGTTCGAATTAAGGGCTGTGTAGCCCCTTAATTCGAACTAGTGGGAGGCTAGCCCTCCCCAGCTTTCCCTGGTGTCCACTCTGGGCACCACCAGGGAAACTCGTATGCCCCCCTCCCAGCCCCGGAGCCCTTAAAGGGGCACGGGCTGGCTACGGTGCCCGTGCCAGGTGCAAGCCTGCCAGCACCCAGCCAGCAGACCCTGCACCTGGCACGGCTCGAGCCAGCCACCCGATGCCCCCCAGCCCTCCCCCTCTTCCCGGGACCAGGCTGGCGGCTCTCGGGAGCCTGCCCAGGACCGCAAGAGGCAGGCACCCGCCTGGTCTAGTGCAGACATCGTGGACCTCATCCACGACCTCCGCACTAGGCACAGGAAAGTGGCCGTCTAGGGCAGGAGCACTGCCAGCCTGGCCACCCAGGAGCAGGTTTGCATGAAAATCAAGGTGGTCCACTGAGACCCCCGACCCTGAGCCCTGAGCTTAGAATGGCCGTACTGGGTCAGACCAAAGGTCCATCTACTCCAGTAGCCTGTCTGCCGACAGCAGCCAACCCTAGGTACCCTGGAGGGGATGGACCAAAGACAGTGACCAAGCCATTTGTCTCGTGCCATCCCTCTCCAGCCTTCCACAAACTTTGGGCAGGGACACCATTCCTACCCCCTGGCTAATAGCACTCCATGGACCCAACCTCCATGAATTGATCTAACTTCTCTTTAAGCTCTGTTCTAGTTCTAGCCTTCACAGCCTCCTGCAGCATGGAGTTCCACAGGTTGACTATTTGCTTTGTGAAAAATAACTTTCTGTTACTAGTTTGAAGCCTGCTACCCATTCCTTTCCTTTGGTGTCCTCTAGTCCTTCTATTATGGGAACTAATGGAGAACTTTTCTTTATGCACCCTCTCCACACCACTTATACTTTTAGAGACCTACAAGTGCAGCTGGTCTGATGGCCGAGTGCTGTGATGTGCCAAGTGTGGGCACTCAGGGCACTCCAAGCCAGGACTGCTTTGCAAGCGGGGCACCCCTGAGAACTGTCTGTCTGGGGTGGGGGTTGGGTCCCTTTAAGCACAGCCCTCGGCTAGCCTGAGACAGCAGCTCCACGCTCTAAGTCCTTCTCTGATGCCCTGCCGGCACTGCTTCCGGCCATCCTTAACCTCTGTTCAGGGTCCACTCAATGTGGACATGCTAGTTCGAATTAGCAAAACTCTAATTCGAACTAGTTTTTAGGTCTAGATGTGCTAATTCGAATTAGCTTAGTTCGAATTAACTAATTCAAACTAAGTTAGTTCGAATTAGCGCTGTAGTGTAGACATACCCATAAGGATGAAAGGACCTGAAACTGTCTTAAAATATCAACATACTGATTCCCTGCTAGGTGTCCCCATTCTACAGATGAAGAAATGAAGGGTGTTATCTACCCTTTCTCAAAGCCACAAAGTTCTAGGGTCAATGGCAAAGAGAAGAATAAAATTCAGGCTGCCTGAATCCTAGTCTTGTGAGTTACCCAGAGGGTTAAAGTCCTATTGGGTCTGCACCTATTGAAAAGAGAAGCTTTCGCTACCTTTATTGACCATACTTGTATCCATGTTATTCATAGCCTGAAAAAATTTACCCGTGCCCTACAGATGAACTCAGAGTTTCAAACTATTGGAGGATTCAGAAACCACTGGATAATAATTGAAGAAGAGCTTCAACCTTGCAGAGTAGATTTGCTCTTTGGAGGAGTTGAGCTCTTGCTATCCTCCTGTGTAACATAGGAGCATTTCAAGAGCAGGCTCCAAACTTGCAGAGCCTGTGAGGTGGCGAGGGCTGATGTGGACATGCTCTTGTAACCTCTGGGGATCAAATCAACTTTCTGGTAACCAAAGTCTTGTCTTACTCCAGGTCTTTTAATGGAGATTGACCTGCATTGCATACAGGAAGAGAAGACTTTCAGATACTGGAAGGTATCTCAGGGAATGTTTACACTGCAATGCTATTTCAGGATTCTGGAGATTCCTGAAATAGTTATCTTGCATCTTCACAGCAAGCCCGTTATTTTGGGCTTGCTATTCCGATGTCCCTGTAAACCTCATTCTACGAGGAGTAAGGGATGTTTTGGAATAGCGCTTTATTTAAAAATGTGGATCTTTGTAGATAGCTTATTTTGTCATTTGGCGCTATTTCAAAATAGCATTGAAATAAGATATGCAATTTGCGTAGCTCAAATTGCATTTCTTATTTCGAGTTACAGTGCAGTGTAGATACACCCTCTGAGATCAGTTCTTCTCTGTGTCTAGGTGAAAAAAGGATCCCACTTATTGATCAGTCTGTTATTCTAAAACCCTATCAGTCTGGCTTTGTAGCATTTCGTTTTCTTCTCTTTACCTTCACTAAATCTTCACTAGTTTTCTGCAGTAGGATGCCTGTCTATGATCAAACTGTGGTGCCAATTATCCAGACCAGTTGTTATCATAATCCTGGGGAAAATCTGTAAGAAACCATCTAAGCGGAGAGAAACCTTGAGAACCATCTTTGACCCCATTAATGTTGCATAGGTTTCTGGGGCCATTTGTAAAGGTGTGAAATGCAAACTATAGCAGGTGAGCAAACTGGACAGTTAAGGCGAGTCCTCCAGGGACTGCCCACCCACCACTGAAAGCGAAAAACAAATAAATTAACCTTGGCGTTGACCTTGAGGAATGAAGCTCAGTCAGAATAACTTATTTTTATGGATGCCTCGTAGATCATCAGAATGACAAGTAACTTGTCTGGGCACAGTGACAATTTGCAGATTTCATCTATGGGTGTGTAGTTTTACAGAACACAGCTCTCATGGATTCAGATGTATGCTGTTTCTGTCTAATTCCACCCTGGTCCACTCAAATATTAGAGATGGGCAAAGGGTTAGAAGTTCAGATGGAATAAACTGCCCAACAGTTCCAGATGTTTATCCAAACTATTCAAAACCCTTTGGGGATATGCTGAACTGCTGCAGAGATATTTCAACAAAACAGGCTATCTTACAGGTTGCCCGATACTTCCTATTTCTGGTTTTACAAAAATATCTTTCAAAATGTTGTGTTAGTCCTTCTGCTTTAGTCCTTCGGGAAGTGTTTGGTGGGGTCAGGGAGAGAACTTGGGGGCTAGAAGTAGTAGTGAGGGGGAAAGCCAGCCAAGCAAACAAAAAAGTCTAATTTTGGATTTGCTTCTTAGAGTGGGTGAACAGTTTACCCATTCATGTCTAATATGGTAATCTGAAGAGGTATTCCCAATTCACTGCATCAGGGGTTTCATTTGAATTTGGATTGGAAAAACTGAATGCACATTAATTTGTGGAAACAATGCTTTGTGGTCAGAGAGTTTCCACTGGGGTTGCTAAGCCATAGAATTTCATATACATTTCAGGAACCTTGAAATTCCACCCTTTAAGAAGGGTGGATTCCATTGAAGAAAAACTGTGTTCTTGTTCAAAACAAAAAACCACCATAACAAAAATATACTCCCAAGCAGGACAGGGGGACCGTTTTAAGGGATTGTTTATATACTTGTTTATGTTTGGCAGAGACAACTGAGGTCTGTATTTAAGTTAGGAGGAAAAGAAACTCCACAGGCCAAACGCCAGTCACTCTTGGGCTTGCTGAAGTTATTGGCATGCAAACGTTGTCTTGGCTGATTTGCTATCCAGTATCAGATAAAGAGAGAAAGAAACTGGCAGCCCTTCTAATGCAATAAACAGTAGCTAGAGTCTTGCCTGTAGATGTAGGTCATGATGGACCAACTGGAGTGTCTTCGAAGTGCTGGAAGAGTTTTTGATATTTCTGTTTGTGTGTATGTGAAAAATGTATAGTAGGCAAAAATACTTGCCTTTGTTTACCATTTTCAATGTCAATGTATTTTGCTACTGGGACTTGATTTGGCCCGGGGCTGGGATGCAGGTAGGGCACTGATTTGTAAAGACAATTAAAAAAAACCCACTAAAAAGAAAATTACCATAATGGCATTTGCTGCATGGTTTTATAACATTTAAAAAACATGCACAAAAAAGAACAAAATAGGAATATTAGATTCCCTTGAAACATTGGAATTCAGCTCAGAAAGTAGAGGGAGTGTCAGGGGGTTCCAATAGAATACATTATTATTATGAAATACATCTTTCCTAATGTCTTTGCATGCACCTGCATATATTTTTTAAAAAACCAGGCAGTATTCACACTACTACTTTATTACATCAGTTAAATTTAATGACTCAATCCTACAATCAGCTTTGCACTGAGATTACACCCTGATGAGTCAACAGACAAGGTTCTCATTCTGTTGTGAAAAGCAAGAGACCCAAGATTTGTTGAGTCATTTAGAGAAGTCCCTCTGTTAGATTCACTTTACTCCTAGATAGTAAATCAGGCAGCATATCAAGTGACTTCTACAGTGGTGGCAGTGTAGGGGTGGGGGGGGAGGGGGGGAAGAAGAGAAGTTATATAGGACACACAAATCACCTAGGTCTTCAAATAAATATCAATCCTTTGATTTGCACCTGAAAAGCGAAGAGTGCACCAATATGTTCTTAAAACTGATCACAGCAGTGCCTGCAAAATCAACTGTTTCTAGTAATCTTCTAGGATAGCCATGCATAGAGTCCACTTACGTAATTCATTCTGGAAGTTATGAAGCTTTGGATGTCCATAGCAAGGTCCATGTGAGAGAGATGTTGGGTGCAATTTTTGCACCATATACTGACTACGGGTAGGTCGGGAGGAAGAGCTCTTCTGGCCATATGGGAACTTCAAGTGCAACAGGGGATCCAGAAGTGCCCATAATTGCAGAACTCTAAACTAGGGACTGGCATCAAGCATCGAGACAGGACTCTCCCTTTCATGCTCTCCTAGGCCTAGATTTTGAACCTTAGTCTTAACTAATGTGCACAGATTGGAAGTTCATAAACTCTCAGTAGGTAATAGAGATGTCATCATGTAGATGACTACATGATTAACCGATAAACCTGGGCTTATCAGTTAATCTTGTTGACTACACGCATTCTCCCACCCCTTCCTGTATCAGTTATTGGCATGCAAGTGGTGGAAGGTGGTAGCCAGTGCCTGTGGGGAGCTGGCTTAAAAGCTGGCTTCTCACAAACACCGGATCCTCCTGCCCAACCACCCCTGCATTGCTGCCTCTGATAGAGAGGCAGCAGCACGGAGGGTGAGAGAGGTAGGCTGGAGCAAATACATGCAAGGAGACAGCTTTCAAGTAACCTTCCCACGCGTATCGGCTCCCAAGGACCCACCTGCTCCACCTGCTGCCTCCTACAGATGGGGGTGGGACAGGCAGGAGCTGGTGTGGCTGGCTTAAAATTGTACCCTAATTTGCTTCTCCCTGCTGTCATGGCTGGCAGGGATCATTAAGCAATAATGGTAGAGGGCGGAGGGTACAATTCTATCATCCACAGTCAACCTGTGGAACTCCTTGCCTGAGGAGGTTGTGAAGGCTAGGACTATAACAGTGTTTAAATTCATAGAGGTTAAGTCCATTAATGGCTATTAGCCAGGATGGGTAAGGAATGGTGTCCCTAGCCTCTGTTTGTCAGAGGGTGGAGATGGATGACAGGAGAGAGATCGCTTGATCATTAGCTGTTCGGTTCACTCCCTCTGGGGCACCTGGCATTGGTCACTGTCGGCAGACAGGGTACTGGGGTGGATGGACCATTGGTCTGACCCAGTATGGCTGTTTTTATGTTCTTATGTTCTTATCTCTGGTCTGTTTGATATTGGCATTTTCATAAGGGGTTCCTAGGAGCCCTTTTCCACTGCATCATCTGAGGAAGAGCTGCAGTTTTAAACCTCATGGAAGGAAAAGAGTATTCAGGCAGATCTCACTTCTCTCCTCTCCGGAGTAGTTACACTGCTATTTTCTGCAAGCAAGATTTCTGCTGCCCTCCCCCACTCTCTCTTCTGTTCAGCAAAATCAACATAAGGCTAATTTTGATAGAGAGCCTCAAGCAACTTGTCAAAAATTTTAAAATCAAGTTTCTGATGTATTATGTCACTATACACAAGCCATCAGATAAGTCTTTTCCGAATATATTCTTTATAGATTTTCCAGATTACTAGAAATGTCTCTCCCAACCTGGATAGGATCTACTGACCTCATCTACGTGCACAGTTTTTTACATATGCCAACATATTACTTTCCTTTATGATTAAAGTATTATAAGCTACAGGTAACTAATCAAGAGCTAGATTATGACTTTAGGCACAGTTTTGAGCATGGGGTGATGTGTAAACTGAACCATGACAGCAGAGACAATGACTTACACATGCCTCTCCTGCTTCTCCCTACGTCAGCACTAAATTACTACCTGTTCATACTGGTTCAGTTACTCGAGATATAGCGAGGTACAACCAAGTCTCTGGCCATCTGCTCTCAGGATGCAATAAGTGAGCAAGTTGCCAAAGTCTTGGTAGCATCTCTTTAAATTGAAGTTATAATGGTGTTGCACTAGTCCTGAAATTTACCCACAGTTATTGCATAGTTACATTGTTAGATTTCAGAGTCAATATACCACCTAGATTAATGGGGGCAGTTTGTGCTCCTTAGAGATATAGTTTCTATCTGCAGATCTGAGAGACAGCACTGTCTCATTTTGCATTTGGAAAGTTACTTGCAAAACTATTTTTATTTTATTTTATTAATTATATTATATTTTATATTTATTATATTTATATTAATTATATACAGGCAGTCCCCGGGTTAAGTACAAGATAGGGACTGTAGGTTTGTTCTTAAGTTGAATCTGTATGTAATTCGGAACTGGCGTCCAGATTCAGCCGCTGCTGAAACTGATCAGTTTCAACAGCGGCTGAATCTGGACGCCAGTTCTGACTTACTTACAGATTCAACTTAAGAACCCCAGGCATCCCCAAGTCAGCTGCTGCTGAAACTGATCAGCGACTGATTCCAGGAAGCCCGGGGTAGGGGCTTCCTGTAGTCAGCCGCTGGTTAGTTTCAGCAGCGACTGACTTGGGGACGCCTGGGGCAGAGCAGCTGGGGTGCTGCTGGGTTGGTCCAGTAGTGCCGCCGCTCCTCAGCGCTACTGGACCAACCCAGCAGCACCCCAGCTGCTCTGCCCCAGGTGTCCTGATTCAGCCACTGCTGAAACTGATCAGCAGCGGCTGAATCAGGACTCCTGGGGCAGAGCAGCTGGGGTGCTTCCGGGTTGGTCCAGTAGCGCCAAGGAGCGGTGCTGCGGGACCAGCCGGCAGCGCCCCACCTGCTCTACCACAGGCCCGGGGCTTTGCTCCACGTCTAGTGCACCCCCCCCCCCCCAGCAGACCAGGGAGACGCTGAGCAAAGCCGCGGAGGACCCGGGCGGAACCGCGGCGCTGATCTGGCTCCTCTCACCCCCCCCCCCCAGCAGACCAGGGAGACGCAGAGCAGCTTTTCTCGCCCCGGAGGACGCGGGCGGCGGGACCGGGCATCCCGCCGCTCCCGTTGTCCGGGGCGAGAAAATCCCCGTTCGTAACTGCGGATAAGTCGGATCCGCGTAACTCGGGGACTGCCTGTATTAACATTTATATTCCTCAGCAACTGATGAAGTCCCCGGAGCGCTCTTCATAAAAAGGGTAAGGTTCTGATTATTAATGGACTCAGACGTCTGAGCAGAACAAATAGGAGAAAAGAAGAAAATAGGATTTTTTTAAAAAGAAAATTCTAGGTTTAGGTCATTTGAATCATATATTATATATAGTTTGGGAAGATTCACACACTTTAATAATATTAAAAAACAGCAAAGTAAACCGCAAAGCAAATGTTTAGTTAACCAAACAAGCAGATAACTCATACTTCTTCAGTCTCATTTCATGTACAACTTACGTCCTTCTAAGAATATGCCTTTAGTGCTAAACTCCAGACCGTGGAAGGTTCTAGATGCAAATAAAGAAGAAAAGAAATGATGGGGAAGAGGGAAAAGAAACTGCCTCTTTTCTTCCTGTTCAATTTAGATCTATTCCTTTTCCACACCCCATTTTCAAAATGAACAGTCAACATAATAAAATAAAAGGAGAGCTATAGAGGCAAAGTAGGTAGGTGGAATTGCACCACTTCATTTCCTGTAGGCTGCTTGTCTAGCCAGAGCCTCCAAGACTTAGGACCTGTCTTGGAACACAGCAACCACCTCCCATCACCAAATATTACGGATTTCTTAATTATCATGCATCATCCACAAAAAGCTGCACTAGCAATGTCAATTGAGTAGTGGAACAAAAAACAGGACTATGTAGCACTTTAAAGACTAACAAGATGGTTTATTAGGTGATGAGCTTCCGTGGGCCAGACCCACTTCCTCAGATCAATTGAGTAGTGGTGGCTGTTGCAGCTCTCATGCCCACATTCTCCCTTGCCTACATAGTCTTAAAAGGAACAATCTGAATGTAGTATTAATCAGCCTGCTTCCCCAAAATACCAGATTCTTTTCTCTAGTATTGGGCGGAGGGGATCTTGTGCTGTATAAGGAGTAAACTGCAATACCACACATGCCACATTCAGTAGTACTTCAGTGGTAATTAGGCAGCTAGGAGAAGAAAGGAAAGTGAAAGGGAAAGTGAAAGTGAAAGAATTTACCCACAAAGACCAATAACCTCCCCATGCTTGTATCAGTAAGGAGACCCTTAAAAGAGGAAAGAGGGAAAGTGGTGTGTGTGTTGAGGGGAAGTGACAAGAGAGGAAAGATGGTATGGAGGAGAAGCACTGTAATATTAAATCAAGAGGCTTCTACTCCCTCTTTTTATTGCCCCCAGTCTGTAAGCATACAAGGTGGGAGTCCTCTATGGACCCCAAACATTTACAAAGCTTCTGACAGACTCCCAGCCCCTAAAGGTGCCAGATGGCATAGCCATAATCCCAATTATTTAAAATTTCAAAAGGAGGCCTGAGAAAGGTCATTTAAATTAAT
Organism: Pelodiscus sinensis; assembly: GCF_052426305.1. NCBI lineage: Eukaryota > Metazoa > Chordata > Testudines > Trionychidae > Pelodiscus > Pelodiscus sinensis. Next base: position 17,340,287 of record NC_143060.1, on the reverse strand, counting down.
AAAAGCACAAAGGTCTGCCTAGGAACTGGGAATAAAGAGGTTTAAGGGAGAAGAGAAATGCCTATAGCAAAATGGGATGTGATAGAAACGATGTGTCAGCTATCAAAGGCACTGAAAGGGAGCTGAAAATGGCAGTAGGAATACATTAATAAAATGTGAAAACAACACCTTGAGGTGTTTGGTATGTTCCATCCTTCATGTCTATTGGAGAAAGAGAAAAGAAAATCCAAGAAAGAATGGAAGAATCTCCAAATAGGCAGAGCGTTTGCCAAGAATTTTAATATGTACCATGCTATAGGGTGATGACTTACTAGTTTTTAATACTGGGATGTGGTGGGTACATAAACCCCACACTGGTTAATTGTGGTTTAACAGGAGTTTGAGCCCAAATAAGCCACCAGGTAGCCCCTGGGGGAAAGTTTGGCTTTGTTGATTGGCTGCAACCAGGAAGGAACGGGGTCTTCATAAATGAAGGAAGGAGCACTAGGCAGAAGTAGACCTAAATGAGAGGTAGTTGGCAGTGTCTTCTGTTGGATTATTGACTGTGGGAAGGTTGTAGCTAGCACTAGAAGGGCTGCAGCCTAGGAGGCCATACTCTGAAATAAGAGTACGTATGAATTTGGTAAGCGTTATGGCAGCCTACCTGAAAAGAAGCTTAAAGGAAGACAGGTTCGGGACCTGGAAAGAAATTCCAGAAAGCTGAAGGGACCAGGAAAGACTCTGAAAGCAGAGAAACCCTGTGTATAGACAGTTAAATGCTGAAGGCTCCAGGAGATGGTGTTTCTCACTGCTGTGGATTCAAAAGAAGGCCGGGCTGAGACTGAAGCAGTACTAAGGTGGTAGGAGATGGGTTCTCACCATGGAAAACACAAAGTATGGCTCTGTAAAGTACTGGGAACTGAGTGGGACTAGAAGTACTCAAGCTGACATTTCCTTGAGTGGCCTGTGTTGAAGATCTTGGATGATATCCTCTGGGTCTTGGAAACCCGCAGGGAAAAGAGGCTGAAGAACTGAAACGTTGAGCATTGCTTTGAGACATGGGCCTGTAGATCCCTGGAAAGGGTGGACACTGTTCAGTGCCTAGCAAACACAGAGTGAAATCTGATTGAAAACATAAGTACTCTTACTGGCAGGGTGCAATGTAACAAACACTACTCTGTTGGTTAGGGGTCAGAATGATAGCATCCAAAAGCAGGCTGCTGTGTAAAACAAGGAGATACAGCTACCTCACTATACTCCAGACTATCTCCTAGGCCCTGATCACATATTTTTCTATAGAGCCCCCTAGCCTGCTGGAGGGTCTAAGAATTGCCTCTGAAATCCTAAAGCATCAACATACGATCTCAGTGTCGTTTTCGGTACACCACAGGAGCAAAATGTGGCCTTCCTGGAGGACCAAGTCAGGAGAAGCAGTAGAGTACCAAAAGAACAGAGTGACTGCTGCCTGGTGGTGAGAGTGAAAAAAGACTGCTGTGCTAGGGGCGTGCCTCAGGTGAGTCCAGGTCTACATATCCCCATCCCCTGTACTCAGCACCTGGTGCTATTTTTTTCATGTATTAATATTTTAGATGGCGGCATGTGTACCTATGTACAGGCAGTCCCCGGGTTACGTACAAGATAGGGACTGTAGGTTTGTTCTTAAGTTGAATCTGTATGTAAGTCGGAACTGGCGTCCAGATTCAGACACTGCTGAATCTGGATGCCAGTTCTGACTTACATACAGAATCAACTTAAGAACCCCAGGCGTCCCCAAGTCAGCTGCTGCTGAAACTGATCAGCAGCTGATTCCAGGAAGCCCGGGGCAGAGCAACTCTGCCTGGGGCTTCCTGTAGTCAGCGCTGGTCAGTTTCAGCAGAAGCTGACTTGGGGACACCTGGGGCAGAGCAGCTGGGGTGCTACTGGACCAACCCAGCAGCACCCCATCTGCTCTGCCCCAGACGTCCTGATTCAGCCGCTGCTGAAACTGACCAGCAGCGGCTGAATCAGGACCTGGGGCAGAGCAGCTGGGGTGCTGCCGGGTTGGTCCAGTAGTGCCCACGGGCGCTGCAGGACCAATCGGCAGCGCCCCAGCTGCTCTGCCCCAGAGTCCAAAACAAAAGCCTGGTCTGCTGGGGGGGGGGGGAGCACACTAGCTGCGCCCCCCCCCCCAGCAGACCAGGGACACGGGGAGCAGAGCCGCAGCGGCAGCGGGGTGCCGCGCCTCTGAGGCTTTGCTCTGGCAAAGCCTCTGAGGCGCGGGACCCCCCGCGGCTGCGGCTTCAGTCAGGGTGCCTGTGGTCTACTGGGGACCGTCCCCAGCAGACCACAGGCACCGGGACCCAAGCGGCAGCAGCGGGCGGGTTCCTGCGCTTCTGAGGCTTTGCCAGAGCAAAGCCTCAGAAGCGCGGGGAACCGCCGCTGCTGCCGCATGAGACCCGGTGCCCCTGGTCTGCTGGAGACGGTCTCCAGCAGACCAGGGGCACCAGAGCAGCTTACGAACGGGGCTTTCTCGCCCCGACTTCCGGGGCAAGAAAGCTCCGTTCGTAAGTGCGGATCCGACGTAAGTCGGGGACTGCCTGTACATATAATTTAATGTTTAAGCGTAGTCTACACTGTTATACATTGTATCAGCGAACCTGTCTACGGCATAGTGATAGAAATGTAGCCGTGTTAGTCTGGGGTAGTTGAAGCAAAATGCAGGACAATGTAGCACTTTAAAGACTAACAAGATGGTTTATTAGATGATGAGCTTTCGTGGGTCTGGCCACAGCATGACTTTGTCTACAGCATGACTGTCTTCTAAGCTTGCAGTCACAAGGGTTAGAAACTCCCTGTTTGTTTGTTTTTTTAAATAAAATAAGAAGTTCTGATGTAATTAGATGACTCCAAGAGCTGGGGCCGTGTGGATGACTTTAGAATGCCTTTGCCTTATTCAGCCCTGATTATTGCACCTTGGACAATATCCCTGTTTATTTTCTCCTGATGGTAGCCTTGAGCAAGACAGTTAACTTGTGAGGTCAAAATACCTCTAAGGCCAGGTGTACGCTAGGGGACAAAGTTGAACTAAGCTATGCAACTCCAGCCATGTGAATAGCATAGCTGTAATCAACATACCTTAGTTCAAATTTCCACAGCATCCCCACTGCAGGAGATGGACTTTCCCATGGACTTCCCTTACACCTTGTGATCCTGTGGAGTACTAGAGTCAATGGGGATGTGATGAGTGGTCTATTTATCAGGTCCTTACTAAGCCCACTAAATCGAACCCTGAGAGATTGATCTCCACAGCATCAATCTCCTAGTTAAGTGGAGACAAGGCCTAAGAGCAGATGCAGAAAACAGTAGAAGCTTATTTTTTACATTCAGACTATGCCTATCTCTCCCAGTATTCAGCTGAGTGGAGAGGTTCATGGATAGATTTTAATTTTCCTAGGGAAAAACCAACCCAAAATACATTTTGTTATTTTGCAATGAGAGTTACCACCTTCGAAATGTAAAAACCCAGTGGCCATGCATCCCTAACCCCCACCTACAAGGCAACTTTGCAACTTCCCCCTCCCAGCTTCAACAGCCACTTAAAGAGAGAAAACATATAGATGAGATTGATAACATTATTTGCTCACTTAAATTACAGAAGTGGGAACCGTGCAGAATCTTTCACTGGACACAAACTTTTATCATTAGATATCCAGAGTATTGTGATGATAATTGAAACCATTAGACTTTTAAAACACCTCCAACAGATTAAATTATTTTCTGGCAACCGGCAAATCCATAAAAAAACCTGGCGAGGTGGTAACTCAAGTTTCAAATCTGAGCGTTCTGACAGTTGGCCACGTTGCAACCGTTGCCATTCAAGCCATGTAGGAAAATGGTGAGTGAGCTTGATTACATTCAGGAGTGCTCACAATCCTGTTTTCATGTTAGTGTTTGTGCGAATATCAGCTTTCCCACACAACTCCACACAAGGCAAAATTTCATACTTTTTGCAAAGCTCTAATAAACAATTGCTTGGTGTCTGAGCTGCAAGATGACCCTATTCCCGTGATAAGATTCTGAGGGCTTTGCTTGTTGTCAATGAGCCTGTCATGGTTTTCGACATGTTTCTTTACAAGAATTTTGTTTCCAGTGATTAGCTTATAAACCTGCCATAAGGAACTGTATTTTCACACTCGTCTAGTGTACTTCTTGTTTTCAAACTCTCTGGGACACAGAAATACACCAGATTTTTGGCAGCACATGGCTTAAAAATCAGCACCGACTTATCTATTGAACATCTCAAATGGGTAAAGAAAAGGGCAGATTTCATTGGAGGTCAGTAAACAATGAACATCTGCCTTGCCAATCTTCTCCTTTACTACAGTTATGTGCAGTCCTAAAAATCTTTCAGACATATGTTGAGCAGAGTTTCAAAGCACCAGAGCTTCCTGCTTCTGCTGATATTTTGGCCAGCGCTTAACTCTTTGCTGCTCAGCCAGGATTTTTCAAGCTGTGATAGTTGGATCTGTGGGCAGAGTTAGCAAAACCTTCTGTCCCACACCAATATTTAAGACTGTGTCATGATAGCTAGCCCAGCAGACTGAATTCTCTTAGAACCACGAGGCAGATAAAATGGGCAGCAAATCTACAAGCTGTGTTTTTTGACTCAGAATAAAAGACTAATTTATATATATACTGGTGTTCTTCTGCACCCATCATTGTCATCTCTTGGCCCTTGGCAGTTAAATGCAGCAAATATTAGCCTGCTCATTATAGCCTATCCTGCTTAAACTGTCCCAAATGGGTATAATAATTCCACAATGGATTTCAGTCATGGAAATATTTGACCTAAAGGATGTTTGACCTAAAAGATGCTGTGCTGCTTCCTAAAGGCTAGGAGCATGGCTCCTTGAAAGTCAAGTTCATTCAGGCAACCATAGATAAGTGCATCACTTGTTGTGGACCCTCCCCTAAAAATGCCAACCTTTGGTCTTTATGTTCATGGAGCACTCGTAATATACCTATGCTGATCCACAGCATCAAAGGAATGCAGCTGAAGCTTGTGAGTGATCTACCGTCGTAGACAAAAGTGGAATCCACTGCTGTGCTCCAACCTGGAGGCTTCAGCTCTACTGATAATTAAGTGTTGGTCACACGTGGGTGCTTAAGATAACACAGGACTAATTATGATTTCATACCAGCAAAACAGATTGCATTGGCTTTATTGTTTAATTAAAAACATTTGCTTATAATGCATTTCAGCTAACATGCGCGCGCTCAACTTCCATAAACAATGAGTGAGTTTGTTTTACAACACTTTCTAATGTGTGCAGATTTTATCTCTCCACCAATAAAATGATTAGAAATGCAATAAATGGCACAACACAAAATACATTTACTGCTAGGTTTGTCTGCCTTATGTTCTCCAACTTGGCAAATAGCATCACACACCCTTTGCAGAGATAAATCGGTGAATTTATACTGCCTGTGAGCTACAATGTGCTGAAGTTGGCTAGTTAGTTATGAAAAGATTATTGCTTGAGTATTGCTGTGATCAGAAAACTAGGTTTAGTGTGCATTAAAGGCTCTAAGTCAGTTCTCACTGAAGTCAATGGAAGTCTTTCTGGTGACTGTAATGGGCATTGATCTTGCCTGTAGTGGTTATTGCTGGGATTTTAAAAAGTTTGCATAGGCACAAGTGACATATTATGTGCTCCAACTGGGGCATGGTTCATGTTTGAGAGTCCGCTGGGGATATTCAGAACAACTTGTTAGTCATGCTCAAGTTCCCTGAGAAATTTAGGGGTTGAGTGCTTTGAGAGGGTGGACCCAGGGAATGATTAAAGGGCTTGTCCTGGCTTAGAAAATGGAGGCACCAATGCCTTCTTACAAGTGTCTTACTCTGAGACAACGAGGGCCTTTCCTAACCTCACAAAGATGCAGACTTGGTGTATAGCCCAAGAGCATTTTTTAAAAAACCAAACAATTGACAACCCCACTTGCCTTTCCCCTCAAAAACCCTCGATGAGAATATACTTTGCTTAAATCAGCCTGGTGAATTTTTAGTTAGCCCTTGTCTACACACACATTTCCACTGGTTTAACTAAAAGAGCACTTTGACATCAATTTGGCTAACGCCATATAGCTTTGTGTCCAGACAGATTTATTTCATTTTAGGGGTGTCTTACTTTGGGTTAACAAACGAGATAATTCAGGAATTCTGTAAAGCTACGTCTAGACTACATCCCTTGACTACATGTCAATGAAGCACTTAGAAAATGCAAATGAAGCCGGGATTTAAATATCCCACTCTTCATTTGCATAATCACGTAATGGCGCTCTTTCGAAAACTGCTATTTTGAAATTGAAACCGTAGTCTAGACGCGGTTCTTTCGAAAACGGGGTGTTTTTTCAAAAGATCCTGTAAACCTCAAAAAATGAAATAAACCTCATCTTTTGAGGTTTACAGGATTATTTGAAAAAACACCCCGTTTTCGAAAGAACCACGTCTAGACTGCAGTTTCAATTTCAAAATAGCACTTTTTCGAAAGAGCGCCATTACGTGATTATGCAAATGAAGCATGGGATATTTAAATCCCAGCTTCATTTGCACTTTTGAAGTGCTTCATTCATATCTCTCTCCTGACAAAGGGATGTAGTTTAGACGTAGCCTTCGGCTGTCCACTTTCCCTCACTCTAGCTGATGGTGCACACACAATCCAGAGGACGCCCAAGGCAATTTGGTTTCACAGAAACCATACTAAGAGTGTCACCATGCAGAACCAGTGCTGGTTAAACTCAGGTACCGTAAAACCCATTCCTTTAGTTAAATTGGTGCAAGTTTGTGTGATGTCATGGCCTTAGACTTTAAATCCTCTAGTTCCCGAGTCTCCAATTGAATTGGTATCAGCATCAAGGATTCTGTGTTTAAAGCTGAGGAAATTGCAATAGGAGCCAGCACATCTGAACTCAATTTGACACAGATTCATACAAACATCCTCTCCTCCCCCTATTCATGGCAGTGGATGGATATGAGAAAACACTAGTCTCCTGGTTTGGCTTAGTTTAACCCTTATAGAATTTAACAAATACCCTCCTCCCCCAAATCCCAATGAGACTGAGGGTATGTCTACACTACCCCGCTAGTTCGAACTAGCAGGGTAATGTATGCATACCGAACGTGCAAATGAAGCCCGGGATTTGAATTTCCCGGGCTTCATTTGCATAAGCCGGCCGGCGCCATTTTTAAATGCTTGCTTGTTCGAACCCCGTGCCGCGCGGCTACACGCGGCATGGGCTAGATAGTTCGAACTAGCAAGCCATTCCGAACTATCTGTACACCTCGTTCCACGAGGCATACAGATAGTTCAGAATGGCTTGCTAGTTCGAACTATCTAGCCCGTGCCGCGTGTAGCCGCGCGGCACGGGGTTCGAACAAGCCGGCATTTAAAAACGGCGCCGGCCGGCTTATGCAAATGAAGCCCGGGAAATTCAAATCCCGGGCTTCATTTGCACGTTCGGTATGCATACATTACCCTGCTAGTTCGAACTAGCGGGGTAGTGTAGACATACCCTCAGAGTTAAAGTCTGTCCCCTCCCTACCCCCAAAGAGCTGTCTGCAGTGAGGAGTTCATATCTTGAGGAAGATCTTAGAACCCAGAGTTTAGACAGGCAGAATCCAGTGACCCAAAAGTGGGCTTGGAGACAGAGCTGGGCTGAGAACTTCAGGGAGGAACTGATACAGCAGGAGGGGACAGTGAAAGTTCTCTGGCTGAGCACTGGAGTTGGATCAGACTGGTAAAATTGGAGTGGAGGAAGGCAATGGGGGAAGGGGGATTTTCTACAAACTTACCAATGTCAGAGCTGAAGGCTGAGAGCAGCAGAGGGCTATGCCTGCTAGCTATCTGAGCCAGAGAGGGCTGAAGTCTGGGGAATGCTTGGTGAACCTGCTAACGTTTTCAGGCAAGAACTGGAACTGGAACATGCCGAGGAAACTGGTTCAAGGCAGTGGAGCATTTGATAATAAATGAACCCTGAAGCAAGGGCTAGCTATATCATCTGAAGGCTGTACTGAGTTTTACCTGAAGAACCAAGAAACCTGAATCAAGGGATCACCTGGAGGCCATTAAAGAATGCTTGAAAGGACATCAGGTATTCATGATGGCCCTGTGCCTCCGCCAGATTTCTCGAGATCCACACAGATCCTGAGGAATCTAGTATTCAGACTGAATCTGCATGCCTGTGATTTTGATTATTAGCGAATGCACAAGTGGTACAATAAAGATGAAGAAGTTCAAGCTATAAAATACAGGGTGAGAAAAGCATAAGAAAAATGTCCAGCGAGCTTAGGTAGGCTTCACACTTTGTAGCCATTCATAGCCTTGGGGTCAGCAGCATGGAGTCTGAGAAGTCATCCTGTTAAAGCAGCAGCTATTTAATAGATGTGTAACTGAAATGCCCCGTAGCTAAACAGAGGGCTGTTCCTGAATTCCCAAGTGTTGTCATTTGCTGCACACTTCACTACCCCACCTGTGAAATGATTGAGCTTGCACCAAAGAGATAGTGTGACACCAGGCAGTTTGTCATCTAGAGGAGTAATAAGAAAGAAACATTTTATAGAGGCGACGAGGAGTCCTGTGGCACCTTATAGACTAACTGAAGTGTAGGAGCATAAGCTTTCGTGGGCAAAGACCCACTTCGTCAGATGCATGTAGTGGTGCCAACTCTGCCCACATATATACACCAGCAACACCATCACAGGACCTAACCAGATCAGCCATACTGTCACTGGTACATTCTCCTGCACATCCACCAACGTAATATATGCCATCATGTGCCAACAATGCCCCACTGCTATATACATCGGCCAAACTGGACAGTCCCTACGTAAAAGAATCAATGGACACAAATCTGATATTAGGAATGGCAACATACAAAAACCTGTAGGGGAACACTTCAATCTTCCTGGACACACAATTGCAGATCTAAAAGTAGCCATCCTGCAGCAAAAAAACTTCAGGACCAGACTTCAAAGAGAAACTGCTGAGCTACAGTTCATCTTTAAGTTTGACACAATCAACTCTGGATTAAACAAAGACTGTGAATGGCTTGCTAACTACAAAAGCAGCTTCTGCTCTCTTGGAATTCACACCTCCAGATCAGCTGCTAGAAGTGGGCCTCATCCTCCTTGATTGGATCCACCTGGTCATCTCCAGCCTGATCCTGGCCTGCATATTTATTCCTGTCTCTGGAAATTTCCACTACATGCATCTGACGAAGTGGGTCTTTGCCCACGAAAGCTTATGCTCCTACACTTCAGTTAGTCTATAAGGTGCCACAGGACTCCTCGTCGCTTTTGCAGATTCAGACTAACATGGCTACCCCTCTGATATTTTATAGAGGGCACAGCTCATTCACAATCTACTTGCCACCATGTGGCACCATTTTGCTGTCGAGATGGTTGATAACATAGTCCAGACTGGTCTTCTGCTAGAGATGTGCTTCCCAGATATCTCTGAAACGCAGCAGTTGTGGCATCTCCTGGATTTTGTCAAAGAGATTTTTTTTTGCTGCAGTATAATACCTAATATTACAGAGGTGATAGCAGAGAGGTCTTGAAACCATTGTGTTTGTTTGATTTCATAGTCCATGTTATTCTCATTGTCTGAATCAGATATATATCAACTAGCTTTGAATAGGAAGAGTTTAACTACATTGAAACACAGTATTCTCCAACTGAGTAGTGGAGAACTAGCTCTGAGCTGCAAAGTTTGTGCATTAGTTCCCTAAGTTGAGCCCTCAAATATGGAAGCTAGAGTTACTCTTAGGGTTCGTCTACACAGCAGCATTATTTTGGAATAACATAGTCTGTGTCTATACTACATACACCTTTATTTCAAAATAATGTCGAGCTGGAGGACTTCTTACTCTGACTCAAGGTAACCCTCATTTCACAAGGAGTAAGTGAAGTTGAAGGAAGAGTATTCTCCCCAAAAGCTGAGTTAAACTATTTTGAATTAAGCTACACAATTGAGATAGCTGAAGTTGTGTAGCTTAATTCTGCTTTAGCCCTGCTGTGTAGACATACCCTTAAATATTCTGGCTTTGGCTCATGTTCCAGTTGTTCTCCATCCACAAAGATCCTGAGCTCTCATAAAGCTCTGGAATGTTTGAGATGAAAGCATGACAATGTTATCTTTGACACACTGGATTTTTGTCTCCAGTTAAAAAAGCTTAAACAAGTGGTCCTGTAGCACCTCTTAGGGACTAAAAAAATAGTATTATGAGCTTTCATGACAAATATCATCTTGCAAGTAGTCACTAATGGCTGCCTTATTGTGGTTCAAATTGTCCTCCATCTTTTGAAGTATCTGTCTCTTGAAACCAGGCAGCTATCATCAGGACACTTGAAGGATGTTGAAATTGTTGGAGGAAGTTTATTCATAAGGACATTAAAAATATTTGAAGCAAGAATGGATTCCCGAGTGAGTTTATTTTTCTGGGTTCCCTGTGTATTTCGTCCATTGTTTAGCATTTCTTGAAATTGCTTATTTCAAAGCATTTATGTAACCATAACAACACATCAAGGTAACATCTTTAACATCTTGAAAATCAGGTCCATGTGCAAGATGGTATCATATGATATTGTCAAGAAACATACCCTCTTTCTTTCCCTGTTGTTTACCATTGCCTATGAAAGTTGTAGGAGCAAAAAATAAGTTTCACGTGCTCCAGTTAGACATGAACTCTGCCTAGTCATTGCTTAGAGCCTGCTTTACTGTGGGTATGATTCTTTGCTGCATTAATTGGTCCAGAAGTTCTGGTATAGCTATTCACTGTAGATTTCTGCCACATCTTAGGCATCTTGTTCTGTTGGATGACACGGGATGTGATAATTGGAAGACATTTTATGCTCTTCTTACCAAGGTGAAATTGCATTTCTGCTGAAACCTTGCCGTGGCCACCTGGTTTCATGTGGTTCAGTTCTCTTTCCACTTTCTTGGTGCAGAAAAGCTAGGAAAATGCCTTCCTGAGGCTGTGTATGTTCCTGTATGTTCACTGATTCTTGTAGACTTTTGCTGTGTGAGTTAGGTGTGTGGCAAAGCTGTTTAGGGACACTTTCCATTGATGTGTGGTGGTTTTGTTGCTACTCCAAGCTTTCTTATGAGTGACTGTACTTTTCTGCTAGACTTTATCATGTCTTTATTTGAGATAACTTCTTTCCAGTGTTCCTTTCAACTGTTGTAGGTGAAAAATGTGAAGAACTTTTGAAGTAGTATGAAGAAATGGGTAACACAAAAACAGGGTAATTGTTTTCTACAGAGATATTATAGTATGTACACTATATACACCGGTCTTAGTTAGTTTTCCAGTCTGCTCTTCTATAGTTCCACTGCAATCTAGGGATAGTGGTTGTTACGGGGATTGTCATTTCTCTCCAAGTAAGAAAAAGCCATGCAGGAAGTTTCCAATTATTCCCCAAGAGGCTGGTAACAGTTGGCGGCTTCCAGAGATAACTCAGCTGATGTTATGAGACTAGCCCTACTCTGACCCTGCAAAAAAAAAAAAGGTGGCTCCTGCAAGGTCATTTGCTGAAGCCTCATCTGTGAAATCTAGTCCGTTTGTGCTAAATTCTCTATAACCTCACAAGATGTGATAGCTACTGAAGTTCTCAACAGGGATGGTTGGATGTTGAAGTGTTGGTAAGGGCAGAGTGTTCCAGGTTTCATCAGAAGGATTACAAATCTTCCAGATTTCAAGCTAGCCACCTCTTCGCTTTGCCCAGCAGATTTCATTAGGATGCCATACAGGGCCGACGTATCCATTAGGCACAGTAGGCACAGTGCCTAGGACCCACAATAATTTTAGGGGCCCACAAAAATGTTTTAATTTCTTTTAAAATCAGGAGGAAAAAAAAGAACTTTTAGGGTCGAAGAAAATGTTTTAATTTTTTCTTCCATCAGAAAAAAATGAAACTTTTAGGGCCCATGAGAATCTATTAAATTTTGCCTAAAACAGAAAAAAAAATGTTTAAGTATTTAAAGTGTTATCAAAAATAATTTTTAATATTTTTTTTATGGAGGAAGGGGCCCACGAAGGCAAAAGTGCCTAGGGCCCACGAAAGTCATAATGAGGCCCTGATGCCATAATACGGCAGCGATTGAAAGGATTTCATGTGTATTATTGTGAATTAGGTGTATGCATTCCTTCCTCCTCTCGCCTGCTCCATTAAAACAACAGAGGCTCCAGTGCTCGGTGTTATCAGGGCAACTACCCTGATCCCCAAAGAGCTGGCTTTATGGTAGGGCTGGTAGTGCTTTTCAGTGGCTTGGCTTGAGTCACTGACGTGACTTCCTACACAACAGACTGTTTTAGGAGATACATTCAGTCTCATATTTTTGTTATAATTGAATAATTGTTGCAAATTTGTTAGACACTCAACCCGTTCCATATTTAATACTTTCAGAATTAATAACCAGTTCAGTCTGGGACATGATGAATGTCCATGTCAATGTCGGATGATATCTGCCTTTTGTTCCAAAAGTGTCCAGAGACAAAACACTCTTTTATGACTCTCACAGTCTATGCATTTAAAAAAAAAAAACAGAATAAAAAGTCTTGGCTGCACTCCAGTCACCAGAATGATATTCATTCCATGAATATTTCTTTGCCCACTACTTGCTGTTGATCCTTCTGGTATTCTTCAGTTTCTTGAGTTTTTACCTCTTGCAAAATTAAGACATCTTTTTTTTAATTAAAAAATCATAGCTGCTTCCAATAAAAAGCCCCAAATCCTACTGATAAAGCTATGTATACTGATATCAGAAACCTTCACATAATACAGGCCTTAGCCTATCACCCAGTAATTCCTGCTTTTAGTCTGTTAACTTGTAGTTGAAGTAGCACATATCTTTTCAGAAGACATCCTGAGTTAATCTGAAGATTTCAAGTGAAAGGAAATCAATCATGTCCCTCAGTAAGTTGTTCCAATGGGTAACTACCCTCACTGTTAAAAACAGAAAAAGAAAAATGCTTTTGGAGTAAAGTTTTATTTGGTATGATATCGGAATCTGGTCCTAAACAGGCCCGGCCAAACAGTTTGCAGGACCCAAGGCGGCATGATGTGGTTGGCTGCACTTCATGGCTGGGCGGCTCCCAGCCAGGGCAGCAAGTGAGCAGCTGGGCAGGAGGGCGCTGGGCAGTGTGGGGCCCTCAAGGCGCGGGGCCCAAGGCAACCGCCTAGCTTGCCTTGCCCTAAGGCTGGTCCTGGTCCTTCTTGCAGCCCTGACTCCTCTTGATCAATATGGAGCAGTAATGTCAGCGGGGCCAACAGGCAGTGGAGTAAGGTGTATGTGGGGGGGTGGCTCTGGGGTGGAGCCTCAGGTGGAAGGGGCAGGCCCGGGTAGCCAGACCTCAGTGTTGCCCGGACTGCAGCGTGCCTCCCCCCGCCAGCCCTCAGTGCTGTGTTGAGCAATTCAAAGGGACCTGGGGCTCCGGCTGCCACTGCTGTTACTGCGGCAGCAACTAGAACCCCAGGCCCCTTTGAATCGCTGGGCCCTCCTTCTTTGCCTCCCTCCACTCCCCCCCCCATGGGGGGGGGGGCTTGAGTGCTGTAGAAGATCCCACACCATAGTTTACCCAGGAATGTAAGGATATCTCCATGGGTGGTCGGTGAAGGTAGGGCTGGGGGAGGCAAGCCACCAGCCCCACTGCCAATGCCACCCCTTACACTGAGGCCTCGGCCCCCATGGGAGCCAAGCCACCTCCCCGCCTCCCTCCATGGGGAGGTGGGGCAGCGCGCGGCATGCCCCCCCCCCTACCATGGGAAGAGAGGTGAGGAGGGAGGGTGGCCATGTGTGCACTAGCCCCCCAGCCCTGGAGCATGGAGGAGGATGGGGCGTGCATGTCCCCAGCCTCCTTGACCCCAGAGCATGGGAAGGGAGGAAGGCGCATATCCCCAGCCTCCCCAGCCCAGAGCCCAGGGAGGGCAGGCACTGGGGGGCAGCAACACTCCGCCCCCAGAACACCTACAGTAGGTGTCTGGAGTCAGTGTGGGCTGGGCCAGGCTGGTGGTTTGGGAAGGCAAAGCCTTCCAATTCTCATTATACCAGCTGCCCATGGATATCTCACCAGCTCCTCCCCCAAGCAACTCCAGTCTCATTAATTGTACTGAGTGGTACAAATGCAGGCAGTTCTGCTGCTGTCAATGAAACTGCTCAGAGGAGTACTACTGATCATGAAAAAGGGCTTCACAGCTGAGTGTAGTGGCTATTATTGCCAGGCCTGCTGATGGGAGGGGCAGCTGCCCTGCGGCCTGGTGAGTCTAAAGAGTCTGGGGCTCCAGGCCACCCCTTTAAATCACTGCTGGCGTACCACATGCTCTAGGTAGCTCTAATGGCTGGGGGAGAGGGTACTGTGGTCCAGGCGGTGCTGCCTTGGTCCTGCCCCCTTTACCTGAGGCCTTGTCCCTTTCGGGAGTCACCCCACTCCCCACCTTGCCCAGGACCCCAGCATGGCTGTTGACTCCCCTGATTATTGCTCTAGAGCAGGGGTTCTCATATTTGATGACACCACAACCCCCTTCTGACCACAAACACTACTGCATGAACTCAGGGGGCAGGGCTGAAGCCTGACCTTGAGCTCTTGCTGCCCAAACCCAAGAGCTTCAGTCCCAGGCGGTGGAACTCGAGCTCAGGCTTCAGGCCTCGACACCAGCGAGTCTAATGCCAACCCTGGCAAGGCCATTAAAATTGGGGTTGCAACCCAGAGTATGAGAACTTCTGCCTTAGAGAGACTGAAAGAAATATTAAACCACAGCAAGACATTTAAAAGCCTGGTGGTTCTTTTTTAAATGATCTGTAACCCAAAAAGCAGTTAGCACGAATCTCTTTAAACTCTGAAGAAAAATTCTCCTTCGACTTCAGAGTGAAAATAGTAATTACAGGCCAAATCAATTTGCCAACCAGACTTGAAGGGGATTCAAAGTGTAGCTTAGAATGGGAGCCCATTGTAATCTCAACTACAGTAGCAGAAAGCGTGTTGTCTCCAGAAAATGAAGTTTCTCATTGCAAATTCAAAGTTCCGAGTGTCTTCGTATGAATTCTGTACTCATAAGTGATGATCACTTTTGCTCCCGAGAATTTGCCTTATTAAAAGGTTTTAATAGTTTGTGAGGAATAAACTATAGGTTGAACCTCTCTCATCCAGGACTCTCTGGTCCAGAAACATCCACGGTCTGGCAGGACCACAGATGTTGCTAGACCAGAGAGCCCAGCCCGCAGAGGTTGAGAGGAGTTGGGAGCAGAGCCGGTCTTGTCCGTGGCAGCCTGCAGGGCCCGTAGCCTGGGCATAGATAGCTCTGGGTGCATCTGCTGCTGCATGGAAAAAGGGGAAAGGGAACCCTGGGAGCAGCTGCTGCCTCACATGGGACCAGGAAACCATGGGAACAGCTGCTGTTGTGCAGGACTGGGAGCGGGGAGGAGATCCCCGGGAGGAGGGGGGCAGGAGAACCAAGCAAGTGAGCCAGAGGTCAGGCCTCAAGATTCTTCTGGGGCAGCCGCCAGGAGGGGAGCCCTGGGAGATCCCGAATGCCTGACCTCCCTGCTTCGGCAAATTCCTTTGTTCGGGACCACTTGGGTCTCAAGGGTGCCGGATCAGGGAGGTCAAGGGTGCTGGATAAGGGAGGTTCAATCTGTAGTTAAATATTGGTCTAATGCCAATGACAGATTCAGCTTCCCAAGTTAGAGAATTTCAGTCTTCCAGGTTCCATTTTTTTAAGAGGGAGGGTAATTATTGGATTCTACAATAGTTGCTGTCTTTAAGTTAAAACTGGGATATCTTTTTAAAGGCTAGGCTCTAGCTGAAAAGAAAAATAACAGGTTTGATGCAGAAAACCATAGACTCATAGAATACTAGAACCGGAAGGGACCTTGAGAGATCATCAAGTCCAGTCCCCTGTTGTCATGGCAGTACCAAGCACCTTCTAGATGAGGGGTGGGCAATAATTTTTGAGTGGGGGCTACTTCAAAAATATTTGAAGTGATCGCAGGCCGCCCCAGAAGGGGCGGAGCCTTTTAATAACAGGAGTTGAAAGGGCTTGCACCTCTCCTGTGGCTCACAGGCACCACATTAGCTGGAGACAGGACCAGCAAGCCCTTTCAATTTCTGCTATTAAAAGGGCTTGCTGCTCCCGGCCTCGCTGCTAGCCTGTTGCCTTCGAGCTGGGTTCAACTGCTTCTGTTTAAAGGGCTTGCACCTTCCCTGGGGCTATTGCCTGACAGCCACTGGGAAGGCATGATCCCTTTAAACAGAAGCAGTTGAAATGGCTTGTGTGTCCCTGGCTCCCAGGCAATGGGCTAGTGAGGGGCTGGAGCTACAAGCCTTTTCAGTTGCTTCTGTTTATAGGGCTTGTGCCTGCTGGGTGGCTGCCAGGTGACGCAGCCGCTAGGGAGGCATGAGCCCTTTAAATAGAAGCAGTGAAAAGGGCTCGCAGCTCCGGCGCCACTAGTGCATTTCCTGGGAGCTGAAGACCTTTCAATTGCTTCTATTCAAAGGGCTTGTGCTTTCCCCGTGCCTGTCAGGCAACGTGTTGCCTGGCAGCCACCGGGAAGGCAGGAGCCCTTTAAATAGAAGCAGTGAAAGGGGCTCATGCATGCAGCGGGGTGGGAGCTGCGAATCCATGCGTGTGAGAGAGAGAATGGTTTTACTCACTATAAAAGTTGTTTTGATTTAGCATAAAACTTGGAAGGTACCCCAGTGGTCTTCAAGGATTAAAGACATAAAAACACAAGATATTATTACAACATGGAGCCAGTTCAGCAGCCTCTGTTCACAGTGAGTAGCAGTTGCCTATGTAAATAGCTCCACTGAAGTCAGTTGGGCTACTAGGTTAAGTAAACATTACTCACCTTGAGTAAGGATGGCAGAATCAGGTTCTACATTTACTTCAGGGAGCATCAATACTTGCCTGTCATCTTGGTAATATGAATTATTCTGCACTGTTGCCAGAAACCAAAAGTTTCAGGAAGAAACCCTTTCCTATTTGTTCTGTTATTGTCAAAGTTGGGCTGACAACAACCTATATAGCAACAATTTATAAATGTCTGAAGAGATTTTTTTTTTTTTAAAAGAACCAGGTGGACGTATACTAGTCGTCACTCCAATACAGAGTTTCTCCAGCACTCTAACCCTATACTTTAGTCACTACTGACAGGTAGAGGGCAAATTTGCATAATGAACTGCTTAAATATTCAGTTTTATCAAGGCTTCAAGGCATTATTTGTCCTCAGCATCTTCCATAGCTAGTGACCCTATCTAAATCAACATCATTTGTCAAATCAGATTAGGCTTGTTGTTAATTTCAGACAGTGATGTTCATCTTTTTGATGCTTTCAAACAACTCTGAGGTAAATCCCTGTGACATAATGCTACTTAGATATGCTAAATGAGTCACTTATTCAATGCTGCAATTGTCAGAAAAATATGAAACTTAGCTCTAAGGTAAATATTGTTGGGTCACTTGAAATGTATGCAAATTTGACATTTCTTTACTGATTAGCATATCTACACATCAAAGTTTTCCATATATCACTTCAGATATTTTTGATTTAGGAGAGGTAAGGTCAGTGGCACTTGGCATACTCTTGCCTTTATATCAGACAAGATAAGAAACTAAAGCCTTCTTCAGGGAAACTTTCTAGCAGAAATCTTCCTTTGTCTAAGCTGAAAAACATTTTCTGGCAAATGGCTAGAAGATGGTGAGGGGAGATACCTGAGATGAAGATACTTCAGCACAAAACTAGTAAAGGAACATAATTTGGCTCTTCAGTGCAGTGGTCCCCAAAAAGTTGGGCATGGCCTTTACAGGGGCCTGGAGAAATGCGCATGTGTGGATGGTGGGGCCTGGAGCAGCCCACAAAAATGTGGGGAGGGAGCAACATCCAATCTGCTCTGCCCCCAGCTCCTATTCATAGTCACAAATGTGGTCCTAGCTCCAGGTATGGCCCCTGCCTTAGCTCCTATCAGGAGCATGGACAGATTGCATTAAGGGTAAGGGGGAGATACAACAGTTCGCTGACTACTGCCCTAGTGACTTGTCAAAAGGTATGTTGAAAAGCAACAAACTACGGATATGTGCTCAGAAAACCTCGCAAAGATTCCCTTAGTTTATAACATACAGTTTTCTAAATGGTAACAAATATAAATTCATATCCACTTAATATTGGCTCAGATATATGATGCCTTTGAAATGAATCTTAACTAATTACTAAGAAACAGAAGTTAGATGCATTTGTTTCTATTAAAGGTATATATTAATGACCATTTGCATCTTCATTGGATTTACTGGGAATTTTTCCTGAACTAAAATCTGCAGGATGAGTTACAAAATCTGTTAAGGTTTGATGGAGCAAAACATTTACTCATTTGAGTAATTTTACTCAATTAATTGTCCCATAGATTTGCAGCTTTGGGCATTCACAGAGATCATCATTAACTTAGTAGCAAGATGGTAGGAGGTCTTCAGAAATGCTGTGAATTATTGTATCCTATAAGTCCCTTGCTTCCTCTATGTGGCAGTGATAAATATTAATATATCATTTTCCTTTAGAATAGTTGCAGTATAAACATTGACAGAAAAGACTATTATATTCACCAGTTCATATTCCTTTGGAATTCTATCCCCATAGCTACATTGATACAGGTGATGAATGCACCACAAATATAAAGTATGTGCTAAAAATTCGGATAAACATCTTGATAAGAATTAAACACAGGGTACACTCACAGTCACTGGGTTTTATTTTATTCTAGTGCAATAACTCGGTCATGCAGATTTCTTTTTCAAAAATAGCAAAACTGCCTCATATGCAACATGCCCTCAACTCTAGCAAAATTTTGTTTAAAAATATAACAAACATTTTTCAAATTATTGGAGCAGAAAGAAGTGTGAGACACCACTAACATATGTTTATTTTTCTATCCACCCTATCACTGAAATATGGCCAAACAGCATTCCCCTCTCCCTTTATATTTCATGTATATTTACTCTTCCACTGAAATCTCCCATGTTAAATTCTAGGAATGATTGAATGGATGACTTGTTAGACCCCCGGAATAAAGAATGCAAATGCTGATAGATCCATTATTACTGCAGGGCACATAGCACTATTATAATAAATTAGTACTTGATGTTTGATGATAAATCAATAATGGCTTTTATCTAAGGAAAAAGTATTTTAATCTTCCCTCCCTCCCATATTTGATGGCACCGTGTAAAACTAGGAAACTGAACACACATTCTTAAGGCAAGATTAAAAAACTCCTTTGGTACAAGATTCACATTTGCAAGCTGCCCATGCTTCCCATATTGGCAATGATTTTGACAAATGTAAAAAAGTCACTAATATTTTGACACTTTCACTGCCCAACTATGATACCAGCTGGCTGTGAATTCAGTTATTCATTGTTCTGCAGTATTTTAAAGACTGGTCCAGAGCCAATGTACTGGACTGGCTCCATTCATTCATTTTCGAGATTGAGGTTTCAGCTAACTGTAATGGCCATTTTTCACATGGATCTGGAATCCTCTTCCAATTTAACAGGAGCATATAAATTATAGGAGGTCAAACGTGCATTCAGATTTAAAGCTATTCTCTCTGAGGGAAATATATTTTTGTTCAATATAAAAATAGCTATTCTTCACATGATTTAAGAATGCAGAGTTGCTTTTTGTGCCATTTTTTCTGGTCTGGCCAACCCATTCTCCATAATAAAACAAGCACAGAAAAGGAATGTTTTTTGTTGATTAGAGGCAAATAAAGTAAGACAAATGTAGCCTTTTTTTCCTCTCGATTTTTAAAAAGAAAAATCACCAGTCATGTGCTCAGTACAGCCCTTATTCACACTCACTCAATAGCTACTTTTAAATAAATTAAACAAAAACTTACACATTTGGCTCCAGGTAAACAAACAGAACTATAGACTTAGGTGGAACGCCCCTCAATCCTTAATGCAGCTGCAGTAACTTATCAGAACTGCAGGATGTTCTTTTCTGCTTGAAAATATTGGAGAGGGGTAAAGGATCAAATTTAACAGTCCCTTTTGCAAATATCCTTTTAAAAAATAGAATAAAAATATGCTTATTTAGTAAGTCATCTTTATTGTGCCTGCAAATGTTTTACTATATTTTCCAAAGCCAGTAACCATATTCATCCCTCTGGCTCGTAATTCGCTGATTAAAAAGCAGAGTGCCAGCAGTCATCTGCTATTGTCTGGCTTCTTAAATTCTGTTTCTGGTTTAATTTACTTGATTGTCCCATGCACTATTCATGAGTTCAATAATATTCCAAACTTTAATTTCAACAGATTAATTCTTTCTAATTATTCAACATATGAACCTGCACATGAGAATTCTACTGTATGCACCGTCCTGAGGCACAGAACGCAATGTCGAATCGTTTTCTGATTTCAAGTGGAAAACAAACTAATTATGTGGAAATATGATAATATATTGTGCTGCAGGGACCAGCCCTTTGTCTGTTTAGAAATGTTTACTTACGATCGGCTCCCTGTGTTATTTCTTCCAGGAGGAGCTGCCCTTTCTTAATGCATAAACATTATTGACTGGTCCATGATTCTTTACTTCAAGTAAAGTCAATTTACATAATTTTATATTACTTCCGTCTGGTGAAAACAAACAAGACATCCTAGGAAAGTAATAATTGAACTAGCTGTACCAATCATGTGGAAAGATAAAATGCATAAGGCCCTGAAAATGGAGGACTGCTTATTTTTCTGGTTGGTTTTTTTTTTGCTTTTCTTTACCGTCATGTAATTTTATTCCCTTTCTATTTGATTTCATGAGATTAGTGCCAGTGCTGCCTCATGGTGTGCTACATGCCAGCCATCAGAAATAAACTAGGGCCAGGTCTACACTACTAGGGAAATTCAATGTAAGATACGCAACTCCAGCTACAAGCACAGCATACCTGGAGTCAACATGCCTTAGCACGGCTTAACACAGCATCCCTATGTGGGAGGTCGATGGGAAAACCTCTCCCATCGACTTTCCTTACTCCTTGTGACTTGGTGAAGTACTAGGGTTATGGGGGGTCCAGTTTATTTAGCAGGTCCTTACTAGACCCACTAAATTGAACCCTGGGAGATCAATCTCAGGAGCATTGATTTCAGGTTAAGTGTAGATCTGGCCTAGGCCTGCTCTATCATCCAGTTACTCTGGTTTTATGCAAATGTAAGTCCAGTGAAAGCAATGGGGTGATGGTGGTATAACAAAGTGGCAAATCAGGGGTAGGCTGGCCAGTTCTCCATTGGATTAAACTGATGCAGCACCTGTGATGTTAAGGGAGCCATGCGACTTTCATTTGTTGAGGACCAGCCTGTTCAAATGATATGAATTTTTTGTCCCTTCAGAAACTGACTTTTTTTTTCATCCTAAGTTGGGACAAAGAACCAACATTTCCGAAAACATTCATGAAACAAAATTCTGAAAAACAGGCCCCAGAACAGGTGAAAAAGCACAGCTATTAGGTGACTTGCAGGCAGATGGCCTGGGGAGTAATAGCAGCAGGGAGCAGAGAAGCTCCAAAGGAGTCTCTGGGTCAGAGCATTAGCTGAGAGAAGTAAGAGAAAAGCCCTGGAACTATAGCCCATGTTGGGCAGAGGAACTACTTTATTTTGGTATTTTGCCTAGAGTTTTCAATTAAACCAATACATTCTGCCTAGAGACAAGGGTCTGGTAGGGGACTAGATCTTTTCTGGGCTGGTGAGCCAGGCGGCAGTGACCATTTGTGAAGGAAGGTACTTCAG
Organism: Pelodiscus sinensis; assembly: GCF_052426305.1. NCBI lineage: Eukaryota > Metazoa > Chordata > Testudines > Trionychidae > Pelodiscus > Pelodiscus sinensis. The sequence continues at coordinate 17,318,504 of NC_143060.1, read as the reverse complement.
TGTGAGTTGGAGGGTGGGAGGCAGAATCTGGCTCATATGTAGTCTCTTTCACAAGCACTCTCCTCCTAGCCGTGTGCCTTGCAAATTAATGTTCTACAACTGCAGTAACTTCTCCCTCTCATGCTGCACTTTCTTTGCATTGCAGCGTTCGGCTTCTTCCTGAGTTTTCCCTGTACAGGCAGTCCCCGGGTTACATGGATCCGACTTACATCAGATCCCTACTTACAAACGGGGTGAGGCAACCCCGCACTAGCTGCTTCCCCCCAGCAGACCAGGGAGACGCGGAGAGGCTTTTCTCAGCAGACACCTCAGCTTGAGAATAAAGGACTGAGGGAAGTGAGGAGTGGGAGAATAAAACTGAGCTCTGGAGAAATGTTTGGCTAGAGTTTCCCCTACAATATGTACCAGTTCCGACTTACATACAAATTCAGCTTAAGAACAAACCTACAGTCCCTATCTTGTATGTAACCCGGAGACTGCCTGTACTTGTTTTTGAAATGCACTGGTTAGTCGTATGTGGTAATGGTTTCCTCTAGTGAGTAGCACTGATGACATGCACATCTTGTTGCTTGCTCAAGCCCAGTGTTTTGGTGGTAAAAGTGCCAGGTTCAACCCTACATACAGCCATAGCGTGTGTGTGTATGACCATGGTTCATTGTGCAACAATGTGCAAGGGCAGGCGAGCTGACAGACTCACTGGGCTCCCTGGCAAGGGGGAGGGTGGCTCTGTGCTCTCAGCAGTGGAGGGGCCTTGGGCGGAAGAGACAGGGCTGGGGCAGCCGGCTCTCAACACTGCCCAGACTACTCCCTCCCCCCCCCCCCCGTGCCTCCAGAGTGCACTTCTTGGGCTCTGCAGTGTGCCAAATGGGGCTGTGGAAGAAATTTAAAGGGCCCAAGGCTCCGGGGCCCTTTGCCGCCCCCACTGTCAGCAGGCCTGTGCTTTTAAAAGCAATGATGATTCCTCCTTACTGCAATAATGAAAGGGCAGAGTCAAAGTGTTTATGGACACAAGCAATTCTGGCGATGGGTGTGTGTATGTTAAAAGGTGGTACAGTTAAAGACAGGCACCCTCTGGGAATGCGGTTAATAACATTTATTTTATATTTTGATTTTAGTTTTTATTTAGTAAAACCCCTGGGATTATCTGCGTTGGGCAAAGGTGGCTGTGTCCATGCTGAAAGTGACCAGCATGTGAAGAAGAGATGGGAATTTATTGAGCAGACATCCCTGGTTTTCTTTATTTGAAGTTCAGACTTGCACTGTAGCCCACCCTTCTGCTCAGAAATAAGGACTGCACTAAAACTTGCTTCCAATGCAGTTTCAGAGCATCTCTCTGGGGCTCTCCAGGCTTTTTGAATAACTGAAGTTTAAGTATCATTTGAACTCAGCAAACTGTTTTGTTTCTGCTCCACCAATACTGAGCATGTTGGAAAAGCAACAAAAGAAAATACAGAAAAAGAGAATCTGTTTTTCTTATCCCTGGATACTCTACACTTTCTGTTATGGCCTGCAGCCATACCACTAACTGTAGGCTGTGAGTTCGTCTGATCTTAAACTAAGCCGTGTCAGATCAGGTCAGTACTTGACTGAGATAAATCCCTGAAAAATCCAGGTGTTGCAGAAAGGGAAGTTGTTCAAAGTCAGTACTAAGCCTGTGCCCTTTGTCTACAGGCACAATGTGCTGATGGCAGATAGGACTATACACCTGACATTCTCACTGGAGTTATGAGAAATTGTTTGGCTGAAATGGTACCATTTCCACTGAGCTATTCACAAAGATTATTTTGTTGGCAAAAGAAGATAAGCCCGTTTTGGGAAATGAGTGTGGATTTGTTGTAAATATCTAAAACAATGTCATTTGGCATATTTTAATAGTTAATATGCATATTATAGTAGCCCAGAGAGACCCTGATCAGGATTAGGGATGTCAGGGACCCCTTGTGCTGGGTGTGTACAAATGCAAAAAATATAATCCTTGTCCTAAAGAGCACACAATCTAAAAACAACGAGTAGTCCTGTGGCACCTTAAAGACTAACAAAAATATAGAAAGAGACTAACAAAATATATATATGAAGCTAATTAAGTGGGCTGGAAGTGTCCCACATTTAGCTTTTGATGTAAAAATGAGGTGTTATACTATATGTATATAGTATAACACCTCATTTTTACATCAAAAGCTAAATGTGGGACACTTCCAGCCCACTTAATTAGCTTCAACAGCACCCGTCCTTTTTTTTCTGTTATAAAATACTTGGTTTCTGTTATTCCTCTCGAGCTCATCATTTGATGAAGTGGGTTTTGCCCACGAAAGCTCATGATACTATATATTTGTTAGTCTCTAGGGTGCCACAGGATGACTCATTGTTTTTAAAGTTACAGATTAGCACAGCTACCCCTCTGAGATAATCTAAGATGTCAGATGAAAGCAACTCCCACAAAACATATGTAAAAAATTTTATACATGTACATTTCCTCATATAAAAATACACATAAATAAAATAAATCCCTATCATTTCCACTTGCCCCTATCTATAGTACCCATTACCATAACATCTGAGCACCTCACATATTAAGTGCATTTATTCTCACAAAACCTTTGTGGGGTAGAAGGGAAGTGCTATTATTCCCATGGTACAGATGAGGAATTGAGGCACAGAAAGATGAAGTGATAAGCCTAAATTTATACAGGAAGTTTGTGGTAGATTAGGGACTTGAACCTAGTATTCCCCAATTCTAGGAAAAAACCCTCACCAAGGACTGTGCTTCCTCTTCTAAAGTACATTTCTAAATTTCCATCAGTCTAGCCATCATGAATTGACTGATTTCCTTGGGCCTGTTTTCATTGAGAAACACACATTTAACCTTTTTATAGAAATCCAGAAATGATGAATGTCAGTGAATATACATAAAAAAAATCCCACAGATATGCAAAGAAATGTAGATTCCACCCCCCATGTCATTTTACTAACAAACTATTTTACAGAGGGGATCACCAGATGGCGTTGTTTCATGTAGTTCTTTTTCTTAGTGTACAAGCACTATTTCAGTCTTTGGAGAAATGCTGATTTGTTTTATGATAGTTACTATTTGAGAATGCTGTTGCAAACAGCAGGAAAGTTTGCTCTCTGACTTAGGCTTTGTCTACACTGGCAAGTTTTGTCAAGGAAAAGTTCCTTTTGTTGTCAACACTGTCTGAGTATGCACACTGCAACACACCTTTTGCTGAGAAAAACGGCCCTTTTTGTCAACCAAAAATGTCCAGCTCTGCGAAGGACTTTATTTCCCCCTCTCCAGGTGTGATTGACCAACATGCAGGGTGAATACCTTGAGGCATTTTGTCACTGATTCTGGCCTCTAGGAAGTGTCCACAATTTTCAATCAGAGCTTCTGCTCATCATTTTGAACTCCACTGTCCTGTAGCCCAGTGACCAGTTTCCTACCCTGCCACTTTGCAAGCCCTGCTAAATTTAATTCCCATTTTCTGCTGTCTGAGTACCTGGAAACCCTTACTCCCACGTGTTGGTTCCACATGAAGTGGTCTCATGGCATCTTCCCAGGTGCCCATGCCTGGCTATTGCACGAAACAGTCCCCCACTTAGACTGCCATGGAGCTGCTGGATCTGATCAGTGTATGGGGAGAGTACTCTGTTCAGTCCCAGCTGAGAGTGACCCATAGGAACTGGGACACGTATGGCCACATTTCTTGATCCTTGTGTGAAAAGAGGTAGGAGCGGAGCACGCTGCAGTTCAGAGTGAAGATTCAAGAACTGAGACAAGCCCATCATAAGGGCTGTGAAGTGAACTGACACTCCAGTGCTTCACCTGCTATTTCTATAAGGCGCTGGATGTAATCCTCAGAGGTAACCCCACCTCCATCTCCAAGAGTATGTCTAGACTACATGGCTCCGTTGACGGAGCCATGTAGAGGAGTTTACTAGACATAGGAAAATGAAGTGGCGATTTAAAAAATCGCTGCTTCATTTACATCAAAATGGCTGCTGCACTGTGCCGATCAGCTGTTTGGTGGCACAGTGGGGCAGTCTGGACTCACCATGGTTGACAAGTGAAGGCTTTGTCGACAGCTCCGGTAAACCTCATTTCACGAGGCATACCAGAGCAGTCGACAAAGGCTTCCCTTGTTGACCGCAGCACATCCAGATTGCCCTGCTGTACCACCAAACAGCTGATCGGCACAGCGCGGTGGCCATTTTGATGTAAATGAAGCAGCGATTATTTAAATTGCCTCTTCATTTTCCTATGTCTAGTAAACTCATCTACATGGCTCTGTCTAGACATACCCCAAGAGTCCCAGGAATACTTCAGAGAGCAGGGAGGACCTAACCCGGAAAATGAGATTGTAGATGAGGAGGTTGAGGTAGACAAGGACCAGGGTCTCCCCTGGCAGTCACAGTGTATCCAGCAGCCAGGATCTGTTCTCCACTGCTGGTGGACATAGCGGCTGTGTCTAGACTGGCAAGTTTTTCCGCAAAAGCTGCTGCTTTTGTGGAAAAACTTGCCAGCTGTCTACACTGGCCGCTTGAATTTCTGCAAGAACACTGACGATCTCATGTAAGATTGTCAGTGTTCTTGCGGAAATGCTATGCTGCTCCTGTTGGGGCAAAAGCCCTCTTGCGAAAATGGCGATCGGGGCTTTCTTGCGCAAAACCGCGTCGAGATTGGCACGGACGCTTTTCCGCAAAAAGTGCTTTTGCAGAAAAGTGTCCATGCCAATCTAGATGCTCTTTTCTGCAAATGCTTTTAATGGAAAAACTTTTCCGTTAAAAGCATTTGTGGAAAATCATGCCAGTCTAGACGTAGCCAGCCAGTCTGAGCAGCTGCTTTCTGGGATTAGGAGCAGGGGATGAGATGCAGGGTAACAGGCTTTGGCTTGTGGAGGGCAGGGCCGAGGGCATGGAAAAGTGGGAGGCTGCATGTATCCCTGTGTAGCCAACCGATATAACCAAGCAAAATGTTGATGCTCAATGGTATCCCGCAGAAAGAGGCTTTGAAACTTCTGGAGAGATTCTTGTCAATTTCTGCCTCCAATTCCATGGCACTGCAGCTTTGTCCCCTCCCTCACTGTGGGAGACTAGCACGTACCATTCATCAATCACTTGTGCAGGAACCAAAGAGGAACGTAAGTGGGCTGCGTAAGGAGCAGGACGAAAGTCACAAACTTGGAGAACTTGTGCCCTGGTTTTCTGTCTTACTTTGAGTAGGAAGATGTCTGCCAGGCTGTTACCTGCCTGTGGAGAAATGTGGCATAATTAGAATTTTGTTCCTGTATAGGGAAATTTTTAGCCCTGGCTGGAATTTCTTTTGTCTTGTCTGCACAATCGCCAGTAAAAAAAATGTTCAGTATTCACAATTTAGTTATCTCTCTTACAAGTGTAAATTAAGTTGAAACTTGCTTGTAAGAACTGGCGTCACAAAGACAGACCAGTACAATTTGGCATCTTAGATAAGAAAGAGGATACGGGTCCCTATTGATATAAAGATGGGTCCAGCAGCACATTTACTCTGCGTGTCAATCTACCATCTATCTGCTGGTCGGGTTAGGTGTTTGACCTCCCGAGGTTCCACGGGGACGCCCACCTCGTATTTGTCTTTCCTAGGAATTGAGGGACCGACCCCGACCTGACACTCTGGGACCGAGAGGCACAGAAGGGGGTAACAATTGTACCTGGATGTGGTCCTTTGTCTTAAGTGTATACATAGATTTAGAGCTCTTTAAAGATTAAGCTGTCACTTGGTACCATTATTTCTATTTTCTATCTTTTTTTTCTTTGTTACCATTTTTAAGATCTATAGTTGCTAGCAGTTAAGAAATAGAGCAATAGCCATTGTAACCATATGCTTTATAGCCTTTTTAATGAACTTGTAACTGTTTAAGTTTTAAGCTGACTCCTTCAGTTGCTGTAACAGAACCAAGCACAATTTAAAAGAACTTCAGCCGGTCATAAGGGACAGGTATAGGAGGAGCTTGAGCGTTGGATCGTGTCGCTTCCAGAGGACAGATCCATTGGGGCATCTCTGAGTCTTCTCTAGACTGCCCGCTGCGAAGGGATCCTGTATCCTAGCAGCTGAAATCTGAGATGTAATAAGCTTTTCTTATAAAATTTGGGGCGTGTGTCAGGCTGTTAGCTGCCCTCTGCGGCGGGTCCCCGATCCTAGCGGTAAAGACACAGACGTTAAACCTTTTCTTGGTAATACATACACACACACACACACACACACACACACACTGCCCTGACCGTCGGCTGACAGCAGACAGCACCAAAAGTCGAATTAAACTATTTTGACTTCAGCTATGCATTTGATGTAGCTGAAATTGCGTAACTTAATTCAACTTTAGCCCTGCTGTGTGACTGTACTCCCAAGGTTCACAATGGGTATTTCTATACCCCCAATTGTCATCTTGTGGTCTGAAAAGAAAGTCACCATCTGTTCCCCATCCTGCACAGTAGCTTTCTGTGCAGGCCAGTGTTCCTGAAGATGTGTGTGTTGTGCACCTTTCCAGATCAATCTAAGTTGATGTCCGTGAAAGGCCCAAGGTGATCCACAAGTGCCAGGACACCATCAAGAAATATCCCTCCTTGTTGATGTACTTGGTGGCAAGATGGATCGGTGCTAAAACCGGCTTGTGTGAGTCTTCTTCCTCTGTCAGTAATTTCAAGATGATCTCTGCTGCCATGCATGAGGTCCTCACAATAGTTAATGGAGCATGTGAGAGAAGTGCAGGATCCATTCTCTCTCATTGTAGAGCATGCTGGAAGATGTAGTTGTCTGTGTTTAGAAAAACTAACCGGCAGCAGGAAGCGTGACTACTTGTGTCTCACAGTGGCATCAGTGCTGATGTAACTGCTTCTAGAGCAGCATGATTGTTCAATTTTATTCTTTTGTTCTCGGCCTCCACTATTCAACAAATTGGTGAATCTACCTGCTCTCTTTCATCTAAGCCCAGGTAGGCCTCTGATTGCTTGTAATGCTTGGATTAGACCATTTGCGTACTATGTCCTTGCAATTAAGGGAAGAGAACTTTTCTGAACCAAGAAAATATGTCCTGTTTATTCAGTGCCTTGGAGCAGAAAGGTGCCCTATATTCTATACCCTTGCCCTTCTGGATGGTAAATATGATACTGCACGGTCTGCATTAAAGAATTTTCTGCCTAAAGTAAATGTGGTAGCAGAACAACTATAAATTCCACCAACATGAATTGATGCTAGGGGAGTTGACAGATCATAAAATCATAGAATTATAGAATACTGGAACTGGAAGGGACTTTGAGGGGTCAATTGAGTCCAGTCCCCTGCCCTCATGGCAGGACCAAGCGCCATCTAGACCAGCGGTGTGCAACCCATGGGTCGTGACCCCTGGGTGCTCGCAGCTCTCTTCCTGGGGGTGTCGCAGTGCCGGGCTGGCTGCCATTTTGTTTTCCTGGCTCAGTGTCCAACGTGCATGAAGCAGGGGGCAGGAAGAGTGTCAGGGGAGTGGACTGGCGCTTTTGTCTCAACAAAAATCTTGGCCTCTTTTTTTTTTTGCTCAACCAAAATTTTCCTGGCCCTGGGGGTCGCGAATGAAAAAGGTTGAGCACCCCTGGTCTAGAGCATCCCTACATCAGATTATTGCTGCTTGGAGATGATTGTCTTGTGATTTTGGCAATATGTCAGATGAAATTATTTGAGATCAGCTTGTGGAGCAAATAGTTGTGGCCTGTAATACCCACTATTTGAATTGGACCTGACATTTCAAAAAGCCATAATCATTGCTAATCACCTAGAGGAATTTATGGCAGAGCTGTAAATAGTGAGTCTAGAAATAGCAGGTGTGATCCAAGCCATTGCACCACTAAAGATGTGGACGGCAGCAAAGCAGCTGAAACATTTTGAAGACAATGCTAGGAGAAGTCTCAGATCCAGTGACTTCCAAACACACAAGGAAAAGCATGTGAATGCTGTGAAGCTTCACAACATACTGCAAAGAGCACAGCATGTCCTGTAAAGACAGCTCAGTGCATCAGTGTGAAAAGACTACATATCTTGCTAAGGAATGCTGAAGGAACCAGCATAACCAAAAATCAAGTGCAATTATTGTGCCTGAGGTCACTGTTGCGAATGGACAGAAGCAGCTCTACATGCATTGTGGACAAAATAATGTGTACTGTTCACGTTTCTGCTACAGCAAGAGGGAAGCCCCTGGCAGTAGAATTCATGCTGGCTCAAAAGTTTCTATACTACTTGATTCAATTTACTTGTAATATTTCAGGTGGGAAATACCTTCTGAAGCAAATTTACACCCACATTCCCATGCTTGGTTGCTTACCTGTAACTATGATTATTGATTGATACTGGTGGAATTTAGTATTGTGCATTGGAGTACTCTTATTTGCTGCACTAAACATGCAGATAGTTAATGTGTTCATTGCTTTTACCCCAGTTGAGCACTACTAAAGCACAAATCCTAGTCTCTGTGCTTAATGAGGATAGCACAGAGGAACCTCATGGCTGTGCATTTGGATTTGTCCACAAAATTAAACTTTGACCTAATATGACACCTGCATGATGGAATTTGCCCATCTTCTATTGCTGGTCAGGGATTATCATAAAATCTTAAAAAACGAATGCCAAATGGTGTGATTGAAGCAATTGCACCATCTGAATGGGTCTCACTCATAGTAGTGATGGAGAAGACTGGAAGTATTCATTTTTGCATAGGTTTAAGGGAGCCAAATAAAGGGATTGTGAATACAGGAGCAGCCCTAGATAAGCTGCCGGCAAATGGAGCCCTAGGTGAAATGTGCGATCAGTGTCCACGCCTCCAAAGCCCTCAACGGCCGTTTATCTTGGCGCCCTAGGTGACCGCCTAGTTCGCCTGTATTGACAGGCCACTACTGCAACCAGCCACTCCCCACATACAAAAGAAGTGTTCAAGGAACTTCATGGTTCAAAGATTTTTTTTACTTTGGTCTACAGAGTGCATATCCCCAAATTGTGCTTTGAGAGGACAGCAGAGATTTCATAGCATTTATTGTATATGTGGGCTATTCCACTTTAGACAAGTGCCATTCAGATTTGTAGGAGCACCGAGCACTCTCCAAAGAATAATGTTATCTAGAACCATGTGAAGATACAACATTTGTATTGACATCTGCATCTGTAGCCACAAAAATGAGCTGCAGATGTGGACATCCACGGATGAGGATATCCAGAGATATAAACTAGATAGCTACAAATCTGCAGAGTTCTAGATGTGCAGAGTTCTAGACAAAATTTCATCCTCATCCACATCCATATCTGCAAAAATGAAATGTAGGTATCCGCATCCACATCCTCAGATACCGGCAGATATATAGTGGATATCCACGGATTTGCAGAGCTATAATGTTAGTTATTCTCAGTAACCAACCTGAGGTCAGTGTTACTTGGATGATGATACTGTGTTTGTGAAGTCTCCTAAGAGACGTGGGCTACATCTAGACTGGCATGATTTTCCGCAAATGCATTTAACAGAAAAGTTTTCCATTCAAAGCATTTGCGGAAAAGAGCATCTAGATTGGCATGGACGCTTTTCCGCAAAAGCATCCATGGCCAATCTAGACGTGCTTTTGCACAAAAAAGCCCCGATGGCCATTTTTGCAATCGGGACTTTTTTGCGCAAAACAAATCTGAGCTGTCTACACTGGCCCTTTTGCACAAAAGCTTTGCGCAAAAGGACTTTTGCCTGAATGGGAGCAGCATAGTTTTTCCGCAAGAAGCACTGATTTCAGACAGTAGGAAGTCAGTGTTCTTGCGGAAATTCAAGTGGCCAGCGTAGACAGCTGGCAAGTTTTTCCGCAAAACAGCTGCTTTTGCAGAAAAACTTGCCAGTCTAGACACAGCCATGGAGTATTCACTGTATACTATGCCCCATAAGAACAACAGGGCTAAAATTGAATTTAGCCAAATGCCAATTCAGATGTCTATAAAAACGTGTTGCTTGGTAGCTATGTGACAAGACAGTGGTGATACATGGGCCTCTTGGATGCAGCATGGCAAAACTTACCATTGATATTACAGGTCCATTTGACCATGTGCCAAGTAACTGTTGCAAGGCTATCACCTTGATCAACTGCTTTAGTATATGGCTGGAAGTGATGTTTACATCACAAGTTACCTCTGTTATGGTGATCAAGTTCTTATTGATGTCTTCAGCAAGAATCAAAACTTGAGAGAATTAGTATCAGACAACAGAATGCAATTTACCTCAACTGAAACTTTTCTGGCCGAGAGGAACATCAGACATAGAAGATCATCCATGTTTGTATGACCCTCAAACTTATGGAGAAATTGAATGATTCCACAGAAGTTTGAATCTTCAGCTCTTTTGGAAAGAAAAGCCTGGATAATCTTTGTTGCCATTTTCTTACAAATCTACAGTGCTCAGGGCCATGCAGCAATTCAAAGGTTACCACTTGCATTATTACATAGTAATAGGAGAGAAACGCATACTTAATTAAATGTTGCTGGTTTACAGGAACCTGCATTTGACATAACCATGTAGTGGACTATAAGAAAAATATTTAACAGAAACAACAAAAATATAAAACACCTACAGATAAATGTTGTTTATCTAAAATTTGAATGTGTCTCGTTTGTAAGATTACAAAACCCTGGAATCTTACAAAAAATAAAACCCCAGTTCTCATCTCCACTGAAAATTGTTGCAAAGAGAGCACCATACGCTTACAGACTAACCAATGGTTGGGTATGGAATGCTATTTATCTTGCACTGGCTTACCAAGAATAAAGCAGAGAAGTTTCAGATCGTCTAAGTGGTCTATATGATTTTATTTTGCCACTGACAATACAAGATAACTAGCAGGATGTTTGGCCTGTCAGATGTGCCATCAGAATCAAAGGGCCACCTGAAGGGATTGGAGATGGAGTTATGTAATTATTAAAGAAAAATTGGATTAGTTGTTGCTTACAACTAGAATTCTAATTGTAGTTGCATAATGATTGGTTTTTAGTTCTGGTCAAAGGCTGCTGCTAAGCTACACAATTTTCATCTTTTAATTGCCTCGTTGATGGTTTTTACTCTAGATCTCAGCCTCCCCTATTCCACAAGAAGCCAGTCAGAAAGGCTACTAGATGAAACATGGAACCATTCCTAAATACAAGATTCTCTGTTATTTATTCTTTCTGACAGGAAAAGAAGGGTTTTTATGGACAAAGAAAGCAACTAATTGTGTCCTTTGTCTATAATTTAAGTTTTTTCTGTATCTGATTTTTTTTCCTTTGCAAAACTTGAGTCATGCATCTTCCAGTTGTGTCTAGGGATTTATACAGAGCTTGTCATCATAGTATCTGAGTAGCTTAGAGAACTAAAACCAGTTCAGCCTTGGTGAGACTCTTCCTTTGAACACCTGTTGTTCATTAAAGTAAAATCTATAATAGGGAAAGTGGCAAGTATATTGATGTAGAAAATACACATTCTTCTAAGAAGGAGACACGAATAAAAGAAGCCTCAGCACAGCAGTGACATCTATTTACACGGGGGTTGCATGCACCTGTTCATTAGGCAATAACAAATGCTTACCATGGTGGTAGCTGCATCACACGGTACATATGCTGCTTCTGACATACATAACACCTCTTTAAGGAAACACATGGCCCCATATGTCACAAGAACTTGTTTACATTCTGCAATACAGTAAGGAAAAATATGTTTCATAATAAATGTTTTCATACTTTTTGTGTGTGAGGAGAGAATGGGAGTTTTACATCCTTACTGTCAGTCTTAACATGCTTTTGTATTGTTCTCATTCAGAGGTGTGTGGCTTTGTCTTAAAAGAACCTGAACTAACTGCCTGGGAGCCTAATATCCCCCCAACTTTAGACAGTTTGGATCTGAACTATGGGGATTCTGGGCACAAGTCTATGGAACAGACAAGCATTTTTAGAAGAAGCAAATTTGTGTGGGTGGAAGTCAGTGTATTTCATTATTTGTTTCTATTGAAGTTCAGCACTTTATCAAAAGGCAAATCACATAACATATAAAATGTCATCTGCACTGTCTGCACAACTCCTTTTATTATTGCTATTGCCCACCACAGTAGTAATGTCCCTGTATCTCACCCACTCATCATGAGGTGCAGAGACAAATAATTTTGTACTATGTTCACAAGGTTGACATATCAAGAACCCCTGAGTCATGCTATAAATGAACTACAGTATGGCTACAGGCAACTAGTGATGGGTCTGGGTTCAGATAAGTCTCCTCACATATTTCGGACACTTAAGGTCTTCTTCCTCAGATCATACTTTTTCCTTGACAACCAGGTTCTCACCACTGAAACTCTCCAGACCGTATAACTGAACTTCGAGTCATCCACTCCATCTTACTGCTAGATTGCGTCCTATAGTAAAACTTCTAGTATTAGAATATCCAAAATAATAGGGCTTTCATCTGGAAAATTATTCGAAGGCTAGGTCTCATTGATAGGAATATTATCTTTATTCTGCTCAAGTTTTCCTTTTCTGGGATTTATTTCAGTGCTAGGCTTGGAGTACTTTTGCAGAACTAACTGAATAAATGAAAATCAAAACCTCCATTTTACTCTGCCAGGGGAATGCAGTCTCCCATTGATTTTGATAAAGTGGGACTACCAGAGAGAATTGTGCAAATAGAGCTTGTATTATTTTGATGTACTCAATAGTAACTAAAGTATTGCTTTCACCACCATTCCCCGTCCTTCCAACAGTTCATTTAGTGGAAGAGAACAGAAGAATTAATATGTTTGCTGGTAGATCATCTAACAAAATCAACAAAGTTGACAATTATTCTGTAACATGCATACTACTGAGGGCCATTTATTTCATCACTTCTAACAAAAAATGTTAACCAGTGACACTAGGAAGTTAAAGAGTATCAAAGGGGTAGCCGAGTTAGTCTGAATCTACAAAAGTGGTGAGGAGTCTTATGCTCCAACACTTTGGTTAGTCTATAAGGTGCCACAGGACTCCTCGCCGCTTAGGAAGTTAAAGAAGCTGTACCTATATACAGTATGTTTCTTTATTTTCAGTATACAAAAGAACTAAACTGACTTTAAAAGTACTCAAGATGTTCCTGAATCTATATCCCTGGTATATCCCGAGAAATCAAGAGGCTTACAGTAGCTTTCCTGGATGGATTTGAAGCAGAAGAGAATAAGCCTATGGAGCATAATCAATGAATGGTCTGGAGCTGAGGACTAGATTCCTGTGTTTTAGTCTCAGCTATGCCACTAACTTCCAGTATGAATTTGAGCAAACTTCATTCAACTTCCCCATCTCTTAGTTAAACCAACTGTAAAATGGGTTTATCAATTGCCTCTCTCATAGCGTGTTGTGGAACTTGGTGGATATAAAGCACTTTGAAATTTTTTTATGAAAAAGACTATTTACGTTTTAAAATAATTATCAAGAAACCAAGAATGGGTTAAAAATCAATACTTAATGCAATGTCTTCTTGTTCATAAAGGGCACAACATTTAGTTATATGAGCTATTTTCCTGGTCTTTACATGCGCTCATATGGTGTTATGCTCAGAAATGAATTGGCTTTTGGTTGTACATATTAGGGTACGTCTACACAGCAGTATTCCGAAATAACTCTGATTACTCCCCTGTATTTTTGAGCAATATAGTTATACTCCTCCCTAGTCATCTGTCCAAGTTTTCACTTCTTATAAGCTTCCTTTTTGTGTTTAAGCTCACAAAGGATTTCCCCAGTAAGCCAATCTGGTCGCCTACTATATTTGCTTTTCTTACTGCGCATTGGGATGGTTTCTTCCTGTGCCTTTAATAAGGCTTCTTTAAAATACTGCCAACTCTCCTGGACTCCTTTCCCCTTCATGCTAGCACGCTGTGTAGATGCTTATTTTGAATTAGGGGGCCTCCAGCCCTTCCCAGGGTGCCCTGGTAGCCAGTCTGGGCACAACCAGGAAAACTCTTCTGCTCCTCGCCCCAGCCCCGGAGCCCTTAAAGGATAGACTCTGGCCACAGTTCCTGTGCCATCTGCATACCTGCCAGCACAGAACCAGCAGTCCGTGCACCTGGCCCAGCATAGGCCAGCAACCCAGTGGCATCTAGCCCTCCACCGCTCCCTAGGAGCAGGCTGGCAGCTCCCAGGTGCCTGCCAGGGGCTGCAAAAGGTGGTCACCTTCCTGGTCTAGTGCGGAGATCGTGGCCCTCATTGAGGTTTGGGGAGAGGCCTCCAATGTTCACAATCTCCACACTAGACCAGGAATGCAGCTGTCTACAGGTGGATGGCTGATTGCTTAGCCACCAAAGGCCACATGCACACCCAGGAGCAGGTGTGCATGAAAATAAAAGAGCTGTGGCAGGCCTATGCCAGGGGCTGACCTGGACCCCTGCCACTATTATGATGCCCTGGACCGCATCCTGGGGGGTCAGATGGTCCGTGTCCCCCAGTTGGTCATCGACCCGGGGGCAGATGGCCCTGCCCATGACACCGAGGAGGAGGAGAAGGCTGGCCAGGAGCCGCAGGAGCCTGGAGGGAGCATGCCCCAAACCCAGGACCCCCGAGCCATCCCAGCAAGCTTGTCGCCAGTGTCATCCAAGGCCAGAGAGGCATCAACATGTGAGTACCATCACTGTCCTCTTGGGTGAGATGGGGCGGGGGCGGGGAGAAGAAGGAGACCAGGGACTGTGAATGTAGGCATTGCTGACCACAGAGCACGCAGCAACCTGTGCATGTTCCACGAGGAGTACAGGTAGTTCGGAATAGGAAGCCTAGTCCGAACTACCTAGTTCATGCTGCGTTTAGCCGCGGGCACAGAGTCCGAACTAGTGGACATTTAAAAATGGCGGCGCCCGGCAACATGCAAATGAAGCCCAGGAAATTCAAATCCCGGGCTTCATTTGAAACTCCGGTTGCCTACATTACCACCCTAGTTCGAACTAGGGTGGTAGTGTAGACATACCCTGATTAAGTGGTTTCAATTTAGTGGATCTGGTGAAGACATGCTAAGTCAGTGGTGGGCCAGGGTCATATGCAGCCCATTGTGGTTCTGTGTGTGGACCGTGAGACATTTTGTTTACTGTTGCTCACATGCAGGGCTGGCTGATTCTTCTGGTTTCTGTCTGTGTAAAGGAAGAATATGTGAAGTGAGATGTGTGCTGACTGTGAGAGCTATGTGCTCCTTCTGCATCCAATCAAATGCGGCTATAGTTCAGTCAGCACACCCTCCCAACAATTGTTTACAGTCAGGCTCTAAGATAAAACCAGATTTGCTCCTGTCTCACAGAGAGAGACAGTAGGGGTCAGTTCAGGTTTCCCATAAACCAGATTTACTTTTCTTTGGTTCCGGAGTTAGTGGATTTTGTGCACCCCCTTAAGCTCTTAGGTAGGGACAAAAATAAGGGGTTCAGTGTGTGAGACAGGGCTGCCAGTGAGTGGCATAGGGATGGGGTCCAGGATCTGGGAGGGAGGTGGGATGCAGAAGGGGGAGAGGTAGTGAGGTTTGGGTGGGAGGTAGGGTGCAAAAGCAGGCTAAGAGTAGGGTATCTGGCCAGGTGAAGGGAGCTGGAAGAAGGAAGGGTGTCAGAGCAAGTTGGGGGTGCAGGGTCTTGGTAGGGGGAGGAGAGTGAGTGAGGGGAATTGAGGTGTGGAGGTCTGGGCATGAGGGGGGATGCTTACCTGGCTTTGCACCCTTTTGCAGTGGGGAAAGCCTCATGCGTCACTGCGCTGCTGTTCTCCCAGCATGGTGGGGAGTGGGAGGGAGCTCAGAACCCCCCTCCAAGGCTGCAGCACCAACTCTGGCTTCCTGCTTGGAGGGTATGCGGAGGTGGTGTGTGTGAAGAAAGCCCCAGCCTTCCCCGCTAGACTCAGCTTGCAGCAGAGAGCGGCAGAGCCATGCACTGCTGCTCTCCCATGGGGATGGGAAGGGCCAGGGGGAAAGAGATTAGCAGTGCATGGAATGTACCTGCCAAGCCCTGGAGTGCCCCACCTTGCAGTGCCCCAGTGGGCTCCGTGTGGCCCCTTCCAGGACTGAAGCAGCAGCTTCAAGGTGGGTTTTGCCTCAGATCCAGCCACCCTCACCCCCTCTGGTGGAGGTGGCAGCTGCTGTAACAACAGGTGGCCACCTGGGGTACGTCTAGACTACATGCCTCCGTCGACGGAGACATGTAGATTAGCCAGATCGGCAGAGGGAAATGAAGCCGCGATTAAAATAATCGCGGCTTCATTTAAATTTAAATGGCTGCCCCGCTCTGCCGATCAGCTGTTTGTCGGCAGATCGGGGCAGTCTGGACGCGCCGCGCCGACAAAGAAACCTTTCTTGATCGGCACAGGTAAACCTGGTTTCATGAGGCATACCTGTGCCGATCAAGAAAGGCTTCTTTGTCGGCGCGTCGCGTCCAGACTGCCCCGATCTGCCGACAAACAGCTGATCGGCAGAGCGGGGCAGCCATTTACATTTAAATGAAGCCGCGATTATTTTAATCGCGGCTTCATTTCCCTCTGCCGATCTGGCTAATCTACATGCCTCCGTCGACGGAGGCATGTAGTCTAGACGTACCCCTGGAGATGGAGGAGGATGCAGTGTGGCCGGACCAAGGGCCCCGTGAGGGGAGGAAGGAGGCCACACAGCGTGTGGGGTGGGGCAGCAACAGTGAGTAGTAGGGGCTCGCCGGGACTCAAAAAGTGCTCCAGACTCTGGAAACCACGCACCACTGAAATCCACCTAGGCTGCCCACCAGCAAAATGCCCCGTCTGTATGTGTGTGTGGAGAGGGAAAGGAGGCTATTGCTACTGCACCAACCTGGCATGAGCCTGTCCCGCTCATGGGAAGGGAAATGGCAACGCATGGAGCCATGGGGGGCTAGTATTCCCCACACACTGGATTGGGTGTGAAGATTCACGTGCCAATGAAAATCAGCTTGCGTGCCACTTACGACATGTGTGCCGTAGGTTGCTGACCCCTGACCTAAAGATCTCTATCAGGCATTCTTACAACTTAAATACCCACCCAAGGAAGTGAAAAAAACAGATTGACAGAGCCAAACAAGTACCTAGGCATCAGCTTCTTCAAGAGAGGCCCAAAAAACAAAATAACAGAACACCACTGGTCATCACCTGCAGCCCCCAACTTAAACCCCTCCAGTGTATCATTAACAATCTACAATCTATCCTGGAAAACTAACCCTCACTCTCATAGGCCTTGAGGGACAGCCCAATCTTTGCCTATAGACAACCCCCTAACCCGAAACAAATTCTTTCCAGCAACCACGCAGCACATCTCAAACACACCCAGGAACCCACCCCTGCAATTACTGCAATGACAACTCTGTCCACACATCTACACAAGCAATATCACAGGATCTAACCACATAAGCCACCATACCAGAGGCTCATACAACTGCACATCCTCTAAAGTGATATATGTCACCAAGTGCCAGCAATGTTCCTCTTCCATGTATATTGGTCAAACTAGATATTCTCTACGACAAAGTATTAATGGACACAAATCAGATATTCGAAATGGCAACACACAGAAACCCATTGGGGAACATTTTAACTTGCCTGGGCACTCATGAATGGATCTAAAAGTGGCTACCCTCTTACCAAGTAATTTCAGGAACCAGCTGGAGAGAGTGTCTGTGGAAATGACCTTCATATGCAAATTTGACACATTCACCCAAGGACTGAACAGAGACATGTCTTGGTTGGGCCATTATATTCAACACCTAAATGACATCACAAGCTAAGTATCGGGCACTTACAGCCCACTCTATTAGCCTCATTTAGAATGGACACTTTAACAATTTTTCCTCCGCTCCCTCCCTTCCGTCTTTTTCTGCTATATGTTTGTACCCCTGGGCTTCCTGACTCCATTCATCTGTGCCCATGAAAGCTCATGATACTATCTATATTTTTTGGTTCGTCTCCAAGGTGGTAAAGGACCATTCATTGTTTTTTAAGCTTTTTCAGTTACAGACTCACACGGCTCCCCCTCTGAGACTTTTGAACATGCAAGATAGAGTAACTCAGACCATTAATATAGATCAGCCCAAACAGTGCACTTGATTCACTCCATGAGTTGATCAAAACCCAGAGATGATTTCTCTTTGGTTCTCAGCCTATTCCAGCAGACTACTTTGGATCCCTGGTGACAATAAAACTACTTGAGGTGAAGAATTGCTCCAAAGACCTGGGCCTTAGTGATTATGACGTATTTTGAGCTCTTTGCACCACAGGTATTATATGCAAGTGTAGACTATTATTATTTTCAATGAATATAGAAATGGAAAATTGAGTGATCATGGCTGGAGTCACTACGGGTGCTTATTGGTTCCTATGCCATTTTATCATGCCCAAACCATTAGGTAGAACATTCAATGAATTCACAGCTTACGGGGTACAGATCAAAAAAGCCTTTTTTAATTTTTGGAAAATCAGTTCATGTTGTCACCTCCGTTGGATGGTGAAGGATGAAGTTGCTATTTTGAACAGTGAGCTTTGAATACAGAACTATTGTTGATTATTGTAATTCTCTATACTGTATCTGTGTGTGAAACCACCAACATTAAAAAGGTTCTGTTAGTTCAGAGCACAGCATCTTGTTAGTAGCAACTCATGCTACTGAGAGACATCACCCCAACATTACTCCATTCTCTCCACTGAATACATTCAAAATTTCAGTTCCTATTTTTGAAGACCCCTATTATCTAAGGGATTGTCTCATTTTGTGTTATCATGGCCTCCCATTACAGCAATACTCCAGGGGGACAAGAGGGCTGCCAACCTCAAGAGAGAAACTCATGGCTTCAGGAGGTAGACATTTCTCAGTGCCTAGCCCTAAAGCCTAGGATTCACTCCCAGCTAAGCTCACAGCATTTGTGACTTTCAGCACTCAGAGGGGAAAAAATGCAAACACCTCTTTTTTGACTGGTTTTCCTACAGTCTCATTACAAAAATAAGAACCAGACAAAAAACAAATTAAGCTGAGTCCTGCTGTCTGGATTGCAGAAGGAGGAAGACAAGCTTAATAACACTGGAAAACATTTAAGAGCCGGTTCAGGAAAGCGAAAAAGCACAGTTTTAAATCCCATTGAAGGCATTAGGAATTAAACATGTGCTTGAAGTTAAGCAAGTGCTTGAGTGCCATGTTGTACTGGGGTGTTAGATGATGATGCAGGCATCATATAGGAACCTAGCTGGATGGAAATCAATTTTAGGTATTTTCAGACTTAGCAGCTGTAGCTTCATTTATGAATAACTCCCTGATTTTTAAAATTATCCATGTAATTCACAAAAAAGCAAAACAAACAAACAAAACAAAAGAACCCCAAAACCAAAAAACTGTTTTAATTTCCTATAGGCAGAAGGAATGATAACTAAAGTTATTTTTCTTCTCTTATTAAAGACTGATCTTTGATTCAAGTGATTTTCTTTTCTCTCACTCCAAATTCCAACCCCCTTTCTCCTTAAAGAATGAGCCCCCGGACTGTATTTGCATTTATAAAGAGACTATGAGGTGAAGAAAACAGACTTCCTACATCATGTTTGGACATAGTATTCATGTTCAGGTAGCTTTTATTTTAATATATATTTGACACAAGTGTATTATTCATTACAGCTCCATGAATAGAGCCCTTTATATCTTATTTTATTGTGCCCAGGACACATTTTATTACATAATAGAATACTTTATTTTGGTGCTTATTAATATCTTCTAAAAGAGAGTGAAATTGTCACTGTCTTCAACTGTGTATGGGGAAAAAGTCTCTTTCCAGGTGCCTTTTAATGCGGTATTTATTGTTACTACATTTTTGGGTTCTTGTCTGTTAAATGTGCTACTGAAAACTGGAATGAAGTCACCTACATATTAATTTCCTCTCTGAACTCGATTGAAGTACTAACTTTCATTTACTTAAGTGTCTTGCTTAAAGCAGGGTGCTGACAAGCTTCATGAATGGAAGAATGGCATCATTTAAAAAAAGAAATTAACTTTAAGTTCCTATATAAGACCTATCCCCTGGTACTATGAAAATAGCATACAATGTTCCATTGGTCGGAAGCCAAGCTTTTTTGATTTATGCTTTTTAAAACATAAAAAACAATATGATGGAAACATACACACACTCGGCGCCACACTTAATCATTTTTCCTGAAGTGTCTGATTGGGTCATTAAAAAAATCTAAAAGATGAGACAAATTTTATTTTGCTATCATATTCTGTGAGTGGTTTCTAAGAAATATTGTTTCATCACTACAGGGAACTAGAACTTGCTAATACCAGAGCCAAGGAAAATTTTTGAAAATTGTTATTGTAGTGTTTATCTAGTGAGATCATATTTTTCCTTGTTGAAGCACAGGTGCAAAATCTAAATACATTGGTCCCAATAGTACAATTTTCTAACCATTTCCTTTCTTTGCAGGCCTAGCAAACTTAGCCCACTATTAACAGGCTACCAAGGACCACTCTAATTCTCAATTTCTTCATCCTGCCATGGCAAAAAATCCAGAATCTTTCTGCCGTTGGAGAATTTATACAGTATTTGGTCTGGTCATATTTTTTTTCCCAAGGCCCATTCAACCTATGTGATAGCATCTGCTGGGACCAGGGAAACAGACAGGCAGAATCTTTGCAAATGGAAATGCCAGGGATGGATCAGATGCCAGATGGTAAGAATGTTAACTCATAATAGGGTTAGAGGGTTCTTTTGCTTTAATAAAAATGGAGGCAAAACCCTTTTGCAATGAGCCTTTGCCAACCCTCTGATGACAGGAATTGCCAAATATAAATCAGAGTGATAATCTCCTTTGTTGGGGATTCAGATCCACATTTCCAGCTTGGAAGAGAAAATCTTTTCTTGGTTCTTAATTCAATCACATACCCAACTGGCAATCTTGCATATCAAAATGGGAATCCTGGGAGGCTGTTGGAATATGCAGATCAACAGAAGCTAATTAGTATTTACTTGCAGCCATCCTTAACTGATTGGCAGCACAGCTGTGGGGACCAAACAAATCATGCTGAGTTGCATATTTGTGAGGCCACCTGCCACTTGGTGGAATCTAAAATTGTGTAAACTACCACTTCATAATAACTCAGTGACCTTAGTTTTTGAAGTAATACTGAATAGACATATTTGGCTAAGTGTATAATTAGTGCTTATTTCACCTGACATGCAGTTCAGCAATAGACTGTGCAGCAATACCTTCTTAATTTGACATGTTGATGTCTTAATTAAGATTGACAACTTGTTAGAGAGGTGCAGTATTTTCCATGCAGGCTGATATGTACCCATTAGTACCGACTTCACTACCAATATGAAACAATGCACTTTTATGGCTTTATACACATCCCAGTCGTTCAAGGTTGAACACGAGAACATTGAAAGAAAAAAGTCTATTTCCTGTATAAGTTTATTTAAGTATTTTATTGCCTATGCTCAGAATATAAATTGGGAGAGGATGGCGGGGAGAAGAGAGATAGGAGGGGAAATCATAGAAAATGAAAATATCAAGCAGCGCAACAAGGAAAATAGAGGAGACAGGCATATGCAGACAGAAAGAATTTCAGCAACATGGTAGTATTTGGAACATGGTGGTTAAGTGAAAGTCAATGGAGTCACAATGATATACCCTAGAAAGCTTAGAGGAGAATGATACCTTTCATTGCTAGGTAAATGAAGCAGATTTGTGGACTGGTTGGTTCTTCCCCATCTGGATAATGGGGCTATCCATATTTCAGGATGCTCATGCTGAAGCACAGCAAAGAAGGTGAGAAAGATCCAACATGTCTGCATGTGATTAGCTAGATTTTTGGCTGAGGTAAATTGGCTTCAGTATTCTGGCTTACACCAACAGAGAATTTGGTCCTAAATTCAGAATATACCAAGGAAGATTGAAAGGGGAGACGTAAATCTATATGGCAATGTCTGGAAGATTGTGGAGAGATGAAATTTCATTCTCTTCATACCAATGAAAATAAATTGACCCTAGTTCAAATGATAACTCATAGTTTGCACCATCTGAAAGAGCCAACAATATGATGGGGAACAATAGATCAGGTAGGCCTAAAAAGATTTCATAAGAAAGCCAGTGCATCATGAAAAACAGCTGTTGGGGAACAATTCAGTTTCTTTGTACCTCATTATTACTGTATTCTTATGTGATTCATGGTAGCACTTGGGAGGTACACTGGCCCCTGTGTCCTTGCCAAAATTTGAATTACCAGGTGGGGTGCCCCCTGTGACCCTCCCTGCCCCTCTGGGTGGTCTTCCCTGTACTCCTCACCCACAGGCACCAGTCGCCACTGACTACTACAAGATACATTTGGATGTGGGCAGACATTTTAAGAGTTCATCTACTGCTGGATATTGTTCCTCACTCGAGATCATGCTGCTTTGTTATGGTATCCCAATCACACCCTTTATCAGAAAGAGAAAATCTTATGCCTCGCAGGAAATGCAACAAAAGAAAAATTAAAATATTGTTTGCATCCCTATTCAATGAGAGAAATGTAGGGTAAAGATGCAAAAGAACAACCATGGACATTTTACAGGGAAAAGGAAAAAAATAATGCTGAGGACAAGCAAAGATGAGAGCTCCAATGGGCTAGGATTTTTCTAAAGTGTCTACTGATGTTGGGTGCCCTATGTGAGACACTCTTAGGCCTGATCTACACTAGGGAATATGTTTGGATTAAGATTCGCAACTTTAGCTGTGTTACTTTGATTTAAGCTACGCAGTTATCTTAACTCAATTTTGGAGCCGTCTACACTGCAGGAAGTCGAATGGAGAACAGTCTCTCTTTGACTTCCCTTACTCCTTGTGGAAGCAGGATGAGCAGCATAGACCGGAGAGCCCCACTCAGTTCCAATTAGCTTGTCTTCACTAGACCTGCTAATTTGAACCCCAGAAGATCAACTGCAGCTGCTTCGATCTTCTCTATAGTTTAGACATGGCCTCTCTGGAAACAAGGCTCTTTTAAGGTGTCTTAGACTAAGGCACTACCACCAGACACATCTAAAATTCTTGGTCCTGGATTGTTGTCATGAGATCTATAACAGGCAGCAATAAACAAATAAATAATCAAATCCAAAGCAAAGAAGTGTTAAAGATCACTAGCGGATTCTTTGAAATCTCTTGGCTCAGAAGTTGTATTACTTGCAATAGACTAAAGAGAAGCTAGTGTAATACTTGGGGGTTGTAGAACTTCTACTTGGCTTGGCTACCCTCACCATCATCATTTATGTGCACTAACCTCCATCCTGCTACCTTTCTGTCTCTCAGACCTGGAATCTAATATAACCAGAGATATCTTTTCCATCTGGGCATCTCTTCCAGAGTATTGAGGAGTGAATGGTGAGGGATGCAATAAATTTACTAATCTTCTTTCCAACTGTGATATTTGCTTCTGTTTTTGGCTTTGTTGCTGTTAAGGCTGCATCCATTCATACCTCCAGGTTGACTCTCATCAGCTTTCTCAGCATGAACTTAGATTAGACCTGGGTAGTGTACTAAGGAGCTACCATGGGAAGTAACAGTTGCTACAGGTTGAAACTCTCTAAACCGGGTCTCTCTGGTCCGGCAACTTCCATGGATGTTACAGAACTAGACAGTCCAGATGGAGGGTCAGTGACAGGGAGCGATATGGGGCCGGCAGGGCAGAGGACTGCTCATAAGCTGCTGGTGGGGCCACTAAGCACACAGCAGCAGGGCTGGGAGACCCGGCATGTGGATGTGTGGTGGGGCTAGGAGCCGCAGCAGTGGTGGCGATGGCCCAGTAGGCAGTAGGACCTAGAGCCAAGACACATAGCTGCTCAGTGAGGCAAGAGCCCCAGCATCTGGCTGCCCAACAGGGCCAGGAGCCATGGTAGTGGCAGCTGCGCAGCGGAGTTAGCAGGGCAGCGAGGCTGGCCGGACGCAGGTAGAGAGATAGCCAAGACGCCAGTGGGCCAGGTTAGGGCTGGGAGAGGGGGTGGTGGCAGGGGTGCCAGAAATGACCTCCCTTGGTCCAGCAAAATCCCTTATCCAAGACTGGTCAGATCTTGAATGAGGGAGGTGCAACGTGTAGTTGAATAGGTCGCACACTTTCCTTGGAGACGGTACGTAAGCAGTGCCACAGTGTGGGGTAAGGTGCTATGCTAGTGGAGGCCATAAATAGAACAGAACTAGACTCATAACAATCTGTGGCCATTAATGAACACAGATCTTTCACCATTCTCATTCCAGTAGGCTGCATGCAGTTTGCACATTAATTGTGTTCTGTCTATGTAAATGTCCCTCCCCATCCCCTGCAGTTTCAGTGGGAAGCAGTATTCTTCACTCCCTAAATCTAAACAGTTTTACAGCATCTTTGCTCACTGGTTTGCAGTTGTCGTGCTCTGCCCTGGCTCGGCTGCACTTAGGTGGGAGAGAGGGGAGTAAAGTCATTTCTGGGCATTCCATTTTAAAAAGACTTCAGGAATGGAGGCGCAATGAGAGAAGCGAAGTGGCCTGGCTGTCTGAGCTAGCTCGGCATCCTGCTCTCTTGTGGTGTGAGTTTGAAGGTTTGACCCTTGAGCTGACAGTTGTTCCTAAGGAACATCACAAAATATTGAGACAGCAGCTTCCCCTCTAGCATGAGCTGCAGCATCAGGAGCAATCAGATGTACCTCAGAATGGCATGGCAGGCGGTAGCGGTTAGTTGCTATCATGGTATCCCTGTGATGTTTATTTATAGGGTGTGTGTGCAAGATATTTCACCATTATAAAAACATTGCACATTGCTGATAAAGCACAGTTACAGGTAACAATTTATCAGAAAATACCAAAATACCCTGATGATTTTCATACATTATGGAAAGTAAGGACTTTTTTGATTAGTTGGTTCATCTGCCTGCCCACTGCATGAGTCAGTCCTACTAGCCCTTGATAATGTTTGTTCTGAGCTCTCCTGCATTGTCAATAAAGTGGTTCCCACGTTTGGAAGCCATGGAGAGAGAGAATTAACTTCTTGCTCTATGACTTGCCCTTTCTACAGTCGTATTACATTACTGACCCATGCTTCACAGGGCTAATGAAATAGCTGTTTCCCAGGTGTTTCCCTCCTACACTGAATGGCTATGTCTACGCTACAAGGTTTTTGCACAAAAACAACCATTTTTGTGCAAAACCCAGCAGAGTGTCCACACCTCGAGTGCGTTTTTGCACAAGTAAATTGGCAGTACAGAGGGTTTTTGCCAGTAGAGTTATTCCTCTCGCCATGAGGAATAACTCCTTTTTGAGCTACAGCTCTTGCACAAAAAGGCAGGTGTGGATGCTCCAAAGGGGTTTTTGCACAAGAAACCCCTATCGGCAAAAGCACAGGTGCTCTGATGGCCATTCTGTGAAAGCAAGGGTATGTCTACACTACAGCGCTAATTCGAACTAAGCTAATTCGAATTAGCGCATCCAGACTAAAAAACTAGTTCGAATTAGCGTTTTGCTAATTAGAACTAGCATGTCCACACAGAGTGGACCCTGAACAGAGGTTAAGGATGGCCGGAAGCAGTGCCGGCAGGGCATCAGAGTAGGACTTAGAGCGTGGAGCTGCTGTCTCAGGCTAGTCGAGGGCTGTGTTTAAAGGGACCCGACCCCCACCCCAGACAGACAGTTCTCAGGGGTGCCCCGCTTGCAAAGCAGTCCTGGCTTGGATTGCCCGGAGTACCCACACTGGGCACATCACAGCACTTGGACATCAGACCGGCTGCACTTGCCGCAGGCTGCCATCTGGGGAGAGGGAGCAATTGGGGGGCTGCAGGAGAGCTTCCACCCCGAGGAGCCCGCAGAGCCACCCCAGTCCTCCCCATCGGGGGCTCGTACCCCATTCCTCCCTCACCTCCTTCCACTTACCCTTCCCTAGCCCCCCTTCCTGATGTACAAAATAAAGGACAATTGTGTTCAAAAATATAATCTCTCAGTGGACCACCTTGATTTTCATGCAAACCTGCTCCTGGGTGGCCAGGCTGGCAGCTCTCCTGCCCTAGACGGCCGCTTTCCTGTGCCTAGTGCGGAGGTTGTGGACGAGGTCCATGGTGTCTGCACTGGACCAGGCGGGTGCCCGCCTCTTGTGGTCCTGGGCAAGCTCCCGGGAGCCGCCAGCCTGGTCCCGGGAAGAGGGGGAGGGCTGGGGGGCATCGGGTGGCTTGCACCTGGCACGGGCACCGTAGCCAGCCCGTGCCCCTTTAAGGGGTCCGGGGCCGGGAGGGGGGCAATAGAGTTTCCCTGGTGTTGGCCAGAGTGGCCACCAGGGAAAGCTGGGGAGGGCTAGCCTCCCACTAGTTCGAATTAAGGGGCTACACACCCCTTAATTCGAACTAGTAAGTTCAAACTAGGCTTAGTCCCTGTAGAATGAGGTTTACCTAGTTCGAACTAAGTGCTCCGCTAGTTCGAATTAAGTTCGAACTAATGGAGCGCTAGTGTAGCGCCTATCAAAGTTAATTCGAACTAACGTCCGTTAGTTCGAATTAACTTTGTAGTGTAGACATACCTCAAGAGCTTTCTTGCGTAGTGCAGTGTGGACGCTCTCTTGAGCAAAAGCACATTGCTTTTGCAATGCGCTTTGAGGTGTGGATGAACTTTTGCACAAGACGTTTTTGTGGAAGATCTCTTCTGCAAAAGGCTTCTTGCACAAAAACCTTGCAGTGCAGATGAAGCTAATGTGTTAGCAGAATATTCTTCCCTTGATCTATCACACTGGATTTTGTTTTTTACCCTCTTCACTTCTAATTCCCTTTGCTGTGTTTCTCTGTGCTAAATGGTATTTACAGGTCCTACTATTAAAGTTGATTTGTGAATTTCATTAGCATGCTCTTCTGTCCATCCTCACTCATTAAGCTTTTATATCAGACTAGACACAAACACAATGCCTGTCCCTCCTGTTTTCCAAAGCTATGTAAGTAAGCATCACCTTCTTTCTAAAAACCTCTGAAACAGGAGGTCAGTCCAGGAAGTGGCTTCTCTCAGAGACACTGTGTTTTAGTGTGAAGAGGCCAGTGTCCTACTTAGGTTTTGAATGTGGCTTTTGACCTCTCAAGCTTCAGTTTCTGATTCTGTAAATGGCAGGGATTACCCAGATTCACTTCATGAGTAAATGTTCATCATAAGGTGCAAGTTAACATGTCTAAAGGTCTTACCTGAGACTCAGACCTTGTTGTGTCAAGCACTATAGAGGTGTGCAGAAGTACGCAGACCCTGTCTTGGAGGGTGTATAGTCGTGGGGCAGATTTCAAAGCTACAAAGGCAAGTTAGGCACTCAACTTCCATTAATAGATAATACAGAGCGTAGGAGAAAATAAATAATATAATTACTTCTGGAGTCCCCTTCCTCAGTCTGCCAGGTAGGCTGCCTAGGACTCAGGAACTTCCCAGGTTCCTTGGCTCAAAGGCAACAGGCCATGCAGATTACTGTGGAATTGGGGAACCAGGAGCTGCCTAACACCTGGAACCAGATGGCTGCTGGTGTCCTGGGACATCCAAGGTGCCTGACTCCTTTGAAGCTCACCAAGTGGGGATTCAGAAACACAGCTTCAGGTCTAATAGAGAACTGGGGGCATGGAAGCCCTGAGAGCATTAGCTCTGAGACTGCCAGCTAGACTGGACCCCTGGGCTTCCAAGCTGCCAGCTCCCTTTCACCCCACTAGGCAGAATTTCATTTTTCAGTTGCGGAAAAAAGGACTTTTGATTTTTCAAAAGTAACTTTTTTAGATTTCTGTTCCACAGTGAATTTTAATTGTTTTCCTTCTGCATTCCCAATCAGAACAAAAAAATATTAAAAATAGGAAAATGCTCTGCAAAATGGAAACTCAGCTTTCTTCCCAGCTCTTATGCTCGTGAAATAACGTGATTTGTGACTGTGCCATATTCTGTTACATCACACTGTGTAATTGACAACCTGATGAAAAATGTGCTTGTCGCATTGCTTTACGTGGCAAAGACATCCTGGCTGTGTCTACACTGGCACCTTTTTCCGGAAATGCTTAAAACGGAACAGTTCTCTGTTATAAGTATTTCCGGAAAAAGTATTTCTGGAAAAAGTGTGTCTACATTGGCAGGATGCTTTTCCGGAAAAGCACTTTTTCCGGAAAAGCGTCCGTGGCCAATGTAGATGCGCTGTTCTGGAAAAAAGCCCCGATCGTCATTTTCGCAATTGGGGCTTTTTTGGGGAAAAGATTACTGTGCTGTCTACACTGGCCCTTTTCCGGAACAGTTTTCTGGAAAAAGGACTTTTGCCCGGGCGGGAGCAGCATAGTTTTTCCGGAAAAGCAGCTGATTTCTTACAGTAAATCGTCACTGCTTTTCTGGAAATTCAAAGGGCCAGTGTAGACAGCTCGCAGCTTATTCCGGAAAAGCGGCTGCTTTTCCGGAATAAGTGGCCCAGTGTAGACACAGCCCCTGTGTTCTGCTAAATAGATAAAAGGGGTAAATTATATGGTGAAATTCCAGGATTCAGTACATTATAAGAAAATACAGAGGTCAGCTTAAGGGCCACAACAATGAATCGGACCCTCTCTGTTTCTAGCACTTTTGGTGGAGCTTGTAAGAGATAAGACTGAAGGTGATGGTATCAGAGTAGCTGAGCCACTTCTTCCCTGACTTGATTAGCCTCATTAACACTGGACCTACACTTGATATGTAACACATTTCTTTTGTTGTGTGTGTGTGTGTGTGTGTGTGTGTGTGTGTGTGTGTGTGTGTGTATATATATATATATATACACACACATACCCCCCAGCCTCTGTACTTTCCACTCCAATGTATCTGAAGTGGGTTTTATCCACAAAAGCTAATGCCTTAATAAATCTGTCTCTAAGGTTCCACAGGATTCCCTGTTGTTCTAGCTGTTGGGTCATTCATATTCTAATACGGACACCATGTTAATACACGTGAGAATTTCATTTTCTGAGGCTCACTAGGGGTATGTCTCCACTACCACCCTAGTTCAAATGTAGGCAACTGAAGTTGCAAATGAAGCCCAGGATTTGAATTTCCCGGGCTTCATTTGCATCTTGCTACGCGCTGCCATTTTTAAAGCCCCGCTAGTTCAGACTCTGTGCCCGCGGCTACACACGGCACAGACTAGGTAGTTCGGATTAGGCTTCCTATTCCAAACTACCGTTACTCCTCATGGAACGAGGTGTACTGGTAGTTCAGAATAGGAAGCCTAATCTGAACTACCTACTCCGTGCCGTGTGTAGCCGCGGGCACGGAGTCCGAACTAGCGGGGCTTTAAAAATGGCGGCGCCCGGCAAGATGCAAATGAAGCCCGGGAAATTCAAATCCCGGGCTTTCGCCTACATTAACCACCCTAGTTCGAACTAGGGTGGTAATGTAGACATACCCTTGGCGAGTTACAGTTTATCGGGTGGGATGCAGGAAGCACCTCTGTTCTGCAGATCAGACTAGATGATTGCAGTGGATACTTAATGCCTTAAAAATCAATAAACTTATAAGACTCTCTACTTCCTACTAATGATGAAAGTAAGTCAATTCACAGATGCATGAGGTATTTTCATTTAATGGCAAACATCCATCCTTCGTAACTAACTGAGATCCCAGGAGTTGCAGGACAGTTCATGCATCAGACAGATGACGGGAAACCTCTTCATTAGGATTCATTCTGACTTGTGGTGATGCTATAGGTAGTTAATGTGATGGTTCCAGTTTAAAGTACTGGGCAGTGTAAATGGAAACTCTTTTCTCTAAAGATTTTGTGTCTGCTTTTCTATCCTGTAAAATAACAAAAAAGACTAATCTTAAAAATGCTGCTAATGACCGTAACCAAAATATTAACAGTAGTAAACAAGAATACATTTGCTCGTAACTTGTCATATCAGTGTAATAAATTAAGCCAGGAACACATTAACATTTGACAGCTTAAACAATGCAGGAAAAAATACAAACCTCACAGGGACTACGTGAAGCATGTTGGCAGTTTAACAGACATTTTGAGATGCAGATACATATATCAACCTCTCTGAATTTAGTCTTGATAACTCCTTTTCCAGTGTGTGCCAAAACACTGCCATCCAAAGACTAATGAGCTCCAGATTTGTTTATTTTTGGTGTCTAAGGCAGATTCATGAGCCCCTGAACCCATTTTACAGCAGTCATGTGATTTTATCATACATCAGCAGACACAAACATTTCTCTCTAAATTAATGAATATAGAGCATATAAAATATCTTGTAAGAAAGATTTGCCTGTCCATCTTATACAAGGGACCTTATCAAACCTTTCAGAAGACTCGACTGAATGAGTAGTCCTGCACTATTTAGTGTATTATAAGTTTCATCCTTGTTTCTGTTCATGTTCTAAACATACATGTTCTGTATGGTAACAAATATTGGAAATAAATCTTGTAATTAGAGCCACGTGAGCTGATGTGGACCATCAAGATGGCATGACATACAAACAACAAATGTGTACATATGGATTTCTTGCTTTAACTTTTTGCATTATCTATAAACCTTAGCACAACCCTAGGACAGCATTATTATTTTGGAATAACTCACATTATTCCGAAATAACAAAGAGTGCATCTACACAACAAGCCATGGAGGACTTCTTACTCTGACTCCTGTAACCCTCATTTCATAAGGAGTAAGTCAAAGGAAGAGTGTTCTTTTTTGACTTCCTGCTGTGTAGACAGTGTCAAAAGCCAAATTTAGCTATTTCAACTTCAGCTATGCAATTGATGTAGCTGAAGTTGCATAGTTTAATTCAACTTTAGCCCTGATGTGTAGACATAGCCCTAGAGTGTTTATAAAGAAATATTGTGCCCTTGCTGCATAGAGGTAAAATTGCTTCCTTTTGTTTCCTTTTTTGGATGTCTAATGCTTTTTGGCTTTTTATTGTTTTTCTATTGTGATTTTATGATTTATAATTGTCTGCTAAGATCTGCTCACTTTTGCTGGTGATGCCGATTCTACAAATAAATGTCACCAAGCTTAATATATTACATTTTGCAGAGATTTTTGCAATGGAGCAAAGTAATGGAGTCTGGCAGTTTCCTCTTAGAGGTTTCAGTTGGTTTGGGCCAGAAGTGATCACTGTGATCATCTAATCTGACCTCCTGTATACTGCAGGACACAGAACCTTACCCACCCACTTCTCCCATAAACAAACCTATAACCTCTGATTGAGTTACTGAAGTCCTTAATTAATGATTCAAAGACTTCCAAGTACAGAGAATCCACCTTTTACTGTAGTTCAGACCAACAAGTGTCCCATCCCCATATCACAGAGGAAAGCAACCCTCCTGCGCCAGTCTCTGCTAATTTGATCTGTAGGAAAATTATTTTATCAACTAATTTTTGTTCAGTGATATGAAGATTGTGAGCCAGACACCTGGGCCTTATAAGGCTACACAAATGTAAAGCTTAAACAGCTACAGGTTGAAACTCCATAATCCGGACTTCCCTCTTTGGGCAACACCCTTGGTCTGGCATGATTGAGTTTACCCTGTAGGACCAAGATCATTACTAGACTATGGGGTCGAGAGAAGGAAGCCTTGGGCAGCAGTGGGAGACATTGGGGGAGCGCAGAGCTTCCCTCCCACTAGGTGGCAGCAGAGCTGGGGGTCAAAACATGCCCCCAGTGGCAGTAGAGCTGTGGGAGGAAAGTGGAGCCCTTCCCCTATGGGGGAGAGCAGAGCCCCGGGCAGCAGCCAAGGAGGAAAAGCAGAGCCCCTGTTGCATTGACCTCCCCATGTCTGGCAAATTCCCTGGTCTGGAATCAGTAAGATCCCGAGGGTACCAACATATAGTGGAGGATTCTGTCAATGGGGGAAGGTCCTTGGATGTCTGATAGTCATTGTAGGGGCTCTTCCACAGCTGGAGGGAAATTGGGAGGAAAACTCCAACCGTTAGTAATCTCTGGTTGCAAGAATGACCTGGTCATGGGAAGTCTGGATATCTACGAATAGATTTTTAAATTGGTTACAGCATCCAGCTGTACTGGGTTTCACTATCCTATCTTAATTATTAATCATATATATAGTAGCCCAATGTCTGTGAGTCTGTAACGCTGTAACGTTACAGTCTTGCCTCTGGGGGGCACTCTTGCCTTCCATCGTGGTGCTCGGCTGAGTTCTGCGCCACTCAGTTGGGCCGTGACGGGGGAGTAAGAGGGGGCAAGCGGCTGTTTGGGGTCCACGCTCCTCATGCAGCACAGAGGTGCTGCATGGGGATCGCAGACCCTAAACGGCCACTTGTGCTGCTTGCTCCCCCATGGTGGCCCGGCTGAGCGGTGCAGAACTCAGCCCAGTGCCACGGCGGGATCGGAAGGGGGCCAGGGCGGTGACGTACATGGCCCTGCCCCCTGGCCATGTATGTCACTGGGGTAGGTTGTAAAAAAAAATGGACACCCTCGATCGGGGGCGGGAGGGGAGAGGGACCAGCTAGGAGAGGAGCGGGGCTGGTTGCAGGGGGGAAGCAGAACTGGAGAGGGGTCAGAGGCAGCATAGCTCGTGAGGGTAGAACGGGGGAGGGGCAGCCGGCGGGAAGCAAAGCTGGTCGGGGGTGGGAGTCGGGGGCAGTGAGGCTGGCCATGGGAAACCAGGAGGAGGAACTGGCTGGCGGGGGTGGAGAGAGGGAATTGGCCAGCGGGGAGCCGGACTCACCCTGGTGCATGCAGGTCACAGGGTGCTGCCTATCCTGCTCATGCATCCCCGACGGAGACAGAGGAGAGCGGAGAGAGAGTGAGAGGCAGGAGGGGGAGAAGAGAAAGAGAGAGACGGAATGGAGAGAGAGTGAGAGGCAGGAGGAGGAGGAGAAGAGAAAGGGAGAGTGAGAGGCAGGAGGGGGAGAAGAGAAAGAGAGAGACGGAGTGGAGAGAGAGTGAGAGGCAGGAGGAGGAGGAGAAGAGAAAGGGAGAGTGAGAGGCAGGAGGGGGAGAAGAGAAAGAGAGAGACGGAGTGGAGAGAGAGTGAGAGGCAGGAGGAGGAGGAGAAGAGAAAGGGAGAGTGAGAGGCAGGAGGGGGAGAAGAGAAAGAGAGAGACGGAGTGGAGAGAGAGTGAGAGGCAGGAGGAGGAGGAGAAGAGAAAGGGAGAGTGAGAGGCAGGAGGGGGAGAAGAGAAAGAAAGAGACAGAGAGAGAGGCAGAAAGTGGAGGAGAGCTGAGAGGGGGGAGGCAGTAGGAGGAGGAGAAAGAGAGAGAGATGGAGCGAGAGACCGGAAGCTCAGGAGAGAAAACCGACGTGGAGGAGAGACCTGAAAATCCCATCTTAGGATGTGCTAATTGGCTAGTTACTAGAAGATTTACCCAGGGTTACTTAGTTCCTTACCTCAAAAATGTTTATTTTTCTTCATTTAAACTATTGCTCTGGGGTGGGGGTGGGGAAGAGGAGTTCAGTGTGCAGGCTGCCTCAGGAAGAGAATAGCCCAGCTCTCTCTCACCACAGCAGTTCGGTGCCCGGTGAGAAGCACCTCTCCATAGCTGCTCCAGCTCCATTGTGCACAGCCAGAGGTGGGGTGCATGTTCCCTGTCTGGGGCTGGTCCAGGTTTATCTGCCCCCTGAGCTCCCCAACCAGAGTGAGGAATGGAGCAAACTATGCACTTCCCCCTTGCTTCCTGACCAAGGGGAACAGTCAGCAATGTTCCTGTACAAATTGGTGGGGGGGAGTGGCTTCGCCCCCTCCACTGTCCCTAAAGGGCAGTGTGGGGGTAGGGTGGGAGGCTCAGGGCTGGGGCTGTCCCTGCTATGGGGTGGGACATGTCCCCAGACAACTCTTTCACCTGCCTGTTAATTCTGTCTCTTTTCTGCATGGTTTTATGAGAAGTAATCCTATTCCAGGCACATCCTATTTTCCCGGCACATCCAAACTCTTACCTTGCTTTTTAAGTTATTGTAAGAGGAAGCGGTATACTGAATTTGGTGATCCTAGCTTTTACCATTTAGGAGAAGTCTCCAACTGAGATTGTGCTAGGCACGGCTGAAATAAATAATGACAGACATGCCATGAACAAACTATATAAACAGGCGTAGGGGGAGAAGATTATTATTTTGTATGAAAGGGAAATAAATGGACTCAGAAAGAGGGATTGCATGACTCAGGCATATATAGCTGGCAGAGGCAGGACTTGAACCAGGAACCCCATTTGAAGGCTTTAACCAGAAGTTAAGGACTTTTAAAGATTCTTTCTCTGCCTGTCTGTTAGGGAGGGTGAAAGCAGCCTTTTAATTTGTGTAACAAAGATAAGATTTGCCATACTAAGGCTCAGTTAAGTGCAATATTGTTCCACCAGCAATAACTTGTCATGTTTCAGTAGCAGCCAAACCTCCACATATTTTGTACCTTCTGACCTATTAATTATAATTTCTTTCTCTAACATTTGGATCACACTCTTCAATATTTTTATATATCTTTATATGTGTTTTTAAAGCTGCTGGGTTTGGGTTATATCTTTTCCATATGCCCAACCCACACAATCCCATCAACACTTTCACACACTAGTCAAACACTCTATATTTGTGTGAAACTCACTGGAGGGAAAAGGCCCAACCTATTATTACTATTAATAAAAACTAATTTCTCATCACAATTATTAGTATTCCTTTAGTACCACAAAATGCATCCATTGCATTTGGATGTCTAAGCTTTCCTCCGTTGACTCAATGCAGATTTATGATTTGTATTCAGAATTACCCCATTTCTACCACAACCTGCTTTGCTTTTTTTTTTTTCTGGTTTGACAAAGCTCCCTTTACAAAGGTTAATCACTTTCTGTATAAGCAATTCCCTAATACTTTTTATATTCTGTTGTTAATGGGAAATGACGTTCTGAAAGTTGATATCCATTGCGACACCAGGTGTTAAAACAGAGGAGTAGGGAACAAAAGCACTTACTGCATGAAGAAGTCTAATAATAGAAAATTTGTTCACCTGGCACTGGATGCATAAGCATTTGAGATGAGCTCATTGTTGTCTGGCAATCAGTTTGCTGCTAGTCTTCGGGATAAAAGTGTGGAAAATCCAGGTTGTGGAAATAAGGGTTTGCTAATATTAGAATTGCATTATACAGGATAGAATTAGAAAGCTACACATTGGCTTTTAAAAAATAGTGAAGAGACATGGGATTGTAATTATATATATGATTGTCTCTTTATTAATTACTTTTCTCAATATAAACTATATATTATTGCAAAAAAAACGTACATATATAAACATCTTAGATAGCTTTACAAATGGGCAAGTTCTTCAGTGCAAGTTTGCAGGCTGAAGCACAGCAAAAGCTTTCCTAGGCTCATTGAAAATGTAGACTTTAGCCTGGGACACTCACCATGAAAAGCAGAGTTATTCGACGTGCTCAAAAGTTGAATCATTGCTCCATCAAGGTGTTGTACTCTGGTGTGCCAAGTGGCAATGTGGGCTTCAGAAACCCCTGGCCATAGTGAGAATACTTCCATCAGTTTCATCCCAATATAGCTCAGGGAACAGGGAGTTTTGAGGCGTGAATATGCAGCGGGGAGATTAAGAGAAGGGGAGCATGGATTAAATACCAGAAAACTATCTTAAGCAACAGGGATTTGGTTATAGATGCTGCTGTGAGTGTCTATTGAGCTCCTCCCCTCTCCTTAGTTGGTGAGGTGAGGACTCTCCAGGAAGAAGAGTCTGAAAAGTAGGAGCTGGTGTTTGGCAGGGCTGTTTCTGGGGCTTTCTTGGATCCACAGGTATATGGAGTGGCAGCAGTCTGCAAGGCTGGGGACAGACTTTGCCAGGTCCTGGACAATGTGGGAGGAGCGTGGCTCAAGGCACCTCAGAAGGGACAGGGCCTAAGATGGAATGGGTGGGGCTAAGAGCAGCCAGCCCCCTGGACCGTGCTGGGCAGAAATCTGGAGGTAATTTAAATGGCCCAGAGCTCTGGCTGCCCCTGCTGCCATGGTAATGGTGGCAGCAGCCTGGAGCCCCAATCCCTTTCAAATTACCAGGCACTTGCTCCTTTTGTCTCCCACTGCCACAGCCCTGGCTGTCTGTGATGGGGAAAGAGAGGCACCACAGCTGAAAATCACTTCCTGTCTCTAAACAAATCTTACTCCTTCAGCCAGATTCCTTCCCACAGAGGAAGAGGTGAAGGAGTCACACCAGCTCATTCCAGGAAAGACAGTCTTTAAAATCTTCTCCAATTCAGCAAATTGCACAGATTATTTCACGCATTTTGGGGTGAGAACCCTCTGATAGAGACCCTCTCTTTTTTAATGTCCACACACTTTCTCCATTTTGATGAAATGGAGATGATATTGGAACAGGGGTGAGAGCTCTAAAGGGTGTGTGCTGACAGAGGGATGTAGATTAGGCACTTTGAAAGTGCAAATGAGCCTCAAAAAATGAGGAGTACGGGATCTGCTGAAAAAGCTCCCTGCTGTCGGCAAAGCCACGGCTAGACTTTACTTTCACTTTTGAAAGGGTGCGTTATTGGCACAGTGCCTGAATGTGAGTATGCATATTAAGCCCGGGATATTTAAATCCTGGGCTCATTTGCACTTTCAGGGTATGTCTAGACTATGCCTCTCTGTCGACAGAAAGATGTAGATTAGGCATGTTGAAATTGCTAATGAAGCAGGGATTTAAATATTCTGAGCCTCATTAGCATAAAATGGCCGACGCTTTTTTCCAAAATGGAGGGTTTTTTTTAGAAAAAAACAAGTCTAGATGAGGATCTGTCAAAAATAAAGCCTTTTTCGACAGATCCTGTAAACCTCATTTTTTTGAGGAATACAGGATCTGTCGACAAAGTCTTTATTTTCGACAGATCCATGTCTAGAATGTTGTTTTTTCCCGAAAAAATTCCATTTAGAAAAAAGTGGCAGCCATGTTTATGCTAATGGAGTATGGAATATTTAAATCCCAGCTTCATTAGCAATTTCGACGTGCTTGATTTGCATCCCTTTGTCAGCAGAGGGATGCAGTCTGGAGGTAGCCAAAGTGTGCCCTTACTCCCCTCTGTCAGTTGTGTCTGCAATTGTGCTTGCCTTGCTATGGGGCTATGAATGTCTACGTATTTATTTCCAGTAGATATACATCAGACCTGTAATGACAGCCACTAGATTTGGTGAACTCCTCCTCCTGCCTTGCACTTGAACTTAGACTGAAACCCACTGTTTATTTTCCATAGATAGTCCAACTTCACAACTCAGATTTTCATCAAAAGTTTTAATGCCTTGGGTTTCTAAGTGCAATTGCTGGGAAATAAATCTTCTATAATAACTATTCTTAAATTTTAGCAACCCAAGGACCCTGATTTTGCTTTAATATTTTAATGGACTCCCAAGTCGCCTTCCACTGAGCCCTCAGCCCGGCCTCTTCCCCACCTTTCTCCTCCTCCCCTAAGTATGCCCATCTCCACTCCTCCCCAACCCCCAATGCCTCCTGTATGTTGCTGAACAGCTGTTTCACATCATGCAGGAGACACTGGGAGGGGAGGGGAGGAATTGATCAGCAGGGCCAGCAGAGCCCCTGGAGTAGCCTCATGGACCCCTTTTCGAGAAATGCTGTTCTATACAATTCTTCCTACATTTTATCATATCTAACATGTGCCTTTTGCCCTGGGATCTTGTATGTGTGCAAACCCAGCAGGCACCCAGGGCAACTGGCCCCCTTCTCCTAACTCTCCCCTTCTCCCTCCATCAGTGGGCTTGCAGACATGGTAGTCCAGGA
This sequence comes from Pelodiscus sinensis, assembly GCF_052426305.1. Classification (NCBI taxonomy): domain Eukaryota; kingdom Metazoa; phylum Chordata; order Testudines; family Trionychidae; genus Pelodiscus; species Pelodiscus sinensis. The sequence continues at coordinate 17,280,830 of NC_143060.1, read as the reverse complement.
CAAAAGGCACATGATAAATAATATAAAGCTTAGGAGAAATTGTATAGAGCAGTGTTTTTCCAATTGGGGTCCATGAGGACACTCCATGGGGTCCTCCAATTATGACCCATATGTTGGCATGGAGTGCCAATGAAGTTAATGCCCACAGACATGTCATTGAAGGACTGGGGGTCAAATAATTTGTCACTTAGTATTGGACAACTTTTTAATCTTCCATTAATTCTTTCTGTATAAATGCCAGTGGAATTCAGACCCATGGTATGTGAAGAGAGACTAATCCAGAACAGACTAATGCTTTTCTATGCAAAACTCCTTTCTAGCACCCAATCCCTACAGAATGTTATTGCAGTTACCTAATATACAGATTACAAAGTGATAATATCAATCGTTGTTAGCCAGGATGGGCAGTGATGGTGTCCCTAGTCTCTGTTTGTCAGAAGCTGGGAATGGATGACAGGGGTTGGATCACTTGATGATTACTTGTTCTGTCTTTAGGGATGATGGAATAAAATGGAAAAGCAAAGTTTTCTCTTCTCATTGTCAGCAGAATGTTCTTTTTCCCTCTGTTTTTATCCAAGAAATGTGTCTCCCTGAGTCACTCCATCTAAACAGCATAATTTCTAACAGAAGCTTTTACAAAAGACAACAATTCTTTTTTATCCACTGTCCTATCATAGGTTCTGAATGGATTGGAGGGTAAAACGATCTTAAAACTATACACACTAAGTCCTTTGGGTTTCTCCATTTGAAACCATATATTGGAATTGTTATAGTCTGCAATGCTTGCAGCCCTGCTCACCGTTAGCAGAAAAGTGTTCCCATTAATCAAAGGAAAAGCTGAGTAAAGCGGTATGAACTGCAGTCCCATTCAAGAAAATTAAAAGGCAGTATGATTATTAAAAGGCATTTCTGCTAAATGTTTTCTAATGGAGGGAGAATTGGAAAACACTACATAGTGTCCAGTGACTTTGCCAAAAATATGACACCAAGAGACACAATAAATGAATGTATAAATACGGATTGTTCTGAAGGGGATAGTCATAAATCACTAAGCAAGGGACAAAATGTTTCCTTTTTGGTGATGCTTAAAATGTGATTGATCTTCAATTAAAAAAATCTGATTTTTCTTTTTTTAGTTGCATTAAATTATATCAAAAATAGAAACCTAATTTCCCCCTGGGTGCAATGCTATGTAGCTTGTAGCCTCCTCTTTAAGCATCAGTCCAGATAACAAGTTTTGCAAAGAGGAGAGATTTGTTGAAGAGTGCAAACCAGCAGTTTGTTGGAGTAAGTGGTTATTAATCATATAAGATTTAGGAATCTCTGAGATGGCAAAGTTCTGGCCTTGTATCAGTGATGCACTATAATAAATTGAATTGCATCAATAGAAAAAGTTAAGGTGCTTGCTTAAGTTTCTAGGGTAGAGGAGTCCTATGCTTCTTTAGCAGTGTTTGGCTCTAGAAAGACCTTTTCCTTCCTGAAGCAATTGGTTTTTAAAGCTACAGCTGGTCTTATAATTTGTTGTGGACATCTATCTGCAGAATTTGGTCCTTCCTTTTCTTCATGACTCATGTGGCTCAGCTGCCTCTTCCCTCTCCAGGGTTAATCCATCATTCTGAGTGATGAGCAAGTTCCTTTTATTTCCTGAGGGACCTTATCCATCAGTTGCTGCATGGGGCTAGAAACCTACAGTAGCAACTACTTAGAAGCTGGAGTCTGGAAAGTTTGAAGCGGTCATGCTATTAATGTGTAAATTAACAGGCTGTAAGTAACCACTGGAATTTATCAGGGGAAGTTAGTAAATTCTCCATCATTTGGAGACTTTTAATAAAAATAAAATCTTTCCAAAAGATGTGATCTAGTTCAACCATTGGTTATTGGGCTAGATGCAATAATCTCTGGGGGTATGTCTACACTACCCCGCTAGTTCGAACTAGCGGGGTAATGTAGGCATACCGCAATTGCAAATGAAGCCCGGGATTTGAATTTCCTGGGCTTCATTTGCATAAGCAGGGCACCGCCATTTTAAAATCCCCACTTGTTCGAACCCCGTGCCGCGCGGCTACACGCGGCACGAACTAGGTAGTTCGAACTAGGCTTCCTAGTTCGAACTACCGTTACTCCTCGTGGAATGAGGAGTGACGGTAGTTCGAACTAGGAAGCCTAGTTCGAACTACCTAGTTTGTGCCGCGTGTAGCCGCGCGGCACGGGGTTCGAACGAGCGGGGATTTAAAAATGGCGGCGCCCCGCTTATGCAAATGAAGCCCAGGAAATGCAAATCCCTGTGTGACGGGGCAGCCCCGCTCGCGGCGGGGGTCCCCGTCCAAGCCGCGCTGTACAGCGGGAAGCCGTGCGCCACCCGCCGCTGCCCGCGGTGTTCTGCAGCAGCGCGGAGCGCGCCGGCCTTAGGCGCACCGGATGACGTCATCCGGGCGCCCCAGAGACCAGAACCACATCGCCCCGGCAACGGGAGGACGCCCCGGTATGAGGGGCGGGACCGCCGCAGGACGCCAGGGTCGTGACCCCGGCGCCAACTTTAAAATGGCCCCGCAGCACCGAGGAAGGGGCGAGAGCGAGGGAGCCGAGCGGAGCACCCCGCCGACTGGAGGAGCGACCCAGCGGCAGCAGCACTCAGCCTGGTGAGCGGTTGACCAGACAGCGGGGTGTTGGGGAGCACTGGAGCTGGAGGGGAAGGAAGCAGCCCAGGGCAGAGTCAGGATTGACTGGTGGGCTGACGAGTTAAGGGGTCGCACCCCGTCAGCCGGGTTCGGGTCTACTGGACCAGAACCCTTAGGGCCCTGGGCTGGGGCCCGTGAGAGTGGGCGGGCCCGGGCCCCCCTTCTCTTCCCGCCTTGCTAGGGAGTGGGAAAACAAAGATAAACGCGCGAGGAGGAGAAACTGTGGAACTCGGAACAATAGGACACTAGAGAGTCCTCGGGACACAAGCCACGGAGCGGCATGGGGGCGTCACACCCGGGCTTCATTTGCAATTGTGGTATGCCTACTTTACCCCGCTAGTTCGAACTAGCGGGGTAGTGTAGACATACCCTGGGTGAGTCTGGGTCCTGTTCCCTTCAGGAAGTCAAATTAAATTACCATAATAGTCTCTTCTGGCCTTAAAAATATTAACACCCCATCCACAGGACCCCTCACAGCCTTCCCCATCATGCGGATGCTGTCCTTGAGTTCCCTAGTGGCAAGTTCTTCCATAAATGTCAACCATGCTTTCTTCTTTCATGCTCCTGTTTATCCACAAAGTCATGACACCCTCTCCTTCAAATCCCTCCTCAGAGCCACCGTCTACTGTGACAGCTCCAAGAGACCAGTCAAGCAGTTGTGGCTAGATTGAGGGAACAGGCATGGCTGGTGAAATGTATCTGTGACTTTTTTAATGTGATTTGGAACCATTGAGCTGGGTAATAATTAGCTGGGAAATACCTGTATGTATCCATTCGATAATGGTTTTATTATTCTCAGTTGCCCATTCCCCTTCCTTCTTATTGTTTGTCATGCTCACTTTTGCCCTGTTTCAAATTAGATTGTAAATTCATCTAGGGATAGGCTGTGTCCTGTTGTCTCTTGATACAGTTCCTAACACTGTGACTCCAAGATCCTAATTTAGGCCTTTGGACTCTACCACAATGCCCCAGGGAAGGAGCCATAACATACTCAGGCATTCCATTATCCCCCAAGGAAGGCTCTTAAGCCACCCTACAACTCAGGAGAATTTGGAAAGGGAGCAAAGGCCCTCCTGATTCTCTGACAGGACTAGGAGGGAAAGAGGCCACAGGAATGGCAGACAAAGTCCCCCAGTTCTTCCACAAATACAAGAATGAGAGGAGGAGGAGGGAGATAGTTTTAGGAGGCTAAGTGCTTCTAGCGCTTCCCCTCGGCTGGGAGGTAGAAGAGGAGCAATAGTGTCAAGGACACCCATCTCCCCGTCCTGTCATCCTTCTTTAAAGCCAAGAGGAGGAAGAGGAGGCAACGGGGGTTGGTGTAGGGCTCAGAGGAAGAAGAGAAGCCCCTTTCTTGGTTTCTACTCAGAAGCACTTGCTATCAGCAGCTGTCCCATGAGGGACTCAGTAATTACTGTAGTAATTTTTAACTTAAAAATGGAAAATTGAGTAAAAAAATGTTATGGAATGTTCATTACACCCAAGCTGCAATCTAAGTATCACATAAGAGTGGGTTTTTACAACTGATTTGTAAATTTCTCTTATCAGGGATTTAATGCTGAAAAGGTAAATCTAATCCATATATTCTGAATTAGAATATTATTCTGAGACAAAATTACTCTGAGACAAAATTATTTGTTAATTGCTATTGCCTCACTGGGTCCCTAGGATGAGAATATTTACCATGTTATTCAGTTACTAAAGGTGCTTAGAAAACATAGGTCAGTGCACAGATCTGGAACATTTTTTAAGTTAATCTCTCATGCCATCCATCACAGTCCCATCTCAGTACCAGCTTAGAAGTTAGTCTGGTGGATGAGCTGGCTGGTGGAAGATTTCTAACAGTGAGCATGGAAGTAGAAATAGTTGCGGAGTTGGGATCTTATAGGATAGTTTTGTTCAATATACACTTTGAATTGACCATCATATGCGACTAAACAATTACTGACCATGTTGGCTTTCTGTTTTTCCTTCATGTAGTGTCTTGACTCTATATGACTGAGGAAAAGTAGCCAGCTTCACTGTCAAACTTTTCTTCTGCTGAGAACTGTGCATGTAACTTGTGATCCAAGCAGTGAAAAAATAACACTTGTGGGTCAGCCACTAACTCTTCTCTGTAGGCATGTGAATCTCATCCAATTCTGGGATGTCTCATTAATATCTGAATGGTTGACCTACTCCCTAGCCAGAAATCATTCTGTCCATAACTAGTCAGCTTCTCAGTGGCAGGTTAGTCACCCTATAATGTCAAGAAATCATCTGCCATAGTTTCCTCTCTGTCATTCCCTTCTGTGTACTACACACTTTCATCCACACCATTAAAACTCACTGAATAAGCATCTGGGAGATAACTGATGCAGTGAATTTTATGCTACCTTTCCAATAAATGAAGAGGGATTTTTTCCCTCCAATTATTTACCCAGCTTATAGAGCTGAACAAATAATTTGTGAGTATTCATGAATATACAGACAACATTTTTTCTAAAAAGTATTTAAAATGATTTTTCCCTATTATTTGTCCAGTTTGAAACAACACTAACACATAATAATAATCACAGAAGATAGTTCATTCTGCTCACTCTAACACCCCTCAAAGAGACATGTTAACTACCCAAAGGCAGTGCATTGAATAGCTATATATAAAATACATATCAAATAGAAAATATTGATATGAAAATTCTGGAATTACCGGGACAGGCTATGTATCACTGCTCACTAGTTGCTCTTTACTGATTACCAAGCCTACCCCTTGTTTGTACATAAGGGACCAAGGGCCATAGGCACTTGCAGACCCTTTCCTCAGAAGGCTGCTCCTTCCCCTAGTGCTAATCTTCTTACTATGGATAGGGAATGTGGAACCATCCTGCATTCCCCTGCCTCTACCAGAGAGGCCCATGGAGGCAGCTGGGTATGGAACAGGGAACACATTTTATCATCCCAAGGGATGATCTAGATTGTGTCTTCTCCTGGAATTCTGGAAGGTTTTAAGACTCCTAATGTTCTCTCTTGTAGCAGTTGTGGCCCTCTTTCCCTCCCCACCTGCCAGGCACTGGCTAAACCGTCTGCAATCCATCCCTGTATCATTTGACCTTACAGGTTGGGGGGAGGGACATTGTTTTCATATCTGTCAGTAAAGTGTCAGTAAAGTGTCACAGAAGTAACAGGGAGCCCTGCGGCATCTTAAAGAATAACAGATTTATTTGGACATGAGCTTTTGTGGGCAAAACCCAACTTCATCAGATGCATCATACTTAAGTTATTCTTTAAGGTGCCACAGGACTCCTCATTTTTGTGGTTTCAGACTGACATGGCTACCCCCTGATGCTTATCACAGAGGTGTTATCAAAATGAATAATCCATAATCATTATGCATTCAATCTTCTGCCAGCTTGGGACTATTTCATACAATACATTGTCTAGTATTTTATTCACTCTATTTTTGTGTGCCATGTCAAAGGATTTCTTCCAGTTTCTCTGACAGAATCTTCTATAGACTAATACCTTTCAGTATGAGAAAGGTTTTCATGATATTCCATCTCAGTCTTTAATTAGCAGGATTTAAACCAATTATTTTGGCAGCTGTTTCCTTGTCCCGAAATGCATCTCTCTCACTGTAAAGCTTTTTCAAAGAAAGGGAATTATTAATCCTTCAGAAGTTGCCAGGGATTCACTCCATTGCATCTCAGGATGAGTGAAATGACTTGTCTAACATTAGAATTCCTCTGAACCCTTGTTTCAAATTTAAATTGAACTCTTTTCTTTAGAGTAACATTTTATTTTGTTAACTTTATATTCTCCTCTGTCTTTGTACTTTTGGGTTCTGTCTGGGAGTAGAGGTTCGAGCTGCAAAATCAGGTCCTGTTCCTGTAAACACTCATATGTGTGTTTTAACTTTTATGTATGAGAGTAATTCCATTGCAGTAAATACAGCTACCCATGAAGTGAAGTGAAGTATGAGGTATGAAGAAAGACCCATCTTTATAATACATCACAGTGTGACTTAAATCAGAAAACACAGGGAATCTCATGGAAAGGACTTTTGCATGAGATTTCGATACACACAGCATGGGTCAGAACCTGATGTAGGTTGGCAATATTGTGAATCATATGAAGTTTGCCAGTCTCTACAGCTTATAATAGCCAAAGATATTTACTGTATTCTCCATCATATTTGTTCCTTTTTATTACACCTTCAGGAAGGCAGAATAAATTATGGCACAATATTTAGCTTTGTTGACCCTCTAGTTCTCCTAATAGTTTAGCCTGCAACCAAACAGTCCACTGTCTATAACCCAGTTCCCCATTTCCTCCAGAAAGTTAACCTCTTTACACATCAAAAGAACTCTGAGGCACTGAGAGCATCAGCTGTGCCAAGCTTTCTGCTATAAGTCATGACATTTTGACCCTTGGCGTCAACATACAGCACCCACAGATCTATATAAACAATCAGTTGCTGTAGGTGGTGTCTTCTAAAGACACACTGTGGATAAAATGAAGTCCTCTTCTCAAAAAGATTTCATCTCTATGATTTGAGCTGGCTGAATAATTATTTAGGCTCCTTTTCTTCAGAAATTTGATTTGTTCATTCTTCCATAGTATATTGTTCTGCACATAGATTTATGAAGATATTTGAGCGATGGATTATTTGTAATTTAAGTATAGCTATTGATGACCTCAGTCACATTATATTGTTTTTTGGTTTGCAGCTGGATGACCAGTTGGAATCTGATTATACAAATTCCTCTTCTGCTCAAAACAACTTTCATTTTTGCCATGAAATATATTTCCTGTCTTGATTAAACATACCTTGGCAACAGGTCTGAAATCTGATTTGTGTAAACATTTTTGCAAACCAGTGATATGTATATTCATGATGAGTGAATAACAAACAAGTTTCTAAATCAGTGAACTATTCACAAGAAGTTTATTTCAGGTGTTCTTCCTTCAGAAATGTTTAGGTACACTTAAAATAATTTAGAGGTGCAGTGAGTTAGGCATGACAGTTTGAATACCTTATTATGTTGTTTTCAGTGAGTGCATTTATCTGTTTTTTTAACCTATAGCAAACTACCATAGAATGATCTTGTACCATACTGCTGCAGTTATATTCAGTGGAGTCACTCATGATAAAAACCTTCTAATTAGCTCACAGACATTTACCTTTCCCCCCATCCCCCTTCTGTTCTGAAATTTGATTTGTCCTTTTCATATGTGTTCATTTTTTAAATTGTATCCTTTGGTATATATGGTTGTGACAATTTTCTTCCACTATTTGAACCACGAAAGCTCATCACCTAATAAACAATCTGGTTAGTCTTTAAAGTGCTACATAGTCCTGTTTTTTGTTTCAGCTATACCAGACTGTGGAAGAAAACATTGTCCTCACTCTGAGTTTGTAAGCAACAAGTAGCCAGAGGCAGTTTTATTACGAGCTGCAACAAGGGAAAAACTCGTTCGGACGGGGAGGCAGATCTTCCAATACAAGCAATTATGAAGCAGTTTATATACTGATATAATAACAATAACAATTAGTCTCCTTCCCATTACAGACACCAATGGCTAACAGTTATTTAGTTCCACCCAGATGCTCCTTATCTCAAGGTCCCTGCCAGAGTCAGCATTCTATCCTTATCTCCGTTTGGAGGCGAGAGGCGAAGGCAGCGTCTAATCACAGATCTCGCGTTGTCAGGCCACAGACTTAGCCTGACTCTTGCTCTCTTGTTAACAAGACCAAGATGGCTGCACACAAATTCCCTTATTCCCTTTTCCTGCCTCCACAGTCCCCCCTTTTGTGCTTACAGCACAACTACCTTTCTAAACCTTTCTTTTCATTAAACATTACATAATTAGTACAAACATAAAAGCTATTTCTATTACTACATCTTTTACAACAATAATCAAATATGAAACCTTTAATAAGCAAAAGCAATATAATCATTAATATCCCTGACACGCCCCAGGGTGCCCCGCGGCGCCCCGCCCAGGGTCACTCCCCTAGAACAATGAACAACTTCTTTTAGTTTCCCCTCAGATGTGTTCGTCTTCGGTTTCCCACTCCTTAGCAAGGCGGGAGCGGAAGGGGGGCCCGGTCCCACCCACTCTCACGGGCCCCAGCCCAGGGCCCTAAGGGTTCGGATTCAATCGGACACGACCCGGCTGACGGGGCATGAACCCTTAACGCGTCAGCCCACCAGTCAATCCAGACTCTGCCTTGGGCTGCTTCCTTCCCTTCCCTCGCCGGTGCCACTTTGTGCCTGGCCTTCCCAAACGGTTTGCTCACCGTCGGTACTCGGTGCCACCTCAGGGGAACCGGGGGATGGGTCCACCGACTGCTTCTTTTCCCGTCGGTCTCCGTCAGAGGCGATCACCTCCGCCTCCCAATGTTCCCCCCCCAGTCTCTCCTCCACCGGGCCATTTTAAATCTGGCGCCGGGGCTGTGACCTCAGCGTCTCCCGGCGGCCCTGCCTCTCGCGCCTGAGCGGCCTCACGTTGCCGCGGCGCCATGCCCCATACCCCCGCGGGCTCCGGCAGACGCCTTCCGGCGCGCCGTACGCCGGAGCGTTCTGCGCGGCTGCCGAGCAGCCCGGACAAAGCCGGCTAACTCCCAGCAGCCCGCCATATAGCGCCGTTCAGGGGTGCGCCTCCACACTGTGCGGGCCTGTCCCGTCACAATCCCCAATATTATTCTATGATGGGGCTGTTCTATAATTTTAGTAACATAACACAACATATCATAATTAGTACACCAGAGAGAATGTGCTATGGATTAAATGGATATTCAGAGATTTCTTTGGACCTCTGGTGAACGCAGATTTTGGAATCGGTCGGGTACTAAAGTAATCCAATTAAAGGGTATTTGGAACTTAAGGGTTAATTGCATCTAAAACCAATCGGGGAGGGCAGTACATGCTGATGGTACCCGTCCATAAGCACAGAGTCCAGATCAAAGGGAGAAACCCAAACCACTCCCTTGGTATATTTCTCCTTGGTAATATACAATACTTCGCTTCTTTCACCAAGGTCAGTTCTTAATGTCCTTTTGTAGTCAGAAATCTTTGGGCTTTGGTGGTGTCAGAGAAGCGGACTTTTCCTCTTTGTTTTCTTGAAACAGTTGTGGTTCAGCATCATGCAGGGGAGAGGTTACCAGCACATCACCCTGTAGTATTTTGGTTCTTCTGGTGTCCAGCAGGTGGGAAAGCAGGATCAGAAGGATAGAGAGGCTTATCAGCCATCATGGTAGGATCATTTCGAGATGGAGGGATCTTTTTGCAGTGAGAAGCATTGGCCAACAATCAGTTCTTGGCACATCACAGCAGTGTTGGTGGTTAGCAAAACTTGGTAAAGGTCTTTCTAGAGCGGTCTTTCGCTGATGGACATAAGAGTCTCTATTCTCTGAGCTAAAAGCCAGCTAGCTCCTTTGGAACCAAGGTTAGTCCTACTAGTCCGAACTACCTAGTTCGAGCCCCGTGTAGCCGCGCTGCGCGGGGTTCGAACCAGCGGGGTTTTAAAAATGGTGGCTCCCTGCTTATGCAAATGAAGCCCGGGAAATTCAAATCCCAGGCTTCATTTGCAAGTGCGGTATGCCTACATTACCCCGCTAGTTCGAACTAGGGGGGTAGTGTAGACATACCCTCAGACAGCCAGCCCCGATATATCTTTGGGCATTGTCCACCAACTCCTCGGTCTTTGCCTGCATGGCCAGTAAACCCTCCTCTAGGTACTTACTTCCGCCGTGCCACTCAGGATCTTATGTTGGGTTACCCATTACTGCTGAAGTGTGATACAGCCGCATTCCATTAACGGTCAGGATCATCCGGCAAGGGGCTGTTATGCACACAGATGGACATGTAGAGGGGCAGGATGGAGTGATCTGTCTGGGTAGTCAAACACCAGTAGGTACCATACTTTTGGACCAGCTCGATGTTTTGGTTTCTCTGCGACAACCACATCAAACCTAGGCAGATTCGTCATGATGTTAAATGGGCAGCTACATAAGATTTCCTTATCAAAGTGGGTGCAATAATCCCTGGGTACAGGGAGGCTCCCACACCTTCAGGATAAGCAATGTCCTCTACTCTATCTACATACCCCTGCTTTGGTACAGGCAAGAAGGTTACCATTCTGATCACTGTGAGTGAGGAATCCCCAGAGGGGCCAAAAACAAATGGTTATATTATGGCCGGTCCAGGTGGCCCTTCGGGTCTTCATGGATTCTTTACTTCCCCACTCCCATGGATAGACACAGGGGAGATGGGGACTCACCACCATAAGGGCTGGGTGGTCAAAGCTATCCTCCAACATTGCTCTTCTAATACCTTTAATTTAGTTTCGTTAATTAACAATCCAATTAGTCTCTGGTCCAAATACCTGGTTAGGGCTAGTGAAGTGGACACAGAGCTGGACAGATCCTTCAAACTATCCAGGATCAATCGGTTGGCTTGGCTGGTGTGTAGGCCTTCATGAGCACTGGATATCACTACATCTACCAGCCTGGATTCTCATACAATTTCTGGGCTATGACATAAGTGTTTCTGACAGAGTTTCCAAGCCCAAACCAATCTGCGATGGTATCTGCTAAGCCCGGTCATTGCCTAATCAGGCACTTGCCAATTCTATCAGCCTGTCTGGTAGTGTTGGTGCATTGCGGTTTATACCTTTTAGGGCAAAGCAGATCTTAACCTTATAACTGTGGAATACCACTGAGGTGAGGACTGGCAACACTGGTCCTTTCATTACCAGTCCGGGTTCTGGGACAGGGATCTGCTTGGGGCATGATGTACATTCAGGAGGTTTTATTTTGTCCTTAAGGACCTGGTTAATAATACCCAAATGAGGGCAAGTTAGCAATGGCCATTGTTTAACAAATGACAGCCATGCCTCAGGGGTTACCTTTGTCTGGGCTTTAAGTGGTAAGCCCCAGTGGGAGTCAGTAGGTCCAACTTCAGTAGCCTGATGTTAGTGTTTAGCTTCTTTCCCACAATATTCTATACACACTTTAACTCGGAGGACTGTGTATTCTTTGTCCTCGTAGTGTTCATGTTGTTACAATAAATAAAATAACTACGTGTGAATGAGGGGCGGCCCAAGGCCGTGTATTTCCCATTGCTATTAGCGTGTATGTGTTCTATGTATGTGACTTGAAGGAGGTTACGTTGATTAGAGTCACTGTTTCTCTTATAAGACCAAGCATGGTTCACAGATGTTTAATTGATAACCAATGCAATTCCATAATTCTTGAGGCCTTTTAAGGCATCAGGCACCAATGAGTAGCAGGGCAAGTAGCTGTTATTGCAATGGTGAGGTTACTAGTTTCCTCATTGTTGTGGGCATCTTTACTTAAATATGCTGATGTCCCACTTGCCCATGTTGTTTCTTATATATTTCTTATTATCTCTGGCCAAACCACTTTTATGGTTGGTGTGCAAATTTACAGAAGCTAAATATTTCATTTGTGTGGCCATTAAAGCAAAACCAATCCGGCGGGGGAGAGGGCTGGTACCCCACTCCCAGTCCTTCTGTTCACATGGCACACTTTTTGCTTTCTTCCAGATCCTTTTTTGTTCACCTGTGGAGACATTGTTAACATTCTCCTAGCCTAAACAATTACCAAACTATTATCCTTTCACTGAATTTTAAAGTTGCCAATTGACTAAGTTTAGAGTTGCCAATTGATTGGGCCCAATTATTAATTTTGTTTTGTTTAAATTCATGTTTCTGCTTTACTCAGATTATCCTTTCATTAAAACAATAACCTACACACAACAGTGTTAATCTTTAAAGTGCTACATAGGCCTGTATTTTGCTTCAGCTACACACAACAATATTTGCAATACGTATTACAATTAAGACACACAAGACAAACGTGGACAGAACACAAACTTATGATGTCATGACACAGAACCATGGTTTGTTTGTTGTTGTTGTTGTTGTTCTTCAGCTGGCACCAGCACTTTCTGATGATCTGAAAGACAAGAAAACATTTCTACCCCCTTCAGGGTGGTACATTATAACTTAAAATACTTTTCTTTTACAGATGTTCTTTGTTAATTTTGATCAGTCTGTTGTTACCTAATGATATGCTTTCATTTTGCACACCAGCTTAAGAGGGTTTGAGTGGATCACTTCATTGTTCCATTATTAAGTTAAAGGTGGCATGCCTCGATTTCCCTCTTGTACCACAGGTCAGGCTTACTGTGTGAAGCTATAATGCTTTTCCTTAGCACAAGGTGTTGGCCAGTTACTGTTCCAGCAAGCAAAAGCTTTTCTTTTCCTGAAAAGAATCATATACAGCGTTACTTATTAAGACTATAGTAATAATAATATTGACAATAAATTTTGTTAAATGGGTGCTTATAAATATTTTGTTTGTATTTGGACAATTTACTTGAGGGGACAGGTTTTTTATATTCCTTTGAAATAGCCAGGCAGCCTGTATTCACATATAACGTTGGATGAAAGCAAGCCAAAAGTGTTATCAACTTAGCCTTGAAAAGAGACAGTGAAGTTTCAGGGCTTGGATTCTTAAAATAATGATTTGTTTTCTTAAAGAGTAAATTTAACCTTAAGGATTGAATGTATAGATTTCATTCTTTTATACAGTTAACCAGTTAAGTGTCAATAGAATTCCTTATTTTCCTTTTGCAGATTTAACAAAGTGTCTGTAGCCAAATGTTTAAATTTGATTGTTTCTTTGTCTGGATTATTGAAAGAGGCTGCAAGAAACAAGGAGTCATTTTTTAAAGCAGGTTTCCCTTCACATATTACAACAATCGCTTAATTCCTTCTACACTCCCACGAAGTCCACTTCTCACCTTCACATACCGTCAAATCACTTGCTTCGTTCTTCCAAAGAACACGTTCCTCACTCCTGGTAACTTTCCAATGTCTGTCCTACTTTCCTTATTCCTTCCATTATGCTCATAGGGCTCCAAACCTTTTGCCTTCCCTTTTCACATGCTTTTTCCTTCTTATGATCCATCCTGATTACTGCTAAATGACCTTTTTTCAATGACACAGGTTTGTCCAGTATTAATTTGTTAAGGAGAGTGGGATTTCCCATTAGCATAGTTATAAATGCATATACTTCATCATTTTAGTAACATTTGATCTACATGGTCTTAGGAACATGTGAAGGCTGGGCCTATACCCTTGCTTTGATAAAAGTGAGGCCCAATTGTAAAACAGGATGATTAGGCTACAAGACAATCCTTAGGGTAAAGTACTATATAGTTTCACAGAAAACAGCTCATACCCTAATTTTTCTTTGTGTTTTTTAAAGACTACACTATAAAACATCATATAAAATTATTTCCCTGTTATAGAATTATAGGTTTTTTTAAACTGTTCCCCCATTTTCTGCTATCTTTTTTAGTGTTTAGCATAATTTCAATAGAACCCCATTATATTTCCACAGAAGCATGTTAGTCTGAGTCTTTTAAATTCTGTTGGTAAATCTCAGTATGAAGATTTGACATATTCCCCTAAAAATGTGCAGTGTAGCTTGCATTTTTAACCTTGTGGCTTTATGTTCAATAGGTCAAAGGATATCCTATTTGTCATTACTCTTTAATTACCATGGAACCTCTAATCCAGGCCACAAATTCCTCTCTGCCCATACTTCTTTTTTCTTCAGAATGCGTATCTAATAGCAACCAATGACTTTTCCTATTTTCTCACTTGGAATCTGTTTTGGGAGCTTGGAATTGCTATCTAACTGAATCAGTAACATCTGTGACTACGGGGCAGCTTGAGTGGGAATAGTTAGAGGGTTAGACAGATTTCCTGCATTTTAAGGTTCTTTTCCTCTGAAGAGATTGCTTTGGGACAATTACATTTAATGCCTATTTCTTTCTCTCCCCCCCTCCTCTCTAAGTTGGTTGGGTTTAAGAAGTAAAGTGACTTTAAGGAACCACACCAGCATTTTGAAAAGTTTCAGTTTCAAATACATGAAAAGAAAAGTCTGAAGGGATTCCTAGAGCTGTATTGCAGCTTGCAGGTATGGCTTTGATTTTCCTTTTGGCAGGCTTTTGCCATTCACTCTTTCATTGCCCTTCCAAGAAACACTGCTGGGTGCCTAAAGACAGACCACTATGTTTTTTACATTTGGCAAGAGAGATAATATGAATGCTACAGTTTGTGCTGTGGAAGATTAGAAGCAATATTTATTCCATACAGGACTTTCAAACTTCCTCAAGCTAATTTGAAATTCATTTTAGAAAATGTTTAAATAGTAATAATGTACTTTAAAAAACAGTGCATACTGCAAATGTTGGGTGAATTAAAGCATGAACTTTTTTTTTAAAAAAATTATCAAATAGCTTGTGCTGCTAATACCCTATGCTAGAATATATCTATGAAAGTTCTGGCAAGGAATTCTTTAAGACTGAAGATTTTTATTGTTTAGATTTTTTTTCTTTTGGTGTCAGGTGACTTCATTGCTAGTTCAGTAGACAACAAAAGTATCATTATCCTGGTTTATGAGTCTGCTGATAAATTATTCATCCTGCTAATGAGAAATTTGATTTTTCATGCAAACTGTTGGCATTTTTAAAGACTTGCACCATTTAGGCAACATTTCTCTCACACCTGCATGCTTCAGGCAATCAGGTGTTTAAAATTACACACACAGCTTTCCCCAGCTCCCCAAGTGTGGTCTTAACAATGGAGTCCTGTGGATATTTTGTCTATTTGTATGTGTGTGTGAATTTTCCTTCTAAACTAATTAGTGTAAGGGAAAGGGGGAAATCTAACAGGACTTTGTTAATTAGCAGCAGGAATCACATACCATGGCTTATATTACTTTACAGTGACAAGGTCCAGGTGCATTTTTATCTTGGTGTTATGTGAATGTTAGGATTTAAGGCCTTTTGTTTTTCCCCTTCTGCTATGGGCTTGATATTACTTGAGGAAGAGTCTGTATCAGAAAATCTTGAAGTAAATGAAGCTGTTGCTGGAGCTAAGAGCTAAATGGATTGAAAGGACCGATTATGTTTATATTACATGTTCTCCTGTGGAAAAAAAGATCAAGCTGCCTAGCTAGTAGGGAAAGGTCAATAGAGCTAGTGAAACAACTGATTCAGTGTCTTAATTCTAAAGGAAATGAGCCCTTTGGAGATGAGAAGGATTTTCTGATCTAGTTCAGTGAAAGGCATGTAATGAAGAAAACAAGCTTCTCCTATAATGCCGGAGAATAAAGCAGAAAACCAGAAGGATTGGGGGTTGAAAGGAAAACAAGATTTGCAGTTATTTCTGCCTTTTAAAATTTGCAGATGCTATAGATAAGATGTTGGAGATTACTGTTTACTATTTGTATTTTCATAGAACCTATGAGCCCCAATTATAGACCAAGTTTCATTGCGCTAGGTGTTAGACAGAAAAAACGACAGTCTCTGCTCCCAAAGACCTTACAATCTTAATATAAGACAATAGCAGATAAATATAGACAGAACAGAAAAACAATATGTGATGATAGTGATTGGCACAATAGACAGCATTCTCAGCACACTAACAGTCTGTTGTCAAGCTTGTTTGTTTTTTTGGTAGGAATTACACAAAGGACAGTTTTAAGGAGGATAATAAGGAATCTTTGTGGAATGTTATGGAGCGCTCCTGCCAAGCATGTGCAGATGTATGGAAGAAATCATAAAGATGTTTGAAAATTTAACAGGGAGTGATGGAAGCTGGTAATATGGACTTGAATGGATATGGGAGTCAACCATTCACTAGTGAATGAGAAACAAGTAGTTAATGTTATGTGTTTAGTGTTAAATTATTCTCCTTGTATCTCTTTCACACTGCAATTTAAAAAAAATCAGCCACTTATTAAAAATAAGATGATTCCTGGTGCATATGTCATTCCCAAGTGGCAAAGAGTTTGTCCATTAAAGTTCCAACCCCAGAGTGAATCAGAGACCTGAAAAGCTCCCAGCATTGGGTCCAGGAAAAAAGGGGAACTGGTACATCAAAGGAGCTCCCTCACCCTGCCCCAAGCCACTTCCTCATATAGCAGGTCTCCTTCATGAGTGGAATTGAGACTATAACAAATTTTTATGCTGTTAGTTATGGAGAGTGTATTTTATAAGATTTAAAAAAATTTAAAACATGGCTCACTTTTTTGAATGTTAAGATTTATTGCTTTGAGGACTACTCGGCATGTGTTGCACAAACTACTTATGGCACTAATAAGTCAGTGTGTTACCAAGATGTTTAGCCATTATAATTGCAGCCACATGTTGTCCTTTTTACAAATAGTCCAGACTTAATTGCCTTATTTTTCAGAAGGATTTATGTGGGCCTGTTTAATTCAAAATTAGTACATGCACAAATGAAGTGCAAACTATTTTCCAGCACTGGACCTTGAAATGCTCAGGAGACTAGAGCTATAGCAACATGTTCCAAAACAGATACAACAAGCAACTAGTCAAGTTTGTAATATATAATATATGAAAAATAGTCTTTGCTGGTTTTAAAAAAAAAAAAGCAAAAAATAAATTAAACTGTAAATTGAACTAAACTAACCTCCTATTAAATCAAACTAAATTGTTCAAATATCTGCATATTTAATGAAATACTATTTTATAAATGTTGTAAGTTAAAATGTAAGTTAATGTGTGTATTACAGACTACAAAATGTGCAAATATGTAAGGTTGAAAAGATACGTACACACCAGTATTGTTGGTGGATAGTGTATGGGTAGCAACACACTGCAGTGAAAAGCAAGTGCACACTGCTGTAAAATGATTTAGCAGCTCCGTACTACCAGAGCCTTTCACTGTGGTGATGAAAGGCAGTGGGGAAACCTCCCCCTCCCAGATCCTTTCTCCATTGCTGGGGGCTTTTCCAGCAGCGGGAAGGCAGTGGGACGTTACACTGCTATAAATATCAATGTAGAAAGGGAGGCATGGCTGGGGTTAGTAGAGAACCATGTAGGGGATGCTCTTGGGTATGTATCCACACTGCAGAAGTGTTTTTACTCGCTTAGGATGTGCTTCACTCTCCACGTTGCTGTTCATGCCTCTGTTAGGGGGGCTATGTACACATGTACTCTGTGCTGCTGAAAGAAGTGAGCTGTATGGATGTACCTTGAGGCATTTTAGTGTGTTTTCACAAGGTAAATTATTGTAAGAACTTACAGTCGTACTGGATCAGACTGAGGATACAGCTCGCCCAATCTCCTGTCTTCCAACGGTGGGCAATGCCGAGACATTTAAAGGGAATGAATAGAAAAGTGCAATAATCAAGCAATCCGTCCCCCGTTGTCCAGTCTCAGCATCTAGTAGTCAGAAACTTAGGGTCATAGTTGGACCTATCCTCCATAAACGTATTTTTCTTTTTTTTAACCCAGTTATATGCTTGGCCTTCCCAACAGCCACAGTAATGAGTTCCACAGGCTGACTGTGTTATGTGGACTAGTGCTTCCTTTTGTTTGTTTAACCTTTTTGCCTATTAATTTCATTGGGTGATCACTTGTTCATTATTTGATTTCTCTATTATATCCCCCCCTTAGCTGACCCTTTCCCAGACTGAACAGTCTGTCTTTTTAATTTCTCCATATATGCAAGCTGTTCCTTTCCTTTAACTGTTTTTGTCATCCTTTTCTGTACCTTTTCCCATTTTAACCTGTCTTTTTTGAGATGGGATGACCAGAGCAGCACACAGAATTCAAGTTGTGGGTGTACCATGGATTTACATAATGACATATTTTCTGTCTTATCTATCCCTTTCCTAATGGTTTCTAGCACTCAGCTTTTTTGACTGCTACTGTACATCAAACAGATGTTTTCAGAGAACTATCCACAGTGATTTCAAGATCTCTTTCTTGAGCAGCAACAACTAATTTTGACCCTGGCATTTTGTATATATACAAGGAATTATGGTTTCCAAAGTGCATTATTTTGCATTCATCAACATTGAATTTCATCTGCCATTTTCTTGCCCAATAATGCAGTTTAGTGAAATTCCTTTGGAACTTTTCACTCTCCTCTTAATTAAGTCCAATATTAAATTATTTTATATCATCTGCAAACTTTGACACCTCACTGTTTATTCCTTTTTCCAGATCATTATGAATATGTAGAACAGCACTGGTTCCAGTACAGTTTTATGGAAGAAACCACTATTTACCTCTATCCTGAAAAATAGCCGTTTTCCCTACCCGTTGCTTCCTGACTTTTAACCAGGTACTGATTCATGAGGGACCTTCTCTCTTATTCCATGACTGCTTACTTTGTTTAAGAACCTTTGATGAGGGTCTTATGAAAGTCCAAGAACTCTGTTGACTGGATCACCTTTGTTCAAATGTTCATTGACTCCCTTGAGGAATTCTAAAAGACTGTTGGACTATGTCTACACTGGCGGCTTCTTGCGCAAGAACATCTTGTGCAAGGGTTCTTGTGCAAGAAGTCTTGTGCAAGAAAACGTCCACACTGCCATGTGCGAGCTGTGCTTTTGTGCAAGAGCGCCCATGGTAGTGTGGACGCTCTCTTGCGCAAGAAAGCTCTGATGGCCATTTTAGCCATAGGGCTTTCTTGTGCAAGAAATCCCTGCAGAGTAGCCACACTGCCCTCTTGCGCAAGAGCTTATGCGCAAGAGAGTTTACACCTGTTAAAAAAGAGCGTAGCTCTTGTGCAAGAAGCCCTCTCTTACTACGCCATACTGTAAATTTCCTTGCGCAAGAGCAGGCAGACAGTGTGGACGCTCTGCGGATTCTTGCGCAAGAACGGCCATACTTGTGCAAGAAGCTGCGAGTGTA
Source organism: Pelodiscus sinensis (assembly GCF_052426305.1). Taxonomy (NCBI): domain Eukaryota; kingdom Metazoa; phylum Chordata; order Testudines; family Trionychidae; genus Pelodiscus; species Pelodiscus sinensis. Next base: position 17,261,404 of record NC_143060.1, on the reverse strand, counting down.
GACATAGCCCCGAGGTATGATTTCCCTTTTACAAAGGCCACAACAAATTATGTTCATTTATGTGTCTGGTCATTTTGTTCTTTACGATAGTTTCAAACAACTTGCTTGGTACTCAAGTTAGGCTTACCGTCCTGTAATTGCCAGGATCATATCTGGAGGGTTTATTTTTTAATTAATATCACATTAACTATGCTCCAGTCACCTGGAATGGATGCTGATTTAGATGATGCGTTCCATAGTTAGTAGATCTGCAATTTCAAATTTGAGTTCCTTCAGAACTCTGAGGTGCATACCATCTGGTCATGATGACTTACTACTGTTTAATTTATTGCTGTTCATAATAATCACTTTGAAGTTTGAAATTTACTTGACTTCACTGGGATTATTCACGTGCTTAAAATTAAGCATGTGCATAAATCATTGCAAGACTGGAATCTAAAACCCTAATCCTGAATATATTGGACGAAATCCTGGCTCCATTAAAGTTAATGGAAAAATTCCCATTGAATTAAATTGGGCCAGAATCTCATTGATTTACTATTGAAAGTGGTGCTTATTGTAGTGAGTAATCGCATTGATTTCAATGGGTATACTGCTAATCATTAAGGAAAGCCAGGAAAAAGCCTATGCAGCACTTACCTGATAAAAATAGGATCTAAGTGGGATTTAATCAGTGCATACGCTTGTTTTGTCCAGCTGTCTGGGGATGAATTTCACTCATGTGTTTTGCACAGACCTAAAATTTCCTCTGTCAAATAGAAAAATAATTTTCTTCAGTAGTGACTTCTTAATGGAAGCATGTACAGCTGAAATAAAGGGACACTATCAACTTTGAGGGCCTCTTTTTAAAAAAACAACAACAAAAAACCAAACCTGGCAATTCAAAACACACGTTAAATATAACCTCCTTATAAGCTTGTATGTGTGTATGATGGATCTTGGTATGAACTAGAAAACAGGCTTTTGTAAATAAAATATATGAACACAGAAAACAAGCCTTGTTAAGCCACCACAGCTTTGAGATGTAATTGTTGTTTGAAAATAATTTTTCTTTGAAATTACCAGTGAGCCAATTTTGAAGTTCTGAATTGCTCATATAATTACCCAACTTATATGTGCAAAAATGGCTTTGAATGTGCCAAAACTTGCCTGGTGCAAAATTGCAGGCTTGAATTTCAGTCTCAGTTGAGACTGTACCAAAATGATGCAGCTTAGAAGGTGTCAGCCATTTCCTTCTGTTTAGGACTTCAGTCCAATAATTCATGCCTTTGTAACTTCAAGACTGCATTGCTATCATGCTCACTTTCTGATGCTGCATATAGAAGCTTGAACTGGTTTAGAATAGGGGTGGGCAATAAAACAGCAGCAGTTCACCAGGCTTAGCCCCTGACAGGCCACTACTGCTATATTTACCTGCTCCTGTGAAGGTATGGGCCATTGTAGCTCCCATTGACTGTAGATCATTATTCCTGGCCAATGAGAGCTGCAGGAAGTGGCATGGACCGAAACACCTTTTACTGCGGCCTCCATTGGTTGGGAACAGCAATCCGTGGCCAACGGGAGCTACAATCACCTGTACCTGCAGAGGCACAGGTAAATATAGTAGTTGCAGCTTGCCATGGTTCTGGCCCATGAGCTGATATTTGCCCCCCATGGTTTACAATATGGTGACTCATTTATTGATGGAGGTGGGTACTAATGAGTCTCAAGTATCAGAGGGGTAGCCATGTTAGTCTGGATCTGCATGCATCTGATGAAGTGGGTCTTTACCCATGAAAGCTTATGCTCCAATACATCATTAGTCTATAAGGTGCCACAGGACTCCTTGTCACTAATGAGTATGTAACATCAATGCTCCTTACTCTGCACTAGCTATGTATTGTTCCAAGAGTAGTGCTAGGTAGTATTATGATATGTGAAGACCCATATCTGAGAGAGCCAGTTACAATGGTTATGATCCGCTGGACCATTCCTGCTGGCAGTTCCAATATCTGAACACTCAGAAAATGATAGTGGCATGTTCTCAGTAGAATGTCTAACATTTCTCCAGTGGCTCACAAAGAGCCAGATGTTACTGATCTTTGAGGCACAACAAAAGGTGTCTTGTCAAGCTTTGGGTCTGCCCCCTCAGTTATTTTGGGGTAAGGATATGAACATTTATTTAGAGAACATTTTTAGAGTGGTGTGAGTTTTAGTATGTTAATCAAATAAAGGATGGCTAAGGCCATTAGCACAATTTTTATGGTATCCTCTTGTAACTCTGTCTTCAAATTACTTGACCCACACAATGGGGTCAGCAATATTTAGGAATAGAACCATGGAGGCTTAAGTCTTAGACTTATGCTAAAAGCTTAGCACTTACCTAGGATTTTTCAGCACTTTACAAAAATGCTTGCTCATTATTAGCCCCACTTTGTATGGAGGCAGATGAAAGAGATGGACTGTTTGGAATGTACTCAGAATGAAGATGGGAATGAAAGTGTAGACTTCTTAGGGCTGTCTACATGGGGAAACTCTGAAGTTAAATCAAATTAATGAAAAGATGTGAATTACAACTTGATAGTTAACCTGCATTAAACTCCTATGTGGATACACTCATTTGGCACTGAAGTGGTCTGTTTGATTTAGTTTTGTTAATTAAGGCATACTAAATTAAGGCCACTTCCGTTCAGAATGAGAATTTCCACACAGGACTTTTAACACAGTTTAATTAAGCCAGTTGTAATTCACATCATTTAGTTTATTTGGATTAACTTTAGAGAATATTATTGTGTAAACAAGAAACAATGGGGTTTAAATTGCAGCAAGGGAGGTTTAGGTTGCACATTAGGAAAAACTTCCTAACTGTCAGGGTAGTTAAACACTGGAATAAGTTGCCTTGGGAGATTGTGGAATCTCCATTGTTGGAGATATTTAAGAGCAGATTAGATAAACATCTATCAGGGATGGTCTAGATGGTGCTTGGTGCTGTCATGGGGGCAGGAGACTGGACTTGATGACCTCTTGATGTTCTTTCCAGTTCTAATATTCTATGACAAAGTGCACGTATAAGGAACTTTTTGAAAATTTGCATATTTTTGGAATCAAGAATCTATTCCCACTGTTGTGTGGGTATCTTTTGCTTCTGAGCTAAAGAGCTCATGATTTCTCTTACTTTATTGTTAGCTACTACTTCTCTTCATCATCTCTTTCTTCTCCCTATAGAGCAACTTTAGCCTCTTTGAACTCCAGGGAAATGATTGTCATCTGAGCGCTTGTCAGATGACCTAGGAAACTATGGTGCTGTAATACCAGTGACAACTGTGAACTATTCAACTGTAAGCAGTTGAGCAAGTGGGTAATAATGGAGCAAGAAGCCACCACAGTAGCATGAGAGGAAATGGGTCACTTTTAAAAATTTGAATATAAAATAGGAAGAAAAATATCTTTTTAATTTCTGAAAATCTGGAAGGGATTTCAAGCCTCTCTTGAGCAAAAAGGCTTCAGTAACTGCAGAAATTACTTTCATCCATTGAATTTCTTTGTCTTATGAAAGGAGCTAGCCAGGCCCCAAAGATGGAAGCTGTGAGCAATTTTCTCAAGTTGTATATTTTAATATTTCTGGTGTGTCTAAACATGAGGAAGTGGTAAAACTTGTCTCAGTAAATAAAGATATCAGTGTTGAAAGGGGACAGGTAAGGTATGTGGCTGATAGAGAATTACATTTTAATGTCCCCAAAGAGAAGAACATCTGTAAAATTGAGGTGGTTTTAAATGAACCACTCACACAAAGAGCTAGGAAACATTATACCTCAATTTCCTTCTAATGGGAATCCAAATTTATCATAATGCTGTGGACTTCTGACCAGTTGCTTCTGTTCATTTGAAATGTAGATCAGCTTGGCCAAAGCCCATTAGCAATTAACTTAAGGAGGTTCTTCTGCTGAGAAGGCTCATCTTCTGTGGATGGAACTGAAGTAAACAGAGAGAACAGCCTAGACTGCTACATTAATCAGCATTCCCCTATTTCAAACATGTCAGATTATTCTGATAATAGTGATATTGTGATTTGTTGATGCTTTACTCTTTTTTTTACTGTGCCATCTGTTTAGTAAAGCTCTTTCACAATAGCCATCTTCACTGATCTAATGTTCACTGCATAATTTCCACACCTGCTATACACCAATCCTGTGGTCTCATCTTTTTTCTCTTTAACTAGCCCTGCACCCCATACAGGGATGGGGAAGTATTGAGATATTGGATCTCCCCAAGTGTTGCTCAGATGATGAGACAATGAAGTTAACTAGACCTTTCTGGTTTCCAAGAAATTTCCAGCAATATATTTACATTTTTCTGACTTACAACTCTTTCTTAAAGACCATGCACAGTGTTGGATTATTTGAATGTTTCTTTTATATACACTTTTCATTTTAAAGTGCTTGGAAACTGAAGATAGAAACAAGATCTTGTTTCTGTAAATGGTGTTGGTGTCATGCTAGAGGTTTGCATACATCTTAAGACAATGCTAAAGCAACAAATAGCATGTCACAGAGCAGCATTGAAAGGGCAGAAAAACATTTCCGTTAAAAGCATTTGTGGAAAATCATGCCAGTCTAGACGCAGCCTAGAAGTTCTTGAGACTCTTGGTATAACTAAGCAAGAGGACAGACCTATCCCGACCTTCAAGTCCTATGCTGATAAACTAAGTACTGTAAGGATCATGTCTTCTGAGATCTCACTTCCTACTTTTGCCCAGATTGCAGAGGATGCTAAAATCTGTGTAAGTGGAAATGTACCCTAGGTTCTGAAAAACACAGAAGAAAGGGAAGGTGATGAATTTTAAAACACTCTATATTTACAGTCCTTTTTTAGGGGATGGGGGAGCTTCTTTTTATTTAACATATTGTTTAAAATGAATTCGCTGTATGAAGAGAGAGTTATACTGTGGGGTGCTTTTCCAGCTTGGTTCTGTATCTTCCAGATTTCCTCATGCAAAAACAGTAATTCTGTGGAGCAGAGTTAATGTGGATGGGGCTTTGGACCATAGAACAAGTGCAGAGTTCTCCAGAGACAGGGGAATCTTGCCAGCATCTCAAGTAGTTTTATTGATATAAGAAATTGTTTATGAACAAAATATTTTTGAAGAATCATTCAGTTCTGAACACAGACAAAAAATGTAGGCAAACAGCGTGCGGCCTCTTGTAGAAAACTAACAAAGAAAATAAATAAGAGTAACACACTTGATCTTCTTGAATTTTGAAGCTGGTGAAGGGTTAACACTTCCTATAAAAATGTATAACTGTAGAACTAAAGAGTAGAAAGAACAGGATCAGAAAGACCCAGAACAAATCTTCTCACTGGTGTGAATAATTTCATTTTGAAATTCTGTAGGATGCAGTATTTGTTTGTCTGACTTGGACTATTATGTAAAGACTAGCCAATTAACCCACCGTAAGATGGGATTTTCAGGTCTCTCCTCCACGTCGGTCTTCTCTCCTGAGCCTCCGGTCTCTCACTCTCTCTCTTTCTTCCTCCTCCTACTGCCTTCCCCTCTCTCTCAGCTCTTCTCCACCTTCTGCCTCTCTCTCTCTTTATCTTCTCCCCCTCCTGCCTCTCACTCTGTGTTTTTCTTCTCCTCCTCCTGCTGCGTGTCTCTCTCTCGTTCGCTGTCCTCTGCCTCCTCCATTCTCCTCTCTGTCTCCTCCACGTCCTCTGTGTCTGCTCTGCTTTCTTCCTTTTGAATCCGGCGCCCTTTCCTGACATCAGAGACGCACTCTCGTACAGGCCCCGCCCCCTGGCTGTTCCCTCTGTGCAGTACTGTTGCCTCCTGCCGTGGTGCTCAGCTGACTTCTGCACTGCTCATCCGGGCCGCTGCGCAGGAGCAAGAGGATGCTGCATGGGGAGCGCGGGGCCCAAACGGCCACTTGCTCCCATGCGGCGGCCTCGCTGAGTGGCGCAGAAGTCAGCCAAGCACCATGGCGGAAGGCAACAGCGTTGCCCAGAGGGAACAGCCAGTGTTTCAGCATTACAGAGTCACAGACATTGGGCTACTATATATGATTAGGGCTAATGGAAAATTTTCTATCAAAACTCTTGACTAGCGATTCCCAGGATGGAGTCATAGAGGGACATAGTGGTTCATCATGGGAGCTGGAGGAGAAGAGAATGGGAGCAGGAGACACCCAAACAAACATTTCCATAGGCTCTGCAAGTGGCATTTCCAAATTGAAATGTTGAGTGTTTTTTATTTTCTACTAAAAATTGAAATTTTATATAAGGGGAAATTTCTTATATTTCAATAAACTTTAAAAACTGTATTAAAGTAGCACCTCAATCACCTCCTCAGGTTCTGGATTCTATGTATTAGATACTGTACAAACATAAGTGCCAATCTAGAAACTCGTATAGACGTTCATTTATTACACATGAATGGTCCCATGGAAGCCCATGGGACTACTTATGAAAAGTTATTTACATGCCTATATCTGTACAGACTCTAGGCGTTTGTATCCAGAATGCCCACAGACAGTCTAAATTACAAGTTCATATAAATTATTGGCCAATCAAAAGATCTTGTTGCAATAATTACAATGAGATTTGTTTGAATTAAATGTACAACTTAATGCCTGTCATCTAGGATCAAAGGAAGTGCATACTCTAAAGATCAACTGTGAATATTTCCTGGAGATGCGAGTTAGATATTAACACCTCAGCTCCCTCCTCCCCATTCCCTGACACAGATTATGTCCCCATCCAGGTGCAGATCAGAGATAAAAAGAGTCAATTTCCATTACAGGTGAGAGCAAATAACAGATTTTGACAATCATTTGGAAAAATCAATAAGATGCAGCCATCTGTGTGTCTGTGCCATATTGAATTATTGATCTTAACTTGGGTGCATGTCTGGGCCTTTGGTAGAATGTCACCGGCTTCACCCTCCCTGGCATGATACACACTTTGAAGTGTCCTAATGGGTCTGTGTGATGTATATAAACTGGGGCAATTCTAATAATGGTTTGAGATGAATTATTTCACTAACTGGATCTTTGGGGAAAGGGTAAATGCTTTGGCTCAAATATTCACCGCTGCAAATTTTGAAAAAGCTGCTGGAGGAGAAGGTAAAAGTGGAGGAGGAGAAGGAGGAGTCACTCACCCAAAAGCCATATTATCTGGAGGAATGAGCACTGGGTAGGAGCACTGATAGGACTGGGCTGTAGGAACATATCTCCTATTGCTGGACTTGTGTGGCTAACAAATGGAGATTGTGTGGCCTGTTGTTCATAAGACCACCTTCCTTCTCCCTCTCAAATTGCCTTCCACCCTCAAGTAAGCAATGGACTATAGGTGAAATCCATATCCCATTGAATTCAACGGCAAAAATGTCACTGTTTTCAACAGGGCCAGGATTTCACATGCTCTTCTGAAATGAACAATCTTGCCAGTGTGCACTCTGAGAAGTCCCCTTTAGAAGAAGATAATTGTGAAGGTGGAAGTTGACCAGACTGAAGCAGTACTTTGATTCCTCTAGCTTCCTTGAATCCTATGATGCAAACCCGCACTTACTTACTTTGCTGATCACAGGAAGAGATCAGATGTTCATTAGTGTTATTTAGTAGTAGGCTCCAGCGCAATAGGCCAAGGTAGGGTAAGGTAGAGGGAAGGCCCTACTCAGCACTCCCAGAAGGGTCAGGGCTGCAGGTGGAAGGGTCGAGGCTAGGGGTAGACAGCCCCCAGTGCTGTATAGAGTGCACCGCACCCCTCCCAGATCCCCACTAGCTCTCAGAGATGCCTGGAGTGCACCTCACAGTATTCTGGCTGTGATTGAAAGGGCCCTGGGCTACTGAAGAAGTGGCAGTGGTGGCTGGAGGTCCTATACCCCTTTGGATCACTGGGCCCCAGGGCAACTGCCTCCTTTGCTCCCCTCCCCCTTGATGGGCCTGGCTTCAGCTGAGATCCAGAGTGCCATTCTGCCAGGCATGATACAAACCCATTGTAAGAGACAGTTCCCAAGCTGTTTAGAGTCTAAATTGGCCAGATAGACAAATGGGAGACAAGGAAACAACAGCAAAGGAAGGAGAAATGACTTGCTTGAGATCACACCATGGCTCAGAGACAGAACAGAGAGTACAATTCAACCTTCCAGACTCTCAACTGAATGCCCTATCCAGTGGACTACTGCTTAGCTAATTTTAGATCATCCAGCAGTCTTCAATATTTTGATAAGGCGATAAAGTTGACTCCTTTTTAGTGCATGACCAGGGTTCATTAGGCTGTGCATTGTTTCTGAAGTTCCTTTGCTCTTGAACTTGTTCTCACTGGCTGTTCGTCAGTGCCTGTGCCAATTTATTGTTATGGTGTTGTGTATTTCTGATTTCCTTTCCTTACTGTTCAGGCTTTTCAGTTATTGAGTGGTGTTAGTTGGAGAGTGTTTGGGACAATGTTGAAAGTGATTTCATGGTCAATTGTATATTAGTTGTTTAATTTTGTTTAACAGAGGCCATGTATTATGGGAAGAATATAAAAATGGCCATGCTGAATCAAACCAATGGTCCACGTAGCCCTTCCAACTGTTGCCGGGGCAGAGGGAATGAACAGAACAGGGTAACTACTGAGTGATCCATCCCCTGTCATTAAGCTTCTGAGAATTGGCAGGTTAAGGACATCTACAGCATGAAGTTGCATCCTTGATCATCTTGGCTAATAGCCACTGATGGACTCATTCACCATGAAGTTATCTAACTCTTGTGTACCTAGTTATAATTTTGGCTTACATAACTTCCCTTGGCAATGAGTTCCACAGGCTGACTATGCGTTTTGTGAAACAGTACTTTTTGTTTGTTTTAAATCTGGTGATGGGTCCCCCAAAATGACTTGCAATTTGTACATTTCTGGATATACATGTGTCATCGTGCAGAAGTGTTTGCAAGAGGATCAATGGAGTTTTCTTTGTTTGTCGAAAGAAAATATTTGGATTCCCATGAGGATAAAGGGAGCCATCCCAAATACACAACCACGAACTGCTTTTATGTCCATGCTCATCTTGGAGAATGATATTTATTCTCTCCCCATTTACAGTGGCAGCTCTAGATGCTGAAGATGAAGACACTCCAGAAAACAAATTAGTGTTCAGCATTGCCAGATACCCACTAATGGGGTATATATTACACTTCTAGAGAACCATACTAAGACATCTTTTACTTGGCAGGACTTATACACCATGAAGATCACTTGTCAGCCACCCAATATCACTCATTCTAGAGACAGAACTGTGAGGTGAAGCATGGATCTAGACTGCTCTTAGTCAGAAGTACTGTACCTGCATGTACAGCAAGCTTGCCAGTTGCCAAATGCTGTATTAATCTTTCATGGAATGTTTGTTTTGCTAGGTTGAGTTTCAAGCAATTGATAATCCCTTCATGAGCAGTTCTCCTGTCATGGTGCATTTTTCAATAAGAAGTGCAAAGACTGATCCTAGGATTGCATGGAACATGGGTAAGTGGAATTTTATCCAGGGTTATTTCAATGTATGAATTCACAATGCTTTGGAGTATATTGTAAATAATCTGGGCTATAGATACATCTGTGTTGTAGAGATTAGCTATATGGTTTTGTAGATTATATGGAATAACTACTCTTAGCTTTTATAATTGCCTTCCTTTTTGTACTCTACTTTAAAATTGGGCTTCCTCTTTTTTTTTATATTTGTCATTTAAGACTCTTGTACAAATCTGGCAGGTTCTAGAAAAAACACAAAACCCAGAATCCCTTCTCTTCCATTAGTAAATCCAGAGTACTGTAATTCCATTGGTAGAGTTACACCAATGTAAACAATAGGAGAATCCGATTTGTTTTGTTGTTTTGTTTTGTTTTAGGAATAACTAAATCTTCAATCTCCTGATGGACAAAAACCAAATGATAAGCGCACAATTACTCACAAGTTTCATGTAAAATAGGTTGCTGTTGGAATTTACTGTACATAGATATTCCTCATTCCAGTTTGCATTTGCAACATGTGAAGTTGACTTTGTCATTTAAATTAATTAATAATATGTCCTTACAGTCACCTACCAACCAGAGACTGGAAATCCCACATGTATGGGAAGAACTGAGCTTTTGTTTTTTACAGGAACACTGCTGCTTAGTGAGTTTCACCCTGCAGAGAAACAATTCTCCTCCAGGCCAAATCGAATTTTAAGGCTTCGGGGCTGCAGTATAACAATGCACTAATATCTGACATGCTTTTGGACTGTGTAATCACATAGATTGCCTAGTTCAGTATAATGAAATTTTGCAATTTTTTTATTTGGGTAATTAACACCGTTTTAGTGAACCCTGCACTGACGAAGTTTCCAACAGAAACATGTACATTAATAAAAGCTCTCCTCCCATTAGGCTTAGCAAAAGCTGTTGAGCCTAAAGAAAATGCAAAAAAGGCGCAATACAAATACATGAATGTTAACACAAGTAAGGCATGCTATAAAGAACGCTTTACGAAAAGCAAGCTAGGAATCTTACCAGGACAGGCTTCCTTGTAAAGGTTTCCTTTATTTCCTTTATTTCTTATTGAAAACACTTCAAAAACAGCCTTTCCAGCACTACTACCTGATTTTTCTATCCCGTTTGGGGCAGGATAAGGAAATTCAGGAGTACTGTACATTAATTTGAGAAATGTATTGAAACTTGCAAATTCCAGAAGTTTGATTAGATGAGCAAAGATCTGAGCTAACCATGTTTCTTCTGTACTGATGTTCCTGTTACTAGGGTCAAATCTTGCTCTCTCCTTTTCTGCCAGGGAGGATTTAATGCAGCACGTTGTGTGTAATTCTGATGTGCTGCTGACAGATTGGATAAAATGGGAGCTTATGCCAGGGGTTTGCATGCCCTGCACACTGCAGATGCTGACTTTGGAGAAGTTCCTTCTGTGTCCTTGTGCAGTGTAGGGCTCTTAGTGTGTAAATCAAATCTGAGCAGTTACACAACTCTTCGATAGTCCCTTGGGGCAGGGCCAGAAGCCCGTGCACTCCTGGCTCCACTCCCAGGAAGCCCCCTGTTTCTCCCTCCCTCCCTCCTCCGCTGCTGCCTCTGATATCTGAAGTAGCAGCAGGGAGGGAGCAGGCAGCACTGCAGAGCCCAGCACTGGCTCCTGCCTGTCCCCCTTGCTGCTTCTGTAGGATATCTGTAGGAGGCAGCAAAGGGGAGTGCAGGAGGGTCCATGGAGCTGGCATGCACAGAGAGCTGGCTTAAAAGCTGGCTTCCCGCGCATGTTGGCTCCCTCCTGCCCCCCTCACCCTCCATGCTGCTGCCTCTCTATCAGAGGCAGCAGCACAGGTGTGGAAGTGGGGCAGGCAGATCTGGTGCTCGTGGGGGACACGGGGAATGTGTGAAGTCAACAGGAGTAACCAATATGCCCAGGCTTATTGGTTAATTGTGTAGTCATCTACATGTTGACATCCCTAGTGAGGTGGGGTGTTGGGGAAGTGGACTCACCATCTGCTCACGCTCAGCATGAGACATAGGGTGATTGCTGCAGTCTCAGAAGATCTGATTTGCAACTTGGGGAAAGCTTCTCTTTACAGTCCCCTAGATTCTCTCTTCATCAACCCGAGCTGTTATGTTGGATCCAAGAGGGAGGATTTAGCCTGTAGCTGTGTTCCTTCTACATTATGCACCTGTGTGGCTGCTTGGGAGAGGTTCTTTGTTCCTGCTGGTGGTGCATGCTTTGGCGCACACACAAAGTTTATTCTGCACATCTATGGAAAATATCCACACATGGATGGAAAATATTAGAGGGAACATTGGCCCTTAGTAATTTTGCTGTACCATCTGCAGAATAATAATTTTAAAATAAGGATTTGGAAGTCTGTTAATCTAATCCTTAACTGTTGTGCTTCTATGTGTACATTATAGGGCTTGACCTATTGGAAGGACAGTCACATCCAATTACCTTGGATACCTCTAAGACTCTGGACAATGATAACCTCGATGCTGTTTTAGTTGCTGGTGGTGGGAAGACCACCATATGGAGGAATCGCAGTTGAAGGTACATTGTATCACAGATGGGCATGGAAGAGTGTGATCTGTCCTGTTGAACTGACTATTCAATTTTGAACAGGTTGCTTAACTTTGATGTTCACGGTGAGCTTCTTAGAACAAAGTACCAAGACTCCTACACCCAGCCACTTCTTTGGGCCAGGTTTAATATTTTGTTTCTTTTTTTCAGATGTTCTGGATAAAATAGCTAAAGTTCCCTGACGCTAAAAGAATCTGTAAAATTTGTATTTACTGTTTGATTCACCTGTCCCTCCAGCTCTCTGAAATACTTAACGTGGCCTTATTTTAGAGATGCATTGGCAACTACTGATCTGAATATCCATGAACTTTGAAGAAGTTCAGATTTGCATCTAATTCAGACTTTGTAACACTGATTCCCTAATAATTTCACTGTGAAGAATTTTTTAGGAGTGCATATGTAGCCTCTCCTGAAGCCTCAGTTACTTTGCTTCCAGACATCCATGCATTAAATTCATAGAACCTTAGCAAATATACGCCCACAGTGCTTTGTAGACACAAATGTCTCTTGAGTAGAGCTGATTAAAACATGGAATTTCTATCCAGAGGAAGTTCCTGGGACTACAGACAGCTTGTCAAAAAAATGGATATCACAAAGAATCACCTCCAATCTACTGACACCGAGTTCCCAGATAATGAGTTTATGAACATGATTTCTAAATCATGTTTCTTTTCCTCTTCTCCTGGGTATGTATGAAACTGTCAGGCTAAATTAAACTTTATAAGTTAATTGAAAAAGATCTAATATTCCACTCCTTACAGATTTTATGATGTGGGGAAGCTAATTTTCACAGCATGAAAAGCTTTAAAAAACATCTTGCTATTCCTATGCTGACATCTTTCACTCAGGTAAACAATTGGGATTTTTATATTGCTAGCAATTACATGGTGCTGTTGAGTAGGATTTAATTTGTGACTAGTCATGATGCTGTCCAACTGCAGCAGGATGGATTTCACCTGTAATGAATGGTGCACTAGTTTCTACTAATTATAAAATTTTGTAGCTTGTGATTTCTTTGTAGACCATAGTTGCAGTGCTTGCTGTACTAGGAATTATTGGGGTAAATTCACTGCAAATGGTAATTGTGTAATATTTTTGAAAAGCACTCATTTTATCAAGTCAGATCTTTCAATTAAATTGGGCAATACAAGAAGGTTTTCAAAGGCACATATGGAAAGATAAGCACCCAGCTTACAGTGGCATTTGAGCACTTAATTCTTTTGTGATTATGAAAATCTCTCCCTTAATATTGTGATTGTTTCTAACATCACACAGTGGGCCAAATTTACTGGTTTCAATGGAGTCACACGAAAGATCAGTTTGGCCCAACCTGGCTGCAATAAGTCCCCAAAAGCCTGAGCGGTTTGCTTTTTGATAACATTTCAAAATATTCAAATGCTGTGCTGTATATGTACATCAAGAGGGTGCTGCTGAAAGAAATGCTTGGTTGCATTCATTTTGATTACCATAAGAGAGGGTGATTTATGATGAATATGCCAAGTGTGTCAGGCTGCAGTGGTTTTCACCAATGCCACATCCCACATAATGTTCTTCATTCATAACTTAGGCACTTAAACTTTCAAGATCTATGTGATACTGTCACTTCTGTTTCCCCTAACACATTTAAAAGTTTGCACACAGAGGGCACGTCTAGACTACATCCCTCTGTCGAAAGAGGGATGTAAATTAGGCAAATCGAAAGCGCAAATGAAGCGTGGAATTCAATATCCCGCGCTTCATTTGCATATTCGTATCCGATTGCTGTTCGAAAAAGGGTATTTTGAAAGAGGAGTATGGTTTCTTTCAAAAAAATTTTTTTTTTGGAACTGCGTCTAGACTGTGGTTTCACTTTTGAAATACCCTTTTTCAAACCAGCGATTGGACACAAATATTCAAATGCTCTAGTCAAATAACAGAGTTCTTCCTTGAGATCTATTTGTCTAAGGCAGCTGGAATTTAGAATATTAAATACAGTGACATACTCATGAAGAAGTTACAAACCAAGAATTATTTGCAGGAGGGTATTTGGAGAAGAAAAATGAGTGGTGGATGCTTTTGAGAAAACTGATCTGCTCATAAAAAGATTTACAGAAAGAGGCAAAATTAATTGAGCTATTCAGGTAATTGTAGTAACTGGCAAGGTTTTGATCTTATTTAGAGTAGAATAAGATCACTGATTCCCAAAATAATAGTAAAAGCTCTTTAAGAAAAAAATAAACATTAAGTTTAAGTGGAGCTTAGTCACCTTGCTGCTTTTTCTTTGAGGTTTTTATTTTAGGCTCCTAGTATTTTAAACTAGTACAGTTATCTAATGTGCACTGTGCTTGAGGCCATTCTCTGATCTCTCTCTCTCTCTCTCTCTCTCTCTCCTATATTTAACTATCCCGTTTGTGGCAGGTCACCTCTTTTACCTCAGAGCTTCAGTGTTTCTCCCTTGCACAGTGGGAGACATGGAATAAATCAGTCTGACTCTGGAAGTTTTTTTTTTTCTACATTCTGGCTGTATTATTCCCTATTTACATGGTGGGCCACAGGGTTATCCCAAGAAACACAAAGCAAAACAAACAAACAAACAGCCAATGCAAACAGAAATACTTTCGCTGCCCCCTCTTTAGTGTGTTAATTGATTATATTGGCTCCTAGATGCCAGATCTTCCCTAAGTACTTGATAACCTTTGTGTACACTAGCAAGTTTTGTCATCAAAACACTGAGAGCAAATTGACTCTCTTGGGGGCAGGATGTGAGCAGAAGGGGTGGGGCTGGGTGTGGGCTGGGGGTTTCCCTACTCCAGCCCTATCTTCACCCACTGCCCATGCAGCCTTCCACCCTGGATCAACTTTTCCATCCTGCTGCCAATACCTCTACTGCAACTTGTCTCTCATCTCTCCTCTTCCTCCTCTCACCAGAAGAGGGATTTTGAAAGGTCACTGGGCAGCTCTTAACTGGCCTCAGGTGTCTCCAGTGGTCCGCCCGAGGATCCTTTTTCAGCTCATAGGCCACAGGGACTTCACCATTCTAGGGATGACACATCTGCCCTCCACAAGGCTTTTCTCTCTCTCGGGATGGATTTTGTCATACTTTGTTGCTATCCAGGAGCCCTGCAAACCACCACAGTGCAAAGAAAAAAGGTTTCATATCCATTATGAAAAACTCTGACTCAGAGATCTTTGGCCAAAAGCATCCTCCTTATTTAACTTACTTAACTGCTTTGATGTTATTTGAAGCAAAGGGGCAAGCTCTCCTCCTCCAAAGGAAAGTTATCTTTCTTCTTAAGCTTCCTCTCAGTAGACAGTCAGCGGTTTTCTTCAGCCCCTGTGCTGTCCCAGTATCTGTTTATATGGAAGTAGAGGCCCCACATTTTTCTCAGGAAAGCAGATTAAGAAGCTTGTCATTCTAGTTGAAGTTAAAAGCTAAGGGGGAGGGGATATAAACAATACTTTACATTACCTGTCTTTCATTTACCTCAGTGAAAAGAGCAATATTTTACCAGCAATGTGCTGGGAACAAATATATTGTTAAATTGGTTTTCTACTCACTATTTGATTCACAACTACGGATCAGGAATATTATGGTTCATCTGCTACCTTTCATCAAATGACAATGCTATTAGGTGGGCTTGCACCCTTATATCCAAAAAGTTTATACTAAAAGGTTACTCAGGCCAGTAAAAAGTTAAATTCTAAGATTGGGACTCTTGGAACCTTTGGATCCTACTGATGAGAATGTCAAGCCTGAAAGCCTTCCTGATGGAGACAATGAATGATCAAGTATCAGAGAGGTAGCTGTGTTAGTCTGGATCTGCAAAAGCGACAGGGAGTCCTGTAGCACCTTATAGACTAACAGATGGATTGGAGCATAAGCTTTCTTGGGAAAGACCCACTTCGTCATGCATCTGACGAAGTGGGTTTTTGCCCACGGAAGTTTATGCTCCAATATATCTGTTAGTCTATAAGGTGCTATAGGACTCCGTGTTACAATGAATGATGTTACCCTGCCTGCGACCACGCATTCCTTGTTGCCCTGACGTGCTCTCTTCAGCTACATCTACACTGGCATGATTTTGCATAAGAACTCTTTTGCGGAAGAGTTCTTGTGCAAAACTCTTCCAGAAGAGAGCATCTACACTAGCATGTGTGTTTGCGCAAGAGATGTGCTTTTGCACAAGAGCATCCATGCCAGTGTAGATGCTCTCTTGCGCAAGAAAGCTCTGATGGCCATTTTAACCATAGGGCTTTCTTGCGCAATAAATTCATGTTGCCTGTCTACACTGGCCTCTTGCGCAAGAACAGTTGTGCAAAAGGGCTTATTCCTGAGCGGGAGCATCAGAGTTCTTGCACAAGAAGCCCTGATTTCATACATTAGAACGTCCGTGTACTTGCGCAAGAACTCGCGCCAATGTAGACATAGCCTTCCTGTGTACTGCCCTGAGAAAGGATGACTTCCAAAAGGAAGGCTTGGTCTCCTGTCTTTTGTCTATATTTATTTTGCTAGGTTGCTGTTAGTTTACTGTGGAGATGGTTATTAGTTCCTGTGGTTCGACACTTCCACAGGCTGTGGACAACAGCTGCAATTGCAACATAAATTCCACACCCATAGGGGACTGTGAGTAGAACTTCAGTGACTTGGTTCCAAAAACATGGGCCTCCTCCCTTGAGCTTAAGAATAACTCCTCTAGCTGAAGTTAGACTAAGTCACTTTATCATCTCTATGAACCAGCCACTACAGGGCAAAGTGCATAGATCACAGTGGTGACTGATATACTTGTTTCACTGTTTGCCTGCAGGTTTGTGAATAGATGCTTTTTCGAGTTTGAATTCTTGGGCACTTTGGCCATGTCTGCTTGCAAAGGAAAACAAGCCTCTAATGTGTGAGGGTTTTAGAACTGATTTTAGAACTTGTCTGAGGGGCTTTGAAAACACAGAAGTTATGAATGCTGATCCAGATTCCAAGCCGGGTGGGGCAAATCACCTAGTTAAATAAGATCACCTGCATGTGTTTGCTTGCCTCTTGTATCGAACTTTTTTTTTGGTAGTTAAGAAAAGATTGGTTAAATATACCTCTGCCCAAGCCACCTCCTACATAAGGAAATGTAGCAGCTCACAATATCCTAGAGCACATACTGTCCTGTTTGGTAAATGTCCTTTATTTATCTAACTATGCACATCCAAGAAAAGTCGAGGCCTTTATCTGCTGAAAGCAAAGTTAGGCTGTCATGGTTCCAAGTGGCAGCAACATTGAAAGCCATTTCCACTTCATTCACAAGACAGAAACACTAACCAGAACCAGTAGCACCTTTTCCATAACCATGATATGCTGCGGTGTGAGAGCACCATCTGAAACTTAAGACAGGGCAGTCAATACTGGTGAGGCAGGTGGATGAAATATGGGACGCAGACTCAGAACTGTGCTGAGAATGGTTACAGATTAGTAGGAAATCTACTATAGACACTCCTACCTTGAAGTCTGCCTTTGAAATACTTGTTAATTGATGATTTGTTGAATACATGATTTTTCTATTTCGCTATTCCTCTCAGTGCTACAGTGCATTTTGTGAGCACATCACTGTTTTAGATTTTCACCAATCAGCTAACAACAGAGGAGAGTGCCAGTTTCTTCATCACTGGGAAGAATCTAATGGGCACGTTAACTGCATGTACTCATTATGCTGGAAGGTGGTATTTTTATCCTTGAGGATCTGCAGTCTTACAAAGTCAGGTAATGCAGTTGGGTTCCACCTTTATCAACAAAAATCTCTGCATTGCAAATAATTATTCTGATTCTAAAGAATTAACAGTGGTATGTTTCTCTAGTGACTTTTTTCCCCCTAAAAATTCCATTACATTTATTTCGTCATCAATTTTAGAGTGCACTTAGGAAACAAGGCTATCTACATTGAACACTGTCCAAAAAGACACGTGATCAGCTGTCTATTATTGGAAAGTGTTTGGAGTATTAAGTTCTTCACCTATTAGAGGTAAGGACATAAACGTCTTATTTCATGTCATGCAAGACCTTTTCACAATCATGCACACATGGAATATTTTCTCTCTCTTCACTGATAATATAAACAATTGAGATTCAGGTCAATGACTTGACTCTCTTACTTACCTCTGAACCACTGAATAATCATAATCCCAATCCTCAACTGGTGTAAATCAGTGTCACTCATTGAATCCAATGGAGTGATATTGTTTTATGATGGCTGAGGATCTAGACCAGTATGCTAAGATTAAACAGAAACATCTCACGGGATCATTTGTATGAGGTGGGCATTGCTAGACCTTAGTCCTTCCCCCCCACCTTCTATTTATAGGTTTCTAATTTTCACTACTTAATGAATATCACTTTTCATTACAATTATGTTAAAAGGTACCAGCATGATGATTCAGAAACCCTTGAAGATATAGTCATATTTTCAGCAACAGATGGATTTAACACTGCAGATGGAGTGTTAAGAGTGCAGGTAATAACGAATTCAGCAATGTACTGTACTGAAATATAATTGGAAAGTATTAATCACATATTGGTTACTTCAGCTTCACTAAGTAGATTTTTAATTTTCATCAATCTTTTCACCACATTCCCGGAAAGGTTTCTACTTAGGCTGAGCCTGACTCCTGGGTGAAATGTCTATAAAACAACTCCAGAGTTATTAATGATCAAGACCTTAACCTTTCAAAAACATTTGCAATAGCTTAACTATACACACACTGAGTAGATCCAGTTACGTTAATAAGACTGTTCACAGTGTGTGTAGTTAAGCATGTGCTTAAGTCTTTGCAGGATCAGGAGCTACAGACCAGAACTGTGAAAGACACTTTGGATACATCTACACTGCAGGCTTTTTGCGCAAGAACTCCTGTTCTTGCACAAAAACTTGCGGAGTGTCTACACTGTACACATGTTCTTGCGCAAGTAAATTTACAGTAAAGCGTCAGAACAGAGGGCTTCTTGTGGAAGAGTTATTCCTCAACCCATGAGGAATAAGCCCTCTTTTGCAAGAGCTCGTGTGCAAGAAGGCAGTGTGGATGGGGTTTCTTGCGCAAGAAACCCCTATGGCTAAAATGGCCATCAGAGCTTTCTTGCGCAAGAGAACATCCACACTGCCATGGACGCTCTTGCGCAAAAGCACAGCTCTTGTGCAAATCGACATGGCAGTGTGGATGCGCTCTTGCACAAGACCTTTTGGGCAAAAAGCCCGTAGTATAGATGTAGCCTTTGGTTTTCTCTCTTCCTGGTTGCTATTTTCTGCTGCTATTGAACCTTCTCAAACACTGTGTAGTAGACACTGCTACCTCTTTAAAACCTAGCAGATAGTGAGGACACAAAATTGACGTGAGTAGGTGATACCCCATGGTCTGGAGCATGGGCTGATTCAAAAGAGAGGATTCATGGTGGTTAAATTCTCCTGGCTGGAAGCCACTCAGAGTGATCATTTACATATATACCGATGATATTCGATTTTGATTTTCACAATTTACTTGTTTCTTATTAAGTGCTACTGCTTTAATTTGTTTACTAAAAGCCATCGCAACCATGGATTACTGGATTGTTTCCTGTTTCTATTTTTTTATTGTAAGCTTTCTTACCCAGAAGTCCATAACTCTGTGACTAATCTGGAGCCCGTTGTCAAAGATGATTTGGCTCTTTGCAGTGGGGTAGATTGTATTTTGATTAGTTTCAGACTCCTGTCTTGGATTGTTCTCCCTTATTCATTTTAACTTCAGTGCATTTTCGTGTATAGACACACAATATCACAACAATGCACGTATCTCATAGCTGTCCGAAATAATTAATAACCAGCTAATGTGACAGTTTGTTTCTACCCAGAGCATTTGCTGAGCCCTAGATCTGCCCGGAAACACTTGCAGGGAGTTGCCTAGCCACTACAAAAACAAGGAGCAGTCCTGTAGCACCTTAGAGACTAACAAATATGTAATGTCATGAGCTTTCATGGGTAAAACCCATTTCGTCAGTGGGGTTTTATCAATGAAAGCTCATGGACCTATATATTTCTTACTCTAGGGTAGCACAGGACTGCTCCTTGTTTTTAAACTTACAGACTAACATGGCTGCTCCTCTGAGACTTTTACTAGTGTAGCAGGTTCACTCACTTTCTGCTTGGCTTCTTCCCTCAGTGTGGCTTTGGGGAAGTAGCTGGCCACTCCGACGCTGACGCGCCCCCTTTGAGTGAGGCGTTCTCTTCAGGGCACTGCCGTCCGGCAGTAACCACTCCGATCTTGGTCTGCACCTCCTTCCGTGGGGGAATCATTGTTCTTCCTTCAGTCCAGAGTCCTCCCTACTCCCTAGGACCCCCAGTTCTTCTTCCCAGGAACATCCAGCTCCCTCCAGGAACACACAGTTCCTCAGCACCCTCCAGGCCTCAGTGGCCCACTGCCAGTCCCTCTCTAGTCCTGTCTCAGGATGGACTGCAGTCTCTCCCGGCCATTTCTCCCTGGCCAAAGATGCGCCTCTGCCTGCCCAGTTGCCTCCTGCAACCCTGCCTTGTGGTCTTATGGCCTGGGGCTTCCCTGGCTCAAACTCCCCCAGCCTACCGCAGCCTGGCCTTTTAGGGCTGCCTCCATGAGTGCCTCCTTTCAGCCCTGGGCCTCAGGCTGGGTAGCCTAGGTTTGTTAGGCTGAAGCCTCTCTCATGGCAGGCAGGTCTGGTCTCTCCTCCTCCCAGGAGCTGCTCTTATAGTCTCCAGCTAGGCCCTCCTTATTTGCCTCAGCTGGGCTTCCTCCGACACCAGGTCTCAGCCCCTTAAAAGGCCAGTGCAGGGCAACGCCCTGCCACACTAGGCACTACAGGATGCGTTAAGGGCAGAGTAGCTGTCTGAATTTTAATTGCCCCTGTCTTTGCTGTTTTGAGTCAAACCAATATTTTTAATGTCAAATTTTCAGTGCAATTCTCTTCTGCGCCTTTTTGGATTTTACTTTGAAACTGAGTTTTTATGTACTAACAGGTATTAAAAGTCATCTCTCCCACCCCTTCTCTTGTGCAGCTTTGGCTGCAGTAAAGAACATAAAAAACCTCCTGTCTTTTAAAATGCTTTAACTACAGTGGGAAAAAATTCTTGTTTCTCACTTTGCTTTGGTGTCCAAATACATTATCGTTCAATTCCTCCTGCACAGCAGCAAGGATGCTACTGCTGTACAGATTTCAAGCCTAGCTGATTATTGTTCATGTCATCAGCCTGAAGAAGAGCACTACTTCAATACATTAATCTTTCTTTCAAGTTCAAAACCACTTGCTTTTTTCCTCCCCTCCTCCCTCACCCTGTGATTGTAGCAGCCTTGCGATAGGCGACTGCATTCTCTTATGTCCTGCTCTTTTCCCAAGAGCACGGCTATTCATCCTTTGGGTAGAAAGGGCACTCGAAATATTGCCAATTGCTCACTAGCATTCTGTATGTTCATCCTGGTGTGTATTGTTTTTTCAGTAGATGCCTCCTAGTGATTGTTAAATAATATATCTCCACTTTGAGATCGGCTGCAGCAACCCTTTAGGGAAGTAAGGGTATTTTATGTTCTCTTGAATTTTCTGACACTGTATTCTATGCGATTTCTTAGTTGGTTTTTTTTTTAACCTCTTTTCATTTTTTAAGGATGCAGAAATATTGGCCAGTCTGAAATGAAAAACTAACTTGTTAGCTGAGAAGGGCTACTCTAGGGAAATGAATCCTGCTTGTATACAGATGTTTTAGGAGAGTATGACACATACTATATGTAGAACAGTAGTATATATAGTATGGTACATTTTTTAAAGATGGACTAGAATGATGTTCTGCTTATAATGCTATTTATGGGTTGTACTTGTTGCCTGTTGTACTAAACAGAAGACTTTTATTATAAAATGCATTTGTGCACTGCACAATTGTTAAATGATCACATTACTTCCCCATATCCCACAGCTGGATCATATTGTGTAGGGCTGGTCAAAAATTTCCAGTTGAAACTAATTTTCAATTTAAAATTAGGCTTTTAACCAAATTATATTTTTAGTTAAAATATGCGTTCTGTAGAAAATTTAGATTTTTGTTTTTGGTCAAAGCACTGAACTACTTCAATGCTTGAATAACATTTTTCAGTATTTGAATTTCTGTCCAAACTTTTAACTTTTCTGTGGAAAATTTAGATGAAAAATGTTTGGCAGCATCTGTCAATCTTGTGATGTGACAAGGTGAGAACACATTTTTCTGACCTGCCATAGGACTTGATATACTTCAGACATTTCTGATTCCATTTGGTTGTTGTGGCTTAAGACCGTGACTGAGAATCCAGAGATGTGAGCTATGTTCCTGGCTTTGTCACAGAGTTCTTGTATAACCTTAAACCTAAAATTTTGAAGTGTCTGCTAATTTAGGGTGTATCTATTTTTGGGTGGTGAACGTTCAATTGGATACTTATAGGCCCTGACTTTGAGAGAAGGTGAGCATCTACAACTTCACTTTATGTGGGTTCTCAGCATCTCCTGAAAGTCAGGCCAAAAGTTAGCTGATGATTGTGAAAGCTTAGCCCTCAAACTCTTTGGCTTTGGTTTTCCAGCTCTAAAATAGAAATGATAATACAGGACTACTTTGCCTGACAGGCTTGTAGTGATGTTGAATTCTTTAAAATATGCAAAGAGCTTAGAGCTCTTCACAGTAAAGACTCTATAAAAGGAATAATCTTTTGCACTATTTTGTGTGTTAGCTAAGTATTAACTTCCCAGTAATATAACTTACAGGTTTGCTATGTAGGAAAGTATTAAATGGTACCACATAGTGGTCTGTCTTTTAAATTCAGTGACTGTTGTGAGACTGGATTTTATTTGATAGCTACATCTAAAATGTTTCCAAGCACACACAAGTTCCTTTGGTTTTGGACCAAAGTTCTCAGCCTTTGAAGATATTTGATTGTTTGTGTGTGTTTTTTCAAGGAAAGATCAGATGACCTTCTCTACTTTTTTTTTATTTTAACGCTCTCCTATGAGTGTAATTTCAGTAATCTTTTGCTGTTTCTTTCTAGGAGGTGAAATAGGACATAACACTTGTATGGATACCTTGACCCTCAGAATCTCAGATGGAGAGGCTGGTAAAGTGGATAGTTGTTTTGCTAAACCTCTCTCTCCACTTCACACCACTTCCTAGTCTAGGATCTGAACATCCCAGTTCTCTCCATCAACAACCAACATCCCACAATTCATCTGGGTATGTTTCCTAAAACCATTCCCCATTTCAGTGAATTAAGCCTGGACTACCATAATCTCTTTTTCCTTCCAGATTAGTATTCAGAAAGCAGATTTCCCCCCTCCCACCACTGAGTCTGGTTTGGAGTGTCTTTCTGTGTGCCAGGTTGTATCATTTTTCATGACGCAGGGTGGAGGGCAGTGATGTCATAAACCTCTGTGCACAGGACCCAATAGATACGGAACGCTTCTGTTCAAAGATCAGTCATGCTGTCAAAACCATTTGACTAATCAGGACATGGAGCTATCAGCTGCTTTGCAGACAATGCAGTATTTGCTTTTTTGGTTTGCCTCCATACATTGCTTTAAGATTTGGAACCTTCACAATTAGGATCTGAAGTATCGACGGCATCTAATCCAATTTCTCCTATTTGCTTTGCCAATGCAAGTTACAGTGACAGTTCAGAGAAAATACTTAATTTAGCTAAGTGTTTCCAGTTCACTTCTCAAAATATTAAACATTCTGAAACCATCAAAGCTGACGCATCACAGGCATGAGATGTAAATAACTTTAACCTGCTTTTTCAAGTTAATTAAAATAGCCCGGATATTTAAGGTGACCATTTCCCCCTATGCTTAATACAGAAAGCTTGGTAAAATTATTCATATTCAAGAGAGTTCAATGGCAATCAATCACACACACATTTAGATGATCATCAGGTCAACTGAGACTCTGTTAAAAAGAAACATTGTGGTGTTGGAATCTTTATATTTATCTTCTTATGCTTAAGGGAAAGGGAAGGGTGACAGACAAACACACACACCCATGTCTCTTTTGCATTGTGGGGTGACTGACTGACCCAACCCTTCCTGTCCAACACTCTCTGAACTCCATGCCTGGCTGGGTCCCCAGAACTGACCCACTTCTCCTGGTCCCTGGCACAGTGTCTTCCTGGTGCAATATGTGTGGGGAATGCAGGATCACGTGCTTCCCTCTCCAGATTTCTTCCAGGATTCTGTAGGTAAAAATTTCTGATGCAGGCCATGATATTTTGTTAAAAACCCTTTTCTAGATTTGGAGTCTGGGATTGGCACACAAACACAGTCCATGATGGTTCCTCCTCCTCCCCCGCACGAGCGCACGTAGCCCATCAAAGAAAGATAATCATAGAGCAAACAACCCAGGATTGGAGACAGGATATGACACATTCAATGGTGCTAGGAACAAATGCGCAATTATCAAGTACTCCTAATGTCTCTGCTTTAATCCGCAGATGGACCACATTGGAGCAGAGATACCTTCCTGAAGATGAGACACATCGCCACTTAACACATAATTGATAATTGATGTCTGCTTGTTTAAATACTTGTTTTACTAGAAACACTATGTAACTTTATATTATTGCTCTTATTTTGCCAGGGGGTCCAGGATTTCCCCCCTCCTCCCCATCACTTGATCTGCCCATTGAGCATCCTATATAATTAGTTGTAACCTATTGTTTGGCAGTGTTCACTGAGCATAACAAGTGATGTGACACTCCGCCAGTATTGTGTGCTAATAAATCCTTCTGCTTGCTTCATATACAGTGTCCAGATTCTGTTCCTACAGTTCACATCTGACTATGGCTAGCAGCAGCCTTTCTACAATGTGAAGGAAAGAGACAGGAGATGCTTCCAGCTGCAGGAAAGGAGGAAGGGATGATCTGGCAGAGTTCATCTCTTTCCTCCCACCACTGGTCCCATGTGGTGGGAAGCAGCTTGTTCCTTCCTGCTCTCACAGGGTCAAAAGGCAGCTAACACCTCTAGGTTGCTGTTGACCTCCAACGTAACCTAGCCACCTCCTGTCCCCTGGCTACAGTGAGGGAAGGAAGGGGTTAAGCCCTGAGGATGCATTGTGCACCAAGGCTGAGGGAGCCTGACTGCAGGGGCCTAAACAAAACAAGTCACAGAAGTGGCTCAGAAGAGGAGGGCGCTTAGGGAATAGAGCAGCTCTGTGTTCTTTGGGAGCACGAGACTGAGGGTGGAGGTGGGGTGGGGTGGGGATGGGTGAAGAGGGTGCTAAGCCTCTGCCCCAAGAGCTGTTTTGGAACCTGCAGGTTCAGGGTGTGAATAGGATGGAAATTACTCCTCCCCCTTATACAGCCTGCAGGAGCTTAGCTGAGGGGCAGAGAGGCTTCCTCATGCCAGTGCTTTGCAGGGCTCTAGCACGTGCAGGGCACAACTCTTCCTGGCCAGCATCCCAGGCCGGAGGCTCTTGGGCTTTCCTGGGATGCTGGCCCAGCTAGAGACATGGGGGGAAGGAAGGAGTCTGCTGGCCAGGCTATGGGTGAGCTCGGTGCTCTGATCGGGGCTGGCTCTCTATGCAGTGCTGGGAGTGGAACATGAGGAGAATATGGAGGAGCAGCAGGCTGGGGGGACCAAGGGGTAAAGCGGGCAGAGGACAGCGAGATGGGAAGCATGTTAAGGGCAGATGGGTGAGCAGCAGAAATGACACACAATTAGCACCTGTTCATACTCACAACCACTGCAGCCAGTGCCAGCTAGAAATAGGAGTGGGAGGGGGACCCTGCTGTCTAAGAGCCAGATTGCTCTGATGGACCAGCAGGGGGAGCAGTCAGCCCCGCGCATCTTTGCCTTCTTCCAGTCTTGTATACCCACCCCTATCATTGGCCACTGGACCCGACCCACTTATCACTGGTGGGAGAGAGCAACTGGTGAGCCGGGATCCAGCCACTAGCAGGACTGGCCAGTACTGATGAAGGAGGGAGACAGAAAATATGTGACCATTTTTTTAAAAGTAAAAGTCAAAACACCTGCAGGAGGGCTTAAATACAGGTCTTCCCCCTTAAAAAAGTGGGACACCTGGTCCTCCTACAGATATCACTGACTTTAGGCAACATTTTTGCTGAAGGCAATGGAATTTGCCTGAGCAGGGGCTTTAGGTTCAGGCTCAATGTTTATCATTTGCCCTACTTTTTAACAGTGGCTTTTCAGTGGGATGATGAAATAGTATTTCAGCTCTCAAGTGAAGTACAGAATGCTAAGGGCTAAATTGTGGACACATTGACTTGTGGTCTCTTCTCATGGCACTGCTCAGTTGGCATAAAAGGGTTGAATTCTGACTGTGGCTGGGCAGAGGAGAATTCCTGTTTGCGGGGAGGAACTCTCCACTGGTATGAATCTGGCTCCGGTGCCAATTACTGCCCCAGTTAGGCAGAAGTGTGGTGCTCTGTGATGCTAGCGGGTAATTTAGAGCCATCTCAAGGCTTCTCTACTAGATGCCAGGGCTAGATGGTACAGAATTAGGACTCAGTAATAACTTCCCCGAGAGGAGCCAACCCACTATTCTGAGCAGAAGTTGAATTTATGAGAGAACTATGTCCAGTGACTTCAAGTTGCTGTGCAGTGGTAGAAAATGTAGAGATGGTAATTTGCAGTTGCAGTGCCTGGTCAGGTACTAGGGGGACCTGGAGGAGACTATACAGTGGCAACCACTTTTAAAACCTTTCCATAACTTGCAACAGGTGCTTGCCCTGTCTGTCGTCATTCCCAATGGGTTTCTAGCATGGCTGACAGCATCAGGTACCTCACTATGCACAGGGACCTCCCTGATAGATACTGTAACTATCCTCTGGACAGTCCCAATCACATCATGTAATGGCACATACCCGAATAGTGGCAAGATTTTAAACTACTTCTATACAAACGTTAAGGCCTAAATAATAAGAGGGGTGAACTAGAGTGGCTTGTACTGAATGAGGATACTGATATAATAGGCAACACAAGAAACTTGGTGGAATGAGGATGCTCAATGGGACGCAGTAATATCCGGGTACAAAATATACTGGAATGACAGAACAGTTGTGATGCTGGGGGAGTGGCATTATATGTGAAAGAAAGTGAAAAATCAAATGAAGTAACAATCTTTAAATGAGCCAAACTGTTCTATAAAAACTCTATGGATACAGGCTGAACCTCTCTGGTTCAGGACTTCGTGGTTTAATGGGACCACGAATGTTGCTGGTCCAGGGAGCTCCTGAAACAGATAGCATGAAAAGCTTGCCAGTGGCTGGGAGTGGAGATGGTCTGGCAGGAAGCAGCCTGCAGAGCCAGTGGCCTGGGGGCAAGAAACCCATCCGGCAGCCGTTGGGGCCAGTGGCTGGGAGCAGAGGCCTGCCAGCACACCAGGGGCAGTGAAGCCTGACAGGTGGGCCAGGGCAGCACATTGGAAAGGGCTGGTGGCCAGAAGGAGAGCCCCGGGAGAACCTGGAGGTCTGCTCTCCCTTGGTGTGGCAAATTCCCTTGTTCGAGACTGCTCAGGTCCTAAGGGTTCCGGGCCAGGGAGGTCCAACCTGTAATAATTCTATGATTTAATAATGATAATATAGCAGTAGGGATATATTACCGACCACTTGACCAAGATGGTGATAGTGACTATGAAATGCTAAGGGGGAGATTAGAGAGGCTATAAAAATAAACTGAATAATAATGGAGAATTTCAACTGTCCTCATATTGACTAGGTACATGTCACCTCAGGATGGAATGGAGAAAGAAAGTTTCTTGACACTTCTTGGAGTATCTGGTTCTTGAACTCCCTAGAGGAGAGGCAATTCTTGACACAAGAGGTGAATATAGCTGGATGTCTTGGAAATAGTGATCATAGTATAAATAAACTTAACATCCCTATGGTAGGAAAAATACCACAGCATCTCAACACCATGACATTTAATTTCAGAAAGGGAATTACACAAAATTGAAGAGATTAGTTAAACAGAAATTAAAAGACACAATGCCAAAACTAAAATCCCTAAAAGCTTCATGGACTTTTCAAAGACACTACAACAGTGGCTCAACTTAAATATTTACTGCCAAATTAAAAAAACCATATAACAGAACCAAAAAAGTGCCACCGTGGCTTACCAACCAAATAAAAGGAGCAGTGAGATAAAAATGCATAATTTAAAAAGTGGAAACTAAATCCTAGTGAGGAAAATAGAAAGGGACATAAACTCTGGCAAATGAAGTATAAAAATATAACTAGGAAGGCCAAACAAAGAGTTGTAAGAATACCCAGCCAAAAACTCAAAGTAATAGCAATTTTTTAAAGTACATCAGAAGCAGGAAGCCTGCTAAACAACCAGTGGGGCAACTGGACTATTGAGATGCTAAAGGAGCACTCAGGGACGATGAGGTCATTGCAGAGAAAATAAATTAATTCTTTGCATTGGTCTTCACAGCTGAGGCTATGAGGGAGATTCCTAAACCTGAGCCATTCTTTTTAGGTGACAAATCTGAGAAACTGTCCCAGAATGAGGTGCCATTGGAGGAGGTTTTAGAAAAAATTGATAACCTAAGCCATAGTAAGTCATTAAGACCAGATGGCATTCGCTCAAGAATTCTGGAAGAACTCAAATGTGAAATTGAAGAACTACTAACCATAGTCTCTAACTTGTTATTTAAATCAGCCTCTGTAGCAAATTACTGGATGATAGCTAATGTGATGCCAATTTGTTTTAAAGAGCTCTAGAGGTGATCCTAGCAATTACAGGCTGGTAAGTCTAATTTTATTACCAGGCAAATTGGTTGAAACTCTAATAAAGTTTCAAATGCATAAATGAACATAATTTGTTGGGGAAGAGTCAACATGGTTTTTATAAAAGGAAACCATGCCTCACCAAATCTACTAGAATTCTTTGAGGGTGTCAACAAGCATGTGGCCAGGGAGGATCCAGTGGATATAGCGTACTTCAGATTTCAAGAAAGCCTTCAACAAGGTCCCTCATCAAAGGCTCTTAAACAAAGTAAGCTGTCATGGGATAAGAGGGAGGGTCCTCTCAGGGATTGATAACTGTTTAAAAGTTATGAAAGCATAGAAATAAATGGTCAGTTTTTAGAATGGAGAGAGATAACTGGTGGTATCCCCCAGGAGTCCATACCGGTACCAATCCTATTCAAAATACTAATAAATGATATGGAGAAAGGGGTAAGCAGTGGGGTGACAAAATTTTCAGATGACACAAAACTGCTCAAGATACAGGCAACCCCCACACTTATGATCGAATTGGTTCCTGGAGAACTGTCGGGTCATCGTAAGTTGAACCCTTATTTTCCATAGGCGCAATGTTATAAATGGGGGTTCTGTTCCTGACTCGCTTTGCCTCCTGGGAGTTGTAGTCCCCAGCGTGCCAGGCTTGAGAGGCCATGGTGGGCCAGAGCAGGGTAGTTGCTAGTGACAGGCCACACAAATGTTGCAGGCCCGCAGCAGCGCTGATCAGGGCTCGGGGCAAGGCCCTGGCCTGGCAGGGCACCAGTTCAAATGCTGTCCACTCTGCCTCCTGGGAGTTGTAGTCCTCAGCGTGTGCAGGGCGCCAGTTCAAACGCCATCTTCTTTGCCTCCTGGGAGTTGTAGTACCCAGCATGCCGGACTTGAGAGGCCAAGTCTCAAGTCCGGTGGGCTGGAGCAGGGCGGTCATAAATGCAGGGAGTCATAAGTCGGGGGTCACCTGTAGTTAAATCCAAGCAGACTATGAAGAGCTTCAAAAGGATCTCTCAGAACTAGGTGATTGGGCAACAAAATGTCAGATGAAATTCAATGTTGATACATGTACAGTAATGCAGATTGGAAAACAATCCAAACTATGTGTCTAAAATGATGGGGGCTAAATTAGCTGTTACCTCTCAAGAAAGAGATCTTGGAGTCATTGTGGGTACTTCTCTGAAAACATCCACTCAATGTGCAGTGGCAGTCAAAAAAAGCAAACAGAATGTTGGGAGTCATTAAGAAAAGGATAGAGAATAATACAGAGAATATTTTATTGCCTCTATATAAATCCATGGTATGCCCACATCTTGAATATTTTGTTCAGTCACCTCATTTCAAAATGATATATTAGAATGGGAAAAGTTTCAGGAAAGGGCAACAAAAATGATTAGGGGTTTGGAATTGCTGCCATGTGGGGAGAGATTAATAATATGAGACTTTTCAGCTTGGATAAGAAATGACTAAAGGAAAATACGATAGAGGTCTAGAAAATCATGACTCCAAATGCTAGGAGTCTGACTAATAAGATGGGTGAACTAGAGTACCTCGTATTAAATGAGGAGATAGACATAATAGGCATCACTGAAACCTGGTGGAATGAGGAAAATCTGTGGGACACAATCATACCGGGATATAAAATAGATAGAAAGGATAGAGCAGGCCAGGTGGGTGGCGGAGTGGCACTGTATGTGAAAGATAATGTAGAATCAAATGAAATAAAAATATTAAGTGAATCAACATGTTCCATAGAATCGCTATGGATAGAAATTCCATGCTCCAATAATAAGAAATTAGCAGTAGGGATATATTACCGACCACCTGACCAGGACAGCGATACTGACATAGAAATGCTGAGGGAGATTAGAGAGGCTACCAAAATAGAGAACTCTATAATAATGGGGGATTTTAATTACCCCCATATTGACTGGATACATGTCACCTCAGGAAGAGAAGCGGAGATAAAATTTCTCAATGGCTTAAATGACTGCTTCTTGGAGCAGCTAGTGATGGAACCCACAAGGGGAGAGGCAATTCTCGATTTAGTCCTGAGTGGAGTGCAGGATCAGGTCCAGGATATAATCGTTACAGGACCGCTTGGGAATAGTGACCATAATATAATAACATTCAACATTCCTGTGGTGGGAAGAACACCTCAGCAGTCCAGCACCCTGGCATTTAATTTCAAAGAGGGGAATTACACAAAAATGAGGAGGTTTGTTAAACAGAAATTAAAAGGCACAGTGACTAGAGCCAAATCCCTGAAAGCTGCATGGAAACTTTTTAAAGACACCATAATAGAGGCCCAACTTAAATGTATACCCCAAATTAAAAAACATAGCAAGATACCTAAAAAAGAGTCACCGTGGCTTAACCACCCTGTAAAAGAAGCAGTGAGGGACAAAAAGGTATCTTTTAAGAAGTGGAAGTCCAATCCTAGTGAGATAAATAGAAAGGAACATAAACACTGTCAAATGAAGTGTAAACATGTAATAAGAAAAGCAAAAAAAGATTTTGAGGAACAGCTAGCCAAAAACTCAAAAAGAAATAACAAAATGTTTTTTAAGTACATTAGAATTAGGAAGCCTGCTAAAAAGCCTGTGGGTCCCCTAGATGATCGAGCTATAAAAGGAGCAATCAAGGACGATAAAGCCATTGCGGAGAAACTAAATGATTTCTTTGCTTCAGTCTTCACGGCTGAGGATGTTGGGGAGATTCTTGAATCTGCACCGTCCTTTGTGGGTGATGAATCTGAGGAACTGTCCCGGATTGAAGTGTCATTAGAGGAGGTTATGGAACAAATAGAAAAACTTAATGTTAACAAATCTCCGGGACCAGATGGCATTCATCCAAGGGTTCTAAAAGAACTTAAATGGGAAATTGCTGAGCAATTATCTGTGGTTTGTAACCTATCCTTTAAATCGGCTTCCGTACCTAATGACTGGAAGGTAGCCAGCGTGACACCAATATTTAAAAAGGGCTCTAGAGGCGATCCTGGCAATTACAGACCGGTAAGTCTAACTTCAGTACCGGGCAAATTAGTCGAAACAATAGTAAAGAATAAAATTGTGAATCATGTAGAAGAACATAATTTGTTGGACAAAAGTCAACATGGTTTCTGTAAAGGGAAATCCTGTCTTACTAATCTATTAGAGTTCTTTGAAGGGGTTAACAAACATGCAGACAAGGGGGATCCAGTAGATATAGTATACTTAGATTTTCAGAAAGCCTTTGACAAGGTCCCTCACCAAAGGCTCTTGTGTAAATTACATGGCCATGGGATAAGAGGGAAGGTCCTTTCTTGGATTGAGAATTGGCTAAAAGACAGGAAACAAAGGGTAGGAATAAATGGTAAATTTTCAGATTGGAGAGGGGTGTACCCAAGGGTCAGTCCTGGGACCAATCCTTTTCAACTTATTCATAAATGATCTGGAGAAAGGGGTAAGCAGTGACGTAGTAAAGTTTGCAGATGATACCAAACTGTTTAGGATAGTCAAGACAGAAGCAGACTGTGAGGGACTCCAAGAAGATCTCACCAAACTGAGCGATTGGGCAACAAAATGGCAAATGAAATTTAATGTGGATAAGTGTAAAGTAATGCACATCGGGAAAAATAACCCCAGCTATACGTACAGTATGATGGGGGCTAATTTGGCTACAACAAATCAGGAAAGAGATCTTGGAGTTATCGTGGACAGTTCTCTGAAAACTTCCACACAGTGTGCAGCGGTGGTCAAAAAGGCAAATAGGATGCTAGGAATTATTAGGAAAGGGATAGAAAATAAGACCCAGAACATCTTACTGCCCCTGTATAAAACTATGGTACGCCCACATCTTGAATACTGTGTACAGATGTGGTCTCCTCACCTCAAAAAATATATTTTGGCCTTGGAAAGGGTTCAGAAAAGGGCAACTAAAATGATTAGGGGTTTGGAACGGGTCCCATATGAGGAGAGGCTAAAGAGACTGGGACTTTTCAGTTTAGAAAAGAGAAGCAAAACTCGTGAAGTCATTCTGCCGCTCTACTCTGCACTAGTTAGGCCTCAGTTGGAGTACTGTGTCCAGTTCTGGGCGCCACATTTCAAGAAAGATGTGGAGAAATTGGAAAGGGTACAGAGAAGAGCGACAAGAATGATTAAAGGTCTAGAGAACATGACCTATGAAGCCAGGCTTCATGAACTGGGCTTGTTTAGTTTGGAAAAAAGAAGATTAAGGGGGGACATGATAGCGGTTTTCAAATATCTAAAAGGGTGTCACAAGGAGGAAGGAGAAAATTTATTCCTCTTGGTTTCTGAGGACAGGACAAGGAGTAATGGGCTTAAAGTGCAGCAGGGGAGGTTTAGATTGGACATTAGGAAAAAATTCCTAACTGTCAGGGTGGTCAAATATTGGAATAAATTGCCAAGGGAGGTGGTGGAATCTCCCTCTCTGGAGATATTTAAGAACAGGTTAGATAGACATCTGTCAGGGATGGTGTAGGTGGAGCTTGGTCCTGCCTTGAGGGCGGGGGGCTGGACTCGATGACCTCTTGAGGTCCCTTCCAGTCCTATGATTCTATGATTCTATGATTCTAAGACTGAGGGGGGATATGATAGAGGTATATAAAATCATGAGTGGTGTGGAGAGGGCTGATAAAGAAAAGTTATTTATTAGTTCCCATAATAGAAGAACTAGAGCACACCAAATGAAATTAATGGGTAGCAGGTTTAAAACTAATAAAAGGAAGTTCTTCTTCACACAGCGTGTTGTCAACCTGTGGAACTCCTTGCCAGAGGAGGCGGTGAAGGCTAGGACTATAATAGAGTTTAAAGAGAAGCTGGATAAATTCATGGAGGTTAGGTCCATAAAAGGCTATTAGCCAGGGGATAAAATGGTGTCCTTGGCCTCTGTTTGTCAGAGGCTGGAGAGGGATGGCAGGAGACAAATCGCTTGATCATTGTCTTCGGTCAACCCTCTCTGGGGTACCTGGTGTTGGCCACTGTCGGTAGACAGGATACTGGGCTAGATGGACCTTTGGTCTGACCCAGTACGGCCGTTCTTATGTTCTTATGACTAGTGTGGAGGAAGTATATGGAGAAGAATTATTTACTCCTTCTGACAATACAAGAACTTGTTGTTACCAAACGAAATTAATAAGTAGCAGATTTAAAACAAAAAGGAAATACTTCATCACTCAATGCACAGTCAACCTGTGGAGCTCCTTGTCAGAGGATGATGTAAAGGCCAAGACTATAACAAGATTCAAAAAAGAGCTAGATAAATTCATGGCAAATAGGTCCATCGATGGCTGTTCCTAACCCTAACCCTAGCCTCTGTTTGTCTGAAGCTGGGAATGGGTGACAGAAGGTGGAACATGTGATGATTACCTATTCTGTTCATTCCCTCTGGGACACCTGGCATTGGCCATGTCAGAAGACAAAATACTGGGCTAGATGGACCTTTGGTCTGAGCCAGTATGGCCGTTCTTATGTTTAATACACTAGTCCTAAGTGGAAAACATGGGTGAGGAAAACAGAGTAGGACAGATTAGCAACCAGAAAGCAAGAATGAAAATAGATGTTGAGACTAATTACAAAAATCCAGGCCTGGATGTGAAATGACTCCGAACTATTGAGATCTTGCACCTTCTTAGGTCCATCTCCAGAATAGATTATATCATAAATTGTCCCTGTCAGTTCTGACTCCTGTATACAGTAATTCCATTCTTACTAATAGAAAACTGATTCCTTAAATCACCAGGTAAAAGCAGGTGATTAGCTACTATGTTTTCATAGCGTAGATCTCTGATAGTGATTACTAACAACCTCCATTGATAATATATCATGTGTAGCGCTGCAACTTTATGCTGTGCAGTGGTGGTTATTCTGCTCGCTTTGCAGGGAAATATTTTTTCCTCTCTCACCTCCCCCCCCCTTTTTTTTTCAAACGAGTGCTTAAGATGTTCCTTTCAAAGATATGTGCTGGCAAGTCACAATTCCACTGAGGATGAAAGGTCCATAGCTCCAATAGGAGGAAGAAACTTGGAAAAATGGAGTTGGTGCGGAAGAGTGAACAAGGTCACTGGTGACAGTGCTCGGCTCCATCTGTGCAGGCACACTCTTAGCAGAAGTATTTCAGCAACATGGTATTTTGGAACTCCCTTTAATTGGCCATGTTATTTTAATTCCCTTTTTTGGTTTTCTAAATAATCATTCATTTCTTTGGCTGCATTTGATAGTGAAACCAAAGACTCCTTTTCTCAGTCATTCAATATGGCTGACTCATTTAATGGAGAAATTAAATGCTCTTCTTGCTGGTAACCCAAGAATCAGTTAATGCCTGAATGATGCTCCTCTTATGGGGAAAAAGAAGAGTCTAGCAAATAGAGATGGAGAAGTCAGTGGTACTCAGAACTTCTAAAAATCAGGCCCTAGGTGCCTTTGACTGAATGCCTAAATATGGAAGAAACCAAAATTAGTGGGCACATCTGAAAAGGATGACCTTAAAAGCCCTGTGACTCTGTTTCTTATTTTGCTAAATAGGTATCAAAATTACTTCACTTATGAGGTTTAAGACCCCAGATCCCAAAGGGACTACCCATGTGCTTATAGTTAAATATGCTTAAATGCTCTTTTGGAGCAGGGTGTAATTCATTTATGTTTACAGAAGGCGTGGAGAACTCTGGATGAAGGACATGCTAGAAGCATAAATTAGAATTGCTTCAAATTTTTTTCATTGGTGTTTTGTTTGCATTATTTGTTTTAATGGGGGGGGGGGGAATCAAGCCACAATGTTACTTTTTTTTAGGTCTGGTACAAACTAAATAATGATACTAGATATGAAACTAACCTCGCTGCAACCATAAGTGCAGGAACTAGGCATGTGGGGGTGTGGGTGTGCTGTAGCACCTCATGATGTGAAGTGGCTTCTATTATATACAACACCCTTCACAATAAGACTTATTCCAGCACTGCTGACTGTTTGCTTGCTATCCCAACCTTATTGTTGCAAAGATCAGGAACAAAGTTTAATATTTCTATTACAACATTAACCTGGCCTATTGAAATGTATAATATAATAAATGGGCAATAGTTGAAATTACCCCTACTGGAAAAATCCCACACCATTTAAGATGATTTTTAAAAAATAAAAATAAATCTATAGAATTTAGTTGAGAGAACTTTTATAGAGCCCTATTAATTGCAATCTGACACACTGCCCTAACTGAAATCAAAATTTGGGCCACTGAACTATTCCTCATATAATTGTTATTTTTCTCATATCCCTGTTAATGACTTCTGTAAAACAAGTGAATTTCTGTTTCTAGGTCTGGCTCATTTTGATTTATGCATGCACAAATTTAAGGGGGGAAATAATTGTCATTGTTGTTCATGTTTATGGAGTTCAAAACTACCTGAAATGATCTTAATCAAACTTTCCAAAAGGAAGTTTTACCTTTTGGATCAACATCAAACATCAGACAAATCCAACCATGACAAATTGTGTCTGTTTCCTGAATCTTTGCTGCATTCTGTCAGTTCTCTGCTGAAATAAGTGGAGTTTTATTGTGATGTAGCCAATGTAACACTATGGAGAATCAGGCCAATGGTATTTGTGAGAGGGGGCAGGGACTTCTCTATAACAATGGCATGTTGTAAAGAATGTCAGTTACATCTGAGAATAGCCCCTTTTGGATGCTAGCACAATGGGGAAGATTTGCTATGATGTATGTTTCTTTAAATTGGTGTTACTCCCAATCTCCCCCACATACACTGAGGGTATGTCTACACAGCAGTGTTATTTTGGAGTAACTAACATTATAATAAAATAGCATAGTCCGTGTCTACACCACAAGCAGTAATTTCAACATAATTTTGAAATAATAGTGAGATGGAGGATTTCTTACTCCAACTCCTGTAACCCTCATTTTACGAGGAGTAAGAGACGTTGAAGGTAAAGTGCTTTCTCTCAGACATTCTGCTGTGTAGACAGCACCAAAAGCCGAAATAAGCTATTTCAACTGGGGATGTGAAGATACATTGTGCTATTTACGGCTGCATTAAAACCCACAGTATCATGGATATCTTGTGACAGTTCCAAAAACACTAGGGCTGTGTCTAGACTGGCAAGTTTTTCCACAAAATCATCTGCTTTTGCGGAAAAACTTGCCAGCTGTCTACACTGGCCGCTTGAATTTCCGCAAAAGCACTGACAATCTCATGTAAGAGTGTCAGTGCTTTTGCGGAAATACTATGTTGCTCCCGTTCGGGCAAAAGTCTTTTTCCAAAAAACTTTTGCGCAAAAGGGCCAGTGTAGACAGCAGAGATTTGTTTTCCGCAAAAAAGCCCCGATCGCGAAAATGGCGATCGGGGCTTTTTTGTGGAAAAGCGCGTCTAGATTGGCAGGACGCTTTTCTGCAAAAGCACTTTTTGCAGAAAAGCGTCCTGCCAATCTAGACGCGCTTTTCCGAAAATCGTGCCAGTGTAGACGTAGCCTAGGTCACATCCATGTCCTTGCCTTCCTTTCCGTTCCCGCAGTCTCCCGCTGTGCTATCAGCTCCATTGTGTGCCTCTGCTAACTTCCAAAATCCCATCTCTGGCTGTGTCACCATGTGCAACTCTGATTCTGTGCTGGGCTACAGCTCTGTTCAGGGGTGGGTTTGTTTTTGTTTTTGTTTTGCGGCTCTGTTGCTTCCCTATTGTGGGGTGCACTGTGGCCCCAGTCTGACTGTGGACCTGCATGTGGTGATGGAACATGAGATGAGAAATCAACATTCCCATAGGATCTTCCAAAAGGGCGGAATCTTAGCAGCAAGGACCTAGAGGCAGGCTGGATGCTACAGTGATAAGTAGGCTACAAATGCCTAAACATATCAGCTGGAGAAGGGTGGTTCCAAAGAACAAAATGCAGAGTCAGTTCAAACCACAGTCCCATAATAATATCAACACTCACTGGTTCTCTGACTGCAAGGAACTGTGCATGTTGCTATGAGTTTGTAGCTTTAAACTCTGCCAGCGTGGTCAGAAGACAATTTAACCTCTGGCATCAACTAGGAATGGGCAAAGAGACAAGCTAGTGCAGTAGTGCTGATTAATGCATCCTGGGGGGATTTAGTGAGGCACTTGGCTCTACACGCCCAAGAAGTGCATTAGCTGGCATGAAGGCACTACTTGGAGTGTTCGGTTATAAATATAAACCATGTTTCTTTAAAAAGGCCTTGCCCATATATTGTGGAATCATAGAAATGTAGATCTCGAAAGGACCTTGAGACACATCAAGTGCAGCCTCCTGTGCTGAGGCAAGACCAAGAAAGCTTATACTGGCCCTGTTAGGTGTTTGACCAATTCTTAAACAACCTTTAGCAACTGGGGTTCCACAACCTCCCATTGAAGCTCCTAATCCAGAGTTTAACTACCTTTAAAATTAAGAAGTGCCTAAATCACCTTCCATGTAGAATAAGCCTATTACTGCATGTTCTGCTTTCAATGGACATGGAGGAAAATTGATCACTGTCCTCTTTATAGCAACCCTACACATATTTGAACACCACTGTCCGGTCTCCCTTCAGTTTTCTTTTCTCAAGACTACACAGGCCCAGTTTCTTAAATCTTTCCTCACACGTCCGGTTTTCTAAGCCTTTTTAACATTTTTGTTGCTCTTGTCTGAACTCTCTTCAATTTGTCCTCTTCTTTCATAAAGTGTGGCACCTGTAATAGGAAGCAATGCTCCAGTTGAGGCCTCACCAGTGCTGCATATAGCAGGACAATTACCCCCTTGTCTTACATACAACCTCAGAATAATATTCGCCTCTTTTACAACTGCATCAGGGTATGTCTATACTACAGCGCTAATTCGAACTAA
The DNA here is from genome assembly GCF_052426305.1 of Pelodiscus sinensis. NCBI lineage: Eukaryota > Metazoa > Chordata > Testudines > Trionychidae > Pelodiscus > Pelodiscus sinensis. The sequence continues at coordinate 17,222,805 of NC_143060.1, read as the reverse complement.
CTTAGTTCGAATTAGTTAATTCGAACTAAGCTAATTCAAATTAGTGCATCTTGACTTAAAAACTAGTTCGAATTAGCATTTTGCTAATTTGAACTAGCATGTCCACACTGAGCGGACCCTGAACAGAGGTTAAGGATGGCCGGAAGCAGTGCCGGCAGGGCATCAGATGAGGACTTAGAGCGTGGAGCTGCTGTCTCAGCCTAGCTGAGGGCTGTGTTTAAAGGGACCCGACCCCCACCCCGGACAGACAGTTCTCAGGGGTTCCCCGCTTGCAAAGCAGTCCTAGCTTGGAGTGCCCTGAGTGCCCACAGTCGGCACATCACAGCACTCGGCCATCAGCAGGCTGCCATCGGGGGGGGGGGGGGTCAATTGAGGGGCTGCAGGAGAGCTTCCACCCTGAGTAGCCCACAGAGCCAGCCCAGTCCTCCCCATCGGGGGCTCGTACCCCATTCCTCCATCACCTCCTTCCACTTACCCCTCCCTAGCCCCCCTTCCTGATGAACAAAATAAAGGACACGTGTTCAAAAATAGAAACTCTCTTTATTCCACAAAACTTGGGGAGACTGGGAGAAGGAGCTGGGAGAGGGGAAGAGAGAGGGTGGGAGAGGGGAGGGGGAAAACTGGGAGGAGGGAGCTGGAAGGGGGAAGCAAGGGAAAGGAGGGGGTGGGGAAACTCAGGGATCAGGGGTGAGGGTCTCGCCGGGCCAACCGCCTCCCAGCACGGCGAGGGAGGGGGCCTCGGCATCCCCGGGGGGATGGGGTGGAGGGTGCGGAGGTTGAGGTGGGGGGTGTGGACATTGAGGAAGAGGGTGTGGAGGTTGAGGAGGAAGAGGTGGGAGGGGGGGCAGGAGTGGGAGGAGGGACAGCAGTTGGGGAGGCAGCAGGCGCAGGACCAGCACGGGGCACCATGCTCTGCAGCAGGACCTGCAGGTTTGTGCTCAGCCCTCGGACCTCAGCCAGCTGCTCCTGGTGGAGCTGCAGGTCTGCCCGCATCCAGGCCTCCAGTGTGCGGTCCAGGGCTTGCAAGGACCCCAGGTGCTGGTCCCAGTACTCCTGCTCCGTGCTGGCGGTCCGGAGCAGGCCGCGGGTGCGGGAGCATGTGCCGGGTGGGGTGGTGCGCCCTGCACGAGCAGCTGGTGCAGCTGTAGAGAAAGAAGAGAAGTGGTCAGTTCTCCCTGGGGACGCAGAGGATGATGCCCAGCCCTCTCTCCCACCCTGCAACGGGAGGGTGACCATGTCCTGCACCGTCAGAGCCGCTGTGCTTGTACAGAGGCCATGGTCAGGATGTCTGGCTCTCCCCGGGACTGGGAGCTGCCCCAAGACCGCACCCATGTCCGTGTGCTGTGTATAGTGTGGCCGGGGCAGCGGGGGGGGGGGGAGGGGGAGATGTCCCCTGCCTCCGTGTAGAGGGGACATGTGAAGGGAAAGCATCCTGCTGGGTCCCGCCCCGGGGTCGGGAGCATGTCACATCTCTTCGCACAAGCATGTGCTTATTGGGCCATGGCCCCTGGGTGTCACGCAGCTGAAGCCACCTGCCCAAGGGTGGCATGGCATGTGCTCACACATTTACAGGTGTCTGCGTGATCCGTGGAAGGCATGGCCCACGCGCGTGGTCTCTGGTCTCCCTTCCGCCTCCCCCCCTGAACTACTTAATTGGAACTACTTACCCGGTATGGTCTCCCTGGACGACCCTGCCGACTCCAGTGCTGGGACATCCTGTGGTGGCCCCTATGGTGTGCCCGGGTCAGGGCTCTCCAGTCCCGGCTCACTGTCCCCCGGGCTGGCACGGACCGCCCCGCCCCCCAAGAGTCGGTTGAGGGCAGGGAAGTAGCGGCAGGTGGCAGCCCCTGCTGCGGCGCCACCCCTGGTGGCCTTGGCGTACGCCTGACGCAGCTGCTTGACTTTCAGGCGCACCTGCTCCTGGGTGCGCCTGTGTTCCTTTCGGGCCATGGTGGTTGCTATGCGGCCGTAGACGGCCGCATTCCTCCTCCTAGTGGTGCGGAGATCATGGAGATTGGGGGCCTGCCCCCAAACCTCAATGAGGTCCATGACCTCCGCACTAGTCCAGGAGGCCGCGCGCCGTCTACGGCCCCTGGCTGGCTCCTGGGTGCTGGGGGACTGGGCGGGGGACACGTCACTGCCACTGGCTGCCTGGCTCATCCTGCGGCCACTGGGTCAGGGGCAGAGACTGCTGGCAGGGCTGTTTCTGCAAAGTGCCGTCTGTCCAGATTCTACCCCTTTAAGGGCCCGGGGCTGGGGGAGAGGAGAGGAGTTTTCCTGGTTGTGCCCAGAGAGGTCACCAGGGGGAACCTGGGAAGGGCTAGCCTCCCACTAGTTCGAACTAAAGGGCTACACAGCCCTTAGTTCAAACTAGTAAGTTCGAACTAGGCTTAGTCCTCGTGAAATGAGGTTTACCTAGTTCAAACTAAGCGCTCCGCTAGTTCGAATTAAGTTCGAACTAGCGGAGCGCTAGTGTAGCGCCTATCAAAGTTAATTCGAACTAACATCTGTTAGTTCGAATTAACTTTGTAGTGTAGACATACCCCCCCTTTCTTGACTCATGTTCATTTTGTGATCCACTGTAATCCCCAGATCCTTTTCAACCGTGCTGCCATCTTAATTCTCCATTGTATAGTTATGCATTTTTTTTGTATTCCTACATATAGTATTTTGCACTTTACATTTATTGAATTTCATCTTGTTGATTTCAGAACAATTTTCTAAATTGTCCAGGTCTTTTTTAATTCTGATTCAGTCTACTAAAGTACATGCAACTCTTCCCAGTTTGGTGTTGTCTGCAAATTGTGTAAACATACTGTCTGCTCCATTATCCAAGTAATTGATTACAATATTGAATAGTACTGGACCCAGGAGTGACCCTGGCAGGACCCCTTCTCACTTTAACTACTAACCAATGATAACTACTCTTTAAATACTCAGTCTTTCAACCATTTGTGCCATCTACATTATAGCAATTTCATTTAGATCACATTTCTCTAGTTTGTTTATGAAACTGTTCTCCACTAGGCCAGTAAACTTGTCAAAGAAGGAAACTCGGTTGATTTTGCATGATAATCCAGGTTGGTGGTTAATAACATCCCTGTTTTTCTCTAGATGCTTACAAATTGGAGATGGTTAAGAATAGGTGGAACCTGAATTGCACTTCCCTAATACACCAGCTAGCTCATTTCAGTGTGTGGGCAGAGTGGGGGATTGAGTAACCTGCTATTGGTATAGATCCAGTACAAGATCATTCCTCACTCGAGCAAGTGAGGAGCCAGGTAGGAATTTGTGGCTCTGAAAGTAATAATTCTCTCAGGATATGTCTACACTGCAACACTATTTTGGGATACCGAGGTATCCAAAATAGCTATCCTGTGTCTTCACAGCAAGCTCGCTATTTTTAAGTATAATGGGCTTGCTATTCTGACGTCTTGTAAACCTCATTCCACGGGAAGAAAGGGACATTGCAGAAAAGCAGATTATTTCAAAATTTAGCGCGGTGTAGACAGCACCAAAGTACAAAATAAGCTATTTCAAAGTATGATTGAAATAAGATATGCAATTTGCATAGCTCAAATTGTGGATTGTATTTCGAGCTATGGTGCAGTGTAGATGCAGCCTCACTGTTTTGCTTCTGGGGCATTCCTCACTGTGCTGCCCTTTGCTAACAAATTCTCACTCTAACCCAGTACTACAGTAATAAATATCCTCATGCCCTTACAAACAGATACTTCTCCAGTTGATATTCCCTGTGTTAATTGACTGCCCAGACAGTGGTACTTGGTAACTTTTTAGTTTTATCAGATAAGACATGGATAATTGATTCAGCTAAGTGGTTCATTCCAAATTAGAATAATACTGACCTGGCTTTTCTCAGAACATGTATTCGTAGTGGAAGAAGGGCCTTCAGAAGAGAAGAGAAGAGCAATGCTGGATTCAATATAAGTGAGTTACAGACTTTTTGTTACATATTTCTAATAACAAACAGGCTTATTCAAGTTTACCGTGGTAAAAGATGATTAAATATTACTTCATGACAGATTATATAATGATGAGTATTGGTAGGAAAGAGCAAACATCTTGAGGAAATTCAGTGCAGCAAGTAGCTTCTAGTTAGCTAAACATTATCTATTTAAACCACATCAAATCATAGAAGACTATTATGTTATCTTGGTCATCATTCAGCACTCAGTCATTCACAGTGTGTGTGCTTTGTCTAGTATAATTTTGCTTCAAGCAAGAGGATTTCAACTACTTTGCTTGGGAAACAAATCTACAGTCTAATAGTCCTCACTAGTGCTTATTTAGTCTCATCAATAATATTTAGGGACGCATCTGAGCAATAAAGCTTGTGTTTAAACTTCCCTTCATTTATGTTTGATCTCATTGGATTTCAGACAATGTTGATTCAGTCTTCAGAGACTCTAGGCTGGTTATATCAACTATGTCCAGTCCAAGCTTGAATGCACAGAACTCTGCTGATCATTTCTCTGTTTGTGATGGTCTTCATAAATCCATAGTGATGCCTTTCTATTCTGTTATCATCAATGCAGTTAATGATGAAATCCCAGACCTACAATTCAGGAATGTAACGGTAACTTTGCTCTCATTCTCCAAAGTTTTTTTTTTAAATTCCCTCTGATCCACTCAGATTTGGATTGCGGAGCTCTATTAATAACCTGCTCTTCCTTGGAGCTGATCCCTCATTGCAGACCATAAGAGTTCTCTGCAAGTAGGAAGAAAAGAATATCAAAGCTGAGATCCACTATTTGGATAAAATATAATTCTGTCCTAAACTTTTACACTAATTGGAGATGGGCCTGAGCTATAAAATTATGATCCAGATTTTCACAAAGTTCAAAGTGTTTGATTCTTGAGTTTTGTCTGGTCCATTACAGAAGAGGAGTCACCTGTAAAATTTGTAGCAGGGCCTATATTATCCCAGATATTGCAGATAGTCACATCTCAGACATTGGTCTATCTCTACAATTAAGATATTAAATTGTTGTCAGACACTTCCCTCCCTTGGACCAAAATCAGTACTCAAATTAGATTAGGGCAGTAATTGGTTTTTATTGCTTACTCCCTGGTTCTGGCAACTATAGAGGTCCTTGACTGCTCTCACAATTTGTTCACATATCTTTCTGTCAAGGGCATATTTTTCCCATTCATGAGAATTCACATTAAGCAGGGAAATAATGAACAAAGGCACAGTAATTAATAACTTATCTGCATACGTTCATTATTAATTGTATTGCACTAGGGCCTAAAAGCTCTATTTTTTTCTAGTACAAACACATGACGAGAAACAGATACTTCCTCAAATAGCTTGTTGTTAAAGTAATGGAGTGTGTAGGTGATATTTGCTCCAGAGATGCAGTTGGTGGTCTCTCAATTTTAATTTTTACCGTGCCCTTTTAAAGTTAATATCATCATTTGGGGATGGGGTAAATTGCAAAGAACAAAGTTGGGGGTGCACCTGTTTTGCATTCAGAACCTGTTTTGCATGTAGAACTCTACATTTGCACACTTAGCCAGGGCACGTGGCTGCTAAATGAGCATACGCTCCCTTTTGTTAATGCAGTCCTGGAGGCTGGCTTGTGGCTAAGCTGAATACTTGGCCCGACATGCTCTTCCACATGTCAGCTGTGCTGTCATGTTATTACTCATTATAAAGCAAATTAAATAATGCCAGATGCCCTATGATACACAGTATTTGTAGTTTATTTGGTAACTTGGATTATTGTATATTACAATGCTTATACGTGTGTTGTAGCCTGTTCTTTCTGCTTTGCTGTGGCAACTGAGTTTATAGAGCTATTTTTGGGCAGAAGAAAGCAATTGACTTTTGTTGATGTTTATTTAAAGCTCAGACTTCCAAGAACACAGACATGAGCCTTAACCAATGTTGATTTGTACTTTTCAGTCCATACCCTGGAAGGAATTAGAGTGAGTCGCACTTCACCAGCGATAAGCAGAGACATTTGAAACTAGAAATGAGAACACAGAAACTGCCATACTGATTCAGACCTGCGATTCCTCAAGTCCAGTACTTTGTTTCTGACAGTGGCCAGCACCAGATGCTGCATTTGGCATGTATTGGATAATCTGTCCTCTGCTTTAGGTCTCATCCTGGTCTCTACAACAGTCAGATTGGCTTAAACCTTGAGGCATTCATTCGAAAATTGTTGTTAGTGTTAACTGCTATAATCCAGGACATTTTTAGCCATGTAAATATCCAGGCCCTTTTTGAATCTTGATAAACAGTGAGCCACAATGTTAACATTGTACCATTTAGTGCAGTGCTGGACAAACTGTGGCCTGGGGGCTGCATGCGGCCCATTTGGGGTTCTATGTGCGGCTCCCTTCCCCTGCACCTCTCCTGCATGAGGGGCCCTGCACTTTCCTACACTTCTTCCTCCCTCCCAACCCTTCTGGAGTGCTGTGAATCAGCTGATTTGCTACATTCAAGGTCTGGGAGGGGGGAGATGAGGAGGGAGCATGAATCAGGTGATTCACTGCACTCTGGAAATGCTAGGAGGAAGGGGAAGAAGGAATGTGGCACACTCAGGGGAGGAGCCAGGGAAGAGTCTGGGTAGGGGCTGAGGGAAGGGGTGGAGTGGGGGTGGGATCTGCAGTGGAGGGAAAGGTCAAGCAGCCCCTGACAAATGAGAACTGATGCGCATTTAAAGCAAGGACATGTGTAAGGTGCATGCGGGTTACACACAACATTGCGTGAGCTGTGCACTCTCTCTACTGCTTTTTGTTACTTTTGCCCGCAATTTAATTTGCCCCAATAATGAATGGCTTTGTGTTGAAAAAGGCATAAAGAAGAAGAAGAAGAATTGAGTGCAATGTATTTAATCTCATTCTTGAGGTCATGGTTAGTGCACATGATTGATTTCAATCTTGTGGACCACTGCGATGTAGGAGGGCGACTCATACGGCCTCTCACTAGCCTAAGTTGCCCATTGCTGGTTTAGTGATTCGGTAGGTGGCACCAACATGGTGTTAAGGGAATCTCTACCACTGGAATGGCCATCTTTTAGATGAGACCTCAGGCAAGTTCCTGGCCATTGGTAGTCATGCAAAATCCCCTCAATATCTTCCCAAGAATGTAATAGCTCAGTGATCAGTTTGAGCTATTGCATTCTGCCTAGATCCTCCCTCTAGTTTCACTTTGATCTTTAGTAGATTTCGGTGGAAAACATTGTAGCCGTCAACGTTTTCCCACATTCATATGGAAAAAAGATTGTTGGGTCTAATTTGCAGAAGTGCAATTTCACAATATTTCCTTTTGGAAACAACAAAGTGTACTTGAGGTGGGACATGTTTTGTTGTTAGGGAATGAAATACACTCACTTGGCTGCGGAGGGCCCTGGCAGTCAGGTGAGCAAAGTGGCAGATTTTCCAAAGCTTAATCAAAAGTGGTGCATTCCTGCAGAATGTTTTATTTTTCCATGAATCAGCATTTTCAAGCCAAAATATGTTCAGGCACAAAATACTTGCCCATCTTGAATACTATGTGGTCTAATGAGTAAGCCCACTGTTTGAATAGCAAATTGCACATTATGCATAATTGAATGAATACTGTCTTACAAATAGCTCAATCTATAGGCTGAAATTTGTTAAGATCCGTGCAAATGGGCTAGTTTTGCCTGTGTTTTGTTTGGTTTCAGTTGCATTCCAACTGCAGTAACATGTGGATGTTAGAAAGGGTGATGTTGGAATGAGGTGGGGGAATCAATATTTCTATTTTAAGGGGAAAGAATTTGTCTTTGGAACTAGCCACAAAGGAAAAAAGAGGGAGTACAGAAGAAGAAAGTCAAGTTTAGAGGTGAATCTTAGGGTGTCTATGCTGGTGTGAGGTATACCTTCTTTCAGTTCCCTCCATTGGTAAGTTACACCTACAGGATGCGTCTACACTGCACTGTTATTTTGAGATAACTAGCATTATTTCAAAATAACAATGTGAGAATCTATACAGCCATTCTGTTGTATTAAAATAATTTCGAAATAATGGACGGCTTATTCCAAAATCTGTAAACTTCATTCTACAAGGAATAATGCCTATTCCAAAATAGCTATTGTGAAATAAAGCTTGTGTAGATGCTCCATTGCTGCTGTTTTGAAATAGCCCCTCACCAGGGCCATTCTAAGTTATTCCTCCCCAGTGCCTCCTGGGGCTCTAAATCAAGATAGCACGTCTACATTAGGAAAGCCTGCCTCGGGCTAATTTTGAGGCTTCCCTGAAGTGTAGATGTGCTATTTTAAAATGAATAACTATTCTGGAATAGCTTATTTCAAAATAAGCATGCAGTGTAGATGTACCCACATATTTCCACATTCTCACAAATTCATTTCTGAATTTCCTGAGAGTTGTTATGATGACACACACAGGGACTGAAACTGGACCAGTAAAAAAAGGAGGTACATATTAGCTAATTGCAAACATAAAAGGGAGAGTGGAGGGGCGGGAGGAATATGCTTTTAAAAATGGCTTAAAATAAAATAAAATAAAATGTGTTTATTAAATCTTGCTGTTTGTTGGGTGTGATTGTTGCAGAATATTATTTCATAATTCACTGACTGTAGTGAATGACAAAGACCACTGTAAACACTCAACATTCAAATTGAAAATTGTTTCATGAGGCTTCCATGGCACAAAATAAAAGCTCCATATAGCCGGGTCTCCATATGTGGTTCTCAGCTGGTGTAAGTCCCTGAATGAATTACATGCGAACAGAGAAATTAATGCTACACACATGGTGGCCAAACTTGAAAGTAAAAACTACAGCAGAGAATATGCTGTAGTGGATTAGGAAATATTTGAAGATAAATGGAAGCTGGAGTCCTTGTTGATATTATGCATCATTGATGCATTTCAAGGGATACACAACTATGATATTGAGATCACATGGGGAGAGCGTACGGAATCATTTTTTAATTGAACAATGCAAAGTAACGGAAAAGGGAAAAAGTACAACAATGAATCCCCATGCCAAGTTTGGACATAAAATAGAAGAATGGGTCATACTGCTTCCCTTTTTTAATCCTGGGATTTATTACATTGCTATACATGTGTATTATAAAATATAAAGTTTGGAATTCAATCATTTAGAACTGTGGTTCTCAGCCAGGAGTCTGGAGGTCCCTGGGAGAATACAAGCAGTTTTCAGGGGGTCTGACAAGCAGGGCTGGCATTACACTAGCTGAGGCCCAGAGCATAATGCCAAACCCGGAACCTTGCTACCCGGGCAAGCAAATTAGCTTCATGAGGCCCCCAGTAGCCTCAGGCCATTGTTCTGCTTGCTACCCTTTAATGCTGGTCCTGGCTCTTGTATGCAGACAAGGAACTGTAGAGGCAAAGGCGGGCCTTGGAACTTGAACCCCCATTTTAGAAGACTCATTTTTTTAAGAAATCTACTTGTATCAAGTTTGTACATTTTTATAGCAAATTACCCAGAAGCTTTTGCATTGCAAAAGAGTTGCAATTTTTTTTTCACTCCAATCTAAGCAGAGTGGAAAGAAAGGGAGACTTAGAAATCTGTGTGTTAGTACTAACTATTAATGAGCCCATATCTTTCATGTGTTTATGATACTATGCAAAGCAGCTAAAATAGTCTCCCTTTTCTACATGAGCAGCTAGTCAAATTTCAAGCACGTGCCAGCAGGAAGCAGAAATTGATGGAGTACAATGTTTTCTTTGATGCAATCTTGTTTATTAGTAAGAAATGTGCAAAGACCTGCTTTTCCAAATGCAGAACTAACATCAGCAGTTTTTACCTTTCAGCTCCAAGCTTCTTTAGCCAAAAGACCTAAAAACTCTCCCTCTCTGGCTTTTTCCAGGGTCACACTTTTCCAGGCTTGCTTTTTGCCTCTGCCTCACTTTCTGTTCTTGCCTGTTCTCAGTTTCTATGTGATCTTTCTTCCTTCTCGGAGACTCTCACACCCCTCATCCAGTGCTCCCATATCTCTCCACAATCCCCAATGAAACAAAGTTTTAGTTTCTGGGTTTATTCTCTGAGGTGTTCTTTTGGGCCCCTTAACAGTATCCTGCAACTGTCTTAAATGAGACACAAATCAGTTTGAACACGGTTTTAACTCAGCCCAGAACAAGGTTTCATCCAGCTCATACTGAAAAATAAATAAAACAAATGAGACTCTCTTAATTCATTCAGGAGCATCAGTGTTTCAGATATGTAGTGCTGTTAAATACTGAGGGCTTCTCTACATTGAAAGCTTACATAAGAATAGTCACATATCTGAGCACTGTGACAAATCCACATCCCTGAGGTTACGTCTACACTGCAACTCTATTTCAGGATAGCAGAGTATCCCGAAATAGCTATCCCGTGTCTTAACAGCAAGCCTGTTATTCCAGGCTTGCTATTCCAATGTCCCTGTAAATCTCATTCTATGAGGAACAAGGGACATTTTGGAATAGCGCTTTATTTCAAAATTTGGTGCAAAGCTATTTCAAAATAAGATATGCAAGTTGCATAGCTCAAATTGCATATCTTATTTCAAGTTACGGTGCAGTGTAGATGCACCCTGAGGGTACGTCTAGACTACAGGCTTTTGTCGACAGAAGTTTTGTCGACAGATACTGTCGACAAAGCTTCTGTCGACAAAGAGCGTCTAGACTACATTCAGTTCTGTCGACAAAGCAAGCTGCTTTGTCAACAAAACCCTGTAGTCTAGACACAACCCTAGATGCAATAACACCTTCTGTCGACAGAACTCTGTCGACAGAAGGTGTTATGCCCCGTAAAATGAGGTTTACCAGCGTTGACAAAACTGCTGAGTTCTGTCGACGTTATGTCGACAGAACTCAGCGGTAGTGTAGACGCAGGTATAGTTTTGTCGACAAAAGTCCACTTTTGTCGACAAAACTCTGTAGTCTAGACACACCCTGAGAGACACAACTATGCCAGCCTAACCCTTGCGGTCCATGGAACAATTCTTCTCAATTTAGTTGCAGCCGCTTGGAAAAGTGGATTAATTACTCCCATTAGAAAACCCCTCCTGCTGCGGCTTGACTATAGGGAAGTAGTAGAGTGGTACAACTGCAGCTCTGCTGCTGTAGCACTTCAGTGTTGACAGCCTACATGTTCTGAAAGAGATGGAGCTAGAGACGGAGCTGATACTTGAATAATGTCAGTTCCGTTACTTGAATACATGTTTGTCAAAGCTGTATATTCTGATGCTTGGGGAATCTGCTGATGCAACACTTGAATACTAGAGAACTATCAAATTTACCCAATACAAAGAGTAGCAACTGATATACATTTTGACCCCTGTACAAGCCATGTCCTTTCGAAAGACCAGCATTCCAGTAGCACACTCTGTAGAATGATGAGACGTTTTACAGCAGTAGAAGGCAGAAATGGTGTCCCTCACCTCTGTTTGCCAGAAGCTGGTAATGAGTGACAGGAGAGGGATCATTTGATGATTACCTGCTCTGTTTTTTCCCTCTGGGACACTTGGCTTTGGCCACTGTCAGAAGACAGGATACTGGGCTAGATGGACCTTTCGTCTGTTCTTATTGTTCTTATTTTCTTAAGGCAACAGTGAAAGGGGTAAGACCGTGTATTATCACTTTGCATTTTGTGTCATCCCAAAGTGCGATTTTTGTTCAGGGAATGGACCTTGTTAGATTTAATATTATGTACTTTTAATGCAAAGATAATTGTGTGGAAGAGTGGACAGAGTACAATGCTGGGAGGCATGAATGGTTGAATTGCTGCAAGCACATTGTGATGTACTCAATCTTGTTTATTATTTAAATTAATTTTGCCACGTTTTGGCAAGTTTTTATCCCTAAGGCTGTGTCCAGACTCAGGGTTTTTTTCGGGAAAAGTAGCCTTTTTCCGAAAAAACTTCACCTGCGTCTAGACTGCAGCCGTGTTCTTTCGAAATTAAATCAAAAGAACGCGGCTTTTCTTTCGACGGCGGTAAACCTCATTTCACGAGAAGAACGCCTTCTTTCGAAAGTGCTTCTTTCATAAGAAGGCGTTCTTGAATGTAAATAGGGCTTCTTTGAAAGAGAGCATCCAGACTCACTGGGTGCTTTCTTTCGAAAAAGCGGCTTGCTCTTTCGAAAGTTCTGCGTGCAGTCTAGACGCTCTCTTTCGAAAGAGGCTCTTTCGAAAGTATCTTTCGAAAGAGCCTCTTTCGAAAGAGGCTTGCAGTCTAGACATAGCCTAAATGTACAGATTGATCATAAGCAATTGTAAATATTCACTGTGTGATAGGTGTAATTAAAACTATGCTGGCTAGTTGTGACTGCTCATATATAAGATGCATAGGTTTAGGTTTTTTCCCTATAAGGAAAGAAGTATGTTGTGTGCTCAGGAATAGGGTTTGACAAAGGCTTTGACTGGAGCAGTGTAGGCAATAGTAACAGATATATAAAACTTGTAAGCTTTAGGGGCAGTGGTTCTGTCTTTTTGCTTTGTATTTCTACAGCTCTTGGCACAGTGGTATCTTTATCCATACCATGATTCTAGGATGCATTAACAAGTGTGTTGTGAGCAAGACACGAGAAGTCATTCTTCTGCTCTGCTCTGCACTGGTTAGGCCTCAGTTGGAGTACTGTGTCCAGTTCTGGGCACCACATTTCAAGAAAGATGTAGAGAAATTGGAGAAGGTCCAGAGAACAACAAGAATGATTAAAGGTCTAGAGAACATGACCTATGAAGGAAGGCTGAAAGAACTGGGCTTGTTTAGTTTGGAAAAGAGAAGATTGAGAGGGGACATGATAGCGGTTTTCAGGTATCTAAAAGGGTGTCACAAGGAGGAGGGAGAAAAATTGTTCTTCCTGGCCTCTGAGGATAGAACAAGAAGCAATGGGCTTAAACTGCAGCAAGGGAGGTTTAGGTTGGACATTAGGAAAAAGTTCCTGTCAGAGTGGTTAAACACAGGAATAAATTGCCTAAGGGGGTTGTGGAATCTCCATCTGTGGAGATATTTAAGAGTAGGTTAGATAAATGTCTATCAAGGATGGTCTAGAGCAGTGGTCCCCAACCTTTTGGGGCTGCCGGGCCAGGCGGGGGCGGGGCTGCGCATGCGCTGTGTGCCTGGGGTGGGGGCTGCGCACACACGGGGTGCCCAGGGCGCAAGAATGGCTGAGGCCGGCCCTGGTCACTAGGTGGGCACACATAAATGCCCCGGTGGGCACCATGGCGCCCACAGGCACTGTTTTGGGGCCACTGGTCTAGACAGTACTGGGTCCTGCCATGAGGGCAAGGGACTGGACTCGATGACCTCTCGAGGTCCCTTCCAGTCCTAGCATTGTATGATTCTATGTGCTAAGAATTGTACACATACAAAAGGTATGTGTAGGGTGGGTGTAGTTTGCCCTGTCCTTTCCCCATTTGAGAGATCTCCTAAAATGATAGCAAAGCAGCCTGACCAAATTTTAATGAGAAGCATTTCAACCTGGCATGCATAGTTACAGTGTAACTCATGTTTGGCTCCACCATCAAGGTGACCAATCCATAGATTTAAAAGTCTCAGGACTTTTACTTCTGGGAACCATTCATTTTATTCAGCTAATCTCACTGGAAACCATCCACAAATTATAATGAATAAATAGCTCTCCCTCATTTAAGTACTAAGCATGTTCCATTTCTACCTCTGGTGGCTTGAAGGTGCTGCAAGGAAGGCAAGAAACTTCTGCCGTTTGGTTCACAGGAGGAAAAACAATCATTCCCGACTCCTGTGGCAGAGTCAATCTCACACCTGGGTTCTATACCCCTGTTCAGTTCACAGTCTCACAGTTTAGGTACTGTGGCAAGGGTCCCACTTGCCCTTGCTGGGGTTTGAGCTTCGGTCCTTCAGCTAAAAGAGCATTGGGGTAAATCATAGAATACTAGAACTGGAAGGGACCTTGAGAGGTCATCGAGTCCAGTTCCCTGCCCCCTGGCAGGACCAAATACTGTCTAGACCATTCCTGATAGACATTTATCTAACCTACTCTTAAATATCTCCACAGATGGGCAATTTATTCCAGTGTTGCTCTTCTCTGGACCCTCTCTAATTTCTCCACATCTTTCTTGAAATGCGGTGCCCAGAACTGGACACAATACTCCAAGTGAGGCCTAACCAGCGCAGAGTAGAGCGGAAGAATGACTACTCGTGTCTTGCTCACAACACACCTGTTAATGCATCCCAGAATCATGTTTTGCTTTTTTTGCAACAGCATCACACTTCTTGTGGTCCACTATAACCCCTAGATCCCTTTCTGCCGTACTCCTTCCTAGACAGTCGCGTCCCATTCTGTATGTGTGAAACTGATTGTGCCTTCCTAAGTGGAGCACTGCTCCCTGGTCAGCCTAGGCTGGGTAAACAATCCTCCATAGCTCCCGGCAGAACTCTTAGGCTAGCTGGGAGAAGGGAACCCAAACACATCTTGTCAGAGCCTCTCATCCCCCAACCCTTGCTGTCTCTGGCAATGCTGTCATTTCCCTTCTCAGTTTTTCTGATTCTCTCCTTATCTGATATAGCCTCCACCTCACTCCAGCCTCCTTTCCCACTCTCTACACCTTCCTCCCCAAGGGGTGAAGGCTTTTTAAAAGTCTCTGTGACAGCCTCAAGTGAGATCAGCTGGCCCTAATTGATTTATAGCAGCCCCATCTCCGCTGCTTCCACTCCGACTGTGGTAACTCCAGGTCATCTGTGCCTGGCTACCCTGAAGTAACCCTTTTCTAATTAGCCAGGGCAATTTCTGCTTTCTAGAGCTGCCTCTCTCCTCTTCTAATCTAGCCTTCTGGCCTGACCCTGTCTCACCCCCTAAACAGGCAATGGGCCAGACTCACAGCATGTTAGGCTGGATTCCCATTCCTAGTTTTGGTGGGTAGAGTGGGCTGTTGGGATGTGCCCTCAGAGTCCCTGCACTGAGCTAAATCCTGGGAGCTGGAAAATGTTAACCAGCCAGCACCCCTCTTCTCTAGCTGGCCATTGGGTGTCTGAGACTTCCATGGGGAGGAAATACCTTCTGTCCCTTGGTGAGTATCTGCTTCCTTTGCTATTGGGCCTGCCCCCCTTTTCACTGCTGGTCCCATCAGGTTCCCCCCTCCATTGCTGCAGGTGACTGGCATTGATGCCTGCCTTCCTCTTACCGTAAGTTCATAGGGGATATGTCCATCAATGGTATTAACCAAGATGGTCAGGGACACAACCCCACCCCTAAATCTCTGACTGCCAGAAGCTGGAACTGGACAATGGGAAGGATCATTTCATAACTAACCTGTTCTGTTAATTCCCTCTGAAGCATCTGGCACCGGCCATTTGTGGGGAGACAAGATACTGGGCCAGATGGACCTTTGGTTTGACCCAGTATGGCTGTTCGTTTGTTCTCTGAGTATCCCATGCATAAACTGAGAATGCGAAGGAATCCATTCCATGGTCTTCAGGGACTCAGAGTGCAAAATTCTTGAGACACCTGAGATCATTAAATATGTACCAATTTAAAAATCTACTTGACTTTATTTTTTGTACTCCAGTCAGTTCTGACTGTGAACAGTTTCCCTTGGGTTTCTAGTCCCACGCCAGGTTATCACGCCCTGTACCAGTGCTGCTGCTCTGAGCTCACAGCACTGCAGAAGAATGAATATTTAACTTTTTTTCAAAGTGACTTGTTAATTGAGATATTAAATATTTAATGAGCCTTTTCCATTCAGAAGGGAAAAGCTCCTGCAGTCCTTTCTCAGGCAAAACTCCAAATGAAGCAATTAGGCCTGATTTGCTGTTATGCAAAAACCCCTTTATGCTGTACTGGCAGCCTAATGGTGACAGAAATGGGCAATACACCCTCTGCAGAGGACATCCCTGGCTTGTATAGTGCTGGCATATGGATTCTACCCCAGATCTGCTCCCAGTCCTACTCCTAGGCCCTGGTATAGGGGTTCTGTCATGGATGAGACAGGGAAAGGGTTGTGACTATACTGCACTGTACTGTAGCTATTGTCTGATTCCTAGGACCTGATAGGAACAAGGAGAGAAGCTAGAACAGGCTACAGGCTGTTCTGACTTACCCCAGGGGTTAGGGAAGCCCTATCTGCTCCAGAATACAGGGATCATAAAGGTGCTTTAAAGCCACTTTTTCCCATTCCTACCCCAACTTCAGGAATGGAGGAACTGAGAATGGGAATCAAACGGAAAAGGGATTTAAGAGTTGGCCCATTCAAATGGATGTGAAACTAGGTATTCAAAGATGTGTTTACACCTCTGCCACCTCCCAATCTTTCCTTCTATTGCTTATCCACATGGCCTTGAGTTTACGAATCTCTAATGCTCACCGATGTTCAGACGACATGTTGTCTGTGCCAGGATGCCAGGATCAGGCTGGTGTAACCAATCCAAAGGTCTGTAGCTATGCTGCAGCTTGCCTCCAACATTCCAGTTGGGAAAAACTGCTCTGTCATGGTCCTTTGTGAGAGTATGTGCTTCGTAGCTGTATTTTTCTAACACTCCCGTTCCACTCAAGTAAAATCTGTAATCAAAACAGATGACACTTCTAATTTAGTGAGGCCCTCTCTGATATCACTGAACTATAGCAATTTGAGTGGGATCATTAGTTCACATTTCTCTTTCCAATTAAATGACAAAAACTAGTTTATGAATGAAATCAAACTAATCTACTAGACAAGCTATGCAAGAAGGTATCTGCACTGTTTATACACGTTTGCTTTTTCGGGATTTGAAATTAACCAAGCAACATATGAACAAAAATGTCACATTATACTGGGTTACACACTCATTTGAAAGGGGAGGAAAAAACCCAAACCCCTGTACTGGGGCTATATTCAGTATTTTGTAAAAAAATGTGTGTTTATTGGGGAGCAGGGAGAGCTCCTATAACGCAGACTGATTTTTCCCTGGATGAAGGCAGTGAAAGCAAATCTGGGCGTGCTTGTAGACTTCAGCTTCCAGTTGTGGGGAGGAAGAATCCTGCATAAACCTATTTAGGGAATACAATGCATTCCGACCCACTGTTATTTCCCCTATCATCTGTACCATGTCCCCTCTACAATTACAATGGATCTGCCTGGTTATCTCAGTCAGCCCTGCTCATACCTGCCGATGAGGGGCAATACAAAGGGGCCCACAGTGGCCAGAGCCTCAGACCCTTTAAACTGCTGCCAGAGCACCATGCACTATGCTCCGGGCAGCACTGAAGGCTGCTTGGGGATGGCATGCTCCAGGTGGCGCTGAAGGCTGCCTAGCTCCAGCCCTGCCCCTTCCACCTGCGGCCCCACCCCTTCCAGGTGCACAGAGCAGAGCCCTGTCTTCCCCACCCCCTCGCCTTGCCCAAGGGCCCACTGAGACTGTCAGCCCCGCTGGCCCGGCTTAAAAGACTTGCCCAAACTTTGTGTTCTGTCACTTTCCCCTGTGTGCATCTCATAAACTCATAGACTTTAAGGTCAGAAGGGACCATTATGATCATCTAGTCTGACCCCCTGCACAATGCAGGCCACAGAATCTCACCCACCCCCTCCTAGAATAATCCTCTCACCTATATCTCAGATATTGAAGCCTTCAAATAGTTTAAAGACCCCAAGATGCAGAGAATCCTCCAGCTGTGATCTGTGCCCCATGCTACAGAGGAAGGTCTTGGTGTCTACAAACAACATGAAATCAGTGTTCCTCATATGACTTTTAATCTTTCAGCATCAAATGGAGAAAGAGTCCTTGAGAGGAGTCTCTTGGGAAATGTCATTTGATATCCTCCAATAGCTTTCACTCTGGCTTTAGAAAGGCCTCATTCTCCTTTTCAGGAATATCTGACACTTGATTGACTTCTCTCTCTTCCCCTCAGTAATGGAAGGTGACGTGTGAGCTGGGGCTTGGCACTTTGAATGCTGAAGATCTTGATGTCCCTTGTCTTGCACTGAATTTCTCCATTGTTGCTCTACCCATTCACAGATTGATATTAAATGGAGTCTACAGTAGAGATCTCAGTCGGTGCAAGGAGCTGAACTTTATCACGACCTACAGATTCACGGCTTTCCCTTGGCTGAGCTCAAGCCAGGTCTGAGTAACAGAACTTTGGCTTTCCTTTACTGGCTTGTATTGTTCATACACTTCCACTGCATCAGGGCTAGGTGGATTATATATGATTGCACATGTACAAAATGGTCTCCTTGGTCTCAAAGTGTTAACACACTATTACGAGACTTGGATTAATTACAGCCTCTCTTGTGGCCCGTTTTGGAGGAAAATGGTCATCTGTTCATAGGATATTTTGTCTTTACAGAACAAGACTTTTAAAAGGCTGGGGTCAGATCCTTGGCTGTGAATGCTTAATAATTTTCATTTATCAGCTTCACAGCAGAAGAGCTTGCCTCTGACATAGCTAGATTTACATTGCATGGGCTGCGGATGTCCTCTGCTGGAAACCACAGTTCATTGCAACAAACTTGATATATGCTTAAGCTTTTCAGACTCAAAGAGAGAGGATGATTGCATTTTCCTTAATATTGTGTATGCAAAATGAGCTGGGGATTTCACTTCCAAAACAAAAAGCACTGAGACCATAGTAACAGTGTATAGAGTACATGCTGCATAGAATGTATGGCATGCTTGAAGGTCAGCAGGATGGTAATTTTCCGTAAATAGAAGGAATAATTGCACAAATCTTCCTCCTTTGCTCCCCCATATTTTCTAGCCACTTACAGCTTCCCTACTGATTTTACAGTTTTCCAGAAGAGCTTGCTATTAAGTGGATGAAGGTGTACATACTCTCCACAACCCAAGCCAAACCAAAGGGAAATGAAGTGCAAGAGAACTGGCCAGTTCAGTCTGTAGCTTAACCATATGATGGACCCAAAGGCATCTCTGAAGCTGCCAGCACAACTGCCTCTAGAATCTGCTAAAGAACCAGATGTAGCAGATAAAGTACATTCCACAGCTCGGCATCTGTGTCTTATTCTTGCCAAGTGAGAAGGAGCAGGGTGTGGAGGAGAAGCAGTACAAGTATGTGGGCTATTTGGCACCCCAACAACCCACAAACGGTTATGATTCAAGCCGAGAAACCAACCACAAAGATTTGTTTGAAGTGTGTGTTCAAAATTTGTACAGATCTCATTGAATTTTTTTAAACTATCAACAGTTGTTACTATTATAATTATTCTGTAAAATGAATTGAGATATAAAAAGAAAGGCCTTGGAATGGGGAAAAAGAAATCTCAAGTTTGTGTATAGATTAAATGTGATTTGCAACTATAAGGGGGAAAAGCCTTATTTTTTGCAAACTTAATAAAGTTACATTAGAGTAGGTACGGAGCATTTCCTAGAATCTTGTGCTTGCTATTCCTATAGTCCCAAATGGAGTTGATTGCTTGAAGCTGATATACTCATTATTTGAAAGAAGATGTAAGATAGTTATTTCAAGCTTATCTTAATTTTTATTTTACTTTATCTTAATTTCTTATTCCCAGGAAAGACTGACAAGCTGAAAGGGTCCTTTTCAATTATTTAAATGTACTTTTCTATGCATATTTGTTTTTAAGCTTAAACCAAAATTAACTATGTGATATTTTGGAAGGGTTGGTGGGGCAGTTCCTCAGCTGATGTAAATTGTCCTTGGTCCATTAATTCCAGTGAAGTCATGGAGCAGCCTAGGATTCAGCCCAATGATCCCAGCTATGGATATATCTGGATTCAGTCCATTGGAGCTTTCTCCGATAGAGCACATGTGAACATATGCATGTTCCACAGAGTGACTTCAAAGAGATGAATACATCATTTGGATCTATGTCCTCTACATTGTTTGGATTGTGCACTCCTGAGAAGCATAATGGCCCTTAAGGAACTTGTACATAACGGCAGCTTCCATGTTTGAAAAAACTGAGACTAGTGCAAAATAGTTTCCAGAAGCTGATTTATCAGAAAATAAGTGTTTTTTGCAAAAAAGGAAGGAAATATATCTGTATGTTCCATATATACCAGAGCCATCCACAAAACACAATCCATTGCTCACTGTCCCCTAAAAGTAAGAAGTATGTTCAGCTTTTATAGAGTGAGTGAAAAGCCTTTTACTGGTGTGGTTGCATTTGAGTTCTGTTTTCTCAGGCCTCCTTTTTGCAAGCTGTGCTGTACTAGCAATGGCCCATGCAGGAGTGGAAACTTATTGGCGTAAGTGTCTGTAAGCACAAAAACATTTTATCCCAGCAAACAGATGATACATTTGGTGAATAGCTACTATTGGAATTGGAAGAGCACATTTTGAGTACAGGAGATACATCTAAATTAAAGAGAGAAGCACTTGGTTAGAGTGCTGCCTAAAAACTGGCATCAGAAAGGGAAAGAATACACCCCTGTAAAATGTTTGTTGCTGCACCTATTGCAATTGCTTAGCATAACTTTATTTGTTCAATTAACCTCTGAATATTTTTCAGGATTTTTTCCCTTTAATTCTGTTTTAAAATCCCAGCATATTCATATTCTCATTGCATTCAAGTCCCTTTTGAATTTGACAAAGTTTTCATTTATTTCATTTGGTGTTTTGTAAATCAATCACTGTCCCAATGGTGGTTAAGTCCTTTCCATGAAGAATCAGATCCCATATCTCTTCTGTAGCCAGCTCACTCACTAAGGGTAGAAGCATGGTTTAGTGGATGGGATGATAGATTAGGATTCTGGAGACCTTGATTTAATTCTCACCCTAGCCACATACCTTGAGCAACTTAATGCAGTGTTAGCTGTGGAAGCAATGCTGAATTAGGCCCATGATATCCATACATATTTTAAATGACCCCCAAACACATTCGAGAAGCTGTCACAGTTTTGCCTCTGATATGGAACTCCCTGGTGGTCTCCATTGGAGCTCACCAAACATGGATGGTGATGAACTATTAAGATGGAGATTGTTCATCATAGAATGTGCATGAAGAGAAATAATATCAAGAGCAGACAACTGGGTCTCTGTTGCCATGAGCCAATGTAAAAAGGATCATATCCTAAGGCTATCACGGCTTCTATTGAAATCAGTTGGAGCATGACTGGGACATGGGTACCTGGGTGCCAGATCTTGTAGTTGTACTTTGAATCCCAGTGGCTTACGTCCTTTTGGAGATGTGTGTTTTATTCTAAGTTTTCAGGGTCCAGTTTTCCCCCCCTTTCTTCCTAGAGGAAAGATGCTAGTGCATATGCATGATGACAGAAAGCCTAGAGGATAGTTTTACCATCCAGCTGACAGATGGCAAGCACACAGTCCAAGGGACACTTTATATCTACATCATGCCAGTCAACGATGAAATCCCTCATCTTTCCAGGTTAGCTATTTAAATGACATTGAATGAAAAATGCCTTTAAGAAAAAACTGCATGCAGTAGCCAGGGAAAATATGGTTTCTTTCTATTTGTTACCAGTTTGAATAAATGGTTGTTAGGGAAAAATATAATTTTTCGTGTATAGTAGTGGCAATGAAATGTAGCCTGAGCCAGAGTTTTATATATGAAATTTTAAGGACCTGGTGAAATCCTGGCTGCACCGAAGTCAAGCACAAAACTCCCAGTGACTTCATTTAAGTCAGAATTTCACCCTTCCTCCTTCTCCTCGCCTGCCCTCCATCCCAATCCACAATGCATTTTCCATTTTCCTCAGTTTCTTTTTGATAATTACTCCCATTTACTGCAGTGTGTTGAGATCACTATAGATGCTCTTTAGCAGGTAGGGCCGAGTCTGCTCTTATGACATGTTTACACTCCCACTAACTTCAGTAGGTGCTGAATGGATCCCAGAGTGCATAACCTGTAGTGCCCAGTGCTCCGAATATGCCTTTTGTGAGGTGCTGTTGCAGCTGTTTTTTGGTGGGGCTGACAGACTCGCCAAACTCCTGGGCAAGGCAGGTGTGTGTGGCTCTATACCCCTGGAGGGGGCAGAGTCTGGGTTGAAAGGGGTGGGGCTGAGGTTAGCTTCACCCAGGAAGTCTCAGCACAGCCTGGAACTTGTCATGCCTACCCCAGGCAGCCCTCAGCACTGCTTGGAGCACACTTTGTGGGACTCAGGTGGCTGGGAGTCCTAGGCCCTTTTTAATCACTAGGTCCTGGGGCAGTTGCACCTTTCCTCTCTCCTCCCCTCTCAGCAGGGCTGCTGTTCTTATAATGTTGTTAAGTTCACTCCTGCTCTGACTGGAGAGCAATAATCACATTTGTTATAGTCGGTTAATGATCCTGCTCAGACCATAGCATACTTTTTAATTTGGATATATTATTTGGCAATACAGTTTGGTGTAAATATATAGAAAAAGCTAATTTCCTACCCTCTAAACAAGTTTATGTATATGTATCTGGGATTTCCTCGTACAAAACCTGAGAATTAAGCTTACAAATATTAAGGCCACATTTCCCAGTTAGGGTACCTAATACTAAATTCAGTGTGAAGGCACCAAAATAAATGGCCTGATTTTCAGGAAAACACCTACAAAATTGACTTCAATGCTCAGCCCTCTGCAAATCAGTTTGTTCAGATGCCTAATTACTATACCTAGTGGAAATATTTTTCCTGGAAAAAAGTGATGAAAAATACTTTTTTCATGGAACTTTTATAAAACTAAAAAACTCAAAACAAAATAAAACAACAAAAGTTTTTAGTTATTGGAATCTGAACATGTTTTGGTTGACATGAGCTGACTTTTTTTTTTTTTTTTTTTTTTTGAAAGCTGGGGATAATGTAGGAAAAAAATCAATTAACTTTTTTCATGGAGAAAAAGTAATACATTTCCTGGCCACTTTTACTAGTTGCAGATTTAGATGCCCAACTCTAGATGTCCACATTTGAACATTGAACTCAAAAGTCTAAGTTAGATATACGTGCTGATTTTAGTTTGAAAATTTGGCCCATAATCTAAGATACATGTAGCTGTCCCTCTAGTGTATGGAGTGGGGAGAGACAATGTGGAATTTTCCAACAAGTATGACTTCTATGTCTGGAGTGAAAGTTTGAACCTTGTGAAGTCAATGGCAAAACTCCCATTAACTTCAATGAGGATGGAAATTCACCCCTTGTCTTCCAAAGCTGTCTAGGCTCTGATAACAAAACACGATTTGGTGACCTCCACAAAGACAAGCCACCACACAGTATGATACAATTAATAGTCTCTGTTCAAGAGTCTATTCAGAACCCATCCAAGTCATTGGACTTTATATCAAGTCCTAAAAGGACTGTGAGGAGAAGTTTGACTTTTCCCAGTAGTGTTACAGACTCTTAGTTTTTGAGTTTCCATCTAAGGAGGGGCCTGACAGTGGTATGCTCCATAAGAGGGTTTCAAAAGTTGCCAGACACATTGTATGAAATGTGAATAGTGAAAAATAAATTTCATAAGATGAGCACAAAGTAAAGGATGATCTTTCATTTTTTGGACTGACGTATATAGGAAGAAGGATGGCCCAGTGATAAGGGTATTTGCCTGGGATATGAGACATCTGGCTTTAATTCTTTGTTCCACCCTAGATTTTCTATGTGATCTGGGGCAAGTCATTTTGTGTGTAAGTTCCCATCTGTAAAATTGATATAATCGCAGGTGTGTTGAGTAGAGCTGGGAGTGAAATGGTGTTCCAATCCCATGAGAATTTTTGAAATTTCAAAACCTTTTTCTGTTCTGAATCAGGGCAAAAATATAAACACTCAAAACTTTTCACAAACTGAAAACCTTCCCAGCCCTTCCCTTCTTCCTTCTCCCCGAAATAACAACTGAATGTATTTGGCCCACTGAAAAGTTTAGTTTCAATAATTTCAATGTTTCATCTTTGCTTTAATCTTTTAAAATGTCATACATTTTATTTTCCTTAAATTTTGTTTTAGCTTACATTTTGAAACAAAAAGTGATTTCAACCTAATAAATGCAACATTTTTTTGAGTGAGAAAATTTTGAAATGGGACATTGCATTTCCAAAATGTTATCAAAATGGGAACTTCCCTGAAACCAATTATTTCCCATGAAGAGTTTTAATTTAAACAAACTGGCATTTTCTGATCCAAAAAAAAAATTAATTGAAAAAATTCCTGATCATCTACAGATGTGAGGGTGCCTGATTTTCAAAGCATTGATTAATTAGCTCAATGAATGTGTAAAAAATGTTCTGATTTTTTTTCCCCTTAAAAGCTCCCTGGATATTTGAGACCCTTTCTGGCATTCTTCTCAGAGAAAGAGTTCAGCAATTCAATTCATCTTGTCCTTCTCCATAGTGAAATAGCAAACCGAGTACTGCTCAGTTGGTACTGGCTCTCCACATATTTGAAATGGCCTTGGCTACATTCCCAGAGCATCACATGTGTATTTTTAAAATTTTCATAGATGTAGTAAGCATCGAACAGCTACAAAATGGCAACTAGTCCCTGTTTTCTGCCAGGATTTCCTCTGGGGCTTACCTGTTCCAAGTATGCAAACCTTTCTCCTCTCTGACAAAAACAGGGCTAACCTTTCTTCCCAGACTTTCAGGTTATGGAGCCCAGGGGTAATGGAGATTTATGAACCCCCTTAAATGTCACAATGTAACATCTGAAGTTTGATGGTACAAGACCGTACTGGCCTTTGGTCAAACAGCTCTCTGGAGGAGCTAGAGTTTGGAGCTTCCCAGAGTATCGAAAGTTGCTATCAGGGAGCAAGGGACAAACTTCACCAGTTGATCTATGGAGGCCACATCCAGCCCTGTATTTCTGATTTTTAGTTACTTGATGCATTTAACCATTTTTTGTCTCATGGACTCTCCATTACAGTTGGCTGTGATTAATCAGATTTATTTAGAGTTCAAATTAATTGAACAAATAACTTTAATTTTTTTTGTTTGTTTACATTCTGGGGACTGAGCATGACTACAGGTCGAACCTCTGAAAACTGGTAATTTCCAGTCCGGCAACATCTGTGGTCTGGCAAGACCATGAATGCCCCTGGACCAGAGAGCCCGGGAGCCTAATGGTAGCAGGGCCAGCAGCCTGGTTGAGTGCAGTGGGACCGGAGTGACACAAAGGTGCTGGGCACAGGCTAGAGAACCCCAGCAGCCCACAGCAGCAGGGGCCAGAGGAAGAAACTTGTCTGCCTGCTGGAGCCTCGGCAGCGCAGAGCTGGGGAAATCTGGCCACCCCTGGCAGCATGGGGCAGGGAACTGCAGGACTGTGGAGCCAATGGCTGGAGAATCCCAGCCACCCATGGCAGCACGGGGCCAGGGGCCAGAGAATCCTGGCAGCACGCAGCAGCGCAGAACTGGGAAAACCTAGCCACCCACAGCAGCGCAGGGCCAGCAAACAGCAGCAGCCTGGGGCTGGGGGCTGGAGAACCCTGGACACCCATGACAGCCTACAGTTGGGGGGCCAGCAGCAGCCGGGTGGATAGCCTGGTGGGGGTGTTGGGGACCAGAGATGGGGCCAGTTGGCTTGGGGCCAGTGGCAGGGGACACCTCCCTTGGTCCGGAAATGTCTCTCGTTCGGAACGGTCATGTCCCAATGTTGCTGGATCAGGGAGGTTCAACCTGTATTCAAACTGGAGCTGTGCAGCTTGCTCATGATAAATCAGAGGATGCAAATGACATTGTTTCTTTATCTGCGTTAGATAAAGATGGAAGGACTTACACCAACCAGTTTTTGTGCATCCTTTACTCTTGTAAGTGGGTACTTACTGACGTGACTAATTCTATTGATGATAATGAGATTACCCAGAGAATGTGTTCACCATCACGAGTAAGGGCTGTACAACTGGGCCCTGTGAATTTACTATACAAGTCCTGATGCATGCAAATTTGACATTTCCTTTCTGCAAAATATATGTCAGAAGAACCTAAGCACTTGAATGTCTGTGCAATGTACACACAAAAAAAGTGGGGCAGCAGTTGAATGACATTCATTTTAAAAGCACTCAAAAATTGCAAAAAATGTTTTTTATTATTCTCCTTTGGACACATAATAGAACTGAAAATTCTGCTCTTTCATGCCTGTTATCTTAGGAATGATATGGCTTAATTTGCCCCTATGTTTGTAATGGAGAGCAGTATAAAAATAACAATTGAGTTTTGAGAGATCTTCTTCCAGCAAATGAGAGACATACAATGCAAACTCGTGCACTATCCATAGCCTTTGATTCTGAAAACGGTCATAACTCACACGTTGACATAGGGCAGGACTTTCCATTCAAGTACCGTAATAAATGTTTGTTTAAAGATAAAAAACCTACGTGCTTGATGCTAAGACAAGGTTGTTCATGCCTAATAAATTGGAGAAATTGCTCAAGAATACTTCATCCGTATGAAAACATGAGCCCTGTACTGCTGCCAAGAGAAGTGAGACCTGTGGTCTCATGCTGAGTAAAATTATAGTCATACAAATTAGAGATTCCCGGGTATGGATCTCTCCTAAGCAGTTTTCCTGAAACATGAAAACATTCTAGGGAAATTACTCAATATTACTTGGTTTTTTTCAGCCAAATATTTCTTATTTGGGTATCTTTATCTTTAGCTGTTTAGCTTATCAGCCACTGTACCTGAGGCTGAGATACCATCTTTAGTAGGACCCTTCTAAATTCGCACACCATCTTGGCCAATTTCATGGTCATAGGGTTTTTTTTAATTGTAAATGCCATGATTTCAGTGATATAAATGTCAAATGTCATGGTGTGGTAATTGTAGGGGTCCTGACCCAAAAAGGGGTTGGTGGGATTGTGGGATTGCTAACTTGACTTCTGTGCTGCTGCAGCTGCTGGTGCTGCCTTCAGAGCAGAGCAGATGGAGAGTGGCAGCTGCTCCCTGAGGCTATGTCTACACAGCAGAACTATTTCAGGATACCTCCGGTATCCCAAAATAGCTATCCTGTGTCTTAAGAGCAAGCCGGTTATATCGAAATATAACAGGCTTCCTATTCCAGCATCCCTGTAAACCTCATTGCACGAGGGTTAAGGGACATTTCAGAATAGTGACTTATTTTGAAATAAGCTTATTTTGAGGTAAGGGTGCTGTGTAGGTGCACCCTGAGAGCCCAGCTGTGAAGGCAAAGCCTCTGCAAACAGTAGTGCAGGAGTAAGAATGGCCTAGTATGGTAGTGCTATCCTTAACTTCTACACTGCTGTTTGCAGATCTGGGTCCTCACAGCCACCACTCTCTGGCTGCCCAACTCCAGAGGCAGAGCACAGAAGTAAGGGTGGCATGTACTACTGCCGGTGGGGCATGACCTTCAGAGCTGGGAGTCTGCCCAATCACCTTCAATCTCTGGCTGTGCAGCTCTGAAGGCAGTGCAGGAATAAAGGGGTAGCACTACTGTGATTCACCAAAAATAACTGTGATCTATTGGGCCAGCACCCCAATCTGAGAAACACTTGTATCCCCCAGGAAATCTGCATAGTATGGGGGAAAACACAAAAAAGACCAGATATCATGGGAGTGGAGGGGGGGGACACCAAATTTCATTGTCCATGATACATTTTTCTTGACCATTAATTTGGCAGGGCCTTAATCTTTAGATAGTTTGAACAACAGAGCAACACCACTCCACTTCAAGGGAGATATGGGAGAGAGAAGGCATGGGCAGGAAGGCTTGTTGGCAGCACCTTTTGTGGTGGGCGCTGTACAAACACATATGGGCTGTGTCTACACTGGCCCCTTCTTCGGAATAGCCATGCTAATTTAGAACTTTGGAATAGGGAAATGCGCGGGGGATTTAAATATCCCCCACGGGATTTAAATAAACATGGCCGCCGCTTTTTTTCCGGCTTGGGGAAAAGCCGGAAAAGAGCGTCTAGACTTGAAAGTAGGAATAAGAGATCCTCCAGAAAAGGGCTTTATTCCGGAGGATCGCGCCAGTCTCGACGCTTTTTTCCGGCTTTTCCCCAAGCCGGAAAAAAAGCGGCGGACATGTTTATTTAAATCCGCGGGGGATATTTAAATCCCCCGCGGATTTCCCTATTCTGACTTACCTGCTTTGCATGACTATTCCATTTTATGGGGCCAGTGTAGACGTAGCCCTGGCGTCCCCATTCATGCCTTCCTCAGGGAATACAGGTGTGGAAGCTGAAGTTGATGAGAAGGTCATTTCCAGCCTAGCATCAGACGTAGAAGACAAAGATTCTTGAAAAGACAAACTTTGTTACATTGTCAACAATGTGCCAAAATAAGGAGATCTAAAGTTAAAGGTGCTTATGTCTTTCAGCGTCCATATATATTTTTTCCCATGTAGAGTTCCCATTTCCTTCTGAACACAGTATTCACACACCTGCCGTGGTCCACACTTATCCTCTTATATTGTTTGCCTTTATTGATGAATACATAGCAACAATAAAACATAAACTGCAACCAAATGTTCTCTGATTTTGGCTGGTCCTATGCATTCACTCTATAGGACTTCTCTTTCTCATCCCTTAATTCCCTTTACCTTAGAAAGACATGGAAATCCTTTTATACCCTTTCTGAGTTAAAGCTAATAGGACCCTCCCAATCTGATATCAAGGTGAGTTAGTAGACATAACCCTACATCACTGTGCAGAGTCTTAGCATCTGAAATTAGGATATGTCAGTAGAAAAATGTCACCTGTTGATCCTGGGTCCTAGAAACTGACATTTTGCTATATGACTCTTTGAACCATCTCTTGTTATGAAACATTTTAACTGACTGTTATTTTGGTGCACTAAGCCACTATGCTGTCTTCTTTCTCTCATAATTAAGCAACTTGAAAAATCCATCGAGGTCAATACATTTTGAGAATCCTTATATAAACCAGAATGTGAAGTGGTCAGCTTATCTTGCCATCAGAATCCAGTAAAAGTCAATCCCTTTATGTCATTGTATAATAGAAGTAAGAAGTTGAAAGGTTTTTATGCAGTGCTATGAAATGTAATGAGTCTCATATAATCTGCTAATATAAATGGGTGTATTGGGGGAAGGGATTTTAAAAATAGAATTCCATCTTTTGGGCATCTTGTATGCATGAGGAAATCTAGCTCATAGAAATAAATTACAGTGAATTTCAGCATGTGGATTTTTTGGTTTTGCTTTGCTATCTGGGAATGCCCAAAAATCATTTCAGGAGTCACATAGTCATGCTTGACAATTTTTCAGTAAAATTAGCAAAATAGCAAGAAAATGGAAAATGCTGTGGTGCCAGTTAGGATGGCTTTATTAGTTCTTGGGTATGCTGTGGCACTTTAACTGACTAGATACTGTTGGTACCTGATAGATGAAGCAAAAATGTTGTAGAATTTTTTTAAAAGATGGTGTATTTCAAAGCTCCAAGTTCTGCTTTCTTAAAAATGAACGTATATATAATTATATCACCAACCTTTTGAATTGTTCATTTTATAAAGGACTGTGACCAGAAGCTCTGGTCTCCCTTAGCAAGGGCACAGAATTAGGGTAACAGCACCAGAGGGCAGGTAAGCGGGCTCCATGGTATGATCAACCCATCAGGTGACAGTTTCAAGGGGATCTCTGTAACCCAACCCAACACACGGGGATCATCTGAATGAGGTTTTATGTTAGAGCTGGGAATGCCTGAGTTATGTCAGAGTTGAATATGATCTGTGTAGCCGGGGAAATAAGTTCATTGCTTCTTTAATGTTTAGTCTCGTGGACATAAGCAAACATGTTTGTGAATAAATATGTATAGTAAGGATTGAACGTTCAAAATAATAAAAACATAAATTCTCTGGGAGACAGTTTAAATTACAAGCTCAGCTTTTTGTCCTGTCTGACAAAACTGGTCAGTAATGACAGCAAGCTGATCAAAACTAGAAGAGTGAAGGTTATTATAGGCTATATTCGTTACATATATCCATGCTAGACATTGGATTGGAGCAAGGATAATCTTTCCCTAGTGATTGTGTTTAACCAAATCAAAACTCTGTTCAGGTGCCACAACTGTTCACTATTGCATGTCTGAACATGGTCCTAATACTCAGAGTTGAAACCCAACATATTTGGGGGTTTTCAGCATTACTGCCTCTTCTGCTGTATGCTAAGTTCTGCTTGGACAGATGAGAGACAATGCAGGAACTTGCTGGGTTGGATGATGCTGAGGGAATAGCACAATGATCATTGTGTAGGGTAAGTTATTAGTCCTAAAAATAGAATAATAATAAATGCATGCACAATTAACTTGTCCCTCTGCATTTCAACAGAGCAACAAATATGGTGGTAGCACTGCAAGAAGAATATCATTTGGTTCAAAGTGCCTGCTGTGACTGCTGCTGACCTAGGCAGACTCCTAACCCTCTTCTGCTCTTCTATCCCATCACCATAGCAATACCATCATGTTCTAACATATTCTTGCTACCCCAGTCTCTCTCTCCCTTTTCCTGGGCAGGCTCCAAGCACTTGAAAGATTCTTCTCTAGGTTGCTCCAAGAGGTAAGTGAACTATTGTAACCTTCCTTTCAGCAGTCTCCCCGCAGCCTCATCTACCTTGTAGCTCTTCATAAACATAGAGGCTACGTCTACACTGGCATGATTTTCTGGAAATGCTTAAAACAGAACAGTTTTCCGTTATAAGTATTTCCGGAAAAAGCGCGTCTACATTGGCAGGATGCTTTTCTGGAAAAGCCCTTTTTCCGGAAAAGCGTCTGTGGCCAATGTAGACGCGCTTTTCCGGAAAAAAACCCCGATCGTCATTTTCTCGATCGGGGCTTTTTTGTGGAAAAGACTACTGGGCTGTCTACACCTGCCCTTTTCCGGAACAGTTTTCCAGAAAAAGGACTTTTGCCTGAGCGGGAGCAGCATAGTTTTTCCGGAAAAGCAGCTAATTTCTTACAGTTGATCGTTAGTGCTTTTCCGGAAATTCAAGGGGCCAGTGTAGACAGCTCACAGCTTATTCAGGAAAAGCGGCTGATTTTCCAGAATAAGTGGCCCAGTGTAGACACAGCCAGAGTGGTCAGTTGGGGGCAACATTCATCTGAATCCTTTACAATATTTGTCCTCAAAAGGTAGAAACTATTTCTATTATGATGGAGACAGAAGTTTGTAGATGCTACAGGTTTGTGCAAGGTGCACACAATATTACATAATGCCAATTTGCAATGGCTGGGACAATTGTGAAGGAACAATGTGAGTGTGAAGCTGTTGTTTGTTGTTTCTAGGCTTGTGATTACTGAAATTCGACTTAAACTAGAGGAAATTAACCTGGAAGAAGAGTAGCCTCCAGAAGAGAGGCAGGGAGGGAGGGAGGAGGATAGAAAAGAAAAAAAAGAACTATGGTACCCACCTTAAGAGCCCTGTCCACTTGTTAAACAGCAAAAGCCCTTGCGTGATATCCTCAGATCCTGATGTTTGGAAGGGAATTTTCCTACTGCTTATTTAAAATAGAAATGAGCTGTGGAGAGCTCAGAAGCCATGTTGGCACTTTTACACACATGTGGCCTATATGAGCAAGGCATACATACCTGAGGCCAAGCAGACTAAACATCCTCAGAAGCTGCCTGCCTCCACCCATGTCTTTCGAATGAGTTGTTCTAGAGCAGATGAGACTTTAAAGATTTTTCCCTGGGTGATGGGTCCCAGCTGAGCTAGTCTAATTGTAGATAGAATTAGTGTGGCAAAGAGTTAAAAAATATAATCGAGTAATGAGACAGAGTGTGGGATGGAGTGGGAAGGACACCAAACCACTGATAGGCTAGCCCACTGTCAACTGCCTTTCTTCATCTCTTGCTCTGGGCAACCCATTTCTTTTTCCTCTCTTGTTATTTCTTTAATTGTCTTTTTCTAATATCTTCTCAGCATGATATCTAAGTGCTTTGTGCCTTCCCTTTGGCAGAGAGCCTGCTTCTGGCTAGCTCGCAAGTACAAATAGAAACACCTGAGTGTCAGCTATGAACATTACAGTGTGCTACAGTGGACCCATCTGCAACACTTGGCACATGCCAGGGATTTTTATATGTGACTGGCTGGGAAGTAAGCAGAATACAAGAGAGAGACAGAGGGGTCTGTGGGTGTCCACTGGGCAGATTGTTTTGGCAAGAGTGCCAGCTAGGATTAGGTGGGACAGTCTGGCTTTCTCCCAACGAATGCGTTCAACAGAAATGTCTAGGTTGATTCCAGGAAAGGGAGGAGGTAGGTTTCCAGAAGAACAGTCATAGATGTGAGCATTAGTAGTTGTTTCATTTCTGGAGAGAATAAAGTTAATACTCCTAATAAGACATCGGACAAGAGCCGTATTGTTCATTTCTCCATTGCATGTATCAGGTCTTGTGGGTTGGCCCGTGTGTTAGCTGTGGAAAAGGTGCCCCAGTGGGTTTTTCTTTTTGTGTGTATACAGATCCAACAATTTCATTCTGTTTTTTGGGCCCTGTCATCTTGGACCACTCTCTGTCCTGGAATGAATTTCACTCAAGATGATGGGGACATGAGATGCCTCTGGTATTTCCATACTATTATCCTGGGTCCAAAGAGTTGTGATAGTTTTTGGTTTTATGTGACAGATGGGGAGAACAGCTACCCATCCGAAAGCTTCTACATCTTTATTAGAAATGTGGGCAAAGGTAAGAAATGAGCCTTCAGCAATCCTGGGGAGATTTAGCCCGATGTATCCAATTCACCTAAGTGAAAACTGCAGTGTGTTAAAAGGGAAGGAAATGTGCCTTTCCCCTTTATGTGGCACTGATGTGTTTTAAAATGCATGGGCAAAGTTTGTAGCTCATTTCCTCTGAAGAGGCCAGCTCCTCCCGGCGTTCTGATGAACAAACTCATTAGAATAAAATCCATTATGCGCATAACTAATGACACAAGTTGACAAATCTGTTGACAATTATGACCACATCCCTCATGTGTTTAACTCAGAACTCATTGAAGTGGCCAAGAGAAGGGAGTTCAGTCCAGAAGTCTTACAGCTCACCAGCTCCAAGTGCAGTGGTCTGAGATTATTTCCCAACTGGATTATAAAACTGTTCTAAGTGAAGGTTACGCTCAAGGTCCAGAGCACAAGACTGTGAGCTGTCCTTGGGAGACCTGAAATATCTATTTAGAAAGGGGAGTGAGGATTTCTGGCCTCTTCTTTTTCTAGCTGCATGGGGGGAAAATCACACAAGGCCTATTCCAAGTACTATCGCACGTCCTTTAGAAATGAATAGAAATCAAATTGAGACACCGGAGTCCTCAGAGTGTTAAATTTTACTAAATTCTTGCCAGGCGACTGTAATTTATTGAATGTAGGTTTTATGAAATAGTGCTCCTGTCAGTGAGAAATTGGCACAAGAGAAATGGAGGCAGCTAATTCTCAGGGGGTCCTTGTTGGCAAAAACCCTCTATTGAGTCCTCATGCTACTTGTGCTCATAACTGCTGAAAAACCAGGAGTGCCATCTGCAAACTGTGATTCATAAACACTCTGTCAGTCTGCCATGTACCCTGACATCATGAAATAACAAGAAGCGGCATTGTAATAAAGAGAGGAGGTTTTCAGTCGACCAATTAAATGCATCTAATTTATTTCTGTTACAGCTGAGGCTTTATTTATTAGTAAACAGCTGCATTTGTTACACTTTTTTTTTTACTAGGAGTGTGCCAACTGGCACTTTTGATAATCCATTAATCCTAAATAATCATCTGGGTACTTCATGGATGGTGGAAAAAAAAAGAGAAAAGGTTATTAAAACTTAAAATGTAACCTTGCAAGTAGGATGGAGGATGCAATCCTGCAGTTAGCCTTCATGAGTTATAGTGATATAAAGTTAGAAGGCAAACTCGTGTGCAAAGTATACACCCATTCCACGTGCCTTGGCAATCAACTGCAAGGGAGGTAAATTCCATGCAAGATCTGACCCCACGGATTTTAAACATAGCTTGTATGTGGAGAAGCAGCATTTTGCCTACTGGTTTCTCTTCCCTCCCCCTTTCTCAATGCTAACTTGTTTCTCAGTAAAGCTAAGAATCTGCTAATTGGTTGACAATGTCTAATTAGATATTACAAAAAGTTTGTGTGTATGTGTGTGTGTGTGTGTGTGTGTGTGTGTGTGTATAAAAGAAAGAGAAAGAGAGAGAAAATAAGTTTGCCTTTTATAATTAGAACTGAAAATCCAACCTCTCTCTATCTTCCCCGGTGTGTGTTAATTGAGCTCTAGGACTTTACAGTGTATTTTTAATGCTCTCTCCTTTTTAGTGCTCAGGAAAGCTTTGCAGTTAATGAGAAAATAATATGTGCAACTGAGGAAAAATGCAGTAAAATAGGCAAAGGCTTGTGCAATTGATGTGTGTGTTGGGGGAAGGTGGTTCTCTAAACTAGGGTCACAAAAGTAGTACAAATCCATGAATTTTCGCACCTATGCTCCCCCTACCCCCATTTGGGAATAATATTTTAAAGAACTGCTTTAGTATCTAAAAGGGGGGAGCCAATACTGTGCCCTAATGACAAATATCTAGGCTTGATACAGGAGTAACTGTATGAAATTCTCTGGCTTGTGTTATACAGGAGGTCAGATGAGATGATCTAATGTTCCCTTCTAGTTTTAAAATCTGTGAATCCATTAAGAGTCTTTCCCATCACCCTACCATTCTAATCTACATTGTGATAACTGTGCTCATCACCATAGTATTGGAACACTTTCCAACAGTGCCTTATGCAATGTGACTAACATCTGCCATGTGTTGTTTGTTCCTTCATCCTCTTCCCAGGGGGAGAAGTGTGTGCAGTGGAGTGTCTTGTTTTTGTAGGGTGTTTAAAATATAGATCTTGCAGTTTATTTTTAAAGGCATTGCTCTTAAAAAGAGGTGGGCACATGTAGATGTTCTGTATGTGACACACGATACATTTCATTTGTCAACTATATTGTCCTGTTTTTCACCTTCTCTCTTCCTCCTCTGCACCATTTCCCTCTGTACCTGCTTTTAAACTGTCCCCTCTGCTCCTTTTGTCATCCTAATTTCTCTGTTCCTTCTTCCACAAACCCACCAATGTTCTATTTCAAGTGGAATGTTTAAGCCCACGATGCACGATGTTTGAGCAAGTTCATAACAAAAGCCACACAAATCTCCCCCAACCCTGGCAGAGAGAGAGAGAGAACACAGAGAGGCAATTCAAACCTAATGGAACTGTCAAGAAGCTGCCTATAAAAAGGCTGAGTGGTGGAAATGATTTCAAGTGTGCAGATGCCTATGTAAGAGAGCCTGGGCAATGTTGCCAGTCTTGTAAGTTTGACTGTGTTTTATCATTTTTTAAAAAAATACTAAAACCAAATTTTGCCATCCAATAAAAATGACTTCACTAGGCATCTAGTGCGAGAATTGGAATTCTGTGTCATTTTGTACCCTTTGTAGAAGTTGAAGAAGAAAGCGATAAGAACAGTAATTTACTGAATGGTCTAGAACATAACTGACCTCTTTATGTTTTCATCTGATTTAAATGTAGTATTATAAATCCAGATGCTACATTATTATGCTGCAAAGATGTTTTAAAATATTTTTTGATGATGTGCACTGAAGCTATTCAAATTATGAGTGCCTGAAGTGAGTCACCTAGGGTCCACTTCAGCAAACAACTCTAGCATGTCCTTAAGTCAATGTGGTGCACATGTGTGCTTAAGGGCTTTGATGAATCTGGGCCTTCATTCCATAGTTGAGACCTACCTAGATGGCCTAATATTCAAAGGTGCAGGGCACCTGCAGCGTTTATAGATTACAGTAGAAATGTGAACACTCAGCATCTCAGACTTCATCCCTAGAACCTTGTCTGCACTAACAGTTTTGGGGGAGTCTCCCACAATTGCACAACTCATGTGAAACTCCATGGCTGTGTCTAGACTGGCAAGTTTTTCCGCAAAATCATCTGCTTTGGTGGAAAAACTTGCCAGCTGTCTACACTGGCCGCTTCAATTTCCGCAAGAACGCTGACGATCTCATGTAAGATTGTCAGTGCTTTTGCGGAAAAACTATGCTGCTCCCGTTCGGGCAAAAGTCTTTTTCCGAAAAACTTTTGTGCAAAAGGGCCAGTGTAGACAGCAGAGATTTGTTTTCCACAAAAAAGCTCTGATCGCAAAAATGGCGATCGGGGCTTTTTTTGCGGAAACGCGCATCTAGATTGGCCACGGACGCTTTTCCGCAAAAAGTGCTTTTGCGGAAAAGCACTTTGCCAATCTAGACGTGCTTTTCTGAAAATGCTTTTAATGGGAAACTTTTCCGTTAAAAACATTTCCGGAAAATCATGCCAGTGTAGACGTAGCCCACTGGTGCTAGCATTGATGAAAGCACTACGCTTGGCCAGCTGCTGGTATTCTTAGCACTGCATCATCTAGTACTACTCCCAGGATGGTTTTGATAACTTGATACGGTCAGAACACGCAGCTCCCCGACAGCAGCCCAGCAATGGAAAGATTTCCCCAAACTGCCAGTTAGACGCAGCCTAGACATCTCAAGTTGGGCATCTCAATGTAAAGACAGCTCCTGTTCTTGAACCCTTCTGCCTTATTTTTCCTCTTCCGTAAAACGTGGATAATGGTGCTTGCCCAGTTTGCTGGCATTTTGTGGTGATCGATTCACTAACATTTGAAAAATACCATATACATTTTACAAAGAAAAGTAAATTCCTTAGTTATTTTAAAGACTGGCCAAATCCTCAGCTTGTGTAAATTGTCACAGATCAATGGCCTTTAAATGAGCAACAACAATTTACTCAAGTTGCAGCTCTGGCTTGCTACAGCTAAATATCTGCACACACTTATACTTGTTACCTCTTTGCCCTGTCCCCTCTATTTCCCTGCACCCCCCCTAATGTTTTATCCTTTAATTTGTTTAGTCTTGTCTTCTATTTAGATAGAGCTCTTTAGATCAGAGGATGTGCCTGTCTTTGTTAGTGAAATGCTTAGCATACCTGAAGAAATAATAATATACACTAGACGGAACACACAACCCTCCAGTGGCTGGCAGCCTTCTGTCACCACAAGTGTGGATATATTTTTTTAAACATTGTCATTGGCCTACAAAGTGGACTTGGG
This sequence comes from Pelodiscus sinensis, assembly GCF_052426305.1. NCBI lineage: Eukaryota > Metazoa > Chordata > Testudines > Trionychidae > Pelodiscus > Pelodiscus sinensis. The sequence goes on along the minus strand of NC_143060.1, from coordinate 17,185,909 downwards.
CAACTTCACTGCCCTATGCCTCAGTTTCCCATCTCTAAACTAGGGATAATGATACTGATCTTGAAAAGTGCTTTGAAGATCAGTACATTGATGATGCTATCTATGCCGACACTATCTAAGCTGCAGTGTAGACACTATTTACACCGATGGGAGGAAAGTCAATGGAAGAATTCTTTCATTGACCTACCGCTGGCTACATGGGGACTTAGGCTGACTTAACTAAACTGCTCACAGCTGACTGATATAGGACAACTGACCTATTTTCTAGTGTAGAACAAGCCTTGGTGGCTTTGCCCTAAAATCTTCAAGGTGCCCTTATGCAGAGTAGTGCTATCACAGTGGACAAGAATAAGTTATGCTGTGGGGACAAGGCGAAAAAATTGTTTTATAGGCCCATTCAAAAATATGAAGTCCTTGTGTAGGTCTCACAAGGTCTGATTAAGGGCTAGCACAGAGGAGGGGGGCTGAATCTCCTAAGTTTCAGGCAAGCTCCCTGATCTTAGGACCATTCTTCTCCCATTAGCTTTGTTTCTTTCTTCCTAAACTTCAATCTTTCTTCTCCCACTCCATATTCTCTTTTGGAAAAAGCCTGGAAACGGTGGCTCCTCGACTTCAGCTGAGCTTTATGGATGTATTAACATTCTTTCCTTGATACAACATATAACTGATCCCGCCACACACACACCTCTCGTTAAAACAACTTTAATGATTTGACAGATGCTAAATGTTCCAAGTTCTGCATTTTCAAATATATGTTCCAAGAAAGTGTTATGTTGTGGTCAGGGTTTTTTTTAATTTCCAAAAATAGATTTCAAATGTTGGTTACATTCACTTTATAAAGGCAAAAAAACAAATTGTGCTTATACTGTGGCTAAACATGAATAATGTCCTAAGAAATAGTCACTTGCTGAATGTACCATACATAGTACGTACACAACGTCCAAGTGTCCCATTGATTTCAGTGGTGTACCAGCACAACACAACAGATGCAGTTAGAAGCCAGCAGTGTTGGTTTTCATGGTCAATAACCAGGAAATGTTTTAGGTGAAACTGAACTATCAAACTGTTTTGAAAGTGAAGCAACAAACTTTGAAAGTGCAGCAGAAATGTAAAAAAAAAAAAAAAAAAAAAAAAATTTAAATCTGCCATCCCCACTGTTGCTAACTGACTTGCTTGTATGGTAGGAGCTCTGTTGTACATGAAAGTCAGCTGGCAACATTGTAAGAAGGTAAAAGGCATGAAAACTGCTGGCTTGGTGCTAGAAACACCCTGCTTGTCTGTTATCATCTACATGTTAATTTGCAGCAGAGCTTTAGGAAATATATATATATATATATATATATATATATATATATATAAATATATATATATATATATATATATAAAATGTACCATCAAATGTAAAGTTTCTCTGTGCTTCAGCCTTTGGATTCCTCATGGTGATATGAAGATCAGCCATTCTGAGCCCTAAGACAGTCCAGGATGCCAGGCTCTATTTTTGTTCTATTGTTGGCACCCAGCTCATTATGTTGTAATTTTAGCACTTTCATTTTTATAACCTAGGAGAGTTTAGAGTGGATGTGCTTGAACTGTAACAGAGGGCTGTGAGTTGGCAAATTATTTCTACTTCTGATCCTAGTTGTCCAGCTCCTCATGTTTTTAATTTATTTTGGCTGCTGTTTTGTAAATAGGTGAGAATTGTGGTGATCGCTTCTGTGCTGCTGTGACATTTATAAAAATAAATCTAATGGATATGGAACCTGTGTTCCTGAGATTATAGCATCACATTACACTATCAGCTTAAAATGCAATGGTGTGTTTAGTGCTTAATTCATTAAGGCATTTTGTCAATCGGCTCATTTGGGTCTATTAACGTAATTGTTCTTTATGAACAAATGGGTCACATTTGCTATCTCCATAAAGAGAGAACTTCAAAGCCAGTTTAAATATTTTGGGGAATTCATGCACAATCAAAACTATGCACGCATATGTGTGTGTGCACACACTGAGTGGAATCTCTATATAGAATGGATCAGATTTTAAGTGAAAAATCAGAAGGAGGCATGTTTTGTTTTTAAAAACAAATGCTTCTGGATCTGCATGGTTGTATTGTTGCAAATGTTATGTATACACCTAAGTTAAAATTTCTTTGTACTATAAAATATAGTGATTTAATAGAGGAAAATCCAAAACCTGGCAAGCTGAAATAACAAAAATCCTTTCCCAAGCTGTTTTGATAAAGTTCTCTTTGTTAAATCCCCTACAGTGCTTTGTGCTTCATTTCCCTGACCTCTCCCTTTCTGTACAAAAAGCTGATCCTCATCCCCATGGAATGTAAAAGGATTATCCATCCCTCCCCCCCTTAATTTTTCTTCCTGGTATTTTTTTAAAATTATTTTTAGGTGACATTGTTCTACTCACCAAACCTGTAACTTTAACAGAGGGTGACAGGGTGACCTTGACGACAGATGTTCTTATGGCAACAGATGGCACTAGCAAACCCGAGAAGCTGCTGTATGCCGTCTCTGTGCCACCTGTGCACGGTCAGATTGAGTACATCAATTATCCCAGCGTGCCCATTTCCAGTTACAGCCAGTTGGATGTGGTGGCCCAGAAGGTCTGATGTGTTCATGACAATAGCCATGAGGCTAGTAAGGATTCATTTAGGTGAGAAGGATTCCTTGTTATTTAAAGACCTTGAGTAGGTTAAGGGTTAAATTTGGTTCTCATTTACTCCCTGCACCATGCAATAAGTGCAGTATTTAATGATCGATATGGTAGTAAAGAAAGACTGCCTCAGTAATATCATGGTATAATATCAGTACAGTATAGACATATTTTTATAATTTAAGTCATATGGCCAGAGGTAAAAGGAGACAGGCATGCTTAGTATTGAGGGATACCTGCATAGACAGACTTTCATAATCAATTAACATGTGAAATTAAAATAGTACATTTAAGGTCCCCCCCCGCCCTTCTGAAGATCTCAGTTGGCAGGACAAGGAAAATAATCTATTTCCCATCTGAAAAAATAGTTGCTCTCTGGTTAGTTTCTTCCTCGTGAGGAAAAAATATGGTAATATTGTCTGAAATTATCAGTAGAACGTAATCCAGATGGTGGTGCCATTTCTAAGAAAAAGCATATGTTGGCTATAATGATACTTATATATAATGGTTTTATTTTTCTCCAGTGGGTAAAAAAGGCACACAACTGGGCTGCTTTTTTTATCCTATGAATGGAGGGAGAGGCAGGAGATTTTATCTTCAAAAAAGATGTGGTAAATTCAATTGATAAGAACCTGCTGTAAAAACCATGCTTCGGTGGAATGTACATTTCTGAGCGACTCTACCCAGTAAAAAGGCAGAGACTAAATTTACGTTCCATTCTAGAATATCATTAGAGCGTGTGTGTGTGTGTATTCATTCTTATGGGATTTTTGTAACATGTTTTTCTTTCCAATCTGCTTTAAAAGTTATTTACACTCCCTTTGCAGCAAAATGGGCACTATAATTAATTTTTTTCTTGCTATGATTAACTATGAATAATTTCCTTAGAAATGAGTCAAATTAACAGGGGGAAGAAGGAATCAATAAATCATTAAAGGGGCTTATTTTTAAGTGGGGTTAAAACCACCATTAAATAAATCATAGACTCTAAATTATGACCCACTTGGATATGGGAAAGAATCTCTTTTTTTTTCTACAGCCCCTTTGCACCATCCCAGTAGCTGTAATGGAGATCAAGCCATTGGCAGAAATCACCCCCAGTACAAGGGAGTTCCATGAGTTGCTATAATAATATCTACATTGCTGCTCTGAGCTTGGGCTTTCTTCAAAATGTGGATGGGGAAAAGAGGGCTAAAAGGTGCATTCTATTTTTAAGCCAGCTTTTCCTTTAACCTCATATTTGCAATTATTTTTATGAACTATTTTCCTCCATAAAAAGATGCATAAAGTTGAACCAATTCACCACTGATGTCTGTGGGTCCAATTCCCTGCAGGTCACTTGAGTTATGTTTGCTTATGCCCGTGATAAATGTTTCCCCGGTGTTTTGTATTCCAGGCCAAGACTGTCAGCTGGTGTAAATCAACAGAACTGTATTTACTTCAGTTGTGCCATGTCTGTTTTACACTGTCTCTTTGGAATTTTAAAGTTCATAATGGTGCTTACTAGGAGTCTTCTTATATTGTAATGCGCTTCTCTAACCAGAATTGTGTGTGTGTGTTTGAGAGAGAAAGAGAGGATTTGGTTTCCATGGGGTAAATCCTGGTCCCTCTTTTGCAGATGTGGAATGTTTTCTCACAATGGGACTGGTATAGTTCCTCTGAACAAGGTATGTGCGTATGTGTTATTAGAGACCCTAAAGAAGGGGGCACACACCCTCCCTCTGTGACACAAAACTCATTTCCACATCTGTTCCACAAGTAGGTACTGGGATATGCAGGGGACTTACTCCTTTCTTTGAAAATTAAAGTCTTTCAAAACTGTAAAGCCCCATGTGCTAACCTGTACCAGTAGGCCCAGTGTTGAGCTAAGAGAGCTGTGAGCTTCTTTCTCCACACACACCCCACATGAAGGAGTGACCATGCATGGCCTTAGGACTCAAACACCCTGATTCCTTTCCTACTTCCTCATTGTTCTAGAGAGAATTGTAATTTATTTCTAGGATGTACCAGCAATGAATACATAAGAACACCATACTGGGTCAGACCAAAGGTCCATCTAGCCCAGTGTCCTGTATTCCAACAGTGGTCAATGCCAGGTGTCACTGAGGGAGTTAACAGAACAGGCAATCATCAAATACCCAACCCCCATTGCCCATTCCCAGATTTTGGTAAACAAAAGCTATGGATAACATCCCCGCCCATCCTGGCCAATAGCCATAGATAGATCTGTTCTTCATGAATTTATCTAGTTCTTTTTTGAACTTTATGACAGTCTTGGCTTTCACAACTTCCTCCGGCAAGGAGTTCCATCAGTTCACTTTGCATTGTGTGAAAAATTCTGACAATTCCATGGTGCCTCAACTGCAGTGACCAGTGACGAGAGGGATGGTAGAGCTAAAACTCTACCTCTCTCTCTGCCCATTTTTCATCTTCCTGCTCTAGGAGCTGTGCGGGAATCCAGGACCAGCTTATTCTGATGCATATAACATTAAATCCTGGTCCTATTTAAGTCAATTGCAAATCTTTCATCAACTTCAGTATGGAAGAAATTAACCTCTGGAATCAAAGGCCATGTCTTGATGAGTAAACAGAGCGTGTTTCTCCAATCATGTTAGCTCAACAAGGCCATCTAACCTAGCTTCAAATGTTTTTACCTTCATTTTAATGGGGTTTTAAAATCCTGTTAAGCTAACTTGAGCTAACATGATTGAAAAACATGCCTTTTTTTTTCCTACCAAGATGTACGTGAAGTCTGGGTAGCTTAAGCAAGAATGTGAGCAGAGTTCTTGCTTTGTGCTGTGGGTTTGTAGCGTCTGTCACACTTTGACTCCCGGTAGCTGCTAATTGTTATTACTATACATTTTGTGTCACTTATGGAAATATTGGCCTGTTACACCTTCACCATTTAAATGAAACTGTGCTGTTATGGAATCAGCCAATCAGTGTTGGCCAGGACTATAGCATCATTATTAGGTGTAGAGATTTGAGGGGGTGGCGGTCAGTATTATAATTCACCAGCTAGGGTTAGCAAGATTCACCACAGTTTGTATGGTATCTGAGTGATATCTGGGCTCCTCCTACGTGCTATCCACAAACCTCTATCCGCAAACATGGTTTCAAATACCATAATTGCACTTATGACTCACATCTTCCACTCTACTCAAGACCTGTTTGCCCTCTATCCTATTGTGCTTTTTGCTTGTCTTTTTTGTAATCCTCTCATGGATAATCAGCAAGCTCAACACTGCTAAAAATAAGCTTTGGACTTCGCTCTTCCTCCTCTCTCTCCCCATCATGAAACTGCCTCTTCTCCACCATTTCTCTGTCACCATGGATACCATCACCATCCTTTCTATCATGCAAGCCTGAAATCGAGGTATCATTGTTTATTTAGCTCTTGACCCATACTTCCAGGCCATAACCACGTCTTGCCACCTCTGGCTACACCACACTTCAAGTAGTCAGCCTCTTTGTCTGCCCTGCCAAGCCTCTTGTCCAAGTCCTGATCATCTCATCCCTTGGCTAATGTAGTCTCCTCCTCTCTGAGGTGGAGGCCAGCCACATTGTTGTTCCAAGCCCATTCAGAATGCTGCTGTCTCTTCCTGACTTGTTGCTCCATCTCCATCAATCCCCCTTTGTGTTCCTCCACTGAAAAAAACTGATCACATTACCTTTGCTTTTAGGGTCCTTTTATTATTGGCCTCTGCACCATCACTCATGTCTACTGCCTTATCAAGCCTTTGATTCCTACCTTTGGTCTGCTAGTGATTTTAGCCTCAGTTGCTTGCCTGTCTGATTCTCTCTTAAACACCGTAACCCCCATGAATGGGAAAAATTCCATCAAAATCCATAAATGCACCACCTTCTCCACTTTCAAATCCTTCCTTAAAACCCACTTCTACTGTGACACCTACAACTTGCTCCTTCCTGGCATCAAGTCCAGACCTCCATTTTCCTGCTAAAGATTTTACTCTCTGTTATCGCCACTCTCTTCTCACCCATTTCCTATACTTTTGTTCGCCTGCCCTGCCCTGTCTTTCTAGATTGTAAAATCTCTGGAGCAGTAGCTGTCATTTTAGCTATTAGTCCACTTGGCTCCACTTGTCAGTACAAATGGACTCCGACCCCTGACTAGGGTTCTCAAGAACTATTGTAATGCAAATAAATGAATGATAAATAGCCCTTGATCTATGAGTATTAGCCATGAGCAGCCTAGAAATATCTCACCCACAAACTGATTACCTTTGGAGATACCTGACATTTTTCTATATCTGCTCAACCTATAGCTCAGGGGTGGACAAGCGGTGACTAGCCGCTGGATCTGGCCTACGGCCACCTTGCCAGCACCCTTATTACACAGCAATTCATGCAGCTTTAAACAGCTGGCTGCTAATTGCTCTGCAAGCTGGGGAGGGACGGGAGAATCCGTGTGCAGTCCCTGCCCCCAGCAAAATCCCTCCACTCTCATTGGCCAGCTTCTGGTCAATAGGAGCTGAGAAATTTTGCTGGAGGCAGGGGCAGAGCTTAGCCTCCTCCCTCCCTCCCTCCCTCCCTCTCCCCTACCAGTGCTGCAGCAGAGCCACATGGAGCAGCCAGCCCAGCACACAGGAATGGAGTCTGTCTCAGGTTCCTGCTGGGCTGTTAGCTGGGAGCTGCCTCAGTAAGTACCTCTTAGACACAGTCTGCCTCCCTGTCTTCCCCCACCTACCTGCCCCAGGTCACCACTCAAACCTCTGTATCCTCTCTCAGACTCTGTACTCCTTCATACTCTCCTCCCCCAGGCCAGAATCCTCTCCTGCATCCATACCCCCTCCTGGACCCGCATCCCAAGCCGTTTCCCCAGATCATATTCCTTTCTTCACCCAAATTCCCTCTCAGGCTCCTTGCCCCCTCCTGCAGCCTAGTCCTCTATCCCAAGCTATCTCCTGCACCCCACCTGCCATCCCATGCCCTGTGCCCCCTCCATAGAAGTGCAGCCCTTGACCACTTACCAAAATCTTGGAGTTACAAATTATGAAAAACTATTGCCCATCCCTGCTATAGCTAATATTTAGATTTCCTCTGTTGAAGATTAAAACCCAAACCAATAGCTTGGAGGAGCACTGGTAGGTATTGCATTGTCAGTTCCACATTCATGGTTGGATTTGGCAGCCCTGCCATGAATGGAGGGTGATTACACAAAAGAGATTGTGTGCTAAGTATTTGTGGCAAGGGTGTCATCTGTATGGCTCTTCCGCCACTCTACCATAGGTGATTTTAAAACAGGTACATTGGGTTGTTGTGGGGAGAGTTGGCTGCTTTTCTAAGAATGAAGGGGTTAAAAATCTTTCCTTTTTAAAAAAACCTGCACCCTAAATTAATTTCTGCTAGTAATCTATATTGGGTTAAATAACTCCTCATTATTCTTCAACACAGCTGAGGCTTCTCAAAATGTTTATCTTGTTTTGTAACTGGTACCTTCTGGCATGTTCCAGTGCCAACTCTCCTAGCTCTTGCTATATTTCATTCTCACTATTTTTGGAATGGAGCTGCTGGTTCCAGGTGATTTAATAAATTGCTTATTTTTTTTCTATGTTCCTTTTAACTTACCCATCTGCTCAACACATGCGTAACTTGCAATCTGTCGGCAGTTTGCAGAAAGACAAACTGTCAGAGCTGCGTGCATTTGACAACTTTGTTCCCAATTAGATTAGTGGTAATTTTAACAGATTTCAGGGCAATCGAAAAAAGGGATGACATGTTATTAAAGCATCAATTTTGACAAACCCGAGCACATACAATTTCGGTGTAAATTATTTTAAATGCTTTAATTAAAGCTATGAAAGATTTACCCTTTTAAGCAGTAAGTGACTGCAAGACAAATATAAAGGGAAAGTGGATAACAGAGTTTCCTAAATGGTTTATGCTGTGCATGGCAGTCCACCAGTCACCACCACCATAATCTATGACTGTAATGTTGGAGGCATAGTTAATTATTCATAGTCTCCTCTCTGTAGCAGATGTGATTAAGAACATGAAGTGCAGTATTTAGAAGTATAAGCACTACCTATGAAAATCTCAGCTAAAGCCTCTTTTAAATTAGAAGCTGTCAGAAAACTGCCTGGGAATCTAACATGGTGGATATATTTGTAAATATCACACTTTTGCTCTTTGTTCTGTACCCACCCTGTAGGGTAGATGCCCAAGTCCATGAGTAGTTATCCAGAACAAGCATTGCTTTTCCTTTCCTTTAGGACATATTACAAGTTTAGAAGCCCAGTAAAAGAGTGCAGCATATATTATTTAAGCTGAATACCACTCTCAGCATTCATCAGTACTAGAGTGCTTATACCATATGTAGAGAACATTTAACCATTTAAATAGCTTCATGAATTATGACACGAATCCAGCATTCTTCATGCAGCAAACCTCCCATTGGTTTTGCTGGATGATTTTCACAGTACGGAGTGCAGGACCCATATGTTATCCAGCCACAGTGTGGTATTGGAATAACTGATTTGTTTTATGAGGAGGAAATAACCCCTTAATCGCATCATCTTGGTGCCTGGAAAATAATTTACACACATTTAGCTACATCCATGTGGGTGTTCCAAGGAGGGTCTTGGGAAGGGAACAAAGAGCATTTGTTACCCACCCTTGCAGCTGCCATGGAGGGTCCAGGCACCATTGCAGTCCTAGCCTCTTGTTTGTGCAGAGACTACTCCCCTCTAACACCCTGTAGGACACAGGCCTCTGTAAGGGAAATGAGAGGACATGATGGGGTGCAACAGAAATGCTTTTCCTAGATACTAAGGATTTTGGGGTAAACAAGTTAAAAATCTGGAGAAATGTGATCCACATCATCCCAGTGTAGGGCTGTCCTTAAAGGCATAATGGAACTCTTATATTTTAGATCTCAATTCTGTAAATGTTAAGAATACGCTTAAGTGTTCCGCTGAACCAGAGCCTATGTCTCCAAGGAAGATCTTCCTATTTTTATATTTTTTGCTATCCAGCACAGCGCTGCATTCTTCTAGAATTCTGCCAGGCTGTTTGCACCTCTTATTTTTCTCCAAAAGTTTAGCTATCATTTTAATAGTAGCAAAGGACGCTGTTATGTATGAATGAGCAAAGTGGTGCAGAAATCCAAAACCAATCAATTGCCATACAAATCTGTCTCCCTTTTCTAGAATGAGCATGGACTGTCTCCTCTTCCTTTTTTAAGATTCTAAAAAGTTTGACTATGTTTTTCTTGCTTGAGGTTTCCTTCTATGACCAAACCCCATCATGGAGAAATTCCATGAAAATGAGTGTAGTTAGGCTATTTGCAGCTAAGCCTACAGGTAGCAATGCCAGAAATCTGGTATGAGACCAGGTTCTCTAAAGACTTCTAGCTGTCTAAATCTTGGAGCAGAGTCTGATTCATAATTGGTAAGAGAAGATCTAAAAAGCAAGAAATAGTCTTGGTCACAGTTCATTTTACAGTAGTATTCTTCCACCCTCATCTCTTTTTTGTTTTGTTTTATCAGCACTTTACAAACAAACATAGAATTGTTCTACATTAAAGACTAGTTCTGGTTAGGTCAGTTATGCAGGTCTGATCTCTTGTGTGCTATGTGCTTTTGTAGAGCTGAAGGCCCTTGGCCAGATCCTGCGGGAAACTGTGTACCCCTGTTCTAATTCAATAGAGCTACTCAGATTAGCACCAGCTAGGATCCAGCTCACTGTGCCTTGTTTGCTGAATATTTTGAAACATGTGATCATGAACTGTAAAGAGTGGCGTGAAGTGTAACATCTCCTTCTGTAAAGACAGGAGTCTCCAAGTCAACCTGAGGTCAGTGAGCCTGAGGGGAGAGTCTATCACGTATGCCCTAAAACCTGATGGTAAAACTCAGACAGAAAGGCCACATGCCTCAATCACTCTTCATGCAGAGCTCCCAGCTGTGGTCAGTGGGAGTTATATGCAGGGCAGTGACAGGACTGTGGCCAGTATGGTAGACACGCTCATCATTTTCACCTCCTTCGGAACTACAATCAACTTGACAGTAGGAATCATCATCAGTAAGGAGAAACCATGTCTTTTCCAAATTTTGTATTGCCTTCTCTCTTCCTGTCTTCCGAACAATTTCATCAATCATCATCATCAACGGTCAGATGGATAAAAAAGGACTCGGGGAGCTAAACACGCTGATTGCATATCACGTATACTGATTAATAACAAAAGACACTCCAGCAATAGAGAATGGCACAGGAGTGAGTTTACAAACCGGGTTAGTCCACTAAAAAACCTTATTTACATAATTACCAATCACCCACAGTATGGGCATCTTTACATAAAAGAGACTGTCTTGTGTTGGGGCCAGTTTATGCAGATGGATATCGATAACATGGAAGTGTATTATAGACACAATGAAAGTGTTGGGCAAATTGGTAAATTTTCACTTGTAGCTACTGACATAGTCCATCATGGTTTTCTGGTCAATGTACAAATGAGAGAAGAGACAATGGAATTTATAATACTGGTAAGTATGGTTTTAGTAAATGTAACTATCTCCCTTCTGAAGTATCTTTTAATTTAAGAAGAGTCTAATAAGAGATCACTAAGTTCTAACTCGAGCTGTGTTAATAACAGATTATTTGGTTTGCTGGCAATTCCAGAATTTAAAAAAAAATAGTTTTGGGTTAAAGTGAAAATGATTTTTTTTAAATTGTGGCAAGTCAAAAAGTAAAATGTAATCCTTTTAGGGTCAAACAACTTTTCATTACAACAAAATCTTAACATTTTATTTAGATTTGACCACTTTTAATTTTTGTGATAAAAAAACCTAAAGGAAATTTTGGAATGAAAAAGTAATTTCTAGCCAAACAAATTGTAATATTTAATTTTGAAAATGTCAGAAAAATTGTTTTGGGTTTTTTAAAAAGTTTTTTCCCAACTAAATTGATTTGGTGAAACAGACACAAATTGTGAAACATGTTGATACTGCCAAATCTTCATTTTTTGTGCAGTAAGTTTTAGCCAGAAATTTTTGCCCAGCTCTATTTCTAACTATGCAGAAGGAACAAACCATTTTTGCCTGCTTTTGAGATAACTCACCTCCTTGCTACCATTATTTTTCATTTTGATATAGCTTTTCACTTTTCAGTTCAAGCCAAAAGTTGCTGAAAATCTTGTGAGGGAGAACATTTCCATGAAAAATCTCTGCCAAAAGTATAGACTCAAGAGGGGTCATATAATTCAAAAATCATGTGAATTTGAAGGTGCTTTTCCGAATACTATGGAACCATTAAAATACCTGAGCTCAAATTTTTATTAACTTCATCTTAAGGTATTTCTTATAAACCAAATTAACAATATTTTCCTTATTGTAAAATCATGTCTCTAATCATATTCCATTGTAGAGTAAATAAAAAAATTGCTCATATACATACCAAGCCCAGTGGGTCTCTTAACTGCAAAATATTGTAAACCTAAATAGTCAATGTTCATTATATGATTAGTAATGAGAAATAATTATTTATAGGGCATGATTTAAAAGGCTTACATAGGAACATAAACTAATTTGTGCTTGCAGTGGGGCTAGGCCTGAAGGCTAAAAGAACCATAAAGAAGTCCTCCACGTGGCTAGAGTGGCTGGAAGAAACCAGCCAATCAGGAGCCAGGAGTGACTACAAAAGAAGATGCAGGACTAGCAGCAATTCAGTTGCAGCCCAGACCTAGAAAGGAAAAGGTTAGGGGTGGCTGGCTAGCAGAACCAAGGATAGCTCAGAGGTGGGAGTTGTTTAGAATGTTGTCTCCCAGAAGAGAAACCCTGGAGGTATGACTCTCCTACTGAGTGGGGAAACAGACAAGAGAATGGACTAAACCAAAAGACACTACAGAGGGTACTGGGATGGACCCCTGGTAAAGTATTTACCGTGGAAGGGGTTGTGATCCCATGTGAGGGTGTGACTCGGCCAAAGGGCTGAGTAGTAAAAAAAAAAAAAGACTTTTAGAGAGACAGTGCAGGAAAACGTACCTGGCCAAATGGGGACACTTGTGGGAGGTGAGTGCCACCTTGTTACAGTGCTGTTTGCCAAAACTTGAAGCTTGTTTATGTAATAGTTTTTTTTTTTCAATGAATCAGCTTTTTGGTTGTTTTATTGATTTACTTATTTTATTCATTATGCTAATGGCAAATACTATGAAATGTTACTCATGTGGTATTTCTGACCTGACTAGGTACTGGAAAACTCACAAAACTATTTAATTTCTCTTCCAGAACTGCCCAGATATGTAAACTCAAAAGTAAATCAGTAAATATTTACCAGTGTGAAACAAACAAAATCTATTTAAGGTTTCCTTTGAGTGAATACTATCCATTGTTTTTTCTGATATTGCCCATTGTATAGATTGGCCTGGATCAGATTCCAAGATCTTTTATATCTAAGATCTAAGTTTCTCCTGCAGGGCGACAGAATGACGCAAAAGTGTCCAGAGAGAAGGGGATGGCGAGAATGGGGCTCAGCCCGCTAGCAACCTCTAAACTTTGAAAGTTCAAATCCAGATCTGAAATGTATAGTGTCTGCCCATCACTAATCTATATAGATTAGAACAAACTCAGTGTAGTAATGTAGTTTCTCCTGAGAAACTCTCTCCTGCCATAGGGTATGTCTACACTGCCACCCTAGTTCGAACTAGGGTGGCTAATGTAGTCATTTGAACTTGCAAATGAAGCCCGGGATTAAAATATCCCAGGCTTTATTTGCATGTTCCTGGGTGCCGCCATTTTTAAATGCCTGGTAGTTCGAACTGCCTGCCCACAGCTACATGCAGCAAGGGCTAAATAGTTCGAATTAAAGCTCCTAATTAGAACTACTGTTACGGTGTTCCACAGATAGGAGCCGGAACTGGCAATTGGGTGGGGGATGTTGGAACACAGGGTGCCAGCTGCCAGAGTGGGCACAGGACACTGAGCAGAAGCTGCCAGGAACTTCTGTAGGATTGAGCTCCTTCCCATCCTGGTGCTGATTTTCCCTCTGAATATTAGTAACCCCACTGGATCCCCCTCCTACACCTTCACTACCCCCTTCAATGCCACAAGTTTTGATTAGAACTGGAGATATAAAGCAAATACATTATTTGAGAATATCTTTTGAATAAAGCTTGTGATTTATCAAGGCTATGTCTTCACGGCGAGTTTTTCTGGCAGAAAATATGCTAATGAGGGACTCATTAGCATAAGTTGCAACATCATTAGCATATTTTCTGCCGTTTCTTTTTGCACAAGGGGTTTTTGCACAAAAAGAAGCCATGTAGCCACTTCTGTTTTGTGCAAAAACCCCATTTTGCGCAAGATCCTTATGCCTTTCTCGGAGTGGCATAAGGGTCTTGCGCAAAACAGGCAGAAATGGCAGAAAATATACTAATGATGTTGAAATTTATGCAAATGAGTCCCTCATTAGCATATTTTCTGCCGGAAAAACTCGCAGTGAAGACAAAGCCCAAGTATCATTGACTCTTTATCTGCTGATATGCATCCATTCTATGCAAGGTGAGGCTTTTAATTTATAAGAATGCTGGCAGAATGCAAACCCCTGTGTATACTAGTGAGAATAAATATTTATAATTGTATTTGTGATGGAGTGAAATGACTGCCATGTTGCAAAGCTATTCTGATGATTTGCACTAGTCATTTTCCTGGATAAGAGAAGTGGGAGGGATTCCTTTTCTCATATTTAAAAACAATCTTGTGCTTAAGTTCCTTGTTGAATCAGGGCCTCAGTCGGGTAACGGAAACAAACTCATGTTTAGTCATACACAGTGAACCATGAACAGTTGATCTCTGTGGTTAGTTTGCTAATACACCATACATTAAAATTTGTTCACACTAGCTATTGGTTGAAGAATTGTGACTAGCAAACAAATTTTTAAAAATCACAACCTGTTTTTGCAGATATTTCATGAACAAAACAAGACACAAATCAGTTAAACTCTTTGCAGCAATTAGACCAACTGAAGTTCCCATACAAACACTGTCAATTCTGTTAAAATATTTTACAGGGTCTATTTTAAAAATAACACAGGAATTAGGTACCTACTTCCTACTTAAAATAGAGTCAAGTATCTAGCTTCCCTTTGTGCCTTTGGCAAACTCCCTTTTAGGAGGTATTAAAGCAGGATAGGATTTTCCAGAGCACCCAAGTGATTTATACTTAGTGATAATATTCAGTTCTGTCCTCAGTACAGAGGACTGGACTAAATGACCTTTTGAGGTCCCTTCCAGTCCTACGAGTCTATTTTATGATTTAGGTGCAAAAGGGTAATTAACTTTCATGGAAAATGCTTTCTCTCTTGATTGTAAGACATATTCTGCTTTATTTTTTATAAACGTTAGTATCATAATTTTCCCTCGGTGTCTTTGGTATTATCTTCTTATGAGTTACTTGGATAATTCACAGTAATGCTATCCATGATTTGAGGTGCCAGATATTGAGAAATTATACGTATTGTGAGGTTTGTCTGGCTAACATTTCAGCAATAAATGAATTGTTTCTTGTTCCTTATGTTTCTCATTTTTTTGTCGGTAATTCAGAATTCCATAACACTTGAAATGTGAATGATATAGAAAATCAGGGCTCAACATTTTAGAGAGTAGAGGACCAGATTCCAACTTGGTATAAATCAATGTAGTTCTAATGACATACTGGAATTTATTACAGCTGCGTGAAAATCTGGCCCTAAACCTCCAGCTGAGGGTTTATAAACCTTCTGGTATAAATTGAGACTCTGTATCTAGCTTACAAAATAAAATCCTGTGCCTTTAAACATACTCCTGACTCTGTGTGCATACTTAACTGCTTATTCAGAACTGACAGGTTTAACATGTCTGGTAAATCAGCGTTTGTAGCCACCAGAGAGAGGCACCTCTGGCAAAAGTTCAGAAGTCAGTGTTTTGGAAAGATTGGTTTGACCAGCTCTCAAGTGAGAGCGAATCCCAGTCCAAACAGTCAAATCTTAAATGGCATTTAACCACTGTGATACTGAAGCCTGATGCTGTGGAAATGCCTTTAAACCTGGAGAAAGATCCACCCACTTAAATCTTCAGGTTATATTTATTGTGACTTAGTTTTTTTGTTTGTTTGGATTTTTTTTTAATTCCTCTCTCAATAGCTCCTGAACTATTGTATAGGTTTGTGTCAGAAATTTTAAAAAATATGCCTTTCCATTTAGACCCGGTAATAAAGATTTTGTCTTACTTTTCAGTGCATACCTCCACAATTACATTGTCCATACATATTCTTAAGTGAATCTTAAGATGCTTTTATTCTAGTTAGTGTCTTAAATAATCTTTTGGCAAACATGTTTTCATCCAAATTGTTTGATATTTAGTTCAGATTTTTTTTAAAAAATAAGGTCTATAAAGAGTTAATGGGAAGTGGTGCCCAAAATGCATATTTCTTAAACTCATGGCCTAGTTTACTAATCAGTTGTCATAAGATGTCATGTGGGGAGCCATCATTTAAGAATTGCAGAATGCAGTCAGTGAAGCAAGTAATTAGTTGGACAGCGGCATGAAGGTGTGCATCCCAGAGGAGTGCAAATTATCAAACAGGTGAAGAAAGTTTTGGTAGATCAGCATCTCAGTGGTATAAAACTCAACCCTTGGCTGAATTACAATGACGCAGACTGCTAGGGCAGCTTTGTTCCTTCTTTAGGGACCCTGTGCAACAGGGGATTGAAATACCAGCATTTTCCTTCTCTAGTCTGCATGCAAAAAGAAGCTACCAGTTAGCTGAATGCTTGAAAGAACACAACCCGAAATGTAAAGGCGCTGGAATAGCTGAACATTTCTTACTGAAATGCTGAACACTTGCAGCTGTTCCTGCTTTTTACACTATAGTTAGTTTGCTGCTCTGCTCTCAGCCCATCTTCACAGTTGTTGAAATAATCAGTTTTCGTTATTACTCATAGGCACTAGATTTAGGAAAAGAACAGCAAGATTAACTGCCGGAGGCAAAGGACAAATGCACATATAGTGTGGCAAAGAGTGACGCAGGTGTCTTGTTGGTGGGACAAGATGGTACTACTGCTGTGCTCCCGAGTGGACCAGCAGCAGCGATTGAACCTGGAGTCTCTGGATCTAGCTACATAAGTCTCCGTTATCTGAATTAAATGGCCCAACTCTGTTAGTCAGCACTGGTCAGTGGCTCATGAATCTCTTTCTGTGTTTCAGGCACCATTAGAGGGGGACCACACAGAATTATACAGCTAAATCCGTGCTTCTGTGGGCTAGCCCCACCACTGCTGTCTCCATGCTCAGCACAGTGGGGAAAGTTAGTATATGTGAATTCAAGCTTTGGCTGCCTTCACTTGCACCAGCTTCCCCATGAGGCTAGGAGAGAGAGACTTTGGAGCAGCCCAGCAGACTCTCATGCTCACCACTCCCATGTCCAGGGAACCTGAACTACACAGAGCTTCCACCAAAAGGTTCTACAGGGCTAGGAAAAAGGGGAAGTACAACTTGTTGGTGGAACACCCCACTTCTATGGATGCTCTATCCTCTCTCCATGTGCCCATGGAGTTGGATGGATGACTTCAAAGGGCATTGAAGTTTGAGAAGCACTAATTCTGCCTTTTATTATAAACAATGATCAGCTCTGTGGTAAAGTGTTGTGGGGAACCCGAGGACTCAGTAGAGTAGCGTAGTTTTAGTTGACTTCTTTTTAAACATACAGATAACACATGATAGAGTGTAAAGCTTTTAAGAATCCTCTTTATACAGTCATCATGTGGTGATGTGCAATTTCTCCTCTCCTCTCCCTGTATGCACAACAGGTCAAGCAAAATGACAAAATCTCTCCACAGCTCCAAGTGAAAGAAAGCCCAGCCACACTATAGAAACCGAAAAATGTCAGGCTTAGATTTCTGATCATCTGTTACAATCTGAAAGTCATAGATGTTGACGGCAAAGCATGATAGCGTGGTGATAGGAAGCTTAGAAATATCTTGGATGGATAGAAAAACCTCTGTCCAATTCGCAACACAAACTGAATCCTGAGTGAGTGTAATAAATGCCAAAGCACCCAATGAACAATCGTAGTCAACTCCTTACCCACAGCATCAAATCTTCTAGGGTACGTTTACACAGCAACATTATTTCAAAATAACTAGCGTTATTTCAGAATAACCGAGTCCGTGTCTACACAGCAGGCAGTTATTTCGAAATAATGTTGAAATACTGTTAAGCTGGAGGACTTCTTACTCTGACTCCGGTAACCCTCATTGTATGAGTAGTAAGGGAAGATGGAGGAAGAGTGCTCTATTTCGAAATAAGTGCTTTGTAGACACTCCCAGCTTTGAAATAAGCAATTTTGAAATAAGCTACTCAATTGATATTGCTCAATTGGCATAACTTATATTGAATTAAGCCCTGCTGTGTAGACGCATCCCTAGAGGGGAGACACCTACTAGTAGCTAGGTGCCCATCAGTCCAGTATTTTCAGAGGGGTTGTTAGATGAGATGCATCAAATGGAGAAAGGTGTCACATATGGGGATTTTAAAACTTAGAAGTGCTAAATGTTTCAGCTTCTGGCCTCTGGTAATGTCTGAAACCCAAAAAGGAAGAACTTAAAGATTAAGGTCATAAGACAAACTTCAGTGCTAGCATAAGCAGATGCATCTCCACTGATAATAGTTTTGTGCCATCTCATTGCAGAGGTGGATTTGGCCTATAATTTCAGAAGAAATGAACAAATACCTTTTGGACAGAATAAGAGCTCGCTCCTCTTATGTGAAATTTCATTCTGAAAACAACCTTTAGGTTCAAAACTTACATTTAGATTATTTTTGTGCCCATCTTCCTTATCAGGATCCAGAAAAGCAGAAGGTTCTGAAATTCCTGTTAAACAACTTGTTTTTCTGGAATTTCTAGCAAAGTTTTGAAGCCTGAGAAGCTACTTCATTGGCTTGAATAGGATCCAAAATGTTGAGTGTCTACCTGCCTGACTCCTGAATTCAGCAATGCTTAGCCTCATCATTACTATTCACTAAGTTGAAGTGCTTTATGTTTTAAAGACTGAACTTTACCATCCAGCTTAAATGAGGGCCAGTGCAGTGATGCCCTGAGCATCAAAATTGGGTCCTAATTACCACCTTGATTCATCCATGTAATATGTGCCTATTGTTTTTTCAGTAGAAATTATTTACCCCTCCATCCCATACAGTTGTGCTTGCTGGTGCATTGTGGAGGATGGAGGCAAGACTCCTCCCTCTCCCCACCTCTATCCACCCAGCTGCAAGAGATTCAGTGTAACAGCCTAGCGGATGCTGCTTTGCCATACTGTGTGCATTTTCTCATGGTTCAGGTTGGCAGAATAGGGAAATAAGAAGAGATCTTATGCTTCCTTAGTCTGATATACTGGCAGTCCCCGAGTTACGCGGATCCGACTTCTGTCGGATCCGCAGTTACGAACGGGGTTTTTCTCACCCCAGAGGACGGGAGCGGCAGGACGCCCAGATGTGCCGCGGTCCCGCCGCCCGCGTCCTCCGGGGTGAGAAAAGCTGCTCTGCGTCTCCCTGGTCTGCTGGGGGGGAGTCCTCCAGCAGACCAGGAAGACGCTGAGCAAAGCTGCGGAGCACGCAGGCAGCGGGACAACCCAGACGCGCCGCGGCTGTCCCGCTGCCAGCGTCCTCCGAGGCTTTGCTCCCCGTCTGCCTGGTCTGATGGTCTCCAGCAGACCAGGGAGACCTGGAGCAAAGCCGCAGAGGACCCGGGCGGCGGGACTGCAGTGCGTCTCGGTCCGCTGCCCGCGTCTCCCTGGTCTGCTGGGGGGAGGGCACAGCTACTGCGCCCCCCCCCCCCCAGCAGACCAGGCTTTTCTCCGGACGCCTGTGGTAGAGCAGCTGGGGCGCTGCCGGTTGGTCCTGCAGCACCGCTCTGGGCACTACTGGACCAACCCGGCAGCACCCCAGCTGCTCTGCCCAAGGTGTCCTGATTCAGCTGCTGCTGGTCAGTTTCAGCAGCGGCTGAATCAGGACGCCTGGGGCAGAGCAGCGTGGGTACTGCTGGGTTGGTCCAGTAGCGCCGCTCCTCGGAGCAACCCAGCAGCACCCCAGCTACTCTGCCCCAGGCGTCCCCAAGTCAGCCGCTGCTGAAACTGACCAGCACTGACTACAGGAAGCCCGAGGCAGAGTTGCTCTGCCCTGGGCTTCCTGGAATCAGCCGCTGATCAGTTTCAGCAGCAGCTGACTTGGGGACGCCTGGGGTTCTTAAGTTGAATCTGTATGTAAGAACTGGCGTCCAGATTCAGCCTGTTGAAACTGATCAGCGGCTGATTCCAGGAAGCCCGGGGCAGAGCAACTCTGCCTCGGGCTTCCTGTAGTCAGCCGCTGGTCAGTTTCAGCAGCGGCTGAATCTGGACGCCAGTTCCGACTTACATACAGATTCAACTTAAGAACAAACCTACAGTCCCTATATTGTACGTAACCCGGGGACTGCCTGTACTGCTGAACCCTCAATGATTATGAAAAATGCTCAACCAAGAGTCCAACTGTCATCTGATAACACTTAGATTTCCGCAAGATAAATGGCTAAGGAATAGATCCTTGTTTCCAAAAATCTAAGATATTAAATTGCTTCTTCCCCTCGATCTCCATCTTTCTTTTCTGGTATAGTGCAGCTACTCTGAGTCACTGTTTATCTAATTTAATTAACATTTGCCAATGCCTGCAAACTAAAACACTGTCTTAAAACATTTGCCTGAAAAGCCTCCTTGTCCCAGAGCTGTCATTTTTAGCATGATGGATAATGGATAGAAATAATTACCCTGAATAAGGTTAGACAGCCTAAATGATTTCAGTTTCAAAGAATTAGTAGTCGTAGCTAAACATCTTATTTTTCAAGACATGTTAATAATGAAAAATGCAGCAGTGACCATAATAAATTGGAAAATTTGAGCTCTACCATAATGGTACATTGTCTGTTGCAAGTAGTTATGGACGCAGTACTTTTAAACAAAGAGATCATCCGGTACATCATAAATCCCTCCACTGAAGTGATTTCAGATAGCTTTTAATTTCAAGTATCGGGTGTAGCAGGAAATACAATGGTTCCAGAAGTATAAGGGTTAGTCCAATATATTCATTCGGGGGTAAGGGATGGAGGGGCAATATATTTTGATGTCAATGGGGAGCCTATGAGCTTCACAAAGAGTCATCTGTGTCTCTTTTAAAAATCTCACTTTTGAGATGAAATTTTATTATTGCAGAAAGAATTATTTTTACATTTCAGACACATTTTCAGAATCTAACATGGATTTAAATGGATTTGGAAGGTTCTGTTGTCTGCTTTCTAGCCAGGTCTAGTACTTGATAGAAAAATAAAACTTCCAATAATAAAGAATCCAGGCCTGATTCTGACATTGTCTCCCTGAAGTAACTGATAAACTGTTATCAGACACTTTGGTGGTTTCTTGAACCTGGTGCCAGCTGGGGGCCAGTTCTGCCCACCGTACAGCATACAGCAATTTCAGAATACTATACATTTTACTAGCTGCAGTGACCATTCTAGCTGCTGCTGATCTCTGGAACATGTGTTCTAGCTATGCCCTTTCTCCTTTGGGACACACTGACGTCCCCTGCCCCCCAGAATGGACTATAACCCCTGATTGCTCAAAGTGAAGAATAGTGGTGCAAGACTGATTACCCCAGCTGTTCACCATCAAAAATTCTTTTATGCCAGCAGATCCTTCAGCTGGCATGTTGAGTTGGCTTTAACAGCCGCTGTACACTCCTAATGTGGCACAAAATAGGCTGTGGCAGGAACCCTGGTCACATCCCATGGAGTTAGACTTGTGTAAAACCCATAAGTGATACTAAAATCAGGCCCTAAAAATGCCCAGAAAATAATAAAAGGCACATTCTGTGATCCAGTGGAGTTACTCGGGATTTACACAGTGGTGTAGCTGAAAGCAAAATGTGTCCCACAGCCTCTGCATTACTTCTCCAGTACCACATTTGGAGCAAAATGTACATTTTGTGCTAATTTCATTCACCATGAGGTGAAAATTAATAACTGGCCTCAAGTTCTATAGAAAAGCAGAATTGCAAAAATAAAGCAGTAAAAGTGCTAGACATGTTATTTTTAATCCTTTATATTATAATAGCTCAGAGGCCCCCTATAGTATCAGGGTTCCATAGTGCTAAGCACTGCATTAAAACACGGTAAGGGATGGGCTTTGCCCCAATGATCCTACAGTCTAAAAAGATGAAGCAGATGAATGGTACAAGGGGAAGCCAACACAGGGGGAAGTGACTTGTCTAAAGTCACATAGCAAGTCTGTGGCAGAGCTACAAAGCCCAGGTCTCCTGACTGCTTGTTTGTGGCTGTTCACTAGACCATCCTCATGCTGCCAGTTCAGAATACTAACATCACCACTCTGTACACACTTCAACACACGCAGCTGCCAAAGTCCATTTTGTACAAATTAGAGAGCCGCAGTTCTGCCATTTGATGCAACTACGTTAAGTCCCATGGAAATCAACGGGGCTCCTCATGATTGCGTAGGATTGCCTGCCCAGGATATGAACGTTTTTGGCTCATGTAGTTAAATAATCAGAAGTAAATTTGTCAAGATGTAGAATTTTATCCAAAATGGATTGTTGGGAAGCTTTTGTTTTGTGTCTTATCTTCTCAAACCCTGTTTTATATTTTGGAAGTGTAGAGAAGTTAAAATGATCATAAAATAATGCACCTCTTCACTTTTTCCAAAAGCCAAACAAAATTCTGTTTTAAAAAAATCTAAAGAAAATTCCTATATGTAGCATAATTCAGAACTTTCCCTTTAACCCTCACTTTTTATCTTTTATATTTCTATTTATAAGATTTCTGCACCAGTGTGGAACAATGATTTTAAATTCCTCTGGCAATGTACAGTTTTATCTCTCCTGAGAGAGCCTGCCATGCAATTATATGCTGTATTTCAAGGGAGGAGCTATGGGGCAATGCAGTCTGCCAATGGTAATAGAGCTCAGGAACGGAACGCTAGTCTTTCTGTTCAGTGTTCTTTTTATTATTAAGCCACAGAATAAGCAAAATGTAACAGGAAGACTTGAAAGCTGCATTTGGTTGTATAGCAGCTGATGGATATGTGATGGGGAAGGAAATGAAGAATGCGTGGATACTGAACATAAATGAAACATTGGCTGTTGAGGGGGATCAGGGATGTCAAATTATCCACAGATAGCTGCAGTGACACAGGAGCAGCAAACAGAGCTGTAAACAGGGGAGTTTGAGTGGGAGTTTGTAAAGGGAGTTTGGATTGTGGGACTTGTTTGGAGTTTGTTTTTGCTGTGGAGGGGGTGTTTTGGTTTGTTTTTGTGTTCACCGGACTAATAGGATTTTGGTGAGAAAGTAGATAAAACATAGAGGCATTAGTGGCCATGGCCCAAGTAGTAGAGAACACAAGGAGGATGATTGGATGTGGTAGCTGCGGTATGTATATGATTCTGGAGGGGGTACCTGAAAGGAGTTTTGTTTGCATGAAGTGCTGCCTGATCGAGCTGATGGAAGAAAAGATCTGAGGACTGGAGGTGCAGGTGGAAACTCTGGTTGAGTTTAGAAGGGGGTTTGAGCAGATGATGGGGCAAAGGCATGACGTGGTTGAAGGGGAAAGTTTAGATATGCAGATGGAAGCAGGATCAAGGGCCTCAGAGGGGGGACTGCTGGGCGAAGAAAATGGACAGTGGAAGCATGTGACTCAGAGAACCAGGCAGAGGAAAAGATGGGTCAGTGAAGGAAAAATAGAGCTCAAGAACAGGTATGTGGAGCTGGAGAATGAAGAAGGGGTACAGCAGATAGATAATGAAGATGGAAGGGTGAGGAAGAAGAGAAGAGTGGCTAGTCCCATAGATAAAGGGGAAGACTTAATGGAGACAACACCAATAATGAGCATTAGGAGGATACAGGATGGGTTAAAGAGGATTACAAGGGAAAATAGGAATGGCAAGGACTTGCAGCCAGAGGAAGCTAGAGATAGACCAGAGAATTTCACTGTCACTAGGAAAAGACAGGTCTATGTGATTGGGGACTCCTTAGATAGGCCTGTTACCAGAGCTGATCCAGAGAATAGAAGGGTGTGCTGTCTGCCAGGTGCTAAGATACGAGATGTGGAACTGAGGTTGAAGAGGATTATTAAGGGAGCAGGAAAGAATCCATTGATCATCTTTCATGTAGGAACAAATGATACGGCTAGATTCTTGCTGGAACGAATTAAGGGAGACTATGCTAGGCTGGGGAAGATGCTCAAGGAAATTGAGGCTCAGGTGATCTTTAGTGGGATTCTGCCTGTTCCTAGAGAAGGGCAACTAAGATGTGACAGGATTATGATGATCAATAGATGGCTTAGGCAGTGGTGCTATAAGGAGGGCTTTGGGATGTATGGTCACTGGGAGGCATTTATGGACAGAGGACTGTCCTCTAGGGATGGACTTCACCTAAGTAGGGAGGGAAATAGACTTCTAGGATGGAGGCTGGCTCAACTGATTAAGAGAGCTTTAAACTAGGAATTTGGGGGAGACGGTTGGGAGATGCCCAGGTAATCTCTACGCCAGATTTTAACACTGAGAGGGAGGAAAACGAAGTAAGAAAGGATATAGCTGGGGGTAGGAGAATGAACATGAGGAAGGGTGGGGTGGATACTAGTCTAATAGGTCATATTGGAGGTATAACGTCCGTGCCAAATTGGGTAAAGAATGTGAATGAGGCCAAATAGCAAAAATTAAGATATTTGTACACCAATGCGAGGAGCCTAGGTAACAAAAAGGAGGAACTAGAGCTATTGGTCCAGGAAGTGAAACCAGATATTATAGGAATAACAGAAACATGGTGGAATACTAGGCATGACTGGAGTACAGGTATTGAAGGGTATGTGCTGTTTAGGAAAGACAGAAATAAGGGTAAATGTGGTAGAGTCGCATTGTATATTAAAGATGAGGTAGATTGTAAAGAAATAAAAAGTGATGGAATGGAGAAGACAGAGTCTGTTTAGGCAAAAATCACATTGGGGAAAAAAACTATCAGATCCTCCCCTGGGATAGTGCTTGGGGTGTGTTATAGACCACCAGGATCCAATTTGGATATGGATAGAGACCTCTTTAATGTTTTTAATGAAGTAAATACTCATGGAAACTGCGTAATCATGGGAGATTTCAACTTTCCAGATATAGACTGGAGAACAAGTGCTAGTGATAATAATAGGGCTCAGATTTTCCTAGATGTGTTAGCTGATGAATTCCTTCATCAAGTAGTTGCTGAACCAACAAGGGAGGGATGCTATTTTAGATTTGGTTTTGGTGAGTAGTGAGGATCTCATAAATGAAATGGTTGTAGGAGACAACCTTGGCTCGAGTGATCATGAGCTAATTCAGTTCAAATTAAATGGAAGGATAAACAAAAATAAATCTGAGACTAGGGTTTTTGATTTCAAAAGGGCTAACTTTAGTAAATTAAGGAAATTAGTTAGGGAAGTTGATTGTACTAAAGAAATTATGGATCTTAAAGTGGAGGAGGCCTGGAATTATTTTAAGTTAAAGTTGCAGAAGCTGTCAGAAGCCTGTATCCCTAGAAAAGGGAAAAAAATTATAGGCAGGTGTGTTAGACCAAGTTGGATGAGCAAGCATCTCAGAGAGCTGATTAAGAAAAAGCAGAAAGCATATAAGGAGTGGAAAATGGGAGGAATCAGTAAAGAAAGCTACCTTATTGAGGTTAGAGCATGTAGGGACAAAGTGAGAAAGGCTAAAAGTCAGGTAGAATTGGACCTTGCAAAGGGAATTAAAACTAATATTAAAAGGTTTTATAGCTATATAAATAGGAAAAAAACAAAAAAACAAGAAGTAGGACCGCTCATTACTAAGGATGGAGTGGAGGTTAAAGATAATCTAGGAATGGCCCAATATTTGAACAAATACTTTGCTTCAGTCTTTAATGAGGCTAATGAAGAGCTTAGGGATAATGGTAACTTAACAAATGGGACTAAAGATATGGAGGTAGATATTACCATATCCGAGGTAAAAGCCAAACTTGAACAGCTTAATGGGAGTAAATCGGGGGGCCCAGATAATCTTCATCCAAGAATACTGAAGGAACTGGCACATGAATTTGCAAGTCCATTAGCAAAAATTTTTAATAAATCTCTAAACTCAGGGGTTGTACCATTTGACTGGAGAATTGCTAATATAGTTCCTATTTTTAAGAAAGGGGAAAAAAATGACCCGGGTAACTATAGGCCTGTTAGTTTGACATCTGTAGTATGAAAATCCTGGAAAAAATTTTTGAAGGAGAAAGTAGTTAGAGACATTGAGGCTAATGGCAATTGGGACAAATTACAACATGGTTTTACAAAAGGTAGATCGTGCCAAACCAACCTGATCTCCTTTTTTGAGAAAGTAACAGATTTTTCAGATAAAGGAAATGCAGTGGATCTAATCTACCTCGACTTTAGTAAGGCATTTGATACAGTACCACATGGGAATTATTGGTTAAATTGGAAAAGATAAGGATTAATATGAAAGTTGAGAGGTGGATAAGAAACTGGTTAAAGGGGAGACTACAGCGGGTCATATTGAAAGGTGAACTGTCGGGTTGGAGGAAGGTTACTAGCGGAGTTCCTCAGGGATCAGTTTTGGGGCCAATTTTATTTAATCTTTTTATTGCTGATCTTGGCACCAAAAGTGGAAGTGTCCTAATAAAATTTGCGGATGACACAAAGTTGGGAGCTATTGCCAATTCAGAAAAGGATCGGGATATCATACAGGAAGATCTGGATGATCTTGTAAATTGGAGTGATAGCAATAGGATGAAATTTAATAGTGAGATGTGTAAGGTTATGCATTTAGGGATTAATAACAAGAATTTTAGTTATAAGCTGGGGACACATAAGTTGGAAGTAACGGAGGAGGAGAAGGACCTCGGAGTCCTGGTTGATTATAGAATGACTATGAGCCGCCATTGTGACATGGCCGTGAAAAAGGCTAATACGAGCTTGGGATGTATTAGGCGAGGTATTTCCAGTAGGGATAAGGAGGTGTTAGTGCCATTATACAAGGCATTGGTGAGACCCCATTTGGAATACTGTGTGCAGTTCTGGTCTCCCATGTTTAAGAAGCATGAATTCAAACTGGAACAGGTACAAAGAAGGGCCACTAGGATGATCCGAGGAATGGAAAACCTGTCTTATGAAAGGAGACTCACGGAGCTTGGCTTGTTTACCTTAACCAAAAGAAGGCTGAGGGGGGACATGATTGCACTTTTTAAATATATTAGAGGGATAAATACCAGGGAGGGAGAGGAATTATTTAAGCTTAATACCAATGTGGACACAAGAACAAATGGATGTAAGCTGGCTAGTAGGAAGTTTAGACTTGAGATTAGACAAAGGTTTCTAACCATTAGAGGAGTGAGGTTCTGGAATGGCCTTCCAAAGGAAGTAGTGGGGGCAAAAGATCTATCTGGTTTCAAGATTAAACTAGATGGGTTTATGAAGGGGATGATTTGATGAGATAACATGATCTTGGTAACTAATTGTCCATTCATTATCAGTGGGAACAGGTCAATGGAGGGATGATAGGAGTTACTATAGAGAACTTTCTGGGTGCCTGGCTGATGAGTCTTGCCCACATGCTCAGGGTTTAGCTGATCACCATATTTGGGGTCGGGAAGGAATTTTCCTCCAGGGTAGATTGGCAGAGGCCCTGGAGGTTTTTCGCCTTCCTCTGTAGCATGGGGTACAGATCACAGCTAGAGGATTCTCTGCATCTTGGGGTCTTCAAAGTATTTGAAGGCTTCAATATCTGAGATATAAGTGAGAGGATTATTCTGAGAGGGGTGGGTGAGATTCTGTGGCCTGCACTGTGCAGGGGGTCAGACTAGATGATCATAATGGTCCCTTCTGACCTTAAAGTCAGTGGCTACATCTAGACTGGCCCCTTCTCCGGAAGAGGCATGCAAAGCAGGCAAGTCAGAATAGGGAAATCCGCGGGGGATTTAAATACCCCCCGCGGGATTTAAATAAACATGGCCGCCGGTTTTTTTCCGGCTTGGGGAAATCCGGAAAAGAGCGTCTAGACTGGCGCGATCCTCCGGAATAAAGCCCTTGCAAGTAGGAATAAGAGATCCTCCGGAAAAGGGCTTTATTCCGGAGGATCGCGCCAGTCTAGACGCTCTTTTCCGGATTTCCCCAAGCCGGAAAAAAAGCGGCGGCCATGTTTATTTAAATCCCGCGGGGGGTATTTAAATCCCCCGCGGATTTCCCTATTCTGACTTGCCTGCTTTGCATGCCTCTTCCGGAGAAGGGGCCAGTCTAGACGTAGCCTATGAGTCTATGTCAAATTATGGCATACTGTTAAATCTGCAGATTCTATCTAGCGTGAAACTTTCTGAATTTACAGGGGTGCAGGGTTAGCATGGTATTAACCCCTTTGTCCAATAGTTGAGTAGTGCAGAGGCGGTTAGCCCCGCGGCTCAATCCACAGCTGTATTGAGCTCCCCTCAACACAGCTGGAAGCAGGAAACAATGGTGGCTATAAGCCACATTTCTCTGCTGCATATGGTATAGCAATAAGGAACATTTTAAGATCTAACCTTTTTTTTCTCTGACATAAAATGAAATGGTCCGAAGTTGAACTGCTGGAAACTTGCTATCATGTCTGTGAACTGGTGGGACTTTTGCCATTAAGGTAGTAAGAACAGGACACTCTGCAGAGCCATCATTTGTTGGCATAAGGATATATGAGATTTGTTTCTATGGAGGAGTCTCTACAGACTGCACTTCTGTAGCCATTAACACTTGCTAACAATATGAAGTCAGAATTCCTGGCTGCTATGTCTAGTGCAGTTTATTGGTGTCTTGTTTTGTTTTTAAGGTCCAAGAAGTTTCAGCTAGACTTGGCTTAAACTTCACACACAGTACTGCAAGTTTAGTGCAGCTTGATCCTGGTACAGTATTCATGTTGTTTCTTTATTCTTGAATGTATTAAGTATAATATTATAAACTGGGTACAGACAATTTTCTTTCATATACCAAATCTTAAGGCAATGAACCTTTTCCCCTATCAGCTGATGAGTAGCAAAAAGCAGCAATTATAACTACATATAGCTAGATATTTCTTTTCCTGCTACCTCAGTAAATCAAGGGTACGTCTACACTGTGCAGCTATTTTGGGATACTGGAGATATCCCAAAATAGCTATCCCGCATCTTCACAGGCCGCCTGTTATTTTGAAATATTATTAATAATAATGGGCATGCTATTTCGGCATCTCTGTAAACCTCGCTCCATGAGGGTTAAGGGTTGTCTCAAAATAGGGCATTATTTTGCAATTTGGGGCTATGTATACATGCCAAATTTCAAAATAAGCTATTTTGAAATAGAATTGAAATAAGATACGCAATTTACATAGGACAAATTGAGTATTTTATTTCAACATTAAGATGCTGTGTAGATGCACCCTAATAAAACTGCCTTCATATTTTAGTCTAGCAATAGATTTCATTGTTATATGATCAAGATAGTCTCTATAGATCAGTGTTAGAATAAAACATTGTTAGGACAGTGACAACAGCCCAGCAATATTAAAATCTTGTTACTAGTATATACATACACATTTCTCTCTGTTCCTCTTCAACGTATCTTAAAATGCTTGCATGCAGGATTTCCTTTGTGTCCCAACCAAAAAAGCTCCTGGTAATGTGTAGACTCCTTCCCATCCAACTTCTGAGACCACTTACTTGCATAGTTGAAAGAGTGTTTCTGGTGTTCAGAGTAGAATGCTACTTGGTCATTACCTCAAGCAGGAGCTGGTGGATAGGAAGGTTGTTTGCCATCTGCATTCCTAGGATCAAAGATTCTCCATCATGGTGTATGCCTGGTGTTACAAAGATGCTATTTGTTGTCCTGCTACTTGTTGATGGGAAATAAACTGGTTGACCACTTCCCTCCCTACCATGAAAAATGAAACAGCCAGTTCATAGATGCTCATGTGCACATTACAAGAAGACAGCAGCAAATATTCCTACTTGGGTATTTAACTGGTCCATAAAGTAGTTTTCACTCTAGAACATATAGGATTCGCCCCTTTGGAACTGCCAAGCGTGAATGTTTTATACATCGCCATGGAATGCTCTGAATGAGATCTTCAGCTCTACAGTGGGTCCTTTCCATTACCTGAAAGAACTCTACAAGCCCTGGTTCCAGCCATGGAAGGACTGGCTGGGTGCAGACCTTGTGGATGCCTTCTGAGGACTGCTGGTATAGGGGCAGTAGGGGTGTGTTGAGGATGGGGCTGCAGCAAGTTGTGGTGGGAGATTCTAGATGATGCTGTGTCAGACCCGCCAACAGGACCTGGCGGGTCAAAAAAACCCAGAGTTCCCGGCCGCCATCACCGCTACTGTGGCGGTAATAGTGGCTAGAGCACTGGACCCTTTAAGTCACTGCCAGAGTGCTGTGTCACACATTCTGGGGAGCT
The DNA here is from genome assembly GCF_052426305.1 of Pelodiscus sinensis. NCBI lineage: Eukaryota > Metazoa > Chordata > Testudines > Trionychidae > Pelodiscus > Pelodiscus sinensis. The sequence continues at coordinate 17,155,760 of NC_143060.1, read as the reverse complement.
CTGATGGCTGTGGGGGAAGACATGCTGTGGTCCTGGTGACACTAAGCTCTGGCTACCCTTCCCCCGGCTCTTCCACCCAAGACCCTGCCCCTTCTAGGAGCACAGCGTGGCCCCCCACACTGTGCCCAAGGGTCCACAGAGCTGTTAGGTCCCCTGTGTTGTCTAAAGCAATCCTGCAAGACTCCTAAGGATGTGAAAATTATTCTGGGGTCCTCTCCAGGTCTGAGCATCCCAGGATCACTTTAAAGCAGCTTTATCCTTCCCTCTTCTAGGGCAATGAATTCTGTGCCATGCCTCTCAACCTCTCTCTGCTCACAAGGAAGTTGAAAGTTCACTACCAGCCTTTGGACATTTTTTTCCTTTAGGATGAGGGTCCAAGGGTGAAACAAAAAACAGGACTATGTAGCACTTTAAAGACTAACAAGATGGTTCTGGCCCACAAAAGCTCATCACTTATTAAACCATCTTATTAGTCTTTAAAGTGCTACATAGTCCTGTTTTTTGTTTCAGCTGCACCAGACTAACACGGATACATTTCCACCACTGGTCCAAGGGTGGTTTCAGCCATGCCTGGGTGTCCTCTGTAAGGGTATGTCTACATTACCCCCCTAGTTCGAACTAGGGGGGGTAATGTAGTCATACGGAGTTGCAAATGAAGCCCGGGATTTGAATTTCCCGGGCTTCATTTGCATGAAGCCGACCAGCGCCATTTTTAAATGCCGGCTAGTTCGGAGTAGCAGCAGCGTGTAGCCGCGCGGCACGGACTAGCTAGTTCGGATTAGGCTTCCTAATCCGAACTAGCTGTACACCTCATTCCACGAGGAAGCCTAATCCGAACTAGCTAGTCCGTGCTGTGTGTAGCTGCGCGGCACAGAGTCCGAACTAGCCGGCATTTAAAAATGGCGCCGGCTGGCTTCATGGAAATGAAGCCCGGGAAAATCAAATCCCGGGCTTCATTTGCAACTCCGTATGACTACATTACTCCCCCTAGTTCGAACTAGGGGGGTATTGTAGACATACTCTAAGTGTCCCTTCCTTCAGCAGTGAGTTGTAATATGATGTGACCAAACTGCCTTTATGCAGCCATGCCCATAATGCTGCCATGTGTACCTGTTCGCTTCTGTGACCTTTGTAGTGAGGAGGGGCCCACGCATGTTGTTCAGACCCATCACAGTGCTCCTGTGTTGGTGGGGCTGCTTCTATCTGCCCTTTTGCCTGAACCACTACTGTTGTGTTGAGAGAGGCTTGTAACAGCAACACCGCAGGTGTTTGACCCATTCTGGTGACTGATTGTTTTTCAAGTGGCTTGAGAGCAGCTGTTCCCATATGAGTGCCCTCATTGCCTCTTCTAACAACATCTCCACACAAATGCCCAGCTGCACTGCTGCAGTATAACTAGAGAGCAAAATCCAGTACAGTGAAGGAGCTGTCTTTTCCCTTTGTGGCACTCCGACTACTATGGCTAGGTCAGTTTTTTAGCTTAGTCCTATGCGACATTCATATCCACCGCCAGCCCACATAGCAGTAGCTCTGTTCCTCCTCTGTAGAAATAGGGATGCTACTTCCCCACCTAAAAGTGAGAGGAAAAATATATTAAAGATTGTGAGGTGCTCAGTTCTTACAAGATCAGAGGTGATACGCAATTAAGTAAACAGACGTGACCTCCCACAAGCTGCCCTCGATGCTTATGCAGAACTGAACAAAGATTTCAGATTTATACACACTTAGCCCTATCCTCAAGTTTCCCCTCCTAAGTAGTGGGCAGATGCTGGGAAGAGGTGGAGATCAGAACATTCTAAATGAGTATATGGATTCCATCAGCACTGTGTTGGAGCATCTCACAATTCTCAATGTAGGTATCATCACACTTTTTTAAATCAGGAAGTGTCTCTAAAAATAGACACACCCACAAGGAACAGAATGATTTGTCCACGTTCACAGAGGAAGTCTGTGGTAAGGAAGGGGATGAAATCCAGACACCCGTCATTCCAGGAATATCAACCTCTTAACCACTAAGAAACATCATGTCTCATTAGGCCACTTGGCCTCAAATTTCCGTAAGTGTCCTCTGTTGGGCACCTCAATGTTTGGGTGCAAAACTATAAACATACAGGCCCAGATCTCCAAAGGCTCTTAGTACCCAATGTTTGAAATGGGGATAACCTCACAGAAGTGTGGTGGATTTATTAATTTTTGTAAAGCATCTTAATAGGCTTGGATGAATGCACCATTGAAATACTAAGTATTATTTCTGCCACTGTACGTTTGAGAGAAGAAAGACTATCACACAGAAGGGCTTTCCTGTGAGTGGCACTGACTGTCTTCTATGGTCTGCTTTGCCTGGTGCTTGGGATTTATTTCACTTTTTCAGCCACTGCCAAGACAGTTCACTAGTGTTGTCCTGGCCTCTTTGAGCCTTTTCTTGCCTTTTTGGCTAAGAGAAGAGATAACTACCCCTCCAGTGTATAATGAAAGAGCTGGGTCTCCTGCTGTAACTTCCTTTTCTCACAGGGACTTCACAGACTAAATGCTTCCCTGATAACCATCTCCCACCTTCTGCATATCTAGAGAGAACAAACAAGAAGGTTAAAGATTATTTCTGTGAGAACATTTTTAATATACAAGTAATGGCTGAACAAATTTAAATGTCCAGGGTTTTTTTTGTTTTTCCTGTGTCCTTAATACCAAGGATGAGAACCGTGAGATAACCCTCAAGCTATCCTGCCCATCTGAAAAACTCTTGTACTGCACAATAACATTAAACTTTTAGATTTGATTCAGCAAATTAAAAGTAAATATTTTTATTGTGGAATATTGAAATGTTTCATTTCAATCAACCATTCAACTTTTCAGCACTGAATTTTTTTGGAACTTTATGCTGAGGGGAAAATGTTGATATTTCAACTTTTTTTATGAAAACCCATTTTGAAGTATCAGAATTTCCTACATGATGGAAATTCCAACTTTTGCTTAGCTGTAATTATGAGTTTGGAGGATTTTTCTTTTTTTGTGTATGTGTTTTATTTCTTCTGCCTGATTAAGGATCAAGAGTAAGACTCTCAAATCTTAATATCCACTGTGCTCTGAGAGAGAGAACATTATCCTTTTGATTTACTTTACAGTCATTTGTTGATAGTTTATAAATGGCCCAGATGTTTTGTCCAGTAATATTATTAGAGAAATTCAGCAAAGCTGAGCATAATTTTTAAATTAGTTTGTTGTTTGATTTAGTAAATTTCACTCCAGCTTGAGTGTGTTTCCTCTTTTTTTAAATTCCTCTTTATTATTCTTTATTCCTTTATTATTAGAATCAAATATATTTGTGTGTTCTGATGCAGGACTCAGATTCAGGTAAGCACTGAAGCATATGCTTAAATGCCATTGATTTTTTTACATGGGACTTAAGTACATAGTTTCCTCGTTTGGAGATCTGAATGGGAATGAGCCTTCCTCTGTCATTCAGATCAAGTCTCTCTTTTTTTCTCTCACCATGCATCCTTTAGCAGTAGCCCAGATTCAGGCCCACCAACCAGGAGGGTCTGGGGCTCTTGGCTGTCACTGCCACTATTGTGGCAATGGCAGCAGCCAAAGTCTTGGGTCTTCTAAGTTGCTGCTGGAGCACTGGGTGGCATGATCCGGGCAGCGCTAAGGGCTGGCTGGAAGGGGCGGGGGCACAGCATGCTCCCCTATGCTGAGAGCTTGCTGCCCCAGCCCAACCACTTCCATCGAGGCCTCGCCCCTTCCAGGGGAATTGGAGCTTCCCCCTCCCCAGCACTGCCCAGGGACCAAAGAAGTCTGTTGGTCCCCCTGCCCCAGCCAGACTAGTACTTGTGCTAGACTTTGCTAATGTGCTGTGTGTGTGACTCATTTCCCCAAACCGCTCATCTTCTCTGCAACTGAATGTAGGACTGTAACATCAGCTGCACACAAGTCTCAAAGCACCAGTGTCGTTTCTGCAGTCACGAGCCACTGCTAATTTCAGGCTACTACATGTTAGTTGTCAATGCCACTGTCTGCTGCAAACAGTCCTGTCCCCCCATTAGCTCCTTAAAACATGTACATGTTTATTGCTGTCTGAGGTCAACTGTGGCTCTAGATATGAGGACAGCTTCTGATCTCTGTTGCTTTGGTGTCAATCAAGAAGTACTATTGATTCCAGTGTAATTACCCCGTGTTTGGCCAGTTTGCATGAGATTAGAATCTGGCCCATTGTCTTTTATGCTGTTTCCTGCAGCTTTGTAAAAGCAAGACTGGATAAAGCTGAAATTGGAGTGGGGGGCAGAGTTCTATTAAATCTTCATACAGTTAAATGTCCAGTAAGCTCTGCATTTCTATGAAAACAGGCTAGGAAGTTGGTTAAAAAGGCTTAATAAAGACCGTAATGGCACTCAAGGCAAGCGCTATTAGTAAGAACACTTGTTTGCTACACTTTAGTGGTAACAGCGATATTTTAGACTTAAACATTCTAAGTGATGAAGATGTACCATGAAGCAGGTGTCTTGGGGATGTCTGAGAGATAATGTGAAACAAAGAACTGGCTTTGGATAGCTTGTGAGCTTGCCTGCACTGCTGCTTTTGCTTCTTAAGAGGTGGCAATAGAAAAGCTCTTCTAAGGAAATTTGCCAAACTGTTGGCAAATCAACAGGTACTGCTATGAGTGCGCAAGTTATGTCCAATGTAAAAGTAACGTAGACTGGATGGAACTGGGGCTAATAGTTGTGGTATTTGGTTTGTTAGTTCATTTGTTAAGTAAACTTGGAATATTGGTTCCCTCTTTGAGCTATCCCCTCTGCAGATGCTTTCCCCTGTACTAGATGGATCTGACTGAGGATGTTGTCTGGTTGTTACCCAAATGAACTTATGGATATGGAATACTTTATCCACATCTACTGAACAGCTTTACAACCATTCCAGTAGCTTCTGAAACTTAATCATATAAGTTGGCAGTAAAGGATTTTCAGCGTGTCCTGCGCTGTGTTTATAGGAGCATAAGCAATATCATAACCCACTGCAATTATGCTTTCATTTTATTTTAGAGAGATTCGAGCAGGAGTAAACCCTAATCAGCTTGACTGGTACAAATTACTGCTTGCTCTTATCTACGCACAGAAGTCAGTAGCAGCATAGCAACATCAGCAAGGTTGAAGTGAGGCTATTTTCAAAAGTACTTTTATGTCCAGACAGTAACAATTCTGTAATGCAAATTGGTTGTGTCAAAGGTAGATGGTCTTATAAAAGAATTAATGCAACAAGAACATCCTATTTTAGGATGTTGCTGACTCTGCTCCCTCTCTCCCCATCCAGCATCTACAATTTAAGTTTGGTTTTGTTGCTTACTTTGATCTTTATTTAGATATGGCTTTGGCGTAGTCACACGACTGCATTTTTTTTGTTATGCTGTAAAAAAATAATTTCCCAGCATTACTGAGCTTCATTCATTTGCTTTTACACAGTGCAGGTGTTTCCATAAAGCACATCCATAGTAACGATGATGGACTGGTGGAAAACCAAGAAGTGTTAAAAATAATACTGGGCATGACTCAAAAAGCTGTTCTGAGGCAGAAGAATGAACTGACTGTAGAAATTATAGATTTGAGGGCAGATAAGCATGCTCCTAAATATAACTTTGGGCATTGCTTCTTTTGAAGGGTAGGGTCTGATCCTGTATGATAAGCATCCCCTGCAAGGTAGATAGCATCCTGCTGTCAATGTACATGCACAGCATTATGTTTCCAAACATAATTAATTGATGGCTGCAGTAAAGAGCTCATGTTTTGCAATTGATAGTCACCTGTATCGTACACAACACATACAGGAACAAATCCTGTTCCAACCAGCACTGCCAGGGGAGCAGGGATTCTTGTGAATGTGTCCTTTGCTTCAGGACTCTTGCCAGGGAGGACACATAGTAGGTCACACTTTGCTGATGCTTTGAAAAAGAGCAGCCTGCTCCTTCTTTGGCATGCTGCTGACTGTAGCACACATGCTAGCCTGCTGGGTAGTCAGACTGGTAACTAGTGCACCATATCTCTGGGTGGCCCCAAAGCCTGCCTCCTACCAGGCATTCTACTTAGCACTAAGCAGAGATCCTGCCCTGCTGCATGTGTGGGGAGTGCAGGTGAGTGGCAGTTCCAGTGCCTGGCCCCAATACGCAAGTGCAGCAAAGGTCCCCCTTTTTACTTGCCTAAGACTGAAAAACACAGTGCAGTTTTGAGAGCTGGCTGAAAGTACGAGACATCCACTTAAGATGTAGCAGAATTTGACAAGCCCAGAGCAGAACTTGATGCAAGAAATGATGCCGTTATTTTTTGGTTTGACAGGGGAACTAAAAACCAGTTCCTCCAGCAGAAAACTTTTGGTTTCTGATACGCACTAGCACTTGAAAGCACAGCAATTATCTGTGCTCCTCCTCCTTCTAAGCCTATGTGCAACGTTCCTCAGGTGGCATGTGATGAGGATTCATCACCTAATTTCTCCCACTGGTTGGATCATTAGCTTTCCTCAGCAAGGCCAGGTGCTGAAGGGGAGCATGACATGAACACTGATCCAAGCCCCCCATCAACACTTGATGTAGCCTGAGCCAGCTCTAGACAGCTATCGAACTCCTTGCCAAGGGAGAGTGTATAATACATTCATTCTTCCTCGGATTAACATCCACGGAACTTAGAGCACCCTGAAAGGAACAAACAAGGAGTCGGAATGGCACCAGGAAATGTTTAGAATACTGCCTTTAATTTTATATTAAACCAAAATGTTCTTTTCTAAAATTGCAGGAGTGAATGGAAAATTCATTTTATAGTTTTCATTTTATCCGCCTTTTACATAACTGAAATACAACCCAAAGTGACTGCTCTGACTTAAAACAGCTGTATCTCATGCCTTGAGTAACTTCCTTTCCTCCTTCCATCTTACATTCTCCCAGGTGTTAGTTTCAATAGTGGAGTTTCTTGAAGGCTGCTGATCCAGATGTTCCTCAGGATAAAGATCACATGTAATTAAGTCAAGAAGGAGCAGTCATGGTGGACCGCAAACATGCATGTGACTAGGAGCAGAAGGTTTTATTTCTGAATCACCATCTTTTCTTTTTTTTGAAAGTTAGAAAGCAACCAAGCTCAGGACACCCTTTTCTTTAGCCTGCTTTAGTGCCCGTAGTAGAGAGCTCTACTGTGAGCATCAAGAGCACAGCACACAGTATATTTTGGGGGTTACATGCATAACATTACCTGTGCCATGCAGTATTTTAGTGTCAGAGTGGATGTAGAATAGTGATAGAAATGTAGCCGTGTTAGTCTGGTGGATGTAGTAAGCCTTATTACCCAGAAAAGAAAACAAATTTCCTGCTGCCATAGACAAGATTGTGTGATGGCCCAAATGTGGGTCAAGAGTGACACCCTGTGGTCAAGTTATTCCTTTAATTCCTTCAGGATTACTCCCTTTCTCACACCTATCCTCCCCCCGCTTTTGTTCTGAGTGAAAGTTTATAAAAGACCGAGATGATAGCTCAATGAATAAATATGCTTCAAGCTATCCCTGTGCTCCTGAGGCCTGACAACCTTCCTGAGCAGAGGTTGGCACCTGAGCTGAAGCTGCAGGATCCCTCCATTGCTATTTGGATCCAAACTTACAGGAAATGAAAACAAGGGCAGAAACAGGGTTCCAGAATCCCTACAAAGGTTGACAAGTCTCTTGCTTTCCTTTCAACAGTTTAACACTCTCTAATCCCCAAAGCCCAGCATGGCAAATACCCTCTTTGGCTGGATTTCTTTCTAATGAAAGTTTCTACATTAGAAAGTTTCGCTACTATAGTAAAGTTGATTAGGGGTATGATTTTTATGACTTTTTATTCCAGCAAAATTTCTAGGCCAGCACACAAATGCTTTTGCTAGCATAGTTTATTTCCTCCAGCAGCTGTCAAGCCAAAACATGTCTTTGCTACTTAGAAGCTTTCTCTACAGGATAAGGCTTTCCTCATATCACTATCCTTTTTCTAGGGTAGACTCTTCTCCAGTCTGTCCATTTAAGTTTCAATATTAGCTAGGAAGGGCTCTCTTTAGAGCAGCTGAAATCACTGCTTTCATTCTGTCTCGCTGTGGCAGTGAGGGCATGCAGCCACTTACAGACTGCGAGTGGGGAGAGAGATTAGGATGCAATTGCAGCCTCACAAACCTTATAGGACAATACCAGGAGATCAGTGGACTGGCCCATAAGATTTTTTTTTTAAGGAGAACACCACTGTATACACTGATGATGTACCAAGAATGCAATGCTGTATGTCATTGTTCTGTACCTCTGAAACCTAGGTGGCTGTGAATCAGCAGGCACCAACTGCACTCTCCAAGCATTGGAAAGAAGTAGTAAAGTTTCAGAAGGTCCTCAGGATCCTTCACATACGCCGTTTATCAGCCGAAATGGGAGAATCCGTCAGGAAGAGACTAGGGTTTCTGAGAAAGGACAGCCTCGTGGCTCTTTTCCTAGGAGAAATGGTCTAGGATTACCTGCTGCACTACCCAGACATTGATTGCCAAGGAGTGGCTAATGATAGACCTGTAAGAAAATAGCAACAAGCTGCAGGCAGCTCAAGGGTGGCATGTTACCTTTACAAAGGCAGTAGATACAGGTGGAAAGAACGGGGCATCACTGCTGGACTATGGAGATCGGTGCAGATAGTTATCAACGCCATCACCCTGTAACTACATGCATGATATTGTGTTGGTGACTCAAGAAGTGGGACTATTTTTTGTGAATGAATACCCCAGCCAGTGCATGAAGGACTGTGCTGCAGGAAGTGTGGTGTTTTGATTGTGATATAAATCTGAGGTTCTTGTCTTTAAAGATCCTGTAGCAATTCTTGGCAAGAGTAGTGGTGGTTAATCCCACTTTCCCAAACCCATAACACGTTAGGTTCTTTCCTCCTGCTTAAAGGATCCCTCCTGTTTCAGCTGAATATTCCTTACTTCCTAACTTACTGCTTGGTGCTATTAAGCAGAGGGTTTGTTTCACCTCAAAGGGGCTGCATTTCAGTGTCAATTTATCATTTGGAGTTTTTCAGTTAAGATTCTCTGTGTTTCTTACTGATGTGCTCCACAGGTTGGACCTCCCTGGTCGGCAACCTCGGAGCCTGACTGGTCCCGGGTCAGGGATTTTGCTGGTAATGGGGAGGTCATATCTAACCCCATTGCTACTGGCCTCCCAGCCCTGCACTGGTCACTAGCCTCCTGGATGGATCCCCTGGCTACCACCAGTGACACTGCTCTGCCAATTCCCCACTTCCCTTCCCTGTTAAGCCAGGTAGCTCAGTGCTCCATGCTCCCAGCCCGGCAAGGTAGCCCCGCTGAGGCACACTGGGCTCCTGGTCACACCGGGCAGCCCAGCTGATGCACCCTGGGCTATGGCCCTACCGGAAGGGGCAGATGACTGTTTTGTGGGGCCCCAGGCAGCGTAACTCTGCGGGGCCCCCCTTTGTCACGGCGCATGCACAGGGCTTTTTTAAGCACGGGGCCCGGGGCGGCCACCCCGTTCACCCTGCCCTATATCCGCCCCTGCCTACCGGGCAACCCCGCTGGGGTACACTGGGCTCTTGGTCCTGCTGGGCAGTTCGGCTGCCGCATGCTGGGCTCCACATCCCGCTGGGCAGCCCAGCTGATGCGTGTCAGGTTCCTGGTCCTGTAGCCCCACTGCCATGTATTGGGCTATAGCCCTGGGTTGTGCATGGCAGCCCAGCTGCAGGAAGTCCAGCTGGCAGCCCTCCAAGAGGACTCTCTGGTCTTGGAACATCAGTGATCCTTCTGGACCACAGATGTTGCCAGACAAGAAGGTCCCAGTTTACAGAGGTTCAACCAGAAGTTGGGCTAGATTCAGGAATCTCTGGGTGAAATGTTGAGGTTTGTGTTTTGTAGGAGGTCGGATGCAATGTTCTTAGATTCTACAGTGAGGCACATTATTTAAACTTTATGGATGGACTTAAATGATCAGAATGGTCTATCCTGGTATTAAAATCAAAGAATCAGAGATTAATGAAATCAGCCTGATGTATTAGAGTGTTTAGATTTGGAACGTGTTTGAGTATCCTTCAGGACGAAAGGCTGTGTATAAATCATTTTGATTAATGTGATGGAGCTTTAAAAAAAATTAAGTTGAGAGAAAAAGACTATGCAAGCTTAGATGAAACCTAAACAGTACGGCTGTGTCTAGACTGGCCAGTTTTTCCAGCAAATCAGCCGCTTTTCCGGAAAAACTTGCCAGCTGTCTACACTGGCCTCTTGAATTTCCGCAAAAGCACTGACTTCCTACTGTAAGAAATCAGTGCTTTTTGCGGAAATACTATGCTGCTCCCGTTCGGGCAAAAGTCCTTTTGCGGAAAACTTTTGCGCAAAAGGGCCAGTGTAGACAGCTGAGATTTGTTTTCTGCAAAAAAGCCCCGATCGCGAAAATGGCGATCGGGGCTTTTTTGCGCAAAAGCACGTCTAGATTGGCACGGACACTTTTCCACAAAAAGTGCTTTTGCGGAAAAGTGTCCATGCCAATCTAGACGCTCTTTTCCGAAAATGCTTTTAACAGAAAACTTTTCCGTTAAAAGCATTTCCGGAAAATCATGCCAGTCTAGACGTAGCCCATTTGTCAAAGACTTTAAAATAGAGTAATACAAAGGCAAAGAGTTTTTCTTTGATCTCTTAAGTCCATTTGTTTCAGACTTTTGACAACATGCCACCAACAATTCAATGTTTAAATAGATTTGATAATTATGTGTAGTTTGTCACAAAGTTATCTTCAGCTAAATGCACGTAGCCCCCAAAGTCAAGCAAACCCTCACATTTTCTTTCAGGTGAGCTGTATTTTCAGACTTAACTAGCATCCCTATTTGTTTGTCCATATATTTTGATGTTGAACTCTGAATGGCTACACATAATTTACTTGGATATGTTTCATTACCTTATGTTCAACAGTCACATTCAGATAAATTGTAGTTCCTTATGGAAACTGTGTTTGTACTTTGCTAATAATAAAACCACTGTAAGGATTCTGCCTCGTCCCATGATTGTCTTGTTGCAGTTGAGAGAGAAAGAGACTCTTTCCAAGAAGAAGGACTAATGGTTTCTATTTCTGACTCTGCTACTGACTTGCTTTGTGACCTAGGACAAATTCTCAGCCTCTGAGTCAGAGTCTGCATAACTGTAAAATAGAGATTGTCTGTAGGTTTTAGTCATAGCTGAAATTGAGCCTGGTTTAATTGCAACTGTAGGCAAGGCCAAATCATGTTCTGAATCATTTAAAGACATGATGCATGCTGCCTTGTAATCCTTGAACTGCAAGAGGCAAGCAGATTTTGCTTTGCTGCTATATAGAGCATAGTTTCTCAAATACAGTCATTAGGGGTTTTCTTGTGATCACAACCTCCTGGGCAGTGATTTGGGAGAGGAAGGGCAAAGCAGTGGCCCCACTCTCCTCTAGAGATGCACAAGCTAGAGGTAAGACAGTCTGTCAGTTCCCCACCTTCTCTGGGGTGGTGCCCTGGGGTTGCAGACTCCATCACAGGGAAAGTGAAATATGGGAAAAAGGAAGTAAAATATGAGAAGGTACCTTTTAGTATCACTTCAAACCCAGTTGCAGCTGGTCCTGGCAGGAAGTCACCATTAATTGGCTGCCTTGGGGCGTACGTTGTAGGGTTGATGGTCTCAATCCAGTTTCACACTGCTTTTAAGATGTGGGCCTTTATCAGCAACCACACTTCTCAGCCTTACTGCCAGCAAAGAGGCCAAGATCTGCCTAGAGCCCAGACTTTAGGGAAATTGGTGAGGCAAGCCTGAACGGCTGCTATTCATGTTGCATCTTTACTATGATCCAGATTTTCAAATCAGCACAAGGGAGTTGACCATGCAACTGTAATTGAGGGGGGAGTGCACCTAAATCCCTGCCCTGCTTTGAAAATAACCTGTAGATTGTTCTATCGGCACCTATCCTCAGCATTAAATTGACTTGTAAAAATGTATGGTTTGCAGCTTTCCCCTTCCTGATTCTCAGACAGCCTCTCTGTTCAGGTGGTCAGAGCAAAACTAACATCCTTTGTCAAAAAGGGGTCACCAAGTCATTATTGAAATAGGTGGAGAAGGGCCCCTATCTCACTTCTGCTTTTCATCGTGTCCCTGAATGGATTTTATGAGCAGCCTCACAAAGATACAGAAAATCAGAGGGACCCAATTTTTAGAAGTGGCAAAACCAGTGGAGTAGATCCCCAATTGATGTAAATTAACATAGCTAAGAACGGGATGGACTGGAGCATTGAATGGAGCTAGGTGCATTTACACCAGTGGCAGATCTGACCTGGTGTTTGAAGAAGTGCTGTGAATGCACTTTTACAGAATCAAATGTCCAGGGTTATGGTCCATCAAGAGGAACAAATGTTATTAAATAATAGATTTTCTTCAGCCTCTTACATTAAATGAGGGCAAAGTAATAAGGAGGAAACACTGTGATCCTATTAAGAAAAGTTCAGATTCCTGCTGATGCCGCAAAAAGGCAGGTGTAAAATTATGAAGATCGTTCCCTTCACAGGTGAGTTAACTATATAGAAAAGTTGTAATAGGAAAAAGAAATAAATGGAAATTCTGTTATTGAAACAGTAGAGTGAAAATTGAAGTTAGAGATGGAAGAAATCTATTGGGTCCTATCCAGTTAATTGCCTGCCATGGTAGGGTTGTTAACTCCGGTACTTTATGCCATGGCCAATGAAATGAGGATTCTTTTAATACTGACTGATGATGATACTTGGTGCATACATAGTTGATGCTCCAAAGGCACTTTTCAAAAGTTAGTTAAGTATTATTATCCCCACTTTGCAGATGGGTGAATTGGGGATGGTCAAGTTACCTACCAAAGGTCACACAAGATTAGTAGAAAAGCCCAGGCTAGAATACAGGTCTCTTAACTCCTAGGCCTAGGCCCTAGTTCTCACTACCTGACTACAGTGCTACCCTATTTATTATGTGTATTATAGTAACACCTAGAGTCCCTAATTAAGACTGGTGATCAATTGTGCTAAGTGCTATATAAATACAGAATAAAAGACAATCCCTGCCCCCAACGTGCTTACAATCTAAATAGACAAGACAAGGCACGGAAAAGGGAAACTGAGGCATAGGGAAAGGAAGTAAGTTGTGCGTGGTCATACAGCATGTCAGTGACAGAGCTGGGAGCAGAATCCACCTCTCTTGAATCTCACTCACTTGCCCTAGCCACCATGATATACTCTAGGAATTATTTGGGGGCAAGGTCTATGGCTTGTGTTATGCTGCAGGAGACAGGACTAGATGAGCACAATGGCTTCCCTGATGAAATGACCTTGGTACCTGTGAATACCAAGGTGCTTGCTGATGAAACGTCTTAAATATTTGACTTGCTTTTCCTTTTATTTTATTTTATTTTATTTTATTTTATTTTATTTTATTTTATTTTTGTATTGTACCAAGGAAGAATCACATCAAGGGCCAGCAAGCAATTTATCTTATCATCTGATATCAGGCAGCTGACAGCTGGCCCTTACTTGTCATACCATTCCACCTCAATAGTAGAGATGACTTTCCTCAAACACTTGGGAATGAACACAGCATTTTGCAAAACACCACAAAATTAGCTTTTAAAGAAAAAAAATCCTTTGGGTAGACCTATGTTCCCTAGGAGCCAATAATACTAATATTTGAAAACACGCCCCCTGAGCACTATAAAATATATTAAAGACTGTAAATTAGCAGCAAACTTTTCTATGAACAATCTGCTAGAAGAAATCCATGCTCTGCAGATTGAGAAACTGTCTGTCAAGAGCCTGATCCAAAGCCCAATGAAGACAGTGGAAAGACTGTCCCAATGACTTGAATGCATTTAAGATCAGGTCCCAAATGCCCTGTGTGGATAAAAGATATTAAAGAGGATTGAACTATTATAATCAATAGACATTGCCCTGTTTTTTACTTTAACCATGGATTACTAGGCAGTGATGGACTACCTACCTTACCTTACCTTACACCTTGACTCCTACTGTGTTTCTGCCACATTTGATAGGCCAGTTCCTCTACTGATTACAGACACTTATTAAATGTGGTACTTCCCAGGTGTTGCCAGCACACTCAATAGCCTCTTCAGGGGGTAGCTGAGTTAGTCTGTACAGGTAAACTGAAAAAACAACAGTCTGGTAGCACTTTATAGACTAACAAAACATGTAGATGGTATCATGAGCTTTCCTGGGCACAGCCCACTCCTTCAGATCACCTGTCAATGCTGCAGAATTGGACTGCAAATCACAAGAAACCAGAATTTCTTCCAGCACTCTTTTATATTTTTGACAGGTACCAAATGTGAGAGAACATTTATTAAAGTGTTTGGGATATGTTTTCGTTCATGTAAGTGGGTGAAGATTCAGGAATCTAATTTTGTCTCATCCATTTCACTCAGAAGTCATTGTAAAACGGGTACATTAGAAGATGCTTATTCTTCTGAAAGAAAGGGTATGTCTACACTACCCCGCTAGTTCGAACTAGCGGGGTAATGTAGGCATACCGCACTTGCAAATGAAGCCCGGGATTTGAATTTCCCGGGCTTCATTTGCATAAGCGGGGAGCCGCCATTTTTAAATCCCCGCTGGTTCGAACCCCGTGTAGCGCGGCTACACGGGGCTCGAACTAGATAGTTCGGAATAGGAACCTAGTCCGAACTACCTAGTTCGAGCCCCGTGTAGCCGCGCTACATGGGGTTCGAACCAGCGGGGATTTAAAAATGGCGGCTCCCCGCTTATGCAAATGAAGCCCGGGAAATTCAAATCCCGGGCTTCATTTGCAAGTGCGGTATGCCTACATTACCCTCCTAGTTCGAACTAGGAGGGTAGTGTAGACATACCCAAAGAGTTTCACAGAGACCTCCAGGTCAGTTTAAACCCTAAATGTAGCTATTGCGATTCCAACATTAAAGAATTGTTCTAGTAAATAAGAATCAAAATATAAAAATAACTACAGACAAAAACCTTTTTAGGACACCATTAACATTGTTAACTCTTTGCTCTTCTGTCAGATGTGATGATGTAAACAGATGAGACTTTTTTTTTATCTATAGCCATTTAAATGTTTTGATTTCTCAAGTAGTGTTTATAACCAGGAAACAAAGGAAATTAACATAAAAACTAAAATATAGCACAATTGCATTTTGCTTCCCTGAGGCAGATGATTTATGGTTTTCTTTATGGCTTCTCTTTAAAGAGGGTGGGGAAATTTAGGATAATCTCTTGTTCCCCAAGTAACTTTATTACACCGAGGAGGAGGTAATGCTTGATATGTGGCCTTATCAAACACTCAGGGCATGTCTACACCAGGAAATTATTCAAAATAATAACTCCTGAAATAACAAAATTGAAATAGAGTGTTCCCACTAACGGAGAGCCTTGAAATTAGTCTGAGTCAGGTTCTGCTATTATGGATGCGCTACTTCGACTTAGAACCCTAGGAAGCAATTCGGAGTAATTACTTTGAATTACTCTGGGAAGTAGCTATTTCAAAATAGTAGCAGTGGAGCAGCAACACTAATGCTATTTTGAAATTACAATTTCATAATAAGCATTATTCCCTGAGGAAAGCAGGAGTACAGATTTTGAAATAACCAACCCGCTATTTTGAAATAATAGGCTTTGTATTGCGGATGCTCCACTTGTTATTTTGAAATAAAGGGGGTTATTTTGAAATAACTCCCTAGTGTAGATCAGACTCACTGAAGTCAATAGGATATTTCAATGGAAAATCAGTGGGCTTTGGATCAGGCCCATATGGAGAAAAGTTCCATGGCAGAGCGCCAGACAATAGGGAGTGGGAAATGAAAGGTCAAGAGAAAAGGAACAGGCAGTCGCCAAGCAACCTGACCCACCAGTGTATTTTGGCAATCCTGGTCTGCTTGCAAATTATTAGAGTTTGGTTAGAGTCTGGAGCAGTTTTTCCCTGCCAGAATGTTCAGCATAAAGCCCAGACCAAATGGAATTGTTAAACATCAGTGTTGTCACTTCTGTCAAATAATTAGCACTTGGTTACTAGGCTACTGTATACACTCGCACATGCTCAAGACAAAATGACAGGAGGCTGGTTTAGCCAGGAGTCCAAGGGAACATAGGCCATAATGGCATGTGGGGAGCTGGATAACACAGAATACATAGGCCTCTTCTATGGCCTCGTTGGAAGTTGACTCACTTGGCAGGATATGTGGTGTTTTTCCTTCTGCAGGGCTCGATGTTGCTCACTGGCCCTTTCTTCATATTAGAAGTGGGCAGTTTTCATAGGACTTGGCTCATATACATAGTATACAAAGATACACGGTCTCCTGAGTTTTGCTTTATTCCCTAGGGGAACTTAGGGAATGTCCTTGTGGGTGAACTCTCTGAGATAAAAATTGCCTCCTTCTGAATCCAGTTAGGCCACGTCTCCACTTGCTGGAGGATCGACACTCTGGCAATCAATCCTCCAGGGTTTGATTTAGGAGGTCAGGGCATTCCCATCATCACTGGCACTCCTTGCTGTCACAAGGACTAAGGGAAGTTGATGGGAATGTTTCTCCTGTCAACCTCTTGCTGTGGGGCCACCCCAGAAAATTGGTGCAAGATGCATCGACTCCAGCTATGCAATTTATGTAGCTGGAATTGCGTAACTAGCATCGATTTTCTCCGCCAGTGTAGAACTGGGCTTAAAAATTCTGAAAGGCACTGCTGAAAAGGATAAGGAGAGGAGAAAGGGGTCTTTCCATTGTTCTTAATTTGTCCTTTTCCCTTAATCTGTACCTTGCGCACAGGTACCTCAGTGGACATGGGCAAATGAAAATAACACAGTCAGCCTGGTTCTGGCTCTTTGCTTCAAGAGGTAATCAATTAAGAAACGTGTTTTATTAACTTGATATTATGTGCTTGTATTTGTGAGACAGAGTTTGTAAAACTGAACACCAAGGCTGAGATTTGATAAAAATGATTTAAGGGCTGGAAAAATTGTCTTAAAGTGAGAGATTTCAGGTTCTCAATCAATTCAGTTTATCAAAAAGCAGATCAGGAGGTAACTTGATTACAATGTATAAGTGCTTTAATGAGGAGAAAATATCAAGTACTAAAGGGCTCTTCAGTGTAGTAGAGAAAAACAGAACATGATCAGTGGTTGGAGTTAAAGCCAAACACATCTGGATTAGAAGTAAAGCAAATGTTTTTAACAATGAGAGTATCAAACCATTTCAAACAAACAGCCAGGGGAAGTGTTGGATTCTCGATCTTGTGAAGTCTTTGAATCAAGACTGGATGTTTCTCTGGTAGATAAGCCAAATACAACAAGTTATGGGGCTCAACGTGTGAGTAACTGAATAAAATTCTCTGGTCTGCATTATACTAGAGGTCAAACAACATGGTATAATGGCCTCTTCTAGACTATAAAAGAACCATAAGGGACTTAGCTTCCCAAATCCCACTGAATTTGGTTTATTAACTCCTTCAAGCGTCTTTGAAAGTTCCAGGCTAATAATTTGTCTCTAAAAGGATGTCTAGTTTGCTTTGGGTTCCCTGCTTATTGAGAAGTAGAATTATGTACACCATTGCCTTCTGTTAGCTAAAAGTTGATTCTGCACGCTGGTTTTCCCCTTTATTTTTTTTTAAACTAAAAATATACGCTGAGAGCTATTAGTCACTCTGCCCACATATTAATAAATTGCATAATGATGCCACCAGGCATCCAAAAACCTTTCAAAATGTTTTATGTTTTTTTGGAAAATTTTCTGTAAAGCCAGTGAGTCCAAATGGAGCCATATGTGTATGTACTTAATCCAGAAATCTGTAATGAACTAAGATGTAATATATAAACTTGAATAATATACAGGGTGATTTTTTTCCATCCTAATTTGCTCAGTCTTCATAGCATATTTTGTGTACATCATCTTAGAGTTGTAGACCCAGTTCTTAGCTTAATTGCTTAGAGCTTCATTCAGTAATAATTCAGATTGCTAGTAGCTGGTATATGGAAGTTTTATATACCCACCACCTAAACTTTAAGGCAAAAATCTTGCGAGCCATTGAGGGATTCTGGGGGCTTTTGGTTCTGTCGTCACCTGTAATAATTCTTTGACCCGTTTGTCATATATATATTGCAGTGATGCAATGGAGAACAACTGGGCGGTGTTCATGGTGTATTTAACAATATTTTGCTTCCCTCCCCACTCCGTACCGAGTTCTCTGGGTTTTGTAAAGGTGAGTGTCTCACTTTACTGATGGGTGGTCCTTGTAGATTGGCATGGAGATGAGCTTGAAGTCCAGATCCAGATATGGGATGATGTTTGGATTTGGGATTCAAGTCCAGATCCAGATATGGGAGATGTTTGGATTTGGGATTCAAGTGTGGGGCCCATTTTTTAGAAAGGAAGCCTATAAAAGAGGCCAAATCTGTTATAGTTCTTTTGAATGAGGAGAGGCAGGCATAGGTAGTGGTGTTTTGAAATAGTTTTTCTATAGGCCCTAACTTGTGTGGCATCTGAAAAGCTGGTCATAACAGCAGTCTCAGACAGTAAGCTGGTAAGAGGGGAATGAATTTTGTTCCTTCCTTCTGGTCCATTTCCTTTCCTTCCTTCTCCCTCTATATCATCAGACCCCTCATTTAAGCTGTAAGTGGTTTGTTCTGAGGCATGGATGTAAAGGATGCGTGTTGTCCTCCCTAGGTAATTAATATGCCACATCTATATGGATGTCAATTGGCAGTGGAGCTGAATAGCCGCAGAATGGAGCCTGCGCTGGGACCAGAGTGCCTATGCATTTTGTGGGCCTTTTAAGAGATCACAGCACACCAATTTACAGGCTTTGAAGAGCCTTTTACTGGTCATCTTTCAGCAGGCTTCCAGCCTCATGGGTGGCTTACTGTGGATGCTACGGCTTACCTCCTAGGCTATGTCTAGACTGCAGGCTTCTTTCGAAAGAGGCTCTATCGAAAGCATCTTTCGAAAGAGCCTCTTTCGAAAGAGAGCGTCTAGACTGCACGGAGAAATTTCGAAAAAGCGGCTTGCTTCTTCGAAAGAAAGCATCCAGCGAGTCTGGATGCTCTCTTTCGAAGACGGCCTCTTTACATTGAAGAACGCCTTCTTTCGAAAGAGGAGCTTTCGAAAGAAGGCGTTCTTCCTCGTGAAATGAGGTTTACCGCCATCGAAAGAAAAGCCGCGTTCTTTCGAAACAATTTCGAAAGAACGTGGCTTGAGTCTGGACGCAGGGGAAGTTTTTTCGGGAAAAGGCTACTTTTCCCGAAAAAACCCCTGAGTGTGGACACGGCCCTAGTGACTGCAAATCAAGACTGCTGTATGTGTCCAGAGTTGAAGTTAACCTCCCTTAACTGAGGGGAACTAGCACTGAGTACCCAGGCATAAGAATGAAGGTGCATCAGTCCCTGGAAGGAAGAGAATGTATTTACATATCTCAGTACTCTCTCTCTGGAGCTAGACATCCTGTATAAAGGAAAGCCAGGTGTGGGAGAAAAAGGCTGATGACTTTTTGTTGCATCAGCAAGGTAGGAGCAAAGCATAGTCTACAAACTAGGCATCTGTTTAAATTGATTTTTTTTAAATGTGGGAATTAAACACCCCCCCCCCCCCCATGGGCAACTTGACAGTATGTATTAGGAACAAGCAGCTTTGGGTAAGATAACTGTATCTGATCCCTTTTGTGGTGTTCACTGACAGCTCACTCAGTGCTTAAAGTGCTAGAAAGATCTCCTATGACTAAAGTGGCCGGTTTCTTGTTTCGTCCTGTGACCCTGCGCTATAACAGCAGAGTAATTTTTGTTTTCCCATTTCACTCTCGGGAGATTTTACATCTACAACACTAATCTTAAAGGAGATCAAGTAGCTCATCAATTACAGTGAGCTGTATAGATACCACAATGGAATTTGGAGGAATTCCCATGAAAGCATGTGACTGTCATAATCAATCCACTGCTAGTCTCTTCACAGTAGGGGGTAGGGACAGAGGGCACATGTCAGGAATGGGAGGGGAAGGTATATTTTTTCAGGACCTTGAGATAATATTTTTGCAGGCCAGTAGTCCCTCCCTCCCCTCCGGCCCCCTCTCTCCTCTCCACATACACATTAGTTTAGCTTCTTGAAGTGTTTGGGTTTTTGCCTGTCCAATCTCCACCTTGACATCCAGTTCCAACAATAAAATCTCTTGCTTTTGGCCTATTGCTTCCATGCTTGCTGACAACCTCTGGACAATTTAAGAAGGGAGCAGGGTAATGGGATAGGCACACTTGTTAATATTCCTTCCTTCCAGCAAAATGTACAGCTGTCCTTGAAATGCTGGCTTTGGGTAATAGTTGTGAAAGCGGTTCCACTAAGATGAAACAAAATCCACAAGCAAAAGTTGCATGTTGCCTGGAAAGAGCTAAAAACAAACATAGGTCTTAAACTATGTATTTCCGCAGTTAACATTTTGTCCTGTTTACAGGATCTCAGCAGAATACTAGGGTTTTTGTCCTGTTCATATGTTTTTCATAAGGGAAAATATCCATGCTGTTCTAAAATTTTATTAGATTCAAACAGGAAAGAGAGAGGATGTGGTTTAAAAAAATACTATTCACTTTCTGCCTTTTTTGCATAGCTTCTTAAAAAATTTCTTTGAAGTAAAAAAAAAGTCAGGTAAATTAAAGAGGGGGGAAGTGATTTCTCATAATTGCTATGTGGATAAATTAAGACAATATGGGACAAACCTAAAGAAAAAACCATACAGGCAAGGCACATTGGCTGGGATGTAAGTTCAACATATGAAGAGAAGGAAAAAACTGTCTTTATTTTCAAAGCTTTTCTATTTAGAAACAGGAAAGCTGATGGAAAGTGCTGAGGTCCATGAGTAATAATAAATCATTTCCCCTCCTCTGCCACCTTCCTTCTTAAAAATTAGAGATGCAAAGTGAATAAGAACATTGTGTTAAATTCAGATGACAATCTGGGTGGTGGGAAAGGATCATTGAACAAATGTGATGTAGTCAGTTTTACTGAGCATTCTATCTCTGATTCTCCTGAGGCATCTTCAGTGAACCAGGAAGTTCTAGGAGAGTTTTACAGAAGGAAAAAAGCATTTTAAGAAACCAGCTTCTTTTTCTGCTAACTGTCCTTGCCTTTGGGTAATGAGAATATTAACAAAGAAATCAGTGCTTTACTCAGTTTTCACTTTACTTTGAATTTCATCTTTGATAAATTAATATATGAATAATCATGTAGATCTCATTACTATCAGTTATTTGCTGTAGCTAGCACTTCCAATGCACTAGACTCTTTCTAAATATAAAAGAAAGGGTCCTGCTCCAGTTGCCCTAATAAGTTTACAAGCTAATGCCTGATCCTGATATTTAAGAGCAGGTTGGATAAACATCTATCAAGGATGAGATGTTGCTTGGTCCTGGCATGAGGGCAGGCGACTGGATCTGATGTCCTCTTGAGGTCCCTTCCAGACCTAGTATTCTATGATTCTATCCTGCAAACCCATACGAACATGCTTTTCATTGTACATGTGAGTGATTCCATTGGATTCAGTGGGATTATTCACATATATAAAGTTGAACACATGCTTGGGGGTTTGTGAGGCCTAAAAGACAAATGAACAAAGTCGCCAAGGTGGTAATATATCACTCTAAATTCCTCTAGTTTTTCTATTTAGTAAAATTGTACATGCATTTAATAGTTAAGTAAGGGTAGAATCAGGCAAACAGGTGTACAAAACCATGGCTGCTGTCGTGCTGATAATGGCTTTATGAACTAGTTGCAAGAACTAGTTCAGTTCTATTTTTGTCCCCACCAGCCGTCCTCCCTTCAGTTTACTTTCCATCACAGGGAGAAAGAATAACCTGAGGGTTCATAAACTTCTCTGTTTTGACTTTTTAATAAAAAGATAAATGAAATGAAATGAGAGTAAATACACATACAAATTTCTCCTATAGTCATGGAGAGTGTTTTATTGAAATTAAGACATGAGGCTCAGCTTCTAAAATTATTACTGATCTGGGAAGGGTTTCTGAGGCACTTGGCTTCTCCCTATGAAGCTTGAATTTGACTCTTTGTACACTGGTCTTGGACTGTGTATACACTGGTCTGGTTTTATTCATCCTTTTTAACCTACCATGGCTCATATGAGGCCCATCGCTATTGACAAAGACCTAACAGGAGAGAGACACAAGAAACGTATGCAGGAAAACTATGCAGTCTTGTGAGATTTGTTTCTTCAACATAAATAAATAACTTATAAAATAAATAAATAAATAAATAACAGAATAAAAAAATAAATTATTTGTTTCTTCAGCATAAATAAATAACTCCATGTCATGATGCTTAGCTCTGTTGTAAATATATTTCCATAAAAAAAAGTGAGGGCACCTGATTTGCATGAAACACAGGTAACTTGGGGATTAAAATGAGTGATGTCTTTCCATATAAAGAGCATTTTGAGAGGTTTTCCTGGTTAATGACGTGAAATGTTCATGTCAAACAAGGAAGGAAGGGGAGCTACACTAATCTGTATTTCTGCAGATTAGCTGTTGTTGCTTTCACCAGTGCAGATTCATCATGGATTACACCGGTGTTTACTGGTTTGCAGATGTTTTAATTAATCAATATATTGTTTACCCCTGTGTAGAGCAGGTGCAGATGACATAGTGGTTAAAATGCCAATGCTTTGTCTATAATAGCATTGCCACCATTCCTACCACATACTAAGTTAAGTGTTTTTTTAAATTTCCCTCTAGCCAGTGGATGGGAAAACCTAAATTTTCATTGATATATGCAGTTTGGGAATTGATTTTGGCTTGCTGTAGAAAGGCTGGGAGTAACAGATTCCTGCTTAACCTTCCTTTCTCATGGGATAGTGGAAACTTCATTCCGATGTCCTTGTGACAGACCCAGCCGGGTCCGCACTCACCCCGGGGGGGGGGGGGAGGGAGATCGCCCTCCCAACAGCGCCGGGCGAGCAGGCAGTCAGCCCGGGAGACGGGGGAAGCCTCGGCCGGGTGGAAACCCGCCTCGGGGCGGAGCGTCCTTCCCCACACTGGGGAAGGCAGGGCCAGGAGCGACCACGGCAGGCGGGAAGGGAGCCCGAGCTTGAAAAGCAGCCGGGCAGAGCAGCTAGAGGCGGCACCCGGAGGCGCCGCCAACGACTCCGCTGCCAGGCAGAGACCCTCCCCCCTGTTGGAGGACCGGAAGGCCAGCCCCAGAACCTGCATGACGGCAGCTGGACGGGGCCGACGCTTCGGGCGGGGTAAGCACCTCTGGCAGGCACGCCAACAGGGCGGATGGGAGTGGGGAGTGGAAGAAGCCCAGGGCGGGGCCCTTCTGGTGCCCGTGGACAGGTGAGTTACGGGGATAGACCCCACCTGTCACGTGGGGGAATGCGGCCATTCTTCCCCCACTCAGGGCCCCGGGCTGGGACCCGGTGGAGAGGGTGGGCCCGGGTCCCCCACACCCCCCCCTCCTTGCACGAGCCCGACCAACTTTGCAGGCTGTGGTAACGCTCGCCTGCGCCTCGGCGGTAGACCGACAAACAGGACTACGCGGCAAGCCGCCCTATATTTCCTCCCCCCTTCCCAGAAAGGACCTTGTCCCAGGACAGGCCCCGGGAGGTCCCGCACCCCACCTTTACTGTACATTCGGATCCAGGGACCCTAATTGGGCTGGGCCAGGAGTTCACCGAGCCCCGGCCCGAACCTTCGGCCGGGTGATCGCACTCCGATTCCCGTACCTGGGGGTCAACCCTGGGACAATTGAGGTAATTTCAGGCGGTGGGTCCGCTGAACCCCCCTGCCCTGCCGGGAGGGGGTGCTCGCACCCCCTTACAACCGTCACAGTCCTGCTCAGCCTAATCACAGAAGAAGGTGATAATCCTTTTAGGAAAGTATCATTTTATCCTAATCCAGTAGATGAGAATTGCTGTGTTCCAAGAGGGTTAGCGGTATGGGAAGGAAAGATTTCTCTAAGGATGCACTTACATTTGTCTTTGTTCCCAAACATTTCTCACCACCATTTCCACTTGTTCTTCTACACCAGGGGCAGCAATGATGGAAGGGGCTAGTGAAGATAAGGCTCCAGGATCCTGTTGGTGATTAAATATTGTATCCTCTAATTTCCTCCTTAAAATCTGTCTTTCCCACCAACAACCTCTGAAAACACTGTCATCCGATGCTACCTGGTCCCCCCAGCGCCTCTTATTCATTTGCAATGTATTGTCTAAATCCACCATTGAAGTTGTCTAGGGCAAAGTTTTCCTTTGTGTTATCTTTGAGTGCCTAGTACAATGGTGCTGTGATCCTTGTTTGGTCTACCTAGATGCCAGCACAATAGAAATAATAAATAAGAATTAGAATATGTGTTTACTGCAAAGCATTGTGTGGTATGCAGCTCCAAAATCTCTACTCACGTCAGAGATCATAGGCACATCTTTGGAGCCTTCACACGCTGTCAAGTCAAAACTCACTTATTTAAAAAGCTTCTAAATATGGGTCTATAGATCACAGTAGCTTCATTAGTACAGTAAACTCACGTATAAAAATTTGTATAAATACTGTATGTTTCGGCAGGCCGAGCCATCTGCTGTACACAGCACACACTTGCAAAGCTGGTTGGCTGGAGATACAGTATGTGTTTACAGAACACCATAACAGTTCTAAAGAAGCCCTTTAGGTTTTATCATGTCAATTTTCATAGAACTCTAGGGGGAGAGAGGTTTCTTCAAAATGACAACAGGACAAACAGACCCATTTTGATCTGGTAAGTTACACTTGTTGGAGGAATAATATATTTGTAGTGGCAAAGGCCTCCTCATTTTTTGAGCTTTCAAACAATCAAGTTACTGAACATAACGTTATTGATAGAGGATAATGTAAGAATGAGTCTCTTGCATTTGTTTTCCTTTTAATATACAGATGCACAAGTTCTGTAAATATTGCCCAATGAGAGCCATTAAGAAAAAAACCATATAGAGAAATGGCTTTGTTCCAAAATTAATCTCAGGCTGAGATACAAAATTAATTTATTTTCTTAAAAATTAAATGAAGATGGGATTAGAAACGTTATGTTTTGGTTACAGGAGCAATATTGCTGTAATCGGCTATTCAAAATATGCTGCCTTCATGTATCTCCTCCAAAATACAAATTGTCAAACTGAAAGCGTGTGTCTACATGCCAAACATGTTTACAGTGTCTCATAAACATCCATCTTACTAGGTCTATGTTGCTTATAAAGCACCTAAGGTTATTTAACTTGCAAAATTCTACTATGCTGTGTGTCTACAATAAAAAAGAAGTTTAAATTGAGTAGTGAGGGATAGTTGTGTTGAATTTTCAGGGATTTTCAAAAGATGGAAAGTAGTCCTGCTTAGAGATCAACTGGTTCAATGAATGTACCAGAGTCACTATCACTATTAAGCATATATATTTAATGTAGTTTGCATGTACATATTCATTATAATGCAGAGACAAAGGTAGAATTCCATTCTAAGTCCAGAAAAGTCCAAATCCAAAAGATTAAAGGGGAATTGCGTATTCAGATTGGAAGTGTTAAGATCAGCCATGATGTGTTGATGAATCTTCTGGCAATGTAACATAAAATGGTTTCTCAAATTGCCAGTCATATCAATTTTTTTAAATTTCATTCAAGTTTCTTAGTTGCTGATTCCTACTGAAGAACATTCAACATGGTCTAGTGGAGTAGACACTTGACTAGCATCTGGAGACCTAGCTTCTAGTTGCAGCTCTGCCACTGATGTTTTCACCTTTTTGTGGTTTTCTTTCCCCCCTTGTCTTTTGTCTGCTTCTATTGTAAAGATCTTCAAGGCAAAGAATCTCTCTTACTACAGGTTGAACTTCTTTTATGCAGCACCCTTGGGACCTGACCAGTGCCGAACCAGAGAATTTGCTGAACCCTGGGAGGTCAATATTGTCTAGCAGCATTACCAACACTTCCACTGCTTACTGTACTCTTAGCAGACATTTAGGGGTAAATTAGAGCTAAATAGCAGCAGAGAACACTGAGGCTGTGTCTACACTGGCATGAATTTCCAGAAATGCTTAAAACAGAATACTATTCCGTTTCAGTTTTTCCGGGAAAAGAGCGTCTACATTGGCAGGCTGCTTTTCTGGAAAAGCCCTTTTTCCGGAAAAGCGTCTGTGGCCAATGTAAACGCGCTTTTCCGGAAAAGAGCCCCGATCGTCATTTTTGCGATCGGGGCTTTTTTCCGTAAAAGACTACTGGGCTGTCTACACTGGCCCTTTTCCAGAACAGTGTTCCGGAATAAGGACTTATGCCCAAGCGGGAGCAGAATAGTTTTTCCGGAATAGCGGCTGATTTTGTACAGTAGAGCATCGTTGCTTTTCCGGAAATTCAAGGGCCAGTGTAGACAGCTCGCAGCTTATTCCGGAAAAGCGTCTGATTTTCCGGAATAAGTGGCCCAGTGTAGACACAGCCTGAGAGCCAGGACTGGTACCCATGAACAAACTTTATGGGACTGTGGGAAACTTGGCCACACCCATAAGTGGACATCTGGCTAACTAAAATTAAGCTGGACCAGAGAGTGCTGGACTTGAGAGGTTCAACCTGTAGTACAATCAGCACAGTGGAATCTTTAAGAATTACTGGAGTACAGATAATAAATGAAATTCATACAAATGACATACACAGAGCTTTCTGTATGATAATATCTCTATTTTTAAACATTTCTCATGAAGGGCCTGATTTTGGATCAGAAAAGCAGGACTAGGGCTACGATATTTATGTTTTGAATGTAAATAGTAGTTACTACATTGACTATAAAATGTGGGAAATCATTCTCCCTTTGACCTTTGTTGTCTGCCATGTAGATCCCATGGTCACTTAGCCAGTGTGCATTCCCCCAAGGAAATGTCATGGCTTTGGGAGTTTGTCAATAAACAGCCATTTTGGATTGGTAAATAACTTTACTTCATTCGGTGAAAAGTCTTAGGGAGTAGCTGTATTTGCAAAAACAAGGAGGAGTCCTATGACATGTTCGGGTGTGTCTACACAGCAGTGTTATTTCAGAATAATGGCCTTTATTCTGAAATAACAATGTGGGCATCTACACAGAAATTCCATTATTTAGAAATAAATTCAAAATAACGGATGGCTTATTCCAACTTCTGTAAACCTCATTTCATGAGGAATAATGCCTCTTCTAAAACTGCTATTTAGAAATAGCTGTAATGTGGATGCTCCACTGCTGCTATTTCAAAAGACCTCCTCCCCAGGGTCATTCAAAGTAATTACAGTACTCCCTAGTGCTTCCTGGGCTCTAAATTGGGGTAGCATGTCCATATGGGTACGTCTACACTACCACCCTAGTTTGAACTAGGGTGGTTAATGTAGTCAATCGAAGTTGCAAATGAAGCCTGGGATTTAAATATCCTGGGCTTCATTTGCATCTTGCCGGGCACCGTCATTTTTAAATCCCCAGTAGTTCGGACTCCGTGCCCGCGGTACATGCGGCATGGAGTAGGTAGTTCAAATTAGGCTTTCTAATTCGAACTACCGTTACTCCTCGTGGAACTACCTACTCTGTGCCGTGTGTAGCCGCAGGCACGGAGTCCGAACTACTGGGGATTTAAAAATGGCGGCGCCCAGGCTTCATTTGCCACTTCGATTGACTACATTAACCACCCTAGTTCGAACTAGGGTGGTAGTGTAGACATACCCTATTAGAAGAGCCTGCCTTAGAGTAATTTTGAGACTTCTCTCTAGCGTAGATGCACTATTTTGAAATAAGCTATTTCAGAGTATTTCTTCCAGAATAGCTTATTCCGAAATAAGCATGCAGTGTAGACGTACCCTTTAGAGACTAAAAAATGTATTAGGGCATGAGCTTTTTTGGGTAAAAACCACTTCATCAGATGAATTGGAATGGCAGTTATAGAAGGAGGGATATGTATAAATAAGGAAGAAGTTTGTATTAGGGAAACTAATCAAGTCAGGGTAGAAGTGGGTCATTGACAGCATTTGGTGTGGAGATATCAATAGCCCAAGAGAGGAAATTGCCTTTATAAAGTATTAATCAGTTGAAATTATTTATTCAATCCTAAATTGATAGTGTTGAATTTGCAAATGAGTTCCACTTCGCCTGTTTCCCTTTGTAATTAGGTTTTGAAATTCTTTTCTAGAAGTTAAAATGTTCCCTTACAGGTTTAAGTGTGTTATCATTCCTGATGTCTGATTTTTGTCCATTTCTCTTTTGGGGAAGAGAGTGTTGGCCCATATACATGGCAGAGGGGCATACCTGGCCCTTGATGATATATATCAGGTTAGTGGATGTGCAGGTGCCTCGAAGGTGCCAGAGGACTTCTTGTTGTTTAGACTTAATTTGTTTGCACAGAGTTTGCACACTATTCATTTACAAGGTATGTAAAGATGTATGCTGTATGTTTTCAGTTCTCAAATAATATTTAACATAGAAGCATGTAGCTCTGGCTTTTTAGTTCTTTCTGTCCTGTATTTTCCACAGTAGCGCTAGAATTTTCATACTTAATCTATTGAGTGCTAAGGGCACAGATATTCATATTTTTATCACTGATCATGTTTTACTATTGGAAAAATTAACACAACAGAAAGACTTTCCATCAAATCTTTATTTATATTTTGTGATGGGACAGATTGTAAATGAAAGCAACACGTTATCTGTAGTGACTGTCTTCTACCACTGAATTTAGTGAGTTTTGCCATTGAAGTCAACAAGGGTATTAGTCCCCACTGTAAAAAGTACAGAGGTCTCACGGATAGCATTAGGTGGATAAATATTCCATTATCAGTACAGAAATCAATAAAGATTTAGAATATTCCGTGCAGAAGAGCAGGCCCTAAACTCATGCAAAGAGTCAGTACACCTTCAGTAAGGTTTCTGTGTTCCTCTTAGGCCCCCACAGGTAAATGCTCAGTGGAAACATTTATTGATCATCCATATTTGCTTCCTCATCTGAAAGACAGGATACTCCTCATCAGGAACATAGAGCACAATAGTTTATTGCACAGACTAGATATGGATTAGATCTCTGGCTAAACTCTGAATACCCTCCCAGCTCATCTTTACTTCTTAGGATAATTTCACTTGTAAAAAGGTGAATTGTAAAAAACCAGTTAACTTTGCTTGGATAGCAGAGCAATAACATGTTTATGAGAATACTCTATTCCTAGACTAAAAATACTGTAAAGTTACTCTGCTGTCTAGAATTTCTGTTACTATTATAAGATTGCATTCTTAAATCAAGGAAGAGAGTTGGATATGTTTATTACCAGTCTTAGACTGTGTCTAAACTGCATCCCTCTGTCGACAGAGGGATGCAAATCAAGCACTTTGGAAGTGCAAACGAGCCCGGAATTTAAATATCCCGGGCTTCATTTGCATACTCACATTCCGACGCTGTGCTGATGAGGCTCAGTGTCGAAAGTGAAAGTAAAGTGTAGCCGCATTTCTGCAGACAGTGGGGGCTTTTCCGGCAGATCCTGTACTCCTCATTTTTTGAGGAGTACAGGATCTGCCGGAAAAGGCCCCACTGTCGGCAGAACTGCAGCAGAACCGCGGCTACACTTTACTTTCACTTTCGACACTGAGCCTGATTGGCACAGTCTCGGAATGTGAGTATGCAAATGAAGCTCGGAATATTTAAATCCCGGGCTCATTTGCACTTCCGAAGCGCTTGATTTACATCTCTCTGTCAGCAGAGGGATGCAGTCTAGACATAGCCTGACAGAGGACAACAACCTTCTTTTTCTACATTAAAATACACGCTATTGCTTATATAGTTGTATATTTATCCTCCCTCACCACACTTTCATTATTGTTCTCTTTATTCATTAATGAGTTGTCATCAGGTTCCAGAGTATTTAAAACTATGACCCATGGAAACATAGCCGTATCTATGCTAGAGTAACACTGAGCATTTAACTTTACTTTAAATTCAAAACACATGACTCTGCCACTTCTCACTCTCAAAGCAAGTCTTGGAGTTCAGTGTTTATTGCTGAGTACAAACCACAGCTACTCCATAACTTAGCAAACCAAAACCATACAATTCAAACTGTGGTTCTGGTTAGAAAAGTGCTCCATTTTAATCAAGAGCTCTTTGCTCCCTCTACATTCTGCAAATGTCTCTGCTGATTTTATTGACTGAAACAAGATTTTACTGCCTTTCACTCCTCTTAGTACTGCAAATGCCAGGCAACTGGGAGAGTGAGCCAGATTCTTTACAACCTCACACATCCACAGAATAGTAAACTAGATTCCAACTGCAGAACATTTATTACAGATGATGTGAGAGCCAGGACAAACACATTTTGACTTTTGAATCTCAGGAAGAGTTTGCAAGGTGCCTGGCAATTTAACAAACCCCATTTTTTTCTACTTGTGAACTGGGTTATTTTAAATTGGAATTGTCTAAAGAGTATAGAAATGGAATCATGCAACGTCATTTTTATGGGGGGGGGGTAACTTTTCAGAATATATTAATTGTTTAAATCTCTCAACATATCAGGAATCTGGTTTCTGAACAAAGTAAAGCATGGAAACTCCCTGAAATGTGGGATAGAGAGAAGAAGGAAACTGAAAATACAAGAAAGTCAGAGCCTCAAATGGTATGTTTAATTTGTGGAGATAATTTCACTCCTTTCATATCCCCCTGATGTTGATTTCTTCCATCTACCTTTGAGGTTGAGTTTGGGCATTTTTTAAATTAATATAAAACTAGACACCTTTCCCCCTTGCTTAAGAGTGTTCTACATGTGTCTAATACTTCATAAAATTGGATTAGGTTTTAAAGCTTATTGCTTAAACTGGAATGTTAGCTCTGATACATATACACACACACACAAAATATAAAACAAATAAAATGCCGGTAGGTTGACAGCAAATTCATTAGATACTTTTAGGTGTCTCAACTTTACTATATATAAGAAGCCTCGGTATATTTCAGTCATATTTAAATATCCCTGCATATTAATTAACCTGTTGGAATTCTGTACTTCAACAGTTTCTGACCAAAATGTAACATTTGGTTTTAAGTGTTGACTGATGAGCACATGTGCGGAATGTTTTGGTCTTCTTGGTATGTAGTCTTACAAGCAAGTAAAAGTTGGCCCAGTGCATTTCTAAATGTTAAAGATGCTGAATTCCTTTCCCCCTACGGTGTTAGAAGAAATATTTGTTAACTGTTTGTGATGTGGAAATATTCTTAGGCTGGTCAAGGACCCCCAAGGAAATTTCAGGCTTATCCTATGCTAAACACCTGGGTGTTTTCCAAGGACTGAGTGCAATACCTGTAGACGTTCTATATTAATGGTGCCCAGAAAAATCTCATGAAAGTCTTCATGTCTCAGGTTGCCTTTAATAAATACACCAAAGCTTCGACATTATAAAAACATAAGAAAATAAAAATGACAATACTGGGTCAGACCAAAGGTCCATCTAGCCCAGTATCCTGTCTGCCGACAGTGGCCAGTGCCAGGTGCCCCAGAAAGGGTGGACCGAAGACAACGATCAAGTGATTTGTCTCCTGCCATGCATCTCCAGCCTTTGACAAACAGAGGTTTGTCATGATGTGATCTGTCTACCAGAGACTGGGAATGGGCAATGGGACAGATCACTTGATGATTACCTGTGCTGTCCATTGCTTCTGAAGTACCTGGAATTGGCCACAGGATACTGAATTAGATGGGCCTTTGTCCTGTGAGCTCATCTTCTATCTATCTAGCAGTGTTGTCTTCAAGTCATCATTGTCAAGTTCAAGTCGAGTCTCAAGTCACTACAATTCAAGTCTCAAGTCGAGTCTCGAGTCCCTAAAGTCACTTTCGAGTAAAGTCCCAAGTTGAGTCTCAAGTCTTAATTTAAAAAATGTCAAGTCACTTTTGTACAAGCCATCAAAATTGGCATTTTGGGAAAAAATTTTCACCAAGTCGATTTAACAAAATTAGCAAGTCTCAAGTCGAGTCTCAAGTCACAAACAATGAACCCGAGTTGAGTCTCAAGTCGAGTCACCTAGGCGACTTAAGTCGGACTTCAGTTCAAGTCATGGGACTCGAGTCAACAACTCTACTATCTAGGTACTAATACGTTCCCCGATGCTATAGTGTCTGAGGTGTTCTCTGACAAAATCTGGGATGGATCCTCTGAAGCCTGTTTCTTATTTGGTTGTTCCAAGGACATGATCAGAAACAAAATGTGAGATCTTGCTCCCTTTGAAGTCATTAGCAAAGCTCATACACTTCAGTGGTGCATGTCCACGAAGGATCGCTTTCCAGGATATTGCACCAGGCATACCTGTTGGCAGCAGAATGGTCAGGCTAAGGCCACCATTTCATAATCTGGTTGGAATATGGTGAGACTTAGAGCAGTAAGAAAGAGAGAGGGCAAATCAGTAAAGCCCTGGAAATCTATGAATATCTCCTTTATATCTGTGAGTATCTGAGGCTCATTTTTTGTGGACACAGATGCGGATGCAGATACAAAATTTTGTATCCACACAGGGCTCTATGAATCAAGCTCATACCCACTGAGAACCTTAGAAGCTAACCAGAACAAATCTCCAGGAGGGACATACAAAGGCCCATTATATCTTCTGAATAGTTGTTTGTCGAATGTAACCTGGCAGGCAGGAAGGATCCTTTATTTTCTTTTTTCTTTTTTTCTTCTGTGGCTGATCCCATTCTCCTCTGTTCTGGGTGCCAGGTTCAAAGACATGTCAAATGCATTGATACCTCAACAGTAATGCTGCTGCCATGCCAAGAAAATCTTGGGAGCATTTTG
This sequence comes from Pelodiscus sinensis, assembly GCF_052426305.1. Taxonomy (NCBI): domain Eukaryota; kingdom Metazoa; phylum Chordata; order Testudines; family Trionychidae; genus Pelodiscus; species Pelodiscus sinensis. The sequence continues at coordinate 17,122,953 of NC_143060.1, read as the reverse complement.
GGAGCTCTCAGAATGTTTTTTCAGAAGTAGCCATGGCAAATCATTTTCACAATTGCCATTAACAATGATGCAAATTGTGCATTTAATCCCCTGGAAATTAAATCGTCAGCTGCTAAGGGAAAAACAGGACCCGAAAGAGATTAAATATTGGAAGAGGGAAAATCTCTTTAAAAACAGGCTGCCTTTTCAGATAGGCAATCTCCCCATCCATCCACTATCCAACTGTTGAGTTTAATATTTGAATCATAGATTTAATTCATGGTTTAAAATGAATGTTGTTGTATACTGCTCAGAATATGATAATGCAAGATTAGGAAAAGAATCTGGACTCTTTCAGTGTTCTGAAGCGATAACAATCCACCAGAGGAACTGCTTAATTAAATGGAGTTAGCATGGACAAGGAGCCCTGTGGGGGTTTAAATGATCTTCCTCTTCATCTTGCTTTTGGAGAAACATTTGTGTGCTTTTTGTCCAGCCAGAAGAAAGACATATTCTCTTTCTGCTATTAAACTGTGTTTCAGACTCACCTTATGGATCCTGAGGCAGGGGTACATCTAACTTCCATTCCTATTCATCTGATGAAGTGGGTTTTACCCACGAAAGCTTAGGCCCTAATAAATCTGTTAGGGTGTGTCTACACAGCAGGGCTTAACTCGAAATAAGCTACGCAAATTGAGCTACGTCAATTGGATAGCTTATGTCAAAATAGCTTATTTCAAAATTGGGAGCGTCTACACAGCACTTATTTTGAAATAGAGCACTCTTCCTCCAGCTTCCCTTACTCCTTGTACAATGAGGGTTACAGGAGTCAGAGTAAGAAGTCCTCAAGCTTGACAGTATTTTGATATTTTGAAATAACTGCCTGCTATGTAGACATGGACAAAGTTATTCCGAAATAATGCTAGTTATTTCAAAATAATGTTGCTGTGTAAATGTACCCTCAGTCTCTACGGTGCCACAGGACTCCTCATTGTTTTGCAGATACGGCTACCCCTCTGAGACTAATGGGGCCCCCTGACCCACATCCTCTTTTTGTATTGTGAAACTTTTACTTCAGAGCAACTGGATAGCCATTAGCTCCACAGCCAATGTAAACGTGAACGGCTCTACTCCCATTACATCAATACTACCCCATTAATTTCAGAGGTGTTGTGCTAGTGTCAGTGAGAGCAGAACTTGGATGGAAATGTTCTTGCCTCTATTATTATTATTATTTATTATTATTATTATTTATTGTTAAATATTTGTATTGAGGTAGAACTTGCAAGTACCAATCAGGGCCCAGTTGTACCAAGCACCATACACATACATAATAAAAAGATATTATCTGTTTCTTAATATCTCTATTCTTTATAGTGCTACTTTTTAAATGATCATGGACAAAACTATGGTGCTTTTTTTTTTTTCTAAAAGCAGTTTCCTATGCATTTTATTAAAGGAACCTAGAGCTTTCCTTATATGTTTTATTTCTCTCTCTCCTCGGAAACTATCATTAAAAGCAGTTTCGCTGCTGGTTAATCAAGCAAGTGATATGACCTTGCATTTTAATGCTAAACCAATTAGCAGGATTTTGACATCATGCCATTCCACTGCTTGAAACAAAAATAAAGGAGAGTGCAGTGAACCTCACAAAGATTAATAACTCTCAGCTATTCCCTGGTGAAAGGGAAATAAGAAATTTGGCTGTTTCTGTAATTTCCAAACCCACACACCACAAAATCCATGCATTTGAAAAGAAACAACTAAACAATAAGGAGATGTGTATTTTTTAATCCCAATCATGTTATCCTTAAATACATTGACTTCTAACTCAGAAATCATCATTGATGTTTCTGAACCAGCACAAATTTGCAGATGATACCAAGCTCAGAGGGGTTGCAAGTGTTTTGGAGGATAGAGTCATAATTCAAAATGATGTGGACATACTGGACAAATGGTCTGAGGTAAATAGGATGAAGTTTAATAAGGACAAATGCAAAGTGCTCCACTTAAGAAGGAACAATCCGTTTCACACATACAGAATGGGAAGCGACAGTCTAGGAAGAAGTACGGCAGAAAGGGATTTAGGGGTCATAGTGGACCACAGCAAGACATGAGAAGTCATTCTTCCACTCCACTCTGCTCTGATTAGGCCTCAGTTGGAGTATTGTGTCCAGTTTTGGGTACCACATTTCAAGAAAGATGTGGAGAAATTGAGAAGATCCAGAGAAGAGCAACAAGAATGATTAAAGGTCTAGAGAACATGACCTATGAGGGAAGACTGAAAGAACTGGGCTTGTTTAGTTTGGAAAGGAGAAGATTGGGAAGGTACACGATAACGATCTTCAGGTACCCAAAAGGGTGTCACAAGGAGGAGGGAGACAAATTGTTCTCCATGGCCTCTGAGGACAGGACAAGAAGCAATGGGCTTAAGCTGCAGCAGGGGAGGTTTAGGTTGGACATTAGGAAAAACTTCCTAACTGTCAGGGTGGTTAAACACTGGAATAAATTGCCTACGGTGGTTGTGGAATCTCCATCTCCGGAGATACTTAAGAGCAGGTTAGATAGACATCTATCAGGGATGGTCTAGACAGTACTGGGTCCTGCCATGAGGGCAGGAGATTGGATTTGATGACCTCTCGAGGTCCCTTCCAATTCTAGTGTTCTATGATTCTATGAAATTATTCACTTTTTAGAACCACTTTGAGTCAGAATGATCCACAAGACATTTCTGTCCTGTATACGTTTTCTATCCTGTATTTATCCAATGTTCTCTGCATTGCATTCCACCTGTCAGGAGCTGTTGTGTGGTGGGTTTGATAGCTAATACAGCTGTATTGTTAATTTAGCTTACCTTGATAATGCACCCACATTTGAAATCCCCAAGAAACAGGTCAACAGACATGACAATGTATTCTAGGTTTGAGTGCAATCTCCAAATATGATTGATTTGTTTAAATTTATTTTCATCTCATTTCTTTTTATTTTTTCTTGACAAAATGTGTTTTTAAGCAAATATGTGGCATGGTCGCCACCACAAGTAATGTTGTCTACAATGAGTTGTCCTTCAGCTCAGTAGGGACAACTCCAGTAGCAACTGCAAGCAAGCACTGCAGGATGCTCTAGTAGCCTAAAGATGTCTGCAGTGCTGAGAACCCAGCTGTATGAATGTGGATGCTGTACATAGGCAATAACCTAGCTACACCATACTGTTACAGTGAAGTGTATGCAGACCCTGGAGTGTGGTATTCGAGGCACGAATGCCTCCAGCACACGGATGATGTTATTACTTACTGTGACCACATGTCGTGGAGGCTGCTGGTATGCATCTTGAACATGAGTAAAACACAATAACTGCTCCCAAAGCAGCATATGGGTAGAGCACATATGGCTAGTTGTTCATGTTCTCTGCAATACTTCTGCTGATATTTATTGTGATTTAATTTAGCTAATGTGAGGTAAAAATTAAACTGCCACTGTGCTTTTTAAGACTTGATCAGATCTGAACATTCTTAGTTATTTTTAGCACCCTGGCAGCAATTTGTACAGTGGGTGCCAGCCGCAAGTGTAGAAAAACCGTGAGCCAGGCCCCTGAAAACCATGGGAATTATTTAAAAAAGCATTAGATTTTGAAACCTAGTCAATGGGGGTTTTTCTAATAACCTTCTAGGTTTGAGCCTTTGAGTCACATTTTCAAATCTTTTCTATGCAACCTGAAAAGCTGAGACTCTACCGTAATCACAGGATTCCCAGGAAATGGAGCTTGAAGAAAAGCACCAAATGTCATGAGCATCATGATAAAATTGCTAGCAATGACAACACTTCCAATTCTAGCAGATGGGTGATAGTAGATGGGCTAGAAGACGAGAAGAAGGATGTGCTTGTGGTTAAAAAATGAGTTTTGAAGACCTGAGTTCAAGTCCCTTTTCTAGCACAGATTTTTTTGTGTGATCTTGGGTGATTCACTTAGCATCCCTGTCTTAATTACTTATCTCTAAAATGGGGGGTAATAGGGAAATGCTAACTCATAAGCTCTGTTGTACAAATAATTCCATTTATATCTGGGAGCTGCTCCGATACCACAGTAATAGAGGCTATATACATATCTGGAAAGATCAGTGGCTTAAGAATAATTCAGATTTTCCCCACAAAACTAGTAGCATTAAAAAAAATCCTACTTCTTTCTCTGCAACCATAGCTTGAAAGGAACAGTGATGTTGTGGTTAAGGCAAAATATTGAGTAGGGAGGCATGTGTTCTGTATAAACTTCAGTAAGTCCTTTAGGACCAACTTTTCAAAAGCAGCCATTGATTTTTGGGTACCTGCAATGCTACACCATAGGGGTACGTCTAGACTACATGGCTCCATTGACAGAGCCATGTAGTTTAGACACACCTAATAGTCCTTTGCACCCTGCTGCAGCCTCTCTGACCATCCAAAATGGGCAGGCACTGACATTAACTATTGATGAAAATTTGGGCTTGAATCTCTTAGTTCTCTCATCAGTAAATAGGGGAGTAAAATATTTATTTATTTATTTCTATAGGGATCTTTGAGGCAAAATTCTATAATGTTCAGAAAGCACTTGGCTATCATTAGAGGGAAGCTTCCCCAGACCCATACTGTGTTATAACAATGTTTTTTAATGTCACTGTGACAAAACTGCCTACTCTCTAAACTCAGTCTTACACAGCCTCTTGACACACAGCTGCTGCCAGGATAGCACAAAGAACTACAGATTAGAGGATTTCTCTGGGTCCTAAAGCCTGTAAAGTATTTGTTTAATGTTTGGTCCTTTCTAAAAGCAAATCTATAGTGAGCACCCAGTTTAGACGTATTGTTTGCCTTGCATGGATTTCCCTGGGTTTGCAGAAAACACTGCCTATCCATTTTAAACTCATGGTATTAATTATTACAGGTGGTAGCACTGTCCTTGGGAACCCTAATCATGGATCGGGACCCCATTGTGTTAGGCTTTGTACAAACACTGAACTGAAAGACAATCCCTATCTCCCCTCAGCCGGTTGTTCCTTATTAATTCTGGCAACACTCAGATAGTGAATAAGAACAAACTACCAATGTTCAGTCAAGAGTTGTTCACCTACAATGCTTAAAGAGACACTTCATGCCACATTAAGCCCTTTGCTATGTTAATGTATATCTGGAAGTCAGTGGAACAGTATTTTGCCCTCTCTGTATGATCCTATGGCCTGGTGAATAGACCACTTCTCTATCTTAGGAAAGGCTGCAGTCAACATGACAATGGGAATTTGTAATTTTCAGTAGGAACAATCCTACTAACAGATGATGCTCATTTTAGTGCTCACTAGAATCAGTAATTAAAAAAAATCCTAATTAATATATCTTAGGAGGAAGAGTTTTCCTTGATCCCCAGTATGACTACCAGGGGTGGGGAACCTAAGGACGCGGTCCCCTAGCTTGCCTGGATTTGGTCCTTGAGGCTCAGGGTTTCTCCCCATTGGGGAGCCTGTGCTGATTCTCTGCTCCTCCTCCCACGGTGCTGGAGCACACAGAATCTACTAGCCTAGGCTGCACTAGACTCTGGTGTGCAAGGGGAATGTGGGGAGTGTCTTTCTGCTTCGGAGTCAGGGGACACGTCAGTGAGGGTTTTTTTGTTTGGGTGGTTGTTGTTGTTGGGGTTTTTTGTTGTAGTTGTTGTTCATTTTGCTTCTCACTTGTGTGCAGCTCCCAATCGAAAAAAGTTTCTCTACCTCTGGATTAAGCCAAGTGAACATTTTCTTTGTGTTCAGTTCCTCAGAAACTCCTAGCTTTAAATTCATGGAGGATAGGCCCATTGATGGGTAACAGGGGATGGATCACTTGGCCTACGTCTACACTGGCCCCTTCTTCGGAAGAGGCATGCTAATTTCTAACTTTGGAATAGGGAAATCTGCGGGGGATTTAAATAAACATGTCCGCCGCTTTTTTTCCGGCTTGGGGAAAAGCCGGAAAAGAGCGTCCAGACTGGCGCGATCCTCCGGAATAAAGCCCTTTTCCGGAGGATCTCTTATTCCTACTTTAGGTAGGAATAAGAGATCCTCCGGAAAAGGGCTTTATTCCGGAGGATCGCGCCAGTCTGGACGCTCTTTTCCGGCTTTTCCCCAAGCCGGAAAAAAAGCGGCGGACATGTTTATTTAAATCCCGCGGGGGATATTTAAATCCCCCGCGGATTTCCCTATTCCAAAGTTAAAAATTAGCATGCCTCTTCCGAAGAAGGGGCCAGTGTAGACACAGCCTTGATGATTACCTGTTCTGTTCATTCCCTCTGGGGCACCTGACATTGGCCACTGTCAGAAGACAGAATACTGAGCTAGATGGCTGTTTTTAAGTTCTTAACTGTCATAACCCAAAGCAAAATATCTCTCCACAGAAATCTTGGATTGTACTTCATTCTCCTAGGCCTACATTTATTTGCTCTTGTTATTTAATTTCCCACCACAATATGAACTAAGGTCTTATCTGATATCCCTTTCTCTTTCTTTTATTAGTAAAACAATAATAATACGTTACACTTTGCTCTATCTAAGGGGCCCAATATGTCAATATGCGTATAAAGCACACTCCATCCAAAAATGGCCACTCAGTAGCATTTCAGAATATTGAAAAGGTCAGGACTCTGCAGGCCTATCACTTAGATATATAAGAGGAATAAAAATTGTAATAGTGGGAAAGGTGTAAAATGTAAACTGCTCCCTTGATGGTTTTAGGACTGTCATTATGCAGTCCCCTTTGGATAGCAGTTATAATCTCTACCAGGGTCTCTTCACCCCTGCCAGAACCTATAAGACAAGAAGGCACTACTGTGATCATCTAGTCCGACCTCCTGCATAATACAGGCCATAGGATTTTACACATTTAGGGTATGTCTACACTACCACCCTAGTTCGAACTAGGGTGGTTAATGTAGTCAACTGGAGTTGCAAATGAAGCCCGGGATTTGAGTTTCCCGGGCTTCATTTGCATGTTGCCGGGCGCCACCATTTTTAAATGTCCGCTAGTTCCACGAGGAGTAATGGTAGTTCGGAATAGGAAGCCTAATCCGAACTACCTAGTTCGTGCCGCGTGTAGCCGCGGGCACGGAGTCCGAACTAGCGGACATTTAAAAATGGCGGCTCCCGGCAACATGCAAATGAAGCCCGTGAAATTCAAATCCCGGGCTTCATTTGCAACTCCGGTTGACTACATTAACCACCCTAGTTCGAACTAGGGTGGTAGTGTAGACATACCCTTAATGCCTATTGGTACTAGAGCATGTCTTTTAGAATAACATCCAATCTTGATGTAACAATTGCCAGGGATGTAGAATCCATTAGTCTTTGATGAGTTGTTCCACTGGATAATTAGTCTCACTGTTAAAAATGGGTGCCATAGTAAAGGGCCATTCTGTTTCACTCTAGAAGATACTCTCTGAATGCCTATTACAGGTTGAACCTCTCTAGTCTGGTAACATCCATGATCCAGCATTCTTTGGTCTGGTAACATCTGTGATCCAGCATGATTTTAATTAGCCAGATGTGGCCAAATTTCCTGTGGTGCCATAAAGTTTATTTACAGCAACCAGTCCTGGCCCTCAGTGTTCTATGCTGTTATCTAGCTCTAATTTACCCCCAAATGTTGTCTAAGAACCCAGTAAGTGGTGGAAGTGTTGGTAATGCTGCTACACAATATTGACCTCCTGTGGTTTAGCAAATTCTCTGGATTGGTTCTGGTCAGGTTCCAAGGGTGCAGAACTAGAAAGGTTTAACCTGTAATCACTTCACCTATGTGCAACTTTTAATTCTTATAAATAATCTATTCCTTTAAATAGTTTAAAAGCTATCAAAATAAGCACAAAAGAATTACAGTGACAGCTTCTGTGTTCTGAAGGGGGGGAAAAAACCCTGCATCCTAAAGAGCTCTCTTTATTAATATGATATGGCAAATGTTTTTTCTGTTTATTAAATCATATGAAAGGTTAATTATGGTTAGCGACTGTGGGTAGAAAACAATTCTTGGAAGATGCTTTTATAACAACAGGTTGGCAGTTTGCCGAAGCCATCTGCTTCCCACAAATGTGAAGGTACAATCTCAAACTTGTGAGGTTAAAAATTACAGATTGCATAGTAGTTTGGTAGAAGGAAAATCCATGTTGTGTTGATATAAAGTTTCTGAGTCTCCTTGACACACAGTCTGGAAGGAATGCCAAGTTTTCTAACGGACTGTGTTTGGTTGTAGAGGATCTGGCACAAGAGTATTCTGTATTCACACTGACTGTCTCCTAACCTAATTAAACCAATTTTGCATTGGTCTGATTTAAAAAAAATAGTTTTGTCTTGACCTATGAAGAAAAATAGAGTGTAGATACAATATTTATTTCCTTTAAGCAAAGAATTTGGTTTTCTCCATAAAGGAACATACAATGTAGCTATGAGTTTGAAGGTGAATTGCTCAGAAGACTTGTTGCTACCGTTTGAGATCTGCTGTAAGCTTACTCTCTTTTGTAAATTCTTCAGGGAAGGGGTATCTATTTAAAAGCCAAAATATTCATGCTGTTTTACATGGCGAGCTGATGCAGAGAGAGATTACAAGATCTCACAGAGTCTGAGATAGGCTGGGAATTAAACCTGGATTTCCCACGCAGGGTCAAAATTGCTAATGCTGCCTCTTTGTGGCTCAGCTACTGCAGTTTCAAAATTTTGGCTGGATCTTCAAGAATAGTTTTCTGACTTCAAAGATCAAGTTAATAACAGAAAATATGAAACTTCTATATTAGTCCTCATCCAGCTCTTCCTTAAAGAACCAGTAACAAAATAAATATTCTCCCTCTACTTTCTTTCAAAAGAATTTGCAGATTCAGGATGCAATAAAGAAAAAGAATTTGTCACTGGGGAGGACATGTGGCTTCCCCCATCATCCTCTTGGAACCCTTCTTGCATAAGGAAAAATTTATCATTTGCTTGGTGCATCACATTTGGGAAAGGTAACTTTTTACTCTCATCCACTGCAGGCCATCTTGTCTTGTTGCTCTCTCTGATGTGTGAGAACTTCACTCTACCTATCTCATTGGATCATCTGGTCTGATTGCACACTGGAATGCAGGAATCCTGGATTGAATTAATCACATTCCTTAATGTCTCAGACAACACTGTTGCCATAGTATTTTCTAGGGAATGAAGAGGAACAGGGCCTCATTTTGAGCATATATACTGTACTCAGCACAGCTATAGAAAAGACCTGGTTTTTAAGTGTTCTTTCTCCCTAGTTTCAACCAGAACTTTTCAAAGTGTGCACTTTTAAATGCCCTTTAGAGTACTTCTGTACCTCCTACTCCTGTTTTTGTGTACTGCTCTATCAGCTCAGCCATCTAATCTGTTTATCTTTTAATCCATTACCACAAACCTGTTCTCCGGTAAAGTTGATGCTTGCAGCTTTACTGTCCTTGCTAGGATCAATACCAATAAATCCTGCACTAATCTACTGTATCCTTCAGTGCTGCAACAGCCTTGATCTGCCTGGTCAGGATTGTTGAACTTCTGGTAGGTGTCAGCTTTAGAAATCTTCCATGCCTGGGCCAAATTCCTTACTGATGTAAATGCGTGAAGCTCCATTGACTTCCATGGCATTTCATCCAGTTATAGCAATAAAGTCTAGCCCTCTAGTTTTATTTTTGTTCTTCAATATCCTTTTACTCTGAGAGCAATGGGTAACACTTGGCACTTGTAGTGCCCCTGTCATCCAAGGATCTCACCCCATTCCACAAAGGTAAGTTTGTGCCACTGCCCCTTTTTACAAAGAAAGAGAAACTGAGGCATGGAGAAACCAGGACTGAGATTTTTAAAGCTGCCTCAGGGATTTGGATGCCCAATTCCCATTAATGTTCATGGATAGTAGACAGTTATATTCCTATTACCTTCAGTCCAAGTGACAAGAAGTCTTTAGTTGTTAATGGATATACATGTGTGCTTTCAGCTTGCAACTCCAATTAAACATTCTATTTTAAGACAAACTGTTTGGCAGTATCCAACAAACACATCCACCCTGTTCTGCTGCCCTGCTCTGACCCAACACTTAAGCCCTCCGGTGAAAGCACATGGTGTCATCTCTTGCCATTTCTACTAGACAGGGAGTACAATGAAACTTGCTAATGGGTTGCTAAGTTAGTGAATGATGTAAAAAGTTGATTGTCCATCATTCTAACAGTCCTTCAAAAGGTTACAAATGGCTGTAGAGGCCATTCTGCCTGCACTATATGGAGACACTTGAACTGGAGTAAAAGTTTTCGGTATAATTGTATGCCTGGAAGGGATGCCTACAAATCACAGCTGCTGTTAATTGGCTCCAGAAATCTAATTGGTCCCTTGTGATTGGCCAGTGGCGAAGTGCTGGTAATACTTGGTCCATGGGGTTTTTTATGGTTGTTACTGTACATGACAGGATGTGTGTGAAAGAAGTACACGTAGATACAGTTGGGGATACTTCTGCACTGATCAATAGATTTTCATCTGCCAGCGGCTACTTATCTGTGTATCTGTGGGTTTGGGGTTTTTCAGAACAGCTTGGGGTGCTTTGTTGTTAAATCGCTTGATAACTGGACTGACCTGTGCAGGCCAGGCCATTTTGCAGATGGTTTAATCTAATCACCTCTGGGAGGGTCTGCTATAGGGACACTTAAGGCACTGCCTAACCCCCAAAAAGTATGTTCAAAGGGTCCATTGCAATTCTGTTTATCATCCACAGTTAATAACTAAGCTGAATAACTCTGGATCCATACAGGAACAATCGCTCTGTAGAATGCATGATGCCATAAGTATGGAACAAAGAATTCACTCAACTGCCTGGTCATGTCCAGACTAGGGAATTATTTCAAAATTACTAAATTTGGCTTAAGAACTCCTGATTTAACAAATTCGAACTAGCGTGCCCTCTCTATGGGGAAGCATTGAAACTAGTCCAAGGCAGGCTCCATTAATGTGGGATGTGTTACCTTGTATTTAGAGCCCCAGGAAGCACTGGGGAGTAATTAGTTCAAATTAATCTGGGAAGTAATTATTTCAAAATAGCAGCACCAGCACGTCCACACTGCCATTATTTTGAAATAACTATTTTGGAATTAGTGCTACTCCTGATGAAAAGCAGGAGTACAGATTTCGAATTCCACAGCCCATTTTGAAATAACGAGCTTGGTAGTGTGGATAATCTTCTTATAAATTTGACCTGGAGGGGGAGGTTATTTGGAAATAATATCCTAGTGTAGACCAAAGCCCAGTGAGCTACTACAGTACATGGAGGGACAATTGGAAAAGTGCCATATTAATGACCATCCATACAGATATGACATGTTGTAGTGTCCTGCTGAAAATCTTGACCCACTGCTACCGCTGTGATAGGCCTTTGTGAGCTGCGATTTACTGAGAAGAATGTTGTCCTTTATCAAGAATCTTTTTGTGACTAAGGGTGATATTGTAGCTGCAGTGATAGATTCTAAGGGTGCGTCTATATGCACCGTTATTTTGACATAATTAGTGTTATTTTGAAATAACAATGCTAGCATCTATACAACCATTCCATTATTTCAAAATAATTTCAAAATAACGGACAGCTTATTCCAAAATCTGTAAACCTCATTCTACAGGGAATAACACCTATTCCAAAATAGCTATTTTGAAATAAGGCGTCTGCAGATGCTCCACTTCTGTTATTTCGAAGTAGCCCCTCACCAGGGCCATTCTAAGTTATTCCTCCTGGGGCTCTAAATGAGATAGCATATCTACATTAGGGAAGCCTGCCTCAGACTAATTTTGAGGTTTCCCTGCAGTGTAGAGGTGCTATTTCAAAATAAGCTATTTTGGTATAGCTATTCCGGAATAGCTTATTCCGAAATAACTGTGCAGTGTAGACATAGCCTAAGAATCCCACCAACAACATAAAGATCTGGAGTCAAACTTGTCCATGGTGTTTAGATTGAGGGTTTAACTTAGCCCATTAATCAAATGTGGACAGCCCCAAAATTCATCCCCAATTCTATTGAAATGATCAGTTCAGATTCATTTTAGTCTAAGGAAAAGGTTTGTGTCTATTCTTCTTTTATGCAAATCAACTCACCCAATCCTATTTTTCAATAAAGATGATTAATCATTGTACCACAGCCAAGGACAAATGCTACCGTGTTTCTTGAAGTTGAATTCTTAAATGAATTTACTGCTTGGATAATTAATTTTGGCTTAAATTGGACATAGCAACTCTCTTTACAAGGAATAAAAAAATATCTTGCAAGTTATGAATAAGCTTGAGGGGGAAAAGATGGATTTCTACAAACTGTCCATATTCTTTTTATAAGCAGCATCAAATAGACCAGATTTTCAAAGGAGAGCTTAGCTTGCATAAGCAAGCTTCATTCTAGCATTTCTTACCTTGAATGCTTCACTTTGCAACTTAAAAATGTTCTTTTAATGTAGCATATACACACATATGTGATATTTACAAATACAAATCAATTTATCTACAGCTCAAGTGAAACCCTTTCCGGGGTGAAATATGGTAGCTGTTTAATAGCTTCCAGCAACACTAAAAATTGTGTTATGACAAGAAGAAAATAAAAATATTACTCATCATTTACTTGCTATATACCCTTCCAGCCGATCTCTAAGACTCTATCCATTATTCTTCTCCTTCCTGTTTGTGGATATTCCAAAACTTTGTATTTTTTTCTTCCTATACATAACAAGAACCTTGATACCCTCAGACCTTTCCTTTTAATTTTTGAGAAAACATTTTCATGTACTTGAAATTACAGCCTAACATTTATAGCATTGATACATTTTCAAATGCAATTTATGTTCATGTGAATAGTTAAAGAGTAATGAAAATTTAAAAAATGGGCAACCCCTTGGATTGATTTCCTTCTTGGAAGGAAAGGAGGGAGGATCTCAGAATGCTGCAAGACAGCCCTGCCCTTTTATATATTTCACTGTATTGTGTTTGTTTTAAATCTTATACTACTGGGAAGAGAATCCATTGTAAGTGGTGCAAGGGGGTGCCACAAAGTAATAGTTCATGTCAATTGCTTCCGGAAACAGCTTACACAGATATGAAAACTTAATGAGCCAGGCCTTTCAATTTGCCCTGTTTGCATTAAGAATCAAGTTCATTTGGCAGATATAAAAAAACTGTGCAAATCACTTGAACAGCTGTTAAGTTCTGATGTTAGCCGGTTCACAAACAAAGCAGAAAACTGTCTCATGTAGTACGTCTGCAGGAAATTTGCCTTATGACTAATACTTAAGGGTATATTTGGCAAAATTTCTTGAGGCCCAATTCTTATTTTGCAGGGTACATTTCTACCCACAGCTTGAACTTTTGGCCTGGCACTGTAAATCTGCACCTGCTTTGACCATTTGCTGGTGGCATCTCATGCTTACATCAACCCATGTCTGAAGCTCTTCGCTGGCTCACTAAATTGGATGGGGTTATTTGAACATTGTAATCACCTCTACCTGTTTTATACCAACAATCAGACTGATTTCAATACTGGATTTAATTGAGAATGTACAACTGTAGTTCAAAATTGTGCTTGTAAAGCTGGGCTGCAAAACCCCAGTTAGGCCCTTTGTGCAAATGCCTTATGATTTACACTTTAGCTATGTGAGATTATACAATAATTTTTCAACAGGACTCGTACAGTCTGGTCATGGGGAAAAGCTGATCTGTGGGGATGGTGCAAGCACAGTGTAGTCTTAGTCACAGTTTCCCCCATTACTCCCAGTCTCTCCTTCTCCTTGTAACTAGTCCAGTCTCTGCTCAGCCAATCCCCATTCTCTCTTCTCAGCTCCTCTTGTGATCTGTCTCTTTCCCCTGCCCCCCACCTAGCTTCTCATTCAACCTGAGTCTTTCCTCCAACCACTTCCCTGTTTCCTTGGCTCAGTGTGCCCTCTATTATGACATCCCATTCTCAGTTCCTGGCCATTCCCAGTTTTCCCCACACATACCTTGCTAGATCTGTGCCTATTACTCCCTTTGGGTCCTAGACCAGCCTCTCCACTCCCCCAGTTCCTCTTTCTGTCTCATTGTTCCTTTTCCCAACCAATTAGCTTCCAATCCTCTCTCCATTTCCCTTACCATTTCCTAGTCTCAGTCTCTCCCCACACCCAGTCCTCAGTCTCTTTGCCCAGTCAGTCCCAGGCTCCTTTTCTCCAAAGTTCCCAGTAGGGCGGTTGACAGAATTGCCAGGCTCCTAGGCAAAGTGGGAGGGAGGTGGTTCTGGGCCCTGAAGGGACAAGTCCTTGGGTGGAAAGGGTGGGGCTGAGGCTAGCCTCCCTCAGCCAGCCTTTCAGTGCTGCCCAGCCCACGCTGCCCATGTGACAATTTAAAAGGCCTCTGGCCCAAGTTGCTGCCACAGCAGCAGCAACCAGGATCTCTGGGCCCTTTTAAATTGCCAGGCCCTGGGGCAGCTGCCACTTTTGTCACCCAACCCACCTACCCCTGTTTGCAGCCCTAGCTCCCAGGTCTCTGCCCCTATCTCCCCTCCCCAAAAGCTCTCAGTCTCCTTCTCCTTGCTCTATTCTATTCTATTCTATTCTATTCTATTCTATTCTATTCTATTCTAACCAGGTCTCATTCTGAGCTCACCACTATGATATCTCAGCACCCAGCCCAGTCTCTATCCCCACAGGTTCCTTTTCCAGTCTCCTCGCTTAACCAGCCTATGTCTTCTCCACCCAGTTCCCAGTCATAATAGTTGCTCTCCTCCCCTTTGTTATGTTTCATTAGACTTCTTGGCCCAATCTCCTCCTTTCCCTCTGCCCAGGGTTGCTGTTTCCCCCTCTTCATTGGAATCCAGTGGTTTCCCTCTCCATGTTGCCTGAGCATTAGCACGGAGAACACAGAGGAAACAGGCTCCCTGCTGACACTGCCAGTGTCCAGCGCAAAGCCAGCTGGGAGAAGCAATTACAGGGAAAGTCTGGTTTAGCCCATATAACTCTTGGCTAGAGCATGCTCAGTTGGGTAGCGTATAATTCAGCAATAGGAATTATAATTGGCTGGAGCATGCTCAGTAAGCATGGAATCTTCAGAGACTTTAGCTGCTAAAATGAAAGTCACTCGTGAGCATGTGTGACCTGTGATCACTTGGACAAATCTAAGCAGATTTTCATTAGGATGGCAAAAGGCACAACATTTCCTCCCCCTCCCTTCCCTCCTCCTTTCCCCCCCACTCCACCACCCAACACCAAATTTGAAAGAGTGGGGTTGCTACAGCAGTTGAAAATATAGATCTCAATAATTTTTAATATGGCCAAAGCAACATATTCGTGGAAAGGATGGAACTTTTTGTGGTGAAATTTTCCAAAGTATTTAAAAAAAAATGAATCAGAGACAGATGCATGACATGGAAAATTTCAGCCAAATGTTTAAAATTTAGCAAAGTTATAAGCAACTGAAAATGTGGTCTTGTAATGGGAAGTATCAAGCAACCTTAACAATAGGTAAGGCTAAGTTTTAGTCATGGGTATTTTTAGTAAAAGTCATGGGCAGGTCACAGACAGTAAATAAAAATTCATGGCGTATCAGCTGTTCTTGACTTGCACTATATACTCCCCACTAAATGTTGGGTGCTCTGGGAGCAGGAAGTAATCCAGAGGGGCCGTGGGTTCTCAGGAGGAGTGGGCAAAGGTGTGTGACCCAGAAAATCTTGCAGGTGCTGAGGGGAGGCTAGGTGGTAGCATGTGGCTGGAAATCCTCCACTGTCACTGCTGCTGAATAGCAGAGGTGTGTGACTTCTACACAAGCCATGCAGGTCCCAGAAAGTCATGGAATTCATGACTTCCATGGTGTCAATGACAGACTTAGTCTTAATAATGGACCATGCTTACCATCTCACCTATGATGTATATCACTCTCTCTCACACACACACTCACTACAATTTAAAATCCTTTAAGATTATAAATGTAAGATTATTTTCTTTTATCAACTGAAAAGTTCAGTACTTATTTTAAAACATTCCCACCAAATATTCTAGCAAATATATATTTATATATAATGAAAAGCTATCATGAACAGCATCAAGGTAGTAAACTGGACTTTCAGAAGCAATGATATGCAGGTCAGCATTGCCATCAACTTTACACTCCTGCCCATGTGCCAAGGTAAATCTGAGAAGCCTGAGATTTCATGGTTTAAAAAAAGTAATAACTAAATACAGTGTATTAGACACCTCAGAATTTCCAGACTTTCATGTAAATTGTCTGGATACTACTGTGGTAGGATGCGTCTAGACTGGCAAGATTTTGTGCAAAAGCAGTTGCTTTTGCGCAAAAACTTGTCAGCTGTCTATACTGGCCGCTTGAATTTGCGCAAGAGCACTGACGTTCTAATGTAAGAATTCAGTGCTTCTTGCGCAAATACTTTGATACTCCCGCTCAGGGATAAGCCCTCTTGCACAAGAATACTTGCGCAAGAGGGCCAGTATAGACAGGCACCTTAATATTTTGCGCAAGAAAGCCCAATGGCTAAAATGGCCATTGGAGCTTTCTTGCGCAAAACCACGTCTATACTGGGCATGGATGCTTTTGTGGAAAAGCACTTTTTGCGCAAAAGCATTCATGCCAATCTAGACGCTCTTTTGCGGAAATACTTTTAACGGAAAAACTTTTCCATTAAAAGTATTTCCACAAAATCATGCCAGTCTAGACGCAGCCATTTTGTTATAGAATTCATTTTAGTTTTCCAGGAATATAAATGGTTGGCAACCTTTTTTGAGTAACTGCTGTGCTTTTGGAATGAAAGAAAATCTTCATTTAAAATGAGCTTTGTGTAGAAAAAAACTAAATGGTTGCACAATTTGAGAGTACATTAGCTCCTTATAGAATTATTCTTTTGAAGAAGGATTGATGAACTAACTGTAGATTGTATTATTTACATACAGTGCTTTTAATTAAGAAAGATTTATGTGACTCTGATCGTAGAAAAATAATAAAAAGTCATATATTTTCAACCTTTATAATGCAAAATATTTTCTGTGCAGTATTACCACATATACATACCATGAATCCAGAAAATAAATTCATTTAAATTATACATTTTCATGTAACTATTATATTTATCAAGTTCAGACCAGAAAATGTATCAAATGCTACATTACAATATTTCACATTGCCTATGCCTTCTTCGAATTTTAATCTGATTTTCTTTTTTGGTTGAAATTTCTATTGTAGTGCCATCAAGTGGCCAGAACTAGAATCGAAGTTTCCAATTTCACGGTTACAAACACTTTATTGTATGCTTGCTGCCCATTAAAATGTAATGTGTACTAGACATGAGAGGCAAAGCGATTATCAATTAATATTGCATTGATTGGACCTTGACTGTAAAAATGGCTGCCTTTGTGTAAAAGGAAAAGCATGTTACCAAGCTGTTTTGTAAGCATTCTGGGGAACTCTTAATATATGTATAATATTTACACCATAAAACAGATCTGGAATTTTTTCCAGCAGGTCTGGCTCAGATGATCCAGACCCATTTGGTGGACTATGACCCATTTGTTTTTTTCCTAGCAGGAACTTTGCCTCATTTTTATAGTAAAAGCTGCCTATATGATTTTTCTTTCCTTCTCCATGCTCTCCACCCCCCTCCCCATGTCTTTTCTACAATGTTATCATAGCTTTTCTATGGCGTAGCAGACAGGAAGTGTAATAAGAGTAACATTTTCCTGATTCAACCACCTGTGGTTTTCAACCTATTTACCATTGTGGACTACATATGCAGCCCACCTGTGTGACCCTGAGACTGTCACATGGCCTACAGCTGTGTGCTGATTGGGTACCAGATTGAGAACCACTGAATCAGTCCCTGAAGGACAGAGACACTCATGAATCTGTCTTCTCTGTAAAACACTGGATTTGCTGTTCAGAAAAGGACTGAACTATGTGACTGAACCTTTCTTCAGGTGATTAATTGGTTGCTCATGTCATCATGTACTACATTAGAAATGTGCAAAACTGGGAATGGATATAGTTTTCAAAAACCTCATCACTTACTGTTTTATTTTGCAAAATCAAAACTTGTCCTATTTTATCAGAACTACCAAGTCTAGAAGTTGATGCACTGCATAAATGGTTCCAGTTGTGGCCCATTTCCAGGTATATGTAGTGTGAAAAATAAACCATATGAATCTAATTAGACCAATGGGGAAATCCTACCTGATGACTTATTAGTAAATGTAAGTGTTCACAACATTGTTTTGTTTTACTACTTTGATAATTTTGAGCTGTATTGAAATTTCTGGTAGTAAAACAAAGAACTGGCTTTTAACAATGAGCTGTTACAGGAGTGTTGGGACATTTTTATAGTAAGGTGCTGCTGATGGGAAACCATGCATTTGTTGTTTGTTATTGCTTCAAGCCAGTTGCTGCATCCCTAACACCCCAAGTCCCAACACCACTCAACTGTTTTGTCTATCAGCTTATTACTATGTCAACGGTATTAGCTGTTTATCTTTGGGAAATCAACTTGCTTTTACTTTTATAGCGGTGTAAGAAAACAATGCACTTTTCAGGAAACCATTGCACACGTACACTACTTTGGCGCTCTGTGCATTTGACATGTATATGCTTGTCCAAAACTGGAACGTGCTGCGCTCTTTGCACTGGGGTTTTAACATGCCTGTTGGTTCACACTCAGCGCAGAGGTTACCTCCGTGTGAAATATCCCCCTTTGCAAGTCGATCTGTAATTAAACTTTCGGGCAGAACAGGTTTCCTGCAGAGAAATGTGTCGGGTTTTGACTTTTGCCGCCTCTCCATTGGAGCTGGGTTTCTTTTTCATGCCTGTTCAAGTGCAACAAGAACGGGGAGGCTCCAAACCGGCTGCTTTTTAATTCACTCTGGACTGCTGCTCGCCTCGTTTCCTTTTAGCAAAACGTGCTAACAGCGAGGGGGCGCCGTGAACTCTGGCCACCCGGAATGACGCTGCTCCGGGGCAGGGACTAAGGGCGAGGGCCCGAGCCTGCCTTCTTGTGCCTCCCCCCCCATGTCCATTTGAATTTAGGGACTGCAGCCCCGGTTCAAACGGGGGAAGAAGCTCATTTCTGGGGGCCCTGTGCGGGGGTTTTGTTCTGTAGGGCGCCCACCCCACCGGGGCACGTGCCCCAAGCCAGGCGAGCCCTGCCCGGCTGCAGCCCCCTGCCGTGAGTCCACAGCCGGCGCTGGCCCGGCAGGGCGCGGCTTGCTACCGAGGAGCCCCAGCCCAGCCGCGCCCCGCGTCCCTAGCAACAGCCTCCGCCTCCTGCCAGCGGGCTCGTCGCACCAGCCTGCGCTTGCGGCGGCAGCGGGGCTCCCCTGGCCTGCGCCCCGGCTCTGCAGGCTCTAGGGGAGGCGGGCAGGTAGGGGCTGGACGCTCCGGGCGGGGGCTTGTGCGGGCGAAGCCTCGCAGCGGCTGAGGTGTTTCCCTGGGGCCGAGCCACCTCCCCGCGCCCGGTCGCAAGCATCTGCTTGGATCCCGGCTGCCCCGAATGTCCCCCGAGACCCTGCGCTGCAGGGCAACCCGCTCCTTCCTCTCCCTAGCCCAGGGGCCCCCTGCCTTGCTCCCCGCCTTGCTCCCCGCCTTCCTCCCAGGGCTGCCCACAGGCGCCTTTATCCGAGCCTGGGTGGGTCTGGTTGGTTTCCCTAGTCCAGAGATGGGAGGGGGGGAGGTGTGCGACTTGGCAATCAAGGCAGGAATGAGATTCTACCCCAGCCCTCTTGCCAGTCATATAGTTTGGGGTGACATTTTGTTTATTTTGTTTGGCAGCTTAAAGACGAACACATTTATGTGGGCATAAGCCTTCCTGGGGAAAAACACTTGGTCAAACACCTGGGCTATGTCTACACTGGTGGCTTCTTGTGTGAGTAATATGCAAATGAGGCTATGCAAATGAGACTAAACGAGGAATATCACCAAGCCGCATTTGCATACCTAAGGAGACACCATTTTTTTCAGAAGAGGCTCTTGCGCAAGAAGGAGCGCCTACACTGCCCCTTCTTGCACAGGAAAAACCCTCTTGAGTAATGCCGTTCTTCCTGAAAAGTAATAGGGCTAAGTCTAGACTGGCATGATTTTCCGCAAATGCTTTTAATGGAAAAGTTTTCCGTTAAAAGCATTTGCGGAAAAGATCGTCTAGATTGGCACGGACGCTTTTCAACAAAAGCACTTTTTGCAGAAAAGCATCTGTGCCAATCTAGACGCGGTTTTGTGCAAGAAAGCCCCGATAGCCATTTTCGCCATCGGGGCTTTTTTGCGCAAAACAATACCGTGTTGTCTACACTGGCCCTCTTGCGCAAAAGCATTTGTGCAAGAGGGCTTTTGCCCTAATGGGAGCAGCATAGCATTTCCGCAAGAAGCACTGATTTCAGACAGTAGGAAGTCAGTGTTCTTGCGGAAATTCAAGCGGCCAGTGTAGACAGCTGGCAAGTTTTTCTGCAAAAGCACGTGCTTTTGCGGAAAATCTTGCCAGTCTAGAAGCAGCCATAGGTGTAATGGCATTGCGCAAGAGGGTTTTTCTTGCGCAAGAAGGGGCAGTGTAGATGCTCCTTCTTGCGCAAGAGCCTCTTCTGAAAAAAATGGTGGCTCATTAGGTATGCAAATGAGGCTCTGCGATATTCCACACTTAGCCTCATTTGCATATTACTCGCGCAAGAAGCCATGAGTGTAGACATAGCCCTGGAGTGGAAATCACCAAGGTAGGATATGTGTATGTGTACTAGCATATCAAAAGAAGGGTGTCACTTATCGAGTGTAGGACCAATTTTAAGGAGGCCCATTCAATTAGGCTATGTCTAGACTGCAGGCTTCTTTCGAAAGAGGCTCTTTCGAAAGCATCTTTCGAAAGAGCCTCTTTCGAAAGATCGCGTCTAGACTGCAGGTGGATCGTTCGAAAGAGCAATCCGCTTTTTCAAAAGAGAGCACCCAGCGAGTCTGGATGCTCTCTTTCGAGGAAGCCCTATTTACATTGAAGAACGCCTTCTTTCGAAAGAGGAACTTTCGAAAGAAGGCGTTCTTCCTCGTGAAACGAGGTTTACCGCCATCGAAAGAAAAGCCGCATTCTTTCGAAATTATTTCGAAAGAACGCGGCTTGAGTCTGGACTCGGGAAGTTTTTTCGGGAAAAGGCTACTTTTCCCGAAAAAAACCCTGAGTCTGGACACAGCCTCAGGGTTGATGTCACTTGCTCCCAGTAATTGAAGGGGAGGTGTGAATACCAAAAGAGAGGGGAAATTGCCTTTGTAGTGAGAGAACCAAAGTCCTTACTCAGTCCTAATTTGATCATGTTAAATTTACAAATGAATCCTAGCTCTGCTTTTTCTCTTTTTTTAGTCTGGTTTTGAAGGAGTTTTTTTTATACAGGGATGGTTACTTTTAAATCAGTAACTGAGTGTCCAGAGAGGTTAAAGTATTTTCCTGCTGGTTTTTGTATGTTACCTTTCTTGATGTCTGGTTTGTGTCCATTTAACCTTTGGTGCAGAGATTGTCCAATGTGACCATTACTTATGGAAAGTGGCATTGCTGACAACATGATGGCCTATAGCATGTTAGTAGAGGTGCAGGTGGATGTGCTCCTAATGGTGTGGCTGATGTGGTTAGGTCCTATGATGTTGTTGCGTGCTGTGTCAGCTTCCTTCTGGGGCCAAAGGAGTATGCCTCTCCCAGCTGATACATACTTACACAACAACCCTTCTGAATTTTGTTTTATGTTACAGGAGAGTGGGAATGGACAATAGATAGACTGCTAGTTGTACTCCATGCCAAGCATGTCTTCAGTCAGGAATGTACCTTCTGGGGCTGCAGCCCACACTGAGACCATTGTTAAAATAATTGGGAGCAAGTACGTCCGGTACACAGTAGAAAAACCAATAATGTAAGTACGGGGCTTGAAGACCTCTACCGTGTATCAATATAATGATTTGTTTTTTCAGGAACCATCAATGAGGGACTTTGAAATTCTGGGTAGGTTTAAGACCACAATAAAAATAAAATCAAGACCCCAAATTCTAACTTATAAGTACTTAGGGCCAAGATTTTTAACAGGGGGTGTGATACGTTAGGTACTTACACGTGAGTTTATGAGCCTAAGTAAGCAGCCTTATGCAGATGTCATTACATTCCAAGGAGCTATTGGGTATTCTGGGTATTTAAAAATCAGGTGCCTTGCATGCCAAACTGTGCTTCAGATTATCGAAAGAGCTCCATTAAAAATGAGGTTTTCAGAAGAATTCAGCATCCATCAGCTTCCACTGAAACCACCAGGAGCTGCCAAAAGCTGGGGTATTGTTAAGGAGCTAGCCACTTAATTTAGCAACCTAATGTGCTCTGAAAACCTGGCCTGTAGGAGTCGCAAAAATGCCCAAGAGATGTGGCAACCCAGGGCAACATTTTCAGAAGCACTAAGGGTATGTCTACACTACCACCCTAGTTCGAACTAGGGTGGTAATGTAGGCAACTGGAGTTGCAAATAAAGCCCGGGATTTGAATTTCCCGGGCTTCATTTGCATAAAGCCGGGCGCCGCCATTTTTAAATGTCCGCTAGTGCGGACTCCGTGCCGCGCGGCTACACGCGGCACGGACTAGGTAGTTCGGACTAGGCTTCCTAGTCCGAACTACCGTTACTCCTTGTTTCACGGACTCTTTTTAAATACCAAATCCTAGATTTCTCTTTGTGAACTAGATTGGAAAATGTGAGCACCTTGACATTTATAAAAATTAATGACTTTCTACTGGTTCTTCTCATCTAGGTTATAGTATATCACATGTAGTAATTTGATGGTGGTGTTTAGTTAATTTGTTTATGGTATGTAAAAAAGAAGGGTATTAATAATAGATTGTCAATGGTAAGAATTTTCCATGAGTGTTGCCTTTCTTCCTTTGCTGTAAGGTCTGGTCTTCACAAAGAAAATGCAGAATTTCAGTGGTCTGACTGCCAATTCAGCTTTAGTTAAAATACATTTGTTGATCTCACCCAGTCAATAGTGAAGAGGAGTTGCATCTTCTAAGACGTTACAGTAGGGTATCATAAGAAATTACCTGACTTACACAGGAAACCTAGCTCGATAATTACTAATAGTATCCATCCAGGTGTTGACATTCCAGTCTAACATCTGTGAAAAAGTGAGGGAAACTGTAAATTATAAACTCAGTGGACCCTTAACCAAAGATCCCTTTTATATTCTAGAATACCCATCACCGAGTGTATTTAGGTAACCTTTCGGTCAGTGATCCCTGGGAGCTGAGCGCTTGGGCAGCCACCCAGGAGAGATTATAATGCCAGCCAGATGATTAGCAGAGCACCCAGAGTGCTCACAACCGGCAGCATGTGTTTCTACTGGTGGTACACATCTGCACCTGCCTTGGTTCACATAACAGAGTTTATTCTACACACGGATGGAAGAAATTAGAAGGAACATTGCTCTAGGTGCCTTCTGTGTGAAATAAAAAACTTTCCTAGAACAGAATAATACCACTCCTGTTAGGTCAATGTTTCAGAGACTATTCACTAGAACTGGAGATGTACTTGTCCCATGCTGTTGTAAATGCTCATTTGGTTCATCACGCCTAATGTTGAATCCTAAAGCCACAACAATTGAAGTTTTCTAATGTCTTCTCCTCTACAAGTGATACAGGAGTAACTTGATGAAATTCTCAAGCCTACTACACAGGAGGACAGCCTAGATGATCTAGTGGTCTCATCTGGCCTTAAAAGATATGAATTTAGATTCCACTGATAATATCTGTGGGCTTCAATCCAAGCAGCAAACTTTCTAAGAATGGAATATTGTACATGAATGTCTAATCTAAATGCAAATGGAATATATATTTGCATAAGGCTATATCTCTGCTCCTGTTTTTCTCAGCAAGGCAAAGGAGGGCATGAAAGTGGAAACTCAGTCTGCACTCCAGAAATTGCCCGCTTGTAATACAAGACAGACACATGGAAATTCTCCAGGTCTCAATAACCCTCTTTATCAACAAATCAATTATGACCGAGCTTATGAAAGACGGAACACAGACAAACAAGATGAACACGAGCCTAAACAAGCGCAAACAAGCAATAGCAGATTTTTGGATGGCAAAGTGAGTTGCTATACTGTCTGTAGCTGCAGCATTTTGAATGGTACAATCAGTTTCAGGGAAGATCCATGGGTAATATTTAATATTGAAATAACCAGATCTCTTTGCAATAATATAAATATTATGTGCACTAAGAACCTAGTAATGCAATCCTTATGTTTGTGAGCACTTAGTCAAATAGTTGCGTAGAAGCTAAGTCGAATAAGAATTTTACACTCAGGTCCTTTGTAACAGGAGGACTTAAAAAAGGTATTGTTGTTTATTAAGCTGCACTATGTTCCATTAAATAAATAAGCAGAGTTGTACCTGTTCCACTGATAGATACATTGGTTCATTGAAGTTTGAACAAGAGTTGGGCAAAATTTTGTGTCCAAAACGTTTTTCAGACAAAAAAAAAAAAAAAAAAAAAAAAGATTTAGTGAAACTAATGTTTTTGCCAATGTTGGTTTTGCCATATTTTTTGTGTTGGAAACCCTATCTCTGCCCCTCAAAAAATCAAGCTGCTTCTGTTTTTCAGTTCTAAATTCTTTTCTTTTCTTTTTTTGAAGTTTTCTTCAATTTTATTTTTTAAATTTATTGTTGATTTGAAACATTTTTGGGGCATCAAACATATTTTGTTTGACCAGAAATGATTTTTTTTAAAATTGAGGCTAGCCAGTGAGCCAAAAAATCCATTTTCTGCCCCGTTGTAGCTGGACCCTAAATATTTAGAAGTGTTTAGTAATTTTGGGTACCTCCTTTTGTAGGTGCACAGCTTGGGATGCTATGCACCTCCAACTCAAACTGAGTCATTCTAGAGGTTGTTCTTAATGAGGTATGGCTATAAAAATGTAGACTATGCCCCAAACAGGGCATGGTTCATAGTCACATTATCCTGAGGGGAACTGGTCCTTTTTTGAGTGCTGCCTTCTTGCTCAAAAGAAATCACTCACTGGATTCCTTTACTAAATTTCCCATTCTCCCTACTCTTTTGCTCTCCTTTGATTTGCTGTGTTGTTTGCCAAATACCTAACAATGCTCTACATTGTTCCATGTACAACTCTGCAGTCTTTGTACAGCTTGCCCGCCATCCCTCGGAGTTTCATAAATAAACCACTTTAGCCCTTGTTGTAGAAGACTGATATTTGGGACATTATGCCCTTGTTTGGGACCTAATGTATTTTAGGAGAGTAGGAATGCAGTGCTAATGGAGGATGGCCATATGTGTGGTAGTTAGAAGGAAGAGTAATATTTGGGGATGATCAGTGCTGAAAGTAGCTAATCATTTGTTTGTTTTAAACCTATTGCAAAAGGCAGCACCTGGCCTTTGTTTCTTTCCACATCAGGATAGGGTTACACTTCAGCAGAGGAATAAAGGAAAGACTTGTTACCAGTTCAGATATTTGTGAAATGAACTGATCATAGGCGTGCGCATGGGATGTGCCGGGTGTGCCAGGGCACACCCTAATGTTTCAAAGGGCCGCCCTGGTGTGCTGGGGAATGGACGCTGCGCAGGGTTTGCCACGCATGCGTGGCTAAAACCGGCGGGTCTTAGGACCTCGCGGAAACCGGTGGCAGGGAGCAGAATCGTCACCCCGCCTCCCCAACAAGCGAGGTAAGTTTAAACCCTAGGCGGGAAGGTGGGGGGTATGCCCGCCCCTGGGCAGGAGATGGGAGCAGCACAGCTATGCCGGGGGTTGGCTCGGCTCAGGAGCAGCACAGCTGAGGTGTGTGTGTTGGGTTGGGGCAGCGCGGCTGGGGTCCGGGCAGGGGGGGGCCGGGGTCTGGGGTAATGCAGCTGGCCCGGCCTGGCCCGGCCCGGGGGTCGGGGGCAGCGAAGCTGGGTCGGGGCAATGAGGCTGGCCTGGGGAGGGTAGGGTAGGGTCGGGGGCAGCGCGACTGGTCCAGGGAGGGGGGAAGCACAGCTGGCCCCCGCCCCCCAGAGCTGCTTCCCATCCTCCCTTCCTCCTAGACCCCCCTCTTTCTTCCTGCCAATCCCATGTTCCTCTACCCCGCACCCCAGTTCTGCTTCCTGCACCTCCTTCCTCCCGGCCAGCCCTGCGGCCCCTGACCCCCCGCCAGCTCTGCTTCCTGCTCCCCCTTCCTCCTGGCCAGCCCCCCCCCCCACTAGAGGCTCCCAGTGCCGATTTTGCCCCACCTTCCAGTCATTTCCCCCGCCACCACCAGGCTTCAGTCTGGTGCCCAGCCGGAAAACCAGGAAATACCAGACGTTGCATGTGTCCGGTATTTTCTGGATTTTTTTTACCAGACAGAGGGCCCAAAAACTAGACTGTCCAGTAGAAAACCGGACACCTGACAACCCTATGAGTTGGACCTGGTACAGGCACCAAGTGATGGGGAAACTGCCAGAACTTTGGGATCCAGAGACTGTGGGGTGGGGTTTGTGGCCCAAAAGGGGGCTGAGAAACCTGAGGATATGTCTAGACTACAGGCTTCTGTCGACAGAAGTTTTGTCGACAGATACTGTCGACAAAACTTCTGTCGACAAAGAGCGTCTAGACTACATTGAGTTCTGTCGACAAAGCAAGCTGCTTTGTCGACATGGTAGTGTAGACGCAAAGGACAGTTTACATGCAATAACACCTTCTGTCGACAGAAACTCTGTCGACAGAAGGCGTTATGCCTCGTAAAATGAGGTTTACCAGCGTCGACAAAACTGCTGAGTTCTGTCGACGTTATGTCGACAGAACTCAGCAGTAGTGTGGATGCAGGTATAGTTTTGTCAACAAAAGTCCACTTTTGTCGACAAAACCCTGTAGTCTAGACACACCCTGTAAGAGACAGAGTAGGGGGAGCACCAGAAGGGTGACAGTCAGGGCGACCCTAGAACTCTGTTACAGACCAGCTGGCTGGAGGAGGAGGGAAGAATAGGGGGAAAGGGTCAGAGAGGAAGAAGCTTATGCTGAGGGGAGGGGGGCAGGTCAGGAGAAGAAACGAGAAGGCACCAAGGGACAGAGTGGAGGAGAGAGACAAATGCCAGGGGGCCAAGTGGAGACAATGAGGAAAAGGGCAGGAGGGGAAGTGTCAGTGAGAGGGGGGACAGGATGGTGCTAGGAGAGGAGAGGGGAAGGGCTTTGGGGGGCTATATGGGAGAAGGGGAAGTGCTGGGAGAAGGCTTGAAAGAAGGGGTGGGCATGAGGAAGGCAGGGATGGAGCAAGGCATGTGTAAGGGCACATGGGAATGGGGGCAGACGGTGGTGAGGGGATGAGCATCAGGGAAAAAAAGGGCAAAGGGGGTAGGGGCAGTGAGGGAAGGGGGAGGCACCAGGAGGGTGCAGGGATAAGGGAAGGTGCAGGTGCCAGGAGATTCTGGGGGTGAAGCAGAAGGGAAGACACCTGCAGGGGAGGGACCAGCACCAGTGGAGAGAGGCAGGGCAGGTGTGTAGATGGAGGTGTTAGGAAAGGGGATGAGGAGGGGTAGCTCACATGATCAGAGTGGGGCTACTGGAGGAGTGGTTACAAGGGGGGAGAGAAGGGCTGGTGGAGGGGGGCAGGTCTCAGGAAGGCTGAGAGCAGTGAGAAGGGCAGGAGTCCAGACAGCAGAGGTGGGTGAGGGGTTGGGGCCGGGGGCAGCAGGCACCAGGGGAGCTGATGGAGCAAGGGGAGGAGATATGGTAGCAGAGGGAAAGGGTAGATAGGGTATGTCTACACTACAGCGCTAATTCGAACTAACTTAGTTCGAATTAGTTAATTCGAACTAAGCTAATTTGAACTAACGGATCCAGACTAAAAAACTAGTTTGAATTAGCATTTTGCTAATTCGAACTAGCATGTCCACATTAAGTGGACCCTGAACCGGGGTTAAGGATGGCTGGAAGCAGTGCCGGCAGGGCATCAGATGAGGACTTAGAGCGTGGAGCTGCTGTCTCAGGCTAGCCAAGGGCTGTGCTTAAAGGGACCCGACCCCCACCCCGGACAGACAGTTCTCAGGGGTGCCCCGCTTGCAAAGCAGTCCTGTCTTGGAGTGCCCCGAGTGCCCACACTGGGCACATCACAGCACTCGGCCATCAGCCCGGCTGCACTTGCCGCAGGCTGCCATCTGGGGAGAGGGGGCAATTGGGGGGCTGCAGGAGAGCTTCCACCCCCAGAAGCCCGCAGAGCCAGCCCAGTCCTCCCCATCGGGGGCTCGTACCCCATTCCTCCCTCACCTCCTTCCAGTTACCCTTCTCTAGCCCCCCTTCCTGATGTAAAAAATAAAGAAAACGTGTGGTCAAAAATAGAATCTCTCTTTATTGAACAAAACCCGGGGAGACTGGGAAAAGGAGGTGGGAGAGGGGAAGAGAGAGGATGGGAGAGGGGAGGGCAACTAAAATGATCAGAGGTTTGGAACAGGTCCCATAAGAAGAGAGGCTAAAGAGACTGGGACTTTTCAGTTTAGAAAAGAGGAGACTGAAGGGGGATAGGCTAGAGGTCTATAAAAGCATGACTGGGGTGGAGAGGGTGCATCAAGAAAAGTTCTTCATTAGTTCCCATAATAGAAGGACTAGAGGACACCAAAGGAAAGGAATGGGTAGCAGGCTTCAAACTAGTAACAGAAAGTTGTTCTTCCCAAAGCAAAGAGTCAACCTGTGGAACTCATTGCTGCAGGAGGCTGTGAAGGCTAGAACTAGAACAGAGTTTAAAGAGAAGTGAGATAAAGTGATGGAGGTTCGGTCCATGGAGTGGTATTAGCCAGGGGGTAGGAGTGGTGTCCCTGCCCAAAGTTTGTGGAAGGCTGGAGAGGGATGGCTCGAGACAAATGGCTTGGTCACTGTCTTCGGTCCATCCCCTCCAGGGTCCCTAGGGTTGGCCGCTGTCCCTAGGCTTAGTCCTCGTACAATGAGGTTTACCTAGTTCGAACTAAGCGCTCCGCTAGGTTTACCTAGTTCGAATTAAGTTTGAACTAGCGGAGCGCTAGTGTAGCGCCTATCAAAGTTAATTCGAACTAACGTCCGTTAGTTCGAATTAACTTTGTAGTGTAGACATGCCCATACTTATTAATAACTTGGGTGCCACAGTGGCACATCCAAACAAGCCACAAACTCAGTACTGGTGCACAACACAAAATTTATTGTGTTCATGGGAGGAAACACTTAGAGGAGACACTTCCCCCAGCCTCTCCACCCCCCAAGTTAATGTCACACACATTGGATTAAATGAATTGCAGGATAGTTGCATGGGCGGGGGTTGTTGGTGAGGGCCAAACTAATCCCTATTGGTAAGAGGATGGTGGGAAAAGTCTTTTGGGGGGGTGGTCACATGACACCTTTTATTTCTGGTCATATGTCCATATTGCCCCAGAGGCGTGGCTAATGGGAGTCAAACAATACATTTTTAAAAAATTCTTTGGGTGCACACCCTAATGAAATGTGCTGCTCATGCCTATGGAACTGATTAATTTATTCCAGCTTGCTTTTAGAAATGTTGGGCTTTAATTAATTTCTAGCTGGAAATAATGTGCAATGTCAACTTTAATCTCTAAGGGTATGTCTACACTACCCCGCTAGTTCGAACTAGCGGGGTAATGTAGGCATACCGCACTTGCAAATGAAGCCCGGGATTTGAATTTCCCGGGCTTCATTTGCATAAACCGGGCGCCGCCATTTTTAAATCCCGGCTAGTTCGAACCCCGTGCCGCGCGGCTACACGCGGCACGGAGTAGCTAGTTCCGATTAGGCTTCCTAATCCCCATTCCTAATCCCCATTCCATGAGGAGTACAGCTAGTTCGGATTAGGAAGCCTAATCGGAACTAGCTACTCAGTGCCGTGTGTAGCCGCGCGGCACGGGGTTCGAACTAGCCGGGATTTAAAAATGGCGGCGCCCGGTTTATGCAAATGAAGCCCGGGAAATTCAAATCCCGGGCTTCATTTGCAAGTGCGGTATGCCTACATTACCCTCCTAGTTCGAATTAGGAGGGTAGTGTAGACATACCCTAATGCAGGAAGGCATTTCTAATAAGTGTGAAATACTAAACTATGAGACTTTTTAGTGGCAGGTTTAGGAAGTTGAATGCATTCTATTATTGTAACAAACTGGCTAGTGTGTGAGCACCGTGCCTTCTACAAGGTAGAATTAGAACAGTACATTTATGAGCTATCATACCAGCAGCGGATGGAGAGTTTCCTTCATCTTGAGCGAAAGGGGACAGTTTTACAGCTGGAGGAGCTAATTATACTAATAAAATGAGGTCTAATTTAATAG
The DNA here is from genome assembly GCF_052426305.1 of Pelodiscus sinensis. NCBI lineage: Eukaryota > Metazoa > Chordata > Testudines > Trionychidae > Pelodiscus > Pelodiscus sinensis. The sequence continues at coordinate 17,092,705 of NC_143060.1, read as the reverse complement.
CTGTTCCAGTTAAATATGTCTTCAGGGTATATCATTATTGGAGTTTAAACATTTGCTTTCTAAAAAGGAATGAACCATATATTTTGTATGTCAATATTTGTACTCTGTGTGTGTTTCGTTTAAAACAAGGCCACTTATTTTTCTTTGATTGCCTTATAACTAATTCTGTGTTTATTCTTCGAGGGTTTAAAGCCACCAAATATTCACTGTGTGTCTGTCCCGTCGGGAGATCAGTCCTTGTCCTACATTCATGCCCGCCAAAAGCCATCGCTTAGAACTTGGTCTTTAGGACAACATCTAGGACATCACCAGGTAAATGTAGTTAAATATTGCCATAACGGGTCATCTGTTAAATATTTTCAGTGACTGTTTGGTTCACTGTTGGCTTTCTAATGATGGGCTTAGTCCTCAACTAGACCAAGTTCACCAGGTGAGGGGAAAGAGAAGGAACGGAGCCAGGGGAAGGGTGGTTCTCAGTCACCTTTTTATCTCTCTGATTCTGAGCCAGCCAAAACTGCCTGTGGTGTAACTGAGAGCAGCTTCAGGGCTACTCTAAATTACATCCGCAACAGCTGAGGATCTGGCAAACCACCACAGGCGCTCATCCACCCACGTCTTACTCTACCATGCCTCCTTATGCTGAAAAGAGAAACTGCAACTTTGCTTGCTTTGTGCAACCCAAGGATTCCTCTGTGGCAAATGGAAGCCTCAGCTGCCTATGTAGGGCAGCTTTATCCCTGTGGCGCAGCTTTTGTAGCATGCAGCCAGAGTGCTGAGGACTGACCTGGCTGTTTTACTCAGCGCAGCCATTGTAATGATGTTGTAAAGAAATCTCCATTCAACCCTCTGCTCTACCATTCTTCAGTGGAGTCACTGTATGCTATATAACCAGATGTTTCTTTTCTAAATGATTTCCAGCAGACTATATGCCAAGGGCCAACCGAGTCACCTGAGGAGGAAGATTCTCTCCTGACTCTTGTCAGAAAGGAACTCAGGCAGGGTCCTTTCAGGTTAGCCGAGTTAGAAGAGCTGCAGAGAGAGCTCAAGACTGTGGACCCCTTCTCAGCATTTCTTTCTCAGTCACAGCTGAGCGCCCTCCTTCTGAAGCATGAAGTCCCTCTACAATTACCAACTGTCAAGCTCCTCTTTCAGAGGTTTTCTAAGTCAAGTGACTCTAAATGGGTATGTTCATCAGAATGTCTTAACTGTGGAAAAAATCAATTAGTCTTTGTTCTATTTACTTGACTTGCATAAGTTGGATAAGTTAAAAAAACTACAGCGAGGTTAATAGGTAGCAACTTTCTTAGCTAAGAAGTGCTTATATGTTAGGCTTTATTTTCTACTTGGGGATTAGTCAGCATTAAAGCAAATGTGGTTGGAATGATCTCCACATTTTAGGCATTCACTGTCTTCTAACATGCTCTGGTGTGGCTACCATTTTTTATGACAGTAACTGACAGTGGAAAGGAACTTGGACTAGGCTAGCCATTTTGCTTATGTGCCCCTGCCCATAGTGATTGGCAGACATAATCAAATGGGATTTTTGGAATCATTCAGCATCATCCTAATTCGGAAGTTTTACCCTTGAGTGGAAAGGGAGCCAAGTTAGACCAACCCTGGTCTTTTGTAAATTGCACCCATTAGCTCCAACAATCGGCTAATTGAGATTCTTCTTCAGTTCAGGTAGTAAACACCTGGGCTAGGTCTACACTGGCCCCTTCTTCGGAAGGGGCATGCTAATTTTGAAAGTGGGAATAGGGAAATCCACGGGGGATTTAAATATCCCCCGCGGGATTTAAATAAACATGTCCGACGCTTTTTTTCCAGCTTGGGGAAAAGCCGGAAAAAAGCGTCTAGACTGGCCCGATCCTCCAGAATAAAGCCCTATTCCGGAGGATCTCTTTGAAGTAGGAATAAGAGATCCTCCGGAATAGGGCTTTATTCTGGAGGATCGGGCCAGTCTAGACGCTTTTTTCCGACTTTTCCCCAAACCGGGAAAAAAGCGGCGGACATGTTTATTTAAATCCCGCGGAGGATATTTAAATCCCCTGCGGATTTCCCTATTCCCACTTTCAAAATTAGCATGCCCCTTCCGAAGAAGGGGCCAGTGTAGACATAGCCCTGTATTTTTTCAGGGAATGAGCCTGAGATTCCTCTGCCTTGCACCCTATTTGCTAAGTATTATTATGCCACTTCCAGTGGTACTGGCATAATTTTTATAATTTGGGTACTGAAGGTAGAAACCATGTATTTGGGTTGTTATTACCAATGGTCCCCATGTATGGATTTTTTCCATCCATGTGCAGAATAATGTTTTATGTGCACCAAGACACATGTGAATGTGCACCACTAATAGAAACCAAAACCTAGCTGTGGGTGTTCTGCTAATCATCTGGGTAGCACTGGAGTCTCTCTTTAGTGGCCACACAAGTGCACAGCTTACCGGGAACGCTGATTATTACTACTTTAATTCGAGAGGTGCAGCAGCATCATAGTTCCAACATCTATGATCACATCAGCATAGCCCACTCTGTCACACCAGTGGTAGCATTTACAACCTATTTTGCCCCCTTTCACATTTGCTCCAACAGGATTTGCTCTGCAGTTTTAATAATAGCACTTCCTACATAACAATTGGCAGGAAGACAGGCTGTGTGAATGCTCATCCAGTGTATGGTGCAATGAGTATTGTGTCTTCTTAGGGGTTATCATGGCTCCTTCCCCACTTTGGCATGATAAATGCAGAAGTGGGGGCCAGCAAGTGTACCCAAAAACCTTATTTACCAGGCTTTGGTATAAAACTTCCCCAAAAATCTTAAAATCCTAGATTTTGGGAATAAAACTTCCACTGCCACCACCCAAATATTAATAAGGAAATCAGGGCACACAATTAACCAATCCAAGGATAATAAAAAGAAAAGAGAAAGAACTTCTGTTAATACAACAATATTCCTGTTGCAAGCATAATAACTAGATGGAAGATTAACAAATAATATACTCATGGAGAAACTCCATGGGCCTAGAACTTAGTTACAAAGAAAATCCAAAACATTGTTTAAGTGTGGACAGACAGCAGATTCCATACCCAAACCATAAAACAAGAAAAACCTAATGGATTTATCTACACTTTACCCTACTTACAGAAAGTGAAGCATTGTTTCTTGAGGAGAGAGGCATTTCTGTCTGCCCCTCTCTGTAGCTGCAGAGGAACTCTCAGAGGGTATGTCTACACTACAGCACTAATTCGAACTAACTTAATTCGAATTAGTTAATTCGAACTAGTGCATCTAGACCTAAAAACTAGTTCTAATTAGTGTTTTGCTAATTCAAACTAGCATGTCCACATTGAGTGGACCCTGAACCGAGGTTAAGGATGGCCGGAACCAGTGCCACCAGGGCATCAGGTTAGGACTTAGAGCGTGGAGCTGCTCTCTCAGGCTAGCCGAGGGTTGTGCTTAAAGAGACCAGACCCTCACCCTGGACAGACAGTTCTCAGGGTTCCCCGCTTGCTTGTCTACCTCGATGAGGGACAGCAAAGCAGTCCTGACTTGGAGTGCCCTGAGTGCCCACACTCAGCACATCACAGCACTCGGCTATCAGCCCAGCTGCACTTGCCGCAGACTTCAATCTGGGGGGGTTAATTGGGGGGCTGCAGGAGAGCTTCCACCCCGAGGAGCCCGCAGAGCCACCCCAGTCCTCCCCATCGGGGGCTCGTACCCCATTCCTCCCTCACCTCCTTCCACTTACCCCCCTAGCCCCTCTTCCTGATGTACAAAATAAAGGACACGTGTGTTCAAAAATAGAAACTCTCTTTATTTAACAAAACTGGGGGCAGGGAGGGGGGATTAGCCTCTGGGGAGACTGGGAAAAGGAGGTGGGAGAGGAGAAGAGAGAGGGTGGGAGAGGGGAGGGGGAAACCTGGGAGGAGGGAGCTGGAAGGGGGAAGCCAGGGGAAGAAGGAGGAGGGGAAGTATCAAACTATGGTACGCCATATCTTCAGTACTGTGTACAGATGTGATCTCCTCACCCCAGAAAAGATGTTTTGGCCTTGGAAAGGGTTCCGAAAAGGGCAACTAAAATGATTAGGGGTTTGGAACACGTCCCATATGAAGAGAGGCTAAAGAGACTGGGACTTTTCAGCTTAGAAAAGAGGAGACTGAGGGGGGATATGATAGAGGTCTATAAAAGCATGAGTGGTGTGGAGAGGGTGCATAAAGAAAAGTTCTTCATTAGTTCCCATAATATAAGGATTAGAGGACACCAAATGAAATGAATGGGTAGCAGGCTTCAAACTAATAACAGAAAGTTCTTCTTCACAAAGCAAATAGTCAATCTGTGGAACTCGTTCCTGCAGGAGGCTGTGAAGGCTAGAACTATAACAGAGATTAAAGAGAAGTTAGATAAAATCATGGAGGTTGGGTCCATGGAGTGCTATTAGCCAGGGGGTAGGAATGGTGTCCCTGGCCTCTGTTTGTGGAAGGCTGGAGATGGATGGCACGAGACAAATGGCTTGGTCATTGTCTTCGGTCCATCCCCTCCGGGGTAGCTGGTGTTGGCCGCTGTCGGCAGGCAGGCTACTGGGCTGGATGGATCTTTGGTCTGACCCAGTACGGCCATTCTTATGTTCTTATGTTCTAAGCTCAGGGCTCAGGGTTGGGGGTCTCACTGGACCACCTTGATTTTCATGCAAACCTGCTCCTGGGTTCGCATGTGGCCTTTAGTGGCCAGGCTGGCAGCTATCCTGCCTAGACGGCTGCTTTCCTGTGCCTAGTGCGGAGATTATGGACGTTGGAGGCCTCCCCTCCAAACCAGGATGAAGTCCACGATCTCCGCACTAGACCAGGCGGGCACCCACCTCTTGCAGCCCCGAGTAAGCTCCTGGGAGCCGTCAGCCTGGTCCTGGGAAGAAGCAGAGGGCTGGGTGGCAGCGGGTGGCTGGCTCATGTCATGCCAGGTGCAGGGTCTGCTGGCTGGGTGCTGGCAGGCTTGCACCTGGCACGGGCACCATAGCCAGACTGTGGCCCTTTAAGGACTCCGGGGCCGGGAGGGGGGCAGAAGAGTTTCCCTGGCTTGGCCCAGAGTGGCCACCAGGGAAAGCTGGGGAGGGCTAGCCTCCCACTAGTTCGAATTAACTTTGTAGTGTAGATATACCCAGAGAGACAAAGGAGGGAAAAATCCAAATTCCTTTGTCCCAGTTTGAAATTCCTACCTACATTCCTATTGGCCACTCCACCTGGCTAGGTGGAGTTAACCCCTTAGTCATCAGGGTGCTGGCTAACCCTCATAATCATGACGGGGTAGGCTGAATGAGGAACAGGGGAGTTCTTGTCCCATGGAGTCATTTCTGTAATGGTGAGTATTTCTGGTATAGCCCTATAAATCAATCCTCCAATGACACACCCAGCTCTTCATTCTAGTTCTTCCCTACACACAGAGACATACACAAAACCTTTTGCTCCAATCTTTCTGGTCCCATTAATGTTCTGCAGCTCATCCACTAATCCTATGGACCTGTCTCCCTCTTGCCCTCCACTGACCTATACAGGTCTGATCCAAAGTCCAGTGAAGTTAATGAAATGACTCCCATGGACTTCAGTGGTATGAATGGTTCACCATACATCATATATACATAGATAAAAAGGCACAACTCCAATATTTTTAATTGGTGAGCTACCTTTAATGTAAGTAAAATTTAATGTGATTCCTTCACCCAAAGCACTTTACTTTCACTTTAAATTTACTGGGACAGTGAAATATACAAGAGGTTATAACAGACTGACATTGTCCCATGCCCTTTGTTTGTGTTTATACCTATCTTTTTTATTAAAGGTAAATTCTGAAAAGCTGATTCAGTTTCTAAGCCTAGCTACAGCAGCTGAAATGCAGAATATCAAGACACGTGATCTAGGTCTTCAAGCAAAGAGTCTAACTTTCAAGGATCTAAGAAAAAGGTTTTATTTTTAATGGATTTAAACGAATGAAAATAGTATCTGGGAAAGCCTCTTGTGTTGTTTTTTTCTGGTTTCCATTTGGAACAAGTTTTGCAGGTGCTGTATTTTCAGAATGGTCTCCAGCCTGCTCTTTTCACTGAGTTGTCTGAAAGCAAAACTGATTCCTAAATTATGAAATTTAAAAAGCATTTTACATAGAATAGAGAGCACAGATTTTTCTCTTGCATTCATTCAAACCACTACATGTTTCGGGTCACTGATTACCTATGCTACATGCTGCTGGAAGCATCATTTGAGATTATACAGACTCCTCTTTACTTACCCTTGGCAAGAAGAACAATTTCAATTAGAGACCATTTTAATTGTGTGTGTGCATGTGTGTGATGCTATTCTGAATTCACTGGAGACTCAAGTACTCTATACATAGAATAGGTACAGTACATACGCCTCCATCACGTGGATGAGGCAGACCCACTGCCTTAGCAAATGATCTCACTGCTGAAATTGACAATAAGGATGTTGATGATGACCTTATATGAAGTGAGTATCAGCACACTAAACGTTGGATTTGAGACCACTATCTTATTTCTTATAATCTATGGTGCCAAGAGATGGCAACAAATTTCAATCACCATTAGCCAAGGCTAGATTTTAGAACCTGTGGCCTTGAGGTGAAATCTTGTGTAGAGCTGGGAGATGTTTATAACAAAACTCTTTTTCAGACCAAAAAAAAAGGCTAATTCAGGTTGATCAAAACAATTTGAGAATGTGTGTCCAATGAGCAATTTTTTCAAATGAAAAAAATTGAAATGATAAAAAATGAAAATCACTTTTTGTCTTCACTTTTTTTAAATGAATTATTTTGATATTTTTTAAAATTTAAAATAGCTTTTTGGTTTGAAATTTTGTTTAATTTTTTAGACATTTTAAAAAACCCTTATAATCAAAACAATGAATTGTGGTTTGGGACAAACTAAATGTTTAATTCAATCCAAAACATGTTTTTTTACTTTTCATTTTGCTGAAACAGTTAGAAAGTTTTTGCTGTGGGTGGACCTGAAATAATATTTTAACTTTTTTTTTTAAACTGCCCAATAATCAACAAATCGGTTATTGGCAAAGCTCTACTCCAGGGTTACTCAACCCGTGGGCTACATGGGTCCCGCATCCCGTTTGTTTGCAGCCCGTGGTGTGGTTTCGGTTTACGCGCTCTTGACAAGCGGCCCGCGGATAGGAGCCAAAACAAAAAAGTAGTCAATATAATGGTCTTCTGTTGATCTGCATTTTAGTAGTTAAATTCCTAGACTGCCACTGTTCATTAAAAGTGGTGTCATGAGTGGATATTAGGTTAATATTGTATTTTATTAATATCAGCAGAACTGATATAAGCGGGGCCTGCATGTTGTGTAGTCTTGCCTTAATCTTTGTGTTCATGCCTGTTAGTGTGAAATAAGCTATTTGCATATACATTTATATGTATATGCAACCACAGTTAAGTTGCAGCCCTCGGCATGTGCTGTGAGTATCACTGTGGCCCCCGGAGCGTCCAAAGTTGAGTAGCCCTCTTGTGTTTACTCTGGTCTACTCTATTGCTATATTATCAGTCCTCTGAGCCATCCTGTGAGGGAGTGAAGAGAGGAGGGCCTGGCATCACTGGAGTTAAACAAAGCCTGTTGGCCAAGCTAGCCCCGCCCTGCTTTACCTCTAGCCAATGCCAGGCCTGGAGAGAGGCTAAAAGAAGGAGCCTGGCTCAGTTTGGGTCTGACCAGCAAGGAGACAGGACTGTAGTTCTGCAGTCTTCAGGACCTGAGCCAAAGCCCATTCACTTGGCTAGCCACAGGACCAAGTAAGCCTCCAACACCCCTTCTGGAGCAAAAGGGGGGAACCTACTCAAAACCCTCACTGAAGAGGGGAAATTTGGACTCTAGAGGCCATATCCCAAACTTTAGGACTGTATGCAGATAGTAGGCTGGAATTCCTAGGCCCGGGGCATCAGCAGCACGGATCTGCACCCCTTTTCTGCCAGCTAAATCTGGGACCTAACCACTAGGCCACCCTGCTGCCAGAGAGACACAGCCACACATCCCTTCTACTGTCACGATGTGACACAGCAGCATTATGCAATACCAACAATGTCACAAATTGAGGAGCCATATGCAAGTAAGTCATTTTATATTAAGCTGTGCTTTACCAGAAAAAACCTGAGACCGGTATTTAAGACGTACAGCCTGCAGTCACACCAGCCCACCAGTGCTTTGATACAGAGTTGGGCCTGGCTGATTACTGAATGGAAGAGCTTCAACGAAACCTAAGGGAGCATTAGTGATGATTCAGTAGATGGCTCTCCTTCTTTCTGAGTCAGTGTTGAGTCAGGCCTCAGTACAGAGGTAGGAGGCATTTGGAGGTACCATCTTTTAGGTGAAACAAAAAATCCCAGGTGTTTAATACCATTAAAAAATTCTTAAGGAGTTTTTCACTGGAATCAGGAAGTTAAGCCTGATAATGTGGCCACAATCCCAATTTAGGTAATTTACTATGTCATTTTAGCTGTATTTGCTATATTGTTTTGCTTCCTCCCCAAGTCTGTTTTGCAGTGTTGCTGAGATTAGTTAAACAGCTGTTGCAGAACATCTCAGAGGTTCTATATTGCCTTGCTCATAGAGCGCTTTGTGGTCCTTTGTGGGGCAAGGTGAATGATAAGGTATTATGTATTATTTCTGTGCTAATCTGTAAATTTTAATTTTCCAGCTCCCAGGCTCCTGAAGACCCATTACAGATCTTGAAGCAAATATTGAAGGAATATAAAGGAGAACTGGACATAGAGAAATTGAGTTTGAGTTTTCAAAAAGAAGATAAGTCCTTCTCTGGCCTCCTTTCTCTAAATGAGGTAAATTGACCCCAGAATAGGGTTCATGTATCACAGGTAGATTACTCGTATTTAATGGCTGTGTAACACACAACCAGAGATGGGCCATTTTTCTCAGTCTAGTTATGAATCCAATATCAATCCAGAATCTCTTTCTCAATCCAGTCTATTGCAGAACATATTTCAAAGCTGTATTTTCATTCTTAAAAACAGGAAAAGATTGTGAATCCTACAGGACTGGCTTAAGAGGGTATGTCTACACTGCAGTTAATATATCCGTGGCTGGTCTGTGACACCTTGTGCTCACAAGCTCGGGCTGCAGGGCTATAAAACAGTATTGTGGACTGTACTGGGGCTTGGGTTCTGGGACTCTCCTGCCTTACAGGATCTTGGAACCAAGCCTGAATGTCTGCACTGCAGTTTTTTAGCCCCACAGCATGCAGTGTAGATAATCTAGAGGTGCAGATTTTAAGAAGTGCAAAGACCTTAAAAAACCACCAAAGTGAGTGGGAATTGAGAGCACTTGTTAAACTGGAGGATTTGGGGTGGGGATGGGGACTTATATTTCTTTAGGCTAGTAGAGTCCCAATAGTAGTGATCCTATGGCTTTAAGATAAAAACTTGAACGTGCATGGGGTGCAGAGACTAACTCCTGCATTTGGTACACATGGTAGCTTTTGTAAAGTTAGAACATTCCTAGATCACACCCATGGGAATTAAAATAATAGAAAGGCTTTAGAAAACACTTACATCATCTTCAATAATAAATGACATGCCTCATGTCTACAGGTTGTCCCCTTGGAAAACCAGTGATGAATCTGAAATGAGTTTCTCGGCAGAGTGAATGCTTGAGGCTTCATACCATCTAGGAGACAGTAGTGAGCAGTGGGCCATGTGTCATGGGCCTAAAAAAGGGAGGCAGGGATGTATTAAATAGATTTTGTTAATATTGTTTAGTTTGAAACACAGAATTCTGTGTTTAATACCCCCAAACTAAACAATATTAACACGGTCTATCTTACACAGAATTTGAGTTCATCTGTTCTGTTAAAAATAGATGTAGGAGTTACATTTAAGAATTATTAGTGGAGCTGGGTTGAAAAATCAGATTTTTTTTTCTGCAAAGAATTTCAACTTTTGTAAAAAAAAATCATAAACTGAACATGTTTGGCAGAAATCTGCCAAAATTTGGAGTTTTCAGCTTTACAATGACACAGTGTAAATTTTCAAGGATATAGAATGCTTTCCTACCAAAAGAATGGTTTTGAAGGAAAAACTTCAACCAGACCTAATTCTTAATAAGATCTTCAGGTAATCTCTTTGCACAGTCACTTGACTCTATGTGCAGTATTTGCAAATGGAGTTTAGCATGTACTGCAGAGTCATGCCCACAAGAAGAAATGACTCAGTCCCGGTCACAACTACGTATGTGTGTATGCTGTTTTATAGTCCATTTCAAAGCACATTGCCATGTATCTTTTATATTGGAGCTGATGGCTGTGATGCACACTGGATTCATAATAAAATCTGCTCCTTTCCATGGCTTTGCTGTGGTTAAAGAGAGCTCAAATTTCAATGGGAAATCTTATTTTGTATTCCAGATTGAGACCATTTGCTGGAAGCACAGACTAACCCCAACTCCTTCATTGCTGGAAGCTTTTCTCAACAGTCATGATTTGTGCAAACAAGGCAAAATAAAGTAAGTTTTTAATACCATCCTGGTGAGGGATGTTAAAAAGTAGTAACTGTGTAACCAATTAAAATTCCATTGGTTACACGGTTAAACACTCCCAGCGGTGATGGCCCTGTGGACATCTGGCCACATGGGCTGCTGGCCTCATGGGTTACCAGCACCACCAGCATTGCAGGCTGCTGGTTCCACAGTTCCAGTGACACTGGCCTTGCAGGCTGCCACCCTTGCGAGCTGCTGGCCCCACAGGGTCCAAGTGCTGCCAGTCTGGGCTGCTGTCATTACGAGCTCCCAGTATCGCCAGCTTCACAGGCTGCCAGCCTCAGAGGTTCCCGTTGGCACTGGCTTCCCAAATTGCTGGCCCTGCAGGTGCCAGGCAGCACCAGCCTCGGAGGCTACTGACCTTGCGGGCTCCCAGCGCCACCGGTCTCGTGCGGTCTGGTGGTGCCAGTCTCTCAAACTACCAGTGCTGAAGGCTCCTGGCAGCACCAGTCTAACAGGCTGCCAACTCTCTGGGCTTCCAGCAACGCTGGGAACCCTTGGGATTTTAACTGTTAACAGGAGCCAATAAGCTGATGCTTATTGGTTAACGAGTTAAATTCTTACATCTCTTAATCCAGACCTGATATTTCCTTCTACAATAGCTATTTGGTTGTACGGGGCAGCCTCATGCACAGGTTTCAAAGCAGCTGCTCTGTGCATGGGTCTCTCCCATCCTCCTATTTTTAGATGTATTATGGAGACTTGCAATTCACAGATTGGCCCAATCATCGCTCCTAGAGAGACCCTGAAGTAGGAGATCACTGATTGATTTTTCCGTATCTCCTCTCTGGCAACTTGAGGTCCCCTATTAGTGAAGATCCCTGCCAGTTATAAGATCAAACCGGGGCTGACTGTGGTCACAGCTACAAGACAGAGTTCCTCAGCACAGCTGGAAGTTAAAAAACCAGTCCACAGCCCCTTTCACATCAGCAGAACTTTGGAGCACATTACAATGAAGCCCATACAAGGCTAGTTTGCTCTTAGCCTGCAGCAAAGACCTTAACCTAACTGTAGCAAAGTCTTTGTGTGGCTTCTCAGGTCTTGATTTAGCAGGAATCTCTTGACTCTCAGCAACACAGAGACTTCTCAGGACTCATTTTCCCAGCTGTGCATGCCATCCATCCACGCACAGTGTGATGAAGGGCACTTTTGCTTGGCTGACCAGCAATGAGGAATTACATTTGCAAAGGATAAACTCTTCCATGCACATACCAGCTTTGGCTAAGGCCTTGTCTGTTAAATTAAAGCCATTTTGTTAAGGGCTTTAAATACTTGGCCAGAGACTGAATTAAGTCTCTTTAGGGATTAAAAAATCCAATATAAACAAATAAATCTAGAAAGCTGAATGCATGAATCATTGTTTTAGTATATATGGTCCACTCTAATCTGCAGTCCAATTGTGAAGCCACTCAAAAGGCTGTTTCTCAAATAATTAGCAGGAAGAATCCAGCTCTGACCACTTTCTGATTAAATGTGCTTAAAATCAATAAAACACCATGAGTGATTGCAGTCACATGAGATTAGCCCTGTCGAACAAAGCGGAACAAGTTGTGTCTTCCCTGTAATTTGTCAAAAAGAAAAATGGGCACTGGAAGAAGGAAGAACTTCTGGTATTTGTATGCAGATTTTTCTGTCTCTTGTTTAATTATTTAGTAATTCATTCATTCCTGGAGAAGTGAGGGAATCAGTTTAATTTCTGAAAATTACAGGGACCAATTCTACATAAAGGTTTTCTAGCACCACTAAAAAGCCACTGCAGGTTAGCTAAACTGGTGGAAATCCACATAGCTCAGTTGATTTCAGCTATCCAGGCTAAGCATGTGGCCCACAAAGCAAAGTTTGTGTCCATCCTTCGCTTTAGTTGTAGATAGATATTATTTTTAAAAATCTCAAAGCTGCGAAATGCACTGGGCAAATGATGTCTGCCCTTTGAAAAATGTTTTCCCAAATGTGTATATAGTGTGTCATGTGGTTTGCTGCACTTGCTTGCAGAAATTCACATTCCTGCTTGCAATCATGGTATGCCTTGCTGCATATTTATTATGCCATTTGTTTCTTGATTTCAAAAACCTTTTCAGATGTTTAGTGCTTATTTGTAATGAAGTCTTTGGCCTCCATTACATAGCTCTAAGAAGTCAAATTGTTTGGGGGACTGGATTTGTTTTTAAATAATTTATATTTAATTTTAAAATGTTTGCTTATGCAGATGGAAGAAGTTTGTGGAGTTGCTCAAGAAAGCTCATTCCACTGTGACTCCTAATTTGTCTGTTCCTGTGGGTAAGTGAAGTGGCTGTCACTCTTAATCACACCTGTGAGATGCAACAAGCACCAGGAAAATACTACTTTTTTTCAAAACCAACGATTCTTAAAATATCTTCATCACTACATAGTGAACTTTTTCCCAACACATGTCCCGCTGCTGATAATGCTACCCTGTCAAAATGCCATGCTGAGCACTGGCCTTGTTTTTAAAAAATGTAAAGGTCTCACAGGTCTAGAGCAACAACAACAAAATCCCACAACTCACCACCAACAATGCAAGTTCATTAATTATTTCTCTTAATTTTAAAGAGCAGTACAATGTATATTCTCATAAGGAAAGTTGTGCATCATGCATCCCCTCTCCTGGATACATACAGGAATTTCACTAGTTTGATATTCAAAAATTGTTACTAGCAGGTAGCATGCACCTGTTGGATGCAGGGAGCTTCTTTTCCAGTTGTTGCAGAATTTTATTTTTAAAGAATAATTGGAGATTTACTCAGCATTGCCCAGGTCCTTAACTAAAAAAAGTTTGTTTTTCTTCATGTAATCATTGCTCTGGGATGGGGATGGGGATGACAGGTTCAGTCTGCAGGCAGCCCCAGGCAGAGAACAGCCCCAGCCCTCTGTCTCCATACCCCTTGCGGCCTCTGAGAAATGCCTCTCCACGGCTGCTACAGTGAAGTAGTCCATATTTTGAAATGTTCAACTTGTTTCTTTTGTTTCACTTGCCCAGGATGTTTGGGTACCACCAGGGATTCATTTTCAATCATCTTTTCCCTTTGTTTATTGATGAGTGGCGCTTAAGTTTGAATACTCCTGTTTATCAGACAATGTAATCAGCCTTGCTCCACCTGTGTGTATTCTGCTTGTGTCTGTTGCTCATTGAACAGCCTACAAAATGCTAACAAAGCACAGATGTTAGAATTGTAGAAGATTTCTATTCCAAGGGACACCTGTATGCAATCAGCCAAATTCTAGCCTTGGATGCATTCATAAAGGTCTCATTGAAATTCATGGTAGTAACGCATAGGCATCTAAACCCAGAATTTGTCCTAAATGAGCCATATAAGGTGATGAGTATATGGAAGTCTAATTTTGTATTGTTTACATACCAAGAGATAGCAGAGAGTAGTGTAGATCTCCTAAGTTACAGTAGCCTTACCCTTTACTTTTCTTGCTATTTACATTCTCCTGTTAGTTGCTTTATCTCCTACAACCTTTCCCTTCTAGTAGTCTCTCAATTAGTTTGAACTTGCTAAAATCCCATGGTCAAATTCTAAGGCCAGGTCTATACTAGACCCGGAAGGTCAGCTTAAGGTATGCAACTCCAGCTATACAAATAATGTAGCTGGAATCTACATACCTTAAGCCAAACTTGGTGCTGTTTTCACAGTGTGAAGTGAATGGGAGCAAATGGTCCTGTTGGTTTCCCTTACTTCTTGAAGGAGTATTGGCACTGACCAGTGGCACCCTCAGCATTCAATTTAGCGGGTCCTTACTAGACCTACTAAATTCAATGCCAGAAGATCTATCTCAGGTACAGCAAGTGGAGCTGTGGCCTAAGAGGATGTGCAAATAGGTGTAAGTTTCACCTGGGTAATGTGCTTCCTTTGGAGAGAGTATGTGAATACAAGTCAGAGTAACTTGCAACGTGAGGGAGCTAGAAGCAAATGTAAATCACACCAGCTTAGATTCTCCTTTCGATTCTTCTATAGGCATACACTCACTTCTAAATTTTGACCTTCCTTTCCTTGCCCAGAGCTTATTTCAGATTGCTAATTAGCACATTTTTGGCTGTCAGTAGCGGGACTGTCCATTCCTGATAGACACATGTTTTATGCACATAGATAATCATCCAAACATTTATATGCATAGATAATCATGATAGTTTCCAAATGTCACTTGGCCCTAATAATTGCTGTAGCTTGCTTTTTCTCTTTCATTTGTCTTAATATTTTCTTCTACTTCTCCATTCTAACTTGGTTGAGAAACAAGTAGATTGCCTGCAAACTCCTCAGTCCTCTTTGGAGTTACTGAATTTTTGACTTGCTGTAGTCACAAATCTTTGGAGAAGCAATATATCAGGTGAACTTGTGCTGTATTTCAAGACCGCAGTTTTGTGTGGTAATGATATGAAAATTGATGGTTTTGATCCAAAATAGGCAAAAAAGAGATTGTTTTAGGATGTTTTCCTTTGAAATTTCAGATTCTTTTAAAGAGACAAATCAGGGAATGAAAACAGAAATTTTAAAAAAAGGGGAATGCCCTTTTTTCAAAATTTTCTAGGAGATGTAAATATCTCTTCATAGTTTGCCCTGTTTGAAAAAGCTATTTCCAAACTGAGATGTGAAACAAAAAATTCAGCTAATGGCCATTTGCAAAATTTAGATCCAGCTTTATGTTTAAATTTTGAATGTCCTCAAGGACCCTAATGTGTTAGGTAGGATCCATCATTTTGACTAGGGCCCAACTTTAATAATGAATGTTTGCTTATCTAGAAACAGCTGGTTTTTTAGCATTGCTTCAGGTTTTCTGAAGCTGAAATGTAGGCTGGATTATGAGCTATTGACATGTACTCAACACTAATCTAATAATCTTTAGAAAGGGTATGGAAGGGGTGTTTAATATTCATAGGATGGCCAAAGCCTGTGTTCAACCCATCATAATCATAACATCGGAGCATATTCAGGGTTCTAAGTTTGGACATGAACCTATGACCATCTGTTTGGAGATGAACCAGCTGTCTGTTGAACTACAAACACCCTTCATTCATTGTGACAATTCATCTTTCCAACTACTGACATTTTATACTGCAATCTATCTTGCGGTGCATAAATTAGTGTAATCTCCAAATAGATGACTATTAAACAGGTATTGGAAGAGAACTGATTTACAGTACTTAGTCAGAGAATCATGTACAGGGTTTGAATTTTAAGCTGTAATAAGGTAATTGTGAAAACACAGGGAGGGCTTGTGCCAGTTAGGCTGGGATCCCTTGCATAGGGGAAAGCTTACTGGTGTGTGTTAGTGTGGTGGACGGAGAGAAGAGAGGATGCCTGCCACATAATCATTTTATGAAGTATGGTATGTGCAGCCTTTTCTAGCTGGTCATCTCTGGAAAGTGAACACCTATGAACTAAAACTGGAGAACAACTGGCCACACAAACCCTTGCACATGGAAGCAGATTCAGGGCTGTAGGAAATTTTGTACAGGTGTTTTCATTAAAAGTTTATTGTTTGCCAACAGCTGTGGCACAATGGTAACTGGCATGCCTCTGTTAATTCCCTGTGTTTAGTACAGGAAATGGTGGCAGTGAATAGCACACATACAGCAATAAAATAAAAGATGATGGCAAAGATTAGAAACTGGGAAAAGAACCACTAGGAACAAACTGATAGAAAGCCAGGTGCCATAATAATGAGGGGGACATTCAAACATAGCTAGATTCACGAGGCTGAGCCAAATTCTGTCCTCAGAAGTGTGTTTATCACTGGAGTGCAGTGTTCCCTCTAAGCTTTGTGGGTGCACAGCCCTTGAGCTGTTTTATCAGCCCTGCCCAGCCAGGGGCTCAGGACTCATGCATGGAGCTGCCTGGCTGGAGGATAAGCACTTCTCCCTCAAGCAACATCAGCAGCTTGCTGCAGAGCACAGAGCAGCCAGTCTTTCCCAGCTGTTAGGGATATGTCCCCTCCTTACCAGCTGGGAGAGACTCTCTGCTCTGTCCTCAGCAGGGAGCTGCTGCTGTTACAGAGGGAGAAGTGCCCTTCTCCCCACCAGGCAGCTCCGTGTGGGGAGCCCTGAGCTCCTGGCTGTGCAGGGCCGATTAAGCAGCTGCAGGGCCATGCTACCACGTAGGTTAGAGGGAACACTGCTGAAGTTGCATATGAGTTCTATGCCGTAATTCATTTCCTTTGTTATAGCTTTATGGGGACTTTTTAAAATCCAAGATTATAGACAGTCATACAGTGCAGTGAAGAGTGGTGTTAAAAATCCTCTACCTCCCCCCCCCCCCTTAACTGAGCCTTTTGGGGTATGCTTTCCACTTCCCCTGGGTCAAATTCTGTAATGACCATGAAACAGGACTATGTAGCACTTGAAAGACTAACAAGATGGTTTATTAGGTGATGAGCTTTCATGGGCCAGACCCACTTCCTCAGATCAAATAGTGGAAGAAAATCGGCACAACCATATATACCAAAGGATACAATTTAAAAAAAAAGAACACACATGAAAAGGACAAATCAAATTTCAGATAGTTTCCCCAATTATCACCTCTAATATCATTAGCTCACAAACATTTACCTCCCCCTCTCATCCCTCTTCTGTTCTGAAATTTGATTTGTCCTTTTCATATGTGTTCATTTTTTTGATTGTATCCTTTGGAGTATATATGGTCATGCCAATTTTCTTCCACTATTTGATCTGAGGAAGTGGGTTTCATGGTCATTACAGAATTTGACCCCAGGGAAGTGGAAAGCATACCCCAAAAGGGTCAGTTAAAAGGGGGAGGGGGAGGTAGAGGATTTTTAACACCACTCTTCACTGCACTGTATGACTGTCTATAATCTTGGATTTTAAAAAGTCCCCATAAAGCTATAACAAAGGAAATGAATTACGGCATAGAACTCATATGCAACTTCAGCAGTGTTCCCTCTAACCTACGTGGTGTGAAATACTGAAATAGATGAGGGTTATATTATAAGACTGCCCAGTGCTCTGGTATTCAGTGCCTTTGTATTCTGTGCCCTTGGGGAACCTGCATAACAAGGTGAGGGACTCAACCAGTTCACCCCACAGAGAAGAGTTTGTATTTGGTAAATGCAGGGGGAAAATCCTTTCAGATCTTTTTTTTTAATGAATATTAAAATGCCATCTTTCCGACCCTTCACTCAGTTACACTAGTGTAAATCCAGAATGATTCCATGGAGCTAGATGGAGTCAGTATGGATTTAAATATGTGTAACTGGTAGCAGAACTTGGCTCTGCAGACTTTAGGTGCCAGTAGGATCTGAATGTGTAGCAGGTGCTGTTTGGAAAATGGTACTCACAGAGCCCCAGCTGGTAGCCACAGCTGAAATTTGAATAATCAGAATCTTCAGACTCAGCTGCTATGCCTGGTCCCATTTCCATGGAAACAGATGCAGGGCTGTAGAAAATTATGTACAGGTGTTTTCATTAAAAGGTCATTGTTTGCCAACAGCTAGGACACAATGGTAACTGACACACCTCCACTAATTCCCTGTATTTAGAACAGGAAATGGTGGCAGCGTCTTAGCTATCACTGTATAATAATTTTTGGCAAATGTTGCTATTTCATTAATGGCAACCTTTGTGGGTGCTTTGTCAATATACTCTTCCTGCAGCATCCTGGCGATACTTTGTTCTGTTTTGGCCTATGTCTTTGTACCCTCCTCTCCCTTTCTGCCAAATCATAAAATTACCTTCAGATGGTTCTGCCATCCATCATTCTGGCTAGGAAATGGAACGTTTCTCCAACAGGAAATGTTGACATTTCTAAGTGAGGTTCCATTTTGAATCTACATAAAGTTGAAATGTCAAAAACCTTCACTGAACAAAAAATGACAAAATATTTCATATCAGAAATCTTAATATGAAAAAATGATCAAATCTTAAACACAGTGACATGTTTTGTTTTAATTTTCTTGATTGAAAAAAATAAAACAATATTGTCCAAATTGCTGTGTTTTCACCCAAAATGTTGATTAAACAGCATTTTCAGATAGGAATATTTTTGTGTGAAAATTTTTGACTGGCTGCACTTACTGATTTGCTTTGGGCAGAAAGGGAGAGGAGGGCACAAAGACATAGGCTAAAACAGAACAAAGTATCTGACTACTTCCTTGCTGAAATTCACTCATCTTGAGCAATACCTACGTACTTTACATCTACTGGAACATCATTGCCTGCAAAGCATTTTGTGGTTGTTGTGCATGAAAGGTACCATGCAACTGAGAAGTTGCCTTTCTTCTGTGCTTGGGTGCAGCTGGGTTGGATTCCGATGCAACCCACTTGTGATTAGAGGGAGGGATTTTGAGAGATTTTTCATTGTACACTGAGGGTGCGAAGGAATATCAGGGCTGCTTAGTGGAGACTGAAGGATTCTCCAGCAACAGGAATGGGGCAAAGACCTTTGCCATGCAGGGAGTCCCCCCAGTACCCTGAGATATACATTGAATTTATGAAGGCGCTTACACCACCACTTCACTTCCACAGCAGAACAACACTAGCTCTCAATGGTGGTGACCATTTGGTCCAGGAGAGAAGTGAAGTAGCACCTTTGTTCCCTCTGTAGGGAGGTGTAGATTGAGTATCGAGATAATCAATAACTGGTTTGTAATTTGAACACAAGTGTACTTGAATGTGTACATTGCACTAAGCTTTGGTGACACATATCTCATTCCTAGTGGAGAAAGGGGGAGCAAAGGCCTGCCTCAGTATTAAACATTCAGGCCCTGATCCAGTGCCCTAGTGAGGGTATTTCCATTGACTTCAATGAGTATTGCATCAGGTTTGATGTTTCCAGAACTTGTCTTTGTGATTGTGTTTATGGAGCACCTAGATGCAAGAAATTCTTACAAATGTTTCCATTTTAGGGGAATTCCAAGAGGAAATCGGCAATGCTGTGGCTGCCCGTCTGGTATGATCCATAGAACGGATATAGCTGATAAGTAGTCTTTGGTTGGTATGTTACAGATGATCTTTTTAATAACTGTTTCCACAATAGAGAAGGCAAGTCCATAACTTGTTTATTTCTTAATTAATAAACCTAATATTAATATGCAGTCAGCAACTGATGTCGTTAATGGTTTTCCCTTTGCCTTGATGCCCAACAACTCAGTCCAGCAAAGTGCATGTGTAATTTTAGCATAAGAGTAGTCCCATTGGCTTCAATGGAATGACTTCCATGCTTAAAGGTGCACAAGTTAGTGAACTGGGGAAGGAGAAAGGAAGTATCCAGTCTCCCCCTTTTCTTCTCCTTTAATGCTGATATTACACTTACTTTCTGGGGCCTGTCACACCGTCATTTAAAATCATTAACTATCCCACTGGAATTTTGTCATGCTGCTGTTGGGCTCTGCTGGCTCTTATTAAAGGAAGGCCGGTCAAAAGGTTAGTGTCAGCATCTCAAGCCCATTGTACGTTAGAGAATAGTGACCTTCACTCACAGATGACAGAATTAGAAATGTAAATATAATGGACTGAGAAGAGCCTTTGTTTCCAGTAGCCATTTAGAAGAAACTACAGGTTGGACCTCTCTGGTCTGGCATCCTCAGGACCTAACTGGTCCTGGATGAGGGATTTTGCTGGACCAGGGGAGCAGATGCCCATCCCAT
Organism: Pelodiscus sinensis; assembly: GCF_052426305.1. Lineage (NCBI taxonomy): Eukaryota > Metazoa > Chordata > Testudines > Trionychidae > Pelodiscus > Pelodiscus sinensis. Next base: position 17,072,535 of record NC_143060.1, on the reverse strand, counting down.
CACCCTTCCACTGCAGTGTGCCAATGTTCTCCGACCCTGGAACTTCCATGGTCTGGTTGCAAGACCTGAGAGCCATGGTTTATGGAGGTGCAACCTGTATTAATTTTTTCCAATATTTTGCCTTAAGGTTCCATCAGAAAAGAAAATATTTGTTTACAGTTAAGGAGTTTAGCACAATTGAGATCTGCTGATGAAAATGTGTTACGTAAGAGCTAGCTATTTTTGTTAGTATCTATAATTATTAAAAGTGACTTGGCCTCTGTACTTGCCTCATGATGCAAAGCACTTCAGAAAATAATATCAGATTTGGCAGCCCATCTAAAAAGAAGTAATTACAAAAGTCTGTCAGTTGTGGGTTGAGATCTGTCCTCTGATTACTGTTGGCAATAAGTTGTGGAAAAGTGCAATGATGCTACACGGTTCAATGGCTGGTATCCAAAGCTAGACAAATTCAAAGAGGAAATAAAGCTTACATTTTTAAGAGGCAGAGTAATTAACCATCGGAACAACTTACGGAGCATCGTGGTGGATTCTCTATCGCTGATGATTGTTAAATCAGCATGAGATTTGTTTTCTAAGAAAAATGCTTATGGAATCATTTTGGGGCAGTCCTATGGCCTGTGTTGTCCAGAGGTCATGCTAGACTATCACAATGGTCCCTTGTGGCCTTGGAATCTATGAAAAAAATACTTACTCCTTGGTATGCAAGGGATTAACTACAGCTCATTTTCTCCCATCCATCCCTTAGTGACCATCAATTGACAGTGGGGAGAATGCCTGTGGGAAGGTAGAGCTCCAACCAGGGTCATTGGGTTTCATCCCAGGCTGGGGGAAAAAAGTTTGTTGCTTTGTTTTTAATTTCTTTGTGACTTCTTTTGATATTTGATCATCAACACCATTTCAGTGTGATTTAGGCCAAGGGCGCTGTTTTGGGAGAGCCGGGGGGAGGAGGGGACAGCAGCCATGCATAGTGAAACATGACTTGCTTTTCTTCCCATTCCACTGATAAGGGAGCAAGGAGAAAGTATTTGGGGGTCTATGCATACCTGGTGAAGGGAGGGGGCAGAGGAGTAATTCACGGAGCCCAAGTACTTCCCCCTTGCTCCCTTATTGTCAGGGGAATGAGAAGAAAAGCAAGCCGCATCCTGGTACACATAGCTGCTGCCCCACCCGCTCTCCTGAAACGGTGCCCTTGATTTAGGCACCTCTATAATTTAAAGAATCTGGGCCCCATAATCCATATTTAACAACCTCACTGTGGATTTAAGAGCCTAACTTTAGACTCCCAGATTTGAACATTTGACCCATTATTCTTTGAGGGCAGACATTTGCTAGGCTGTGTTTCTGCTGAAGCCTCCACCAGTTGGTGGGAGTGTCTTAAGGGCATCCAGACCTAGAACTTGCCTTGCCTTGGCCTTTGGTGGTCAGCAATCAGTGCAGTGCACCAGTGCCTACTCTGTAAACATAAACAAGGGCTACTGACTGGGCAGAAGTCTAGCTCAGTGAGTCCGATGTTTGCCCTAATCTATATGTGGGACTCCTCAGAAATACAGCTTCACCAGTGACTGATTTGTGGCTCTTTCTAGTGGTAGATCAAGCCCACAACTATGGCGTTCATAGCTGCCCTAAATACAAAAGTATTCTATTGTTGCCATTTACCCAGCACGATGCTATCGCTAATAGTTTTAACTGTATGTTTTAATTTGATTTTTTTAGTAGCGACTTGTGATTGAACAGCAGGGATTTAATTTTCTTTGCAATTGCCATTGAGTGAAAAGCATTCTAGTGTGGAGGAAACTACCACTTTACACAACATACAGTGCTAGCGGTCACTGGGTAGGCCTCATTCTTTCACTTGGCACCATGCGAGAGATTACAGTGGGTGTGGATCGTCCTGGCATAGCATTCTAGTGGAAACAGAATGCTAATTAGCCATTTAGCATGAGACTCCACCATTCAGAGGAATGCTTGCTGAAGAAAAAGAGAGGAACTTCACAGATAACTTTAAAAATCATCAGTGTCTGAGCTGTTAAAGTGGGAGGTGAGGTTAGTCCAAGAAAAAGGTGAATGTAACTCATTTGTTCAGTGCAGGGAAGAGGCTGGTAATGAGGGGAAGGATCAGAGTTGGAACATGTATGTTGGCTGTCTTCAAGTCACAGCTCTAAACTACGGGGAGTAGGCTTGAAAATAAAACCTGTTGTGCCAATTATTCACTGTAGCTAGGCATTGAAATACAATGCAATGGAAACCTAGTCTGGCAATTGTCCCAGTGAAGTGAGGAGGTTGGTTATCAGAAAGCCCATTAAGTGAATTCTGGGCAACAATGGATCTTGTTACATTTTTCCTTCCAAGTAAGGATGGTCAGACTGAGAAGGAAGGGTGTGCTGTGTGGGGCAATGCCTTGTGGTGGAGTCACACCAGCCCAGGGGGATCTATTGTACCGCTATTCTCCTCTCTCTGGAATCAAATCTGTCTTCCCTCCGTAGAAAACGATTAGTGGTTAGTTTTTCATTTAGTCATTCCCTTTGCAGGAAAATACCAAAGATCATGAAATTCTTGCTTCCAACACTTTGGCTCAAAACTATCCTGCCATGGAAGGAAAAGAAAGACCAGCAATCCAGGCTCTCCTCAATCAGACTGACTCCAGTGACTCTGAAGAACAGGAAGCTTGGATAGACCGGTTCAGAAAACTAGAGAGAGCTCTTTATTTGTGTGATGTAAAAAACACAGGTACTGTTTTAAAAGCCAGCACGTAGACCTTACTCAATGGGCCACTCATATGAGTAAGGGATCAGACCTATTATTTGAAAGTAATTCACTTTCTAATGCACCTGAGGTCAGATGGGTGTTATTCTGGGATCTATTCCCAGCGTCACTATGAAATTATTGCATGACAGAGGGCTCTCATCACTTAAAATCTCTGGGACTTATTTTCCTGGTATGTACAGTAGAGCTAATACTCCTCCCGTTGGTCAGGGGATAGTCTACCAATGAGTGCCATAGGGATGCCTGTGAATAAATACATCTTAAAGAAAAATATCAGTTACTACTGAAGCCTGAAGAAAGGGTCTTAGGTGGGCCATACTTTGCTCTTGGATGTATGTGGCTTCTCTGGCTTCACAAGCTACTTGTTGTCATCTCCATTGCAGTTCCTCCCTCACATCCTGATAGATCCTCTTTCTTCCCAGCTAGCTTGCAGCTTCAGGAAGGGCTGAAGAAGTGACACTATGGTGAAGTGGGCACAACAGCCGTCTGGGGATAAGAGTTGTTGCTGAAAGGCTAGAGGGGTTTTGTTCCAGTAAAAAAAACCTATCCCATCCCCACTGCCCTGTGCCCAAATAGCTGGCCGCCTCCTAACAGCCTCCTCTCCTGGCTCAGCCTTAACGTCTAAGAACTGGCCAGTCTCCAAGCTGTTAAATCCCTGATATTTAGCCAGTGTCTTCAGCATGAATGAATAGATATTTGCCAGGCAACAAGTGTACCATAACAGAGACTGTACATAACAATATACCTCCCATTTGCCTTTGGTCACACAAACACACACCCAGTCAAGAAAGAATTTCACCAGCACAGTTAGGTAGGGCAGGGAAAGGAGAGGACACAATTATTTCCTTTTGGGGGTTAGTCTTCAATGGTTTGTTGGCTATTCTCTGGCTCTAACTGTCCAGTAATTTCCCATCCAGGAACTATGGGCATGTCTAAACTACATCCCTCTTTCGAAAGAGGATGTAAATTAGGCAGATCGAAAGCACAAATGAAGCAGGGATTTAAATATCCCATGCTTCATTTGCATAAACGCATAACAGCATTCTTTTGAAAAAAGGGTATTTTGAAAGTGAAACTGCTGTTTAGACATGGTTCTTGATCCTGTACTTTTTTTTTTTGAAAGAACCGTGTCTAGACAGCAGTTTCACTTTCGAAATACCCTTTTTTTGAAAGAATGTTGTTATACGATTATGCAAATGAAGTGCTGGATATTTAAATCCCCACTTTATTTGCACTTTCAATCTGCCTAATTTACATCCCTCTTTCGAAGAAGGATGTAGTTTAGATATAGCCTATGTACTGTGACTCAGTAGGTCTCTCTGTCTCACGTAGTCTTTTGCTAAATATATGATCTGGGTCTGCTATGACACTTTTCTGTAGCTACCCCAGCTTCATACGAATCACACTCCACAGTGCTCAAAGATGAGCTTGAATCAAACATACTGACACTTAAGCAATGTACCTGTTCAGTCTGATGGAACAGATTTCACCTGGCTCCCATCACCAGAGTATCTGAACTCTGCAGATTTTATCAATGTCCTCTTTGGTTTGCTGGGCTTCAGATTTTTGGCAAAATGAAGAATATGCTTTTAGTACATGTGAATTTACTAAATGTAACAATTTACTATGAGGGCTTCTTTCATGCCTCTCTGATCCTCTTATAAATGGAGAATATAGGATCTTTATGGTATTTGGGAACCATATTCTAATAAGGAACCAGAGTCATTAAAGGGTTTGATTTTTACTAAAGGAAATGAGTTGACAATCTGTACATAAATTAACCATTTAAAGTCTTTTTTTTTCAAATGTAGGCATGCTGGAAAAGGATAAAGCAAAGCGCCTCATCCACAACTACAACCTCATCTACGATCTAGCTCTGAGTCCTCTGAAAATTGATCAAGCCTTCCGAAATTTCCGTTCTGGTGAAAACATGCCATTGCAGCCAGTACTGCAGTATTTAAAAGAGTTGTAACAAGTACTTACTAAACCTTTCTCATGAGTTCTGTTTTTCACCCAATGACAAATTTCTTGAGAACTGAATGTTGGTGATGTCATAATTACTACAGCAAATTAATAAACTTCTCCATACTCTAAAAAGGAGGAAGCAAAAATAGAAACAGCTTCATCTTGTATATCAGTGACATTTTAATAGAGTTGCAGGGTTTGAAATAAAACTAAATGGCCATATAGAGTCAGGGCTTTGTCTCTGATTCTCAGTGATGAGTTCAAGCTTCAGAATTCAGAGATAGATGTATTTCTGGATTTGTAACTCCAAAGTCTGAAAATATCTGGATTGGAATTCTAGCTTCCACCCATTATAAAGATTTTGAACACCACACAGGTGTTCAAATCTGGGTCCCATCGCTGTTGACTATGGTAATAAATTGATTGTTAAATGATTTCAATGAAATTTTAAATCAAGGAAATGGGAGTAGGGAGGTCACATTTAAAAACATCCACCTGTTTGAAAGATTCTACTAGTTCTAAAGGAATTCCCCATATTAAAAACAAAGCCTCTGTCTAGAACCAGTTGATTCTTTCAAACCAGTGTAACTTTTTATGCACATCCACTGTAGGTCATTCAATCAGGGCTATAAACTATAGTCTTCATATACTAACATTGCAGGAATAAGCAAGGAAGACTCACCCAAGTGCCTTAATGATTTAATTTTCCTTAACTTCATCTTAATGCCATTGTCTGTCACCCAACCCCTCTCCCTGATGCTCGTTCCTGTTCTTGTCTATAGAGACAAATTCTGAAACCCTTAGCATGAGCCTCAATTGGACTTAAACACATGCTAAAAGTTAAGCATATGTATAAGTGTCCACCCCAGGTAGGGATGTTTTATGGGATCAGGTCATTGCATATTCCATGAGTAGCCACTGGGATACTGTACTTCTGGGAATGTGTATTATACGTGGTAGTGAGTGGCTGCAGCATCATGCTCATAGACTAAATTTTTTGGAGGGGGGAATCTTCAGAGCTTCATACATATCAACTGTGCAATGTAGCTATAATAATAGGTGACAGAGGTGCCTGTTTTGCTTAATTTATAACATGTTGGTGAATTGTGTGATGTTTTCTTGGGCAAGCTCTAGTAGTCATATTCTTTATCTGCATAAAGTTTCATGTGTGTCATTGTTAGGTCATGAACATTTAAGATTCAAGATTGGGGTTTTCAAAGCAGTTTAGGGGAGGTAGGTGCCCAACTCTCATTAAATTCCAGTTGGAATTCTCAGCCTAAAGACTTGTGTTGACTGAAAGAAATGATGTTACTGATACTTAAATTACGTGGTTGCACAATGTATTGGAGAGTTCTATATTTGGCATTTTAAAATTGTTTTAGACCCAGAAATTATGATTATAACTATGCTTTCCCTGCTGCCTCTTTATAAAACACAGATGTTCTTGTCCCAGAGTGAATACCTCTAACTTGTATGAAAATGTACCTGTTCTGTTATGCAGCTATGTGACGTTCTTATCTAAGAAATAGTCCTTTAAACCTTATGCTTGAGTGGTTGTCTACCTGTGTTTCTCTGCTAGGTACTTTGAAAACAAGGTTTCATTTTTTTGGCTTTAGAGAGTACAGATTTGGGATAGGTATGAGTACTGAGCACTCATTGTGGGCTTGGAGTAGGGCTTTCGCCGGTGGAATGGGAACACTTTTACTAGTGAGGGTACTAAAAGCCAGCCCCCTTGCTCCTGTCTGTCCCCCTCTCAGCTAGGGGCAGGTGCAGGGACCAGGGGAAGCAGGTAAAGTAGGTATGGAAAGCATTGCCTTCCTAAAACTGCCCTACAGCTGCCCAACAGATACAACTGAATCTACACTGCCCAGCAGCCGGGGAGGGCTAGGCCAATGGTACAGCAGCCCTGGCCATCTGGATGACCAGGAAGGAATGGGCTTGAGGGTTGGGGTTGGGCAGGGCTTGGCTTGGGAGGGGGAGGTTGTTGAAGGAGTGTGGTCTCGGAAAGAGTTGCAGCTTTGGGCAGAAGAGGCAGGATTGGAGGAGATTGTTGAAGGGGCATGGTCTCAAGGAGAGGTATGGCTTTGGGCAGAAGAGACGGGGATTGGTCTTGCCTTCTCGAGCTGGGCCTTCACCTGCCACCCATGGTAGGGACCCCAAGCACTGAGCCACATGGCAGCCAAGATCCTGGAGGGAAACCAGACCATGTGTCAGCCAGGACCTGGGGCAGGAGTAGTTCAGCAGCTGGGACTCGGCACTGGGCCAGCAGCAGAGCCCCAGGTAAGAGCTGAGAGTTCTGCAGCACCTCCCCACCCTTGATTCCCATGTCTATGTCTATCACTCGGTCTTAGCCTCTCCACTGACCCATGTGGATACTGCGCTCCCACAAGGGAGTGGTTCACAAATTGAACTGTAGAAATAAGAGGTGGAAAAGACTTACATCCCAGTTCTTCTAAAGTAATGTATGCACTGTTCTGCTCTGCATTGCAAGGCATGTGGGACTTGAATGGCAGAGTCCCATTTTCTAAAAGTGACTGAAGCGTTTAACCATTTACATCACGTGGACCTTGCAATGCTGAATGGCGCAATGCCATAATCCCTTCAAAATCTGGGTCCCAGGCCTAATGCTGTCAGTCAAGAGTAGCGCCACTGAAGGTAACACCAGTGTAAGCCAGACGTGAGACTGGAACCGCCCTGATAAAGCCCATTGTCATGTGAGCCTCCCTTTGGCCTGTACACTTTGATTTCCAGTCTTTGTCTTGTTCTTGTTTCAAGTGGGTTGGATGATGGGTCTCAATTGTTGGGAAATTATTGCTGTGGCTTATAGATCTCCTCATTCAACAACTTTCCTTGATATACAACCTACATTTCCCTTGCTTAGCGCACACTCCTGTGACTGTCAGGCATGTGGGCCAGCCTAAAGAATTCCCTTCTTTGCATGGTGTTTGTATCTTTCATATACTTGTACTGCTTCTAATGTTTCCTCATTAGTCCATCCCTCTAGGACCCTTAATTGCTGTGAATTCCCAGTTCAGAGGCCACAGTTGCATCATTTCTTCTAACAGGCAGCTGCCATGTGGCAATTAAGACAACAGAACATAGGAATAATGAGTCTAAAGCTCCCATAGATTTACGTCCTCCACTTTTCACACATCGGGGCTAGCGTCTCTGCAGCTTTTACTATCCAGCGGGCTTTATGCTGTATTCACCAGTTGCATTGCAGTGGTTCTTACCCCAGCTGCAACTGGTGTGGGGGCGGGGACAGAGTTGAGGGGAGCTGGCTGGCCGCTTCATCTCTTCTCTGGATGACCACCGACGTTCTTCCTCTCCCCCCCTTTCATGACTCCACCTACTGACTCCAGAAATGCCCTCTCCTCATCGGTCTTCATGCCGTTTCCCAGGTCCACCTCCTTTCCTTCCTTCTTCCCAGTCAGATTCTTAACCCCACTTTCCCTTCTCCCTTCCTACCTGGTCCTATGACCCATGCTGCATGCCGCCTTTTCCTGCTTTTTTTTGCACATTTACCCCTATTCTTTGATGCGTTGCACAGGCATTGGCCTCACAACTCTTGACTTGTGGGTATGTCACGTGGCCACAAAACAAGAATTACTTTTTGCCTATCATCACTGAGCCCAATCCAACTCCCACGGAAGTCATTGACTGCAGCACATGTAACTCTGCAGGAGGCCTCACTTTATACCAGTGGCTCCATTGATGGTGTTTAGATCACATTGTAAGAAATACTCAATGTTTGAAAAAGTGGGTTTTCAAATTGAAATCACAAATTTTGTTCAGTAAGGATTTGATTGCAGACACCCACACACATCTTGACAGACAAAAAGTCCTTTTTGATGCCCACGTTTAATGTTAATATTTTCTGTTCCTTTCATTTTGTTACATGTTCTTTCTCTCCCGTCTCCAGTATTTTTTAAGGGCAGTCCTTACCCTCCAAAGCATTTGGCAGGAGTTACTTTTACCTACCACTATAATGCAGCCAGTACTGGGGCAAAAGATAGTAGCTGATTAGGAGCACTACAGAACATCTTATAAACTAAGGCTATGTCTGCGCTAGCAAGGTTTGACAATGATATTGCTGTTGACTGGTAGGAATCGCCATAACTGGAAATCCATCAAACTGGTTTTTCTGGTATCCATTGTCAACAACTCCTGTGCTTCAGGATAGAAGACAAACTTTGAGGGTTAGGAAAAGACTTCCTTTGTGAGCAGGTCATTCTGTCACCACATTCTCCAGTTTTCTTCTGAAGCAGCTGGTCTTGGCCACTGTCCAGAGACAAGATACTGCCTCGATCAGGGATACTCAACTTTGGAAGCCCTGGGGGCCACAATGATACTCATAGCACATGCCGAGGGCCACAACTTAAATGCAGTTGCATATACATGCAAATATATATATGCAAATAGCTTCTTTCACACTGTTGGGCATAAATACAAAAATTAAGACACGACTACACAACACACAGGACCCATTTAAGTCAGTTCTACTGATATTAATAAAATGCAATATTTACCCGATTTCCATCAATATGACAGCATTTTTAATGAGCAATGACAGTCCAAGAATTTAACTACTAAAACGCATTATATTGACTACTTTTTTGTTTTGGCTCTCACCCGCATATTGAGCCCCATGAAAACCCAAACCACATCGCGTGCCACAAACAAACAGGCTGCGGGCCTCATATAGCCCGCAGGCCGTGTGTTCAGTAGCCCTGGCCTAGATGGACCACTAGTCTGATTCATTATGGACATTTTTTCTTGCTACATGGGGAGTGTAGAATCCTATAGTCAGTTGAAACTGAAGGGAGAAGTTAAATGGGCAGAAATGTGCATGTTGTGCATGGCTATACAAAAAGTGATGGCAAGATTTCACCTTCATTCTAAGCTCCTATTTCAAATGTGCATGTGTAAGAGGAGATTTCTGGGGGGTTTTCATTTATAAGCCTCATCTGGATTTCCCAAAACTAGAGAGGGTTTTGAACAAAAACCGCTGAGCTAAAAACCTGGCACTACTCAGGCCATCAGAGTTGGACTTAGCCCCGACCTTTGCTGCTAAAGTATAGATGCCCAAGAATAAAAATGCAGCTCTGCAGTAAATTCTTTCTCTGTCATTAGCAGACAAGTCTTTGGCATTCAAACCCTTTGATGTGGAACATATGCGCTAAGGATGATTTAAAGTCAAGGAGGCCCATGCAGGCCAATCGGCTAAGACCCAGATATGGGACACAGTCCTTAAAAGCCCCGCATTACCTGTAAAGAAGTGACACAAAATAAGTGACAGACACACCAAACAGCAACAGAAAAAATGTTTTGTTGGGAGGCGGGGAAGGAGGGAGTTTAATCAGGCTATGGGCTTCACCTTTTAACACTAGTAACTCTTTTACCTGTATCTAGCACACACAATGGTTTTTAAGCTACTGCTCAGTCACTCTGAAATCCATCTGACACATAACTAGCTTTTGCATACTTAACTCATATGTCCTCATGTCAACTCATTCCTTTCATTATCCACCCAAGAAGAGGGGATCTGGAGGCTATGACCAGATGAGCTGGACTTTCAGATGCTCCATATGGGTTCTCAGTTAGCCCAGTATAACTCCTGAGTAATTACACTGAACTTAATAGAATTACACAGACGGTAACCAAGAGTACAATTTGGTTTTTTTATCTCTTAAAGTCAGATTATGACTGGGTCTTAATCCTAATTAGTAGAATTATATCTCCAGAAGTAAAATCTATTTCATCTTCCCCCCTCCTCTTAGCAACAGAAGGTAACACCATCTAACACTAGCTTATCTGAGAACCTTGCCTGGTTGTTTTGTCAGTGTTTTACTTAGAAAATATCGAAGAAAAGGAAGACACATGTAGACTGGCATATCTAAATTAATGGAAGAATATTTATATATAGGTGATGCTACCAATACATACGCATGCACACACACGTGTATATTGGTAGCACACACATACACAGATTAATTTAGAGCAGAGATATGAAATGTAGCTGAGGGATTGCCCTGGATGTGCCTTTTGCTGTACCTGTGGAAACTTGCTCAGGTGCAGGGCGGTGTCAGAGGCTGGATAAGAGTGAGTGTATCAGGAGCCAGGAAAGGGAGTTGGATTTGGGGCAAGAGGGGGAAGGCAAAAGACAGTGCGGGGCACAGACTGGGATCACAGGGGCGGGAGCATCTATAACCAGTAAAAAACACACCCTTGTAGAACCTGGAACTAAACTAAAGAGTCCTCAACTTCTACATTCCTCTGCTGTCAGCAAATAGCTGTGAAACCTACTGACAAAGTGTGTGTCTCATCCCCTTTCCCTCCCAAATCTTGTCCAAATAGAGTCTACTACAGCTACTGTTTGACTAGTTCAAATAATAGAGGTCTGGGCTGTGGAGCTGAGGATCTAGTTTGATGGAGGTTCATTTTTTCTTATTGTTTTATATATAATGAAAATATAAAAAGGCTGAGAGCTCTCCAGGAAGTAAATAAGACATAGACTGCAAGCACTGCAAAGGCACTGTGTGAATAAATACGTGAATATGCATGAATAATGCAAATAGGCTATTTGAAAAACACTTTATTAACCTGCCTAAAAAAATTTGCCATTCTAGCAGTCTAAGATGCCTCTTATAAATTTTATGATGCTTCAACTCCCTAATTTTGAAACAGTCATTCAAAGCAGCTCCAGTTTAAAAAGAGACCTTTTCCCTCTTTTTATTCCCCCCTGAAACCGTTTTTCCATCTGTTTGTCCTATTTCCCCATCTGTTCCTGCAGTCTCAGGGTCTGGTTCAGCTTGTCGATAAGGGGTGACTGAAAAGGAATCTCCCCCTTCCTCCCCTCCCATGGACTATTGTATGGAACAAAGCAGCTCGTTTAAAAAAATCCCATTGGGACATGTTTTCTGTTTCTGTTCTGACCCAAGATGTTTATCTACCTCTTAAATGCACATATAGCGCCTGATTAATTAAAGTGAATGAGAGTTTTGTCTAGGCCAGGAATGGGCCTGGAATGCTGGCTTAATTTTCCCCTTCCCCTCATGTCTTCTGTCACAGTTAAATAACTCTTCCCATCAGGGGGTGAGATCTGGCTACTGCTTGGAGTTAGGGGCAATGCTGGTTAGTGCCCCGAGGAGCACTGGTGACATTCTGCCTGCCTATTGGGGAGCACAGAAAGGAACACCATAAGGTGTCCTCCCTGTATGGCTAGGTAGCTGCTGGAAGTCTTGGATACACCACACACAGCTAATGTACCTCTAGCGATGTTAGGGTGTGTCCACATGTGTACTCCTGTGTCGACAATGGTCAGAGGTTTCAATCATGTTACCCTAGTTCAACTGAACTAACTTAATTTAAAAGAGCATCTTTCAATACCTTTTGTTACACAGACCATGAGAAAGCATGAAGATTAGGCCAACTAACCAACTATTTCCTATTTTACAGTGGGTCTGGCCACCTCCTGGTTCTGACTGAGGAGCATGTCATGGGGAGTATTGGATGGTGTGTCACCATTCCACCACTTTTGGGCCAGCAGTGCAATGTGCTAGTTTGGCAGAGCCTGAAGGTTGTTCTTGCCCTGCGATCCCCAGGCTCTAAAGCAGGCATGTCAAACTCGAAGCCTACTGAGGGCCGCACAAATGAAAACTGAAAAGAAAAAAAGAAAAAATTTGTTGTCAAGCAAAAAAAAAAAAAAAAAAAAAGCATTTTAGGTGCCACGCAGAAGGCACCAATACTCCTGGACACCTGGCAATCCCAGGGCCACCAAAGAAAATGTACTTTGTTGGAAAGTCGTAGTTATTTATTATTTTAGATTATGTTTTAGGTATATTTTATAATATTACAATAATTTGATGTGTAAAAGTGTTATTTGCTCATATTAAAAAAATTAAAATTAATTTTACATAATGTTTAATTTAAATATAAATTGAAGGTACTTTTACATTTTGTACATGGTACATAACTTGTTTTGTTGAAATAAAAATAAGTATAGACCATGGTTAATAAAATAGAACAGGCTTTTGTGAAACTGTCAGAAACTTGATAAGTTTGAGATTTGGCATAAAGATAATTATTCATGCAATTGCAAAAAATTGACATATTTATTGATATAAAATTAATATACAATCTGTGATTTTATTTGGGAATAAATACATAAAAAAAAAACATTAACAAAATAATCCTTTCCTCTCCCCGAGAGCCAGGTACTCCCATACTCCCATTCTAACCCAATCCTCCTCCTCTCCCCCAGAACCAGGCCCCCCAACCTAATGCCTCTCCCCTGCGCTAGACTCAGGCTCTCCCAGCCCCTCCAACCTAACACCTGGGTTCCGAAGTTGTCCTTGCTGCGTGAGGCACTGGGGCGGCGTGAGCACAGCAGCCAGCTGTGAGCGCCTGCTGGTGCACCCAGCGCAGAGCACCCAGCCAGCCGTGAGCGTGTGCGCAGAGCAGCCTGGCTGGCTGACAGCGCCTGCTGCAGAGCCCCTGGCCATGTGCTCCGAGAGGCCAGTGGGCTGCACTTCATTCTTTATAAAAATGTTCTGGCAGGCTGCAAAACATTTTGATCAGGCTGTATGCGGCCCTCCAAATGCCAGTTTGAAATGCCTGCTCTAAAGGTACGTCTACACTCCACGCTTATTTCGAAATAAGCTATTCTGGAATAGTTATTCTGAAACAGCGTATTTTGAAATACCACATCTACACTGCTGGGAAGCCTTAAAATTAATCCGAGGCAGGCTTCCCTAATGTAGATGCGCTATCTCAACTTAGAGCCCCAGGAGGCACTAGGGAGGAATAACTTAGAATGGCCCTCGTGAGGGGCAATTTCAAAATACACACACCTTATTTCGAAATAGCTATTTCAGGATAGGTGTTATTCTTCGTAGAATGAGGTTCACAGATTTCAGAATCATCCATCCGTTATTTCAAAATAATGGCATGGCTGTGTAGATGCTCGCATTGTTATTTCAAAATAACACTCATTATCTCGAAATAATGGCACAGTGTAGACGCACCCTAAGTGCCCAATAGCGCCATTGGGAATCAGAGGAGGATGTAGATATATGATAGCCTTGTTCCTTCTCCTCCCAGCTACACCAGTGTTCTGCATCCACCAGAGGAACCCCTCTTGGCCAGTTCTGGGTAATTTTGTGCCTGTGATGTGACCTCCTCATAACCCAGTGTGTTTTTAATTGCCTACATGTAGTTACACAATGATCTTGCCAGTCTACTCAGTGAGTGTAGTAGTTCAGGGCAAGCTGGAATAGATCATTTTACATTTTAAAATAAATTACCGTCAAGGCAATGACTCCTTCCCTGAAGAAAACTGCACTGAGCCACCTTTCAAGACTTCACTCCAGCAGTTAGGGTATGTCTACACTACAAAGTTAATTCGAACTAACGGACGTTAGTTCGAATTAACTTTCATAGGCGCTACACTAGCGCTCCGCTAGTTCGAACTTAATTCGAACTAGCAGAGCGCTTAGTTCGAACTAGGTAAACCTCATTTTACGAGGACTAAGCCTAGTTCGAACTTACTCGCTAATTCGAACTAGTTTTTAAGTCTAGCTGCGCTAATTCGAATTAGCTTAGTTCAAATTAACTAATTCGAACTAAGTTAGTTCGAATTAGCGCTGTAGTGTAGACATACCCTTACTGAGGAAAGCATAGCTTGTATGTGCTTTTTAGTTAAAGCTCTAGCCCATATCTGATCAACTAGGAAAAATCCTTTAGACTAACTTTTTACAGAGCAGGTCAGAATTTGGATTTGATTCATCCCTGTATAATTGGCCTGCAGATACAAGGAAGAGCTCTTCTGAGGACTACGTCATTTTTACTACAGAAAGAAAACAAAGCATTGAGTCTCTTTGCATCTTGCCAGGCCCAAATGGCTCTATGATTTGTGGAAATACTGTCTGAACAACATTTCCTCAGACCCCGTCCCCTCTTACTCCTTCTCTACTTACGCTACATCGATGACATCTTTATGATCTGGACCCATGGTCAAGAAACACTGGAGACATTTCACCGAGATTTCAACAACCTACACCCCACCATCAATCTCAGCCTGGACCATTCTACACGAGAGATCCATTTCCTGGACACCACAGTACAAATCACCAGTGGCAAATTAGACACCACTCTCTACAGAAAATCCACCGACTCATACAGTTACTTGCATGCCTCCAGCTCCCATCCAAAACGCACCAGACAATCCATTGTCTATAGCCAAGCCCTTCAATACAACCACATCTGCTCTAATCCCACTGACAGAGACCAGAAACTTCAGGATCTCTACCAAGCATTTATAAACCTCAACTATCCACCCGGAGAAATAAAAAAAAACAAATTGAAAGAACCAGACAAATACCCAGAAACCATCTACTTCAAGACAGACCCAAGAAAACCAACAGTAGAACACCACTTGTCATCACCTACAGCCCCCAACTTAAACCCGTCCAACACATTATCAATAAACTACAACTTATACTGGATCAGGACACTAAACTCCAAGAGGCTCTGGGAGACAGACCCATAGTCTCCTATAGACAACCACCTAACCTCAAGATGATTCTTACCAACAACCACAGGACATACCACATTAATATCAACCCTGGAACTTTCCCTTGCAACAAACCCCATTGCCAGCTTTGTCCACATATTCACTGTGCTGATACCATTATTGGACCTAACCAATTGAGTTACAAGATCAAGAACACATATTCCTGCTCATCCAGAAATATAATTTATGCTATCGTGTGCCGAAAGTGTCCGTCTGCTATGTACATTGGACAAACGTCTCAGACACTTCGCCAAAGAATCAATGCACACAAAACAGATATTAGATGGGATCACAAAGAAAAAATAGTTTCTTGCCATTTCAACCAGAAAGGGCATTGTCTCAAGGACTTAACTACCTGCATCCTGCTTCAAAGACATTTTAGCACCAGACTTGAAAGAGAATCCTCTGAACTGTCATTCATGCTTACATTTTACACTTTATACCTAGGTCTTAACAAGGACACTAATTATCTTACCCATTACAAAGATAGCTTCCCCAATTATCACCTCTAATATCATTAGCTCACAAATATTTTCCTCCCCCCATCATCTCCCCTCTGTTCTGAAATTTGATTTGTCCTTTTCATACGTGTTCATTTTTTTGATTGTATCCTTTGGTATATATGGTCATGCCAATTTTCTTCCACTATTTGATCTGAGGAAGTGGGTCTGGCCCACGAAAGCTCATCACCTAATAAACCGTCTTGTTAGTCTTTAAAGTGCTACATAGTTCTGTTTTTTGTTTTCTGGAGAAGTATTGTGAGTTTGGAAAATACTTAAGTACTGCATTGATCTATGATTTTTAAATTTCCCTTTTTCTGTAATGGAGAGAGCAAATAAAGGCTTGCAAACCATGGACTTGAGAGAATGATTTGCCACCTACTCACATGTCATTTTTTGTATTCCTGTATGTGACTGCCTGCAATCATTGCCTTCTAAAGACTACCAACAGGGGCACGGTCTAAGGAATTCTGTTGTTGCGATAGTTTCAAATAAGAATTCTAAGTGCACTTTTATTGTTAGCCTTTCCTTCTCCCTGGGTTGTGAATGAAGCCTTCAGTTAGCTAAGGAGAGGAAAGGAGTTTTATTTTAAGGCTGTCAAGTGCCTTTTTTTCTAGATGTAACTAGAGAAACAGCTATTAGTAGATAATGTTTCCTGTTATTCAGTGCAAGGTTAAAAACATCCATTCACAAAGTGCCAAAGCAGCTGTGCACCACTTTTCAACTAAAATAGCACACACTAATGCTCTGTGGTGCCAGAAGAGGAGCATTTTCAGTTGCAAGACCACAGCTCAGAGCTACTTTCCCAGATGAGATCAGATCAAGTTCAGTCTGGTATGTATAAAAGCACAATCCATCTCTTTAACAAGGCCTTCCCCTAGCAAATGCATCTTTCCAGGAGTGATTAGAAGTGCTAAAAAATAGGGAAGAAGAAAAGAAGATGAGGCAAGAAAAAGGACCCCCCTGTGAAGCTCTGATCCTGCACTATGTGGGCATTGACTTCTGGTGTGGGAGGGGGGAGGGGGAAGGTGTTCTGCACAGGCTTGAGCATCCACTTATGTGGATGCCTTTACAGGCCTGGGGGGTAAATGTGCATGGCAGGAATAAGAGAGGTGGGAGGAGCATTCTCTATAGTTTGCAGTCAGTGCTACCTTAAGGTGCTTATATACCACAGTGCCTTAAAAAAATGATAATTCAGATAGATAGTAAGCAAATTTGAACTGTTCTGTCCCTGAGCTTGCCAGATCAAATTACATATATCATAGAGAGATCTCTTTACTCTTGCCTCTTTCTTCTTTTTCCCAATGCCATTTCTAAGGTCTCATGCAGTGGAATCCACTAAGAAATAAGAGGCTGCAGGATCAAGAGCTCTTTCTTTGAGCTATTGTTTTTAAGTGAAAGTCAGCAGGATATTGGAGTTACTGAGCCCCTGTGTCTTAGACTTTTGCCCTTGTACATGCTGCTATTATAGACTGATAAGCTGTGTCTACATTGGCACGATCTTGTGCAAAAGCGGATGATCTTGCGCAAAAACTTGCTACATGCCTACACTGGCCACGAGTTCTTGCGCAAGTACACTGACGTTCTAATATATGAAATCAGTGCTTCTTGCACAAGAAGTCTGATGCTCCCGCTCAGGAATAAGCCCTCTTGCGCAACCATTCTTGCGCAAGAGGCCAATGTAGACGGGCAACATGAATTTCTTGTGCAAGAAAGCCCTATGGTTAAAATGGCCAACAGAGCTTTCTTGCTCAAGAGAGCATCTACACTAGCATGGATGCTCTTGCGCAAAAGCACATCTCTTGTGCAAATGCACATGCCAATGTAGATGCTCTCTTCTGGAAGAGTTTTTGCACAAGAACTCTTCCGCAAAAGAGTTCTTGCGCAAGATCATGCCAGTGTAGACGTAGCCATAGGGTATTTGCTGCTCTATTACCTCATTTTATTGTAATATAGACAGTGTTGTTTGACTGTAATGGCTGAGATTACACTGAGATCAAAAATTCTGCAGTGCATTTTACAGCCAATACAATTCTAGCCTCTTTGAAGTCAAAGGCCAAACTTCCATTGACTTCTGTGGGCCCAGGAGGTCTCCTGCAATTCTTATTGTAGTTAATCTTGCTGAAGTCAAATGTGCTTTTAAGGCACAGTTTATTTATGAGAGTGAATGTATGCAGGTTGATTACACTGGAGAGCAACACCTTTTATTTCTCCAAAGATGGCACACCCAAAGGCTAGCTGCCCTACAGCACGTTTTTCCACACTATACTGCCAGCATGCATCTGGCGGTGAAAAGGCTGGAAAGTCAAATTCCAAATTGGTGTCAATGGAAGCAACTCCTTGTATTTCTGTGGTAACCTGAATTTGACTCAGTCAGTGGGTGGCTTCTCTGGAACCTGCACCAAAAGTGTCAATAGTCTTTTTTTTTTAAAATGCAACCACCTGTCCATTGACAATTGGACTCAAACTAACCACACATTTAACCATTAACTTCTGCAGTTGGATCACTGGGATTCCACACAGGCAGAAGGCTCTGCCCATGTGGATCTCATTGCAAGGATTAGGGCCTTAAAATAATAATTGCATTGTCTGGTAATGAGTATCAGTCACTACCAACCTGCATAAGATTTGGCCCAATGAGCTAGAATTAAAAGGCATCTTATCCCACTGCTAATTCCATGAGCCAGTTAGTCCCCATAAACATATAATATTTTTTTAATTAGCCTGATAAATGGGAACATCCACTCCCTCTAGGCAATAATTCAACACATTCTCCCATGTTACATTGTACATGATATTTTATTTGTTCATCCATTTGTTAGTTTTAGAAGTTAGCTTCCATCGACAGTGAAAAAATGCTTCAGTGCAATATTAATATCCTCACTGATGAATTTCCATGTGGCTGATTCAAGAAAAATCTTTTCTAATGAACCATTTGAATGATTATATATTCTTTAATATCCATTACAAAGCAATCATCAGTAGCTAGTACACACCAGACAAGGCCTTGCCATGCTCTCCCCTCCCCATCAAATCAACTGTTAGAAACAATTTGTAACAATACTTTTCTTTCAATCAGCCAAGTGCTTCCTAGTGTGTCTGTTTTCAATGTAAAACACATTCATCCTGGATAGCAAGAGGCAAAAATGAAGCTGTTTCTTTTCTTCAAAGCCTTTTTTCAGAGATTCCCATGCAAATCACCCAAGGATGTTCAATTGAGCTTTAGGAGAGGGGAAGGTGGCTTTTCCCCCATATTCATGAAGACCATATGTTCAGACTTGCCCAAGAAGAGCTCCCCAAGCTGCAATGATACTAAAACCTAAAAAAAATGTGAAACCTACTGGGAAGGTTTGCAATAAGACCATGATATTGGACACAGTGTTTGTCATTCTATTTGCATGCAACCCTTCTCTTTTTCATCCTGGTAGAGTAAATTGTTCTAATAAGTAAAATCATTAGGGTCTCGCATTTGAATATCAGAGCTATATCTCCCACATTTGGACATTTCAGATATGTCAGCAAGTTGTTGGACAAAACCCTAACTTTATGTGCTAACTAGATGATCTGTTAACAAAATACACGCCCTAAAGCAAGCATCCCAATAGCATCATTTGCCAGTTAGCCTCAGTGACATTATTATGTGTAGTGTGGTAGCCCCTACAAGCCCCTTTCCGGTTCCTCAAGATCCCATTGAGCTAGGCAATATTCAGGCAGAGAACAAAAAGATGGTCCTTGACCCAAAAAGGCAGCTTTCTAAGAACAAAACAAGGTGAAGATAAACATGAGAAAACCGTTAGATAGTATTGGTTGTTGGCATTTACATTTATGTAAATCTAGACTTAGCCCCATTAACCAAAGATAATCAGGTACTATCTCAGTGTAAAGAAGATCAGCACCTGCCCAATCTAGGATTTCACAATCTGTGATGCATGGGCTTTTGTGAAGCCATTTTGTCAAATAGCCATGACTCCAACTTCACACATTGACTGCTGTAAGAACTCTGGGGCTTGCATCACTTATGAAAAGACCACATTTTTGGGGGCCTAGCTATGGATATAAGAGCCCCATCTTTGGCTGTTTTTAAAGTCTTGGCTAAAAATTAAAGCTTATGATCAAGATTTTCATAGATGACTAGGGATTGCGGATGTCTCAGTTTTTTGGTTCCTTGCTTGAAACACCTGATTTTGAAGGGGGCAACTTCTCAGCACTTTCTGAGTTTCAAGCTGCTTTAAGAGTCTCAAGATGGGCACCCAAAGACTAGGATACCCACAGAGGTAAGTCACTTTTGACAATCTTGACTGGCATTGCCAAACATTTTGGAAAGGTTTCCTCTTCCTTTCTTTGGCAGTTGCATAAAGCCTCTTGCTTAGGGTGTGCAGTTATTCCTTCCATCACTAACCATCTTTTTTGGCAGAAGGAGCTGGTCAAACATTGGATTTTGGCTTAGTAATTCATTTAGCCATAACACACAGGGAGAAAAAGGACCAAGAAATGCCTGCCTGATGCTTGCTTCCTTCCTCAGCACGTCACATCAGACCTGGTGCATGGCATCCTCGTCTCACACGGGTTGCCTTAGCTGATGAATCCCAGTTTGCTTCCTGGTCTAGTATTGCATCTGGCTGATAGGATCTGCTCTCCTCCCACTTGTTCTTACTTATACCAGGACATGGTTGTTCACCCTGATTTCCACCTGCTGTGCACATTACAGCAAGGGCATAATGGAGATGAGTCAGACCGAATGCCAGCCAAACTTAGGGAATGATTGGACAGAAAATAGAAAAGGGTAGGAAAGAGTGAGAAAATAAACCATTGCTCAGGACCCCAGTGGAGTTGATGCTAACTCTGCCCCCTCCAGTGCCAAGGGCAGTGTATCTCCATTTCCACTGTAGTGTAGCTCTGCCTAGAGGGACATCATTTTGACCTCTGAATATAGAGACAACTGCCTAGACAGGGAATACTATTCCTATTACATATGAATTTTCCAACTGTTTTTTTTCCCTGAGTCCAGCCAAGGAAAAGGTAGCTCCACACTGATCAGCTGAATATTCTAATTTACATTTTGAATATTCAAAATTCATGCTGTAAATATGCCAAACATCTGCTCTGGCTTTTCAGAATTCCTTGGTGACAATCACACTCCAATACATCATCAGCACCACGATTTGTAATAATCTTGGTGTCATAAAAAAAAACAAAAAAAACCCCAAACACCCTCAAACCTGTGAAAATCCAGTTGTAAAATGATTGCATTTGACACTTCCATCCAGGCTGGCACAGATGCCTGTGTATCAACTCATCTTTTTCTCCCTCTCCTATAATTAAAAGGTAGTTAAGAAAGATGCAGTTATGGACAGATTCCACCTTCTGTTTGTTCCTTTGTATGTATATTATGTATTAGCAGTCTAATAAGAGTTTCTAAATGCACTGTGCCTGTGCCAGCAGGGCATATGTACATAGACATGTGCTTGTGACAGAGAAGTACATAAACAGCATATTGGCACCAGAGAGACATCTGTGCCTAGAAAACTGCTTGTGATATGTACATAAATGACATTTTATCTCCAGTTAAGTCCTCGTGGCATTGAAAGAAATGTGTGACTGTACTCTTCTCTGTGAATACTGAGAAGGTGCACATTTACAATGGACAGTGTTTACCACTGAGCAACTATAAGAGATTTTAGTATAAAGATTGCCATATCAACACCTACTATTACTAAGAAATGTCCTGCCACTGCCACTGGCACAAGGCAGCAGAAAATCTATGTGGGGAGGGGTTGGAGTGACATGGGTGTGGCCATATATGTCTGGGGGCAAACAACAAGGGGACCCTGGTCTCTTAGACTATGTCCACACGACCAAGTTATTTCAAAATGAGCTATTTTGAAATAATAACTCCCGGAATAACTATTTCGAAATAAGTTTATTCCTCTTCCCTAGGAGGAGTTGTTATTTCGAAATAACAAGCCCTTTATTTTGAAATAACAGGCTTGGTAGTGTGGACGCTCACCTTGTTGTTTTGAAATAAGGGGAGTTATTCTGAAATAACTCCCCACTGTAGACGCCCTCAGAGAAAAAAGAGGGACTGGTGCCAGGAGATATTTTGATTCAATATATCACCCAAGGCTTTTGAGTCAGGTGCTGTGGGGCCTAATCCAAAGCCAATGAGTGTCTTTAATGGGTTTCAGGGACTTTTTCCTAGAACACTGGAGCCTTGGCCAAAGTCTAAGGTTCCATTTGCAGCCCCTGCATGCCCAGCTTTGAATCAAGCCTTATAACTTTGCAAACAATGGTATTCAGTACAAGTCTTGTTTCTGTCTATCATTAAGTATCTGGCTTATAAATTCATACAAAAATCACTTCACAGTCAGCTGTTTCTATAGGGAGAGATTGTTTGCTAATACAAGAGTCAGACCTGCTGGCATCTACACTGCTCAGCCACAGACTACCTGTGTAAGCCCAGGCAAAACACCTGACTTCTCAGAGTGCCTCAGTTTACTCATCTGTAATAACATGTACCTTGCTCACAAGGCTAGTTAATGTTGGAAAAACTCTCGAGTCCCAAAAAGATAAAAGTCATAGGGTGTATTAGATTGGTGAGAGAGGGAAAACTCAAATGGGGAAGGAGTGTGAAAGTATCATCCACCCAGTTACAAGCAATAAAATTTCCAAAAAGTACCTAAGTGATTTAAGAGCTTCCGAAGTCATGTAGGTGCGTTTGAACATTTTCCCAAAGTCAGGATTAAAATCTGTGTTTCCTGAGTTTGCCCAGGGAGGCAAAGCTCATAAAGAGCTTCATCAAATACCCATCAATGTGAATGAAAAGCCTCCCATTGACTTTTAGGGGCACTGGCTGATGCTTCCTGTACCAAATCCCAAAAGGGCATTAGCAGCAGTTGCAGGTGCTCCTTTCAAGGCCCCAGAGGTTCAATGCAATCAGTATCTAACTGGCTGCAGTAGAGTACTGGCTCTAAAAGGTATAAAACACATTTCAGAATGTGGGCCTATGCTGGAGATCATAACAATAAGTTTGAAATCCCATAAATATTGTTTTCTAGCTGGTTGCTGCTGAAGGTGCACAAAGAAAATAAGAGTGGGGTGCTCACCAGGTGTAAATCAGAGTGTGATTCTGTTAAGTTCACTAGAACTATGGCCATTTACATCATCTAAAAAGCTAGCCCCATGGACGTGTGGAAATATGACTCTTACTGTATGCAACGTCACTGATTTGCAAAGGCTTGAAGGGGGAATTGCAATGGTTAATACGTTGCTATTTGATTCAGTAAAAATAGTTTGGAACAAAAACAGTATCTACTTATTTTCAATATCAAGTTATTTCCTTACATATGTTTCTAATCATTAAGAAATTCTGTCACTTAAATAATGTTCTTAAAATACGGTAACAGTTGAACTACATTCTGTTATTACCTTATTGAATTTCGTTCCCTGGAAAAGATATTTGGATATTAGAGCTCAAAAAAACAAATGGCAATGAATTTTTTAACAGAATGTTTTAAAACCTTCTGCAAACAGTTAGACATCTAGCCAGGGAAGAAGGTAGAAAGCATATGGGGCAATTACTGTCTGTTGGCTGTTCAAGATGCTTTAGTGTATAAGCAGCTGTGTTTGTCCATTCAATACTCTTATTTTTTGTGGTCCCTCTACAGGCATACCTGCAAGCCCGGATAGCATAGTGAAAAAGTTGCATATGATAGATCATTACATAAAGAAAGGTAGGCCTAGTGTTTAGGGTACTGGTGGGAGAGCTGGAGTTAATTCCCTGCTCTGCTACAGGTGTTCGGTGTGCCTATGGTGAATCACGTAATCCCTCTGTATCTCAGTTCCACAGCTGTAAAATGGAGATAATATAGTTTGAACTTCTCTGGTCCAGCAACATCTGTGACCCTAGACCAGAGAGGCCCTTGTGTTGGTATCAGAAACACCGTTCTCATCATACCACAATGTAACACTCCCTCAACATCTATAGCAGGTAAAATTATGACAAGCTAAATAACCCCCAGAGGGAGCGACACATTTGGACAAACAAAACAAGAGATGTAACATCTCTGACTGCCAGGGCACAGATAAGTGCAAGCAAATGTACTCATGATGCAGAAAATAACATTTCTCGTGGGACATGGCTCACCCACCCATACTACAGAATATGTGCCGCATGGACTCTAGTGCTGCCGTGGTTGGTATTCTGTTCCATGCTGATCAGTCATATCATCTGTCCAACAACAGAGAAGAGAAATGTGGCTTCCAGCATAACAATGGAAATTGGTGACTTATCACATTCTCTTTTAAGACAATGTAACAAGGTAGGTGAGCACCTTTGCCAACAGAGTTATAGCTATGACTTCTGGATTAAGGACCCCATTCTATACTTCTTGCACAGATGGAGGAAGGACTGGGCCAACTCACCACATAGGACAGTGCTAGAAGAAACTTAGGTACAAACTACAAAATGGAACGTCACAGAAAACTGCATGGGGGACTATTGTACCCATCAAAGCCTCTAGGTGAGCGGTCCAATGGTGGAATGCAGTAGTAAGGCGTGCAACTGGGGGCTTTAATTGGTGTCCCCTTGAGTATAACCCAGTGGGTCCCCCTCTGAACAACTGGACATACGCATTTGCTGAACACTGATGTCTGTGCACTGGTCGCAAACTCAGCTGTGCAAAGTATCCACCCCAGCAAAACAGCTGACCTCTTGGAAAAGCTTGTTGCTCATCTTGGTTTGTGTCCATGCTTTGCCATGCTGATGGATGGTATTTACATTGAAGTTGACCTGCAGTTTGTGATGTATCTGGGTCAAAACGCTGCCTCTCACTATATTCACAATAGGAGTCAAGACAGAAGTGGGTTCCAGTCAGGCTGTAGCACAAAAAAGGCGTTCCTGTTCATTACGCTTACTAATGTACTTTAGCACATAGACTATATACTTCTGAAATTGCCACCAATGTACACAGTCTTCCAGCTACAGCAATGAATAGCAGCCCAGTGGAAATTAAATCTGGAAAAGACTGCTCAAAAAGCTGTTTCTGAGGAAAAGGGCCCTGTTTCATAAATTAAAACGGACACCAAAATGGTCCAGTATCAAAATTTTCCATTGTTTGTGACATTTTGCTTTGTATTGGCTCCTGACATACTTTTCAAAATCATTTTAAAAATCATAATTGACATTTTTTTTACTTGGCTGTAAAATGAGTGTTGGTAAATGAAAAGCTTTTTAAAGAATTCAGCAGGGGTATATCTACACCACACCCAGAGCTAGAAATAAACTATTCAATTTGAGCTACGCAAATTGCGTAGCTTATTTCGAGTTAATTTTGAAATAGCTTATTTCAAAACTTGGCACTGTCTACACAGCACTTATTTTGAAATAAATCACTATTCTGAAATGTCCCTTATGCCTCATGGAATGAGGTTTACAGGGACATCAGAACAGAAAGCCTGTTATATTTTGAAGTAACGGGCATGCTCAAAAGATGCAGAATAGCTATTTCGGGATACCTCCGGTACCCCAAAATAGCACTGCAGTGTAGACGTAGCCAAATGAGTTGGTTAAAATTTAACCAGTGAACAATGAGCTAATTCTCTGCTGCTCTATCCTACTCACCATGGAACATGTGGGGATGTATTGAGGGGGCATCTAAGATTTTTAGATGCTCAAAGCCCACTCATGTGAGGCGTTGAAGTCACTGAATGTTTAGGGTTCTCTGCACCCTGTAGGATTGGACCTTTAGGGCTTACTTGTGCCGACCTTTCTCTGACTAAACTTCTGTTGACTGCAGTGTGCTTCCAAGGCTTCAGTGGGAGTTGGGGATGCAAAGCGCCTCATCTATGGTGCTCAGCACTTAAGAGGATCAGCCCCTGGGTCTTTTGTATGGTGCCCATTACCTCAGGTGCCTTACCGTTTTTAAATTATATAACTCCCTACATATGTAATTAGTGATGTAAGCTCCTTTCACTGTAACCTAAAATGTTTGTAATGCTTATAATCCCAATTAGGTATCTGTATAAAGGAGCTCACTGTTAATTAAAGGCAGAGAGGGGAAATGATTTTCCAGCTCAAAATCTGAGGGAACCTATCAGAGTGGTAAAGCTGCAAATGAATTTACAAGACTGCTTCTTTAGCAGAATGAGCAGGATTTCCTTTGCTGCAACACTGTTTAAACCTGCTTATTTTGTGAGCATTTTCACAAACAGAGGTTCCCGAGCACTCCCTTGGCAAGAGCTGCCAACCAGGCAGTGACTGGCATCTTAGCCAGTTTACTTTACCCACTTCTACCTGCCATCTCAGTAAGACTAGACAAGGGTCAGAGCCCATGTCCCTTTGGGATTAAAAATCTGTACATTGCCACTCAAAATGCAGCTGCACTTGTGGTGCATTTTAACTTCCCTCTGGGAGAAGATGACAGCCCAGACTGTCCTTGTCATTCTGGTCGTATTTCTTTTGCTTGCTGATCATGTGAAAAAGAGGCGCCCCAAGAATTTTCCTCCCGGGCCACGACTTTTTCCTTTTGTTGGCACTGTGATAGACTTCAAGCAGCCCATCCACCTCGCTCTGCAGCAGGTAAGAGCTTGACTGAGATTGAGCGTATTAATACTTTGCATGTATGGGGGGAGTTCTAGAACAGACCCTTGGAAGCACTTTACAAACAGTAAGTCTTACAACAGCCTGTGATGCTGGTAATTGGTACCTGATCCCTGGGTGCAGAATGGATCTGAATGCAATAGAAGCAGAGAGATTGTTCCATCTGAGCTGACTCCAACCCACCTCCACCTCTCTGTGGTATCACAGAATGGCTGAGGCAGATTGTGGAAGGGCTGATAGGAGATTGGTAGATCCACAATTATGCAGACTTCAGAAGAGCTTTTGTCCATTTATTCGCCTTTGCTCTGAGGTGCAGGATTTGTCCCATTCTATCTATTTTACACATGGAAAAACTAAGGCACAGAAGTTAAGTGCCTATGTGACTTGCTCAGGGTCACCAGAGAAGCAGTGGCAGAGCCAGGAATAGCATCTAAGAGTCCAGATTGACAGCGAGGTCACTGGCATTATGACAATTTACACCAGCTCAGGACCACCCTCCAAAAAGTAGAGAAGAAGGGTCTTAATCTTCATTATAACTGGTTGGGCAAAGTAACCTCCCTCTGGGGTCTGGCTTGTTTTCTTTTGCTCTGCTTTAAGATACAGTTCTCTAATATTCCATCCAACCTAGGTCAGGTTGAGGTTCTCTCCAGCTCCCATTCCTCTTGGGTGATGCCTGGGGGAACTTGGGAAACACTTATCAACAGGGCTATATTCTGGTAGGTTTTAGTTCTCAGAATAATGATTACACATACAACTCAAGGAGGGCTGTCCTTTGGATTTATAGGGCCCTCTGCAGTGCTATTAAACTGGTGCAGTT
Source organism: Pelodiscus sinensis (assembly GCF_052426305.1). Taxonomy (NCBI): domain Eukaryota; kingdom Metazoa; phylum Chordata; order Testudines; family Trionychidae; genus Pelodiscus; species Pelodiscus sinensis. The sequence continues at coordinate 17,045,317 of NC_143060.1, read as the reverse complement.
CCCCTATGCCCGACAGCCACAGTGCGAGAGAAGGTGGGAAGGGAGAGACCATTTTTTTAAATATGTGATTTTTATAATCTTCAGCAACACACTAACGAAATATTTCAAAGGAAATATTAAACTGAGATCCTGCAGACACACAGGTTCTGAGTAAATATTACAATAGTGAACAGCTGTTTTTTATCAGTAAATTCAGAAAGTGACAGTATATACCTGGGGATTGGCAAATGCCTGTTAACTGGCTTCATTACCACTTGAATGGCTCTTTCACAGTTTCTGTGTTGTGCTAAGAGGCCGAGCAAGGTAGAAGGCTTTTTCACTTGAAATTAATTAGCTCTCCCCACACCGCTGCAACAGCCACTGAACAAGCATAGGAAAAGGCGAGGGAGTGGACATTAAGATCTAGTGGCAACAGTGACACATGGTAGCACTTGGGATATACGCCATTCCCATGTATGCCACCAAAATTTTAATTGCTAAATAGGGTGCTTCTGCATGCCCCCCTTCCTGCCCCTCTAGGTGGCCTACCCTGCATCTCCTCCCCCTGCAGGCACCAGTCGTCCCTGCCCATTGCTGTCCCAAATTTTCAGGTGCCCTATACAGCTGCATATTCTGTGTATACAGAAGGATGGCCCGGATGCAAGGGACCTTAATAATTCCTTGTGCTCATTTTGCTGAGCCAGAAAAGGATCCTACAAATAACTAAAAAAAAACAAAAAAAAAAACCAGCAAGCAAATGGTCTAGTAGCATTTTATAGACTAACAAAACATGTAGATGGTATCATGAGCTTTCATGGGCACAGCCCACTTCTTCAGATAACCAGAGTGAAGAAGTGTGCTATGCCCACAAAAGCGCATGATACCATCAATATGTTTTGTTAGTCTATAAAGTGCTACCAGACCATTTGCTTGCTGGTTTTTTCTGTAACAGACTAACTCGGCTACCCCCCTGAAGCTCACAAATAACTAAGACATCCCTTTCGGGCAGAGCTTTAAGGGGCACTAGCAACCCTTTTAGGCCTCTGATTTATCCTCTTCTTCATGCTCAAAACTGTTATAATCTGATGGAGAAAACTGCCCTGATTCTAAATGGCAATGATATCTTCCATTCCTGGGAAGCGGGAATCTGCGGGACCAAATGTAAAAGTTCAGTGAGGGAAGTATTAAGCTGCTCAGGAAGATATAAGCTGGTCTAAACATGAAGTATAACTTGACTCTGATTGGCAGTGACAGGTGCCCCAGATGGGAAAGTCTTAACCCTTGTCCACACAGATGCTGTAGGCACAGGTTGGTAAGGGAACGTGTCATGGAAAATCCAGGCCTCGACAGATGCTTCCTAAGCCAATAGGCACTGCTCAAGTTCTGTCCACCTAGGATTAGTTCTATGTGTATAAAAGTATGGGAGGGGCATCAAGATGATGGGAAACCATTTTTAATGAGAACTTTGTCCCAACATTGGTCCTGTATGTTACCTAACATTCCAGGAGGATCATCTGGTTCATCCTCTAGCCTTAGTGTTCCAGCCCACAAGACTCATGGCCAAGTTATACTGAGCGAAGCTCAGATTGCTGCGATGTCTCTCCTACGTGACAGCTTGCCAATATTTTTATACCATCTCCATATGTCCGGTTGTTAGTTTGACACAGAAGTTAACTGAATCAGAGGAACGTGTCTTTCAGCTTATTGGCCGATATGGCAACATTTTCAGTGTCCAGTTTGGAAATCTGACATTTGTGGTGGTCAATGGATACCAGCTAGTGAAGGAAGCTCTTGTACACCAAGCTGAAATATTTGCAGATCGACCACATATCCCACTTCTCCGTGAGATTTTTAAAGGCTTCGGTGAGTTCTTGCAACATGGTTGTCGTTGTTTGCTCCTTCGCCTCATTGACATTTGGAGAAATAAATAAATAGGTTGCATTCTGCTCTTGGCTACAATCTCAGCAACTTTAACTGGGATGCCCAGATCCACAGGAGAGCTGGAATTTTTCCAGTGTTTCTAAATCTCATGGGGATAATATTATTTCTCTCTCTCGCTCTCGCTCTCTCTCTCTCACACTCTGAAAGACTGTGGGATGGACTTGTTTTAACTGGTTTCAGTGGATTTAACATGAGAGATAGTATGGAGTGTAAACAGCCCCTTCCCTATTTGGGTCAGCTGGACATCATAACATGTAAAGCACTTTTGCTGAATAGGCCTCAGATTTTGTAAAGATATTTAAAACACCTTTAAACATCTGGCTCTAGGCTAGCTATATATGTACTGCAGGTTTGATATTTCTGAATCTGAATCAATTTCCTAACTCTGAATGAACTGGAAAACATGGCCTAGCAATGGGAAAGAGACAGAGCTATCTTTTAGGACAAATTTTGGTTGCCGGAGGTTACGGTCCTAAATACATGGAGGCACCTACTCAGTCTTAAACTCTGTCAGACACTGATACTACAGCAATGAGCACAGTGAAAAGAGCTAGATTCATGGACTGAGTGTTGTCCTATCAGTATGCTGGAGAAGGAGACTATACTACCAGTAACACCTGTGCCTGTCGCTGCACTATGAAAACTCCCTGCTAACTATACAGGCACAGAAATTGTACACCTAAATGCTTACATATTACCTCCATGTAGTTGCAGGAGGGTACAATTATCAATGTTATCAAAGTAATCTACCTGTCCAGCCCTGCCACTCTTTCTGACACTCATTTTGTTGGTTTTATGGGAACCTGTAAAACATCTACTGTATGTCACCTTAGAGGTGGCTGCACTTCCACTTCATTGTTTGGCAAAGTGACTCTGTGTACAGGGCTGAATTCAAATTTACTCCTTACTGAAGTAAACACTCCGGCTGTGTCTAGACTGGCCAGTTTTTCCAGAAAATCAGCCACTTTTCCGGAAAAACTTGCCAGCTGTCTACACTGACCGCTTGAATTTCCGCAAAAGCACTGACTTCCTACTGTAAGAAATTAGTGCTTCTTGCGGAAATACTATGCTGCTCCCGTTCAGGCAAAAGTCCTTTTGCGCAAAAAGGCCGTGTAGACAGCTCAGATTTGTTTTCCGCAAAAAAGCCCCGATCGCGAAAATGGCGATCGGGGCTTTTTTGCGGAAAAGCGCGTCTAGATTGGCATGGACACTTTTCCGCAAAAAGTGCTTTTGTGGAAAAGCGTCTGTGCCAATCTAGATGCTCTTTTCCGAAAATGCTTTTAACGGAAAACTTTTCCGTTAAAAGCATTTCCGGAAAATCATGCCAGTCTAGATGTTGCCTCCCATTGACACTGGATAGTTTGTCTTCTACATTACCACTTGAATGGCTCTTTCACAGTTTCAATATTGTGCTAATAGGTCTGGCAAGGTGGAAGGCTTTTTCACTCCTAATTAGCTCCCCACTGGAGGAAGTCTCACCAAGCTGCAGCAGCCACAGAACAGGCATAGGAAGAGGTGGGTGGGTGGACTTTAAGATCCATTGGCTACTTGGGGCTGCCTACTACTGGGAAGAAACAGAAGGAAAGAAAAAGAAAGAGAGAAGGAAAATAGTTGAAGCTAATGGGGTGGTTATTACATTTTGGAGCAGCTGAGCTTCAGCTTTCCTGTGAGGGTCTCTCTGTCTTTCAAAGCTCAGTGACAGACAGCATAGGGATGCTAATGTTCTTGATCATCCTGAGAGAGAGACACACCCAGCTACCACTGAAGGAAATGGAAGTCTGTCAGTCAAAACAGAGTATCCTTTCGTGCTGCTGCTACTCACACTGAATAGGACTTGAAGCAAAATGCAGGACAATGTAGCACTTTAAAGACTAACAAGATGGTTTATTAGATGATGAGCTTTCGTGGGCCAGACCCGCCCACGAAAGCTCATCATCTAATAAACCATCTTGTTAGTCTTTAAAGTGCTACATTGTCCTGCATTTTGCTTCAACTACCCCAGACTAACACGGCTACATTTCTATCACTGAATAGGACTTAAAAGAGAAGACCACTGAGGTCAATGGAACTACTCTGACAACTACTCAGGTCATTTGAAGAAGTGGGCTGTGCCCACGAAAGCTCATGATACCATCTACATGTTTTGTTAGTCTATAAAGTGCTACCAGACCATTTGCTGTTTTTTTAGTTGCTAGTGTGAGTAAAGCTGGTGCAATCAAGCCTTTAGTTATCACCACCGCATTTGGCCCAAGTGTCCTAGAATCTGTTTGCACCCAGGGAACTATTTAGATGAAAGGAGCTAAATAAATGCCAGGGGGTAGGGACACTTAAAGAATTTTACAGGAGATGGGACATTGGGAGGGGCGGAGAGCCCTGAGGGAGCACAGTACATTCTGTTTCTCAGCTGATTCTGCTCACATGCTCACAGTCTAGCATGTGGAGTTAGCAAGGAGTTCCCCGTCAGATAGGCAGTCACAATGGGGATTTTTATTTTTATTTTGGCCTCCTTCTGCAGCATGTGAGTGTAGTTTGCTTGCCAGTGAGTATATCTCCTGAATCATTTCCCTGCCATTTCATGGTCTTTAGGCACTAGTCCCCCTCTGTCCTTCTTGTAGCACATAAGATCAGATTAACTCTCCTGTGGGTCCAGGGCTATTCATTTTTGTGGGGCTCCTGTGGGGCAGGGGTTGGAGTGTGGGAGTGGGCTGAGGGCTGGGGTAGGGGATGGCAGGGTGGGAGGGGGTGCAGGTTCAGCTGAGGCAGTGAACTCTGGGATGGGGCAGGGATTAGACAGGAGGTTGGGATGCAGCAGGAGGTTCAGAGTGTGGGTGGGAGTTTAGGTGTGGGAGGGGACTCAAGGCTGGGGTGGAAGGTTGAGGTGTAGGTGAGGTTGTGGTGTCTGGGAGGGAGTGTGGGTGCAGCAGGGGGTTCTGGGTTGGGTTAAGGGGTTAGGGTGCAGTGTGGGGTGCAGGCTCTGGCCAGGGGGCTGTTATCTTGTACACCTCCTGGTTAAAAGTGCAGTGTGGCTAAGGCAGGATCCCTGCTGCCCTATCTTCATGCTGCTTTACTCCCTGGAGTGACCAGTATGTCCAGCCCCAGTAGGGGGACCAGGCCTCTCTGCACAGTGCCTGCTGCCCATGCCCACAGGCACCACAGGTGCCACATCTGCAGCTCTGGTTGGCCACAGGTCCCAGCCAATGGGAGCTACTGAGCTGGCACTGGGGGCAGAGGTAGCATGCAGAGATTCCCTGGACACCCCTCATGCCTCCAGTCCAGGGTGGATGTGAGGCTCAGGGGCTGGTGTCCAGTCTGGGTGCAGAGACTTGATGTGGGCCGGGTGAAAAGAAGCAGCCCCAGACCTGCGGAGACCCCTTAGCCTGAGGCCGTGGGCTGCAGCCCCTAAATCCCCTGTGTTAATCTGGCTCTGGTCACACATAACAGCCTAGTCTCCTGCGGAATGTGGTACTTTGGTCTCATTTCAGTTGCTGGGTGGTATCCGTGCACTGTGATGTATAGGAAGCCAGGCAAGATGTCCTAGAGGTCATTTCTCAAGGGGTGTGGGTTTTTCACACCCCTCAGTGATGTAGCTCCCGTGATGAAAGTTTTCTGTGGACCATCCTCTGTGACTCTTTTTTCATCCCCCCCTTTACTTTTCTTCCCTGAAGCTGCACACAGCAGCACAGCCTATCCTTACAAAGAAAATCACACCCCACCCACAGGTCTCCCAGTACTGTAATAGCATGAATAGTAAACGACGTGTTTTTTACCCCCAAGCACAAAGTACAAGAGCTATGGGGAAGCAGATTAAAGCAAATCTGTAAATCTCATTCCTGTGTGTGTAAATCAAATGCTTTGGGGGGTTTTCTTTGCATGCAAAAATATAATTTTAAAATGTTTGGGTTTTTAATATTCTCATGCTCATTTTTAAACTGGTTTCTTGCATGTGGCAAAACATATTGTGGGTTTTTTTTTCACTACAGGGCTGATCTCATCAAATGGATATATCTGGAGGCAACAAAGAAAATTTGTTTTATCAGCCCTGAAAAGCATTGGCATTAGTTTTGAAGAACGAATCCAGGAAGAGAGCAGGTATCTTACTGAAGCAATAGAAGAAGAGAAGGGTAAGAAATGAACATACAGTAGACTTCCGATAATCTGGAACCTATGGGACCTAGGTGGTTCCGGATTATCAAATATGACGGACTATCAGGAGGTACTATAAGCTGGTTATATATATATACTGTATACATTATACTGTATATAAAGTGTTCTTAACCCTTTTAATTGTACATACTGTATACAGTATACTGTAATATTTTGGGGTTTTTAAGCCTTTTTTACCCTTTTTGCTCAGTTCAGCTGCTGCCTCTGTTACCTTGTGACTCATTTTTTGCTGAAGCTCACTCACTAGGCTCTTGCCATTTTGATGCCGGACTATTGGATGCCGGACTATTGGAGTTTTACTGTACATTATTTTGTCCTAAGAGTTTAGCTGTGCTTTTGTCAGGACAATCACACAGACATCTTGATCAGTCCCCTTGCTCAACACCAATCCTACCCCTGGCCTTTGTTGAGCCTATGACAGAAACAACTGAAATGACTGTAACACATAGATATATGCAGCCTGGTGGCACCAGTGAAAGGAACAAACACAGGCAAACAGGAATTGCCCTATGAGATGAGAGCAGGGCTCCATCTACTCTGGTAGCCTCTCTCTGAAAGGCGATGTCTACACAGCAGCGCTATTTCAGAATAACTAACATATTTAGTTAGTAACAGAATAAATAATGTTAGTTCTTCCGAAATAAAATAATGCCAGTCTACACTACAAGCCTTTATTTCGAAATAATGGTGAGCTGGAGGACTTCTTACTCTGACTCCTTTAGTCCTCATTTCACAAGGAGTAAGAGAAATCAAAGGAAGAATGTTCTTCCTTTGACTTCCTGCTGTGTAGACAGCGACTTAAGCTCTGCAATTGATGTAGCTGAAGTTACGTAGCTTAATTTGAGTTTTGCCCTGCTAGGTAGACGTATCCAAAGTGACCAATACAAGATGTTTCACATGGAAGTGCAAAGCGGTCCATAATGGACAATTATGCAATAATCTGACCATAGAAGATGCTTTTCTATTATTTTATTTTTATTATTTTTATGATGACAGTACCCAGGAACCCCAATCAATGATGAAGACTTCCTTGTGCTGGGCATTGCTAAAGAATACGTTTTATGTGTATTGGGAAAATAAACATGTGCGTTTTCAATAGTATTTGGATAAGTAACAGAACAGCACATACAATGCACGATGCAACCCTTAATTTTAAAAAGCTTATGATTTATATTATCAAGTAATGGATTTTTAAAGCAGCCATCTAGACTTGTTATTCTCTCATAACTTTCTATTACTCTTTTATAGTTATATACGTACGCCAAGAATTCTATTGCAGTGGTGTTTGTAGAATAGAGTTAGTAGGCAATGTGTAGAGAGAGGAGAGAGAATCTTTAAAAGGACACAGTCTAGTGGTTTAGGACTAATAAAATCTAAGATTATATTAGTATTTGAAAAGTTTTCCTGGTTACTTCAGTTGGGTTTTTCCTACAGTTTTTAAACCCTAGACTTGTGCACAAAAATGGAAAGTAAGATTGACTAGAAACTGACTATTGAACTGTAAGAAAATAAGAATTCTTAGTGTGATGGGTTGGGTCACAGAGATCCCCTTGAGACTGTCACCTGATGGGCCGATCATACCACTGAGCCCTCTGGGGCACCCCACCTCTGTCCTGCTGAACCTGAAGCTCTGATTTCCCCCAGCAAAAGCACAGAGTTGGGGTCACAAGACAAACAAAGCAACACAGATACTGAGAGAAACTTAGCTCTGGAAAGGCTTAGTCATAGGGACTCGACACAGCACCCAGGTGCACAGCCCTAATGGGACCAGAACCCCGGATAAATCTGTCTTACTTTGCATAAAAGCTTGATACAGAGTAAGCTCATAAATTTGCTCCCTTTATCAATGAAAGAGAAATACGCACATCTATTGACCTTCCTCCCCAAGGGCACAATTATTTACAGTGGGTTTAATAATAAACAAAATAGAATGTATTAAATATAAGAACTGGGATTTAAGTGGCTGCAAGTGAAAACAGACAGATCAAAGTAAGTTTCTAAACTAAATAAAACTAAACACACCCACTAAGCCTAATACACTAAAAGAACTTATTACATATCATGATTTCTTACCCTAGTTCTTATTTCTGCTAAATCCTTCTCAAGCCAGAGCAGTTCTTTCTGACCTGGGTCCAACAGCTCTTCTCTTGTCATTAGTGTTCTTTTGTTTCTACAGTAAAACTCCATTAGTCCGGCATCCAATGCTCCGGGACTCCTGATGGTCCGGCACCATCAGGAGCCCAAAAGTGCTGGGGCAGCCGGACAGGCTTCCCCAATTCAGCTGCTGCTGAAACTGACCAGCAGCTGAATCGGGGAAGCCGGAAGCAGAGCAGCTGGGGTGCTGCCGGGTTGGTCTGGTAGTGCTGCCCCTCAGGGCTGCGGGACCAACCCGGCAGCACCCCAGCTGCTCTTGGGGACGCCTGGGGCAGAGCAGCTGGAGTGCTTCCAGGTTGGTACTGCAGCGCCAAAGGACGGTGATGCGGGACCAACCCGGCAGGACCCCAGCTGCTCTGCCCCAGGAGTCCCCGATTCAGCCGCTGCTGAAACAGATCAGGCTGAATCCGGACGCCTGGGGCAGAGCAGCTGGGGTGCTGCCGGGTTGGTCCTGTAGCGCCGCCCCTCGGCGCTGCGGGACCAACTCGGCAGGACCCCAGCTGCTCTGCCCCAGGGCTCCCCAAGTCAGCCGCTGCTGAAACAGATCAGCGGCTGATTCCAGGAAGCCCCGGGCAGAGCAGCTCTGCCTCGGGCTTCCTGGAATCAGCCGCTGATCTGTTTCAGCAGCGGCTGAATCGGGGACCCCTGGGGCAGAGCAGCTGGGGTCCTGCCGGGTTGGTCCCGCATCGCCGAGGGGCAGCGCTATGGGACCAACCCGGCAGCACCCCAGCTGCTCTATTGCAGGCATCCCCGATTCAGCTGCTGCTGAAACTGACCAGCAGCAGCTGAATCAGGGACTCCTGGGGAAGAGCCTGACTATCGTAAGGGGGGGCTATGTGGGGTCTGGGGTGGCATCCCCTCCCACCCCACTCCAGACCCCTAATAGCCCCCCTTCTGAGAGTCCGGCATATCTGATAATCTGGCACCCCCCGGGTCCTAAAGGTGCCGGATTATCGGAAGTTTACTGTAGGTGTTCTCATGTATCCTCTTTGTGTAGGGAGCAGTCTATGTAGCCAGCTGAAGACAATCATTCTTTACTTCTCCTTTCCTTATATACAATTTCCCCAGTAAAAGAAGTCTTTATTCAATTCTCCACACCTCTGAGGAAAAGTACCACATTCAAGATGGATTACAGTACTAGGTAGCATGGTCACATATCTTTGTAGGCTCAACCATAGTCCAGGCTTACAGGAAAAACATGACTATTCATAGATCATTGTCTTGAGTACCAGACCATTAAGTTCCTTGCGTACTGTTAATGGCTTTCACTAGCACACCTAGATTAATACACAGGTTTATACTTCAAATATCTAACTTTAAATACAGGAATGATGTGTGCACACAAATAGAATATACGCATTCAGGGGATTTCAAACTCTCCAATGATAGGTTGCATGCCCCATCTTGCATAAACTATATTCAAGTTAGGCATATTCATATTCAAGTACATATTTTCATAAAAGTATGGGAGCACAATGTCACAATTGGAACTTATGTAGAGCTTTTCCATAGTAGATATTAATATGTTTTAAATGGATGAGTAGGCAAATGTTAATCCCATTTAACAGATGGGAACATGAAGTCCACAGAGACTCAGTGGATTGCCCCGGGTCCTAACAAGCCAGTGTAGAACTAAAATTAGAATCCAGATCTCCTGATTCCTAGTCTGGGAGTCCCTATTCATTTGTCACACAAAACCAAAACAGTATAAGTGATGAGTACATATGATTTTAATAATATTTCAGTTTTGAGAATCTATGGTGGTATTATTATGTAGTCTGGAATATTTTTAAACTGACTCTGTCCCTATATTTTCTCCTCCAGGGCAACCATTTGATCCTCATTATAAAATTAATAGTGCCGTTTCAAATATTATCTGTTCCATCACCTTTGGGGAGCGCTTTGACTATCATGATAGTCAGTTCCAGGAATTACTGCATATGCTTGCTGAGACATTACTACTCATAGGAAATATTTGGGGACAGGTAAAGCTGGTTTGTTTTTTGACATTCTGGGAAATTTCACAAACTTCTACAATTTTTATGGAAAGTGGGCAAAATTATTCTTAACGTTTTCTGTTGTTTCCTCCTTCCCCTGGTTTTCAACCAGCTTTATTTGTGAATCATACTGGGGATGATAAAAGCACTTACCTACCTCCCAGAGGTGGTGTGCCAATAAATATGATAAATATATTTAGGATTGTGATTGAGATCTACTGATGAAAAGTACTATAGCAGAACTAGGTATTAATTATTAGTTATTAATAAATAGGCCAGAGTATCCAGATTTATAACCAAATCAAGCCAATATTGATTGATTTGGAGTTTTACTGTGAATAGATGATTCATTTCTGTATACTGTGGTTCACATAATGATCTCAGAATCTCAGGGTATGTCTACACTACAGAGTTAGTTAAAACTAACGGACGTTAGTTCGAACTAACTTTAATAGGCGCTACACTAGCGCTCCGCTAGTTCGAATTTAATTCGAACTAGCGGAGCGCTTAGTTCGAACTAGGTAAACCTAATTTTATGAGGATTAAGCCTAGTTCGAACTAGCTAGTTCGATTTAAGGGCTGTGTAGACCCTTAATTCGAACTAGTGGGAGGCTAAGGCTTCCCAGGTTTCCCTGGTGGCCACTCTGGCCAACACCAGGGAAACTCTATGCCCCCCTCCCGGCCCCGGACTCCTTAAAGGGGCACGGGCTGGCTACGGTGCCCGTGCCAGGTGCAAGCCTGCCAGCACCCAGCCAGCAGACCCTGCACCTGGCACGGATCGAGCCAGCCACCCGATGCCCTCCAGCCCTCCCCCTCTTCCCGGGACCAGGCTGGTGGCTCCCGGGAGCTTGCCCGGGACCGCAAGAGGCGGGCACCCGCCTGGGCTAGTGCGGACATCGTGGACCTCGTCCACGATCTCCGCACTAGGCACAGGAAGGTGGCCGTCTAGGGCAGGAGAGCTGCCAGCCTGGCCACCCAGGAGCAGGAGTGCATGAAAATCAAGGTGGTCCACTGAGACCCCCGACCCTGAGCCCTGAGCTTACAATGGCCGTCCTCGGTCAGACCAAAGGTCCATCTAGCCCAGTAGCCTGTCTGCCGACAGCGGCCAACCCTAGGGACCCTGGAGGGGATGGACCGGAGACAGTGACCAAGCCATTTGTCTCGTGCCATCCCTCTCCAGCCTTCCACAAACTTTGGGCAGGGACACCACTCCTACCTCCTGGCTAATAGCACTCCATGGACCCAACCTCCATCACTTGATCTCACTTCCCTTTAAACTCTGTTCTAGTTCTAGCCTTCACAGCCTCCTGCAGCAAGGAGTTCCACAGGTTGACTCTTTGCTTTGGGAAGAACAACTTTCTGTTACTAGTTTGAAGCCTGCTACCCATTCCTTTCCTTTGGTGTCCTCTAGTCCTTCTTTATGGGAACTAATGAAGAACTTTTCTGTATGCACCCTCTCCACCCAGCTCCTGCTTTTAGAGACCTCTATCCTGTCCCCCCTCCGTCTCCTCTTTTCTAAGCTGAGAAGTCCCAGTCTCTTTAGCTTCTCTTCATATGGGACCTGTTCCCAACCCCTGATCATGTTAGTTGCCCTCCCCTCTCCCAGCCTCTCTCTTCCCCTCTCCCACCTCCTTTTCCCAGTCTCCCCCAGTTTTGTTCAATAAAGACAGACTCCATTTTTGAACACAATTGTCCGTTATTTTGTACATCAAGAAAAGGGGCTAGGGAAGGGTAAGTGGAAGGAGGTGAGGGATGAATGGGGCACGAGCCCCCGATGGGGAGGACTGGGCTGGCTCTGTGGGCTTCTGGGGGTGGAAGCTCTCCTGCAGCCCCCCAATTGCCCCTTCTCCCCACATGGCAGCCTGCGGCAAGTGCAGCCGGGCTGATGGCCGAGTGCTGTGATGTGCCCAGTGTGGGCACTCCGGGCACTCCAAGTCAGGACTGTTTTGCAAGCGGGGCACCCCTGAGAACTGTCTGTCCGAGGTGGGGGTCGGGACCCTTTAAGCACAGCCCTCGGCTAGCCTGAGACAGCATCTCCACGCTCTAAGTCCTCCTCTGATGCCCTGCCGGCACTGCTTCCGGCCATCCTTAAGCCCTGTTCAGGGTCCACTTAATGTGGACATGCTAGTTTGAATTAGCGTTTTGCTAATTCGAACTAGTTTTTAGTTCTAGACGCGTTAGTTCGAATTAGCTTAGTCCGAATTAAACAATTCGAACTAAGTTAGTTCGAATTAGCGCTGTAGTGTAGATATACCCTCAGTTATATCTGTAGAACTCCATAATCAATTGAAAAGTCTTGGAGACTGTAATGGTCTGGTCTCTTGCACCCCGCCCAAGTTCGGGGGGGGGGGCAATAAAGTCCCCTCGTACCGAGGGATCACTGACCCGCCTTTTGGTATAGCGACAGGGGCCAGTCGCAAGGTGGGTCGCATGGGGGGGACCGGGGAGGGGACTCGGGCCCTCCCTCTCTCCGAGTCCCAACCCAGGGCCCTAAGGCAGGGGAAGCTCTCCCTTGCCAATGGAGGGGGTTGAGACCCCTTAACCCTCCATTCACGGGGTCCACGGCCCTGCTCTGTGCCTTCTCTCCCCGGTTCGGGTCAGTCAACCCCCCATCGCAGCGAGAGACTCACCGCACGCTGCCGCCTCCGAGCCTCCCCAGGGGTTTTCGGCTCCTCTGGTTCTCCCCCCCGACTCCTGTCCCTCCTGGCCCTTTTGAAAGGGCCGCCATTCCGCGTCCCCTCTAGGCTCCGCCCCCGGCTGCATCACCCGGCCCCCTGGGAGTCCCGGGGTGACGTCACGGGTGACGTCATCTAAGTGCGCCGGTCTGGGCTGTGGCCCCACCGCCACGGCCGTACCCGCACCAGGCGGAGCGGTCTCGGGCTTCCCCTCGGCTCCCCCGCCGCTCCTGACAGTGCGGGGCAGCAGGATGAGACCAGCTGCCTCGTCACAGAGACATAACCACATCAGTCTGTATCTGCAAAAACAATAAGGAATACTGTGGCACCTGAAAGATTAACAGATTTATTAGGCCATAAGCTTTCAACGGTAAAATCCACTTCATCAGATGAATTGGAGTGGAAATTACAGAGATGTTGTGCTCCATACTTTTATGGACATATGTTTTTGAATATGAATATGTCTCTTTTGTAATACTAATATATAGGTATATATTCATTTTCTGTGCCGAAGGATAAATGGACACAAATCAGACATCAAGAAAGGTAACATACATAAACCTGAAGAAGAACACTTTAACCTTCCTGGACATTCAGTAATGGATTAAAAAGTAGCTCTCCTTTTACAAAAAACCCCTTCAAAACCAGATTTCAAAGAGAAACAGCAGAGTTGCAATTTATTTGCTAATTCAGTACAATCAAATTAGGTGTGAATAAGGATTTAGACTGGTTATCTCACTACAAAGTAATTTCCCCTCTCTTGGTATTCACACCTCCCCATAGGCTGCTGGGAGTGAGCCACATGCACACTGACTAAATTAGTCTATGAGTCTACACTTGATAAGTAACTTCCTTCTTTTGTTATAATAGTTCTCATATATGTACTCCTGCCTGTGTGATCCTCAGGCTGAGAAGGCCGAGCAAGGAGCATGCAGCTCCTCTCAGCCCACCACCTCCTCCCACCTGTGTCTAGAGAAGTAATGGAACTCACCTGATGGGCCTTCCCCAGTTTCATCCGAGCCCTGGGTGACATCCTGGGAGGGGGTACCAGTTCCAGGCACAGGCTGACCTCCTGGCACTCCTTGTCTTCCTCCTCCTCCACAGCCTCCTTCTCCTCCTAGTCCTTCTTGTCCACAGCCCTGCCCTCCGAGAGGCTGATGACAGGCGTCTCCAGCCCAGAGTCCACAACAAGGTGGGGGAGGGACTGACACCCCTCCCAGAACGCGGTAGAGCTGTTCGTAATAGGGGCATGAGTGGGGTGCCACTCCAGAGCAGAAGCTCCATTCCCTGGCCTTCGTGTAGGCCTGCCTCAGCTCTTTCACTTTCATACGCATCTGCTCCTAGGTGCTCATGTGGCCCTTCTGGCCCAGGCTGTCGGCCATACCGACATAGATGTCTGCATTTTGGCGTCTGGTGCGAATTTCCTGGAAGTTGGACTGATCTCCCCCTCCCCCAGACCTCGATTAGATCTAAGTTCTCTGCATTAGTCCATGAGGGTGCCCTCTTCTTCCACCTCTGGCCAGAGGCTTCCGAAGTGGCTGCTGGCATGCTTGCAGCCGTGGGGGGCTTGGTGGGAGCACTAGACTCCACCATGGTAGCAGGGAAAGCTGTGCAGGGTCCTGTTGTGTGACAAGATGTGAGCAGGGCCTGCATCATGCCACAAGCACTTTCCCTTCTGCCTGCAACTTTAAAGCCTGCAAGGGACGGGAAACTATAGAGTTTTGAGAGGTGTGGACAGAGAGTGGTCATCCAGGCAGCTGTCAGAAGCCCTGGAGGCCAGTTATTTCAAAATAACCATGGCTGCCCCATCTACACACACCCTATTTTGAAATAGCAATTTCAAAATAGGCATTATTGTTCATGATATGAGGGTTTATTATTCCAGAATAAGAAGCGTGTTATTTTTAAATTATTTCAAAATAACAGGCTTGCTGTGTAGATTCTCACCTTGGTTTTTTCGAAATAACATGAGTGTAGTAATTAATGCTGGAGTGTAGGCATGCTTTTAGTCTCTAAGGGTACGTCTACAATGCACGGTTAATTCGAAATAAGCTATTCTGAAATCATTATTCCAAAATAGTTTACACTGCAGGGAAGCCTCAAAATTAGTCTGAGGCAGGCTTCCCTAATGTAGATGCGCTATCTCAATTTAGAGCCCCAGGAGGCACTAGGGAGGAATAACTTAGAATGGTCCTAGTGAGATGCTATTTTGAAATAGCAGCAGTGGAGAGTCTACACACCCCTTATTTTGAAATAGCTATTTCGGAATAGGCGTTATTCCTCATAGAATGAGGTTTACAGATTTCAGAATAAGCCGTCCGTTATTTCAAAACTATTTTGAAATTACAGAATGCCTGTGTAGATGCTCACATTATTATTTCGAAATAACGCTAGTTATCTCGAAATAATGGTGCAGTGTAGATGCACCCTAAGAGTATGTCTACACTGCACAGTTATTTTGGAATGAACTATTCCGGACTAGTTATTCTGAAATAGCTTATTTAGAAATAGCATATCTACACTGCAGGGAAGCCTCAAAATTAGTCTGAGGCAGGCTTCCCTAATGTAGATGCGCTATCTCGATTTAGAAATAGCGCAGTTGCAGTGTAGACACTCACATAGTTATTTCGGAATAACAGCCATTATTCCAAAATAACGTTGCTGTGTAGACACACCCTAATTATAAGGGATCACAGCATTCCTCATTGTTTTTGCATAATCAATTGAGTTATTCTGGGTCCATACCATGGTATAAATGAGATGAGACTCTAATTGGATTTTTTAAGCTTTTGCTTCAGATGAAGGAACTTTATTGGCCAGCATGAGTTCTAAAAAATAAATTTTTATGAGCAGAAAACTGAGCCTGATTCATAGCAATGTAATTCCATTGACTTCAGTGAAGTAACTCCTGATTTGTAGTGATGTAAATGTTTGGAGAATCAGGGTAATAAATTCTAGTGGATGTGTTAAACTGTAATAGATATTTTACTTGATCTATGAGGTATTAATTTGTCCTGTTCACCTTTCATCTTAACAGCTATATAACGCTTTCCCCTGGCTGATGAGGTGGGTACCAGGGCCCCATAATAAAATTTTCAAACATTGGAAGAAACTTAAATGTTTTGTGAATGGAGTCATTGCAAAGCACAAGGAAGACTGGAATCCATCTGAAACCAAAGACTTCATTGACTGTTATCTGAAGGAAATAGAAAAGGTAAGAGGACAACAAAGACCAACCATTTACTGTGCAACAGAAAGAAAATGATAGACAACACTCAGATCTTGGTTTGTCTGAGCAACTAGGCTACGTCTAGACTGGCATGATTTTCAGCAAATGCTTTTAATGGAAAAGTTTTCCATTAAAAGCATTTGCGGAAAAGAGTGTCTAGATTGGCACGGACGCTTTTCCGCAAAAGCACTTTTTGTAGAAAAGAGTCCATGCCAATCTAGACGTGCTTTTCCGCAAAAATGCCCCGATCGCCATTTTTGTGATCAGGGCTTTTTTGCGCAAAACAAATCTGAGCTGTCTACACTGGCCCTTTTGCGCAAAAGCTTTGCGCAAAAGGACTTTTTGTCCGAACAGGAGCAGCATAGTATTTCCGCAAGAAGCACTGATTTCAGACAGTAGGAAGTCAGTGTTCTTGTGGAAATTCAAGCGGCCAGTATAGACAGCTGGCAAGTTTTTCTGCAAAAGCACCTGCTTTTGCAGAAAAACTTGCCAGTCTAGACACAGCCCCTGTGTTTATCTGGAACTGGGTATGTGATTTAGATTTTGCCATTCTAAATTGTCTGGTGCCAACTAATTCTTTTATAACAAAAAATTGTAATAAAAGTTAATTGAATGGGTAGTTATTCATGTCATTTAAAGGTATTTACAATGGAGAGAAAGCTCAGGTTACGTACATCATGCTGCTTTAAAGCACGTGGAAGGTCACTTACTCTGGTGTCTATGAGAATTTCTTAATGTTAAAAAAATTGCAGTCCTTGATTTGCCAAAAGTCATTGCCTGCCATACTGCAAAGACTTCTGTTGAGATCTTCAAAATGGACTAAGAGATTTAAGGAGTTATCACAAATTAATTAATGTAAATCCAGGCCCAGTCCTGAAACTGTTATGGACATGAGTAACATCAAAGGCATCAATAGGACTATTCAATGGAAAATGATTTTCTAACGTGACTATCATTTACAAGATTGCAGCCCAGAGGGAAAGGGGTGCTAACATGGATATAAGTCACCCTTGCACCCTCCTCCTCTAGGGGGAAAGTCTCCTGGAGTAAATTAAACAGAATAGAGGGCCTAAATTGATGTACCCTTCCTGGGTGGATCTATTGGCCACAGCGCCAAAGAGAATTTTTGCAGTGCTTCACGTAGTGGCTCAGCTCCTGAAACATTTCCTGCACTGGGGGTCAGATCCTCCTCCAGGTGTCACTGGGGCTTTTAGGATCCACTGTTTTGGCCTTCTTTCCCAGAGTAAAGGGGCTAGCAGTGGGGTACCAGTCTCACCCTAAATGAATGAAAAAAGTCAGGACTGAGGTTTCTGAGGCAGTGAAGTGGATTTGTGTGGTGTTTTAGATGCTGCTTTTAATTATTAAAACTGGGAGCACTGGCTTTTGGGAGTCTGGAAGCACAGGAAACAGGAAGGAGGGAGGAGGAGATGGGCCAGGCCTGAGTGAGAACTACAGAGGAGAGCAGCAGCAGCAGCTTTGTGAAGAGGTTTCAATTTTGGTAAATAAAGTCCTGTTGAAGTTTGTTGGTACCTTGCTTGCATGATACAACAATGTGGACACACATCTTCTATTAATTTTAACCATGACATCCATTTGGTGAGGCCATAGGTTTTTCTTTTGGAGGGATAATTTGCCCACCCATACTATACAGATGGGCTGTTACCATGTACAAATAATTCATCTATATTTCCACTTACGCTTTTTTAAGTCTAAGGATGACTCCATCTCTTATTTCAATGAAGAAAATCTACTGTGTTCCACACTGGATCTCTTCTTAACTGGGACCGAAACGTCTGCCACAACCATACGCTGGGCTCTCCTCTACATGGCATTATATCCCAAAATTCAAGGTACTGCTATGAAATTGAAATTTTCTTTCTTTCCTTTCAATGTATTCCTTTGAGGCCAGATCCAAGGCCCATTGAAACCAATGGTGGTCTTTCCACTGACTTCATCAAGCTGTGAATCAGACCTTATATTCTGTGCTTAAATTCCTCAGTGAGCTCCAGTAGCAGAAAGATTGGCTCTCTCATCTCCTGCGGAATAGCAATGAACACATATTGAACTGAGTAACTCTGAGCTTTAGTGCTAGAAATCCTCAAGCTAATGGTGGCCATGTAGTCCCGAGTGTACCATAACTATGAGAGGAAAAGGATTTTCTAGCAATAAAGAAAAGGAAGTAGGAGTCCAATGTAATAATTTCTTCCTGGTTTTGCCACTGTCTTATTCTGCAATGTTGGACAAGGCACTTCACCTCTCTGTGCATCAGTTTCCCTATCTGTCAAATGGGAGTAATGTCTCTTAGCTACCTCACAGGCCTATTGTAATGCTTAATTATTTAGTATTGAAAGGCAAACTGAAATACTGAGACAGAAATTTCCATTATGGTGGAATTATTTATTATTAATTGGCACTCTTTTTACAGCCTCAGCAGACATCCCACTGACAGAGCAGCTATGAAAAACAAAGGCCTTGCCCAAAATCCATTGAAGTCAATGGAAAGACCCCTATTGATTTCAATACACTGTGAGCCAGGTCCTGGATTACCTGTCACCATTTGAGGCCTAGAGCTAATTCCTTGCAGGCATGTACCAGGCAGGTTGGCAGGGCAGTAGAAGCCACTGTCCAGGGTGTGCCTTTCTGTGACCAAGTACACATTTACATCCAGGATTTGAACAGAGGCGCCTGTCTCTCAAAGCACTCTGAAAATAAAATGCCGTTGAAAAACTGAGTAACTCAAGGCTCTCTACGTAGCAAACTGTTCCTCTTTGTTAGAACTGCTAACGCAGCTTTTTGCTTCTTTTCAGAGAAAGTGCAAACAGAAATTGACACAGTGATTGGCCAGTCTCGGCAACCCACAATGGATGACAAAGAGAATATGCCGTATACCAACGCAGTCCTCAATGAAATACAAAGGATGGGCAACGTAGTACCTATCAATGTGCCCAGAATGGCAACAAGTGACACTACACTAGCAGGATTTCATTTGCCAAAAGTAACGAAACCAAGCCTTCCTTTCTTTCGTTGGTCTAATGTTAGATCTAGCATTTAATTCCTTTAAGGTGACATCTCATATCATTTAAAAGGGGTGAAATTCAAGGGATCCAATACCAATTTCACAGAGTACCCTAGAAATTTATCTAAAAATGAAAAGAATTTAATAGAGATTGGTATTGTTTTCATGACTTTTTAAAAATCATCCAATAGAACAATATAGCAGTGATATAATTCTCTATTGGGAGGGGGAGGGATAGCTCAGTGTTTGAGCATTAACCTGTGTGGAGGCAGGAAAAGGGAATAAGGGAATTTGTGTGCAGCCATCTTGGTCTTGTTAACAAGAGAGCAAGAGTCAGGCTAAGTCTGTGGCCTGACAACGCGAGATCTTTAATTAGACGCTGCCTTCGCCTCTCGCCTCCATACGGAGATAAGGATAGAATGCTGACTCTGGTAGGGACCTTGAGATAAGGAGCATCTGGGTGGAACTAAATAACTGTTAGCCATTGGTGATTGTAATGGGAAGGAGACTAATTGTTATTGTTATTATATTTAATAGACAGTATATAAACTGCTTCATAATTGCTTGTATTCGAAGATCTGCCTCGGAGCGGGGGACTCCCCCCCCGTCCGAACCAGTTTTTCCCTTGCTGCAGCTCGTAATAAAACTGCCTCTGGCTACTTGTTGCTTACAAACTCAGAGTGAGGACAATGTTTTCTTCCACACCTGCTTAAACCCAGAGTTGGGTCTGTCTACACTACACCCCTAGTTCGAACTAGGGGGGGGGTAATGTAGTCATACGGAGTTGCAAATGAAGCCCGGGATTTGAATTTCCCGGGCTTCATTTGCATAAAGCTGGCCGACGCCATTTTTAAATGCCGGCTAGGTCGGACCCCGTGCCGCGCGGCTACATGCGGCACGGACTAGCTAGTTCAGATTAGGCTGCCTAATCCGAACTAGCTGTACACCTCGTTCCATGAGACGGGCTTAGTCTCATTTTACTAAAATCAGAATATTCATTTTATTCCTGGATTTGTCTTTGCACCTCACAGACTTCATTTTTGGTGTTAAAAAAACCAACAATATAGAGAAATTTCATGAATCATATGAAACCAAGACCCAGGAATAATGGGAGACAGTGCTAAAAGGACATAGAGTTTTTGTATGTTAGGCCTAAATGTCTTAGGAAACTCAGCTATGATAAATAGATATCACTAATTAAAAGTTAGTTTTCAGCAGCTCGTACATAAACACCAAGCCCTCATCATAATGGTAAATATCAAAAAGACTTTTATTTCTTACATATGCCATCTTCATTTGCCATGAACTGTCTCCTTAATGTTTGTGCAATAACTTGATGACAATGTGCCCCTTCTCTTGTTACATGGTAGTAATTTCAGCTAGGTTAAAAAAAAGCAACAGCTGAAGTAAACTGTAGTTTAAAACCTTGAATACACACAAAAATTGCACTGGTTTAATGAAAATCAGTTTGAAAAGTGATTAATTGAAATTGATACAAACTCCTTTGTGGGCACACTTTTTGTGGTTTTATACACTTTTATTGGTTGTAAACTAGTTTATATTGATTTAGGTGTACTAATATAATTATAATTTACCAACACAAACCAATCCAATATAAACCTGATGGCGAAAGAACTAAAAGAGTCTGTGGAAGGTGTTGCATTGATTTAATTAAGATCTTATCTATACAGGGGCATCAAGGAAAATTAATCTGCATTAACTAAGGGTGCGTATTTGAAATGGATTAGTTAAACAGCACTAAATCTCTGTGTAGACAATGTTAAACTGAATTCAATCCATTTTAATACTGAATTAGTGTGTACACAGGAAAAGTTAAGCAATTTAACTAGTCCTGTTCAAATTCACACCTAGTTTGGATTAATTGTCCTGGATGTTCTTGTATAAATTGTTAAAAGAACACACCTTTAGTTAAACCAATTGCATTTTGTGTGTAGATCAGATCTTAGAGAAGTAATACAATAATTTAAAAACCAAAATAGCTCAATATGTAACCTAGCACAAACATATGTCTACACTTCAACGCTATTTCGAAATAACTAGTACTATTCCAAAATAACTTAGTCTGCGTCTACACAGCAGGCAGTTATTTTGAAATAGTGTAAAAAATAGTGTCAAGATGGAGGACTTCTTATTCTGACTCCTGTAACCCTCAGGCTGTATCTACACTGGCCACGAGTTCTTGTGCAAGTAAACTGACGTTTTAATGTATGAAATCAGGGCTTCTTGCGCCAGAACTCTGATGCACCCACTCAGGAATAAGCCCTTTTGTACAACTGTTCTTGTGCAAGAGGCCAGTATAGACAGGCAACATGAATTTCTTGCACAAGAAAGCCCTACGGTTAAAATGACCATCAGCGCTTTCTTGCGCAAGAGAGCGTCTACACTGGTATGGCTGCTCTTGCGCAAAAGCACATCTCTTGCGGAAAAGCACATGCCAGTGTAGACGCTCTCTTCTGGAAGAGTTTTTGCAGAAGAACTCTTCCGCAAAAGAGTTTTTGCGTGAGAACGCGCCAGTGTAGACATAGCCTCATTGTATGAGGAATAAGGGAAGATGGAGGAAGAGTGCTCTATTTCCAAATAAGTGCTGCGTAGATGCTCCCTATTTCAAAATAAGCTACACAATTGACGTAGCTCAATTTGCATAGCTTATTTCGAGTTAAGACCTGCAGTGTAGACACACACTCCCTGAGCTGCTTTTAATTCCAGTTCTCTTCATCTCCTTTTTGCAGGGTACCACTGTGATCCCCAGTTTGACATCAATAATGTTGGACAAGAATGTGTGGGAAACTCCTGATACATTTAATCCTGAGCATTTCCTGGAAAATGGCCAGTTTAGGAAGAGGGAAGCCTTTCTGCCTTTTTCTGCAGGTGAGATAATGTGTGAGGGAATGTTTTTGCATGGAAAAGTCAATGCCCTGTTTTAAAAATTGATGAATCTAGGAAGCGCCATCCCAGGGTAGATCCATAGTCCATCTAGCCCGGCATTCTGTCTCTGATAGTAGCTGTTACCTGATGCTTCTGAGGAACATTCAAAATCCTTCAATGGACAATTCTTACTGGGCATTACTGTATCACAAAGGAAAATTCCTTCCTCACTCCATCTACCAATGCAGGCTTTTTTATTGCATTCATCATTAGTGTAAATTGGACATTAAATGGTTGCAAGAGTTTGCCACTAAGAATAATCTCTGATATTTTCATTAAGTGGTAAAGCTCTGAGGACACTCCTGTTGGTAAACATTCCCTCCCCACTCTTTACTAAGAGATTTCTCATGCATGGACATTTGAGAGAAAGGAATATACAGATAAGGACATCTAGGAGCCATCATAATTCTAGCTAAGGACAAAGGATGATCATAATGTCCTATTCAGCTTCTCATAGTGGGGGGTTTTCTGTATTAGCTCAGCGGTAGTAGCTGACTCATAGTCCAACCACTAGAGAGGCTCAGAGATCCACACGGATAATGTGGGTATAGAAATGTCTAGAGCTCCTTTGAGACTGTCTATACATTCTATAATAATAATAATCCCCAAATCGTTTTTCCATCTGAGAAAGAACATGGCAAACACGAAAGTAGTAGTCAGTTGTGCTGACAGAAATTCTGGGTCCCATGGCAGAACAGTCAATGGGTCTCCAGCCAGGGGCGGCCCTAGACTAGCTGGTGCCCTAGGCGAACCATGCAATCGGCGCCTCCACCTCCAAACCCCTCAATGATATTGTGCCACCATTTGGTGCCCCATTTAACTTGGTGCCCTAGGTGACCGCCTAGTTCACCTATATGGACGGGCCACCCCTGGTCTTCACACATGCACAAGCTAAGCCTATGTGGATGGGGTCCATTTGACATTTGTGGAGCCCTGAGACTCTGCTGGCTGGTGTCCAGCAAGCTGCCAGCCGCACTGCTAA
Source organism: Pelodiscus sinensis (assembly GCF_052426305.1). Lineage (NCBI taxonomy): Eukaryota > Metazoa > Chordata > Testudines > Trionychidae > Pelodiscus > Pelodiscus sinensis. The sequence continues at coordinate 17,022,234 of NC_143060.1, read as the reverse complement.
GCATGCTCTTCCGGCATGACCAGGACTTCCACATGCCTGCTCGGTAGGGTTGCCAACTGCCTAATCGTGCAAACCCAAAGACACTTGCCTTGCCCCTACCTCACCCCTTCATGAGGCCACACTCCTGACCCATATCTTCTCCAAGACTCTGCCCCAACTTACTCCATCCCCCCTCCCTCAATTACTTGTTCTCCCCCACTCTCATTTTCACCAGGCTGGGGCAGGGTGAGGAAGGTGATGCAAAATGCAAGTTCTGTGAGGGAGATTAGGTGCAGGAAGGGGTGCATGCTCTATAAGGGACTTTGGAGGCATGGTGCAGTGTCTAGGCTGGGGCAGGGGGTTGGGTGTCTGGCCTACATGGTGTGGGCTCTGGGCTAGGAGTTTGGGTGTGAACTCTGTCAGGAAGAGGTGAGGGGTGTTGGCTCTGGGCTGGAGCAGGAGTTAGCATGCAGGAGGGGTTTTGGGGACATGCTTACCTTGGGCAGCTCCTGAAAGCAACCAGCACACCCCTCTGGCATTGGATCTCAGGCAGGGTTGCCAGGAGGTCTCCTCACACTGCTGCCCACAGGCACTGCCTCTGCAGCTCCCATTAGACACATTTCCCAGTCAATGGGAGCTATGGAGTTGGTGCTCAGGATGGGGGCAGCTTGTGAAGACTCCTCCCCCCAGGAGCCACAGGCATGTTCCAGCCACGTCTGGGAGTGGAACAGAATGAAGGCAGGCAGAATCCTTCCTTAGCCCCACTGTGCTGCCAGAAGCAGCAGGCAGAGGGCACAAACCCTTTTAAACCTCCTGGGCCCCTGGGAAATTTCCCCCTTTGCCATCCCCCCATCTGTGAGACTAATAGTAATACTGATTAAATGAAGGCAATTGACAAGTTTTTCAGATAACTGACCATATGAATGAACTTTTAATGGAACAGAACTCAGGGGCTACATCTACATTAGAGCTATGATCAATGGAATGGAGATTAATACACCCACCGGTGGTTGATTTAGTGGGTCTAGTAAAGACCCATCAAATAGACCACAGATCACTCTCCAGTCAACCCCGGTATTCTACCCTAGAGGAGAAGAGTAAGGTCAGTCAATGGCACTATGTCTCCCATAGATACCACAGGTAGATACAACAGGTAGATGACCTTGAATACTGTGTACAGAAGGGTCTCCTCACCTCAAAAAAGATATTTTGGCCTTGGAAAGGGTTCAGAAAAGGGCAACTAAAATGATTAGGGGTTTGGAACGGGTCCCATATGAGGAGAGGTTAAATAGACTGGGACTTCTCAGTTTAGAAAAGAGGCGACTGAGGGGGGAGGCTGTGAAGGCTAGGACTATAATAGAGTTCAAAGAAAAGCTAGATAATTTCATGGAGGTTAGGTCCATAAAAGACTATTAGCCAGGGGATAAAATGGTGTCTTTGGCCTTTGTTTGTCAGAGGCTGGAGAGGGATGGCAGGAGACAAATCGCTTGATCGTTGTCTTCAGTCCACCCTCTCTGGGGCACCTGGTGCTGGCCACTGTCAGCAGACAGGATACTGGGCTAGATGGACTTTTGGTCTGACCCAGTACAGCCATTCTTATGTTCTTATGTCCTAAGGTATCACATAGCTGGAGTTGCATTCCTTAGGTCAATTTACTGATGTTGTACAGATGCTACCTTTGCCATCTCTTAACTCTGTAATTATAGCAATCATTCATCAGCTGCTTTTTCTTCCCCTTCCAGGAAAGCGGGTTTGCCCCGGGGAGCAACTGGCTAGAATAGAGCTGTTCATTTTCTTCACCACCCTTATACAGAAATTCACATTCCAACCTCCGAAGAATGTAGAGTTAAACGTTGACTTCACAATAAGCCTCACTCGGTGTCCGAAGCCATTCAAGATTTGTGCTGTTTCTCGATGCGGATGAGCAGGAAGATTTTGCTGGTTTTGCTTCTCATTAAACTCCTGCTTTTCTAGCAGAAAACTCCCCTCTTTCCCTATCCAACCCGATATTTTTTTTTCTATTTTTCATTTTTTTTACAATTTTTTTTTTTGCCAAGAGTTTTTTAGCAGTCCTCAGAGCCACTCAGAGTGCACCACACAATGCTCTGGTGGCTATTTAAAGGGCCAGGGACTCGGGCAGCAGTGGCTGGGAGCTCTGGTCTCCTTTGAATCAACGGGTCCTGGGGCAATTGCCCCCTTTGTCCGTCGCTGTTGGGTGCTGGTCTTGGGTGCTCCTGACGGTCTTCAGAACCATTAACCGTTCCCCAACAAACCCCTTCGGTGCTCTCTACAATGCCACAGAAAGCGAGAGCCTCCCCCCTTAACTAGCCAATAGCCTCCCTCTATTCCCAGTGCAAAGTCACAAGTCCAAGTCCTCACAGCCCCACGCAGCTCTGGGCAGCAGTGACAATGGGTCCAGTTCTGGTTTGTCCTTCTCAGGCGATTCCTCCATGGCACAGTGCACCTCCTGGCTCCTCTCCTGCGGCATCCTGATCAGCTGCTCTGTTCCTCCCAAGCTTCAGGCAAGTTCCTGGCTGCTTCCCCCTAGGAGGGCCTTACTGGTGCAGCCCTTCTCTCTGAAGCTCTACACCCACCTCCTTCTCCTTTTCCTTCTCATTCTCTGCTCCCTTTCCCTCCTTTATATCAAGTCCTCCTGGAACAATCGGCAAGCAACAACCTACACAGTAACATGGCAAAACGTACAGATGATACAAAACTACTCAAGATAGTTAAATCCCAGTAGACTGCAAAGAGCTACAAAATTATATCTCAAAATTGGATGACTGGGTAAAAAAATGGCAGATTAATTTTAAATGCAATGTAATGCAATAAATGCAAAGTAACGCATGCTGGGAAACATAATCCTAACTATACAAATAAAATGAGGGGTTTTAATTGTTAGCACTCAAGAAAGAAATCTTGGTGTCCTTGTGGATAGTTCTCTGAAAACCTTCACTCAATGTGCAGTGGCAGTTGAAAAAGCAAACAGAATATTGGGTATCATTAAGGAATGAGTAGAGAATAAGAGCGAGAATATCATATTACCTCTATATAAAGCCATGGACTGCCCATATCTTGAAGAGTGTGCACATATGTTCACCCCCATCTCAAAAAAGATATCTTGGAATTGAAAAAGCTTCAGAAAAGGGAAAAAAAGATTAAGGCTGTGGGATGTATGAGAAGAGATTAAGAAGTCGTGGACTTTTCAGCTTGAAAAAGAGATGACTAAAGGGGATATGACTGAAGGCTAGATATTGACTGGTGTAAAGAAAGTAGATAAGGAAGTGCTATTTACTTCTCATAACAAGAACTAGGGGTCAATAAATGAAATGAACAGGCAGCAGGTTTAAAACAAAACAAAAGGAAGTATTTCTTCATACAATGTACAGTCAACCTATGGAACTCCTTGCTAGAGGATGTTGTGAAGACCAGGACTTCAACAGGGTTCAAAAAAGAGCTAGATAAATTCAGGGACGAGTGGTCCATCAATAGCTATTAGACAGAATAGATAGCGTCCTTAGCTTTTGTTTGGCAGGAGCTGGGAATGGGCAACAGGGGATGGATCACTTGATGACTCTGTGTTCTGTTCATTCCCTTTTGGGCACTTGGCATTGGCCACTGTAGGATACTGGGCTAGGTGGACCTTTGGTCTGACTCACCTCAGGAAAATGATTTAAAGGAACCATGCTCACTAAACCCCAAAGGGGTTACAATAGCATTTGAGATCATTTATATGATCCCATGTTTGAAAATTATAGGGATTGAGTGGGTGGGCACCACGTTTGCTTAAACCCCAGGCAGTGAGAGGGAGCATCTGAGATTTGGAACAACAGGACTGGGGTTCATCCAGGGCTGTCCCTACTCATATGCAAAATACGTAGCTTCCTAGACCACCATGAAATTTGGAGCACTGAATTGTCCCAAATTTCGTGCTGCCCTAGGCAGCTGCATGCTACATTTTGGCACCATGGCTGATCCCATCCCTCAGCCATCCCCCCACTGAGCAAGTGTCTGGGCTGGAGAAGCAGCCAGCAGCCTGAAGTACCTGAAGTGCCCCCCGCCTGAAGTACGCTCCAGCGAGGAAGGACAATGTTCAGCCCACGCTGGCTGAGCTGCCACCCGGCTCCCGGAGGAGGGGGCTGTTTTCCAAGGGCCGGACACCTCCTTCCTGCCAGTGCAGGCTCCAGTGTCTCTGGTAAGTGCCCCCCCCATACTCTCTCCTTCCCTGTGGGGAGGAAGTGTGGACTCGTTGCAGTGCGCCCCAAGAGGAGCAGCACCCCAGGGGCTCAGCTGGCTGTAACAACTTTTCTGGGAGCTGGAACTTTGCTGAGGGTGTGAGTTGCACGCTGCTGCCAGGCACTGCCTCAAATAGGGAGCAGAGACGCCAAAATGCTCACCCTTCTGGACCTGCCTCGGACAGGTGGCTGCTTGGGGTGGGGAGGAAAGAGAGGGCAGATGGCTACATGGCTGCCCCTGTTCCTCTTGAGTCCTCCAGCCTGGAAGCTTGTGCTGCTCTCCTTGGAACAGAAAAGCCTCCCTACCCTGCTCCTGCCTGCCCCCTCTGGACCTACTCTCCGCAGCTCCTGCCCCTATAGCCACACCCTCTCACAGCAGCTACCCCCCATGAGGACAGCGAGGGCAGAAGCTGCTCAGGGCACCAAAATTGGGGGATGGTGCTAGTTCTAGCCATTCTATCTATCAGGGGCAGATGACAGTTTTGCGGGGCCCCGGGCAGCGTAATTTCGCGGGGCCCCCCCTTTGCCACGGTGCATGCCCGGGGCTTTTTGAAGCGCGGGGCCCGGGGCGGCCGCCCCGTTCGCCCTGCCCTATATCCGCCCCTGCTATCTATGCTAACCTGAAGTTCGCATTAACTGTGTCAAGCAGCCTAGTGACAGCTATGAGGCCCTAACTAATAATGGAGGTCTTACAGCAGGGGTGGTGCGTAACTTGTGGCTCACAGGCCATACCCAGCCCACCAGAACATCTCATAAGACCTGCATCAACATAGTATCCTAATGGCCGATTCGTTCGCGTTTTGTCATCACGTTTACCTCATTTTAATTAGTTTACACAAGTGTGTCCTTAAACTGGGACTCTCTGGTCTGGCAACATTTGTGGTCAGGAGCCCAGTAGCAGGAGGGCTGGCAGCCCTGCATGGTTGCAAGTTCAGCAGGGTTGAAGGTAACATGGCCAGGGCCAGTGTCCAGCTGCTCGGCTAGCACTGGGGCCAAGGCAGGTGGCAGAGGTTCACCAGGGGCAGGCGGCAAGGAGGGGTGGTGGAGTGTGGGACTGGAGGCAGGAGACCTCCCCTGGTCTGGCAAATACTCTCATTTGGGACAGGTCAGGTCCCAAGTATGCTGGACCAGAGAGGTCCAACTTGTATAGGATAGAAACAATCTATCAAAATGCATATAAAACGAGCTGAACTAAAAATATAATCCATACAGGTGACTTTAATTCTTATTAAAAGGTGTAGAATCTATTTGGACCACACAAGCTTTTGCTTAAGTTTATGTGGCCCTCCTGTGTAATAAGGTTGAGCACCATCATCTTATAGTATGAATTCCCCATGATGATGTGTTAGAATTTTGTACTGAAGTAATGACTATTCCTGTGTGAAGATTGTTGTTGTTTCTCTTTAAAGACTGGAAATGTGACATTTCATTTGCTAGCTCATCTGGGTATGCAGAATAAATTTGAATTTACAGCATTGTATACACATAAACTCTGCTTTGACAGTAGTCAGGAGGATTATATGACAGACACATTCTTCCCATCTGAACAAACTTTGTTATAAAAATGTAATATTGCAATTGTCTGTCTAGAGAACATTCTTTGAAATAATAAAACACATACTGAAAAAAAATCGGAGTTTCAAGAAGTCAGTGATTTGGCATTGAAATGGTTGGTTTGAGATTTGGGCATATAATAAAATCATGCTTACAAGACACTTATCATGAGGCTAATTAGAACTCAGCCTCATGAGTCCAAGTGCTAAAAGAACATAGTGTCTGTCATTAAGAGCAAATGAGGATTGTACAGGAAGGAAGTGGTAGGAGAAAGTAATAGCGTGTCTGTAGACTTTGCAGTGAAAAAATCGTATTCAGCTGCCAATTTCTCCTTTTGTTTTCTAATTCCTCATGAATAATCATTGTGTCATTATTGGTCAGGGTGTAACTTTACCTGCTAAGGAGCTGTCAGTAAATACAACTTTAGAGCCACATTATGGCTTTCATGGGAAAAGTGCACAGCGGGGTCATAAAAGTGCACAGCGGGGTTTAAATTCACTTCATTTCCTCTGTTTCTTCTGGGACCAAGGTTTTCACACAACAGTAGCCCTCCTCACACTCCATGGATACACTATAAATATTGGAGGCCTCTGCAGAAGACCGAGGCATTTGTGTGGAGCACTAATAATAATAATCAATCAAAAGGGGTAAACAATGAGGCTGCAAAGTTTGCACTAAACTGCTCAAGGTAGTTAAGACCAAAGCAGACTGTGAAGCACTTCAAAAAGATCTCACCAAACTAAGTGATTGGGCAACAAAATGGCAAATGAAATGTAATGTGGATAAATGTGAAGTAATGCACATTGGGAAAAATACCCCCAACTCTACATATTATATGATGGCGGCTAATTTAGCTACAACTAATCAGGAAAGAGATCTTGGAGTCATCGTGGATAGTTCTCTGAAGACATCCATGCAGTGTGCAGCAGCAGTCAAAAAAGCAAACAGGATGTTAGGAATCGTTAAAAAAGGGATAGAGAATAAGATGGAGAATATCTTATTGCCCTTATATAAATCCATGGTACGCCCACATCTGGAATACTGCATGCAGATGTGGTCTCCTCATCTCAAAAAAGATATACTGGCATTAGAAAAGGTTCAGAGAAAGGCAACTAAAATGATTAGGGGTTTGGAACAGGTCCCATATGAAGAGAGATTAAAGAGACTGGGACTTTTCAGCTTGGAAAAGAGCAGACTAAGGGGGGATATGATAGAGGTCTATAAAATCATGAGTGGTGTGGAGAAAGTGAATAAGGAAAAGTTATTTACATGTTCCCATAATATAAGAACTAGGGGCCACCAAATGAAATGAATGGGCAGCAGATTTAAAACAAATAAAAGGAAGTTCTTCACACAGCACATAGTCAACCTGTGGAACTCCTTGCCAGAGGAGGCTGTGAGGGCTAGGACTATAACAGGGTTTAAATGAGAACTAGATAAAATCATGGAGGTCAAGTCCATAAATGGCTATTAGCCAGTATGGGTAAGGAATGGTATCCCCAGCCTCTGTTTGTCAGAGGGTGGAGATGGAAGGCAGGAGAGAGATCGCTTGATCATTACCTGTTCGATTCACTCCCTCGTGGCACCTGGCATTGGCCACTGTCGGCAGACAGAGTACTGGGCTGGATGGACCTTTGGTCTGATGCTGTATGGACAGTCTTACGTTCTTATGTTCTTAATCAATTAATTAACACTAAACCTTTATAAAGTGCTTTTTATTAGTAGACCCCATAGCCCTTCCCAAATGAGGTTAATGCCATTATTCCCATTTTACAGATGGGGAAAAGGAGGAACATAGTGGGGAAGTGACTTGCTTCCAGTAAGCTCAAGGAAAACCAAAACTAAAGTCAATGTTTCCTGAGGCCTAGTCCAATGATATATCCAGTAGATCACACTGTCTCCTTTACTACTGCCTCCATATGACCACCTCGTCTACCCTCCTCTGACTCCTTATGCCAGAAGCAATTCTGACCCATTGAGAAGATATTTTCTCTGCTGTAAACAACTTGTAAGGAGGTGAATAAGTAACCAGGTAACATCTTTACAGATTTCTCTTGTGTGAAGGTCCTTGTGTCTATAGAGGTTTCTCTCTTTCAAGGGTCTCAGTTCTTAGTCCTATTGTTAAAGACTATTAATTATTTAGAAACCTACCTTCATTTACTCTGGAATCACAATGTTTAGAGGTTTTGCTCATTCTTTTGTCCAATCCCCAAACTATTGATAAGTTAAATGGGCTGCGTTTTGTTTGCTAGTAGATTCAGAATATAGCTACAGCACAGATTTTTCATTAGGGTTTTCTACTTTTCAAAAGTGACATTTTCTTTTGGCATGAAACATCCACTGATTAAGAGGAAAAATAACAGAGTAAATAAAGAACATTTCCACTGAATTTCAATACAGATCTCAAGAAATACCATAATCTGGCCGGTTTTGCTAAGCAATGATTGTGCAATTGCATATTTATACCACAAGGGAGAGTCCTCCGCATGTATTATAATGGCATCTATTACTCACAGATGGTGATTTGGTGTACTGAATGAGCTAGACTTTTTAATTGATCACTTTAACCCTAATTCATTTTTAATTTACTCTTTGTGGTTAGAATCTCATAAATTTTCTAAAGAGAAAATGTAAAGGATTGGGATGTTCCAGAAGTTTTACGGGATACACTTGGCATTCACTCAATTTTATGTGCATCCAGTTGTGACCTGTGACTAGAATTACCACCTGCAAGACACAGAAAAATCAGCCACAGGCCAACTCCCTGGTTTCCCTCAATACAAAACATCCTCGTGCTGACCATATCCATGTTTTAGAGAAATAGTTTACACACGCGTGTGTACACACATGCAAATGTATGAATATTGTTAGGTGATTTTTATCATTTGTCTTAAACTTATCCTAACACAGCAAAGACTACAAGGGCGTGCATTGTAGAGAACTAAAGCATGACAAAACAAATGGCAGATTAAATCTTTTACTTAAAAAGGCACCATAGAAACGTGACAGGACAATTTAAAACTATCCAGATAGTAACCTTATTTATGATGGGATGCACACAATTTGTTTGAGGCACAACATTGCCTATAATGCAAAATCTGGTTTTTTTCAAATACAGACCCAGCCAATTACTCTTACTTTTCCGTCCTTCCCTCGCTCAGAGGCAAAATGAGACAAAAAACCATTTACAAAAAGACGAAAAAAGTTTTTAAATGTTACCGTCTGATCCTTAAAAAGGCTTCAGTGCATGAGTTCTAGATCAGGCCTACCGTCTGTGCCCTGATACCAGGGAAATAAAAGTCTTTCTTAGCTTTCTCATTTAATTCCATAGCAAAGAAGACTTGATTTAACTTTGTCTTTCAAAAAACAGTTGATAAATAGTTAAAAAAATCCAAACATTTAGGGTCAAATATTTTAACTCCTCAGTGACTTTCTTGATTAGTTTGTCACATGAGTAATCCCTTTAAAAACAAAGGATCCACTCATGGCTCTTTACTAACAGTGGCACCCACAATGTGCTAAATTTCTCCAAAGGTGGTATATGCACAGTCAGAAGTGGTGCAATTGACACATTCCCATCTATCTGTCCAACCTGTGTGTGTAATGATACTTTATTGCACACACAGGTACTAGTGTTCCAAAAGTGAATGTGCAACTCAGAATTGCACTTAAACAGAAGCCAGCTTGTCCCCTCTTTGCACACCTTACCCTGTGTCTGCTTTTTACAAATGTATACATTTTTATGAAACAATTTACAACAGAGAGACAGAAAGAGGGGGGGAGAGAGAGAGAGAGAGTGTTTAAAGGAAGCAAAATGCTGTGTATGCCAGGTGGTGGACTAGAGCGAATATGAACTCACAATACAGGGTGAGCATTACCAAAAAACACTATTGCAACTTTTCTGGAAATTAAATCACAGTTTATTTGAGTTTCTACACTAGGGCCAGGCAAGAGACTGTCAGTGGGCCGGATCCAGCTCACCTAGCACTTTCATCTGGCCCATGGCAGCTCCCAACCCTGTCCTCTAATGTGCATGGGCGCCACCAAGGAGATGCGAACCCTTTCACCTCCTGCTATTTAAAGGGTGTGTGCTTTCCTGGCAGGTGCCAGGCAACGGATTAGCAGCCATGGGGAAGGCGCGGCCCCTTTAAAGAGCAGGAGCTGGAAGCTGCGAGCCCTTTCAACTCCTGCTACTTAAAGGTCTCATGCCTTAGCAGCCGTGGGAAAAGTGTGAGCCTTCAAATAGAAGCTAACACGTTTCCTGGGAGCCGCTGGAGTGGCATGAGCTCTTTCAGCTTATACTGTTTAAAGGCCCCACCCCTTCCAGGGCAGCCTGAGGCCACTTCAGAAATTTGTGAAGTGCCCCCCACCCCCTTCAAAAATTATTGCTCACCCCTGTTCTAGACTCTTGCTTCAGGAAAGGAGTTACACACTTGGCTAGCTTTAAGCACATACTTAACTGATTTCAGTGGGACGTAAACATGTGTGTAGTCCCCTTAATAAAGATGTCTCGGACTTTTACTGGGAGGATCCTTTGTGCTGCAATCTAGCCTTAGAGACTACAACTCCCATGAGCCCTTGGGAAAAAGGAAGAAACAGTGGCTCTTCTAGGCTATGCAGGCAGAGGGTTGGTGAGCTCCATTTTTGAAGATAGGAGCCAGACTGGTAATTTAGAGCCTTTTTCCAGTCCAGGAGCTGCTGCTGGAACCAAGAGCCTGCTGCTGAGAGCTGCTGGGGTTTGGATCTAGCAGGCTGCTTCAGGGGCTGTTGGAGATTGCTCTGGAAGGGTGAGACTCTGGCTGTGCCTGTGGCTGAAAAGTGTAAGCGGGGGAATGGTCCCGCTCTTGTGGGGAACTTTCCTGGCTTCTATTCACCCCGGTGAAATGGACCAGCGAAAGGATCTGAGTCCCCGCTCCCACTTCCTTTACCCCACGGCTCCCTGATCCTGAGGGCTCCCCCTCCACTCTCCTGAGTAGCAGAGCCCTTGAAACCCCAACAAGGCTGGGCCCAGGTTTCCTGGGGCTTAATCCCTGACCTTGTAGTCACTAGGGGCTGGAGTTAGGGTGTCCCCACTCCGAGGTGCTCTCTTTACACTGCAGGCCTTCTTGGCCCAGTGATCACTTCATAAGGTTCAAAGCAAATACAATTTATTAAACATCAACTAATTAAAGAGAATAGAATAAGAAACAATGAGAATGGTTAAATGAGAACACACAGCCCTGCTCTGTAGCACAGGGACATCAACACAGCAGTCTGCAGAGTGTAAGGACAGTTCACAGTCTCTTCCTTAGAAGCCCTGGATGTGCTGCAAGGGGCTGCAGGCTGGACACGCTTGCACTGGCAGTGACCACACAGCCTCAGTCTCTAAGTGGCCAGACCCCTCTCCCAGTCCAGAGCCTTTCCCCACACTTTGCATGTCCCAGTAGCTCACCACATCCAGCTGCAGGCTGTGCTGCTTGGCCAGTTCCAGTTCCTTGTGTTGTTTCTCTGTTCCTTTTGGCTTTCTGAGCACTGCCAGTCTGCTGCTCAGCACAGGGTCTGCACTGCTTGGCCTGTCTGTGTCTGGTTCTGTCGCTGCTGGACTTCTTCTTGTACTCCTCTTTCAGATCTCTGTCTTTGCAGGACCTCTCCTGCACACAGCTCGCTCTGCTCTTTCAGCTCCCTGTTTGCTCAGAGAGAGAGCCAGAACAATCCCCACTTACAACCTGTCAGTCAGGCTGAGCTGGAGTGTTGACTGCTTTCCATTGTCTCTGGGGTCTGTCAGTCTCATGAACCCTTCCCCTTCTGAAGCTGGTAAACCAAAAAACTCCCACAGAGTTTTAGTAAGGGGTAACAGTCCCCTTACATTCCCCCTTGCTAGAATTCTACCACAGCCACAAAATTCACACCATATAAAAAACATTAACAATTAACAAAAACATTTCACATACTTAACATCTTATTTCTACTGGACATGCGGACACTCATTAAGCCATTACATAGGACCAATAACATAATCATCTCTAAGTTTAACAGGCAATACACCCTTATTAGTTCTCTGGGACCTTCTTACAACAGGTGGTTCATTACCCATATTTTCTATTTCCCTGTCTTCGGGTAATACTGGTTCAGCCTGAGGGATCTGGTCATCCTCGTTATGGACTGGGGTTGCTACCCTCTGTTCCCTTTGGTATTCAGTTTGTGGGACTAGAACCATTCCCCAACTCCTTTCAGTCTCTTCAGGCCGTCCTGATCTACGCCTCCTAGGATTCCTGACTGAACTAAAGGTGCAATGTTTTAGCTGGTCTCTATGAACTGTTCTCTCCTGACCTCCGCGTTCAGGTCGAATGGTGTAAACTGGTAGGTCAGGATGGTTATGAGCAACTACAATGTGAGGACTCGACTCCCATTTGTCCTGTATTTTATTACGCCCCCGGTGTCTATGATTACGAACTAGTACACGATCACCAGGCCTGATGAGAGCCCCCCTGGACTTGCGATCATAAGTCCTCTTCCTGCTTTGGGCTGCCTGTTTAGACGTACTGAGAGCAACTTCACAGGCTCTCTTCAGCCTGTCATGGTGACTTTTGACCCAGTCATCCAGATTGGTCACATCATCTTCCTCAGGGCCCTCTCTGTCCAGAATATCCAATGGCAACCTGGGATCTCTAGCAAACATGAGATAAAAAGGAGAATACCCTGTCGACGAATGGATGTGACTATTATAGGCCATCACCAGCTCAGGGAGATGCTCCTGCCAGGCTCGTTTCTTTTCCGGTGGGAGTGTTCTGAGCATGTCATGCATTGTCCGGTTAAACCTCTCACACTGAGCATTTCCTTGTGGGTGATAGGGTGTTGTTCGGCTTTTGGCTATGCCATACAGTTTACACAATGCTGATATCACCCCTGACTCGAAATTCCTCCCCTGGTCTGAGTGTAACCGTGCTGGACAACCATAATACATAAACCAGTGTTTTAGGATTGCTTCAGCTGTTGTCTGCGCTGTCTGGTTTCTAGTTGGAACTGCAACAGTGAATCGGGTAAACATATCTGTGAGAACCAGTACGTTCTCAAACCCCTCTGAAGATTTCTCTAGCCGAGTGTAGTCCATTGCTAAGACCTCCATTGGGGCAGTCACGTTAGTGCAGGTCAAAGGGGCCCGAGTGGGTGGAAACACATCCTTGGCTAGGGCACACCGCTTGCACTGACGGATCCATGCTGTTACATCACTAGCCATTGTAGGCCAGTAATAGTTCTTCCTCATCGCCTCAAGAGTGCTTCTGTCTCCAAAATGCCCTCCATGGTCATGCCTGGCTTCATAAACTTGTCGGCGAAGTGACACTGGCACCACTAACTGCCACACTTCTTCGCCATCACGAGGATGACAGATTACACGGAACAGCACTCCACGGTGCAACCTAAGTCGCTCCCACTGTCTGGTCAGCTTCTTAGCCTGAGGGTATTTGTCCCCAAAGCTCCGGTCTGGCCTCATCCGCTTCATGACTGCCTCTAAGACTGGCCCAAGGTCCCCTTCTTTTTGCAGGGTGCGAATCTCTTCCCACGAATACCCTGAGATTATTGCATCCTCACCTTCTACCAGGTTTTGTGATACCTCTTTTACCATCACTGTCAAGCAGTCCCCAAAAGCTCGACCACAGAAGTCATCAAATGCACTAGCATCATCGGGGTCCTTTTCCTTACTGTTGGCATGCTGCCCTTTTCCGAGGGACAGCCGTAGGAACCCTTCTGTCCCCGCTTGGCCTTCCCCTGATGTGCTACTCGATCTTGGTGTCTCTTGGATTCCAGACGCTCGGGATTCCAGTCCCCTCTTCAGTGGACAATCTCGGCTAGTATGCCCTGGCCTTTCACAAGTATAACAAATGTACCTTCCCAGCTCATCCTTTAGTGGGGGCCTTCGGGACCCTGGGGTCCTGGGGTATTTTGGCCAAGTAGTGGAGGAGGTGGATTTTTCTTTCACCACCTCAGTCATTACTTTCAGCATCTCCCCCTGCTGGACTGCCAGTTTTTGGATAGCTTCACTTAAACTTTCCAATGTTAACTGTGTTTGGGGCAGGGCCTTTTCCCCAGTAGTTGTACTGACTAGGCCCCCACTCCGTGTTCTGGAGTTAGGCTTGGCGGTCTCTTCCAAAGGAGCTTCCTCTTCTTCTGACCACATAATAGCAGCCTGCATGAGTTCAGGGAACTTCTTCCCAGGCTCTTCCTTCAACCTTCTCTTCATTTCACGGCGGAGGGAGTCATCCCGGAGCCCAAACACCATCTGTTCTTTCAGCGCCATATCTGCATCTGAAACTCGTTGAGGGTCTCGCCGCTCCACTTTGCTCATTCTCTCCTGGAGTTCATAGGCATATGCCCGGATAGTTTCACCAGGCTCCTGCTTTCGCTCAAAGAACTCCTTTAGCCGGGTTCCAATAGGTACCTTGTCTCCATACACTTCTAGGAGGAGTTCAAATACCTTTTTCACATCTTTCTTGTCTGCCATTGCCATAAACTTTACTGTGGCCTTGGCCTGGCCCTTGAGGTGCTCTTCTATGAAATCCACATGATCTTCTTCAGGTATTCTTAGCACATGCAGAGCTGCCTTCACAGACTTCACCCACTCCTCTACCGTAATGTCTCCTGGCCTAGTTGGGAAGCCACCAAACTCTGCAACCTTCCGCTCCCGTGGGACATAAATAGTAGGGGGTTTCTTAGCTTCTGCTGCCTGTTGGTCTATAACTGCCTTGGCCAGTGATAAGGCTTCTCTATGCTCCGCTCTAGCTTGCTGTAATGCCTCACTTTGGTCTGATAATCTGCGCTGAAGTTCAGCAACCTGGGTCTGTAGTTCTTCAATTCCAGCCATCGTAGTGCTCTCGACCAGGCCTGGCTGGTGCTACCAGAACTCAACAAATAAACCAATGGGGTGGACCCTTTGAATGGGATCCTGTTCGTGACGCCAATTATGTAAGCGGGGGAATGGTCCCGCTCTTGTGGGGAACTTTCCTGGCTTCTATTCACCCCGGTGAAATGGACCAGCGAAAGGATCTGAGTCCCCGCTCCCACTTCCTTTACCCCACGGCTCCCTGATCCTGAGGGCTCCCCCTCCACTCTCCTGAGTAGCAGAGCCCTTGAAACCCCAACAAGGCTGGGCCCAGGTTTCCTGGGGCTTAATCCCTGACCTTGTAGTCACTAGGGGCTGGAGTTAGGGTGTCCCCACTCCGAGGTGCTCTCTTTACACTGCAGGCCTTCTTGGCCCAGTGATCACTTCATAAGGTTCAAAGCAAATACAATTTATTAAACATCAACTAATTAAAGAGAATAGAATAAGAAACAATGAGAATGGTTAAATGAGAACACACAGCCCTGCTCTGTAGCACAGGGACATCAACACAGCAGTCTGCAGAGTGTAAGGACAGTTCACAGTCTCTTCCTTAGAAGCCCTGGATGTGCTGCAAGGGGCTGCAGGCTGGACACGCTTGCACTGGCAGTGACCACACAGCCTCAGTCTCTAAGTGGCCAGACCCCTCTCCCAGTCCAGAGCCTTTCCCCACACTTTGCATGTCCCAGTAGCTCACCACATCCAGCTGCAGGCTGTGCTGCTTGGCCAGTTCCAGTTCCTTGTGTTGTTTCTCTGTTCCTTTTGGCTTTCTGAGCACTGCCAGTCTGCTGCTCAGCACAGGGTCTGCACTGCTTGGCCTGTCTGTGTCTGGTTCTGTCGCTGCTGGACTTCTTCTTGTACTCCTCTTTCAGATCTCTGTCTTTGCAGGACCTCTCCTGCACACAGCTCGCTCTGCTCTTTCAGCTCCCTGTTTGCTCAGAGAGAGAGCCAGAACAATCCCCACTTACAACCTGTCAGTCAGGCTGAGCTGGAGTGTTGACTGCTTTCCATTGTCTCTGGGGTCTGTCAGTCTCATGAACCCTTCCCCTTCTGAAGCTGGTAAACCAAAAAACTCCCACAGAGTTTTAGTAAGGGGTAACAGTCCCCTTACAAAAGGGCCTGTTCCAGTGGCAGTGGGATTGTGCAGTTGGCTTCCTGACTGGACTGACACACATAAGCTGCACAGGGCTTCGAGCGCACCCACACAAGCAAGTGTCAGGGACTCTGAATCCAGAGGAGTGCACACTCTGGGGTGGGATAAATGGTGGCAGTGCAAATGCCAGAGAGATAAGTTTCCTATCTTTCTGTGTACTTTGCTAATTGATTTTATTCACTTTTAATCTGTTAAACCCTGTTTCTTTAAGTTGGTACGTAAAGGTGTGTTAATTCTAATTTAATCAATTAGATATTATTTATAATTATTGTCTTGGACTTAGATCCAGGTTATTACTAGAATGAGTTTATTTCTAGAGGCTCCCAAGGCACACCATGAAGTGTGTACAGGGCCAGCTAGGTGGACACACTGCCATTGAAGATTCCATTATGAGCAAGGGACTGCAGCAAGGGGGTGGATAGGGAATCCCAACTAACCAACATCTCCACTGGGGTACTCAGGATCTCCTTTTATGTTAAAAACATCAGGTGCCCAGGCACACCTATGAGTTTGACGAGCTCCCAAGTAACCCAGGAAGGGAAAAGGGGGTTACACATACTTAAAGTTAAGCATGTTCTTAAGCACCATTTCTGAAGAGGACTCCTTTCCTGTACTGCAGCCTTTTACTGCAAGCTCTTTGGAGGCAGAAACTGTCGTTTATTGCATGTTTTTATAGCACGTAGTGCATACAGGCCACCATCTGCTGGGCCTCTTGGCACTACCACAATATATATGTTCAATTACAATAATCTACTATAATCACTGTGCCCCCTCTTTGATCCGAGTGCAGGACTGGTGCCTAAATTCTTAAATGAAACCACCAGTAAATGTATAATTGTACAGTACTCTAATACCCTGGGAATGGGAGTCAAAAAAATGAAAAACCATGTCATCAGAAATGATTGCTCAGAAAACAAAGCATCAGGATCCTAATAGAAGGCACCAAGGCACTAAAGAAAAATGGTGTTTTCAAAACATTTAATACACACTGGAAGAAGATCTTTTGCATTCCTGACTAGTAGATTTGTAGACAATCTGGTTCTACTAGATATTTTTCACAATAGAGAATGGGGGAGGAAAGAATCTGTAAATGATTTTTTAAAAACAGCTGGGTGAAAATGAGAACAAAGGAGAAAAAATCTGACAGATATTTGCTGATGAGTTTAAGGAACCACAAAGGTGGTGGTGGTGGGAGGAGGGGGCCTAGCAGAGTTTCTGGGTTAAGATTCTGGCATGGGAAGCTCTTCTGTACCTGTCTGAGGTTGTTTTGATCTGGCTTGTAAACTTTGTCCTCCTTTGGCACCAGCAGCAGGAGGGTGGGCCTGTGCCCGCTGCAACCGGGTTTCCCTCTGCCCCGTCACACTTCCCTCTTTCAGCTGCAGGTGCACACCTGGCCGGGGAAGATGCCGCTGCAGGCTGCCCCTGGGTTACTGTGGCTCTGGCAGATTGTGCCCTTTCAGACACTGGCCGTGTTCTTGGGCCTGTTCCTGCTGATTTCTGATTTCATGAAAAGGAGACGACCGAGGAATTTCCCTCCGGGACCTTTGCCCCTGCCCTTCCTGGGCAACTTACTCTACATTGATGTCAAACGGCCTCATATCGCCGTTGAGAAGGTAAGTGGGGTAGGGGAGCAAGCACAGGGAGTGCTGTCTGCTGTTGCATAAAAAAGCCTCTGCCTGAGCTTGATTTTTATGCATGCCTTTTCTGTAACTACAGTAAACTGTAAGGTCTAAGGTTTTTAAACTGCAACTCGTGATCTTTGTCCAACCTCGCAACTTGCTGTAATCTTTGTAAAACTTTGTAACTCTCAAACTTCCTGTATGCTGAAACTTTGTAACTTTTGTAACTCTCAGCCGTTTTGTAATTTGTTCTAACCTGCCTTCTCCCCTGTGTTTGTGTGGGTGTGTTTTGTTTGAAGTTGCAATGCTAAGACTGGACACATGGTGATGAGTCATCACAGACCGCTACTTTTGCTGCATACAGGGAAGTCTGGGCATGCTCCCTGATGAGGAGGTGAATGAGTCACAGGAGTCATTCAAATACTATATAGGGAGAGCGAGCACATGTGAGACCTCTCTCTTTCTTCCCCTCCTCTTGAGAAACTCCTCTCTACAGCCAGTGTCTCTCCTCCTGACCAGCTTCGCCAGCCATGATGAGCAGGCAGACCCTCCAGGATTTACATGCCCTGCCTCCTTCTGCAACCCATATGCCTGTGTGAGTGCCTGAAGGCAGGAACGAATGTATGTGACTGAATGGAGGCATGTGGCCCTCCTGCTGCGCACTCTTCAGCGCTTCTCACAACAGAGCACTGTGCTCATTCGCTGCCCGCATGTCATCGGACAGGGCTTTGATGGTTTGCCCCTGCTTCCGATTGATCTGCCATAGATCACGGATAGCAGTCAAAAACCCCCGCTGCTGCCAATTTCTTCCCTTGATCCAGCCCTAATTACTGAAGACACTTTTTCTAGAGCTATTGGGGTAGGTCCTCTATCAACTTACAAATCAGCATCCCAAATCACCGGGGTGTCACCCGGGCTAACATCTGCACCACTAAGCCCCACATTGACATTGCCGGCCACCCTGGCAGGGCCGCCCTTAGGCCGATTCCCCAGAATCGGGCCTTGTGCCTAAAGGCCCTATGCCCTGAACCCAGAAATGTGCTGGGCACCATGGGCAGCAAGTTATATGGGCTCGTCGCTCGTGGTGCTCATGCTCCACCAATATTCAGTGCAGGGGGCCCTGCTCCAACAATATTTGGAGCTGGGTCTCTCCCCTGGCTCTGCCTGGAGCAGTCCCCGGCCCCCACCTGCTGGCCCCCCCACGCATCCTCCCACCCTGGCCCCAGGGTGTCCCTCTCGGCCCCGTCCTGTCCCTGCCCTGCGCAGCTTTCAGTGCGGCTCCCCCTCGCCGGCACACGCTGCTGCCATGTGCGGCATTCCCAGGTAAGTGGGGAGACACCCGGGTATGACATCATATCACGACCCAGGACTTTAAAACTGCTCGGAGCCACATTGTGCTGCTCGGCCTAGCTCCGGGTTTGGAGTCTGGGGTCCGAGCGTAGACTCCGGCCCCGCAAAGTGGAAGGTAGGGGAGGGGGGAAAACTAGGGGGAAGGGGTGGGAGAGGAAGGGGCTTGTGCGGAGGGGGAGGGGGAAGAAAGGGGAACACACCAAGGGACAGTGTGGAGGAAAGACAAATTCCAGGGGGTCAAAGGGCAAAGGGAAAAAAGGGCAAAGGGGGCAGGGGCAGTAAGGAAAGGGGGAGGCACCAGGAGGGTGCAGGGCTAAGGGAAGGTGCAGGTGGCAGGGGATTCTGGGGGTGAAGCAGAAGGGCAGACACATGCATGGGAGGGGCCAGCACCAGAAGAGAGAGGCAGGGCAGGTGTGTAGAGGGAGGTGTTAGCAGAGGGGATGAGGAGGGGTAGCTCGCATGATCAGAGTGGGGCTACTGGAGGAATGGGCACAGGGGGGAGAGAAGAGCTGATGGAAGGGGGCAGGTTGCTGGAGGGCTGAGGGCAGTGAGAAGGGCAAGAGTCAGGACAACAGAGGAGGGTGAGGAGTTGGGGGGCAGCAGGCACCAGGGGAGCTGATGGAGCAAGGGGAGGAGACATGGCAGCAGAGAGAAAAGATAAAGGTTTATAAAATATTTATTAACAACTTGGGTGCCACAGTGGCACATCCAAACAAGTCACATGAACTCAGTACTGGTGCACAACCCAAAATCCATTCTTCTCATGGGAGGAAACTCTTAGGCTATGTCTATACTGGCAGCTTCTTGCGCAAGAACATCTTGTGCAAGGGTTCTTGTGCAAGAGGTCTTGTGCAAGAACACTCCCACACTGCTATGTGCGAGCTATGCTTTTGCTTGTGCAAGAAAGCTCCAATGGCCATTTTAGCCATAGGAGTTTCTTGCACTAGAAATCCCTGCCAAGCATCCACACTGCCCTCTTGTGCAAGAGAGCTTATACCTTTTAGAAAAGGGCATAGCTCTTGCGCAAGGCACCCTCTCTTACCATGCCGTACTGTGAATTTCTTTGCGCAAGAGCAGGCGGGCAGTGTGGCTGCTCTGTGGGTTCTTGCTCAAGAACGGCTGTACTTGCGTAAGAAGCTGCGAGTGTAGACATAGCCTTAGAGGAAACACTTCCCCCAGTCTCTCTGCCCCCGAGTTAATGTCACACACATTGGGTTAATGCAATTACAGGATAGTTGCATGGGGGGGGGGGGGCGCAAACTAATCCCTGTTGGTAGGAGGATGGTGGGAAAAGCCCTTTGAGAGGAGTGACATGACACCTTTAATTCTGATCATGTGTCCATCTTTCCCTGAGCGTGTTACCTCCAGAGGCCTGGTTAATGGGGGTAAGAGGGTGTGGCTAATGGGGAGTCGGGGCATGGTTAACAGGGGTCAAGGG
This sequence comes from Pelodiscus sinensis, assembly GCF_052426305.1. Classification (NCBI taxonomy): domain Eukaryota; kingdom Metazoa; phylum Chordata; order Testudines; family Trionychidae; genus Pelodiscus; species Pelodiscus sinensis. Next base: position 17,002,052 of record NC_143060.1, on the reverse strand, counting down.
GTGTGGCTAATGTGGCACCACCAAAAATTATACAAACCTGCCGCCCCTGCTGGGCACGCTGTGGGAGGGGGCATCGGCCCTGAGGAGGAGTGTGTCAGCTGCCTGCGCCACAGGAGGTGTGAGTTTAGCGCAGGGTTTTCCTGCCGTGCGGGAGGGTATGTGTGTGTATTGACAGAGGATTTTTTGTGTGCTGTTTTTTGGGGAGGGTGTTGCTCAACTAAAATTGCTGCGGGGCCCCGTCAAAATTGTTCGAATTGGGCCCCGCATTTCCTAAAGCTGGTGCTTCACCCTGGGTTTCGACTCGCTCCATGACTCTGTGCCTTCCCTGCCCACATCGCAATTGTTCTAGTTGGTTACCCTCCTCGATGCACCAAATGTTTTACTTCAGAGGCTGAGCCAGCCAAACTCTGCTCTAAGGTTCGGTAGGTAACCAAGAAGACACAAATCTCTAAATGTGAATCAATGCAAGGTTTATTAGATATTACAGAAAGAAAAGCAAGAGAAGGCTTATAATATCCAAATAGACAAGTAGCACCTTAAAGATTAACAAAACATGTAGACGGTATCATGAGCTTTCATGGGCAAAACTTACTTCTTTGAATGACACATTATTATTATTATCATTTATTACTTATTTATTACTATTTACCAGTATGTCTGTCCTGTTGTGAGCGCTCAGGCAATGGCTTTAGAATCAGTGCTTAAACAGCCAGGCCCTTCCTTCCTATTGCAATACAAATTAGTAGGAGTAGCAGTACAATAATAAAAGTAAGAAGTCATCACCTGAGCTCTAGTTCTGGTTATCATACAAAATAAACATGAATTAATGCACATGCTCTAATTTTTCCAGCTTGCTGAGAAATATGGCAACATTTTCAGCACACAGATGGGTAGCATGACATTTGTGATTGTAAATGGATTCCAGCTGGTGAAGGAAGTGCTTGTCCATCAGGGCGATGACTTTCTTGATCGACCACAATTTCCTATTATCCATGAATTCTTCAAGACATTTGGTGAGTTTTCTTCCAGTATTTCTCACGTACCGTTTCTGAAAATGAAGGCCCTGATTTTGCAAATGGGTTACACTTTATGTGTATGAACTGAAGTCTGTGCTACGGTAATATCTTAGGACCAGATCCTCAAAGGTGTTTAGGTGTCTATCACAGGGTTGATATGCCAGTCACTCTTTTGGGGTTGGGGTCAGGCTGCGTTATAGCCTGTGCTTGCCTCTCTAGGGATGCCCCCAGTCTCGGGGTTGCATGGCCCTGTTGCCTAAGTCAGTGATACGATGCCTGCAATAAGGGCAGCCAGAGTCAATCATATGGACCCCTGCCATCAGGACAGTGCAGCATAGAGACCAGAGTCAATACTGTTAGTAAGCCAGACCACGAGTTTCGAGGTGGGAATCATGCCTGCCCTCTCCACCAGATTCTGAACCCAAGGCAGGTTTCCTACCAAACCTCACTGAGCTTGTCTCTAGTTCTTCATCACCAAGTTTCCCTGGTCACCTTCTACCCAACTCTTTGCATTTCACTATTTCTGGGTCTCCACAGTAACTCCCTTCTCTGTGGCATCTCAAGTCTGTGTATAGGGGTCCATCTCCGGCTGTCTAGGCTCCACATCCTGCACTGAGGGCAGCTCTCCCACAGGAGTCAAGAGGACACCTCCTTCCTCATCAGCCCAGACTGAGCTGTTCTGCTGCCTTTTATATCCTCTCTCCAGCTGGAGAATGCCCAGTGGAGCTGAGGGGGTGTGGCCTCCTCAGCCAAGAGAGAAAGGTTAACCCCTGTTATACCAGTGCAGGATTGATACACCCCATCCCAGTGCCTGACGACTAGAGGAATCAATTGGAGTTGGACACCTAAATACCTTTGCGAATCTGGGCCTTAATAACTTGATTTGATTTTGCAAATATTTACACATGTTCTCATGTCTCTGTAGTGGGGCACTATTTGAAAACATGGGAAACCTTGTGGGAGGGATGACTGGATCCAAGTTCAACTGGTCACTGTGGAAAAATAATGACTAAAGGGCGAGAGGTGCTGGTCACAATGTCAAAATGAGGGATCCAGATGGGAACACTGAGCAAAGAACCTTGGACAGCACCCCCTGCATCTCAAAGTTGTCGATGGAGCCAGTGAACTCTGCCCGGATGCATGAAACCAAGGAGGAATGAAAGTAGGCCCCACAGTCACAGAGCATCCTCTCATCCAGCATCCTCCTCCTGGTGGCGTAGATGGCGGCTTTTGCCAGGGCCAGGAGAAGGTTGACAAGGAGGTCCCGCGACTTTGAGGGATGGGGTGTGCATAAATAAAAATATGAAGAGGTGTGAGGAGAAGTGCAGCCAGAACCTCAGTAAGGGAATGTCTACACTACCCCGCTAGTTCGAACTAGCAGGGTAATGTAGGCATACCGCACTTGAAAATGAAGCCCGGGATTTGAATTTCCCGGGCTTCATTTGCATAAGTGGGGAGCCGCCATTTTTAAAACCCCGCTGGTTTGAACCCCGTGCAGCGCGGCTATACGGGGCTCGAACTAGGTAGTTCGAACTAGGATTCCTATTCCACGAGGTGTACCGGGGCCCCACAGCAAAATCACCTTCACCTCCTGGAGTAGCCGCAGGGGGAGTGGAGGGATGGAGAGCCCCATGCACTGAGCGAGCGTTCGAGGATCCACCTAGTCCCTCCGTTGTAGTCCAGGAGGTCTCCGACCTTGGTGGTTTCTGCCAGGATCAGCCTCAAGCACACCGAAGGAGACTCTACCACCTACACACACAAGGCTGGATTGTGGAGTAGGGGCTCCGTGAGGAGGTCTACTCCTTCAGTGGCCACAATGGACCTGGTTGCCGAGAACAGCTTCCAGGTCTGGAGGAGTTCCTGGTAGAATTTCAGCAGCTCTGAAAGGTCTTGCAGAAGACCCCATTCGATCTGCTATATGGGTATTGTTACTGGGGCATCCTCGACCTGATCAGAGAGACTTGGGAGCAGACCTCCTCTCCTTCATGAGGCCCAAAGGGCCCAAGAGCAGAATTCAACCGCTGGTCCCAGGAGTGAACCCTTAAACCGGAGAACCGGGTCCTACTTTTACTTCCCTCGGAGTGTCAAAACTCCTCGGCCGGTAGCAAGCACCCTATGAAGTTGTCCACCAGGTTGGACCGGTGAACTATTGAACCTATCAGCCCAACTGGAAGAAAAAGAAACAAATCTATCATATAAACCTACTGAAGTGATGGCGAGACCGGGAGGGTTTCATGATTACCCCATATCCGTCTGAACCAGAGATGGGACTTCAACTGCCCAACATGCACAATGACAAAGAACCAGAACTTGTGGATACCCTTTTGGAGGAGCAGGTAAAGCAAGCCCGGCGCCACATAGAGTCCTTCAAAAAAACATTTACCTCTCAGCCCGGGCGTACCACTGTTATAACTCATTACATCCAGACTCCCCCTGAACCAGTGGTACGTAAGGTTAACCGTCCGCTACCCTGCCAGATGCAGGAAATCATGGAGCTGGAAGTCCAGTCAATGCTTGAACTGGGGGTGATAGAATGCTCAAAGAGCAAGTGGAGAAGCCCGGTGATGTTGGTCCCGAAGCCGGATGGCAGCATCCGCTTCTGCATAGATTTTAGAAAGGTGAATGCAATCTCCAAATTTGACGTGTACCCCATGCCGTGGATGGATGAGCTTTTAGATCGCCTAGGAACCTCCAATGTTATCACTACCCTTGATCTCATGAAAGGTTATTGGCAGCTCCCTTTAGAACCCGAATCTCGGGAAAAGACTTCTTTTATGACTGCCTCCGGACTCTTCCACTTTGTAAGGATGCCATTCGGTCTTCCTGGAGTGCCAGCCACGTTTCAACATATGATGGACTATTTACTCGCCCCACATACAAAATACGCCACGGCTTACTTGGACAACGTAGTAATTTATAGTCGAGTCTGGGAAAAACACCTCCTGCAAGTAGCTGCCGTTTTAAGGACTCTCTGAGATGCTGGATTAATAGCCAACCCAAAAAAGTGTAAAATTGGCAAGAGACAATATACCTGGGGTATCTGTTAGGAAGGGCCTGGTACATCCTCTAGTGGGTAAGGTGGAGGCCATTCAAAGTTATCCGATTCCCACCACCAAGAGGAAAGTGAGGCAATTTCTGGGATTGGTGGGCTATTATCACCGTTTTATGCATTTGCATCCCTAACAGCACCTTCATGGAGCTTCTCACCAAAGATAGCCCACACAGGGTAAGATGGACAGCCAAATGTGGGACCGCCTTCCAAGACCTGAAAGACACCCTATGCCGTGAACCTGTGTTGTTTAGCCTGGACTTTATCTGACCTTTTGTAGTCCAGACAGAAGCAACTGACTGCTGACTGGGTGCAGTACTGTCCCAGGAGGTTGAGAGTGAAGTGTGTTATACATTAGCTGCAAGCTGTTCCCACAAGAGCGTAAGTACACCATAATTGAAAAGGAAGCCCTAGCGGTCAAGTGGGCCTTTGAGGCACTAAGGTACTACTTCCTGGGAGACTCTTTAAGGGTATGTCTACACTACAAAGTTAGTTCGAACTAACGGCTGTTAGTTTGAACTAACTTTCATAGGCGCTACACTAGCGCTCCGTTAATTCGAATTTAATTCGAACTAACGGAGTGCTTAGTTCGAACTAGGTAATCCTCATTCCACGAGGATTAAGCCTAGTTCGAACTAGCTAGTTTGAATTAAGGGCTGTGTAGCCCCTTAATTCGAACTAGTGGGAGGCTAGCCCTCCCCAGCTTTCCCTGGTGGCCACTCTGGCCAACACCAGGGAAACTCTACTGACCCCCTCCCGGCCCCGGACCCCTTAAAGGGGCACGGGCTGGCTACGGTGCCCGTGCCAGGTGCAAGCCTGCCAGAACCCAGCCAGCAGACCCTGCACCTGGCACGGATCGAGCCACCCACCTGATGCCCCCCAGCCCTCCCCGTCTTCCTGGGGCCAGGCTTGCGGCTCCCGGGAGCTTGCCCGGGACCGCAAGAGGCTGGCACCCGCCTGGTCTATTGCGGACATAGTGGACCTCGTCCACGATCTCCGCACTAGGCACAGGAAAGTGGTCGGCTTGTGCAGGATAGCTGCCAGCCTGGCCACCCAGGAGCAGGTGTGCAAGAGAATCAAGGGGGTCCACTGAGACCCCCGACCCTGAGCCCTGAGCTTACAATGGCCGTCCTGGGTCAGACCAAAGGTCCATCTAGCCCAGTAGCCTGTCTGCCAACAGCGGCCAACCCTAGGGACCCTGGAGGGGATGGACCAAAGACAGTGACCAAGCCATTTGTCTCGTGCCATCCCTCTCCAGCCTTTCACAAATCTTGGGAAGGGACACCACTCCTACCCCCTGGCTAATACCACTCCATGGACCCAACCTCCATGACTTGATCTCACTTCCCTTTAAACTCTGTTCTAGTTCTAGCCTTCACAGCCTCTTGCAGCAAGGAGTTCCACAGGTTGACTCTTTGATTTGTGAAGAACAACTTTCTGTTACTACTTTGAAGCCTGCTACCCATTCCTTTCCTTTGGTGTCCTCTAGTCCTTCTTTATGGGAACTAATGAAGAACTTTTCTTTATGCACACTCTCCACCCAACTCCTGCTTTTAGAGACCTCTATCCTGTCCCCCCTCCATCTCCTCTTTTCTAAGCTGAAAAGTCCCAGTCTCTTTAGCCTCTCTTCATATGGGACCTGTTCCCAACCCCTGATCATTTTAGTTGCCCTCCCTTCTCCCAGCCTCTCTCTTCCCCTCTCCCACCCCTTTTCCCAGTCTCCCCCAGTTTTGTTCAATAAAGACAGATTCCATTTTGGAAGACACGTTATCTTTATTTTGTACATCAAGAAGAGGGGCTAGGGAAGGGTAAGTGGAAGGAGGTGAGGGAGGAATGGGGTACGAGCCCCCGATGGGGAGGACTGGGCTGGCTCTGCGGGCTTCTGGGGGTGGAAGCTCTCCTGCAGTCCCCAATTGCCCCCTTTCCCCAGATGGCAGCCTGCGCCAAGTGCAGCCGGGCTGATGGCCAAGTGCTGTGATGTGCCCAGTGTGGGCACTCAGGGCACTCCAAGCCAGGACTGCTTTGCAAGCAGGGCACCCCTGAGAACTGTCTGTCCGGGGTGGGGGTTGGGACCCTTTAAGCACAGCCCTCGGCTAGCCTGAGACAGCATCTCCACGCTCTAAGTCCTCCTCTGATGCCCTGCCGGCACTGCTTCCGGCCATCCTTAAGCCCGATTCAGGGTCCACTTAATGTGGACGCGCTAGTTCGAATTAGCAAAACGCTAATTCGAACTAGTTTTTAGTTCTAGATGCGTTAGTTCGAATTAGCGCTGTAGTGTAGACATACCCTTATTCTTTTTACTGACCACGCTACCCTAAAATGGCTCCACCGAATGTGTGATACCAACAGCCACATCATGGACCGGTACCTGTCCCTCCAACCATATGTGTTTACGTTGGAACACCAAGCAGGAAAGGACAACGCAAATGCGGATGCATTGTCCCGCATTGAGGAAGAGCAAAGGCCCAGTCCTGGAAGGCGGGAACTGGACTTAAGGGGGAAGGGTGTAGTGAGGTGGAGTGGCCGCCCACTGTGCAGGAGGCAGAGGAACCTCTCCAGGAGCCATTTTGGGACACCACCCTCGACTCCCCGAATGACCTGCTACAGACTCAGGTACCCGCTGAGGGGGAGACAGGAAGTGGCAAGGGGGATAGCACGGGCTGGTAAAAGCCCTAGCCCAGCGTGTTGCAGGCTCGAGCTCCCGCTGAGCCAGCAGCAGCTGCACTGCTGCATCCAGGGCCCTGGGCTGGGGCGCAGTGGAGTGGGTGGGCCTGCGTGCCCTCTGCCACCCGCCTACCAGGTGTCAGTCTCCCCCTCACCACCTCAGCAAGCGATCCACTTGCCTCCCTCCTGAACAAGGAGACCCCCAAACCTGTGTTGTGTTGGTTTCCATGCCCTGAATCAGGGCCTGACTTTACCCTTGAACTGAAACTGTGCGTGTTTGCTGCCGCCTGGGCCTCTTAAAGCTACAGGGCTGCTGCCCTGCCCTGAACCAGGGCCAGGGCCCTCCTAATTAAGAACTTTATTGCCCCTGCCTGAGACAGGCCAGGGCCTCTTGAACTTCTATTTAGGGTATTTGTTGCCCCGCCCTGACCTAGGGCCAAGGTTATTTGATGCCCTGCCTGGAACAAGGCCGGGGCACTTAGACCAGTACCACTGGGTTGATTGTTTTATTGTTGCCTTGCTCTGCCTTAGAGCCAGGCCCTGGTCTCCCTCTCCGCTTCCCCCCTGGGTAGGGGACAGTGTTGGCACTTACCTGGTATGGCCTCCCTTGACGACCCTGCCGGGACAGCTGGTGGTGGCTCTCTGGTGTGCCCGGGTCAGGGCCCTCCGGTCCCAGCTCACTGCCTCCCAGGTTGGCGTGGACCGCCCTGCCCCCCAGGAATTAGTCGAGGGTGGGGAAGTAGGGGCAGGTGTCAGCCCCTGCTGCAGCTCCGCCCCTGGTGGCCCTGGCATACGCCTGCGACAGCTCCTTCACCTTCAGGCACACCTGCTCTTGGGTGCGCCTGTGGCCTTTCCTGGCCATGGTGGCCACTATGCGGCCATAGACGGCCGTGTTCCTCCACCTAGTACAGAGATCATGGACATTGGGGAACTCCCCCCAAACCTCAATGAGGTCCATGATCTCTACACTAGTCCATGAGGGCAAGCGCTGTCTTCGGCGTCTGACTGGCCCCTTTGTTCCGGGGAGACAGCTGGCTGCCACTGGCTTCCATCATGTGGCCACTGGCTGAAGGTCTGCGGCTGCTGGCAGGCCTGTCTCTTGCACGTGCCCAGTGGTCAGAGTCTGCCCCTTTAAGAGCTCCGGAGCCGGGGGGGGGGGGGGGGGGGCGCGGGGCGGGAGAGCAAACGAGTTTTCCTGGTTGTGTCCAGAGTGGCCACCAGGGGGAACTGGGAAGGGCTGGAGGCCCCCAATTCAAAATAAGTGTCTACACAGCACTTATTTTGAATTAGCTATTTTGAATTTGGTGTTATTCCTCCTAAAATGAGGTTTAACAAATTCGAAAAAAGGGCTCCACTGTTTCGAATTTATTTCGAAAGAGTGGTTTGTTTGTGTAGATGCTATTAAAGTTAATTCACAATAACGGCTGCTATTTCAAATTAACTTTGTAGTGTAGATATACCCTCAGAGATTCCAGTGATGAGCATGGGGAACAGAACAGAACAGAAGAGAATATTGTGTGGACAAATAACCAGACTTCAATTAAACTTGAAAAGGAAAGGAGTGTGAAAGTAATGACCATTACCAATTGTCATTTTTCACCCCAGGATTAATAATGTCCAATGGACATAGCTGGAAACAACAAAGAAGATTTGCTTTATCAACTCTAAGGAACTTTGGCCTGGGGAAGAGGAGCTTAGAAGAACGCATACTGCAGGAGAGCAGATACCTCACAGAAGCATTTGAAGAAGAAAAAGGTGAGAATGAGAGAGTTCTATCAGAAATTGTAGCAATGAATGTGAAATAAGAGAGATGTGCCTGAAATATGAATTCAAATCTAGATCTTTCCTAGCGCTTATTTCAGGAATTTAGTTTAGCCCATGGGACATACATGCACCTTGCTGTCATGGTCCAGATCTGTATAAAGATCCAAAAGTTTGGTGATTTGGGGGTTTCATGTTCTTATATCTGTCATTGCTAAGTTTAATGATTGGGGAGAGAAAGTGGTTCATAATTACATATATGTGGAACCTCCCAACACCACAAAAAGAGGCTGAGACCTGTGTGGAAATGTAGAAATGTCGCTATGCAGAGCAAAAACTGACTTGAACCGGCAGTCCTGCTCCATGCAGCAGAAGGCAGCTCATCCCATCTACAAGTTTAACAGTTTTGTCAATACTCAGGTGACAATGCAGCGAACGTTGCTGAAGGGATGTGTCTGAGCGTGTGCAGAGGAGTGTGATAGATGCACATCTTGAGAATGGATTTCATACACATAGACTGTGTCTACATTGGCACCCCTTTCAGGAAAAGGGATGCTAATGTAGACTTAGGAATAGCAAAATCTGCGGGGGATTTAAATATCCCCCGCGGAATTTGCATTTACATGGCTGCTGCTTTTTTGTGGCTTGGGGTTAAGCCGGAGAAAAGCGCCAGTCTAGACGTGATTCTCCGGAAAATAAGCCCTTTTCCGGAGGATCTCTTATTCCTACTTTAAAGAGCCCAACTTTAAAGTAGGAATAATAGATCCTCCGGAAAAGGGCTTATTTTCCGGAGAATCACGTCTAGACTGGCGCTTTTCTCCGGCTTATCCCCAAGCCGGAAAAAAGCGGCAGCCGTGTAAATGCAAATGCCGCAGGGGATATTTAAATCCCCTGCAGATTTTGCTATTCCGAAGTCTACATTAGCATCCCTTTTCCTGAAAGGGGTGCCAATGTAGACACAGCCATAGTTTATGCCTGTCAACAACTTTCTTCCCCTTTTCTACAAAAGCCAGAAGAACCCCAATTTCTCCCTTTTTCTCTTCCAGGGCAACCTTTCGACCCTCATTTTAAAATTAACAATGCTATTTCCAACATTATCTGCTCCATCACATTCGGGGACCGGTTTGAATATCATGACAGTCAGTTCCAGAAGTTACTGCGACTGATTGATGAGAATATGTATCTCCAGGGAAGTATTTGGAACCAGGTAGAGCTCATTTGATTTTGCCTATAGCCACATGAACTCAATGATCCCACCTCCAGCAATTTCAGTGTCACAGAGTCCTGTTGGTCCCAGATTAACTGTGAAATTATCCTGGCTAGGGCATCCTTGCTGTCCTATTTCCCAATAAATCTCTCTCCACCTCAGTTCCCCCTCTAGCTATTCTCTTCCACCCTGCCCCCCGGAAGGTAATCCTGCCAGATCCTCTAGCCTGAATTTTCGGTACCAGTGTCCCCTCTCCCCATGCACATAGTGCGATGTCTAATGGGGATGAAGACCCAGTGAACAGTTTCAGTGGGCATCAGGGAGGTGTGCCTAGGAGAAAGGAAGGCAAAAGGGTGACAAATCTTCACCGATCCCAAGCAACGCCCTTCCTGGCTGTCTCCTAGGGCCTTGGACTGTGCTTAGGGGAGAGATATCTCAGGGTATGTCTACACTACAGCACTAATTGGAGCTAACTTAATTCAAATTAGTTAATTCGAACTAAGCTAATTTGAATTAGTGCATCTAGACCTAAAAACTAATTCAAATTAGCGTTTTGCTAATTCAAAGTAGCATGTCCACATTGAGTGGACCCTGAACTGAAGTTAAGGCTGGGCAGCAGGTTAGAACTTAGAGTGTGGAGCTGCTGCCTCAGGCTAGCGGAGGGCTGTGCTTAAAGGGATCCAACCCCCACCCCGGACAGACAGTTCTCAGGGTTCCCTGCTTACTTGTCTAACTCAATGAGGGACAGCAAAGCAGTCCTGGCTTGGAGTGCCCTGAGTGCCCGGCACAACACAGAACTCGGCCATCAGCCCAGCTGCACTTGCCACAGGCTGCCATCTGGGGGGGTCAATCGGGGGCCTGTCAGGATCCAGAAGGCCCTGCAGGAGAGCTTCCACCCTGAGGAGCCTGCAGAGCCACCCAGTTCTCCCCATCAGGGGCTCGTGCCCCATTCCTCCCTCACCTCCTTCCACTTACTCCTTCCTAGCCCCCCTTCCTGATGTAAAAAATAAAGGTCATGTGTGTTCAAAAATAGAAACTCTCTTTATTTAACAAAACTGGGGAGACTGATCAACCTCTGGGGAGACTGGGAAAAGGATGTGGGAGAGGGGAAGAGAGAGGGTGGGAGAGGGGAGGTTGAAACTTAGGAGGAGGGAGCTGGAAGGGGGAAGCCAGGGGAAGAAGGTGGAGGGGAAGTATAAAACTATGGTATGCCATATCTTCAGTACTGTGTACAGACGTGGTCTCCTCACCTCAAAAAACATATTTTTGCCTTGGAAAGGGTTCAGAAAAGGGCAACTACAATAATTAGGGGTTTGGAACAGGTCCCATATGAAGAGAGGCTACAGAGACTGGGACTTTTCAGCTTAGAAAAAAGGAGATTGAGGAAGGATATGATAGAGGTCTATAAAATCATGAGTAGTGTGGAGAGGCTGAATAAAGAAAAGTTCTTCGTTAGTTCCCATAATAGAAGGACTAGAGGACACCAAATGAAATGAATGGACAGCAGGTTTAAAACTAATAAGCGAAAGTTCTTCTTCACACAGCGCATAGTCAACCTGTGGAACTCCTTGTCACAGGAGGCTGTGAAGGCTAGAACTATAACAGAGTTTAAAGAGAAGCTAGATAAATTCATGGAGGTTGGGTCCATGGAGTGCTATTAGCCAGGGGTAGGAATGGTGTCCCTGGCCTCTGTTTGTGGAAAGCTGGAGATGGAGGACACGAGAGAAATCACTTGGTCATTGTCTTTGGTCCATCCTCTCCAGGGTACCAGGTGCTCGCTGCTGTTGGCAGACAGGCTACTGGGCTAGACGGACCTTTGGTCTGACCCAGTACGGCCATTCTTATGTTTTTATGTTCTAAGCTCAGGGTCGGGGGTCTCACTTGACCAATTTGATTTTCATGCAAACCTGCTCCTGGGTTTGCATGTGGCCTTTGGTGGCCAGGCTGGCAGCTATCCTGCCCTAGACGGCCGCATTCTTGTGCCTAGTGCGAAGGTTGTGGACATTGGAGGCCTCCCCCCAAACCTCAATGAGGTCCACGAACTCTGCACTAGACCAGGTGGGCGCCCGCCTGTTGCGGCCCCGGGCAGACTCCTGGGAGCTGCCAGCTTGGTCCTGGGAAGAGGCAGAGGGCTGGGTGGCAGCGGGTGGCTGGCTCATGCCGTGCCAGGTGCAGGGTCTGCTGGCTGGGTGCTGGCAGGCTTGCAACTGGCATAAGCACTGTAGCCAGACCGTGCCCCTTTAGGGCTCTGGGGCTGTGAGGGAGGCAGAAGAGTTTCCCTGGTTTGGCCCAGAGTGGCCACCAGGGCAATCTGGGAAGGGCTAGTCTCCAACTAGTTCGAATTAAGTGGCTACACAGCCCTTAATTCGAACTACTTAATTTGAACTAGGTGTTAATCCTTGTAGAATGAGGTTTACCTAGTTCGAATTAAGCGCTCCGCTAGTTCGAATTAAGTTCGAACTAGCAATTTGTATGTATAGATGCTATGAAAGTTAATTCGAACTAACTTTATAATGTAGACATACCCTCTAAGACTTGTGTAGCAGTGTAGATTTGCTTGCGGCAGTGGGGGTGGCACGGTGTCCCTGTGCAATAGGCCAGGTGGGAGATGATCCTGGAGGCACAGTCAACCTGCCATCAAAGTCAGGGAGTCACCCAGCCAGCAGCTCCTTCAGGTGCCCATTTGGAGGGACAAAGCACTGTGTTTTATAATGATGCTGGATCACTGAGATAGACAAAAACCCCGGGTTTCCAGGGACACGTTGTTACCCAAATGTGGCTTGGAGAAAAGAGTCCATATCTTAGCTAGAAAGAATGGACTGGTGGTTAAAACAGTGCTCTCACTGTCTGGCTTGGAATCAGATGCCTGTGCAATCGTGGCAGCGCCTAGCACGCTGATGTGAAGTGCCTAGCACGCTGGTGTGCTGATCTCCTCTGAGGTCTCTGAGCACATCCATACTGCAATTATGTATTAGGGTGGTTTAATAAATGTGGTGTCTCCAATAGAATGCATGGGGGTACATTAAATCATAAGATGGTTTTTTATAAAAGGAGGAAAAAACACACTGTTTTGTGTTTGTATGTCAAAAGCTGTACAACGCCTTCCCCACCCTAATGAAGTGGATCCCAGGACCCCATCACACCATTTTCAAAAACTGGGGGAAACTGAAGTGTTTTGTGAGGGAAATTATTGCAAAGCACAAAGAGGACTGGAATCCCTCAGAAACCAGAGACTTCATTGACTGTTATCTGACGGAAATGGCAAAGGTAAGAGACCAGAGAATAAAGTGAACAACAACAAAACATTTTTTAATTTTAGAATGAAGTGAAAAGGAACAAAATATTTTTTAATTTTAATAATTAGAAGTAGAACTACAGTGACAGAGATCTCCATTGAGTTGTCTGAGCAGCTGACCCTCCATTAGTTAAGTTCGAAATCTCTGGGGCTGATTCTGTAGAGCCTTAAGCAGGGAAGAGTAGTCAGTAGTGCTTTGTTGAATATTTGCCTGTGTTCTAGGGGCCAGACCAAAGAGCCAGTGAAAGTGCCTGGGACTCTTTCAGAGACACCAGCAGGCCTGCTGCTCAGACCTAAAATCAGCTTAGATTTTTGATTCTCAAAACTAATGCCAAAAGCACAGTGTTTCTATGTAACGGTGCTGTCCTTTAAGGGGCTGTCTTTGCTCAGCTCTCTCAAAGGCAGTGGAAATTCAGGGCATCCAGCGGTTTGTGTACCTGAGCCTGGAATGATGTTTCCATGGCTTTGTATAATACTAATAAATATTGTTTTTGTGCCTCCCACTTTGTCTTTGTTCTAAGGCCGATACTGACTATAGTTTCCATGAAGAAAATCTCGTATTTTCCACATTGGATCTTTTTTTTGCTGGAACTGAAACCACATCTACAACCATCCGCTGGGCTCTGCTGTACATGGCCACAAATCCAGAGATTCAAGGTAAATGGTCAAGGTTTCAGTTTCTAAGGTCATAATATCTCTTGAATTTCTGCCCTTAACCCTTGCTGCATCCGGTTTTTCACAGAACTCAGAATGTTGGTTTATAAACAGTCTGAGCAAAGATGCTTTCTTCCCACAGTTGCCATTTCCCCGCATTCAGAAACCCTTTCCTTTTTTCCCCTTTTTCTCCCACTCAGTTACACCCCCAGCAACTAGTGCAGAGTTAAGGAGTGCAAGCCACAGCTCGAAAAACCTTGATATAAGAGGAAGTTGGTTTTCTGAATAATGCACAGGACTGGGATTTAAGACACCCTAATCCTAGTCCAGGTTCTGCTTCAGACTTCCTGTGTGACACTGGGTACAACATTTAACTCTTCCATGCCTGTAAATGTAGCTTCGTGATTTTTAAAATGTGGACCATGGGCAGTGTCCTCTTCAGCCTTCAGATGTGAGCTACAGAGGCAACAAGGGGGACCTGAGTTAAAAATTGTGGCCGATTTAATCTCCTTCCTGTCGTACAAAATGGGTGCAATCCTTGGACTCTTTGCAAGATGCTGGAATAACCCTCTGCCTGAACAATTGGAGAGTATTGCCTGACAGAAGATAAATATTCAAAGGTTCAGAGTCCCTTGGGTCAGCCCAGTAATTGACTTTGCTCTTTTGAACAGGGACAAAATGGCTGTGTCTACACTGGGCCACTTATTCCGGAAAAGCAGCCGCTTTTCCGGAATAACTTGCCAGCTGTCTACACTGGCCGCTTGCTTTTCCAGAAAAGCAATGACGATCTACTATAAAATTGTCAGTGTTTTTCTTGAAAAACTATGCTGCTCCCGTTCGGGCAAAAGTCCTTTTCCGGAAAAACTGTTCCAGAAAAGGGCCAGTGTAGACAGCACAGTAGTCTTTTCCGCAAAAAAGCTCTGATCGCGAAAATGACGCGGAAAGTGCTTTTCCGGAAAAACATCCTGCCAATGTAGACACGCTTTTTCCGGAAATACTTATAACGGAATACTGTTCCATTTTAAGCATTTCCGGAAAAGTGTGCCAATGTAGATGTAGCCAATATGTATTGCTAATGCCTTTACATTTGATTTTGAGAAGTGGAGCAAATGCCTCTTGCTTTCCGTGTAGGTATTAAAGGAGGTTTTCCTATTATGCCTTAGTTACATTTAAAAATGGTTCTCATCTCCCTCCCATTGCACTAGTCTAGGGCTAATCAGCTGCAGTTTTCTTACGTATTTGTACATTCAGATCTCTTCATTGCTCACTGATAGGGTATGTCTACACTAGCCCCCTGATCCGAACTAGGGTGGCTAATGTGTGCATTCGAACTTGCAAATGAAGCCTGGGATTTAAATATCCCGGGCTTCATTTGCATATTCCCGGGAGAGCGCCATTTTAAAATCCTCTTAGTTCGAACTGACTGCCCGTGATTATCCGCGGCAGTCAGAAGTTAATCCGAACTAAATCCTCCTGCAATGAAGTATAACAGTTAATCCGAACTAAGGACTTAGTTTAGATTAATTTCTGACTGCCGCGTGTAGCCACGGGCAATCAGTTCGAACTAAGGGGATTTAAAAATGTCACGCCCGGGAACATGCAAATGAAGCCTGGGATATTTAAATCCTAGTTAGAACTAGGGGGCTAGTGTAGACATACCCATACTGTTTTCAGTGCATAAATAGGACTTTCTTAGGAATAGTTTTAAAATCAATGATCTCTACACCCTGTCCTGCTTAAGCATGTTGTTCCATGAACATATTGTTTGTTCTCATACCCATAATGACCTCTGCTCTTTTCCTAGAGAGAGTGCAAGCAGAGATTGACACAGTGATTGGCCAGTCTCGACAGCCCACCCTAGGGGACAGGGACAACATGCCGTACACCAATGCAGTTGTTCACGAAGTGCAAAGGATAAGCAACATTTTGCCTTTCAGTGTGCCTAGAATGGCAACAAGGGATACAACACTGGCTGGATACCAAGTGCCGAAAGTAAGTTGGAAGGAAATGTATCTTTCATTTCTCATATTGGTTTAAGAACTTCATAGAGATGAGCCCAAAGAAACATCACAGACAAATACACCTTTGCCCTGAGGAGGGCCCAGTTCCAAATCTGAACCCATTTTGGGACCCAACCCGGATACAGGGCTGCATTTGAATAATGGCCCCTAGTTTTAAGTATCAGGCTATAATTCCCTAACCAAAAGCTTGATACTCACATTCCCAAGCTTTGAGACAATTGAAATCCAGATCAGAATTTTGCATCTATCTTCATAAAACATGGTGTAAGTGATTTATTTTAACTGCATGAAACCCTAGTAAAGGGACTAGGAATTAGTTCCAGCACAAGTTCACCACTGTGGCTATTGTTCATGAAAGGTCATCCAGGCTCTTATATCCAGAAACTTAAAGGTATATTGGTGCCTAACTCTTTTGGAAACCAGCAGGAGTTATGTGCCTAAATACCTTACAGGGTCTGGGCCTTGGTGTCTGCAGATGGGAGTGGCTGATTTTTATTGACAGGTGGGGAATATCTCATCTTCAGCAGCTCCAGAATTCTGGACGTACGACAGGGATTCTTGCGCAATAAAACTCTATAGCTAAAATAGCTTTCTTGCACAAGAGAGCGTCCACACTTATGCTTCTTGCGCAAGAGTTATGCTCTTTTCTTAAAAGTGGAAGCTGTCTTGGCAAGAGCTCTTGCACAAGAGTGCTTACACTTGTAATAAAAGAGTGTAGTTCTTGCGCAAGAAGCCGTCTCTTACCACACCATACTGTACATCTTCTTGTGCAGGAGCGGATGGGCAGTGTGAATGCACTGCAGATTATTGCACAAGAACAGCCGTTATTGCACATGAAGGCACAAGTGTAGACATAGCCTAGGTGTGTGGGTTACATCTGTACATCTGTGACGAGGCTAGCTTGTCCCGCACTGAGCAGGTGGGAGGGGAGCCCGTCTATTGGGTAGAATACGCCCCTCCCCCACAGCCCTACTGGGGACGCTCGCAGTGCAGCCTCACTATAAAAGGCCGCCGGGCTGCTCAGTTGGGGCGGACCGCCGGGGAGGAAGGAGCTCCAGCCCCAGCTGCAGGCCACAGCTGGACCTGCTGCCAGAATCAGAGCCGGAGGGACCGCCGCTATTGCTGCTACCATCCCTGGGGTGAGCACGCCCCCAACGCCGACTCCGGGGGGGCGTCCGCCCCGTTGCAGTGGACATCCCCTGCGCTGCTGCCCCAGGGATGGGACCAGCTGATATTGCTGCCGCCGCCGCCAGCCCAGCATCGCCAGGTAGGACCTCTGTCGCGCACAAGGCTGGGATAGGAAGCAACCCAGGGCAAGGGGCAGGGAAAACCCCAGTGGGCTCAGCGTGTTTCGGGGAGGACCCCCCCCCCCCCCCGCTGAGCCAGTGGTGGGAACTACCCATCACCATTAGGGCCCTGGGTTGGGGTCCGGTGGAGAGGGAGGGCCCGGACCCCCCTACCCCAATCCCTCGGGGCGTGGACTATGCCTCAGGACCTGTTGCGGATGCTGGACTAGGCCTCAGGGCCTGCGGTGACTACGAGGCTAGGCCTCAGGGCCTGTTGTGGCTACTAGACTAGGCTTCGGGGCCTGCTTTAAACCCCCCAGACCAGGCCTCAGGGCCTGTGAGTTCGGGGGGGGGGCCTGCTTTAACCTCGGGGAGGAGAGGATGGGGTGAGGGTGGCTCCCGCCACAACACCCCACGAATTTTAGGTAAACCAGTGCAGTTAACAAGAGACCTATCCCAAGAGACCATCTTGGTTACAACAACTTTGCAGTCCACTGAGATGAAGGAGGCCTTTCCGTGTGTCCCACTAACTAGCCTAGGTTGCCCTTTGCTGTTTTGTACATGTATATCTGTCATACAAGACCAACATCCACCACATCCATGAAAATTTGGCTCTTAAAAAGAAACGTGGGTGGGTAGGTTTTGCTTCTTTTTGACTCTTTATGTTGTATAAAGGATACCTGAGAGTTTATCGTTTGTATTGGTTTTTATTTAAGAAATTCAATCTTGCCTACTCTGTTTTTCCTAGGAGATGCAGGAGAACTAGTAGGTCCATAGTATTGCACCTATGAAGGAAACAAACCTGCTAAGTTGAGTTAGGAAGTGATTTTTAGTCGACTATTGTCTGTGTTCTTTGTTCTGATGTGATATTAACACCTGTTTAACTCAAATGCTTAAACAGTTGGAAGAATGTTTTCTGTCTTCGAAGATTACTCCCATTCTGTTCATTCTGGCTCCCCCAGAGATTACCAGCAAAACCAAGGAAAGTCAGATCTGAGATTTGAGATGAATATAATATAAAGAACTGGGTAGAAAATTATTCTTTAAAAAATCCTGTTGGCTCTTTTGAATATATATTCAAAGATTAAAAAGAAACAACATGGTGCCTCTTTTTTCACCTCTTTTAGGTCACATTTAAAAATAGAATAGGTGTAAATTCCTTTTGTTCTCTTTTTTTAGGGTACTGTTTTAATTTTCAATTTAACATCAGTGCTGTTTGACAAGAATGAGTGGGAAACCCCTCATACTTTTAATCCTAAGCATTTTCTGGAGAACGGTCAATTCAAGAAGAGAGACACTTTCCTCCCATTCTTTGCAGGTAACATGTGTATGATACTATTCATTAGCATTATAGAACCAAGTCTTGGGCTCTCTCCTTTTTCATGTTAGGCAAAAACCCACAGGCTGCATCTAGACTGGCATGATTTTCCGCAAATACTTTTAATGGAAAAGTTTTTTCCGTTAAAAGTATTTGCGGAAAAGAGCATCTACACTGGCACGGATGCTTTTACGCAAAAGCATCCGTGCCAATATAGACACTCTCTTGTGCAAGAAAGCTCTGATGGCCATTTTAGCCATCGGGTTTTCTTGCGCCAGAAATTAACATGGCTGTCTACACTGGCCCTCTTGTGCAAGAATACTTGCGCAAGAGGGCTTATCCTTGAGTAGGAGCGTCGGAGTATTTGTGCAAGAAGCACTGATTTTGTACAGTACAAAGTCAGTGTTCTTGCGCAAATACTCGTGGCCAGTGTAGACAGTGCTCTTTCGACACATCCCTTATTCCTCATAAAATGAAGTTTACAGGGATGGCGAAAGAGAAACATTTTCTGAAAAAGCAGACACATTCCTTAGGAAAGCAGTGCAGTCTAGACATAGCCTTAGTCTCTATGGAAAACGGAAAGCTCAAAAATGAAAATTATGAGAATCATTTCTGTCCCTGTCCAGCTTGCACAGTTCTTTTGAAAGGTAAAGGACAGGTCATTGTTGAAAAGTGCTCTCTCCTAAAACTGGGCTAGACATAACAATAGCAACAAAGAAATTATAGTGTAGACATAACCAAAAGTAGTAGAAAGAGGAAGTAGCCTACCTCACTTATTGGGAACGTCAGAGTGAGGACAAGACTTGCCTTCCTCATCTTTCACTATTCTTTTTCACTTATTGGAAGAGGAAGATGATAAAAATGTTGGAGATTCCTGAGGCACCCTCCTAAAAATCAACGAACCATTAGAATATTTTACTATAAGATGTGATGGATTTTCCATCACTTTGATTCATTAAGGACCTGATCGCACACTGCTTAAGTCAATAGAACTTTAGCATTAACTTAATTGGGCACAGGATCGGGTCCTAAATCAAACCTGGAGGATTTCAAAATGCTGTGCTCTATGATCATCCCAAATTGGTGGGAATGATGCAGCAATCTCTGGGTGACATTCTATGGCCTGTTATAGGCAGGAGATAGATACACCTGATGGTCTCTTCTGGCTTTAAATATCTGTGAAAATGAAGAAAGAAAACAGAGGAGAATCAGTTTGCATCCTCCCATGAATGTCATTTTAATACTACTGGAGTATCAACCCCTAAACCCAGTTTGATTTAGGATACAAACTTTACAGCTAGCCCATTTTTCTCTGATGGCATAGACTTGACTCTGTCATTATAGCCTCACATCTTTTTGGGGAAGTTCAGCTTTAAAGCCAAACTTTGTAGATTAGACTTCTCTCTGATTCTTGCTCAAAAGGCTTGCCAGTTAGGGTACATTTACACAGCAACATTATTTTGAAATAACTAGCGTTATTTTGAAATAACTTAGTCTGTGTCTACATAGAAGGCAGTTACTTCAAAATAATGTTGAAATACTTTCAAGCTGGAGGACTGCTTACTCCAAATCTTGTGACACTCACTGTACAAGGAGTAAAGGAAGTGAGAGGAAGAGTGCTCTATTTCGAAATAAGTGCTGTGTAGACAGTCATCGAAATAAGGTATTTTGAAATAAGCTATGCAATTGATGTAGCTCTATTTGCATCGCTTATTTTGGTTTAAGCCCTCCTGCGTAGATGCACCTGTGTAGATGTAGATTTTTGTGTTTTGCCCACATCATCAAGAGCATAAAAAAAGGTTCTGAAAATCAAACTTTCATTCAAATATGGATTTTCACCTGAATATACATTAAAACTGGTGGTTCTGTGTCTTTTATGAGAAACAGCTAGAGCACGTCTAAAGTACATTCCTCTCCGAAAAAGAAATATAAATGAGCCAGATCAAAGTGCAAATGAAGCGGGGATTTAAATATGAGTACCAAGCGCTTTTTCAAAAAAGGTTTTTTTCAAAATAACCCTGTCTAGACAGTGTTATCACTTTTGAAAAACCCTTTCTCAAAAAAGCACTCAGAATTCATTATGCAATAGAAGCGCAGGATTTTTAACATTCCGTTTCATTTGCACTCTCGATCAGGCTCATTTACATTCCTCTATCGAAAGAGGAATGTAGTTTAGACGTGCTCCTATTTTCACCTGATACTATATTCCAAATTTAAAGAAAGAAAAAAGATTTAACAAACAAAACTGTGTGAAGCAGGGATTCGACAGTTTTACACAAGTCTTGTTTATACACAGGTCTATCAATACTTTCCTGCAACTTAAAAACATGCAGTATTAGCAGTCTTTGTGTGTGTGTGGTTAAGTAAAGAATGAAATACTTTTTCTCTTTTTATGCAGTTTATCTATAAACTAAGAGTCCGGGCCACCCATGAGGCGTACAGCTAGTTCAGATAGGAAGCCTAATCCGAACTAGCTAGTCCGTGCCGAGTGTAGCCGCGCGGCACGGGGTCCGAACTAGCCGGCATTTAAAAATGGCGCCGGCCGGCTTTATGCAAATGAAGCCCGGGAAATTCAAATCCCGGGCTTCATCTGCAACTCCGTATGACTACATTACCCCCCCCAGTTCGAACTAGGGGGGTAGTGTAGACATACCCTTAGGCAGTAGTGTAATGGCAGAGTTAAACTGTGGATCAGGCCTTCAATGGCCTTGCAGAGATGTGGTTGATCTTCCAAGAGTTATCAAACATCATTGTTTCTATTATGAGAAGGAATTACCGAAGTACTGATGTAATGAATGCAAATCTTAACATCCACTGTTATGAATAAAGGAAATTTTAGTAATAAAACCACCAAATGGTGAATCAGAAAGGGGGTGGGGACTGATGATAAATCCATCTCTTCTTCCCCACAGTTCTGAAATTGCTGCCATAGAAAATTAACACCTCATTTGTCATGAGACCTAAACTGTTCTGACAAGAACCTTTGGCTGATGTGCACAACTGTTTTCTTTTCAGGAAAGCGGGGTTGCCTTGGTGAGCAGCTGGCTAGAACAGAGCTGTTCCTGTTCTTCACCACCCTCCTTCAGAAATTCACATTCCAAGCTCCAAAGGACGTAAAGCTAAGCCTTGAATACCGAATGGGAATTACTCTCCACCCATTGCCATACCAAATCTGTGCAGTGTCTCGGTAGGGAAAGCCACAGCCTTTTTGTCATTGGCCTATTTCTCAAAATAATTAGTATTTGCTGTGCTTGTGTATAGGGCTGCATCTACAATATCAGTCATTTGACCATTTGAGAACCTGATATTGGAAGGGACTATAGCAGTTATGATACATCCTACCATGCTGGCAGTTAGTCTTGATGTCCCTCCCAAGCAGCCTGTGTATGTACACTCAGACCAGCCTATTCATTCCTACTGCCCTGTGAATCTGGTTTTTAAAAAAGGGTAAATATATTTCTTGAATGCCTTCAAAAGGAACATTTTGTTTCATTTGCAGTTTTTCATGACCAAACAAAAATTGAAATGTCTTTGAAATATTTCATTTTCAAACAATCACAATTGAAACATTTCTGCAGTCCTTCTTTAAACAATTTTTTTTTTTTTACTTAAAAACATGAACCCGCTTTACCTGCATCCTGCTACCTCTGAATCTTGCTAACTAAGGATATGTCTACATTGCACGGCTATTTTGGGATAACGGAGGTATTCTGAAATAGCTAACCCGTGTCTACACAAGCTGCCAGTTATTTAGAAATATTTTTCACTATAACAGGTGCGCTATTTCGCCAATCCGGTAAACCTTATTTCATGAGGGAAAAGGGATGGCCAAAATAGTGTGTTATTTTGAAATTTGGCGCTGTGTAGATGTGCCAAATTTAAAAATAAGGTATTTCAAAATAGTTTCAAAATAAAAGATATGCAATTTGCATAGTGCAAATTGTATATCTTATTTTGAATTTAGGGTGCTATGTGGATGCATCCTAACACACTTCTCTTGACCATTGTGATCTTTGATGAGAACTCAGTGTGACGGACCGAGCCGTGTCTGGGCATGGATGACGGCGTCTGGTCAGGGCGAATTGCCCAAAACCAAGGCTGCTTACAGCCCTTAAATGGAGAACTTTCCCAAGTAGCCCACAAACCAGTTACACTAAGTGCTCCAACTGCCAATCTGGCCAGCAGGAAGCCTCACGAGCAAAACCCCTCTGTATCCCCAGCTCTCCCTGTTCCACAATCAGCCTCAGGGCTTACACACAGGTGAGGGGTTATAGAACCCAATCTCACCTACCCCAAACAGGTTCTCCTGATCCCAGAGAACTAGACACACATTCCCAGTCAATTTACACTTTGGATCTTACCCACAAGGTCACGCAGGGCCAATCCTTTAGTATCTAAAGGTTTATTAATAAAAGAAAGAAAAAGTTGAGTGTAAAGATCTTAAGGAGAATACATTACATGCACCAATCACCAAGTTCTTGATGCAGGTGTCTTGATCATGAGGGTTATCCAGCAGCCTGGGGACTAAGGGGTTAACTATACCTAAGCCAGGTAGGCTACGTCTACACTGGCATGATTTTCCGGAAATGCTTTTAACGGAAAAGTTTTCCGTTAAAAGCATTTTCAGAAACCACGTCTAGATTGGCAGGACGCTTTTCCGCAAAAGCACTTTTTGCGGAAAAGCATCCGTGGCCAATCTAGACGCGCTTTTCCACAAAAAATCCCCGATCGCCATTTTCGTGATCGGGGCTTTTTTGCGGAAAACAAATCTCTGCTGTCTACACTGGCCCTTTTGTGCAAAAGTTTTTTTGGAAAAAGACTTTTGCCCGAGCGGGAGCAGCATAGTATTTCTGCAAAAACACTAACAATCTTACATGAGATCATTAGTGCTTTTGTGGAAATTCAAGTGCCAAGTGTAGACAGATGGCAAGTTTTTCCGCAAAAGCAGCTTCTTTTCCGGAAAAAGTGGCCAGTCTAGACACAGCCATAGGATATGTCTACACTACCACCCTAGTTTGAACTAGGGTGGTAATGTAGTCAACCGGACTTGCAAATGAAGCCCGGGATTTGAATTTCCCGGGCTTCATTTGCATGTTGCTGGGCGCTGCCATTTTTAAATGTCCGCTAGTTCGGACTCCGTGCCCCGCGGCTACACGCGGCACGAACTAGGTAGTTCGGACTAGGAAGCCTGGCAACATGCAAATGAAGCCCGGGAAATTCAAATCCCGGGCTTCATTTGCAACTCCGGTTGACTACATTACTACCCTAGTTCGAACTAGGGTGGTAGTGTAGACATACCCATAGAGTCAGCCAATAGGAACGTAGGTAGGAATTTCAAACTGGGCAGTTTCTCTCCAGTTACTGAGGGGGACAGACATCATGTCCATCTCCAAGAAAAGACTCTTCACTATCTGTAAATAGGGTAAAGTTTAGATAAATCTGTGAGGTTGTATTGTTTTATGGTTTGGGAATGGGAATCTGATGTCTGTGCATTTAAAAAATGGGGTTTCCTCTCCTTTGCAACTAAAATCTTGGCCCATGGGGAGGCCCCCCCATGAGTATATAAATTGTGACTTTTCCATCTAGTCATTATTCTTGCAACAGAAGCATTGTGGTGATAATAAAAGTTCTTTCTCTTTTCTTATTATTAACCTGATATTGGTTAATCTTTGTGTCCTGGATTTTTACTTAGGGGTCCCAAGATTTCCCAAGTAGTCTCTCCCTGGTTTCTTTATTTTTACTTGGGTGGTGGCAGCGGATTTTATCCCCAAAATCTAGGTTTTTAAGATTTTGGGGGAAGTTTTATACCAAAGTCTAGAAAGATAAGGTTTTGGGGTACTTTTGTGGGACCCCACTTTTGCATTTATCGTGCCAGAGTGGGGAAAAAGCCTTGGCACAGGCTCTCAGCAGAGATGTTATAAACTGCTATCTTAAAGGTCTCTGGTGTACATCCTATGTCAGGATGGGTCAGCAATCCTTCCTGGCTCTCTGTCCCTCACAAGGCTGCATCTGGGATCAGAAGCAGAATTGAAGACAAAATGGAATCGGCCGCGTGGCACTTTATATTCATTCCTAGTGCCTTCCAAGCTGGAGAGGGTTGCATGGTCAAGTGACCTATCCCTGTGGCCCCTGCCAGCAGTCATTAGATCTGACTGGTTTGCAGGTTTCCAGACTCATTCCTCAGGTGTCTATTGGCCATCTTGAGAGCCATGGTCCTTGGGGCCGTGCTAATTTGCATAGTCATTGACTAAACAATCCTTCTTTACAACAGGCATCCCAGGCCCATCGCTCTGTCTCAGGCAGAGAACACTTACAGTATAAGTATGAGTCCATATTCATAACTCCACATACAAGCATCACACAAGTACACGAGTAGCATACCTAGAATCAGTAGAACATAAGCTTTCATTTGACGCCTCACGTCAACCCCTTTGTATAGATTTTGGGGCAAACGCCCCTTACTCCCTCCTCTCCGTGGCCGCAGCAGTGATCTGTCTGCTCCCCTTAAAATCCAATAACATGACTCTCATTCCCACTTTCCTGTCCTGGGCCATTGCTAGGGGGGCAATTGCCCTGGGGCCCAATGATTTAGAAGGGGCCAGATCTTCAGGCCCTTTAAATTGCTGCTGGAGCCCTGCAAAGCATGGCCCAGGCAGTGCTGAGGGCTGGCTTGGGGAGGCTTGGTGCATCCAGGTGGCACTGTGGACTGGCTGCCCCACTCCTGCCCCTTCCACCCTATGCCAAGCCCCTTCCAGGGAGCCCGGATAACCCCCATAATTCCCAGAGCCTGGTGAAGTCTCTTGCCAGCCCTACCTCTGACCGACAGCAGGAGCTGGCAGCACAGTGTGTAGAGGGGCTGGCTTCTGCTTCCCCTAGTGGGGGGAAAGGAGGCAGCAGCTTCCAACCCCCTCCAATTAACCGATCACATCCCTGCTTAGTTCAAGTAAATATAATCACCATTATTTGAAAAGCAGTTTCCCTTCTTTCTCCTCCGTTCCCTGTTTCTCTCAGGAGATTGCTCGCCTTCTTGAAGTAGGATCAGCTTTTTGTGAATGGTGGTTTATGAAGCCAGCCATTTTCACTCGTTCCCTCCCTGCTGTTCCCTTTCAAGCACCTGCAGAAAATCCAAGGAGTCAGCGAAATGGCTCACGTGTTCAGGGCATTTTTCTTCCCAGGCAAGTTGCATTGTAGTTTTCCCACTGATTCTGCTTAAAAAATTCCTCAGCCTGCTCCTGAACTGATTGGTGAGGAAAAATAGATTAAGACCATGATAATGGATGCAATATAACCCTGAAGGAGCTTTGGGAGGCATTAATGGCACAAAGAGAGACATTTGCTTTCATTGCAGGGTTTGGTCTCAATAGGGTTGCCAGATGGTTTAACCAAAAATACCGAACACCAGTCCCCGGGGAAAAATTCTGTTGAAAAAAAAGGGGGGGGGGCAAAGTTGTTGAGAAAGTTACTAAGCCTTCTCGATAGAAGGCAGCAATTGATCCTTCAAGCACGGCAGGCAGAGGAGCCAGTGAGGGCAGTACGCGACCAAGAAGAGAACTGGCAGCATGTAACTTCTAGAAGGGGAAAAAGGCCAGCACGGGATTCCCCCGATGCTATAGAGGTAAGCAATCGCTTTCAAGCTCTCTCCACAGGCTCTGCAGTGAAAGCTCTGGAAGGGACCTCACAAGGTAGAAACCAGAAGGGCGCACCATCTACTGAAAGGCATGGGATGCGTAGTCCTAGGGATGGGGGTTCCACGGCCACCACCCCCAAAAGGAAACGACGGGTGGTGGTGGTCGGGGACTCCCTCCTAAGAGGGACTGAGCCATCCCTCTGCCGTCCGGACCTGGAATCTCGAGAGGTGTGCTGCTTTCCGGGAGCTCGCATTCGGGATGTCACTGAGAGGCTTAGCAAGCTGATCAAACCTTCAGATCGCTACCCCTTCCTGCTTCTCCATGTAGGAACGAATGATACGGCCAAGAATGACCTTGAGCGGGTTGCTGCGGATTATGTAGCGCTGGGAAGAAGGATCCAAGACTTTGGAGCGCAAGTGGTGTTCTCGTCCATCCTCCCTGTTGAAGGGAAAGGACTGGGCAGGGATCGTCGAATTGAGGACGTAAATGCGTGGTTGCGCAGGTGGTGTCGCAGAGAGGGCTTTGGTTTCTTCGACCATGGGACTCTGTTCTGGGCGCAAGGATTGTTAGGAAGAGATGGGATCCACCTAACGAAGAGAGGAAGGAGCATCTTCGCGGGCAGGCTTGCGAACCTAGTGAGGAGGGCTTTAAACTAGGTTCGTCGGGGGACGGTGACCAAAACCCTGAGGGGAGTGGGAAAGTCAGATACCGGGAAGAAATGCATAGAGCAAGGAGCGAGAAAGGAGGACCCCAGTTTCGAATGGAGAAGATAGTGCAATCAACTGGTTACCTGAAGTGTTTGTACACTAATGCGAGAAGCCTGGGCAACAAGCAGGAAGAACTGGAGGCCCTGACCCAGACCAAGAAATATGATTTAATTGGGATAACAGAGACTTGGTGGGATGACTCGCATGACTGGAGCGCTGTCATGGAAGGGTATAGATTGTTCAGGAAGAATAGGCAGGGGAGAAAAGGAGGAGGAGTTGCACTATATGTAAGAGAGCACTATGATTGCTCTGAACTCCAGTATAAAGAGGGAGAAAAACTTGTTGAAAGTCTATGGGTCAGGTTTAAAGGAGCAAACAGCAGTGATGTTGTGGTTGGTGTCTGCTACAGCCCACCGAACCAGGTGGATGAGGTAGATGAGGCTTTCTTCGGACAACTGAGCGAAGCTTCCAGATCGCAGGCCCTGGTTCTCATGGGGGACTTTAATCACCCTGACATCTGTTGGGAAACCAATACGGCAGTACACAGGCAATCCTGGAAGTTTTTGGAGAATGTTGGGGATGACTTCTTGGTACAAGTGCTGAAGGATCCGACCAGGGGCCGTGCACAGCTTGACCTTCTCCTCACAAACAGGGAGGAACTAATAGGGGACGTAAAGGTGGGTGACAACCTGGGAAGCAGTGATCATGAGATGGTAGATTTCAGGATCCTGACCAAAGGAAGGAAAGAGAGTAGTAAAATACACACCTTGGACTTCAAAAAAACAGATTTTGACTCCCTCAGAGATCTGATGGAAAGAATCCCCTGGGATGTTAACATGAAGGGGAAAGGAGTCCAGGACAGCTGGCAGTATTTTAAAGAAGCCTTATTGAAGGCACAGAAAGAAACCATCCCGACGCGTAGCAAGAGAGGCAAACCTGGTAGGAGACCGGATTGGCTTACAGGGGAAATCCTTGGTGTACTTAAGCACAAAAAGGAAGCTTACAGAAAGTGGAAACTTGGACAAATGACTAGGGAGGAGTTTAAATGTATAGTTCGAGAATGCTGGGGGGTTATCAGGAAGGCGAAAGCGCAAATGGAGTTGCGACTAGCTAAGGATGTAAAGGATAACAAGAAAGGTTTCTACAGGCATGTCAACAAGAAGAAGGTGATCAGAGAGGGTGTGCAGTCCCTAATGGATGAAGGAGGTAACCTAGTGACAGAGGATGTGTGGAAAGCTGAAGTACTCAATGCTTTCTTTGCCTCTGTATTCACGGACAAGGTCGGCTCCTGGACTTCTGTGCTAAGCGACGCAAGATGGGAAGAAGATGGACAGCCCTTGGTGGGTAAAGAACAGGTTAGGAAATATTTAGAAAAACTAAACGTACACAAATCCATGGGTCCAGACTTAATGCACCCAAGGGTACTGAAGGAGTTGGCAAATGTCATTGAGGAGCCTTTGGCCATTATCTTTGAAAAGTCGTGGAGATCGGGCGAAATCCCGGATGATTGGAAAAAGGCAAATGTAGTGCCCATCTTCAAAAAAGGGAAGAAGGACGATCCAGGGAACTATAGGCCGGTCAGTCTTACCTCGGTTCCTGGAAAAATCATGGAAGGGATCCTAAAGGAATCCATTTTGAGACACTTGAATGAGAGGAAAGTGATCAGGAATAGTCAGCATGGATTCACAAAGGGAAAGTCGTGCTTGACCAATCTGATTAGCTTCTATGATGAGGTAACTGGCTCAGTGGACATGGGAAAGTCAGTGGATGTTATATACCTTGACTTTAGCAAGGCTTTTGATACGGTCTCCCACAATATTCTTGCCAGCAAGTTAAGGGAATGCGGATTGGATAAATGGACGGTAAGATGGATAGAAAGATGGCTAGAAGGCCGGGCCCAGCGGGTAGTGATCAATGGCTCGATGTCAGGATGGCGGTCGGTTTCTAGTGGAGTACCCCAAGGTTCGGTTCTAGGACCAGTTTTGTTCAATATCTTTATTAATGACCTGGATGAGGGGATAGATTGCACCCTCAGCAAGTTTGCAGATGACACTAAGCTAGGGGGAGAGGTAGATACGCTTAAGGGCAGAGATAGGGTCCAGAGTGACTTAGACAAATTGGAGGATTGGGCCACTAGAAATCTCATGAGATTCAACAAAGACAAGTGTAGAGTCCTGCACTTGGGACAGAAGAATCCCAAGCATAGTTACAGGCTGGGGACCAACCAGTTAAGTAGTAGTTCTGCAGAAAAGGACCTGGGGGTTACAGTGGATGAGAAGCTAGATATGAGTCAACAGTGTGCCCTTGTAGCCAAGAAGGCTAATGGCATATTAGGATGCATTAAGAGGAGCATTGCCAGCAGATCCAGAGATGTCATTATTCCCCTTTATTCGGCTTTGGTGAGGCCACATCTGGAGTACTGTGTCCAGTTCTGGGCCCCCCACTACAAAAAGGATGCGGACGCATTGGAGAGGGTCCAGCGGAGGGCAACCAAAATGATTAGGGGTCTGGAGCATATGACCTACGAGGAGAGGCTGAGGGACTTGGGTCTGTTTAGTCTGCAGAAGCGAAGAGTAAGGGGGGACTTGATAGCAGCCTTCAACTTCCTGAAGGGAGGTTCCAAAGAGGATGGAGAGAGGCTGTTCTCAGTAGTGACAGATGGCAGAACAAGGAGCAATGGTCTCAAGTTGTGGTGGGAGAGGTCCAGATTGGATATTAGGAAAAACTATTTTACTAGGAGGGTAGTGAAGCATTGGAATGGGTTACCTAGGGAAGTAGTGGAGTCTCCATCCCTAGAGGTGTTTAAGTCTCGGCTTGACAAAACCCTGGCCGGGTTGATTTAGATGGGATTGGTCCTGCCTAGAGTGGAGGGCTGGACTTGACGACCTTCTGAGGTCTCTTCCAGTTCTATGATTCTATGATAAGGGGATGGTTGGATGAAATAACATGATCTTGGTAACTAATTGACCATTCATTATAGGGAACTTTCTGGGTGTCTGGCTGGTGAGTCTTACCCACATGCTCAGGGTTTAGCTGATCGCCATATTTGGGGTCAGGAAGGATTTTTCCTCCAGGGTAGATTGGCAGAGGCCCTGGAGGTTTTTCGCCTTCCTCTGTAGCATTGGGCACAGATCACAGCTGAAGGACTCTCTGCATGTTGGGGCCTTCAAAGTATTTGAAGGCTTCAATATCTGAGACATAGGTGAGAGGATTATTCTAAGAGGGGTGGGCGAGATTCTGTGGCCTGCGCTGTGCAGGGGGTCAGACTAGATGATCATAATGGTCCCTTCTGACCTTAAAGTCTATGAGTCTATGAGTCTAAGCAAAATAAATAAATAAAAAATAAATAAAAAATGTAAAAAACCCTGCATGGCCCCTTCAAGAAAAGAGGCTGGTCTCTGCCTCTCCTACCAGGATACCAGCGGCCATTTTCTCTCCCTGCTCTGGACCAGACTGCTCCCCTGCAGAACCAGGTAAGTGGGGAAGGGCGTGGGCAGGCTGGGCCTGGTTGCTGAGTGTGTGTAGGGTTGCCAGGTGTCCGGTATTGTCCCAGAGAGTCCGGTATTTTCACTTCCGTGAAAGCAGCACCCCTTCCCCCCACCACACACAGTGGATGTCCCCTTGAGGAATGTGGGGACAGATGTGGCACAGGGCACCAAAGTAGGTGGGGACAGTCCTCATTCTATCCAGACAATCTGCTGACTTGAAGGTCAAATTAGCTGTGACAGCTGTAACACCCTACCCGGCAATGGGGTAACTTATGGCCTCAGTGGTCTCACACAGCCCACCAGAACATTTCAACACAGTCTCCGAATGGCTGTTCTATTACCATTTTCTCAGCACATTTGCCTTATTTTAGTTAGTTTACACAAGTGTATCCCTGAACTGAGACTCTTGTCTGGCAACATCCGTGGTCCAGAAGGACCACGGATGTTTCTGGACCAGACAGCCCCAGTGTCAGGAACCCAGTGCCAGGAGGGCTGGCAGCTGACAGAAGCATGGCTGGCGCTGGCATCTTGAAGCTTGGCAGCCAGGAGTGGCGGGAGGTCTGCCTTAGCAACCCCCCTGCACCACTGACCAAGAGCCGGTCCATGTAAGCCCTCATGCCCTAGCCCTGATACCTCCAAAGCAAGAGCCTCCTCCCACACCTCAACACTCTCATCCTCAGTCCCTCTGTGAAGCCCACACTTTAGTCCATGGTTGAGCAAGATGCATCTCACAGGCCGCTTCCATCCCGCCACGTCACCGGATCGGGTTCGCAGACCATTCTGCAGGGACCCTCAGTCACACGGCAGCTGCTGTTTTAAGCGGAGGACTGCTCTGTGTTAGGGATGTTACATTTAGATTATTTGGCTATTTGAATAGTCGATGCAATTTGCATCGACTATTTGATTAGTGAATAAGGGCGCCTACACCTTTTAAGTGTAGCAACAGACCAAGGGCTATTGCTACACTTCACTGGCAAAAGTGCTTCGTGGAACATGGGGCGAGCTGGGTACTTAACCAGTCCCTGAATGACCTTGTACTCCTCAGGGCATTTCAAAGCAACAGAGCCACAGGGAGCCCAGAATCAGCAGGGGAGTACCCAGCTGACCCTGGGCTCCATGCAGCGTTGCCACTTTGAAACGCCGCATGCAGCCCGGGCCCAGCCATGGATTTGGGCTCCACATGGTGTTTGAAAGCATCAGACCCCGGGTTCCATGTGACGCTGCTGCTTTGAAGCTTCCCCTCCTCTTTCCCACCCCCTGGCTGCCTCTTAATGATAGAGGCAGCAAGGGGTGGGGGAAGCAACTGGTCGAGTAGTTGAGTAGTTGTTCACATTCCTACTCCATGTGGCTCTGTCTTCTGGAGGGAGGGGGAAGCTTCATGTGATCGCCCCACCCCCAGCCCAATCCTCAGCTTCTATAAATTGGGAACAACCAGCCAAAAGGATTTGAGAGATTGGCCGAGGGGATGGGGTAAGCAGAAACCTCTCTCCCTCTCTTGGGGCTTGGAGTCACATGGAGGGAGCTGCCTGCAGTTTCAAGTGGTCTGGGGCTGCATCAGGCAGGGAGCCCAGCCTGCCTTGGGTGTGCTGCAGGGCTGCTGGCCAGCAGACGCATAGGTAAGTTCCTCCCAGCCAAAGCCTCCTCAGGGACCCCGAGCCTCCTGCACTTCAACTCCCTGCCCCAGTGTCAGCCGACGGTCAGGGCAGTGAGTGGTGTGTGTGTGTGTGTGTGTTATACACCCGAGACTTCAACTGCTGAGACCGGGGTCCCTTCACAGCAGGCAACCTGGAGGAGGTTGACGGGCACCCTGACAAGTTCATAGGGAGAGCTTATTACACCTCAGATTTTTACTGATCGGATACACGATCCCTTTGCAGCGTGCAGCCTGGAGAAGCTGAGAGATGCCCCAACGGATCTGTCCCCTGGAAGCGACACGATCCAACACTCAAGCTCTCCCTATACCTGTCCCTTATGACCAGCTGAAGTTCTTTTAAATTGTGCTTGGTTCTGTTACAGCAACTGAAGGAGTCAGGTTAAAGCTTAAACAGTTACTATTTTATTGTTACAGGGTAAACTTAGTTAAATGCTACTACTGTGTTACAGATAACACAGCTACTACAAAGGACAGGACAAAAATTACACTAATAAGTCACTTACAGGTACCATGAAACCCTTTTGGTTCTCTGAGCTCTTATTAAATGCATGCAAAATAGACACCTAGCAGGTATATATTCTCACCCCTGCATTCCAGACATGGCGTGGCCAGTGTCTGCCTCTCAATCCCTCGGAAAGAAGTAGGGCGAGGTTGGGCGTCCCACAGACCTCAGGAGACAATCAATATCTGCCAGCAGGTATAGATGATTGGAGCACAAATGGGGTGGGCTACTAAGCCCCTCTTTATACCCCTTGGGTCATGTAGGCTTCTTTCTGGTCTCAAGTGGCCAATTAGGAAAAATGGTTTTGAACACCAAGTTTCCCACGAAGGGTGCAAAGCATAATTCACACCTGGGAAAATGCAGACAGTGGGCACCTCTGGTATGTGATGGGCGAAGATTCCTCTCCTGAGACAGTGCAGGCGTGTCAATTACTGGTACTAGCCATCAGGACGGCGGGAGGCCCTGGGTCGGTAGCTAACCCATTTACTGTCTGGTTTCTGTTTATGGTAGAGTCAGGGACAGGCAGCACACCTGCGTTCCCAGGGCATCAAAGGCTGACTGCCTTTCTCTTGCTCTCGGGGGGGGGGGGGGGGGGTCAGAAACCAAGATGGGATTCATGTCTGGTTACACCCAGGTCACCATCCAAACCCTCTGCACCTCCCTGCCCCAGGTCACAACTCCCTCACAGACCATATCCCCTCCTATACCTCTTCCCCAGGCCAGATTCTCTCCTGCATCCAGACTCCCTCCCTGACCCTACACACCAATCCCCCGACCCAGGTCACAACCCCTCTTCATCCAAACTCCCTCTCAGATCTCACACTCTCTCCGGCACCCCAGTCCCTTACTCTATGTGCCCTTCTGCACCCAACCTCATCCTACACCCCCACAGATAAATGAAGCCCTTGACCACTTTGCAACATCTAGGAGTGGCCCCCGCCAAAAGTGATGCCCACTCTTGTAATAGAGAATGGGGGAGATGAGAACGGTGTTTTCAAAACATACTGGAAGAAGATCTTTTGCATTCCTGACTACTGGATTTGTAGACAATCTGGTTCTATTCGATATTTTTCACGATAAAGAAAGGGGGAGGAGAGAATCTGTAAATGGTTTTTTTTAAACAGCTGGGTGAAAATGAGAAATGAGGAAAAATTTGACAGATCTTTGCTGATGAGTTTAAGGAACCACAATGGGGGGGCCTAGCAGAGTTTCTGGGTTAAGACTCTGGCATGGGAAGCTCTTGTGTATCTGTTTCAAGTTGTTTTCATCTGGCTTCTAACCTTTGTCCTCCTTTGGCACCAGCAGCAGGAGGGTGGGGCTGTGCCCGCTGCAACCGGGTTTCCCTCTGCCCCGTCACACTTCCCTCTTTCAGCTGCAGGTGCACAGCTGGCTAAGGAAGATGTCGCTGCAGGCTGCCCCTGGGTTACTGTGGCTCTGGCAGATTGTGCCCTTTCAGACACTGGCCGTGTTCTTGGGCCTGTTCCTGCTGATTTCTGATGTCATGAAAAGGAGACGACCGAGGAATTTCCCTCCGGGACCTTTGATCCTGCCCTTCCTGGGCAACCTACTCCACATGGATGTCAAACGGCCTCTTATCGCCATTGAGAAGGTAAGCGGGGGAGGGGAGCAAGCACAGGGAGTGCTGTCTGCAAGAGTGCTGGAGACATGGCCGGCCTGAGCCATTTTGGCACCTCGGGCCCAGGCACGCGGTGCCACAACAGGGAGCACATTGCGTGCACGGGCCCACCCCTGAGGCCTTCCCCCGGTGCGCACGGCGCATGCTCTGCCCGACCTAGCCATTGGCGCACATCCCAGGGCCCATCGCCGGGGTGCATGGTGCATACGCTGCTCAGCGCGGCCCGCTCACCACTGCTGGTGCGCAGTGCCTAGCTGTGCAGGGCCCAGTGGCCGTGGGGGGAAAGGCGCTGGAGGCCGGCGCCGCGGGAGTGGGCGGGGGGGCAGCTTTGTGGTAGCTGGGCGTATGGCACCTGATGGCAGCTATAAGAGATGACGCACGCCCCTTACGTCTGCCATCAGGCGCCACCCATCGTTTAGCGCTCTGGGCAGCTACCGGTCTTGCCCACCCCTTAGCCTGGCCCTGGGTCAGGCCCTCAGCTGTGCCTGAGGAATGTTTGGCACAGCTCATGGCAGCAGCTTTGTACACTGCCAGGGCCTCAGGGTTCTCCTGGTGCCGCGCTAGCCCTTGTCCTAAATGAGAGCCCATTCTAGATGTTCTGAATTGCACCAGCTCCTAGCTGTCCCATGTGCAGTTCCAGACGCCAGCTATCCAGGATCACCAGAGCTCGGGGACACCTCTGGTCATGCTCCTTTTCCCTCTGTCATGTGCAGAAGGTGAGGGCCCCAGTTGTGGATTCCTTTCCATGGGTGGGTATTTAATTAATCACGTAGTCCTCAGAATTTTTATCAACGACGTGATTACTCGACGGAGGAAGGCGTTTAGTCCTGGCTTGTACCAGGTCTGGGAGCTCATCCCACTCAGCAGCTCTGCAGTTGATTTGTAGTAAGAGCCGGGTGGGCTCCTATACATTTAAACTGCAGAGCAACAGCAGGGTTTGCTCCTGGTGCCAGTGTGAGCCGGGACTGGGCTCGGCTTCCTCATGCTGGATCCAGGAGTCTCAGCCTGCTGGGTGTCCCAGTGGGGAGCTCGGCCCACCATGGGCAGAGCCTGCTTCGCAGAAGCCTCCCTTTTCCTCTCCCTCTCCTCCATCCCCTGCGCTTCTGCCTCTGATAGACGGAGTGGGGAAGGAGAAGGAAATGCAGCGGAGACAGTGCTCAGTGGTTAGGAGGCAGTCAGTGGGGAGTTGTGACTATACAGGAGGCTTGCACTGTGTGCAGAAGGTTGGGCACTTTGATGAGCAGGCCCGTAAACATTTACCATGTGAAAAGAGGCTCATAAAAAGTAACCAAGTATAGGGCAGACTGAGACTTGGAAGGGATCCGTGTACGGTATGAGGTTGGTGCTCATCAGGGTTGGAGGATCTCACAAGGAACTAGATGGGGCAGGAGCTTGCAAGAATGACAAGGAGTCTTCAGTGACAATGCAAAACAGCTTGCAGTAATTTACTTACATGGCTTTGAATGAGTTTCCCAATAATTAAGAGTCAGTAAAAACTTGTAAGGCACATAGGGAGTTGGGCCAGAGGTAGAACCGCGCTGGCAAGTGAGGAAGGATGTGATGGAGAGGTGAAGTAATCAGAGTTACAAAGTAAATTATGAAGCCTAAAGGAGTTTAGAACATTATTTGTGAATGTCATCTCCTTTCAAGCACTAGGATGGGTTCCCTTCACATAAACTCTGTGGAAGTCAGCAATTTGTTTTGTGCAGCTTTCAGCCACACCCTCTGAGTGCCCCAGGGAGCTCGGTAGTGTATTGTGAGGTGGGTGTAGGCTTCTGACGGAACTAGAGGGTGTTTTGTTTAAACCAGTATGTTTGAGTTTTTTCACTATATCGGAACAAAGTATCTGCAGTCTATAATGCGACCAGTCAGGAACATGTCTGCTCTGCTTACCACAGAGTAGGCCAATTGTCAATAGCAATTATTTCTTAAAAAAAAAAAAAAAAAAAAAAAAACCTCTTAAAAAACAATGTATAGTCTAGTACCAACTTAAAGACAAAACATGTAGATGGTATCATGAGCTTTCGTGGCTCTGACCCATTTCTTCAGTTGAAACATTATTATTAATTTATTTTATTTACAGGCAGGCCTGTTTTATGTTGACATCCCATAGGAAACACCACAGGGCAGTCATTGTCCTTAGATATGCTTATTTTACTGTTGTCTCATTCCCCTCCCCATATCTATAAAGATTTTAATTTCTATGCTTCATTCCCCTGTTCTGTCCTATTGTGAGCTCTCTCGGGCTGGCTTTTGAATCATGCTTGAACAGGCAGGCCCTTCCTTGCTATTGTAATACAAATTAGTAGGAGTAGCAGTACAATAATAAAAGTAAGAAGTCATCACCTGAGCTCTAGTTCTGGTTATCATACAAAATATACATGAATTAATGCACATGCTCTAATTTTTCCAGCTTGCTGAAAAATATGGCAACATTTTCAGCACGCAGATGGGTAGCATGACACTTGTTTTTGTAAATGGATTCCAACTGGTGAAGGAAGTGCTTGTCCATCAGGGCGATGACTTTCTTGATCGACCACAAATTCCGGCTATCCATGAATTCTTCAAGACATTTGGTGAGTTTTCTTCCATTATTTCTCACTCACCGTTTCTGAAAATGAAGGCCCTGATTCTGCAAATGGGTTACACTTTATGTGTATGAACTGAAGTCCGTGCTACGGTAATATCTTAGGACCAGATCCTCAAAGGTGTTTAGGTGTCTATCACAGGGTTGATATGCCAGTCACTCTTTTGGGGTTGGGATCAGGCTGCGTTATAGCCTGTGCTTGCCTCTCTAGGGATGCCCCCAGTCTCGGGGCTGCATGGCCCTGTTGTCTAAGTCAGTGATACGATGCCTGCAATAAGGGCAGCCAGAGTCAATCATATGGACCCCTGCCATCAGGACAGTGCAGCATAGAGCCCAGAGTCAATAGTGTTAGTAAGCAAGGCCACAAGTTTTGAGGTGACAGGGTGGGAATCATGCCTGCCCTCTCCACCAGATTCTGAACCCAAGGCAGGTTTCCTACCAAACCTCACTGAGCTTGTCTCTAGTTCTTCATCACCAAGTTTCCCTGGTCACCTTCTACCCGACTCTTTGCAGTTCACTATTTCTGGGTCTCCACAGTAACTCCCTTCTCTGTGGCATCTCAAGTCTGTGTGTAGGGGTCCATCTCCGGCTGTCTAGACTCCACATCCTGCACTGAGGGCAGCTCTCCCACAAGAGTCAAGAGGACACCTCCTTCCTCATCAGCCCAGACTGAGCTGTTCTGCTGCTTTTTATATCCTCTCTCCAGCTGGAGCATGCCCAGTGGAGCTGAGGGGGTGTGGCCTCCTCAGCCAAGAGAGAAAAGTTAACCCCTGTTATACCAGTGCAAGGTTTATACACCCTATCCCAGTGCCTGACTACTAGAGGAATCAATTGGAGTTAGACACCTAAATACCTTTGAGAATCTGGGCCTTAATAACTTGACTCGATTTTGCAAATATTTACACATGTTCTCATGTCTCTGTAGTGGGGCACTATTTGAAAACATGGGAAGCCTTGTGGGAGGGATGACTGGATCCATGTTTAACTGGTCACTGGGGACAAATAATGACTAAAGGGTGAGAGGTGCTGGTCACAATGTCAAAACAAGGGAACCAGATGGGAACACTGAGCAAAGAACCTTGGACAGCACCCCCTGCTCCTCAAAGTTGTCGATGGAGCCAGTGAACTCTGCCCGGTTGCGTGAAATCAAGGAGGAACGAAAGTAGGCCCCACAGTTGCAGAGCACCCTCTCATCCAACTTCCTCCTCCTGGTGGTGTAGATGGCGGCTTTTGCCAGGTCCAGGAGAAGGTTGACAAGGAGGTCCCGCGACTTTGAGGGATGGGATGTGCATAAATAAAAATATGAAGAGTAGTGGGGAGAAGTGCAGCCAGAACCTCAGTAAGAGTTTCTGGAGGAGCCGGAACAGGTTCTGCAACCTGGCACATTCCAGATACACATGCCACAAAAGGGGCAGGTATCTGGGTTAGGGCTGAATCACATCAAGTACATGCCCATGCTCACAGCTCTTTGAAGGAGCCTCCAACTGATGTCCCCGATGGGCTGCGGAATTAGGGTGGAATATACGCTGGTGCATCGAGGTTCCCCACCCTCCACAGGTCTTAAATAGTCCCGCCATTTGATGTCAGGGAGGGACACGAGGGTGAGGAAATGCAGAGTGTGGAGCACAAGCGTCTATAGATTGTTCTCTTGGCGTGGCTCAGAAGCAGACCAGCTACAAATCTTGCAGCCATCTTGGAGTCCAGGGATGAGGTGGCCGGGGGGCCCGCAGAACAGGGGCCCGATAATGATAGATGGATGGTTTGCAGGAAGGGAGGGGCGGTGCGTACCTTCTCGCAGGGCTCGCTGCAGGAAGTCAAGAGCAGGCCACGACAAAATCGCCTTCACCTCCTGGAGTAGCCACAGGGGGAGTGGAGGGATGGAGAGCCCCATGCACTGAGTGAGCACTCGAGGATCCACCCAGTCCCCCCCATTGTAGTCCAGGAGGTCTCTGACCTTGGTGGTTTCTGCCAGGATCAGCCTCGAGCACACCGAAGGAGACTCTGCCACCTGCACACACAAGGCTGGATTGTGGAGCAGGGGCTCCGCGAGGAGGTCTATTCCTTCTGAGGCCACAATGGACCTCGCTGCCGAGAACAGCTTCCAGGTCTGGAGGAGTTCCTGGTAGAATTCCAGAAGCTCTGAAAGGTCTTGCAGAAGACCCCCCCCCCCCCCCCCGGGTGAATAAAAAAGAGCAGCCGGTCATATCGGAGCCCTCGGAGGCAGTGGAGGAAGGTGCACCCCAAAGTGATCCATGCCGGACTACCTGCACTAAAGAGGAGTCTCTGCAGGACCTGGAGACAGAAACTGGTACAGCAGCTGGGCATCCAGCTCCAGCAGCTCCAGGAGTTCTGACGGCAGGATCTCCAGCAGCTGACTGGCCCCTGGTCTCAACCCAAAGGGCCACCATTGGGACTGGCTGGACAACCATCCAGCCCCGCTGGATCTGTTCAGCTCCTGAGAAGGGGGCCTGAAAGCAATCCTGAGATTTGCACCAGGGAGATGGACTGTCTGGCTACCAAAGAC
Source organism: Pelodiscus sinensis (assembly GCF_052426305.1). NCBI lineage: Eukaryota > Metazoa > Chordata > Testudines > Trionychidae > Pelodiscus > Pelodiscus sinensis. The sequence continues at coordinate 16,963,055 of NC_143060.1, read as the reverse complement.
CTTACAGGCCTGGGATCTCGTACCCCAACACCCAGGCCCAGAGCCCGCGGCCCCACGCCTTCTATGGTGCCCAAGTCCAGGGCAATGCTGTGGGCCGGACCCCTCCTAGCAGAAAGCCAGGGCAGTGAGCTGCCACCTCCAAGCTGATTCCAGAAAGGGGGCTGCCTGGAAGAGGGCTACAGCTATAGGCAGCTCTGCCAGGCAGAGACCTACATTCTTCCTATTAAGCCGGCGGAATTTGTGTCCCGGCCCAAGGGAAAATGCCAGGGGTGGCAGCCCTCCTCGACTCGGGCTGCAGACAGACCTGCATTCACCAGAAACAAACTACAAGACTATGTAGCACTTTAAAGACTAACAAGATGGTTTATTAGGTGATGAGCTTTCGCGGGCCTGACCCACTTCCTCAGATCAAATAGTGGAAGAAAATAGTCACAACCATATACAGAAGGGGGATGCGGAGGGGGGGGGGAATGTCTCTGAGCTAATGGTATTAGAGGTGAGGAAAGGTAAATGTCTGTGAGCTAATGGTATTAGAGGTGATAATTGGGGAAGCTATCTATGTAATGGGTAAGGTACCCAGAGTCTTTGTTGAGACCCATGCATAGAGTGTCGAATTTTAGCATGAATGACAGTTCAGAGGATTCTCTTTCAAGTGCAGATTTAAAAGGCTTCTGAAGCAGGATACAGGTAATTAAGTCGTTGAGACAGTGTCCTTTCTGGTTGAAATGGCAAGAAACTGTTTTTTCTTTGTGATCCTGTCTAATATCTGTTTTGTGGGCATTGATCCTTTGGCGAAGTGTCTGAGACATTTGTCCAATGTACAAAGCAGACAGACACTTTTGGCACATGATAGCATAAATTATATTTCTGGATGCGCAGGAATATGTATTCTTGATCTTATAACTCACTTGGTTAGGCCCAATAATGGTATCAGCAGAGTGAATATGTGGACAAAGCTGGCAACGGGGTTTGTTGTAAGGGAAGGTACCAGGGTTGGTATTAGTGTGGTATGTCCTGTGGTTGTTGGTAAGAATCGTCTTGAGGTTAGGTGGTTGACTATAGGAGACTATGGGTCTGTCTCCCAGAGCCTCTTGGAGTTTAGTATCCTGTTCCAATATAGGCTGTAGTTTATTGATAATGTGTTGGACAGGTTTAAGTTGGGGGCTGTAGGTGATGACAAGTGGTGTTCTATTGTTGGTTTTCTTGGGTCTGTCTTGAAGTAGATGGTTTCTAGGTATTCGTCTGGCTCTTTCAATTTGCTTTTTTGTTTCTCCGGGTGGGTAGTTGAGGTTTATAAATGCTTGGTAGAGATCCTGAAGTTTCTGGTCTCTGTCAGTGGGGGTATGTCTACACTACAAAGTTAGTTCGAACTAACTTTCATAGGCGCTTAGTTCGAACTAGGTAAACCTCATTCCACGAGGATTAAGCCTAGTTCGAATTTACTAGTTTGAATTAAGGGGTGTGTAGCCCCTTAATTCGAACTAGTGGGAGGCTAGCCCTTCCCAGCTTTCCCTGGTGGCCACTCTGGCCAACACCAGGGAAACTCTACTGCCCCCCTCCCAGCCCCAGAGCCCTTAAAGGGGCACGGGCTGGCTAGGGGGTTTGTGCCAGTTGCAAGGCTGCCAGCACCCGTGCCAGCACACCCAGCAGCTGACACCCCATGAGCCAGCCACCCGATTCCACCCAGCCCTCCCCCTCTTCCCGGGACCAGCCTGGCGGCTCCCAGGAGCCTGCCCGGGGCCACAAGAGGCAGGCGCCCGCGTGGTCTAGTGCAGAGATCGTGGACCTCATCGAGGTTTGGGGGGAAGCCTCCAATGTCCACGATCTCCGCACTAGCCACAGGAACGCGGCAGTGTATGGCTGCATAGTTGCCAGCCTGGCCGCCAGGGGCCACCAGCGCAGCCGGGAGCAGGTGCGCTGTAAAATTAAGGACTTGCGGCAGTCCTACTCCAGGCTCTGGACCGCATCCTGGGGGCTCATGCTGTCCCTGCCCCCTGGGAGGTGATAGACCCTGGGGCAGAGGGACCGCTCCCAGACACCGAGGAGGAAGAGGAGGGCTCTGAGAGCCAGGAGCCTGCCGGCAGCCTGCCCAGGACCCAGGACACCCGAGGCACCCCACAGAGCCGCTCGCCTGTGTCGTCCGAGGCCGGGGAGGCGTCCATATGTGAGTACCATCATGCTCCACTTATGTGTACGGGGGGCTGGGGTGAGAGGGAGCCCAGGGACCGTGCGCCTGGGCCTTGCCCACCACGGAGCAGCAGCTGGGGATCCTGCAGGGGCCCTGGCCTTGCAGAGGGGGGCTGGGTTTCACACACCTGGGCCCCTGGGGTAATTGACCACTGTTCTTGTTTCACCACAGCCGCAGCACCTGGGACTGCAGGGCGCACCACCCCGCGTGCAGCAGCCACCCGCACCCTGGCCAGCAGGAGAGCCAGGAACCAAGAGGACTACCAGAGGTGGCACCTCCGGTTTCCGGAGCACCAGCTCTGCATCCAGGACCACTGGGTCCAGGAGGACCTGAGGCTGCGCCGGAGGAGCTTGGAGGCACTGGAGGAGCAGGGCCGTGCCCTGCGAGGCCACCTCCAGAGCCTGCTCGACCGCTTCCCAATTCCTCCTGCTCCGGCTCCTGCTTCTGCTCCCCCTGCTCCCGCTCCTGCTTCCTCCACACCCCCCGTTCCTCCTGCCCCACCCTCCACAACCATTCCCCACCAACGCCCCTGGACCCGCAGTGTTGCGAGACAGGAGAGGCAGCTGGACCCCCACCCCTGAGCTTTCCTTTCCCTTCCTCCCTTCCCTCCCCTTTTAGCTCCCTCGTCCCAGGTTTCCCCCTCCCCTCTTCCACCCTCATTCCTCCCTCCCCCCACCCCAGTTATGTTAAATAAAAAGACGCTTTTGTTTGAAAAACAGGTGTCTTTATTTTACAGTAGGTAGGGAGGGGAAAGGGGAAGGGGGTAGGGTGGAAGAAGGCCCCAGTGGGGCATGCAAGGGAGAGGTCAGTCCTCCTCCTCCACCAGGAAGCTCTCCCGCAGGGATTCCCGGATCCGGACGGCCCCCCGCTGGGCTTCCCGGACGGCAGTGGTGCGGGGCTGACCGTAGTGTCCAGCCATGCGATCAGCCTCAGCCATCCAGGCTGGCAGGAAAGCCTCCCCCTTTCTCTCACATAAATTGTGGAGCACACAACATGCCGCCACCACGGTAGGGATATTGTGCTTGGCCAGGTCCAGACGGGTGAGGAGGCATCCAAAGGCCCCCTCCACCACGATGCAGGCCCTGGTCAGCCTGGCATTGAAGGCCTGGTGGGAGGGATTGAGGTGCCCTGTGTAGGGCTTCATCAGCCACGGCTGCAGTGGGTAAGTGGCATCCCCAACCAGGCACACGGGCATTTCCACATCCCCGACCCTGATGTAGCGGTCGGGGAAGAAGGCCCCGTCCTGCAGCCGCTGGCACACGGAGGAGTTGCGGTACACCCGGGCATTGTGAGCTTTGCCGGACCAGCCCACATTAATGTCCGTGAACTGTCCCCGGTGGTCACACATGGCCTGCAGAAGGATGAAGAAGTACCCCTTGCGGTTCACGTAACGGGACGCCTGGTGTTCCGGGGCATGGATGGGGATGTGCATCCTGTCAATGGCCCCTCCACAGTTGGGGAAGCCAAGGGCGTCGAATCCCTGGATGACGGCGTCCAGGTCGGCGAGGCGGACCACCCTGCGGAGCAGCACCCGGTTGATGGCCTTGACCACCTGCGGAGAGACACAGCAAAGCACCAATCAGTGGGGCGCCCAGGTGGCTGGGAGCGTTCGTGCCCTGGCAGTGCCCCGCGCCCTACTCCTGGAAGCAACCCCCCTGGCGGCATGTAGTATGGCCGGGACAGACAGACCCCTCCGGTGCGGGGCGCTTTCGCCTCCTCCCGCCCCCCCTTTGTCCCTGGGGCGGCCCATCCCCTCCTTGCAGCCCCCTCGCCCCCGGCGCAGTGGCCGACGAGTGCCATACCTGCATGAGCACCGCTCCGACGGTGGATCTCCCCACGCCGAACTGGTTCCCGACGGATCGGTAGCTGTCCGGCGTGGAGAGCTTCCAGAGGGGGATGGCCACCCGCTTCTGGAGGGGGATGGCGGGCCTCATGCAAGTGTCCCTTCTGTGCAGAGCAGGGGCGAGCCACTCGCAGAGCTCCAAGAAGGTGTCCCTCCTCATCCTGAAGTTCTGGGTCCACTGTCGGTCTTCCCAGCGCTCCAGGACGATGCGGTCCCACCAGTCGCTGCTGGTGTCCAGACACCAGATGCGGTGGGGCACGCCGGTGCCGGGGCACCGCCGTGGCTCCTCCACGGCCCCCAAGGCGGCCAGGTGGAGAGGCAGGGGGCTGACGTGCACCAGGTGGTGCCAGGCATCCTCGAGCCATTGCTGGCAGGCTTGCAGCAGCAAGTCCAGAAAGTGCACCAGAAGGTGCAGGGCGAGCTCTGGCTCCATGTTGCCACCTGCGGCGGCGGCGGCCCCGAAGGGAAGCACTGACACAGACGGGCACAGAGACCAACGCTTTGCTGTCCCTCGGCGAGGTTGGCAAGCAAGCAGGAAAAGCTGAGAACCGGCTGTCCGGGGGTCCCTTTAAGCACGAGCCTCAGATAGCCTCAGACAGCAGCCACACAACGCAACTACTGACCTGATGCCCTGCCAGAACCGGTTTCAGCCGCCCTTAAATGCGCCCCTGCGTCCAATCAGTGTGGACGCGCTAGTTCGAATTAGCAAAACGCTAATTCGAACTAGTTTTTAGTTCTAGATGCGTTAGTTCGAATTAGCTTAGTTCGAATTAATTAATTCGAACTAAGTTAGTTCGAATTAGCGCTGTAGTGTAGACATACCCTAAGGTACTACCTCCTGGGAGACTCTTTTATTCTTTTTACTGACCACGCTACCCTAAAATGGCTCCACCGAATGTGTGATACCAACAGCCATATCATGGACCGGTACCTGTCCCTCCAACCATATGTGTTTACGTTGAAACACCAAGCAGGAAAGGACAACGCAAATGCGGATGCATTGTCCCGCATTGAGGAAGAGCAAAGGCCCAGTCCTGGAAGGCGGGAACTGGACTTAAGGAGGATGGGGGGTGTAGGGGGGCGGCATGGCCGCCCACTGAGCAGGAGGCAGAGGAACCCCTCCAGGAGCCATTTTGGGCCCAGCCTAACCCCTCCCACTCACCTGACAGGAAGCCAAGGGGTGTGGCTAGGGCTATAAGAACCCTGACAGGGAGCTCAGTCGGGGCCCAGCCTTTGCGGGAGGCAGAGGCCTGTCCAGAGCTCCCTGCCAAGGAGGCTGAGACCTGGCTCGGGCCTCCCACTGCCTCCTTCCAAGAGGCTGGCGAAGACCTCCCTGACTGGGAGACAGAGACCTGGCTAAACCCGCCAACAGGCCTGCCCTCTGACCCAGAGGAACCAGAGACCTGCCCCATGCTCCCTGTTGGGGAGACTGGGACATGGCCCAGGCCTCCGAGGGTGATCTGGAGGATCTGCCTGAATACTGACACCCACCTGTACCTGGGACCCAGAGGACGCGCCAGACCCGCAGACCAACCAGACCCCGAGGACCAGCCTGGACACCCCTGCTCACTGCAGCCCACCTACCAGCTGGAGACCCAGGACCTGCAAGCAGCGAAGGCTTGGATTGGGCCGCCAAGATCCTGCTGGGACGACAGCACCCTCTACTCCCCGAGTGACCTGCTACAGACTCAGGTACCCGCTGAGGGGGAGACAGGAAGTGGCAAGGGGGATAGCACGGGCTGGTAAAAGACCTAGCCCAGCGTGTTGCAGGCTGGAGCCCCCACTGAGCCAGCAGCAGCTGCACTGCTGCATCCAGGGCCCTGGGCTGGGGTGCAGTGGAGTGGGTGGGCCTGCGGGCCCTCTGCCACCCGCCTACCAGGTGTCAGTCTCCCCCTCACCACCTCAGCAAGCGAACCACTTGCCTCCCTCCTGAACAAGGAAACCCCCAAACCTGTGTTGTGTTGGTTTCCATGCCCTGAATCAGGGCCTGACTTTACCCTTGAACTGAAACTGTGCGTGTTTGCTGCTGCCTGGGCCTCTTAAAGCTGCAGGGCTGCTGCCCTGCCCTGAACCAGGGCCAGGGCCCTCCTAATTAAGAACTTTATTGCCCCTGCCTGAGACAGGCCAGGGCCTCTTGAACTTCTATTTAGGGTATTTGTTGCCCCACCCTGACCTAGGGCCAGGGCTCACTGGGTTATTTGATTCCCTGCCTGGAACAAGGCCGGGGCGCTTACACCGGTACCACTGGGTTGTTTGTTTGTTGTTGCCTTGCCCTGACCTAGAGCCAGGCCTCACTAATGGTGTTTTGAACTCCTAACCTCTGGCCCAGACCTGAAGCAAGCCCCTGAACTCTTACCTTGGGCCCGGATCTGAAGTAAGGCCAGGCCCTTGAACTATTTGCCTCTTGCCCTGACATGCAGCAAGGCCAGGAGGTGGACCGTTTGCCTCCTACCCATCCTGAGTTAGCCCGGGCACTTGAACTATTGCCTCTCACCCATATATGAAGGAAGGCTGGGTTGTGGACTTACCGACTTGGGGACCTGGTTTACGTGCTTGTGTAGTGGGGCGGAGTGGCTGCCCACTGACCCGGAGGTGGAAGAACCCCTCCGGGAAGCCGAACTGGCTAGTCTCTTTGACCTCTCATGTTCACATCTCTACTGCCATAACTCTGGTGGCAGCAACAGCAGATGGTGGCATGTAGAAATGAACTTCCATCCTTCATGGTCCCTTGAAAGTTTTCCTTCAGCAAGAGTCAGTAGTGGAAGGATTAGGCTTCTGAAATCCCTCAACATTGCATCTCCAAATTCATTCACAGTCAGTATTGCAGCCTATTTCCTTCAACCTCAGCTCTATACAATTTCTTGTAAAAGTGTAGCTTCTGCACGATGGACATTACTCCACTTTTGCTATACACCAGGCACTCAGGGTATGTCTACACTACAGCACTATTTCAAATTAACTTATTTCAAATTGGTTAATTCGAAATAAGCTAAATTGAAATTACGCATCTAGACACAAAAACTAATTCGAAATAGCGTTTTTCTAATTCAAAATAGTGCGTCCACATGGAGTGGACCCTGAATCGAAGGTAAGGCTGGCCGGAACCAGTGCCAAAAGGGCATCAGGGTCAGACTTAGTGTGGGGGGCTGCTGCCTCAGGCTAGCCGAGGTCTGTGCTTAAAGAGTCCCAAATCCCATCCCGGACAGACAGTTCTCAGATTTCTCTGCTTGATGGTCTTCCTCTCTGAGAGACAGCAAAGCATTTGTGTCTCGGAGTGCTCTGCTTGCACTCACTCGGGACATCACGGCACTCTGCAATATGGAACCAGACCTGCCCCTGGGGACACGTTTCCAACAGCCTGGCTGCACTGTCTGCAGGCTGCCATCCAGGAGCACCATCGAGGGGCTGTCAGGATCCAGGGGGCCCTGCAGGAGAGCTTCCACCCTGAGCAGCTCTAACAGTCTCCCCGCTCTGCCCCACTGGGGGATTTTGCCCCATTCCTCCCTCTCGTCCTTCCACTTACCCTTCCCTAGCCCCCCATTCCTGATATCAAATAAAAGACATGTATTTTCATGAACACAATTTATTTCGAAATAGCGGTTTGTATGTGTAGACGCTATTAAAGTTAATTCAAAATAACGGCTGTTATTTCAACTTAACTTTGTAGTATAGACATACCCTCAGAGATTCCAGTGATGAGCATGGGGAACAGAACAGAACAGAAGAGAATATCATGTGGAAAAATAACCAGGCCTCAATTAAACTTGAAGAGGAAAGGAGTGTGAAAGTAATGACCATTACCAATTGTCATTTTTCACCCCAGGATTAATAATGTCCAATGGACATAGCTGGAAACAACAAAGAAGATTTGCTTTATCAACTCTAAGGAACTTTGGCCTGGGGAAGAGGAGCTTAAAAGAACGCATACTGCAGGAGAGCAGATACCTCACAGAAGCATTTGAAGAAGAAAAAGGTGAGAATGAGAGAGTTCTATCAGAAATTGTAGCAATGAATGTGAAATAAGAGAGATGTGCCTGAAATATGAATTCAAATCTAGATCTTTCCTAGTGCTCGTTTCAGGAATTTAGTTTAGCCCATGGGACATACATGCACCTTGCTGTCATGGTCCAGATCTGTATAAAGATCCAAAAGTTTGGTGATTTGGGGGTTTCATGTTCTTAAATCTGTCATTGCTAATTTTAATGATTGGGGAGAGAAAGTGGTTCATAATTACATATATGTGGAACCTCCCAACACCACAAAAAGAGGCTGAGACCTGTGTGGAAATGTAGAAATGTCGCTATGCAGAGTAAAAACTGACTTGAACCGGCAGTTCTGCTCCATGCAGCAGAAGGCAGCTCATCCCATCTACAAGTTTAACAGTTTTGTCAATACTCAGGTGACAATGCAGCGAACGTTGCTGAAGGGATGTGTCTGAGCGAGTGCAGAGGAGTGTGATAGATGCACATCTTGAGAATGGATTTCATAAACATAGTTTATGCCTGTTAACAACTTTCTTCCCCTTTTCTACAAAAGCCAGAAGAACCCCAATTTTCCCTTTTTCTCTTCCAGGGCAACCTTTTGACCCTCATTTTAAAATTAACAATGCTATTTCCAACATTATCTGTTCCATCACATTCGGGGACCGGTTTGAATATCATGACAGTCAGTTCCAGAAGTTACTGCAACTGATTGATGAGAATGTCTATCTCCAGGGAAGTATTTGGAACCAGGTAGAGCTCATTTGATTTTGCCTATAGCCACATGAACTCAATGATCCCACTCCAGCAATTTCAGTGTCACAGAGTCCTGTTGGTCCCAGATTAACTGTGAAATTATCCTGGCTAGGGCATCCATGCTGTCCTATTTCCCAATAAATCTCTCTCCACCTCAGTTCCCCCTCTAGCTATTCTCTTCCACCCTGCCCCCCTGAAGGTAATCCTGCCTGATCCACTAGCCTCAATATTCGGTACCAGTGCCCCTTCCTGCCATGCACATAGGGAGGTGTGCCTAGGAGAAAGGAAGGGAAAAGGGTGACAAATCCTCACTGATCCCAAGCAACGCCCTTCCTGGCTGTCTCCTAGGGCCTTGGACTGTGCTTAGGGGAGAGATATCTCAGGGTATGTCTACACTACAGCACTAATTCGAACTAACTTAATTCGAATTAGTTAATTCGAACTAAGCTAATTTGAATTAGTGCATCTAGACCTAAAAACTAATTCAAATTAGTGTTTTGCTAATTCGAAATAGCATGTCCACATTGAGTGGACCCTGAACTGAAGTTAAGGCTGGGCAGAATCAGTTCCGGCAGGGCACCAGGTTAGGACTTAGAATGTGGAGCTGCTGCCTCAGGCTAGCCGAGGGCTGTGCTTTAAGGGAACCCACCCCCACCCTGGACAGAGCGTTCTCAGGGTTCCCCGCTTGCTTGTCTAACTCGATGAGGGACAGCAAAGCAGTCCTGACTTGGAGTGCTCTGAGTGTCTGGCACATCACAGCACTCAGACATCAGCCCAACTGCACTTGCCACAGGCTGCCATCTGGGGGGGTCAATCGGGGGCCTGTCAGGATCCAGAAGGCCCTGCAGGAGAGCTTCCACCCTGAGGAGCCTGCAGAGCCACCCAGTTCTCCCCATCAGGGGCTCGTGCCCCATTCCTCCCTCACCTCCTTCCACTTACTCCTTCCTAGCCCCCCTTCCTGATGTAAAAAATAAAGGTCACGTGTGTTCAAAAATAGAAACTCTCTTTATTTAACAAAACTGGGGAGACTGATCAACCTCTGGGGAGACTGGGAAAAGGATGTGGGAGAGGGGAAGAGAGAGGGTGGGAGAGGGGAGGTTGAAACTTAGGAGGAGGGAGCTGGAAGGGGGAAGCCAGGGGAAGAAGGTGGAGGGGAAGTATAAAACTATGGTATGCCATATCTTCAGTACTGTGTACAGATGTGATCTCCTCACCTCAAAAAAGATATTTTGGCCTTGGAAAGGGTTCAGAAAAGGGCAACTACCATAATTAGGGGTTTGGAACAGGTCCCATATGAAGAGAGGCTACAGAGGCTGGGACTTTTCAGCTTAGAAAAAAGGAGACTGAGGGAGGATATGATACAGGTCTATAAAATCATGAGTAGTGTGGAGAGGCTGAATAAAGAAAAGTTCTTCATTAGTTCCCATAATAGAAGGACTAGAGGACACCAAATGAAATGAATGGACAGCAGGTTTAAAACTAATAAGCGAAAGTTCTTCTTCACACAGCACATAGTCAACCTGTGGAACTCCTTGTCACAGGAGGCTGTGAAGGCTAGAACTATAACAGAGATTAAAGAGAAGTTAGATAAATTCATGGAGGTTGGGTCCATGGAGTGCTATTAGCAAGGGGGTAGAAACGGTGTCCCTGGCCTCTGTTTGTGGAAAGCTGGAGATGGAGGGCACGAGACAAATCACTTGGTCATTGTCTTTGGTCCATTCTCTCCAGAGTACCTGGTGCTGGCCGCTATTGGCAGACCGGCTACTGGGCTAGATGGACCTTTAGTCTGAACCAGTACGGCCATTCTTATGTTCTTATGTTCTAAATTCAGGACTCAAGGTCGGGGCTCTCACTGGACCAACTTGATTTTCATGCAAACCTGCTCCTCGGTTCGCATGTGGCCTTTGGTGACCAGGCTGGCAGCTATCCTGCCCTAGATGGCTGCATTCATGTGCCTAGTGCGAAGGTCGTGGACATTGGAGGCCTCCCCCCAAACCTCAATGAGGTCCACGATCTCTCCACTAGAGCAGGCGGGCACCCTTCTGTTGCGTCCCCAGGCAGGCTCCTGGGAGCCGCCAGCCTGGTCCTGGGAAGAGGCGGAGGGCTGGATGGCAGCAGGTGGCTGGCTCATGCCATGCCAGGTGCAGGGTTTCCTGGCTGGGTGCTGGCAGGCTTGCAACTGGCATAAGCACTGTAGCCAGACCGTGCCCCTTTAAGGGCTCCGGGGCCGGGAGGGGGGCCGAAGAGTTTCCCTGGTTTGGCCCAGAGTGGCCACCAGGGAAAGCTGGGGAGGGCTAGCCTCCAACCAGTTCGAATTAAGTGGCTACACAGCCCTTAATTCGAACTACTGAATTCGAACTAGGCATTAATCCTCATAGAATGAGGTTTACCTAGTTCGAATTAAGCGCTCCGCTAGTTCGAACTAAGTTCAAACTAGCAATTTGTATGTATAGATGCTATGAAAGTTAATTCGAACTAATGGCTGTTAGTTCGAACTAACTTTGTAATGTAGACATACCCTCTAAGACTTGTGTGGCAGTGTAGATTTGCTTGCGGCAGTGGGGGTGGCAGTGTGTCCCTATGCAATAGGCCGGGTCGGAGATGATCCTGGCGGCACAGTCGCCCTGCCATCAAAGTCAGGGAGTCACCCAGCCAGCAGCTCCTTCAGGTGGCCCCATTTGGAGGTACAAAGCACTGTGTTTCATAATGATACTGGATCACTGAGATAGACACTGTGTCCATCTGCTCGTGGTGCTGGGCCTAGGCAGTTTCCCATGTGTTTTACCAACCCTTCAATACCAAAGAACAACCTCTGATAAAAACTGTGGTAACCTCAATAGTATTAACATCATGTGTCCACATGGGAGGCCAGGTTCTGGGGTAATGACCTTTCAGTATCCTTCCACGCTTATCAGTCAACAGATCAGTAACAAGGTGGTCTCCTGCCATCTAAAGTGCCTGCTACCAGATTGCCTCAGGCAATACAGCACATGATCCTGTAGGACAGGGGTGGGCAAGTTACGTCCTGTGGGCCACTTCCAGCCCACCAAGCCATCAGACCCGGCCTGCAGACCACCCTGCCAGGACCCTCAGTCACACTGCTCCTGCTCCATGTAGCTCTCTGCTCTGGAGGAAGGGGGAGGCTTTGTGTGGTCTCCCCACCCCAAGCCTAATCTTCAGCTTTTATTGGCTGGAAACAACCAACCAATAGAAGTGGAGAGATTGGCCAATGGAATAGGGGTAGCCAAGCCTCTCCCCGATCCCGGTTCTGAGAACCACATTGAGGGAGCGGCCTATAGTTTTAACCGAATTGGGAGGTGCTGCAGGGCTGCTGGCCAGGAAACACGTAGGTAAGCACCTCCCAGCCAAACCCTGCCTCTGGCATCCTTCCCCGTCCCACACCCCAACTCCCTCCTCCAGGTCACCATACAAACACTCTGCATCCCCTTGCTCCAGGTCACAACTGCCTCCCAAGCCCTGCACACCTTCCTCTACCTGCCCCAGGCCAGAATCCTCTCCTGCTCCCTCCTCCCTGACCTTGCACCCCAATCTCCTGACCCAGGTCACAACCCCCTCTTTCACCCAAATTCCCTCTCACACCTCATACCATCTCTTGTACCCAATTCCTTACCCTGAGCCCCCTCCTCCACCCAACCTCCATGCAACCTCACACCCCTCCACAGAAACATACAGCTCTTGACCACTTTCCAAAATCCTGGAGTGCCCCCCCCCCAAAAAAAATTATTGCCCACCCCTGCTCTAAGGTTGCCAAAGCAATGGGAGCAGTGGCTGATAACCAGCCCAGCAGAGGGCTGAGAGAAAAGAGTCCATATCTTAGCAAGAAAGAATGGGCTGGTGGTTAAAACACTGTTCTTAGGGTATGTCTACACTACCCCCCTAGTTCGAACTAGGGGGGGGTAATGTAGTCATATGGAGTTGCAAATGAAGCCCAGGTTTTGAATTTCCCGGGCTTCATTTGCATAAAGCCGGCCGGCGCCATTTTTAAATACCGGCTAGTTCGGACCCCGTGCCGCGCGGCTACACGTTGCACAGGGTCCGAACTAGCCAGTATTTAAAAATGGCGCCGGCCGGCTTTATGCAAATGAAGCCCGGGAAATTCAAATCCCGGGCTTCATTTGCAACTCCGTATGACTACATTACCCCCCCTAGTTCGAACTAGGGGGGTAGTGTAGACATACCCTCACTGTCTGGCTCTGAAACAGATGCCTGTGCAATCGTGGCAGTGCCTAGCATGCTGATGTGAATTGCCTAGCACGCTGCTGTGCTGATCTCCTCTGAGGGCTCTGAGCACATCCATACTGCAATTATGTATTAGGATGGTTTAATAGATGTGGTGTCTCCAGTAGAATACAGGGAGGTGCATGAAATCATAAGATGGATTTCTCTAAAGAGGCAAAATCACATTGAGTTCTGTTTGTATGTTAAAAGCTGTACAACACCTTCCCCACCCTAATGAAGTGGATCCCAGGACCCCATCACACCATTTTCAAAAACTGGGGGAAACTGAAGTGTTTTGTGAGGGAAATTATTGCAAAGCACAAAGAGGACTGGAATCCCTCAGAAACCAGAGACTTCATTGACTCTTATCTGAAGGAAATGGCAAAGGTAAGAGATCAGAAAACAAAGCAAACTGGAACAATCCACTTCTTTATTTTAAAAATTAGTAGTAGAACTACAGTGACAGAGATCTCCAACTGAGTTGTATGAGCATCTGACCCTCCATTAGTGAACAGTTAGAAGGAAATGGCAAAGGTAAGAGACCAGAGAATAAAGTACAAAACATTTTTTAATTTTAGACTACTGTGAACAAGAACAAAACATTTTTTAATTTTAAAAATTAGAAGTAGAACTACAGTGACAGAGATCTCCACTGAGTTGTCCTAGCAGCTGACCCTCCATTAGTTAAATTCAAAATCTCTGGGGCTGATTCTGTAGAGCCTTTAAGCCCATGCATTACCTTTAGAAGGGAAGAGTAGTCAGTAGTGCTTTGTTGAATATTTGCCTGTGTTCTAGGGGCAAGACCAAAGAGCCAGTGAAAGTGCCTGGGACTCTTTCAGTGACACCAGCAGACCTGCTGCTCAGACCTAAAATCAGCTTAGATTTTTGATTCTCAAAACTAATGCCAAAAGCACAGTGTTTCTATTTAACGGTGCTGTCCTTTAAGGGGCTGTGTTTGCTCAGCTCTCTCAAAGGCAGTGGAAATTCAGGGCACTCAGCGGTTTGTGTACCTGAGCCTGGAATGATGTTTCCATGCCTTTGTATAATACTAATAAATATTGTTTTCGTACCTCCCACTTTATGTCTTTGTTCTAAGGTGGATACTGACTATAGTTTCCATGAAGAAAATCTCGTATTTTCCACATTGGATCTTTTTTTTGCTGGAACTGAAACAACATCTACAACCATCCTCTGGGCTCTGCTGTACATGGCCACAAATCCAGAGATTCAAGGTAAATGGTCAAGGTTTCAGTTTGTAAGGTCATAATATCTCTTGAATTTCTGCCCTTAGCCCTTGCTGCATCAGGTTTTTCACAGAACTCAGGATGTTGGTTTATAAACAGTCTGAGCAAAGATGCTTTCTTCCCACAGTTGCCATTTCCCCGCATTCAGAAACCCTTTCCTTTTTTCCCCTTTTTCTCACTCAGTTACACCCCCAGCATCTAGTGCAGAGTTAAGGAGTGCAAGCCATAACTCGAAAAACCTTGATATAAGAGGAAGTTGGTTTTCTGAATAATGCACAGGACTGGGGTTTAAAACTCTCTAATCCTAGTCCAGGTTCTGCTTCAGACTTCCTGTGTGACACTGGGTACAACATTTAACTCTTCCATGCCTGTAAATGTAGCTTCGTGATTTTTAAAATGTGGACCATGGGCAGTGTCCTCTTCAGCCTTCAGATGTGAGCTACAGAGGCAACAAGGTGGACCTGAGTTGAAAATCATGGCCGATTTAATCTCCTTCCTGTCGTACAAAATAGGTACGATCCTTGGACTCTTGGCAAGCTGCTGGAATAAACCTCTGCCTGAACAATTGGAGAGTGTTGCCTGACAGCAGATAAATATTCACAGGCTCAGAGTCCCTTGGGTCAGCCCAGTAATTGACTTTGCTCTTTTGAACAGGGACAAAATATGTATTGCTAATGCCTTTACATTTGATTTTGACAAGTGGAGCAAATGCCTCTTGCCTTCCGTGTAGGTATTAAAGGAGGTTTTCGTATTATGCCTTAGTTACATTTAAAAATGGTTCTCATCTCCCTCCCATTGCACCAGTCTAGGGCTAATCAGCTGCAGTTTTCTTATGTATTTGTACATTCAGATCTCTTCATTGCTCACTGAAGCCTGGGATATTTAAATCCTAGTTTGAACTAGGGGGCTAGTGTAGACATACCCATACTGTTTTCAGTGCATAAATAGAACTTTCTTAGGAATAGTTTTAAAATCAATGATTTCTAAACCCTGTCCTGCTTAAGCCTGTTGTTCCATGAACATATTGTTTGTTCTCATACCCATGATGACCTCTGCTCTTTTCCTAGAGATAGTGCAAGCAGAGATTGACACAGTGATTGGTCAGTCTCGACAGCCCGCCCTAGGGGACAGAGATAACATGCCGTACACCAATGCAGTTGTTCACGAAGTGCAAAGGATAAGCAACATTGTGCCTTTCAGTGTGCCTAGAATTGCAACAAGGGATACAACACTGGCTGGATACCAAGTGCCAAAAGTAAGTTGGAAGGAAATGTATCTTTCATTTCTCATCTTGGTTTAAGGAGTTAATAGAGATGAGCCCAATGAAACATCAAAGACAAATACACCTTTGCCCTAAGGGGGGCCAGTTCCAAATCTGAACCCATTTTGGGACCCAACCCAGATACAGGGCTGCATTTGAATAATGGCCCCTAGTTTTAAGTATCGGGCTATAATTCCCTAACCAAAAGCTTGATACTCACATTCCTAAGCTTTGAGACAGTTGAAATCCAGATCAGAATTTTGCATCTATCTTCATAAAACATGGTGTAAGTGATTTATTTTAACTGCATGAAACCCTAGTAAAGGGACTAGGAATTAGGTCCAGCACAAGTTCACCACTGTGGCTATTGTTCATGAAAGGTCATCCAGGCTCTTATATCCAGAAACTTAAAGGTATATAGGTGCCTAACTCTTTTGGAAACCAGCAGGAGTTATGTGCCTAAATACCTTGCAGGATCTGGGCTTTGGTGTCTGCAGATGGGAGTGGCTGATTTTTATTGACAGGTGGGGAATATCTCATCTTCAGCAGCTCCAGAATTCTGGACTGCTTTCATCATAAGCCACAGCATTTCTGACTCCACCTCGCCATGCTGCTGAGCCACAATTTCTTCCCATGGAAGGGAGCAAGCTGAAATTCCTAACCGGGTTCCTAGTGTATGTTTAGCAGAAGCTCTCCTCGCGTCCTAACCTCTGGTCACATTCTTCTTCTCCAGCTTGTAGACTGATGCTCAGAAAAATGGGGACTCACCCATGCTTGAAGGCAGTAAGTTCATTCTGGAGTTGAGCCAGGCAGAGAACCATTCTACCAGTTGGTGGGCCGCAGGAAACCATTGCTTGTGGCGAGCTTCCATTCTCGAAACACAAAACCCTCATTAATACAACTTAAGGGAAATTTGTGTACACAATAGCAGGAAGAGAGTGAATTGTATCTGCAAACAGCAACAAGGAGTGCAAAAAAAAACATTAATGCACACAAGTGTTAGTTTGCAGGAGCACTATAGATACATTACATACCAGTGGTGGGCAACCTGTGGCCCACAAGATATTTTGTTTATTGTTGCCCTTGTGCAGGGTTGCCAAATTATGTTTCTGTCCATATAGGATTTTTTTTCCTACTGGGATTGTTAGAGTGGCATGCACATAGACAAGGGCACATAAAGTGAGACACAGGCTCATTGCACACAACATTGACTGAGAGCCATATGCTGCCTCTCCATCCAATCAGAGTTCCACTGTGGATGAGTCTGTATAAACACCAGGAGGTGGATTAGAACCTGGGCCTTCTAAAGCCAACTATAGGCACCGCTACCCTCTGAGCTAAGTGCCAGCAGGCTCTTTGCCTATGCTATAGAGTTCTCTTGATCTTAACTGTTGCTGTGGTCTCGGTACCACTTTCATTGCTCAGTAACCACACTAGGGCTATGTCTACACTAGTGGCTCCTTGCGCAAGAACTTCTTGCGCAAGGGTTCTTGTGCAAGCAGTTCTGCGCAAGAACACGTCCACACTGCCATGTGTGAGATGTGCTTTTGCGCAAGAGCGCCCATGGCAGTGTGGATGCACGGCAGGGATTCTTGCGCAATAAAACTCTTTAGCTAAAATAGCTTCCTTGCGCAAGAGAGCGTCCACACTTGTGCTTCTTGCGCAAGAGCTATGCTCTTTTCTTACAAGTGGAAGCTGTCTTGGCAAGAGCTCTTGCACAAGAGAACTTACACTTGTGAGAAAAGAGCGCAGCTCTTGCGCAAGATGCCGTCTCTTACCACACCATACTGTACATCTTCTTGTGCAGGAGCGGGTGGGCAGTGTGGATGCACTGCAGATTATTGCACAAGAACAGCCATTCTTGTGCATGAAGCCACAAGTGTAGACATAGCCTAGGTGCGTGGGTTACATCTATACACCCCACAAATTTTAGGTACACCAGTGCAGTTAGCAAGAGACCTATCCCAAGAGACCATCTTGGTTACAACAACCTTGCAGTCCACTGAGATGAAGGATGCCCTCCAGTGTGTCCCACTAACTAGCCTAGGTTGCCCATTGCTGTTTTGTACATGTATGTCTGTCATACAAGACCAACAGCCACCACATCCATGAAAATTTGGCTTTTAAAAAAGAAACATGAGTGAGTAGGTTTTGCTACTTTTTGACATTTTATGTTGTATAAAGGATACCTAAGAGTTTATCGTTTGTATTGGTTTTTATTTAAGAAATTCAATCTTGCCTACTCTGTTTTTCCTAGGAGATGCAGGAGAACTAGTAGGTCCATAGTATTGCACCTATGAAGGAAATAAACCTGCTCAGTTGAGATAGGAAGTGATTTTTAGTCAGACTATTGTCTGTTTTGTTTGTCTGATGTGATATTAACACCTGTTTAACTCAAATGCTTAAACAGTTGGAAGAAATGTTTTCTTTCTTCAAAGATTAACACTCTTCTGCTTCCCTTAAATCTGTGATGACTCCCATTCTGTTCATTCTGGCTCCCCCAGAGATATCACCAGCAAAACCAAGGAAAGTCAGATCTGAGATTCGAGATTAATATAATATAAAGAACTGGGAAGAAAATTATCCTTTAAAAAATCCTGTTGGCTCTTTTGTATATATATTAAAAGATTAAAAAGAAACAACATGGTGCCTCTTTTTTCACCTCTTTGTAGGTCACAATTAAAAATTGAATAGGTGTAAATTCCTTTTGTTCTCTTTTTTTAGGGTACTGTTTTAATGCTCAATTTAACATCAGTGCTGTTTGACAAGAATGAGTGGGAAACCCCTCATACTTTTAATCCTAAGCATTTTCTGGAGAACGGTCAATTCAAGAAGAGAGACACTTTCCTCCCATTCTCTGCAGGTGAGATGTGTATGATACTATCCATTAGCATTATAGAACCAAGTCTTGGGCTCTCTCCTTTTTCATGTTAGGCAAAAACCCACAGGCTGCATCTAGACTGGCATGATTTTGCGCAAATACGTTTAACGGAAAAGTTTTTCCGTTAAAAGTAATTGAGTAAAAGAGCGTCTACACTGGCACAGATGCTTTTGCGCAAAAGCATCTGTGCTAATGTAGACGATCTCTTGCGCAAGAAAGCTCCGATGACCATTTTAGCCATCGGGTTTTCTTGCGCAAAAAATTAACATGGCTGTCTACAATGGCCCTCTTGCACAAGAATACTTGCGCAAGAGGGCTTATCCTTGAATAGGAGCATCGGAGTATTTGCGCAAGAAGCACTGATTTTGTACAGTACAAAGTCAGTGTTCTTGCGCAAATACTCGTGGCCAGTGTAAACAGTGCTCTTTCAACACATCCCTTATTCCTCATAAAATGAAGTTTACAGGGATGGCGAAAGAGTGTGTCCACTTTTTCGAAAAATTTTCTGAAAAAGCAGACACATTCCTTAGGAAAGCAGTGCAGTGTAGACATAGCCTGAGTCTCTATGGAAAATGGAAAGCTCAAAAATGAAAATTATGAGAAGCGTTTCTGTCTCTGTCCAGCTTGCACAGTTCTTTTGAAAGGTAGAGGACAGGTCATTGTTGAAAAGTGCTCTCTCCTAAAACAGGGCTAGACACAACAATAGCAACAAAGGAATTATAGTGTAGACATAACCAAAAGTAGTAGAAAGAGGAAGTAGCCTACCTCACTTATTGGGAACGTCAGAGTGAGGACAAGACTTGCCTTCCTCACATTTCGCTATTCCTTTTCACTTATTGGAAGAGGAGGATGATAAAAATGTTGGAGATCCCTGAAGCACCCTCCTAAAAAACAACAAACCATTAGAATATTTTACTATAAGATGTGATGGATTCTCCATCACTTTGATTCATTAAGCACCTGATCGCACACTGTTTAAGTCAATAGGAACTTTAGCATTAACTTATTTGGGCACAGGTCGGGTCCTAAATTAAACCTGGAGGATTTCAAAATGCCGTGCTCTATGATCATCACAAATTGCTGGGCATGATATAGCAATCTCTGGGTGACATTCTATGGCCTGTTATAGGCAGGAGATAGATACACCTGATGGTCTCTTCTGGCTTTAAATATCTGTGAAAATGAAGAAAGGAAACAGAGGAGAATCCGTTTGCATCCTCCCATGAATGTCATTTTAATACTACTGGAGTATCAACCCCTAAACCCAGTTTGATTTAGGATTCAAACTTTACAGCTAGCCCATTTTTCTCTGATGGCATAGACTTGACTCTGTCATTATAGCCTCACATCTTTTTGGGGAAGTTCAGCTTTAAAGCCAAACTTTGTAGATTAGACTTCTCTCTGATTCTTGCTCAAAAGGCTTGCCAGTTAGGGTACATTTATACAGCAACATTATTTTGAAATAACTAGCGTTATTTTGAAATAACTTAGTCCGTGTCTACATAGAAGGCAATTATTTCAAAATAATGTTGAAATACTTTCAAGCTGGAGTCTGCTTACTCTAAGTCCTGTGACACTCACTTTACAAGGAGTAAGGGAAGTGAGAGGAAGAGTGCTCTATTTTGAAATAAGTGCTGTGTAGACAGTCATCGAAATAAGGTATTTTGAAATAAGCTATGCAATTGATGTAGCTCTATTTGCATCACTTATTTTGAGTTAAGCCCTCCTGTGTAGACGCACCTGTGTAGATGTAGATTTTTGTGTTTTGCCCACATGATCAATAGCATAAAAAAAGGTTCTGAAAATCAAAATTTCATTCAAATATGGATTTTCACCTGAATATACATTAAAACTGGTGGTTCAGTGTCTTTTTCAAGACACAGTTAGAGCACGTCTAAAGTACATTCCTCTTCCAAAAAAGAAATATAAATGAGCCAGATCAAAGTGCAAATGAAGTCGGGATTTAAGTATCCTGCACTTCATTTGCATAATGAGTACCAAGCGCTTTTTCGAAAAAGGTTTTTTTTCAAAAGAACCCCATCTAGACAGTGTTCTCACTTTTGAAAAACCCTTTTTCAAAAAAGCACTCAGAACTCATTATGCAAGTGAAGCGCAGGATTTTTAAATCTCCGTTTCATTTGCACTTTCGATCAGGCTCATTTACATTCCTCTATCGAAAGAGGAATGTAGTTTAGACGTGCTCCTATTTTCACCTACTTTTCCAGAAATTCAAGGGGCCAGTGTAGACAGCTGGCAAGTTATTCTGGAAAATCGGCTGATTTTCCGGAATAAGTGGCCAGTGTAGACACAGCCAACGTGTGTGTGTGGTTAAGAATGAAATATTGTTTCTCTTTTTATGCAGTTTATCTATAAATTCAGGGCCACCCATTTCCCTTCTTTAGACATACTGCTGGCTCGATTTGCATGTGTTCAGCGGTCCATGTATTATGTCAATGAGAAACTAGGCCAGGGAAAGATTACATCTGACCTGTGTTATTTTAACTTTTTAATCAAGACCTAATACAGCGGTGTGCAGCGTAGGTGTTAGGGAAGTAAGACATCAGCTAGACAGGTGCGGGCGATAATTCTTCCTGCGTGGCCACCTCGGAAGGGGCGGGGCCTAAACAGGAAGGGGTGGGGCTACCGCATCCCCAGACCATAGCGGGTCTGGGGGCAGAGGAGTGTGGGAAACCTTCCCCCCGCCCTGTGAGCAGTACACGGCACTTTGAAGTGCTGCAGGCTCCTCGCAGGGCTGAGGCAGGGAGAAGGAAGCTTTATGCAGTTCCCCCGCCCCCAGGCCCTGATTGCCTTGAGGGCGGGGGAGTGCTCAAAGCCTCTTCTGCTCTCGCACCCTCCCTGGCAGCTGCATGCGGTGCTTCCAAGTGCCATGTGCTCCTGATACCAAAGTACTGATGTAATGAATGCAAATCTTTGCATCCACAGTTATAAATAAAGGAAATTTTAGTAATAAATGCACCAAATGGTGAATCAGAAGGGGTGAGGACTGATGATAAAACCATCTCTTCTTCCCCACAGTTCTGAAATTGCTGCCATGGAAAATTAACACCTCATTTGTCATGAGACCTAAACTGTTCTGACAAGAACCTTTGGCTGATGTGCACAACTGTTTTCTTTTCAGGAAAGCGGGGTTGCCTTGGTGAGCAGCTGGCTAGAACAGAGCTGTTCCTGTTCTTCACCATCCTCCTTCAGAAATTCACATTCCAAGCTCCAAAGGACGTAAAGCTAAGCCTTGAGTTCAGAATAGGAATTACTCTCCACCCATTGCCATACCAAATCTGTGCAGTGTCTCGGTAGGGAAAGCCACAGCATTTTTGTCATTGGCCTATTTCTTAAAATAATTAGTATTTGCTGTGCTCTTGTATAGGGCTGCATCTACAATATCAGTCATTTGACCATTTGGGAACCTGATATTGGAAGGGACTATAGCAGTTATGATACATCCTACCATGCTGGCAGTTAGTCTTGATGTCCCTCCCAAGCAGCCTGTGTATGTACACTCAGACCAGCCTATTCATTCCTACTGCCCTGTGAATCTGGTTTTTAAAAAAGGGTAAATATATTTCTTGAATGCCTTCAAAAAGAACATTTTGTTTCATTTGCAGTTTTTCGTGACCGAACAAAAATTGAAATATCTTTGAAATATTTCATTTTCAAACAATCACAATTGAAACATTTCTGCAGTCCTTCTTTAAACAATTTTTTTTACTTAAAAACATGAACCCGCTTTACCTGCATCCTGCTACCTCTGAATCTTGCTAACTAAGGGTATGTCTACATTGCACGGCTATTTTGGGATAACAGAGGTATTCTGAAATAGCTAACCCGTGTCTACACAAGCTGCCCGTTATTTAGAAATATTTTTCACTATAACAGGTGCGCTATTTCGCCAATCCGGTAAACCTCATTTCATGAGGGAGAAGGGATGGCTCAAAATAGCGTGTTATTTTGAAATTTGTCACTGTGTAGATGTGCCAAATTTAAAAATAAGGTATTTCAAAATAGTTTCGAAATAAAAGATATGCAATTTGCATAGTGCAAATTGTATATCTTATTTTGAGTTTAGGGTGCTATGTGCAGGGGCAGATGACCATTTTGCGGGGCCCCAGGCAGTGTAATTCCACGGAGGCCTCCTTTGCCACGGCGCATGTGTGGGGCTTTCTGAAGCGCGGGGCCCGGGGCGGCCGCCCCGTTCGCCCAGCCCTATATCCGCCCCTGGCTGTGTGGATGCATCCTAACACACTTCTCTTGACCATTGTGATCTTTGATGAGAACTCAGTGTGACGGACCGAGCTGTATCTGGGCACGGATGACGGCGTCCGGTCAGGGCGAATTGCCCAAAACCAAGGCTGCTTACAGCCCTTAAATGGAGACCTTTCCCAAGTAGCCCACAAACCAGTTACACTAAGTGCTCCAACTGCCAATCTGGCCAGCAGGAAGCCTCACGAGCAAACCCCCTCTGTAACCCCAGCTCTCCCTGTGCCACAATCAGCCTCAGGGCTTACACACAGGTGAGGGGTTATAGAACCCAATCTGACCTACTCCAAACAGGTTCTCCCGATCCCAAAGAACTAGACACAGATTCCCAGTCAATTTACACTTTGGATCTTACCCACAAGGTCACGCAGGGCCAATCCTTTAGTATCTAAAATCTAAAGGTTTATTAATAAAGTAAAGAAAAAGTTGAGAGTAAGGTTATTAAGGAGAATACATTACATGCACCAATCACCAAGTTCTTGATGCAGGTGTCTTGATCATGAGGGTTATCCAGCAGCCTGGGGACTAAGGGGTTAACTATACCTAAGCCAGGTAGGCTACGTCTACACTGGCATGATTTTCTGGAAATGCTTTTAACGGAAAAGTTTTCCGTTAAAAGCATTTTCAGAAAAGCGCGTCTAGATTGGCAGGACGCTTTTCCACAAAAGCACTTTTTGCGGAAAAGCGTCCGTGGCCAATCTAGACGCGCTTTTCCGCAAAAAAGCCCTGATCACCATTTTAGCGATCGGGGCTTTTTTGCAGAAAACAAATCTCTGCTGTCTACACTGGCCCTTTTGCGCAAAAGATTTTTGGAAAAAGACTTTTGCCCAAGCGGGAGCAGCATAGTATTTCTGCAAAAACACTGACAATCTTACATGAGATCGTCAGTGCTTTTGCGGAAATTCAAGCGCCCAGTGTAGACAGCTGGCAAATTTTTCCGCAAAAGCGCCTGCTTTTCCAGAAAAAGTGGCCAGTCTAGACACAGCCATAGAGTCAGCCAATAGGAATGTAGGTAGGAATTTCAAACTGGGCAGTTTCACTCCAGCTACTGAGGGGGACAGACATCATGTCCGTCTCCAAGAAAAGACTCTTCACTAACTGTAAATAGGGTAAAGTTTAGATAAATCTGTTAGGTTGTATTGTTTTATGGTTTGGGAATGGGAATCTGATGTCTGTGCATTTAAAAAATGGGGTTTCCTCTCTTTTGCAACTAAAATCTTGGCCCATGGGGAGGCCCCCCCATGAGTATATAAATTGTGACTTTTCCATCTAGTCATTATGCTTGCAACAGAAGCATTGTGGTGATAATAAAAGTTCTTTCTCTTTTCTTTTTATTAACCTGATATTGGTTAATCTTTGTGTCCTGGATTTTTACTTTTGGGTCCTAAGATTTCCCAAGTAATCTCTCCCTGGTTTCTTGTTTATTACTTGGGTGGTGGCAGTGGATTTTATCCCCAAAATCTAGGCTTTTAAGATTTTGGGGAAAGCTTTATACCAAAGTCTAGAAAGATAAGGTTTTGGGGTACTTTTGTGGGCCCCCACTTTTGCATTTATCGTGCCAGAGTGGGGAAAAAGCCTTGACACAGGCGCTCAGCAGAGATGATATAAACTGCTATCTTAAACGTCTCTGGTGTACATCCTTAAAGGTCTCTGGTGTCAGGATGGGTCAGCAATCTTTCCTGGCTCTCTGTCCCTCACAAGGCTGCATCTGGGATCAGAAGCAGAATTGAAGACAAAACGGAATCTGCCTCGTGGCACTTTATATTCATTCCTGGTGCCTTCCAAGCTGGAGAGGGTTACATGGTCAAGTGACCTATCTCTGTGGCCCCTGCCAGCAGTCATTAGATCTGACTGGTTTGCAGGTTTCCAGACTCATTCCTCAGGTGTGTATTGGCCATCTTGAGAGCCATGGTCCTTGGGGCCGTGCTAAATTGCATAGTCATTGACTAAACAATCCTTCTTTACAACAGGCATCCCAGGTCCATCGCTCTGTCTCAGGCAGAGAACACATACAGTATAAGTATGAGTCCATATTTATAACTCCACATACAAGCATCACACAAGTACACGAGTAGCATACCTAGAATCAGTAGAACATAAGCTTTCATTTGACGCCTCACATCAACCCCTTTGTATAGATTTTGGGGCAAACGCCCCTTACTCCCTCCCATCCATGGCCGCAGCAGTGATCTGTCTGCTCCCCTTAAAATCCAGTAACATGACTCTCATTCCCACTTTCCTGTCCTGGGCCATTGCTAGGGGGGCAATTGCCCTGGGGCCCAATGATTTAGAAGGGGCCAGATCTTCAGGCCCTTTAAATTGTCGCTGGAGCCCTGCAAAGCATGGCCCAGGCAGTGCTGAGGGCTGGCTTGGGGAGGCTTGGTGCATCCAGGTGGCACTGTGGACTGGCTGCCCCACTCCTGCCCCTTCCACCCTATGCCAAGCCCCTTCCAGGAAGCCCGGATAACCCCCATAATTCCCAGAGCCTGGTGAAGTCTCTTGCCAGCCCTACATCTGACCGACAGCAGGAGCCGGCAGCACAGTGTGTAGAGGGGCTGGCTTCTGCTTCCCCTAGTGGGGGGAAAGGAGGCAGCAGCTTCCAACCCCCTCCAATTAACCGATCACATCCCTACTTAGTTCAAGTAAATATAATCACCGTTATTTGAAAAGCAGTTTCCCTTCTTTCTCCTCCGTTCCCTGTTTCTCTCAGGAGATTGCTCGCCTTCTTGAAGTAGGATCAGCTTTTTGTGAATGGTGGTTTATGAAGCCAGCCATTTTCACTCGTTCCCTCCCTGCTGTTCCCTTTCAAGCACCTGCAGAAAATCCAAGGAGTCAGCGAAATGGCTCACATGTTGCATTGTAGTTTTCCAACTGATTCTGCTTAAAAAATTCCTCAGCCTGCTCCTGAACTGATTGGTGAGATAAAATAGTTTAAGACCATGATGATGGATGCAATATAAACCTGAAGGAGCTTTGGGAGGCATTAATGGCACAAAGAGAGACATTTGCTTTCATTGCAGGGTTTGGTCTCAATAGGGTTGCCAGATGACTTAACCAAAAATACCGAACACCAGTCCCCGGGGAAAAAATTCTGTGGAAAAAAAAAGGGGGGAGGGAGTCCAAAGTTGTTGAGGAAAAAAAAGGACCTGGAGAGTTACTAAGCAAAATAAATAAATAAAAAATAAATAAAAAATTAAAAAAACCCAGCATGGCCCCTTCAAGAAAAGAGGCTGGGCTCTGCCTCTCCTACCAGGTTACCGGCGGCCATCGTCTCTCCCTGCTCTGGACCTGACTGCTCCCCTGCAGAACCAGGTAAGTGGGGAAGGGGGTGGGCAGGCTGGGCCTGGTTGCTGAGTGTGTGTAGGGTTGCCAGGTGTCCGGTATTGTCCCAGAGAGTCTGCTATTTTCACTTCTGTGAGAACAGCACCCCCCGCCCCCACACACAGTGGATGTCTCCTTGAGGGATGTGGGGACAGATGTGGCACAGGGCACCAAAGTAGGTGGGGACAGTCCTCATTCTATCCAGACAATCTGCTGACTTGAAGGTCAAATTAGCTGTGACAGCTGTAGCACCCTACCTGGCAATGGGGTAACTTATGGCCCCAGCGGTCTCACACAGCCCACCAGAACATTTCAACACAGTCTCCGAATGGCTGTTCTATTACCATTTTCTCAGCACATTTGCCTTATTTTAGTTAGTTTACAGCTGGGCACTTAACCAGTCCCTGAATGACATTTTACTCCTCACGTCATTTCAAAGCAGCAGCGCCGCATGGAGACCAGAATCAGCAGGGGAGTACCCCGCTGACCTTAAGCTCCATGTAGTACTTCCACTTTGAAATACCTCATGCAGCCCGTGGCCAGTCAGGGATTTCGGCTCCACATGGAGTTTGAAAGCAGCAGACCCCAGGCTCCATGTGACCCTGCCGCTTTGAAGCTCCCCCTCCTCTTTCCCACCCCCTGGCTGCCCTTAATGATAGAGGCAGCAAGGGATGAGGGAAGCAATTGGTTGACTAGTTGACTAGCTTTTCACATCCCTACTCTATGTGGCTCTGTCTTCTGGAGGGAGGGGGAAGCTTCATGTGGTCACCTCACCCCCAGCCCAATCCTCAGCTTCTATAATTGGGAACAAGCAGCCAAAAGGAGCTGAGAGACTGGCCCGGGGGATGGGGCAAACAGAAGCCTCTCTCCTCTCTTGGGGCTGGGAGTCACATGGAGGGAGCAGCCTGCAGTTCCAAGTGATCTGGGGCTGCATCAGGCAGGGAGCTCAGTTTGCCTTGGGGGTGCTGCAAGGCTGCTGGCCAGGAGATGTGTAGGTAAGTGCCTCCCAGCCAAAGCCTCCTCAGGGACCTCTGAGCCTCCTGCACCTCAACTCTCTGCCCCAAGTCACCATCCAAACCCTCTGCTCCTCCCTGCCCCAGGTCACAACTCCCTTAGGGTATGTCTACACTACCCCGCTAGTTCGAACTAGCGGGGTAATGTAGTCATCCGCAATTGCAAATGAAGCCCGGTATTTGAATTTCCCGGGCTTCATTTGCATAAAGCCGGCCGGCGCCATTTTTAAATGCCGGCTAGTTCGAACCCCGTGCCGCGCGGCTACACGCGGCACGGAGTAGCTAGTTTGGATTAGGCTTCTAATCCGAACTAGCTTACTCCTCGTGGAATGAGGAGTACAGCTAGTTCGAATTAAGAAGTCTAATCCAAACTAGCTACTCCGTGCCGCGTGTAGCCGCGCGGCACAGGGTTCGAACTAGCCGGCATTTAAAAATGGCGCCGGCCGGCTTTATGCAAATGAAGCCCAGGAAATTCAAATCCCGGGCTTCATTTGCAATTGCGGATGACTACATTACCCCCGCTAGTTCGAACTAGTGGGGTAGTGTAGACATACCCTTACAGACTATACCCCCTCGTACACCTCTTCCCCGGGCCAGAATCCTCTCCCGCATCCAGATCCCTCCCTGACCCTACACACCAATCCCCTGACCCAGGTCTCAACCCCCTTCTTCATCCAAACTGCCTCTGGGTATGTCTACACTACAGCGTTAATTTGAGTTAACTTAATTCAAAATTGTTAATTCGAATTAAGCTAATTCAAAATAATGCATTTATACACAAAACCTATTTTGAAATATCATTTTGCTATTTCAAAATAGCGCATCCACACTGAGTGGACCCTGAACCGAAGTTAAGGCTGGCCGGAACCAGTGCCGGGAAGGCATCAGGTTAGGACTTAGTGGCTGCGTCTAGACTGGCAAGTTTTTCTGCAAAAGCAAGTGCTTTTCCGGAAAAAGTTGCCAGCTGTCTACACTGGCCACTTGAATTTGCGCAAGAACACTGACAATCTAATATAATATTGACAGTGTTCTTCCACAAATACTATGATGCTCCCGCTCGGGAAAAAGCCCTCTTGCGCAAATGCTTTTGTGCAGGAGGGCCAGTGTAGACAGGTAAAAACTGTTTTGTGCAAAAAAGCCCCGATGGCGAAAATGGCAATAGGGGCTTTCTTGCGCAAAACCGCGTCTAGATTGCGCAAAAACATCTGTGCCAATCTGGACGCTCTTTTCCACAATTGCTTTTAACAGAAAAACTTTTCCGTTAAAAGCATTTGCGGAAAATCATGCCAGTCTAGATGCAGCCAGTGTGTGGGGCTGCTGCCTGAGGCTAACTGAGCTCTGTGCTTAAAGGAACCCTACCCCCGCCCCAGAGAGACAGTTCTCAGGGTTCCCCACTTGCTTGTCTACCTCAGTGATGGACAACAAAGCAGACCAGTCTTGGAGTGCCATGAGTGCCCGCACTCAGGACTCCACAGCACTCGGCCACACGGAGCCAGAGCTGCCCCTGGGCACACCTGTGCATCCCGTGGGGTCGTTGCCAACATCCCAGATGCACTTGCTGCAGGCTGCCATCCGGAGGGGTCCATCAGGGGATTGTCAGGATCCAGGAGGCCCTGCGGGGGAGCATCCACCCTGAGGAGCCCTCAGAGCCACTCCGGTCGTCTCCACTGGGGGTTCGTACCGCATTCCTCCCTCATGTCCTTCCATTTACTCCTCCCTAGGCCCCCTTCCTGATGTCAAATAAAAGTCACTTTTTTTCATAAACATGAACTGTCTTTTTTTAACAAAACTGGGGAGGGGAAACGAAACTCTGGGGAGACTGGGGAAAGGAGGCGGGAGACGGAAGGAGAGAGGATGGGAGACGAGAGGGGGAAAACTGGGAGGAGGGAGCTGGAAGAGGGAAGCAAGGGGAGGAAGGAGAGGAAGCTCAGCACTCAGGGGTGGGGGGGTCTTATTGGGCCACATGTCTCCCAGCACGGCAGGTGCGAGGGCCTCGGTGTCCCTGGGGGGATGGGGAGGAGGGTGTGGAGGTTGAGGTGGGGGGTGTGGAGATTGAGGAGAGGGGTAAGGAGGGAGAGGTGGGGGAGCAGGAGTGGGAAGAGGAACAGTAGCTGGGGGGGCAGCAGGTGCTGGGGCGGCACGGGGCAGCACGCTCTGCAGCAGGATCTGCAGGTGTGAGCACAGGGCATGGTCCTGGCAAGCTCCTCCCAGCGGAGCTGCAGGTTCTCCTGCACCCAACCCAGAATGGTGAGGTGCAGGGCTTGCAGGGCCCCTAGGTGCTGGTCCCAGTACCCCTGCTGCGTGATGGTGGTCCAGAGGAGCATGTCCCAGGCGGGATGGTGCACCCTGCACGTGCAGCTGGTGCGGCTGTGGAGAAAGAAGGGGAGTGGTCAGTTCTCCCTGGGGACACAGTGGATGATGCCCAGTGCCCCCTGTGAGGTGCGGGCGACCGTGCCCTGCACCATCAGAGCCAACGTGCTTGCACAGAGGATATGGTCGAGATGTCTGGCTCTCCCCAGGAGTGGGAGCTGCCCCAAGACCGCACCTATGCCCCTGTGCCATGTATAGTGCGGCCGAGGCCGGGGGGAGAGGGGAGAGATGTCCCCTGCCTCTGTGTAGAGGGGGCGTGAGAAGGGAGGGCGTCATGCTGGGTTCCACCCTGAGGTTGGGAGCATGACAGGTCTCTTCACACTTGCGTGTGGCTATCGGGCCATGGCCCCTGTGTGGCACGTAGCTGGAGCCACCTTCCCAAGAGTGGCACGGCACGTGCCTGCATGTGCACAGGTGGCTGCATGATCCGTGGGAGCTATGGCCCATGCGCACAGTCCCTGGTCTCCCTTCCTGTCTCCGCCCGCCCGGGTAGGAGACCGTAATGGCACTTACCTGGTGTGGCCTTCCCTGATGATCCTGCTGACTCTGGTGTCGGGACAGCTCGGGGATCCCGCTGGTGTGGCACCCTCCGTGCTGGCCCCTCTGCCACACCTGGGTCAGGGCCCTCTGGTCCCAGCTCGCTGCCCCCCAGGATGTGGTCGAGGGTGGGGAAGTTGGGGCAGGTGTCAGCCCCTGCTGCGCCACCGCCCCTGGTGGCCCTGGGGAACCCCTGCCGCAGCTCTTTAATTTTCAGGAGCACCTGCTTCTGAGTGTACCTGTGCCCTTTCTGGGCCATGGTGCCCGCTATGCAGCCACAGACGGGCATGTTCCTCCTCCTGGTGTGGAGATCATGGACATTGAGGGCCTCCCCCCAAACCTCTATGAGGTCCATGATCTCTGCACCTGGATCTCTCCAGGCGGGCGGGCGTGCGCTTTATACGGCCCATGGCTGGCCCCTGGGTGCTGGGGGACTGGGTCAGGGACAGCTGGCTAGCACTGGCTGCTTGGCTCATTATAGGGCTACTGGGTCAGGGGCAGAGACTGCTGCCAGGTCTGGCTCTGGCACGTGTAGTCTGGCCAGGATCTACCCTTTAAGGGCTCCTGGGCTGGGGGAGAGGAGAAGAGTTTTCCTGGTTTGGCCCAGAGCGGTCACCAGGGGAAACTGGGAAGGTCTGGAGGCCCCTTATTTCGAATTAAGTGTCTACACAGCACTTATTTCGAAATAGCTATTTTGAATTTGGCGTTACTTCTTGTAGAATGAGGTTTATCAAATTCAAATTAAGCGCTCCGCTATTTTGAATTAATTTCGAAATAGCGGTTTGCATGTATAGATGCTACTAAAGTTAATTCGAAATAAAGACTGTTATTTCGAATTAACATTGCAGTGTAGACATGCCCTCTCAGGTCTCACACTGTCTCCTGCACCCAAGGCCCGTACCATATGTGCCCTTCTGCACCCAACATCCATCCTAGACCCCAACAGAAAAATGCAGCTCTTGACCACTTTCCAACATCTAGGAGTGGTCTCTCCACCAAAAGTTATTGCCCACCCCTGTAATAGAGAATGGGGGAGAAGAGAATGCTGTTTTCAAAACATTTAATACACACTGTAAGAAGATCTTTTGCATTCCTGACTACTAGATTTGTAGACAATGTGGTTCTACTAGATATTTTTAATGATAGAGAAAGGGGGAGGAGATATTTTGTGAATGATTTTTTTAAAACAGCTGGGTGAAAATGAGAACTAATGAGGAAAAATCTGACTGATCTTTGCTGATGAGTTTAAGGAACCACAATGGGAAACTTAGCAGAGTTTCTGGGTTAAGACTCTGGCATGGGAAGCTCTTGTTTACCTATTTCAAGTTGTTTTCATCTGGCTTGTAAACTTTGTCCTCCTTTGGCACAAGCAGCAGGAGGGTGGGCCTGGGCCCGCTGCAACCGGGTTTCCCTCTGCCCCTGTCACACTTTCCTCTTTCAGCTGCAGGTGCACATCTGGCCAGGGAAAATGCCGCTGCAGGCTGCTCCTGGGTTACTGTGGCTCTGGCAGATTGTGCCCTTTCAGACACTGGCCGTGTTCTTGGGTCTGTTCCTGCTGATTTCCGATGTCATGAAAAGGAGACGACCGAGGAATTTCCCACCGGGACCTTTGTTTCTGCCCTTCCTGGGCAACCTACTCCACATGGATGTCAAAAAGCCTCATATCGCCATTGAGAAGGTAAGTGGGGTAGGGGAGCAAGCACAGAGAGTTCTGTCTGCAAGAGTGCTGGAGACACTGACTCAGACTCTCACCTGCGCCTGAGGAATGTTTGGCACAGCTCATGGCAGCAGCTTTCTGCACTGCCAGGGCCTCAGGGTTCTCCTGGTGCCGCGCTAGCCCCTGGCCTAAATAAGAGCCCATTCTAGATGTTCTGAATTGCACCAGCTCCTAGCTGTCCCGTGTGCAGTTCCAGACGCCTGCTATCCAGGATCACCAGAGCACGGGGACACCTCTGGCCATGCTCCTTTTCCCTCTGTCATGTGAAGAAGGTGAGGGTCCCAGTTGTGGATTCCTTTCCACGGGTGGGTATTTAATGAATCACGTAGTCCATAGAATTTTTATAAACTACATGATTAATCGACGGGGGAAGGCGTTTAGTCCTGGCTTGCACCAGGTCCGGGAGCTACTCCCACTCAGCAGCTCTGCAGTTGATTTGTAGTAAGAGCCGGGTGGGCTCCTATACATTTAAACTGCAGAGCAGCAGCAGGGATTGCTCCTCGTGCCAGTGTGAGCCGGGACTGAGCTGGGCTTGTTCAGTCC
Organism: Pelodiscus sinensis; assembly: GCF_052426305.1. Taxonomy (NCBI): domain Eukaryota; kingdom Metazoa; phylum Chordata; order Testudines; family Trionychidae; genus Pelodiscus; species Pelodiscus sinensis. The sequence goes on along the minus strand of NC_143060.1, from coordinate 16,930,887 downwards.
CGGCTCATGCTGGATCCAGGAGTCTCAGCCTGCTGGGTGTCCCAGTGGGGAACTCGGATGCCCAATGGACAGGGGCTGCTGCCAGATCAACCTCTGCCCACAGCCAGCCCAGGACTCTGAGGATAGCAGCTGCTTCATAGCACCAGAACCTGTCTGTGGGGGATTCCAGAGGGACAGGGGCTCCTTCCCGACCAGCCTCTACCTGTGTCAAGCCTGATTCCATCATGGGCAGAGCCTGCTTCGCAGAAGCCTCCCTTTTCCTCTCCCTCTCCTCCATCCCCTGCGCTTCTGCCTCTGATAGACGGAGTGGGGAGGGGGAAGGAAATGCAGTAGAGACGGTGCTGAGCGGAGCTGGCTTTAAAGCCTGTTTGCCCAGCACCAGCTCCTGTACCTGCCCCCCCATTTGTTGCCTGTTGCAAGGGTGGGGGTAATGCGAGTAGCTGACTACCCAACAAGCCCAGGCTTTTCGGATAATTGACTAGACAACTACTCGCTTACATCCCTACTTTCCACATGGAAATCCTCAGAAGGTAGGACCTTCCAGGCATATGTCTGCTTTCTGCTGGGGGCACGGTTTAAATTAGACTTGATGAGCTTATGAATACAGGCCTGCTTACATGTGGGTGGCAGTGTCTGAGGGAGTGCACAGTGCCTCATGGTTAGGAGGCAGCCAGTGGGGAGTTGTGACTATACAGGAGGCTTGCACTGTGTGCAGGAGGTTGGGCAGTTTGATGAGCAGGCCCGTAAACATTTGCCATGTGAAAAGAGGCTCAGAAAAAGTAACCAAGTATAAGGTAGATTGAGACTGAGACTTGGAAGGGATCCGTGTACGGTATGAGGTTGGTGCTCATCAGGATTGGAGGAGCTCACAAGGAACTAGATGGGGCAGGAGCTTGCAAGAATGACAAGAAGTCTTCAGTGACAATGCAAAACGGCTTGTAGGAATTTACTTACAAGGCTTTGAATGAGCTTCCCAACAATGAAGAGTTAGTAAAAGCTTGTAAGACACATGGGGAGTTGGGCCAGAGGTGGAACCTCCCTGGCAAGTGAGGAAGGATGTGATGGAGAGGGAGGTAATCAGATATACAAAGTAAATTATGAAGCCTAAAAGAGTTTAGAACATTATTTGTGAGTGTCATCTCCTTTCAAGGACTAGGATGGGTTCCCTTCACAAACTCTGTGGAAGTCAGTAATTTGTTTTGTGCAGCTTTCAGCCACACCCTCTGAGTGCCCCAGGGAGATGCATAGTTCATTGTGAGGTGGGTGTAGGCTTCTCTCGGAACTGGGGCGTGTTTTGTTTAAACCAGTATGTTTGAGTTTTTTCACTACATAAGAACAAAGTATCTGCAGTCTATAATGCGACCAGTCAGGAACATGTCTGCTCTGCTTACCACAGAGAAGGCCAATTGTCAATAGCTATTATTTATTAAAAAAATATATATTCTTAAAAACAATGTATAGTCTAGTACCAACTTCAAGACAAAACATCTAGATGGTATCATGAGCTTTCGTGGCCCTGACCCATATCTTCAGATGAAACATTATTAATTTATTATTATTATTATTTTATTTACAGGTAGGCCTGTTTTATTTTGACATCCCATAGGAAACACCACAGGGCAGCCGTTGTCCTTAGATATGCTTATTTTACTGTTGTCTCATTCCCCTCCCCATATCTATAAAGATTTTAATTTCTATGTTTCATTCCCATGTTCTATCCTATTGTGAGCTCTCAGGGGCTGGCTTTTGAATCATGCTTGAAGAGCTAGGCCCTTCATTGCTATTGTAATACAAATTAGTAGGCGTATCAGTACAACAATAAAAGTAAGAAGTCATCACCTGGGCTCTAGTTCTGGTTAATATACGAAATATTCATGAATTAATGCACATGCTCTAATTTTTCCAGCTTGCTGAAAAATATGGCAACATTTTCAGCATGCAGTTGGGTAACCTGACATTTGTGTTTGTAAATGGATTCCAGCTGGTGAAGGAAGTGCTTGTCCATCAGGGCGATGACTTTCTTGATCGCCCAGACATGCCTCTTATCCATGAAATGTTCAAGACATTTGGTGAGTTTTTCTTCCAGCATTTCTCACGTACTGTTTCTGAAAATGAAGGCCCTGATCATGCAAATGGGTTACACTTTATGTGTATGAACTGAAGTCTGTGCTACAGTAATAATCTAGGACCAGATTCTCAAAGGTGTTTAGGTGTCTATCACAGGGTTGATATGCCAGTCACTCTTTTGGGGTTGGGATCAGGCTGTGTTATAGCCTGTGCTTGCCTCTCTAGGGATGCCCCCAGTCTTGGGGCTGCATGGCCCTGTTGCCTAAGTCAGTGATATGATGCCTGCAATAAGGGCAGCCAGAGTCAATCATATGGACCCCTGCCATCAGGACAGTGCAGCATAGAGACCAGAGTCAATACTGTTAGTAAGCCAGACCACGAGTTTCGAGGTGGGAATCATGCCTGTCCTCTCCACCAGATTCTGAACCCAAGGCAGGTTCCCTACCAAACCTCACTGAGCTTGTCTCTAGTTCTTCATCACCAAGTTTCCCTGGTTACCTTCTACCCAACTCTTTGCAGTTCACTATTTCTGGGTCTCCACAGTAACTCCCTTCTCTGTGGCATCTCAAGTCTGTGTGTAGGGGTCCATCTCCGGCTGTCTAGGCTCCACATCCTGCACTGAGGGCAGCTCTCCCACAGGAGTCAAGAGGACACCTCCTTCCTCATCAGCCCAGACTGCGCTGTTCTGCTGCCTTTTACATCCTCTCTCCAGCTGGAGAATGCCCAGTGGAGCTGAGGGGGTGTGGCCTCCTCAGCTAAGAGAGAAAGGTTAACCCCTGCTATACCAGTGCAGGATTGATACACCCCATCCCACTGCCTGACGACTAGAGGAATCAACTGGAGTTAGACACCTAAATACCTTTGCAAATCTGGGCCTTAATAACTTGATTCGATTTTGCAAATATTACACAGGTTCTCATGTTTCTTTGACCTCTCATGTTCACATGCCAACTGCCATAGCCTTGGTGGCAGCAACAGCAGATGGGGGCATATGAACTTCCATCCTGCATGGTCCCTTGAAAATTTTCCTTCGCCAAGAGTCAGTAGTGGAAGGATTAAGCTTCTGAAATCTCTCAAAATTACATCTCCAAACTTATTTTCTATAAGTTCTATATACTTTATGTAAAAGTGTAGCTTCTGTATGTCAGACATGACCCCACTTTTACTAGCGGCCCAGGCACTCTGGGGTTATGTTTACACTTGCATCCTAATTTGAAATAGGGCTGCAAATGTAGGCATTCAAAATTGCAAATGAAGCCTGGGATCTAAATATGCCATGTTTGATTTGCATTTCCTGGCCGGGCTCCATTTTTTGGAATTGACAAGCCCGGAATAACTGCCCTCATCTACATGTGGGAGTGAAATGGGCGTACGAAATAAAGGCCTAGTTTGAAATACCTATTATTCCTCCTGCAATGAGGTTTAACAGGTATTTTGAACTAGGGATTTATTTCGAATACCCGTTTCACTGCCTCATGTAGACGCGGGCAGTTATTCCGGGATTGTCAATTTCAAAAAATGGCACCAGGCCGGGAACATGCAAATCAAGCATGGGATATTTTGATCCCGGGCTTGATTTGCAATTTGGAATGCCTACATTTGCAGCCCTAGTTCGACTTAGGATGCAAGCGAGGACATACCCTCATATACTAATGATGAGCATAGGGAACATAACAGAACAGAAGAGAATATCTTGTGGAAAAATAACCAGGCCTCAATTAAACTTGAAAAAGGCGAGTATTAAAGTAATGACCATTACAATGCACCAGTTGTCATTTTTCACCCCAGGATTAGTATTCTCCAATGGACATAACTGGAAACAACAAAGAAGATTTGCTTTATCAACTCTAAGAAACTTTGGCCTGGGGAAGAGGAGCTTAGAAGAACGCATACAGGAGGAGAACAGATACCTCACAGAGGCATTTGAAGAAGAAAAAGGTGAGAATGAGAGCGAATGACACACTAAGTTTCTATGAAAAATTGTAGCCACGAATGTGAAATAACTGACATTTGCCTGAAATAAGAAATTAAATCGAGATCTTTTCTAGCACGCATTTAAGATGAGGGATTTAGTTCAGCCTATTAGACACACATGCACCTTGCTGTCATGGTCCAGATCTGTATACAGATATTGAAGTTTGGTGGTTTTGGGATTTTATGCTTTTATATGTCAGTAATGACACTAAATGCTGAGCTGTCAGCTTCGCTTCAGCCTCCAGGTAGCCACACAGATTTGCAAACTGTCTCACAAAAGTGCCAAGATTAATGACTAGGGAGTGGTTCATAATAACACATGTGTAGAGACCTGTGTGGAAATGTACAAATGTCTTTATGCAGAGAAAAAACTGACTTGAACCAGCAGTTCTGCTCCATGCAGCAAAAGGCAGCTAATTCCATCTACATTTTTAACAGTTTTGTCAATACTCAGGTGACAATGCAGCGAACATTGCTGAAGGGATGTGTCTGAGAGTGTGTGGGGGGGATAGTGTGATAGATGCACATTTTGAAAATGGATTTCATGCACATCAAATAGTTTATGCCTATCAACAGCTTTCTTCCCTTTTCTACAAAATCCAGAAGAAACCCAATTTCTCCCTTTTTCACTTCCAGGGCAACCTTTTGACCCTCATTTTAAAATTAACAATGCTATCTCCAACATTATCTGCTCCATCACATTCGGGGACCGGTTTGAATATCATGACAGTCAGTTCCAGAAGTTACTGCGACTGATTGATGAGAATTTCTATCTCCAGGGAAGTATTTGGAACCAGGTAGATCTTATTTGATTTAGCCTTTAACCACATGAACTCAATGGCCACACTCCCAGTAGTTTCAGTGCCACAGAGTCCTGTTGGTCCAAGATTAACCGTGACATTATCCTGCCTAAGGCATCTTTGCTGTCCTATTTCCCAACAAATCTCTTTCCACCTCAGTTCCCCCTCTAGCTATTCTCTTCCACCCTGCCCCCCTGAAGGTAATCCTGTCAGATCCTCTAGCCGGCATTTTCGGTACCAGTGCCCCCTCCCACCATGCACAGAGTGCGATGTCTAATGGGGATGAAGACTCAGTAGCCTGTTTTAGTGATCATCAGGGAGGTGTGCCTAGGAGCAAGGAAGGCGAAAGGGTCACAAACCCTCACTGTTCCCGAGCAACGCCCTTCCTGGCTGTCTCCCAGTGCCTTGGACTCTGCTCGGGGAGAGATATCTCAAAGACTTGTGTGGCGCCGTAGATTTTCTGGATACTTTTGCAGCAGTGGGGGTGGCAGGGTGTCTTAATGCAACAGGCCAGGTGAAAGATGACACTGGAGGCAGAGTCGATCTTCCATCAAAGTCAGGGGCTTACCTAGCTAGCAGCTCCTACAGGTGGCCCCATTTGCAGGGACAAAGCACTGTGTTTCATAATGATGCTGGCTAACTGAGATGGACCAAAAACCCAGGTTTCCAGGGACACGTTACCCAAATAAGGTTGGACCTTTCTCCTCTTGGTGCCTCTCAGTTCAGCACCGAAGAGTGACGGGGCTGAGACAGAACCCTGCCAGGACAGCAGCAGTCATGTGCCTGTGTCCATCTTCTCATGGTGCTGCGCCTGGGCAGTTTCCCATGTGTTTTACCAGCCCTTCAATACCAAAGTCCAACCTCTGATAAAAACGTCAATAGTATCAACATCATGTGTCGGCATATGAGGCCAGGTTTTGGGGTAATGACCTTTTTGTATTTTCCTGGCGTTTCAATCAACAAATCATTAACAAGGTGGTCTCCTCCCTTCTGAAGTGTCTACTACTACATAGCCTCAGGCAATACAGCACATGATCCTGTGGGGTAGAGGTGGGCAAGATATGTCCTGCGGGCTGCTTCCAGCCCACCCAGCCATCGGACCCGGCGTGCGGACCCCCCTGCCGGGATGCTCTGGAGCTGAGAGCCACATGGAGAGAGTAGCCTGCAGTTTTAAGTGAACTGGGGCTGCAGCAGGCAGGCATCCCAGCATGCCTGGGAGATGCTGCAGGGCTGCTGGCTGGGAGACACTTAGGTAATCACCTCCCAGCCAAAACCTGACACTGGCATCACTTCCCTTCACACACCCCAACTCCAGGTCACCACCCAAACCCTGTGCACATCCTTGCCTCAAGTCACAACTCTCTTCCAGACCCTGTACCCCCTCCTACTGCTCTGCAGGCCAGAATCCTCTCGTGCTCCCACACTTCCTCCCTGACTTTATACCCCAATCCCCTGACCCAGGTCACAACCCTCTCTTTCACCCAAATTCCCTCTCATACCTCACAGCATCTCTTGCACCCCCAATAACTTACTCTTTATGCCTTTCTGCACTCAAGTTCCATCCTAGACCCCACACCTATCCACAGAAAAGTGCAGCTCTGGACCACTTACAAAAATCCTGGAGTGGCCAACCCCACCAAAAATTATTGCCCACCCCTGCTCTAGGGTTGCCAAAGCAATTTGGGAGAAGTGGCTGATAACCAGCCCAGCAGAGGGCTGAGAGGAAAGAGTCCATATCTTAGCAAGAAAGTATGGGCTGGTGGTTAAAACAGTGCTCTCACTGTCTGGCTCTGAAACAGATGCCTGTGCAATCGTGGCCAAATCACTTAATCTCTTGCTATGTCAATTCTCACTATGTAAAATGACGTTAATTCGTCCTTTCTTCCACCCTTTGATTTTTTTCTCTCTTTGAATTCTAGGCTGCTAAGCTAAGATACTGTCTGATATGAAGATGTGAAGTGCCTAGCATGGTGGGCTGCTATCCCCTGAGGGCTCTGAGCATATCTATAATGCAATTATGTATTAGGGAGGTTTAATAAATGTGGTGTCTCCAATAGAATGCATGGGGGTACATTAAATCATACGATGGATTTTTCTAAAATGAGGAGAAAACACACTGTGTTGTGTTTGTATGTCAAAAGCTGTACAACACCTTTCCCACCCTAATGAAGTGGATCCCAGGACCCCATCACACCATTTTCAAAAACTGGGAGAAACTGAAGTGTTTTGTGAGGGAAATTATTGCAAAGCACAAAGAGGACTGGAATCCCTCAGAAACCAGAGACTTCATTGACTCTTATCTGAAGGAAATGGCAAAGGTAAGAGATCAGAGAACCACACAAACAGACACAATCCACTTCTTTATTTTAAAAGTTAGTAGTAGAACTACAGTGACAGAGATCTCCAACTGAGCTGTCTGAGCATCTGACTCTCCATTAGTGAACAGTTCGAAACCTCAGGGGCTGATTCTGCAGAGCCTTTAAGCCCATGCTTTGCCTTAAGCAGGGAAGAGTAGGTTCACTGAAGTCAGCAGGCCTTCTCACATGCTTGAGTGCTTTTCTGAATTAGGGCCTAAAAAATGTAAGGGTTTGCCTGTGTTCTAGGGTCCAGACCAAAAAACCAGTTAAAGTGTCTGGGACTCTTTCAGCGACACCAGCAGGCCTTGTGCTAAGGCTTAAAATCAGCTCTAACTTTTCATTCTCAAAAATTATTCCCGAAGCACAGTGTTTCTATCTAATGGTGCTGTCCTTTGAGGGGCTGTGTTTACTCAAATCTCTCTGAAGGCAGTGGAAATGCAGGGCACCCGGCGGTTTGCATACCTGAGCCTGGCATGATGTTTACATGTTTTTGTATAATACTAATAAATATTGTTTTCATACCTCCCACTTTATGTCTTTGTTCTAAGGTGGATGCTGACCCTAGTTTCCATGAAGAAAATCTCTTATTTTCCACATTGAATCTTTTTTTTGCTGGAACTGAAACAACATCTACAACCATCCGTTGGGCTCTGCTGTACATGGCCACAAATCCAGAGATTCAAAGTAAATGGACATGGATTATTTCTTAATATCTCTTGAATTTCTGCCCTTAACCCTTGCCCCATCAAGTTTTTCAGAGAATTCAGAATATTGTTTTATTAACAGTTTATGCAAAGTTGCTTTCTTCCCACAGTTGCCATTTCCTTGCATTCAGAAAACCTTTTCCTTTTTCTCCCCATTAGTTACACTCCAGAAACTGGCATAGGGCTAAGAAGTGGAAACCATAGCTGTAACAACCTTGATTTAAGAGGAAGCTGGCTTTGTGGCTAATGCATAGGACTGGGGTTCAAGGCACCCAAATCCTAGTCCAGGTTCTGCCTCAGACTTTCTGTGTGACACTGGGTGAATCATTTAACTCTTCCATGCCTGGAAATGTAACTTTGTGGATTTAAAAAGGTGGACCATGGGAAGTGTCCTCTTCAGCCTTCAGATGTGAGCTAAAGAGGCAACAAAGAAAGATGTGGAGAAATTGGAAAGGGTACAGAGAAGAGCGACAAGAATGATTAAAGGGTTAGGGAACATGACCTATAAAGCCAGGTTTCATGAATTGGGCTTGTTTAGTTTGGAAAAAAGAAGATTAAGGGGGGACATGATAGCGGTTTTCAAATATCTAAAAGGGTGTCACAAGGAGGAAGGAGAAAATTTGTTCCTCTTGGTTTCTGAGGACAGGATAAGGAGTAATGGGCTTAAAGTGCAGCAGGGGAGGTTTAGATTGGACATTAGGAAAAAATTCCTAACTGTCAGGGTGGTCAAATATTGGAATAAATTGCCAAGGGAGGTGGTGGAATCTCCCTCTCTGGAGATATTTAAGAACAGGTTAGATAGACATCTGTCAGGGATTGTGTAGACGGAGCTTGGTCCTGCCTTGAGTGCAGGGGGCTGGACTCGATGACCTCTCGAGGTCCCTTCCAGTCCTATTATTCTATGATTCTATGAAGGGGCCTGTGTTGAAAATAATGGCAGATTAAACCTGCTTCCTGTCATGCAAAATAGGGTCGAACCCTGCACTCTTGACAATCTATTGCAAAGATCCCGTGCCTGAACAATTGGAGGATGTTGCCTGACTGAGAAAAACAGCACATAAATATTTTCAGGCTCAGATGTCCCTTAGGTCAGCCCAGTAATTGACTTCGCTCTTTTGTATTGATAATGCCTTTACATTTGATTTTGAGAAGAGGAGTAAATAAATGCTTCTTGCATTCTGTGTGGGTATTAAAGGAGGTTTTCTTATTATTATTTAGTTACCCTTAAAAATGCTTCTCATCTCCATCCTGTTGCATTAGTCTCTGCCTAATCAGCTGCAGTTTTCTTATGTATTTGTATATTTAGATCTACATTGCTCACTGATACTCTTTTCAAAGCGTAAATAGAGTGTTCTTAGGAATACCTTAAATCAATGAACTCTGAACCCTGCCCAGTTTAAGCCTGTTGTTCCATGAACATATTGTTTGTTCTCATACCCACGATGACCTCTCCTCTTTTCCTAGAGAGAGTGCAAGTAGAGATTGACACAGTGATTGGCCAGTCTCGACAGCCAGCCCTAGAGGACAGGGACAACATGCCGTACACCAATGCAGTTATTCACGAAGTGCAAAGGATAAGCAACATCGTGCCTTTAAATGTGCCGAGAATGGCAACAAGGGATACAACACTGGATGGATACCAACTGCCAAAAGTAAGCTGGAAAGAAATGTATCTTTCATTTCTCATATTGGTTTAAGAACTTAAAAGAGATGAGCCCAACCCAGTGTCACAGACAGATACACCTTTGCCCCGAGGAAGATTCAGTTCCAAATCTGTACATATTTTGGAAAGCAACAAAGATACAGAGCAGCACTTTAAAATATAGGACTATAATTCCAAAACCAAAATCTTGATACTCACATTCCCAAGTTTGAGGCAGTTGAAATCCCTATCAGAATTTTGCAGTCTTCATAAAACATGATGTAAGTGATTTATATTAACTGCATGAAACCCTAGTAAAGGGACTAGAAATTAGGTCCAGCACAAGATCACCACTGTGGCTGTTCCTCAAGAAAGCACAGTCAGGCTCTTGGACCCAGAAACTTCAACTTATTTGAGCACCTAAGTGTTCTGGAAACTAGTGGGATTTAAATGCCTAAATACCTTAGGGTATTGTCTACACTACCACCCTAGTTCGAACTAGGATGGTTAATGTAGGCAACCAGAGTTGCAAATGAAGTCCGGGAATTGAATTTCCCGGGCTTCATTTGCATGTTGCCGGGCGCTGCCATTTTTAAATGTCCGCTAGTTCAGACTCCGTGCCCGCGGCTACACGCGGCACGAACTAGGTAGTTCGGATTAGGCTTTCTATTCCGAACTACCGTTACTCCTTGTGGAATGAGGTGTACCGGTAGTTCGGAATAGGAAGCCTAATCCGAACTACCTAGTTCGTGCCGCATGCAGCCGCGGGCACGGAATCCGAACTAGCGGACATTTAAAAATGGCGGCACCCGGCAACATGCAAATGAAGCCCAGGAAATTCAAATCCCGGGCTTCATTTGCAACTCCGGTTGCCTACATTAACCACCCTAGTTCGAACTAGGGTGGTAGTGTAGACATACCCTTAGAGAGTCTGGGCGTTGGTGTTTGGAGATAGGAGGGGGTGATTTGTATTTAAAGGTGGGGAATATCTTATCTTCGGCAGCTCCAGAATTCTGAATTTCTTTTGTCTCAAGCCTCAGCATTTCTGACTCTACCTCGCCATGATGCTGAGCCACAATTTCTCCCCATGGAAGGGAGCACGCTGGAATTTCTAACTCAGTTCCCAGCATTTGTTTAGCAGAGGGTCTCCTCAGATCCTAACCTTTGGGCACATTCTTCTTCTCCAGCTTGTAGACTGATGCTCAGAAAAATTGGGACACACCCAAGCTCAAGGGAATTCCGGAGTAGAGCCAGGCAGAGAAACATTCTACCAGTCGGTGGGCCGCAGGAAACCATTGCTTGTGGCGAGCTTCCATTCTCCGACACAAACCTCTCATTAATACAACTTAAAGGAGATGTGTACACAATAGCAGGAGGAAAGTGCATTGTATAGTCCATATACAGTAAAACTCCAATAGTCCGGCATCCAACTGTTCGGCACTCCCGATACTCCGGCATCAAAATACCAAGCGCTCCTGACCAGCTAATTAAAAAGACTGCCGCTCAGCACACGTGCTGGCTGTAACCAGATGGAGCATAAGGTTGGGAGTGGGGGGAGTGGGATCGTGTTACAATATGGAGAAGAGCAAAGGGGAAACGTGATAGGAAGGGGAGGAGGAGGAGGATCAGGTTACAGTACGGACGAGTGAGACATGAAGAGGAAAGTGTAGGAGAGAGGGAGGGAGATTGAGTCCTGGACAGCTGTTAAGCCATGCAGCTGTACCGGACCTCCTGATTCTCTGGCAAATCTGATAAACCTGCACCACTTAGGTCAAAAAGGTGGCAGATTATTGGAAGTCTACTGAAGTTTTTTTCCTACTGGGATTGCTAAAGTGACATGCACATAAAGTAAGGGCACATGAAGTGAGAGGCACATGCTGATTGCCCACAACGTTGACCGAGAGCCGTATGCTGTCTCTGCATCCCATCAGAATACCACTATGGATGCTCTGGCACACCCCACAAACTGTACGTAAACCAGTGCAGTTAGCAAAACTACCCTATCCCAGGCGACCATCTTGGTTACAACAACCTTGCAGCCCACTGAGATGAAGGAGACCTTCTCATGTGGCCCACTAACTAGCATAGGTTGCCCATTGCTGTTCTATGCACAAAAACGTCATGTAAGCCCAACTACCACCACATTCATGAAAATTTAGCTCTTAAAAAAGAAAGGTGGGTGGGTGGGTTTTGCTCCTCTTTGAATCTTTATGGTGTATAAAGAATGCCTGAGAGTATTTAACATTTTTGGATTGGTTTTTATATAAAAAATTCAATCCTGCCTACCTTGTTTTTCTTAGGAAATGCATGAGAGCTAGTAGGTTTGTAGTATTGCACCTACGAAGGAAATGCTTAAAAATGCTTTAAAACAGTTGGAAGAAATACTCTCTTTTGTCAAAGATTAACACTCCTCTCTTTCCTTCAAATCTGTGATGTCTGCCATTCTGTTCATTCTGGCTCCTCCAGAAATACTACCAGCAAAACCAGAGAAAATCAAATTTGAGGTTTGAGATAAATATAAGGTAAAGAACTGGCTGGAAAATTATCTTTTAAAAAATCCTGTTGTCCCTTCTCTGTATATCATAAAAGATTTAAAAGAAACAACATGGCGCCTCCTTTTTTACCTCTTTGTAGGTCACAATTAAAAATGGAATCAGGGAAGCGATACATTCCTTTTGTTCTCTTTTTTTAGGGTACTGTTTTGGTTCCCAATTTGACATCATTGCTGCTTGACAAGAATGAGTGGGAAACCCCTCACACTTTTAATCCTAAGCATTTTCTGGAGGATGGTCGATTCAAGAAGAGAGAAACTTTCCTCCCATTCTCTGCAGGTGAGATGTCTGTGACACTCTCCATTAGCATTATAGCACCAAGTCTTGGGCCTTCTCCTTTTTCATGTTAGGCAAAAGCCCACAGTGTTTATTAGTGGCAGAATCTCAATGGAAAATGAAAAGCTCAGAAATGAAACTCATGAGCAGCATTCATGTTCCTGTCCAGTTTGCACAGTTATTTCATAGGTAGAGGGCATGTCATTCTTCAACAAGTGCTCCTTCCTAAAGCGGAGCTAGACACAACAACAGAAACAAAGGAAAAATAGTGTAGACATAACCAAAAGTGGGTAGAAAGAGGAAGTAGCCTACCTCACTTGTTAGGAACATCACAGTGAGGACAGGAGGTGCCTTCTTAATCTTTCACTGTTCCTTTTCACTTATTGGAAGAGGCACCATGGGGAATAAAACATGAGGAAGAAGAACCATTAGAATATTTTACTATAGGATGTGATGGATTCTCCATCACTTTGATTCATTAAGGACCTGATCTCACACTGTTAAGTCAATAGGAACTTTAGCATTAACTTCTTTGAGCACAAGAACAGGTTCTAAATCAAACCTGGAGAATTTCAAAATGCTGTTCTCTATGATTATCACAAATTGTTGGGTATGATGTAGCAATCTCTGGGTGACATTCTATGGCCTGTTGTAGGCAGGAGGTCTGATTAAATGGTCCAATGGCCTCTTCTGGCTTTAAAAATCTCTGAAAAGGAAGAAAGAAAACAGAGGAGAATCAGTTTCATACTCACTCCCATGAATGTCATTTTAACACTACTGGAGTATCAGCCCCTAAACCCAGTTTGATTTAGGGTACAAACTTTACAGCTAGCCCATTTTTCTATAAAGGCATAGATTTGACTCTGTCAGTATAGCCCCACATATTTTTGGGGAAGTTCAGCTTTAAAGTCAATCTTTACAGATCAGACTTGTCTCTGATTATTTCTTGTTCAAAAGGCTTGCCAGTTAAGGTACATCTATATAGCAACATTATTTTAAAATAACTAGCGTTATTTAAAAAAAACTTAGGTCACGTCTACACAGAAGGTGGTTATTTCAAAACACTGTCAAAACACTGTCAAGCTGGAAGACTTCTTACTCTGATTCCTGTAAACCTCATTGATTGAGGAGCAAGGGAAGTAAGAGAAAGAGTGCTCTATTTCAAAACAAGTGCTGTGTAGATGCTGCCAATTTCAATTTCAAAATAAGCTATGCAATTGACATAGCTCAATTTGCATACCTTATTTCAAGTTAAGCCCTCCTCTGTAGATACACCCTTAGGGATTTTTGTGATTTGCCCACATGACCAAGATCATAAAAAAATAGCTCTGAAAATCAAAATTTCATTCAAATATGGATTTTCACCTGAATATACATGAAAATTGGTGGTTCCATATATTTATTTTAGAGAAAAACAGCTATTTTCATCTGATATTATATGCCAAATTTAAAGAAAGAAAAAAGATGCCACAAACAAAACTGTGTGAGAGGCAGAGATTTTACAGTTTTACAAAAGTCTTGTTTATACAGAGGTCAATCAATACTTTCCCGTAACTTGAAAGAACAAGCAATATTAGCAGTCTTTGGGTATGTGCTTATGCACAGAATAAAATACCTTTTCTCTTTTTGTGAAGTGTATCTATAAATAAAGAGTAAAGGCCTCCCATTTAGGCATAATGCTGGCTAGACCAGACTGTGTTCAGCGGTCCCTGTGTTATGTCAATGAGAAGCTAGGTCAGGGACAGATTACACCTGTCCTGTGTTATTTTCACTTTTCAATCAAGAAATAATACAACAGTGTGCGGTGGACGTGGTAGGGAAGTAAGACATCAGCTAGACACAGAAATCATAGTTTTCCGTCAGTTAGGTATGTGATTTAAAAAAATCAATATAAATTAAAACATCACACCCTTTCTAGTGTGGATGCAGTTATGGCAAGGGGAATTTGTTACACAGAAATAAGGTAGTAGTGTAATAGCATAGTTAAACTATGTAGATTGGGCCTTCAATAGCCATGCAGAGATGTGGTTGATCTTCCAAGAGTTATCAAACATCATTGTTTCTATTATAAGAAGGAATTACTGAAGTACTGCCGTAATGAATGCAAAATCTTAGCATCCACAGTTATAAATGAAGGAAACTTTACGATTAAATACAGCACATGGTGAATCAGAAAGGGGGTGGAACTGATGACAAAACCATCTCTTCTTCCCCACAGTTCTGAAATTGCTGCCATGGAAAATTAACACCTCATTTGTCATGAGACCTAAACTGTTCTGACAAGGACCTTTGGCTGATGTGCACAACTGTTTTCTTTTCAGGAAAGCGGGGTTGCCTGGGTGAGCAGCTGGCTAGAACAGAGCTGTTCCTGTTCTTCACCATCCTCCTTCAGAAATTCACATTCCAAGCTCCAAAGGGCGTAAAGCTAAGCCTTGAGTTCAGAATGGGAGCTACTCTCTCCCCGAAGCCATACCAGATCTGTGCGCTGTCTCGCTAGGGAAAGCCACACCAATTTCATCATTGGCCCATTTCTCAAAATAATTAGTATTTACCCTGCTTGTGTATAGGGCTGCATCTACAATATCAGCCATTGGACCATTTGGGAAACTGATATTGGAAGGGACTATAGCAGTTAGGATACATCCTACCATGCTGACAGTTAGTCTTGATGTCCCTACCAAAGCAGCCTGTGTATGCAAACTCAGAACAGCCTATTCATTCCTACTGCCCTGTGAATCTGCAGACCTGGGTTTTAAAAACGGTAAATGTATTTCATGAATGCCTTCAAAAGGAACATGTTTCATTTGCAGTTTTTCATGACAGAACAGCTTTGTTCAATAAATTTCGCTTCTGTGGAAACCAAGTTTTTTCTCACTTTGTAATGAAGGGTAGGGAGAATTTAAAGGTAGGATTTTTTCATACCAAACCTCGTGTGAGCCAGGATTGAGCAGTCCCAGCTCACGCCGAGTCCCGGACCACTGCGCCTTTGCCTTTTAAACGTAGTAAGAGCCGCCCAGCACTTTGTACATTTAGAAGGCAGAGCTGCAACAAGGGTATGTCCATGACACAGCACAAGCTGGAACTGAGGAGTCCCAGGTCTTGCTGGGTCCCAGACCGCTGCATCTCTGCCTCCCCAGCCCCACACAACACTCACTGAACACAAAAAGCACTTTGCACTTCTCCAGACTCTCCTAGCTAGGTATTCAGCAGTGGAATCCACATCACTTGGCTCCCAAATCTGTGCCTACATGAAAAGAACATTTATTCTGCACTTCGTATGTGAGATGCTAAGTTCTAGGGATATAAAGTCTGCGAGCCCAGACCTGGATCATGGATCAGCGACACTGGAGAACCGGGAGTTCCAGAGGGAGCTGCTTGCCCAGGGTCGTGCCATCTGTCACCATCTGCAGGCCCAGGTTCAGAGCGTTCTGCCCTGTGCCGTTCCTGAGCCTGCTGCCCCCCAGCTACTGTTCCTCCTCCCATTCCTGCTCCCCCCACCTCTTTCTTCTCAACCTCCTCACCCCTCTCCTCAATCTCCTCACCCTCCACCTAAAACTCCACACCCTCCTTCCCATGCCCCCGGGGATGCCGAGGCTCCCTTCCCCATGGTGCTGGGAGGCAGTTGGCCCGGCGAGACCCCCACCCCTGAGCGCTGAGCTTCCCCTCCCCCTTCTTTCCCTTGCTTCCCCCTTCCAGCTCCCTCCTCCAAGTTTTCCCCCTTCCCTCTCCCACCCTTTCGCCTCCCGTATCCCGCCACCCTTTCCAATCTCCCCAGAGTTTCATCCCCCCAATTTTTTTGTTAAATAAACAGAGTTTGTAGTTTTGAGACAGAAGTGCATTTTATTTGACATCAGGGAGGTGGGTTAGAGAAGGGTAAGTGGAAGGACGAGAGGGAGGAATGGGGCACAATCCCCCAGTGGGGCAGACCGGGGAGACTGTTAGTGCTCCTAAGGCTGGAAGCTCTCTTGCAGGGCCCCCGGGATCCTGACGGCCCCTCGATGGTCCTCCTGGATGGCAGCCTGCAGACAGTGCAGCCAGGCTGCTGGCAACGTGTCCACGAGATGCAGCAGAGTCCCTAGGGGCAGGTCTAGTTCCATGTTGCAGAGTGCCATGGTGTCCCGAGTGAGGACAAGAAAAGCACTTTGAGGCACAAATGATTTGCTGTCTCTCAGCGAGGTAGACCAGGAAGCAGAGAAACCTGAGAACTGTGTGCCCGGGATGGGGGGTAGGGTCCCTTTAAGCACAGACCTCAGATAGCCTTAAGCAGCAGCCCCACAAACTAAGTCCGACCCTGATGCCCTGCCAGCACTGGTTCTGGCCAGCCTTACCTTCAATTCAGGGTCCACTCAATATGGACGCGCTATTTTGAAATAGAAAAACGCTATTTCGAATTAATTTTTGTGTCTAGCTGCGTTAATTCGAAATAGTGCTGTAGTGTAGACATACCCTCCTTCTTTCCCCCTCCCTCCATTTCTTGTGAGCATGCAGGCATGCCTGTGCCTTCGTATGTTTTTTCTCAGAAGATTGATCAACTTCCTGAAATAG
Source organism: Pelodiscus sinensis (assembly GCF_052426305.1). Classification (NCBI taxonomy): domain Eukaryota; kingdom Metazoa; phylum Chordata; order Testudines; family Trionychidae; genus Pelodiscus; species Pelodiscus sinensis. The sequence goes on along the minus strand of NC_143060.1, from coordinate 16,913,970 downwards.
GAGCAGCTTTTTTTGAATGGTGGTTTATAAATCCAGCCATAGTCTCTAGTTCCCTCCCTCTTGTTCCCTTTCAAATACCTGCAGAAAACCCAAGGAGTCAGCGAAATTGCACTCAAGTACAGAACATTTTTCTTCCCGGTCAAGTTGCATTGTGATTTTCCAATTGATTCTGCTTAAAAAAAGTCCTCAGTTTGACCCACTATTGCCTTTTATCTTTTATCCCCTTCCTCAGGAAAAAGATTTAAAGGGCCATGCTCTCTAAATACCCAAGGGGTTACAATAACACTGGAAATGGTATATATGATCAATTATTTGATAATTATAGGGACTGAGTGGGTAGGCTCCACATTTTCTTAAACCTCAGGCAGTGGGAGGAGCATCTGAATTTTGGAACAGTAGGTTTTGGGGTCTATCCAGGCCCAGCCCTACGCACACAAAATATGCAGCTGCCTAGAGCACTGCGAAATTTGAGGCACCAAATTGCCCCAAATTCTGTGGTGCCCCTCCAGGCAGCTGCATGCTGCATTTTGGCCCCATGGCCGGTACCATCCCTCAGCCAGCCCCCCACTGGCTGCACCCAGCTGTTACTCACTGAGTCGTGGCGAGCCTCTGGGCTGGCGAAGCAGCCAGCAGCTGTGCTCCCCCACCTGAAGTACCGTCCAGACAGGAAGGACACTGTCCAGCCCACTCTGGCTTAGCTGCCACCTGGCTCCTGAGGGAGGGGGCCGTTTCCAAGTCCTGGGAACCCTCTTCCTGCCAGCGCAGGTTCCAATGTCTCTGGTAAGTGCCCCCCCTTGTCCATTCTCCTGCCCCAGGGGGAGCAAGTGGGGACTCACTGCAGTGTGCCCCAAAGCGGAGCTGCACCCCAGTGGCTCAGCTGCCTGTAAGAATTTTTCTGGAGCTGGGAACTTTGCTGAGGGTGTGGGCTGCAGGCTGATGCCAGTTGCTGCCTCAGGTAGGGTATGTCTACACTACAAAGTTAATTCGAACTAACAGCCGTTAGTTCGAATTAACTTCAATAGGCGCTACACATGCAAACCGCTAGTTTGAACTTAATTTGAAGTAGCGGAGCGCTTAATTTGAACTAGGTATACCTCATTCCACGAGGACTAACGCCTAGTTCGAATTAAGTAGTTCGAATTAAGGGCTACCCCTTCCCAGATTTCCCTGGTGGCCACTCTGGGCACCACCAGGGAAACTTTTCTGCCCCCCTCCCGGCCCCAGAACCCTTAAAGGGGCATGGTCGGGCTATGGTGCCCATGCCAGGTGCAAGCCCGCCAGCACCCAGCCAGCAGACCCTGCACCTGGCATGGCATGAGCCAGCCACCCGCTGCCACCCAGCCCTCCGCCTCTTCCTGGGACAAGGCTGGCAGCTCCCAGGAGACTGCCCAGGGCTACAAGAGGTGGGCACCCGCCTGGTCTAGTGCGGAGATCGTGGACCTCATCCAGCTTTGAGGTGAAGCCTCCAATGTCCACGACCTCCACATTAGGCACAGGAAAGTGGCCGTCTAGGGCAGAATAGCTGCCAGCCTGGCCACCCAGGAGCAGATTTGCATGAAAATCAAGGTGGCCCAGTGAGACTCCCTACCCTGAGCCCTGAACTTAGATCATAAAAACGTAAGAATGGCCATACTGGGTCAGACCAAAGGTCCATCTAGCCCAGTAGCCTGTCTGCCGACAGCAGCCCACACTAGGTACCCTGGAGGGGTTGGACTGAAGACAATGACCAAGCAATTTGTCTCGTGCCATCCATCTCCCGCCTGCCCTCTGCAGCTGCGGCCCCTAGATCTCCCTCTGTGAGAATAGCCCCCCCACTCTTCCCACACACACGGGATATCTTCTTGAGGAATGTGGGGACAGATGTGGCACAGGGCACCAAAGGAGATAGGGACAGTCCTGATTCTATCCAGACGATCAGCTGACTTGAAGGTCAAATTAGCTGTGACAGCTGTAACACCCTACCCAGCAATGGGGTAACTTATGGCCCCAGAGGTCCCTCACAGCCCACCAGAACATTTCAACACAGTCTCCGAATGGCTGTTCTATTACCATTTTCTTATCACATTTGCCTTATTTTAGTTAGTTTACACAAGTGTATCCCTGAACTAGGACTCTGGTCTGGCAACATCCATGGTCCAGAAGGATCACGGATGTTTCTGGACCACACAGCCCCAGTGTGAGGAACGCAGTGTCAGGAGGGCTGGCAGCTGACAGAAGTATGGCTGGAGCTGGCATGTTGGCAGCCAGGAGTGGCGGGAGGTCTGCCTTAGCAATCCCCTGCACCACTGACCAAGAGCTGGGCACTTAACCAGTCCCTCACTGACCATGTGGTCCCCACGGCATTTCAAAGCAGTTGCGCTGCAGGGAGCCCAGAATCATCGGGGGAGTACCCAGCTGACCCTGGGCTCCACGCAGTGCTGCCAATTTGAAACGCCACAGGAAGCCCAGGGCCAGCCGGGGATTTGGGCTCCACATTGTGTTTGAAAGCATCAGACCCCGGGTTCCATGTGACGCTGCCACTTTGAAGCTTCCCCTCCTCTTTCCCTCCCCCTGGCTGCCTCTTAATGATAGAGGAAGCAAGGGATGGGGGAAGCAACTGGACGAGTAGTTGAGTAGCTGTTCACATCCCTACTCCATGTAGCTCTTTTCTCTAGAGGGAGGAGGAAGCTTCATGAGGTTGCCCCACCCCCAGCCCAATCCTCAGTTTCCATAAATTGAGAACAACCAGCCAAAATGAGTTTAGAGATTGGCCGAGGGGATGGGGTAAGCAGAAACCTCCCTCCTCTATTAGGGCTAGGAGTCACATGGAGGGAGCTTCCTGCAGTTCCAAGTGGTCTGTGGCTGCATCAGGCAGGGAGCCCAGCCTGCCTTGGGGGTGCTGCAGGGCTGTTGGCCAGCAGATACGTAGGTAAGTGCCTCTCAGCCAGAGCCTCCTCAGGGACCCCTGAGTCTCCTGCGCCTCAACACCTCAACACCATCCAAACCCTCTGCACCTCCCTGCCCCAGGTCACAACTCCCTCACAGACCATATCCCCTCCCATACCTCGTCCCCAGGCCAGATTCTCTCCTGCATCCAGACTCCCTCCCTGACCCTACACACCAATCCCCCGACCCAGGTCACAACTCCCTCTCAGATCTCACACTCTCTCCTGCAGCCCTGTCCCTTACTCTATGCGCCCTGCTGCACCCAACCTCCATCCTACATTCCCACAGATAAATGAAGCCCTTGACCACTTTGCAACACCTAGGAGTGGCCTCCGCCAAAAGTGATGCCCACTCCTGTATTAGAGAATGGGGGAGATGAGAACGGTGTTTTCAAAACACACGGTAAGAAGATCTTTTGCATTCCTGACTACTAGATTTGTAGACAATCTGCTTCTATTCGATATTTTTCACGATAAAGAAAGGGGCAGGAGAGACTCTGTAAATGGTTTTTTTTAAACAGCTGGGTGAAAATGAGAAATGAGACCTAAGGAGGAAAAATCTGACAGATCTTTGCTGATGAGTTTAAGGAACCACAATGGGGGGGCCTAGCAGAGTTTCTGGGTTAAGACTCTGGCATGGGAAGCTCTTGTGTATCTGTTTCAAGTTGTTTTCATCTGGCTTCTAACCTTTGTCCTCCTTTGGCAGCAGCAGCAGGAGGGTGGGGCTGTGCCCGCTGCAACCGGGTTTCCCTCTGCCCCGTCACACTTCCCTCTTTCAGCTGCAGGTGCACAGCTGGCCGGGGAAGATGTCGCTGCAGGCTGCCCCTGGGTTACTGTGGCTCTGGCAGATTGTGCCCTTTCAGACACTGGCCGTGTTCTTGGGCCTGTTCCTGCTGATTTCAGATTTAATGAAAAAGAGACGACCGAGGAATTTCCCTCCGGGACCTTTGATCCTGCCCTTCCTGGGCAACCTACTCCACCTGGATGCCAAGCGGCCTCATATCACCATTGAGAAGGTAAGCGGGGGAGGGGAGCAAGCACAGGGAGTGCTGTCTGCAAGAGTGCTGGAGACATGGCCGGCCAGAGCCATTTTGGCGCTCCAGGCCCAGGCACGCGGATCCGCCAGAGGGCGCACAGCGCATGCGCGGGCCCACCCCTGGGGTGGAGGCCCATCCCCCTAGGGAACACAGACCCGCCCCAGGACACACGGCGCATGGACAGACCTTTCCCCGGAGCACACGGCGCATGCCCTGCCCGGCCCAGCCGTTGGCGCGCAGCCTGGGGACCGCCCCTGGGGAGGATGGTGCATGCGCTGCTCAGCGCGGCCCCTCCCACCAGTGCTGGTGAGCAGCGCCTGGCCGTGCAGGGCCCTGCATCCGTGGGGGGAAGGGTGCTGCTGGCCGGCGCTGCGGGGATGAGTGGAGGGGCCAGCGTTGTGGGAGTCGGGCGCTCAGCGCCTGATGGCAGCTATAAGGGACAACGCACGCCTGGCTGGAGACACTGGGTCAGGCCCTCAGCTGCGCCTGAGGAATGTTTGGCACAGCTCATGGCAGCAGCTCTCTGCACTGCCAGGGCCTCAGGGTTCTCCTGGTGCCGCGCTAGCCCCTGGCCTAAATAAGAGCCCATTCTAGATGTTCTGAATTGCACCAGCTCCTAGCTGTCCCATGTGCAGTTCCAGACGCCTGCTATCCAGGATCACCAGAGCACGGGGACACCTCTGGCCATGCTCCTTTTCCCTCTGTCATGTGCAGAAGGTGAGGGCCTCAGTTGTGGATTCCTTTCCACGGGTGGGTATTTAATGAATCACGTAGTCCATAGAATTTTTATCAACTACGTGATTAATCGACGGGACAAGGCGCTTAGTCCTGGCTTGCACCAGGTCCGGAATCTACTTCCACTCAGCAGCTCTGCAGTTGATTTGTAGTAAGAGCCGGGTGGGCTTCTACACATTTAAACTGCAGAGCAGCAGCAGGGGCTGCTGCCAGATCAACCTCTGCCCACAGCCAGCCCAGGCCTCTGAGGATAGGAGCTGCTTCATGGCACCACACACTGTCTGTGGGGGATCCATGTGAAAAGAGGCTCATAAAAAGTAACCAAGTATAGGGTAGACTGAGACTTGGAAGGGATCCGTGTACGGTATGAGGTTGGTGCTCATCAGGATTGGAGGAGCTCACAAGGAACTAGATGGGGCAGGAGCTTGCAAGAATGACAAGGAGTCTTCAGTGACAATGCAAAACGGCTTGCAGGAATTTACTTACATGGCTTTGAATGAGCTTCCCAACAATGAAGGGTTAGTAAAAACTTGTAAGGCACATGAGGGGTTGGGCCAGAGGTGGAACCTCCCTGGCAAGTGAGGAAGGATGTGATTGAGAAGGAGGTAATCAGAGTTACAAAGTAAATTATGAAGCCTAAAAGAGTTTAGAACATTATTTGTGAGTGTTATCTCCTTTCAAGGACTAGAATGAGACCCCTTCACATAAACTCTGTGGAAGCCAGTAATTTGTTTTGTGCAGTTTACAATCACACCCTCTGAGTGCCCCAGGGAGCTAGATAGTATATTGTGAGGTGGGTGTTGGCTTCTGGAGGAACTGGAGGGTGTTTTGTTTAAACCAGTATGTTTGAGTTTTTTCACTACATAAGAACAAAGTATCTGCAGTCTATAATGCGACCAGTCAGGAACATGTCTGCTCTGCTTACCACAGAGGAGGCCAATTGTCTATAGCTATTATTTACATATAAAAAAACCTCTTAAAAACAATGATTAGCGTAGCAGCTTTAAGAGAAAACGTAGACAATATCATGAGCTTTTGTGGGCACACCCCACTTCTTCAGATGACACATTATTATTATGTATTTATTTATTTATTAATTATTATTTTACTCACCAGTAGTTTTATTTTGACATCCCTTAGGAAAAGGCTCAGGGCAGCCATTGTCCTTATATATGCTTGTTTTACTGTTGTCTCATTCCCCTCCCCATTTCTATGCATCATTCCCCTGTTCTATCCTGTTGTGAGCTCTCAGGCGCTGGCTTTTGAATCAGTGCTTGAACAGCCAGGCCCTTCCTTGCTATTGTAATACAAATAAGTAGGAGTAGCACTACAATAATAAAAGTAAGAAGTCAACACCTGAGCTCTAGTTCTGGTTATCATACTAAATAAACGTGAATTAATGCACATGCTCTAATTTTTCCAGCTTGCTGAAAAATATGGCAACATTTTCAGCCTGCAGTTGGGTAACCTGAAATTTGTGATTGTAAATGGATTCCAGCTGGTGAAGGAAGTGCTTGTCCATCAGGGCGATGACTTTCTTGATCGCCCAGACATGCCTCTTATCCAGGAATTAAGCAAGTCATTTGGTGAGTTTTTTTTCCAGCATTTCTCACGTACCGTTTCTGAAAATGAAGACCCTGATCCTGCAAATGGGTTACACTTTATGTGTATGAACTGAAGTCTGTGCTACAGTAATAACCTAGGACCAGATTCTCAAAGTTGTTTAGGTGTCTATCACAGGGTTGATATGCCAGTCACTGTTTTGGGGTTGGGGTCAGGCTTCGTTATAGCCTGTGTTTGCCTCTCTAGGTTTGCCCCCAGTCTTGGGGCTTCATGGCCCTGTTGCCTAAGTCAGTGATGCGATGCCTGCAATAAGGGCAGCCAGAGTCAATCATATGGACCCCTGCCATCAGGACAGTGCAGCATACAGACCAGAGTCAATAGTGTTAGTAAGCAAGGCCACAAGTTTTGAGGTGACAGGGTGGGAATCATGCCTGCCCACTCCACCAGATTCTGAACCCAAGGCAGGTTTCCTACCAAACCTCACTGAGCTTGTCTCTAGTTCTTCATCACCAAGTTTCCCTGGTTACCTTCTACCCGACTCTTTGCAGTTCACTATTTCTGGGTATCCACAGTATCTCCCTTCTCTGTGGCATCTCAAGTCTGTGTGTAGGGGTCCATCTCCGGCTGTCTAGGCTCCACATCCTGCACTGAGGGCAGTTCTCCCACAGGAGTCAAGAGGACACCTCCTTCCTCATCAGCCCAGACTGAGCTGTTCTGCTGCCTTTTATATCCTCTCTCTAGCTGGAGCATGCCCAGTGGAGCCGAGGGGGTGTGGCCTCCTTAGTCAAGAGAGAAAGATTAACCCCTGCTATACCAGTGCAGGATTGATACACCCCATTCCCACTGCCAGACAACTAGAGGAATCAACTGGAGTTAGACACCTAAATAACTTTGAGAATCTGGGCCTTAATAACTTGATTCGATTTTGCAAATATTACACAGGTTCTCATGTCTCGTTGACCTCTCATGTTCACATCCCAACTGCCATAGCCATGGTGGCAGCAACAGCAGATGGTGGTATATAGAATGAACTTCCATCCTGCGTGGTCCCTTGAATGTTTTCCTTCACCAAGAGTCAGCACTGGAACGATTAGACTTCTGAAATCTCTCAAAATTACATCTCCAAACTCATTTGTCGTTGGCATTGCAGCCTACTTTCTTCAACCTCAGCTCTATACGCTTTCTGTAAAAGTGTAGCTTCTGCATGTCGGACATGACCCCACTTTTAGAGAGCCCAGGCATTCTAATATACTAATGATGAGCCTGGGGGACAGAACAGAAGAGAACAGAACAGAAGAGAATATCTTGTGGAAAAATAACCAGGCCTCAATTAAACTTGAAAAGGGAGAGTATTAAGGTAATGACCATTACAATACACTAGTTGTCATTTTTTCACCCCAGGATTAGTACTCTCCAATGGACATAACTGGAAACAACAAAGAAGATTTGCTTTATCAACTCTAAGAAACTTTGGCCTGGGGAAGAGGAGCTTAGAAGAACGCATACAGGAGGAGAACAGATACCTCACAGAGGCATTTGAGGAAGAAAAAGGTGAGAATGAGAGAGAATGACACACTAAGTGTTCTATCACAAATTGTAGCCACAAATGTGAAATAACTGAGATTTGCCTGAAATATGAAATTAAAGCTAGATCTTTCCTAGCGCTCATTTATGATGAGGGATTGGGTTTAGCCCATTAGACACACATGCACCTTGCTGTCATCCAGATCTGTATACAGATTTAAAAGTTTGGTGGTTTTTGGATTTCATGTTTTTATATCTGTCAGTAATGACATAGGGGTAGTTGTAGACTACCCGACATAGTCAATGAAGAGGGGATTTAAATATCCTCGGCTTCATTAAAATATAAATGGCCATCGCGCTGTGCCGGCTCAGCTGATTGTCAGCACAGCACGCGAGTCAAAACACAGATTGGACAACAAGGGAAGCTTTTGTTGACCGCTCCCTTATGCCTTGTGAAATGAGGTTTATAGGAGCGATCGACAAAGGCTTCCCTCAGCTGATCCGGCACGGCGCGACAGAGGCACAGTGACAGAGGAATGTAGTCTAGACATACCCTAACTCCTGAGCTGTCAGCTTCTCTTCAGCCTCCAGGTAGCCACACAGATTTGCAAACTGTCTCACAAAAGAGTTCATTGCCAAGATTAATGACAAGGGAGAGAAAGTGGTTCATAATAACACGTGCAGCATTTCCCTACACTATAACAAAGGCAGAGACCTGTGTGGAAATGTACAACTGTCTCTGTGCAGAGAAAAAAATCACTTGACCTGGCAGTTCTGCTGCATGCAGGAAAAGGCAGCTCATTAAAAGTTTTGTCAATACTTATGTGACAATGAAGCAAACATTGCTGAAGGGATGTGTCTGAGTGTGTGCAAGGGAGTGTGATAGATGCACATGTTGAGAATGGATTTTGTACACATCAACTAGTTTATGCCTGTCAACACCATTCTTCCCCTTTTCTACAAAAACCAGAAGAACTCCAATTTCTCCCTTTTTCTCTTCCAGGGCAACCTTTTGACCCTCATTTTAAAATTAACAATGCTATATCCAACATTATCTGTTCCATCACATTCGGGGACCGGTTTGAATATCATGACAGTGAGTTCCAGAAGTTACTGCAGTTGATTGATGAGAATTTGTATCTCCAGGGAAGTATTTGGAGCCAGGTAGATCTCATTTGATTTTGCCTATAGCCTCATGAACACAATGGCCACGCCCTCAGTAGTTTCAGTATCACAGAGTCCTATTGGTCCCAGATTAACCATGACATTATCCTGGCTAGGGCATCCATGCTGTCCTATTCCCCAACAAATCTCTCTTCACCTCAGTTCCCCCTCTAGCTATTCTCTTCCACCCTGCCCCCCTGAAGGTAATCCTGCCAGATCCTCTAGCCTGCATTTTCGGTACCAGTGTCCCCTCCCCCCATACACATAGTGCGATGTCTAATGGGGATGAAGACCCAGTGGACTGTTTTATTGCGTATCAGGGAGTTGTGCCTTAGAAGAAAGAAAGGTGAAAGGGTCACAAACCCTCACTATTCCCGAGCAACGCCCTTCCTGGTTGTCTCCCAGTGTCTTGGACTCTGCTCAGGGGAGAGATATCTCAAAGATTTGTGTGGCGCCATTGATTAGCTTGCGGCAGTGGGGGTGGCAGGGTGTCTTCATGCCACAGGCCAGGTGGGAGATGACCCTGGAGGAACAGTCAACCTGCCATCAAAATCAGGGACTCACCCAGCCAGTAGCTCCTTCAGGTGGCCCCATTTGCAGGGACAAAGTACTGTGTTTCATTATGATGCAGGATCATTGAGCTAGACGAAAAACCCAGCTTTCCAGGGAAACGTTACCCAAATGAGGTTGGACCTTTCTCCTCTTGGTGCCTCTCAGTTCAGCACCGAAGAGTGACGGGGCTGAGACATAACCCGGCCAGAACAGCAGCAGTCATGTTGAGAGGCAAAGTACAGTGCCTGTGTCCATCTGCTCGTGGTGCTGGGCCTGGGCAGTTTCCCATGTGCTTTACCAGCCCTTCAATACCAAAGTCCAACCTCTGATAAAAATTGCAGTAACGTCAATAGTATCAACATCATGTGTTGGCATGTGAGGCCAGGTTCTGGGGTAATGAACTTTTTGTATTTTTCCTGGCATTTTAATCAGCAAATCATTAACAAGGTGGTCTCCTTCCTTCTGAAGTGTCTGCTATTGCATAGGCTCAGGCAATAGAGCACATGATCCTGTGGGGTAGGGGTGAGCAAGATATGTCCTGGGGCTGCTTCCAGCCCACCCAGCCATCGGACCCGGCGTGCGGACCCGCCTGCCGGGATGCTCAGTCACACAGCAGTTGCTATTTGAAGTACAGAACTATTCCGTGTGACTCTCTGCTCTGAAGGAAGGGGGAGGTTTTGTGTGGTCTCCAACCCCACCCAATCGTCACCTTCTATTGGGAGGAAACAACTTGTCAATAGAAAAGGAGAGAGAATCGTCTGGGAAATGGGGGCAGCGCAACCCTCTCCCCTCTTCTGGAGCTGAGAGCCACATGCAGGGCATAGCCTGCAGTTTTAAGTGAACTGGGGCTGCAGCAGGCAGGCAGACCAGCCTTCCTGGGAGATGCTGCAGGGCTGCTGGCTGGGAGACACTTAGGTAATCACCTCCCAGCCAAACCTTGCTTCTGGCATCACTTCCCTTCACACACCCCAACTCTCTCCTCCAGGTCACCACCCAAACCCTGTGCACATCCTTGCCTCAAGTCACAACTCCCTTCCAGACCCTGTACCCCCTCCTACACCACTCCCCAGGCCTGAATCCTCTCGTGCTCCCACTCTGCCTACCTGACCTTATACCCCAATCCCCTGACCCAGGTCACTACCCCCTCTTTACCCAAATTCCCTCTCATACTTCACACCATCCTTTGAACCCCCAATTCCTTACTCTGTTCACCCTTGTGCGCCCAAGCTCCATCCTAGGCCCTGCACCCATCCACAGAAATGTGCAGCCCTGGACCACTTTCAAAGATCCTGGAGTGCCCCCCCCCCACACACACGAAAAATTATTGCCCACCCCTGCTCTAGGGTTGCCAAAGCAATGGGAGCAGTGGCTGATAACCAGCCCAGTGGAGGGCTGAGAGAAAAGAGTCCATATCTTAGCAAGATGGTTAAAAAGTCTGTCTCTGTAACAGATTGCCTGAGCAATCATGGCCAAGTCACTTAATCTCTGCGTCAATTCTCGCTATGTAAAATGACGTTAATTCATCCTTTTTTCCACCCTTTGTTTGTTCTGTCTATTTGGATTCTAGGCTGCTCAGGTCAGGGACTGTCTGAAATGAAGATGTGAAATGTATAGCATGCTGGGCTGCTGATATCCCCTGAGGACTCTGAGCACATCCATAATGAAATTATGTATTAGGGTGGTTTAATAAATGTGGTCCCTCCAGTTGAATACAGGGGGGTACATGAAATCATAAAATGGATTTCTCTAAAGAGGCAAAATCATATTGAGTTGTGTTTGTATGTCAAAAGCTGTACAACACCTTCCCTAACCTAATGAAATGGATCCCAGGACCCCATCACACCATGTTCAAAAACTGGGAGAAACTGAAGTGTTTTGTGAGGGAAATTATTGCAAAGCACAAAGAGGACTGGAATCCCTCAGAAACCAGAGACTTCATTGACTCTTATCTGAAGGAAATGGCAAAGGTAAGAGATCAGAGAACAAAGCAAACTGGAACAATCCACTTCTTTATTTTAAAAATTAGAAGTAGAACTACAGTGACAGAGATCTCCAGATGAATTGTCTGAGCATCTGACCCTCCATTAGTGAACAGTTCAAAACCTCAGGGGCTGATTCTGCAGAGCCTTTAAGCCCATGCTTTGCCTTAAGCAGTGAAGAGTAGGTTCACTGAAGTCAGCAGGCCTTCTCACATGCTCGAGTGCTTTGCTGAAGTAGGGCCTAAAAATAGTAGGGGCCAGACCAAAAAGTCAGTTAAAGTGCCTGAGATTCTTTCAGAGACACCAGCAGGCCTTGTGCTAAGAGCTAAAATCAGCTCAAACTTTTCATTCTCAAAAATTATTCCCGAAGCACAGTGTTTCTATCTAATGGTGCTGTCCTGTGAGGGGCTGTGTTTGCTCAAATCTCTCTGAAGGCAGTGGAAATGCAGGGCACCCAGCAGTTTGCATACCTGAGCCTGGTATGATGTTTACATGTCTTTGTATAATACTAATAAATATTGTTTTAATACCTCCCACTTTATGTCTTTGTTCTAAGGTGGATGCTGACCCTAGTTTCCATGAAGAAAATCTCTTATTTTCCACACTAGATCTTTTTTTTGCTGGAACTGAAACAACATCTACAACCATCCGCTGGGCTCTGCTGTACATGGCCACAAATCCAGAGATTCAAAGTAAATGGACATGGATTATTTCTTAATATCACTTGAATTTCTGCCCTTAACCCTTGCCCCATCAAGTTTTTCAGAGAATTCAGAATATGGTTTTATTAACAGTCTGTACAAAGGTGCTTTCTTCCCACAGTTGCCATTTCCCCGCATTTAGAAACCTTTCCTGCTTTTCCTTTTTTCTCCCCATTAGTTACACCTCCAGCAACTGGCACAGGGCTAAGGGGTGGAAACCATAGCTGTAACAACTTTGATTTAAGAGGAAGCTGGCTTTGTGGCTAATGCATATGTAACCCTTCTGCCAGGCTGAGTAAATAGCAGCAAGGGCCGGGTTCAGTATCTAGGGGTCTCCTCCCAACAAGGTAATACAACACCGGCTCGAGCCCCCACCCAGTGACCTGGGAAATCTTACATACACCTCTGTGTGCCTCAAAAGAGGCAATTCTTCCCCTCTCGCAAGCACAGAGCCTCTGTATAGTAGCAAACCTTTAATAACATGAGGTAACCAACATCTGCATTAAATTGGGGAAACACCACTAAATTGGGGAAACACCACAACTCGGATTTACAGACCAAACATGAGGAAAGGCCCTCCCCCCAGCCACAAATCCCCCCAAAGTCCCAAAAGTCCAACACCCCAAAAGTCTCTGCCCCGGGTCAGTGCTGCCCCAGGGTTCAAAAGTTCACCCGGCAGAGTTTCACCATCCCAACCTGGAGGGGTGGGGATCGATGCACCTTACATGCACCTTACGTGGTCCGGTGGTGGCTCCTGCCGCTGCTCCGCCGGCTGTCTGCTGCCGCTCCTACCAGCCACAGGTCCTGCACTCAGCCGCAGGTCCTGCACTCACCGGTCGTCCCAGCAAACCACTCTGCTGTCCGCCTGCACTTGCTGGTTGTCCCTTGCAAGCTGCTCTGCTAGTAGCCCAGCGCCAGGCTCCCCTCAGCAACAGTGATTTCAGCACTCGTCCGCAGCACAGCACCAGTCTCCCCACAGCACACAGGCTACGTCTACACTGGCCCCTTTTACGAAAGGGGCATGCTAATTTTAAACTTCGTAATAGGGAAATCCGCGGGGGATTTAAATATCCCCCACGGGATTTAAATAAAGATGTCTGCTGCTTTTTTCCGGCTTGGGGAAAAGCCGGAAAAAAGCGTCTAGACTGGCCCGATCCTCCGGAATAAAGCCCTTTTCTGGAGGATCTCTTATTCCTACTTAAAAGTAGGAATAAGAGATCCTCCGGAATATGGCTTTATTCTGGAGGATCGGGCCAGTCTAGACGCTTTTTTCCGGCTTTTCCACAAGCCGGAAAAAAAGCGGCGGACATGTTTATTTAAATCCCGTGGGGGATATTTAAATCCCCCGCGGATTTCCCTATGCTGACTTACCTGCTTTGCATCCCTTTTCCGGAATTTGGGGCCAGTCTAGACGTAGCCTATGAGTCTATGAGTCTATGAAATGTAACTTGTGGATTTTAAAAAGGTGGACCATGGGAAGTGTCCTCTTTAGCCTTCAGATGTGATGTAGAGAAGCAACAAAGGGGCCTGTGTTGAAAATAATGGAAGATTAAGCCTGCTTTCTGTCATGAAAAATAGCTGCGATCCCTGGACTCTAAGCAAGGTATTGGCTTGACCCTGTGCCTGAACAACTGGAGAATGTTGCCTGACTGAGAAAAACAGCACATAAATATTTTCAGGCTCAGCTGTCCCTTAGGTCAGCCCAGTAATTGAGTTTGCTCTTTTGTATTGATAATGCCTTTACATTTGATTTTGAGAAGTGGAGTATATAAATGCTTCTTGCATTCCGTGTGGGTATTAAAGGAGATTTTCCTATTATAATTCAATTACACTTAAAAATGGTTCTCATCTCTCTCTCATTGCATTAGTCTCTGCCTAATCAGCTGCAGTTTTCTTATGTATTTGTATATTTAGATCTACATTGCTCACTGATACTCTTTTCAAAGCGTAAATAGAGTGTTCTTAGAAATACCTTGAATCATTGAACTCTAAACCCTGCCCAGTTTAAGCCTGTTGTTCCATGAACATATTGTTTGTTCTCATACCCATGATGACCTCTGCTCTTTTCCTAGAGAGAGTGCAAGCAGAGATTGACACAGTGATTGGCCAGTCTCGACAGCCCACCCTAGGGGACAGGGACAACATGCCGTACACCAATGCAGTTGTTCACGAAGTGCAAAGGATAAGCAACATTTTGCCTTTCAGTGTGGCTAGAATGGCAACAAGGGACACAACACTGGCTGGATACCAAGTGCCAAAAGTAAGCTGCGAAGAAATGTATCTTTCATTTCTCATCTTGGTTTAAGAACTTCATAGAGATGAGCCCTACCCAGTACCACAGACAGATACACCTTTGCCATGAGGAAGACACAGTTCCAACTCTGTACCTATTTTGGAAAGCAAGGAAAATACAGAGAAGCACTTTCAAATATTGGGATATAATTCCCAAACCAAAATCTTGATACTCACATTCCCAAGCTTTGCAATCTTCATAAAACATGATTTAAGTGATTTATATTAACTGCATGAAACCCTAGTAAAAGGACTAGGAATTAGGTCCTGCACAAGTTCACCACTGTGGCTGTTCCTCAAGAAAGGTCAGCCAGGCTCTTGGACCCAGAAACTTGAACTTATTTGAGCACCTAAGTGTTCTGGAAACTAGTGGGAGTTACGTGCCTAAATACCTTAGAGGGTCTGAGCCTTGGGGTTTAGCGATGGGAGTGAGTGATTTGTATTTAAAGGTGGGGAATATCTTATCTTCAGCAGATACAGAATTCTGAATTTCTTTTGTCTCAAGCCACAGCATTTCTGACTCCACCTCGCCATGACGCTGAGCCACAATTTCTCCCCATGGAAGGGAGCAGGCTGGAATTTCTAACTAATTTCCCAGCATTTGTTTAGCAGAGGGTCTCCTCAGATCCTAACCTTTGGGCACATTCTTCTTCTCCAGCTTGTAGACTGATGCTCAGAAAAATTGGGACACACCCAAGCTCAAGGGAATTCCGGAGTGGAGCCAGGCAGAGAACCATTCTACCAGTCGGTGGGCCGCAAGAAACCATTGCTTGTGGCGAGCTTCCATTCTCCCGACACAAACCCCTCATTAATGCAACTTAAAAGAAATGTGTGCACAATAGCAGAAGGAAAGTGCATTGTATAAGCCATACAGTTTTTTTTCCTACTGGAATTGCTAAAGTGACATGCACATAAAGTAAGGGCACATGAAGTGAGATGCACATGCTGATTGCACACATCATTGACTGAGAACCACATGCTGTCTCTGCATCCCATCAGAATACCACTATGGATGCTTTCGCACACCCCACAAACTCTACGTAAACCAGTGCAGTTAGCAAAACTACTCTATACCTGGGAGACCATCTTGGTTACAACAACCTTGCAGCGCACTGAGATGAAGGAGGCCCTCTCATGTGGCCCACTAACTAGCATAGGTTGCCCATTGCTGTTCTATGCACAAAAACGTCATGTAAGCCCAACTACCACCACATTCATGACAATTTAGCTTTTAAAAAAGAAAGGTGGGTGGGTGAGTTTTGCTCCTCTATGAATCTTTATGTTGTATAAAAATTCCTGAGAGTATTTAATTTTTTTGGATTGGTTTTTACATAAAATATTGAATCCTGCCTACCTTGTTTTTCCTAGGAAATGCATGAGAACTTGTAGGTTTATAGTATTGCACCTACGAAGGAAATGCTTAAAAATGCTTAAAAACAGTTGGAAGAAATTCTCTCTTTTGTCAAAGATTAACACTCCTCTCTTTCCTTCAAATCTGTGATGTCTGCCATTCTGTTCATTCTGGTTCCTCCAGAAATACTAACAGCAAAACCAGAGAAAATGAAATTTGAGGTTTGAGATAAATATAAGGTAAAGAACTGGCTGGAAAATTATCTTTTAAATAATCCTGTTGTCCCTTCTCTGTATATCATAAAAGATTAAAAAGAAACAACATGGCGCCTCCTTTTTCACCTCTTTGTGGGTCACAATTAAAAATGGAATCGGGGAAGTGTTAAATTTCTTTTGTTCTCTTTTTTTAGGGTACTGTTTTGCTTCCCACTTTGACATCAGTGCTGTTTGACAAGAATGAGTGGGAAACCCCTCACACTTTTAATCCTAAGCATTTTCTGGAGGATGGTCGATTCAAGAAGAGAGAAACTTTCCTTCCATTCTCTGCAGGTGAGATGTGTCTGACACTCTCCATTAGCATTATAGCACCAAGTCTTGGGCCTTCTTTTTCACGTTAGGCAAAAACCCACAGTGTTTATTAGTGGCAGAATCTCAATGGAAAATGAAAAGCTCAGAAATAAAACTCATGAGCAGCATTCATGTCCCTGTCCAGCTTGCACAGTTTTGTCATAGGTAGAGGGCATGTCATTCTTGAACAAGTGCTCCTTCCTAAAGCGGAGCTAGACACAACCACAGAAACAAAGGAAAAATAGTGTAGACATAACCAAAAGTGGGTAGAAAGAGGAAGTAGCCTACTTCACTTGTTAGGAACATCAGAGTGAGGTTAGGTGGTGCCTTCCTCATCTTTCACTGTTCCTTTTCACTTATTGGAAGAGGCACCATGGGGAATAAAACATGAGGAAGATAATACAATGTTGGAGATCCCTGAAACACCTTCCTAAAATACAACGAACCATTAGAATATTTTACTATAGGATATGATGGATTCTCCATCATTAAGGACCTGATCGCACAGTGTTAAGTCAATAGGAACTTTAGCATTAGCTTCTCTGAGCACAAGAACAGGTTCTAAATCAAACCTGGAGAATTTCAAAATGCTGTGCTCTATGATTATCACAAATTGTTGGGCATAATATAGCAATCTCTGGGTGATGTTCTATGGCCTGTTGTAGGCAGGTCTGATTAAATGGTCTAATAGTCTCTTCTGGATTTAAAAATCTCTGAAAAGAAAGAAAGAAAACAGGAGAATCAGTTTCATACTCACTCCCATGAATGTCATTTTAACACTACTGGAGTATCAGCCCCTAAACCCAGTTTGATTTAGGATGCAAACTTTACAGCTAGCCCATTTTTCTCTAATGACATAATTTTGACTCTGTCAGTATAGCCCCACATCTTTTGGGGGAAGTTCAGCTTTAAAGCCAAACTTTGCAGATCAGACTTCTCTCTGATTATTTCTTGTTCAAAAGTCTCGCCAATTTAGATACATCTACATAGCAACATTATTTTAAAATAAGTAGCGTTATTTCAAGAAAACTTAGGCCACGTCTAAGTGCGGGTATCCATAAACTCAGAGTCAAGGCCTCCCATTTAGGAATAATGCTGGCTAGACCTGCCTGTGTTCAGCGGTCCATGTGTTATGTCATTGAGAAGCTAGGTCAGGGACAGATTACACCTGACCTGTGGTATTTTAACTTTTCGATCAAGAAATAACACAGCGGTGTGTGGCAGACGTGATAGGGAAGTAAGATACCAACTAGACACAGAAATCATAGTTTTCTGTCAGTTAGGTATGTGATTTTAAAAAATCAATATAAATTAAAACATCACACCTTTTCTAGTGTGGATGCAGTTATGGCAAGAGGAATCTGTTATACAGAAATAAGGTAGTAGTGTAGTGGCATAGTTAAACTGTGTAGATCGGGACTTCAATAGCCATGCAGAGATGCAGTTGATCTTCCAAGAGTTATCAAACATCATTGTTTCTATCATGAGAAGGAATTACTGAAGTACTGCCGTAATGAATGTAAATATTAGCATCCACAGTTATAAATGAAGGAAACTTTAGTACTAAATACAGCAAATGGTGAATCAGAAAGGGGGTGGGGACTGATGACAAAACCATCTCTTCTTCCCCACAGTTCTGAAATTGCTACCATGGAAAATTAACACCTCATTTGTCATGAGACCTAAACTGTTCTGACAAGGACCTTTGGCTGATGTGCACAACTGTTTTCTTTTCAGGAAAGCGGGGTTGCCTTGGCGAGCAGCTGGCTAGAACAGAGCTGTTCCTGTTCTTCACCATCCTCCTTCAGAAATTTACATTCCAAGCTCCAAAGGGCGTAAAGCTAAGCCTTGAGTTCAGAATGGGAGCTACTCTTTCTCCGCAGCCATACAAGATCTGTGCAGTGTCTCGGTAGGGAAAGCCACAGCAATTTTGTCATTGGCCCATTTCTCAAAATAATTAGTATTTACCCTGCTTGTGTATAGGGCTGCATCTACAATATCAGCCATTGGACCATTTCAGAACCTGATATTGGTTATGATACATCCTACCATGCTGGCAGTTAGTCTTGATGTCCCTCCCAAAGCAGCCTGTGTATGCAAACTCAGAACAGCCTATTCATTCCTACTGCCCTGTGAATCTGCAGACCTGGGTTTTAAAAAAGGTAAATGTATTTCATGAATGCCTTCAAAAGGAACATGTTTCATTTGCAGTTTTTCATGACACAACAGCTTTGTTCAATAAATTTTGCTTCTGAGGAAACAACAAAGTTTTTTCTCACTTTTTAAACAGGGTTAGGAGAATTTAAAGGAAAAAGCAGGATTTTTCCTACCAGACCTCGTGTGAGCCAGGATTGAGCAGTCCCAGCTCACGCCGAGTACCGGACCACTGCTCCTTTGCCTTTTAAATGTAGTAAGAGCCGCCCAGCACTTTGTACATTTAGAAGACAGAGCTGCAACTATGGTAGGACCAGGACCCAGCACAAGCAGGAACTGAGGAGTCCCAGGTCTTGCTGGGCCCCAGACGGCTGCACCTCTGCCTCCCCAGCCCCACACAGCACCCAGTGAACACAAAAAGCACTTTGCACTTCTCCAGACTCTCCTAGCTAGGTATTCAGCAGTGGAATCCACATCGCCTGGCTCCCAAATCTGTGCCTACATGAAAAGAACATTTATTCTGCACTTTGTATGTGAGATGCTAAGTTCTAAGGATATAAAACCCTGGTAAAACAGTTAATAGATTAAGCGGGATCTCACTCACACCTCCATATGCTGGACTATCCGTGTTCAGGGGGATGTCAGCCCACATGTGGGGGAGCCAGCTCCTTCTCGTGGCCTTCCCACTCCCGACATAGGGGACAGACAGCAGGAGCCAGCAGCCCAGTGTGCAAAAGAGGCCGGCTTCTGCTTCCCTTGGTGGGGGGGCTGTTCCTAACCCCTTCCAGTTAACCAGTTATCCATTTACCTCCCTACTTAGTTCAAGGAAATATAATCAATATTATTTGAGAAGCAGTTTCCCTTCAATTCTTTCTTTCATTCTTTCCCCCTCCCTCCATTTCTTGTGACCGTGCAGGCATGCCTGTGCCTTCCAATGTTTTCTCTCAGAAGATTGCTCTACTTCCTGAAATAGGAGCAGCCTTCTGTGAATGGTGGTTTATGAATCCTGCCATTTTCACTAGTTCCCGCCCTCTTGTTGCCTTTCAAATACCTGCAGAAAACCAAGGAGTCAGCGAAATTGCACTCGTGTACAGAACATTTTTCTTCCCGGTCAAGTTGCATTGTGGTTTTCCAATTGATTCGGCTTAAAAAAATTACTCAGTTTGACCCAATATTGCCTGTTTTACCCCCCTCCCCAGGAAAAAGATTTAAAGGGCTACGCTCCCTAAATACCAAAGGGGTTACAATAGCATTGGAAATAGTGTATATGGTCAATTATTTGATAATTATAGGGACTGAGTGGGTAGGCTCCATATTTTCTTAAACCTCAGCCAGTGGGAGGAACATCTGAATTTTGGAACAGTAGGTTCTGGGGTCTATCCAGGCCCAGGCCTATGCACACAAAATATGCAGCTGCCTAGAGCACTACGAAATTTGAGGCACCAAATTGCCCCAAATTCTGTGGTGCCCCTCCAGGCAGCTGCATGCTGCATTTTGGCTGCATGGCCGGTCCCATCCCTCAGCCAGCCCCCTGCTGGCTGCACCCAGCTCTCACTCCCTGAGTCCTGGCGAGCCTCTGGGCTGGCGAAGCAGCCAGCAGCTGTGCTCCCCCATCTGAAGTACCGTCCAGACAGGAAGGACACTGTCCAGCCCACTCTGGCTTAGCTGCCACCTGGCTCCTGATTGAGGAAGCCATTTCCAAGGCCTGGGAACCCTCTTCCTGCCAGCGCAGGTTCCGATGTCTCTGGTAAGTGCCCCCCCTTGTCCATTCTCCTGCCCCAGGGGGAGCAAGTGTGCCCCAAAGTAGAGCCGCACCCCAGTGGCTCAGCTACCTGTAAGAATTATTCTGGAGCTGGGAACTTTGCTGAGGGTGTGGGCTGCAGGCTGATGCCAGTTGCTGTCTCATGTAGAGAGAAGAGGTGCTGAGCTTCTCACTCTTTTGGGCCTGCCTCAGATAAGTGGCTGCTTGGGGAGGGGAGAAAAGAGGAGCAGACAGATGCACAGGTGCCCCTGTTCCTCCTGAGTCCTCCAGCCTGACGGCTCGTGCTGCTCTCCTCGGAAAAGCCTCCTTGTCCTTAGCTGTGACAGCTGTAACACCCTACCCAGCAATGGGGTAACTTATGGCCTCAGAGGTCACACAGAGCCCACCAGAACATTTCAACACAGTCTCCGAATGGCTCTTTCATTTGCATTTTGTCATCACATTTGCCTTATTTGAGTTAATTTACACAAGTGTATCCAGAAGGACCATGGACGTTCTTGTACCAGACAGCCCCAGGGTCAGGAACCCAGTGCCAGGAGGGCTGGCAGCTGACAGAAGCATGGCTGGGGCTGGCATCTTGGCAGCCAGGAGTGGCGGGAGGTCTGCCTTAGCAACCCCCCTGCACCACTGACCAAGAGCCGGTCCATGTAAGCCCTCATGCCCTAGCCCTGATACCCCCAAAGCAAGAGCCTCCTCCCACACCTCAACACTCTCATCCTCAGTCCCTCTGTGAAGCCCACACTTTAGTCCAGGGTTGGGCAAGATGCATCTCACAGGCAGCTTCCATCCCGCCACGTCACCAGATCAGGCTCGCAGATCATTCTGCAGGGACCCTCAGTCACACGGCAGCTGCTGTTTTAAGCGGAGGACTGCTCTGTGTTAGGGATGTTACATTGAGATTATTTGGCTATTTGAATAGTCTATGCAATTTGCATTGACTATTCAGTTAGTGACTAAGGGTCTTGCCACCTTTGAAGTGTAGTAACAGACCAAAGGCTCTTGCTACACTTCAATGGCTAAAGTGCTTCGTGGAACATGGGGCCAGCTGGGTACTTAACCAGTCCCTCACTGACGCTGTGGTTCCCACGGCATTTCAAAGCAGCAGCCCCAAAGGGAGCCCAGAATCAGCAGGGGAGTACCCAGCTGACCCTGGGCTCCACGCAGTGCTGTCACTTTGAAACGCCGCAAGCAGCCCGGGACCAGCCAGGGATTTGGGCTCCACATTGTGTTTGAAAGCAGCAGACCCCGGGTTCCATGCGACGCTGCCGCTTTGAAGCTTCCCCTCCTCTTTCCCTCCCCCTGGCTGCCTCTTAATGATAGAGGCAGCAAGGGGCGGGGGAAGCAACTGGTCAATTAGTTGAGTAGTTGTTCACATCCCTACTCCATGTGGCTCTGTCTTCTGGAGGGAGGAGGAAGCTTCATGAGGTTGCCCCACCCCCAGCCCAATCCTCAGCTTCTATAAATTGGGAACAACCAGCCAAAAGGAGTTGAGAGATTGGCCGAGGGGATGGGGTAAGCAGAAACCTCTCTCCTCTCTTGGGGCTGGGAGTCACATGGAGGGAGCTTCCTGCAGTTTCAAGTGGTCTGGGGCTGCATCAGGCAGGGAGCCCAGCCTGCCTTGGGGGTGCTGCAGGGCTGCTGGCCAGCAGACACGTAGGTAAGTGCCTCCCAGCCAAACCTCCTCAGGGACCCCTGAGCCTCCTGCACCTCAACTCTCAGTCCCAAGTCACCATTCAAACCCTCTGCACCTCCCTGCCCCAGGTCACAACTCCCTCACAGACCATATCCCCTCCTATACCTCTTCCCCAGGCCAGATTCTCTCCCGCATCCAGACTCCCTCCCTGACCCTACACACCAATCCCCCAACCCAGGTCACAACCCCTCTTCATCCAAACTCCCTCTCAGATCTCACACTGTCTCCTGCACCCCAGTCCCTTACTCTATGTGCCCTTCTGCACCCAACCTCATCCTACACCCCCACGGATAAATGAAGCCCATGTCCACTATGCAACATCTAGAAGTGTCCCCCGCAAAAAGTGATGCCCACTCCTGTATTAGAGAATGGGGGAGATGAGAACGGTGTTTTCAAAACATACGGTAAGAAGATCTTTTGCATTCCTGACTACTAGATTTGTAGACAATCTGGTTCTACTAGATATTTTTCACGATAAAGAAAGGGGCAGGAGAGACTCTGTAAATGGTTTTTTTGAAACAGCTGGGTGAAAATGAGAAATGAGAACTAAGGAGGAAAAATCTGACAGATCTTTGCTGATGAGTTTAAGGAACCACAATGGGGGGGCCTAGCAGAGTTTCTGGGTTAAGACTCTGGCATGGGAAGCTCTTGTGTATCTGTTTCAAGTTGTTTTCATCTGGCTTCTAACCTTTGTCCTCCTTTGGCACCAGCAGCAGGAGGGTGGGGCTGTGCCCGCTGCAACCGGGTTTCCCTCTGCCCCTGTCACACTTCCCTCTTTCAGCTGCAGGTGCACAGCTGGCTAAGGAAGATGTCGCTGCAGGCTGCCCCTGGGTTACTGTGGCTCTGGCAGATTGTGCCCTTTCAGACACTGGCCGTCTTCTTGGGCCTGTTCCTGCTGATTTCTGATTTAATGAAAAAGAGACGACCGAGGAATTTCCCTCCAGGACCTTTGCCCCTGCCCTTCCTGGGCAACCTACTCCACCTGGATGCCAAACGGCCTCATATCGCCATTGAGAAGGTAAGTGGGGGAGGGGAGCAAGCACAGGGAGTGCTGTCTGCAAGAGTGGTGGAGACATGGCCGGCCAGAGCCATTTTGGCGCTCCAGGCCCAGGCACGCGGATCCGCCAGAGGGCGCACAGCGCATGCGCGGGCCCACCCCCCTAGGGAACACAGACCCGCCCCAGGACGCACGGTGCATGCGCAGGCCTTCCCCCGGTGCGCACGGCGCATGCCCTGCCCGGCCCAGCCGCTGGCGCGCAGCCCAGGGCCCACCCCTGGGGTGCATGGTGCATGCGCTGCTCAGCGCGGACCCCCCACCACTGCTGGTGAGCAGTGCCTAGCCGTGCAGGGCCCCACGGCCATGGGGGGAAGGGCGCTGCTGGCTGGTGCCGTGGGGATGGGCGGGGGGGGCAGCTTTGTGGGAGCCGGGTGTACGGCATCTGATGGCAGCTATAAGGGACGACGCATGCCCCTTACAGCTGCCATTAGGCGCCCTCATCGTTTAGCGCTCAGGGCAGCTATCTGGCTTGCCCACCCCTCAGCTGCGCCTGAGGAATGTTTGGCACAGCTCATGGCAGCAGCTTTCTGCACTGCCAGGGCCTCAGGGTTCTCCTGGTGCCGCACTAGCCCTTGTCCTAAATAAGAGCCCATTCTAACTGTTCTGAATTGCACCAACTCCTAGCTGTCCCGTGTGCAGTTCCAGACACCTGCTATCCAGGATCACCAGAGCACGGGGACACCTCTGGTCATGCTCCTTTTCCCTCTGTCGTTTGCAGAAGGTGAGGATCCCAGTTGTGGATTCCTTTCCATGGGTGGGTATTTAACGAATCACGTACTCCTTAGAATTTTTATCAACCACGTGATTAATCGACGGGGGAAGGCGTTTAGTCCTGGCTTGCACCAGGTCCGGGAGCTAATCCCACTCAGCAGCTCTGCAGTTGATTTGTAGTAAGAGCCGGGTGGGCTTCTATACATTTAAACAGCAGAGCAGCAGCAGGGTTTGCTCCTGGTGCCAGTGTGAGCCGGGACTGAGCTGTGCATGCTGGATCCAGCAGTCTCAGCCTGGTGGGTGTCCCAGTGGGGAGCTCGGAAGCCCAATGGACAGGGGCTGCTGCCAGATCAACCTCTTCCCACAGCCAGCCCTGGCCTCTGAGGATAGCAGCTGCTTCATAGCACCAGAACCTGTCTGTGGGGGATCCCAGAGGGACAGGGGCTCCTTCCCGACCAGCCTCTACCTGTGTCAAGCCTGATTCCACCACGGGCAGAGCCTGCTTCGCAGAAGCCTCCCTTTTCCTCTCCCTCTCCTCCGTCCCCTGCGCTTCTGCCTCTGATAGACGGAGTGGGGAGCGGGAAGGCAATACAGTGGAGACGGTGCTGAGTGGAGCTGGCTTTAAAGCCTGTTTGCCCAGCACCAGCTCCTGTACCTTCCCCCATCCCCATTTGTTGCCTATTGCAAGGGTGGGGGTAATGCGAGTAGCTGACTACCCAACAAGCCCAGGCTTTTCAGATAATTGACTAGACAACTACTCGCTTACATCCCTACTTTCCACATGGAAATCCTCAGAAGTTAGGACCTTCCAGGCATATGTCTGCTTTCTGCTCAGTTTCAATTAGACTTGTTGAGCTTATGAATTCAGGCCTGCTTACATGTGGGTGGCAGTGTCTGAGGGAGTGCACAGTGCCCCGTGGTTAGAAGCCAGCCAGTGGGGAGTTGTGACTATACAGGAGGCTTGCACTGTGTGCAGGAGGTTGGGCAGTTTAATGAGCAGGCCCGTAAACATTTGTCAGGTGAGAAGAGACTCATAAAAAGTAACCAAGTATTGGGTAGACTGAGACTTGGAAGGGATCCGTGTACGGTAGGAGGTTGGTGCTCATCAGGATTGGAGGAGCTCACAAGGAACTAGATGGGGCAGGAGCTTGCAAGAATGACAAGGAGTCTTCAGTGACAATGCAAAACAGCTTGTAGGAATTTACTTACACGGCTTTGAATGAGTTTCCCAACAATTAAGAGTTAGTAAAAACTTGTAAGGCACATGGGGAGTTGGGCCAGAGGTGGAACCTCCCTGGTAAGTGAGGAAGGATGTGATTGAGAGGGAGGTAATCAGATATACAAAGTAAATTATGAAGCCTAAAAGAGTTTAGAACATTATTTGTGAGTGTCATCTCCTTTCAAGGACTAGAATGAGTTCCCTTCACATAAACTCTGTGGAAGTCTGAAATTAGTTTTGTGCAGTTTTCAACCACACCCTCTGAGTGCCCCAGGGAGCTAAGTAGTGTATTCTGAGGTGGGTGTTGGCTTCTGATGGAACTGGAGGGTGTTTTGTTTAAACCAATATGTTTGAGTGTTTTCACTACATAGAAACAAAGTATCTGCAGTCTATAATGCAACCAGTCAGGAACATGTCTGCTCTGCTTACCACAGAGGAGGCCAATTGCCAACAGCAATTATTTATAAAAAAAACTCTTAAAAACAATGAATAGTCTAGCAGCTTTAAGAGAAAACGTAGATAATATCATGAGCTTTTGTGGACACAGCCCACTTCTTCAGATGACACATTATTATTATGTATTTAGTTAGTTATTATAATTTTATTCACCAGTAGGCCTGTTTCATTTTGACATCTCTTAGGAAAAGGCACAGGGCAGACTTAGATATGCTTGTTTTACTGTTGTCTCATTCCCCTGCCAATTTCTATGAATCATTCCCCTGTTCTATCCTGTTGTGAGCTCTCAGGTGCTGGCTTTAGAATCAGTGCTTGAACAGCCAGGCCCTTCCTTGCTATTGTAATACAAATTAGTAGGAGTAGCACTATAGTTTGTTCCGGGTATCATACTAAATAAACATGAATTAATGCACATGCTCTAATTTTCCAGCTTGCTGAAAAATATGGCAACATTTTCAGCATGCAGTTGGGTAACCTGAAATTTGTGATTGTAAATGGATTCCAGCTGGTGAAGGAAGTGCTTGTCCATCAGGGCGATGACTTTCTTGATCGCCCAGAAATGCCTCTTATCCATGAATTCTGCAAGACATTTGGTGAGTTTTTATTTCCAACATTTCTCACGTACCGTTTCTGAAAATGAAGGCCCTGATCCTGCAAATGGGTTACACTTTATGTGTATGAACTGAAGTCTGTGCTACAGTGTCTATCACATGTTTGATATGCCAGTCTCTCTTTTGGGGTTAGGGTTAGGCTGCGTTATAGCCTCTACTTGCCTCTTTAGGGTTGCCCCCAGTCTCGGGGCTGCAAGGCCCTGTTGCCTAAGTCAGTGATGCGATGCCTGCAATAAGGGCAGCCAGAGTCAATCATATGGACCCCTGCCATCAGGACAGTGCAGCATAGAGGCCAGAGTCAATAGTGTTACTAAGCAAGGCCACAAGTTTTGAGGTGACGGGGTGGGAATCATGCCTGCCCTCTCCACCAGATTCTGAACCCAAGGCAGGTTTTCTACCAAACCTCACTAAGCTTGTCTCTAGTTCATCACCACCAAGTTTCCCTGGTTACCTTCTACCCAACTCTTTGCAGTTCACTATTTCTGGGTCTCCACAGTAACTCCCTTCTCTGTGGCATCTCAAGTCTCTGTGTAGGGGTCCATCTCCGGCTGTCTAGGCTCCACATCCTGCACTGAGGGCAGTTCTCCCACAGGAGTCAAGAGGACACCTCCTTCCTCATCAGCCCAGACTGCGCTGTTCTGCTGCCTTTTACATCCTCTCTCCAGCTGGAGAATACCCAGTGGAGCTGAGGGGGTGTGGCCTCCTCAGCCAAGAGAGAAAGGTTAACCCCTGCTATACCAGTGCAGGATTGATACACCCCATCCCACTGCCTGACAACTAGAGAAATCGATTGGATTTAGACACCTAAAAATTTTTGCAAATCTGGGCCTTAATAACTTGACTCGATTTGGCAAATATTACACAGGTTCTCATGTCTCTTTGACCTCTCATGTTCACATGCCAACTGCCATAGCCCTGGTGGCAGCAACAGCAGATGGTGGCATATAGAATGAAATTCCATCCTGCATGGTCCCTTGAAAATTTCCCTTCGCCAGGAGTCAGCATCTGAACGATTAGGCTTCTGAAATCTCTCAAAATTACATCTCCAAACTTATTCGCTGTCAGCATTGCAGCCTACTTTCTTCAACCTCAGCTCTATACACTTTCTGTAAAAGTGTAGCTTCTGCATGTCGGACATGACCCCACTTTTAGAGAGCCCAGGCATTCTAATATACTAATGATGAGCATGGGGAACAGAACAGAAGAGAACAGAACAGAAGAGAATATCTTGTGGAAAAATAACCAGGCCTCAATTAAACTTGAAAAGGGAGAGAATTAAGGTAATGACCATTACAATACACTAGTTGTCATTTTTTCACCCCAGGATTAGTACTCTCCAATGGACATAACTGGAAACAACAAAGAAGATTTGCTTTATCAACTCTAAGAAACTTTGGCCTGGGGAAGAGGAGCTTAGAAGAACGCATACAGGAGGAGAACAGATACCTCACAGAGGCATTTGAGGAAGAAAAAGGTGAGAATGAGAGAGAATGACACACTAAGTGTTCTATCACAAATTGTAGCCACGAATGTGAAATAACTGAGATTTGCCTGAAATATGAAATTAAACCTAGAATTTTTCTAGCGCTCATTTAAGATGAGGGATTTGGTTTAGCCCATTAGACACACATGCACCTTGCTGTCATCCAGATCTGTATACAGATTTAAAAGTTTGGTGGTTTTTGGATTTCATGTTTTTATATCTGTCAGTAATGACACAGAGGGTATGTGTAGACTACCCGCCACAGTCAATGAAGAGGGTATTTAAATATCCCGGCTTCATTAAAATGAAAATGGCCATCGCGCTGTGCTGGCTCAGCTGATCGTCGGCACAGCGCGTGAGTCAAGACGTAGATTGGTCAACAAGGGAAGCTTTTGTCAACCGCTCCCTTATGCCTCATGAAATGAGGTTTATAGGAGTTGTCGAAAAAGGCTTCCTTTGTCGACCGATCCGTGTCTTGACTCATGTGCTGTGCCACCGATCAGCTTAGCCGACAAAGCGCAACGGCCATTTTTATTTTAATGAAGCCGAGGATATTTAAATCCCGGCTTCATTGAATATGTCGGGTAGCCTAATTTACATGCCTCTGGTGACAGAGGCATGTAGTCTAGACATACCCTAACTCCTGAGCTGTCAGCTTCTCTTCAGCCTCCAGGTAGCCACCCAGATTTGCAAACTGTCTCACAAAAGGGTTCATTGCCAAGATTAATGACAAGAGAGAGAAAGTGGTTCATAATAACACATGTGTAGCATTTCCCTACGCTATAACAAAGGCAGAGACCTGTGTGGAAATGTACAACTGTCTCTGTGCAGAGAAAAAAATGACTTGAGCTGGCAGTTCTGCTGCATGCAGGAAAAGGCAGCTCATTCCAACTACGTGTTTAACAGTTTTGTCAATACTCATGTGACAATGCAGCAAACATTGCTGAAGGGATGTGTCTGAGTGTGTGCAAGGGAGTGTGATAGATGCACATGTTGATAATGGATTTTGGACACATCAAATAGTTTATGCCTGTCAACAATTTTCTTCCCCTTTTCTATAAAAGCCAGAAGAATTTCTCCCTTTTTCTCTTCCAGGGCAACCTTTTGACCCTCATTTTAAAATTAACAATGCTGTATCCAACATTATCTGTTCCATCACATTCGGGGACCGGTTTGAATATCATGACAGTCAGTTCCAGAAGTTACTGCGGTTACTTGATGAGAATTTGTGTCTCCAGGGAAGTATTTGGAGCCAGGTAGATCTCATTTGATTTTGCCTTTAAGCACATGAACTCAATGGCCACACCTTCAGTAATTTCAGTATCACAGAGTCCTATTGGTCCCAGATTAACCATGACATTATCCTGGCTAGGGCATCCATGCTGTCCTATTCCCCAACAAATCTCTCTTCACCTCAGTTCCCCCTCTAGCTATTCTCTTCCACCCTGCCCCCCTGAAGGTAATCCTGCCAGATCCTCTAGCCGGCATTTTCAGTACCAGTGTCCCCTCCCCCCATGCACATAGTGCGATGTCTAATGGGGATGAAGACCCAGTGGACTGTTTTATTGCGCATCAGGGAGTTGTGCCTTGGAAGAAAGGAAGGCAAAAAGGTCACAAACCCTCACTGTTCCCAAGCAATGCCCTTCCTGGTTGTCTCCCAGTGCCTTGGACTCTGCTCAGGGGAGAGATATCTTAAAGATTTGTGTGGCGCCATTGATTAGCTTGCGGCAGTGGGGGTGGCAGGGTGTCTTCATGCAACAGGCCAGATGGGAGATGACCCTGGAGGAACAGTCAACCTGCCATCAAAATCAGGGACTCACCCAGCCAGGAGCTCCTTCAGGTAGCACCATTTGCAGGGACAAAGCACCGTGTTTCATAATGATGCAGGATCACTGAGATAGACGAAAAACCCAGCTTTCCAGGGACACGTTACCCAAATGAGGTTGGTCCTTTCTCCTCTTGGTGCCTCTCAGTTCAGCACCGCACAGTGGTGGGGGGAGACATAACCTGCCAAGACAACAGCAATCATGTTGAGAGGCAAAGCACAGTGCCTGTGTCCATCTGCTCGTGGTGCTGGGCCTGGGCAGTTTCCCATGTGTTTTACCAGCCCTTCAATACCAAAGTCCAACCTCTGATAAAAATTGCGGTAACGTCAATAGTATCAACATCATGTGTCGGCATGTGAGGCCAGGTTCTGGGGTAATGAACTTTTTGTATTTTTCCTGGCATTTTAATCAGCAAATCATTAACAAGTTGGTCTCCTCCCTTCTGAAGTGTCTACTATCGCATAGCCTCAGGCAATACAGCACATGATCCGGTGGGGGAGGGGTGGGCAAGATATGTCCTGGGGCTGCTTCCAGCCCACTCAGCCATGGGACCCAGCGTGCGGACCCCCCTGCCGGGATGCTCAGTCACACAGCAGTTGCTATTTGACGTGCAGAACTATTTCTTGTGGCTCTCTGCTCTGAAGGAAGGGGGAGGTTTTGTGTGGTCTCCCCACCTCTGCCCAATCGTCACCTTCCATTGGGAGGAAACAACTAGTCAATAGAAAAGAGAGAGAATTGCCTGGACAATGGGGGCTGCACAACCCTCTCTCCTCTTCTGGAGCTGAGAGCCACATGGAGGGAGTAGCCTGCAGTTTTAAGTGAACTGAAATGAAGATGTGAAATGTATAGCATGCTGGGCTGCTGATATCCCCTGAGGGCTCTGAGCACATCCATAATGAAATTATGTATTAGGGAGGTTTACTAAATGTGGTCTCTCCAGTTGAATATAGGGAGGTACATGAAATCATAAAATGGATTTCTCTAAAGAGGCAAAATCACATTGAGTTCTGTTTGTATGTCAAAAGCTGTACAACACCTTCCCCACCCTAATGAAGCGGATCCCAGGACCCCATCACACCATTTTCAAAAACTGGGAGAAACTGAAGTGTTTTGTGAGGGAAATTATTGCAAAGCACAAAGAGGACTGGAATCCCTCAGAAACCAGAGACTTCATTGACTCTTATCTGAAGGAAATGGCAAAGGTAAGAGACCAGAGAACAAAGCAAACTGGAACAATCCACTTCTTTATTTTAAAAATTATTAGTAGAACTACAGCGACAGAGATCTCCAACGGAGTTGTATGAGCATCTGACCCTCCATTAGTGAACAGTTAGAAATCTCAGGGGCTGATTCTGCAGAGCCTTTAAGCCCCTACTTTGCCTTAAGCAGGGAAGAGTAGGCTCACTGAAGTCAGCAGGCCTACTCTCATGCTCGAGTGCTTTGCTGAAGTAGGGCCTAAAAACGTGAGGGTTTGTCTCTGTTCTATGGGCCAGACCAAAAGGCCAGTTAAAGTGCCTGAGACTATTTCAGCCACACCAGCAGGCCTTGTGCTAAGAGCTAAACTCAGCTCAAACTTTTCATTCTCAAAAATTATTCCCGAAGCACAGTGTTTCTATCTAATGGTGCTGTCCTGTGAGGGGCTGTGTTTGCTCAAATCTCTCTGAAGGCAGTGGAAATTAAGGGCACCCAGCAGTTTGCATACCCGAGCCTGGCATGATGTTTACATGTCTTTGTATAATACTAATAAATATTGTTTTAATACCTTCCACTTTATGTCTTTGTTCTAAGGTGGATGCTGACCCTAATTTCCATGAAGAAAATCTCTTATTTTCCACACTAGATCTTTTTTTTGCTGGAACTGAAACAACATCTACAACCATCCGCTGGGCTCTGCTGTACATGGCCACAAATCCAGAGATTCAAAGTAAATGGACATGGATTATTTCTTAATATCTCTTGAATTTCTGCCCTTAACCCTTGCCGCATCAAGTTTTTCAGAGAATTCGGAATATTGTTTTATTAACAGTCTGTACAAAGGTGCTTTATTCCCACAGTTGCCATTTCCCTGCATTCAGAAAACCTTTCCTGCTTTTCCTTTTTTCTCCCCATTAGTTACACCTCCAGCAACTGGCACAGGGCTAAGGGGTGGAAACCATAGGTGTAACAACCTTTGTGGCTAATGCATAGGACTGGGATTCAAGACTCCCAAATCCTAGTCCAGGTTCTGCCTCAGACTTTCTGTGTGACACTGGGTGCATCATTTAACTCTTTCAGGCTCAGCTGTCCCTTAGGTCAGCCCAGTAATTGACTTTGCTCTTTTGTATTGATAATGCCTTTACATTTGATTTTGAGAAGAGGAGTAAATAAATGCTTCTTGCATTCTGTGTGGGTATTAAAGGAGGTTTTCCTATTATGATTCAGTTACACTTAAAAATGCTTCTCATCTCCCTCACATTGCATTAGTCTCTGCCTAATCAGCTACAGTTTTCTTATGTATGGCTGTGTCTACATTGGCACCCTTTTCCGGAAAAGGGATGCTAATGAGACACTTTGGAATTGCAAATGCCGCGGGGGATTTTAATATCCCCCGCGGCATTTGCATGAATATGGCTGCCGCTTTTTTCCGACTCGGGGTTTTGCCGGAGAAAAGCGCCAGTCTAGATGGGATCTTGCGGAAAGTAAACCTTTTTCCGGAAGATCCCTTATTCCTACTTTCAAGGGTTTATTTTCTGCAAGATCCCGTCTAGAGTGGCGCTTTTCTCCAGCAAAACCCTGAGCCGGAAAAAAGCGGCAGCCATTTGCAATTCCGAAGTGTCTCATTAGCATCCCTTTTCCGGAAAAGGGTGCCAATGTAGGCATAGCCTATTTGTATATTTAGAGCTACATTGCTCACTGATACTCTTTTCAAAGCGTAAATAGAGTGTTCTTAGGAATACCTTAAATCTATGAACTCTGAACCCTGCCCAGTTTAAGCCTGTTGTTCCATGAACATATTGTTTGTTTTCATACCCATGATGACCTCTGCTCTTTTCCTAGAGAGAGTGCAAGGAGAGATTGACACAGTGATTGGCCAGTCTCGACAGCCCGCCCTAGGGGACAGAGACAACATGCCGTACACCAATGCAGTTATTCACGAAGTGCAAAGGATAAGCAACATCGTGCCTTTAAATGTGCCAAGAATGGCAACAAGGGACAAAACACTGGATGGATACCAACTGCCAAAAGTAAGCTGGAAAGAAATGTATCTTTCATTTCTCATCTTGATTTAAGAACTTAAAAGAGATGAGCCCAACCCAGTGTCACAGACAGATACACCTTTGCCCGGAGGAAGATTCAGTTCCAAATCTGTACATATTTTGGAAAGCAACAAAGATACAGAGCAGCACTTTAAAATATTGGGCTATAATTCCAAAACCAAAAGCTTGATACCCACATTCCCAAGCTTTGAGACCATTGAAATCCCTATCAGAATTTTGCAATCTTCATAAAACATCAGGTAAGTGATTTATATTAACTGCATGAAACCCTAGTAAAGAGACTAGGAATTAGGTCCAGCACAAGATCACCACTGTGGCTGTTCCTCAAGAAAGGTCAGTCAGGCTCTTGGGCCCAGAAACTTAAATGTATTTGAGCACCTAAGTGTTCTGGAAACTAGTGGGATTTACATGCCTAAATGCCTTAGGGTATGACTACACTACCACCCTAGTTCAAACTAGGGTGGTTAATGTAGGCAACCGGAGTTGCAAATGAAGCCCGGGATTTGAATTTCCCGGGCTTCATTTGCATGTTGCCGGGCGCCGCCATTTTTAAATGTCCTCTAGTTCGGACTCCGTGCCCGCGGCTTCACGAGGCACGAAGTAGGTAGTTCGGATTAGGCTTGCTATTCCGAACTACCATTACTCCTCGTGGAGTTCGTGCCGTGTGTAGCCGCGGGCACGGAGTCCGAACAAGCGGACATTTAAAAATGGCGGCGCCCGGCAACAAGCAAATGAAGCCCGGGAAATTCAAATCCCGGGCTTCATTTGCAACTCCGGTTGCCTACTTTAATCACCCTAGTTCAAACTAGGGTGGTAGTGTAGACATACCCTTGGAGAGTCTGGGCCTTGGTGTTTGGAGATGGGAGGGGGTGATTTGTATTTAAAGGTGGGGAATATCTTATCTTCAGCAGCTTCAGAATTCTGAATTTCTTTCGTTTCAAGCCTCAGCATTTCTGACTCCACCTCGCCATGATGCTGAGCCACAATTTCTCCCCATGGAAGGGAGCAGGCTGGAATTTCTAACTCAGTTCCCAGCATTTGTTTAGCAGAGGGTCTCCTCAGATCCTAACCTTTGGGCACATTCTTCTTCTTCAGCTTGTAGACTGATGCTCAGAAAAATTGGGACACACCCAAGCTCAAGGGAATTCCGTAGTGGAGCCAGGCAGAGAAACATTCTACCAGTCGGTGGGTGGCAGGAAACCATTGCTTGTGGCGAGCTTCCATTCTCCGACACAAACCCCTCATTAATACAACTTAAAGGAAATGTGTACACAATAACAGGAGGAAAGTGCATTGTATAGTCCATATACAGTAAAACTCTGATAGTCCAGCCTCCAACTGTTCGGCACTCCCGATACTCCGGCATCAAAATGCCAAGCGCTCCTGACCAGCTAATTAAAAAGACTGCCACTCAGCACACGTTCTGGCTGTAACCAGATGGAGCATAAGGTTGGGAGTGGGGGGAGTGGGATCGTGTTACAACATGGAGAAGAGCAAAGGGGAAACGTGACAGGAAGGGGAGGAGGAGGAGGATCAGGTTACAGCACGGAGGAGAGAGACGTGAAGAGGAAAGGGGAGGGGAAAGGGAGGGAGATTGAGTCCTGGACAGCTGTTAAGCCATGCAGCTGTACCGGACCTCCTGATTTTCTGGGAAATCTGATAATCCTGCACCACTTAGGTCAAAAAGGTGGCAGATTATCGGAAGTCTACTGAAGTTTTTTTCCTACTGGGATTGTTAAAGTGACATGCACATAAAGTAAGGGCACATGAAGTGAGATGCACATGCTGATTGCACACAACGTTGACCGAGAGCCGTATGCTGTCTCTGCATCCCATCAGAATACCACTATGGATGCTCTGGCACACCCCACAAACTCTACGTAAACCAGTGCAGTTAGCAAAACTACCCTATCCCAGGAGACCATATTGGTTACAACAACATTGCAGCCCACTGAGATGAAGGAGGCCCTCTCATGTGGCACACTAACCAGCATAGGTTGCCCATTGCTGTTCTATGCACAAAAACGTCATGTAAGCCCAACTACATTCATGAAAATTTAGCTCTTAAAAAAGAAAGATGGGTGGGTGGGTTTTGCTCCTCTTTGAATCTTTATGGTGTATAAAGAATGCCTGAGAGTATTTAACCTTTTTGGATTGGTGTTTATATAAAAAATTGAATCCTGCCTACCCTGTTTTTCCTAGGAAATGCATGAGAACTTGCAGGTTTATAGTATTGCACCTACGAAGGAAATGCTTAAAAATGCTTAAAAACAGTTGGAAGAAATACTCTCTTTTGTCAAAGATTAACACTCCTCTCTTTCCTTCAAATCTGTGATGTCTGCCATTCTGTTCATTCTGGCTCCTCCAGAAATACTAACAGCAAAACCAGAGAAAATCAAATTTGAGATTTGAAATAAATATAAGGTAAAGAACCGGCTGGAAAATTATCTTTTAAAAAATCCTGTTGTCTCTTCTCTGTATATCATAAAAGATTAAAAAGAAACAACATGGCGCCTCCTTTTTCACCTCTTTATAGGTCACAATTAAAAATGGAATCAGGGAAGCGATAAATTCCTTTTGTTCTCTTTTTTTAGGGTACTGTTTTGGTTCCCAATTTGACATCAGTGCTGTTTGACAAGAATGAGTGGGAAACCCCTCACACTTTTAATCCTAAGCATTTTCTGGACGATGGTCGATTCAAGAAGAGAGAAACTTTCCTCCCATTCTCTGCAGGTGAGATGTGTCTGACACTCCCCATTAGTATTATAGTACCAAGTCTTGGGCCTTCTCCTTTTTCACATTAGGCAAAAACCCACAGGCTGTGTCTACACTGGCCGCTTGAATTTCCGCAAAAGCACTGACCATCTCATGTAAGATAGTCAGTGCTTTTGCGGAAATAGTATGCTGCTCCCGTTCCGGCAAAAGTCTTTTTCTGAAAAACTGTTGCGCAAAAGGGCCAATTCAGACAGCATAGAGTTGTTTTCCGCAAAAAAGCCCCGATCGCGAAAATGGCATCTAGATTGGCCATGGACGCTTTTCCGCAAAAAGTGCTTTTCCTGCCAATCTAGACGCGCTTTTCCGAAAATGCTTTTAACGGAAAACTTTTCCATTAAATGCATTTCCGGAAAATCATGCCAGTCTAGACATAGCCATAGTGTTTATTAGTGGCAGAGTCTCAATGGAAAATGGAAAGCGCAGAAATGAAACTCATGAGAAGTGTTCATGTCCCTGTCCAGTTTGCACAGTTTTTTCATTGGTAGAAGGCATGTCATTCTTGAACAAGAGCTCCTTCCTAAAGCAGGGCTAGACACAACAACGGCAACAAAGGGAAAATATTGTAGACGTAACCAAAAGTGGGTGGAAAGAGGAATTTGCCTACCTCACTTGTTAGGAACGTCAGAGTGAGGTTAGGAGGTGCCTTCCTCATCTTTCACTGTTCCTTTTCACTTATTGGAAGAGGCAGTATGGGAAATAAAACATGAGGAAGATGATACAATGTTGGAGATCCCTGAAACGCCCTCCTAAAAAACAACGAACCATCAGAATATTTTACTATAGGATGTGATGGAGTCTCCATCACTTTCATTCATTAAGGACCTGATCGCACACTGTTAAGTCAATAGGAACTTTAACATTAACTTCTTTGAGCACAAGAACAGGTTCTAAATCAAACCTGGAGAATTTCAAAATGCTGTGCTCTATGATTATCACAAATTGCTGCTCATGATGTAGCAATCCCTGGGTGTCATTTTAACACTACTGGAGTATCAACCCCTAAACCCAGTTTGATTTAGGATACAAACTTTACAGCTAGCCCATTTTTCTCTAATGGCATAAATTTGACTCTGTCAGTATAGCCCCACATCTTTTGGGGGAAGTTCAGCTTTAAAGCCAAACTTTGCAGATCAGACTTCTCTCTGATTATTTCTTGTACAAAAGTCTTGCCAGCTAAGATACATCTACATAGCAACATTATTTTAAAATAAGTAGCGTTATTTCAAGAAAACTTAGGCCACATCTAAGTGCAGTATATCTATAAACTAAGAGTCAAGGCCTCCCATTTAGGCATAATGCTGGCTAGACCTGCCTGTGTTCAGCGGTCCCTGTGTTATGTCATTGAGAAGCTAGGTCAGGGACAGTTTACACCTGACCTGTGTTATTTTAACTTTTCGATCAAGAAATAATACAGCAGTGTGTGGTGGATGTGGTAGGGAAGTAAGACATCAGCTAGACACAGAAATCATAGTTTTCTATCAGTTAGGTATGTGATTTTAAAAAATCAATATAAATTAAAACATCACACCTTTTCTAGTGTGGATGCAGTTAAGGCAAGGCGAATCTGTTATACAGAAATAAGGTAGTAGTGTAGTGGCATAGTTAAACTGTGTAGATCGCGCCTTCAATAGCCATGCAGAGATGCGGTTGATCTTCCAAGAGTTATCAAACATCATTGTTTCTATTATGAGAAGGAATTACTGAAGTACTGCCGTAATGAATGCAAATATTACCATCCACAGTTATAAATGAAGGAAACTTTAGTACTAAATACAGCAAATGGTGAATCAGAAAGGGGGTGGAACTGATGACAAAACCATCTCTTCTTCCCCACAGTTCTGAAATTGCTGCCATGGAAAATTAACACCTCATTTGTTATGAGACCTAAACTGTTCTGACAAGGACCTTTGGCTGATGTGCACAACTGTTTTCTTTTCAGGAAAGCGGGGTTGCCTTGGCGAGCAGCTGGCTAGAACAGAGCTGTTCCTGTTCTTCACCATCCTCCTTCAGAAATTCACATTCCAAGCTCCAAAGGACGTAAAGCTAAGCCTTGAGTTCAGAATGGGAGCTACTCTCTCCCCGAAGCCATACCAGATCTGTGCGCTGTCTCGGTAGGGAGAGTCAGAGCAATTTTGTCATTGGCCCATTTCTCAAAATAATTAGTCTTTACCCTGCTTGTGTATAGGGCTGCATCTACAATATCAGCCATTGGACCATTTGGGAACCTGATATTGGAAGGGACTATAGCAGTTAGGATACATCCTACCATGCTGGCAGTTAGTCTTGATGTCCCTCCCAAAGCATGCTGTGTATGCAAACTCAGAACAGCCTTTTCATTCCTACTGCCCTGTGAATCTGCAAACCTGGGTTTTAAAAAAGGTAAATGTATTTCATGAATGCCTTCAAAAGGAACATGTTTCATTTGCAGTTTTTCATGACACAACAGCTTTGTTCAATTAATTTCGCTTCTGTGGAAACGACAAAGTTTTTTCTCACTTTTTAAACAGGGTTAGGAGAATTTAAAGGAGAAAGCAGGATTTTTCCTACCAGACCTCGTGCAAGCCAGGATTGAGCAGTCCCAGCTCACGCCGAATCCCAGATCACTGCTCCTTTGCCTTTTAAACGTAGTAAGAGCCTCCCAGCACTTTGTACATTTAGAAGGCAGAACTGCAACGGGGTACGACCAGGACCCAGCACAACCAGGACCTGAGGAGTCCCAGGACTTCCTGGGTCCCAGACCGCTGCACCTCTGCCTCTCCAGCCCCACACAACACTCACTGAACACAAAAAGCACGTTGCACTTCTCCACTCTCCTAGCTAGGTATTCAGCAGTGTAATCCACATCGCCTGGCTCCCAAATCTTTGCCTACATGAAAAGAACATTTATTCTGCACTTCGTATGTGAGATGCTAAGTTCTAGGGATATAAAGCTCTGGTAAAACAGTTAATAGATTAAGCGGAATCTCACTCACACCTCCATATGCTGGGCTTTCCTTGTTGGCCCTGCCCCCATGTTCAGGGGGATGTCAGCCCACGTGTAGGGGAGCCATCTCCTTCTCCTGGCCTTCCCACTCCCGACTTAGGGGACAGACAGCAGGAGCCGGCAGCCCAGTGTGCAAAAGAGGCCGGCTTCTGCTTCCCCTGGTGGAGGGGCTGTTCCTAACCCCTTCCAGTTAACCAGTTATCCATTCACCTCCCTACTTAGTTCAAGGAAATATAATCAATATTATTTGAGAAGCAGTTTCCTTTCAATTCTTTCTTTCATTCTTTCCCCCTCCCTCCATTTCTTGTGAGCATGCAGGCATGCCTGTGCCTTCCAATGTTTTCTCAGAATATTGCTCTATGTAAGGGGACTGTTAGCCCCTTACTAAAACTCTGTGGGAGTTTTCGGTTTGGTAGCTCTCAGTATCAAAAGGGGAAGGATCCATGAGACTGACAGACCCCAGAGACAATGGAAAGCAGCCAACACTCCAGCTCAGCCTGATTGACAGGTTGAACAGGCCAGTGAGGAAAGTGAGAGGCCAGGCCCCGTCCTCCCTGTGAGCTGGGATTGTTCTGGGTCTCTCTGAGCAAGGAGAGAAAGCTGAGAGGAGCAAGCTGTGTGATGAGGTAGTCCTGCAGCAACAGAGCCAGGCACACACAGCCTAAGGAGTGCAAGCTGTGCTGAGGGGCAGTTTTGCAGCAGCAGAGCCAGGCACACACAGCCCAAGGAGCGCAGATCCTGTGTTGAGCAGCAGACTGGCAGTGCTCAGAGAGCCAAAAGGGACAGAGAAGCAATGCAAGGAGCTGGAGACTGGCAAAGCAGCACAGCCTGCAGCTGGGTGTGGTGAGCAGCTGGGACCAGCAAAGTGAGGGGAGAGGCTCTGGGCAGGGAGATATCATCAGCCAAGAGGCCCAGCAGGCCAGACTGGGAGAGGGTTAGGGTGTGTGGTCACTGTCAGAGCAAGTGTGTCCAGCCTGCAGCCCCCCTGCAGCACATCCAGGGCCTCTAAGGGGCCTCTAAGGAAGAGACTGTGAACTGTCCTTACACTCTGCAGACTGTTGTTTTGATGTCCCTGTGCTACAGAGCAGGGCTGTGTGTTCGCATTTAACCATTCTCATTTTTTCTTATTCTTCTCTCTTTAATCAGTTGATGTTTAATAAATTGTATTTGCTTTGAACCTTATGAAATGATCACTGGGCCAAGAAAGCATGCCATGTAAAGAGAGCACCTCGTGTCCTAACTCCTGCCCCTAGTGACTACAAGGTCGGGGGTTAAGCCCCAGGAAACCTGGGCCCAGCCTTGTTGGGGTTTCGAGGACTCTGCTACTCAGGAGAGTGGAGGCAGAGCCCTCAGGATCAGGGAAGCCGTGGGGTAAAGGAAGTGGGAGCGGGGCCTCAGATCCTTTCGCTGGTCCATTTCACCGGGGTGGTATAGAAGCCAGGAAAGATCCCCACAATAGCGGGACCATTCCCCCGCTTACATCTACTTCCTGAAATAGGAGCAGCTTTCTGTGAGTGGTGGTTTATGAATCCTGCCATTTTCACTAGTTCCCTCCCTCCTGTTCCCTTTCAAATACCTGCAGAAAACCCAAGGAGTCAGCGAAATTGCACTCGTGTACAGAACATTTTTCTTCCCAGTCAAGTTGCATTGTGGTTTTCCAATTGATTCTGCTTAAAAAATTACTCAGTTTGACCCAGTATTGCCTGTTTTATCCCCCTCCCAGGAAAAAGATTTAAAGGGCCATGCTCCCTAAATACCAAAGGGGTTACAATAGCATTGGAAATAGTGTATATGGTCAATTATTTGATAATTATAGGGATTGAGTGGGTAGGCTCCACATTTTCTTAAACCTCAGGCAGTGGGGGGAACATCTGAATTTTGGAAGAGTAGGTTCTGGGGTCTATCCAGACCCAGGCCTATGCACACAAAATATGCAGCTGCCTAGAGCACTACAAAATTTGAGGCACCAAATTGCCCCAAATTCTGTGGTACCCCTCCAGGCAGCTGCATGCTGCATTTTAGCCCGATGGCCGGTCCCATCCCTCAGCCAGCCCCCCACTGGCTGCACCCAGCTGTCACTCACTGAGTCGTGGCGAGCCTCTGGGCTGGCGAAACAGCCAGCAGCTGTGCTCCCCCACCAGAAGTACCCTCCAGAGAGGAAGGACACTCTGGCTTAGCTGCCACCTCGCTCTTGAGGGAGGGGGCCGTTTCTAAGGCCTGGGAACCCTCTTCCTGCCAGCGCAGGTTCCAATGTCTCTGGTAAGTGGCCCCCCCTTGTCCACTCTCCTGCTCCAGGGGGAGCAAGTGGGGATTCACTGCATTGTGCCCCAAAGCGGAGCCGCACCCGAATGGCTCAGCTGCCTGTAAGAACTTTTCTGGAGCTGGGAACTTTGCCGAGGGTGTGGGCTGCAGGCTGATGCCAGTTGCTGCCTCAGGTAGAGAGAAGAGGTGCTGAGCTTGTCACTCTTCTGGGCCTGCCTCAGATAAGTGGCTGCTTGGGGAGGGGAGAAAAGAGGAGCACACAGATTCACAGATGCCCCTGTTCCTCCTTTAGCCTGAAGGCTCGTGCCACTCTCCTCAGAAAAGCCTCCCTGCCCTACTCCCGCCTGCCTGCAGCTCTGGGCCTGCTCTTCACAGCTTCTCCCTCTAGATCCCCCTCTGTGAGATCAGACCCCCTCTCTTCCCCCCCCCAAACACACAGTGGATGTAGGGACAGATGTGGCACAGGGCAGCAAAGGAGATAGGGACAGTCCTCATTCTATCTAGATGATCAGCTGACTTGAATTCAACTTAGCAGTGACAGCTGTAACACCATACCAAGCAATGAGGTCTCATACAGCCCACCAGAACATTTCAAAACAGTCTCCGAATGGCTCTTTCATTAGCATTTTGTCATCACATTTGCCTTATTTGAGTTAGTTTACACAAGTGTATCCAGAAGGACCATGGACGTTCCTGTACCAGACAACCCCAGTGTCAGGAACCCAGTGTCAGGAGGCTGGCAGCTGATGGAAGCATGGCAGGGATCGGCATCCTGCAGCTTGGCAGCCAGGAGTGGCAGGAGGTCTGCCTTAGCAACCCTCCTGCACCACTGACCAAGAGCTGGTCCAAGTAAGCCCTCATTCCCTAGCCCTGATACCCCCAACGCAAGAGCCTCCTTTCGCACCTCAAGATGCTCATCCTCAGTCCCTCTGTGAAGTCCACATTC
Source organism: Pelodiscus sinensis (assembly GCF_052426305.1). Lineage (NCBI taxonomy): Eukaryota > Metazoa > Chordata > Testudines > Trionychidae > Pelodiscus > Pelodiscus sinensis. The sequence goes on along the minus strand of NC_143060.1, from coordinate 16,872,387 downwards.
TAGTCTAGGGGTGGGAAAGATACATCTTGCATGCCGCTTTGTCCCACCAAGCTTATCAGTAAGGGCACCTCCACCTCCAGTGGTAGAAATGTAGCCGTGTTAGTCTGGTGCAGCTGAAACAAAAAACAGGACTGTTTAGTCTGAAAAGGACAAATCAAATTTCAGAACAAAAGGGGGATGGAGGAGAGGAAGGGTGGGGAGGGAAATGTCTGTACCAACCCTGGTACCTTCCCTTGCAACAAACCCCGTTGCCAGCTTTGTCCACATATTCACTCTGCTGATACCATTATTGGACCCAACCAAGTGAGTTATAAGATCAAGAATACATATTTCTGCCCATCCAGAAATATAATTTATGCAATCATGTGCTGAAAGTGTCCGTCCGCTATGTACATTGAATAAACGTCTCAGACACTTTGCCAAAGGATCAATGCCCACAAAACAGATATCAGACAGGATCACAAAGAAAAAACAGTTTCTTGCCATTTCAACCAGAAAGGACATTGTCTCAACGACTTGATTACCTGCATCCTGCTTCAAAGACCTTTTAAGACTTCACTTCAAAGAGAATCCTCTGAACAGTCATTCATGCTTAAATTCGACACTTTACACTCAAATTTGAATAAAGACGCTAATTATCTTACCCATTACAAAAATAACTTCACCAATTATCACCTCTAATATCATTAGCTCACAGACATTTACCTCCTCCTCTTCCTCCCCCCTCCATCCTCCTTCTGTTCTGAAATTTGATTTGTCCTTTTCATATGTGTTCATTTTTTTAATTGTATCCTTTGGTATATATGGTTGTGACAATTTTCTTCCACTATTTGATCTGAGGAAGTGGGTCTGGCCCACGAAAGATCATCACCTAATAAACCATCTTGTTAGTCTTTCAAGTGCTACACAGTCCTGTTTTTTGTTCCACCTATGAAGTGTAGCAACAGCCATAGGGCTTAAGCAGTCCCTTGCTGGATCCTTGCCCCCCACGACATTTCAAAGCGGCAGCGCCGCATGAAGCCTGGAATCAGTGGGTGAGTACCCAGCTGACCCTGGCCTCCACGCAGCGCTGCCAATTTGAAACACTGTATGCAGCCTGGGGCCAGCCGGGGACCCAGGCTGCACGTGCCCTTTGAAAGCAGCAGAACCTGGGCTCCAGGTGGCACTGCCACTTTGAAGCTTCCCCTTCTCTTTCCCACCCCCTGGCTGCCTCTTAATGATAGAGGCAGCAAGGGGTGGGGGAAGCAACTGGTCGTCAGCTCCCATAGCCCAATCGTCAGCTCCCATAGGCTGGGAACAACCAGCAAAAAGGAGTTGAGAGATTGGCCTGGAGGACGGGGGAAGCAGAAGCCTCTCTCCTTTTCCGGAGCTGGGAGTCACATGGAAGGAGTAGCCTGCAGTTTCAAGTGGTCTTGGGCTACATCAGGCAGGGAGCCCAGCCTGCTTTGATGGCACTGCAGGGCTGCTGGCTGCGAGACGCGTAGGTAAGTGCCTCTCAGCCAAAACCTGCCTCAGGGACCCCTGATCCTCCTGCATCTCAACTGCCTGCCCCAGGTCACCATCCAAACCCTCTGCTCCTCCCTGCCCCAGGTCACAGCTCCCTCCCCTCCTACACCTCTTCCCCAGGCCAGAATCCTCACCCGCATCCAGACCTCCTCCCTGGCCGTACACACCAATCCCAACCCAGGTCACAACCCCTTCTTCACCCAAAGTCCCTCTCAGATCTCACACTGTCTCCTGCACCCCAGTCTCTTACTCTATGTGCCCTTCTGCACCCAACCTCCATCCTAGACCCCGACAGAAAAATGCAGCCCATGACCACTCTCCAACATTTGGGCACCTCCTCTCCCTTTCCCCTCCGAAAGTTATTGCTCACTCCTGTAACAGAGAATGGGGGAGGAGAGAATCTGTAAATGATTTATTAAAAACAGCTTGGTAGAAACAAGATCTAAGGAAGAAAAATCTGACAGATCTTTGTTGATGAGTTTAAGGAACCACAATATGGGGGCCTAGCAGAGTTTCTGGGTTAAGACTCTGGCATGGGAAGCTCTTGTTTACTTATTTCAAGTTGTTTTCATCTGGCTTCTAACCTTTGTCCTCCTTTGGCACCAGCAGCAGGAGGGTGGGGCTGTGCCCGCTGCAACCGGGTTTCCCTCTGCCCCGTCACACTTCCCTCTTTCAGCTGCAGGCGCACAGCTGGCCAAGGAAGATGTCGCTGCAGGCTGCCCCTGGGTTACTGTGGCTCTGGCAGATTGTGCCCTTTCAGACGCTGGCCGTGTTCTTGGGCCTGTTCCTGCTGATTTCCGATGTCATGAAAAGGAGACGACCGAGGAATTTCCCTCCGGGACCTTTGATCCTGCCCTTCCTGGGCAATGTACTCCATATGGATGCAAAACAGCCGCATATCGCCATTCAGAAGGTAAGCAGAGGGAGACGAGCGAGCACAAGGAGCGCTGTCTGCAAGAGTGCTGGAGACAGTGGGTCAGACCCTCCGCTGCACCTGAGGAATGTATGGCACAGCTCATGGCAGCAGCTTTCTGCACTGCCAGGATCTCAGGGTTCTTCTGAATTGCACCAGTTACTAGCTGTCCCGTGTGCAGTTTCAGACACCTGCTATCCAGGATCACCAGAGCACGGGGACACCTTTGGTCATGCTCCTTTTCCCTCTTCTGTGTTTCTGGGATATTAGATACGAGAGGAGTCAGTAAACACTAAAGATAAACTAGATCTCTAACTTTATTATACAGCCAGTCCCCGGGTTACGTACAAGATAGGGACTGTAGGATGAGAAGGATGGCAAAGCTTACTGCCGTAAGGATTACTTTGACATGTTTGCTCCGAAGTGCGGAGGCTGTGCCCGGGCCATCCTGGAAAATTACATCTCTGCCTTGAATACCCTGTGGCACCCTGAGTGCTTTGTGTGTCGGGTAAGAGAACTTGTGCTGCTCCACTGTCGCTTGACCCCTCTCCCCCTTCCCTATGTGGGTATCTGGTTGTTTTGTGTATCAGAACAAGGGGTTTGTGCCAGACCAGGACAGCCAGCCCCTCAACATATATAATGTGGCAGTAACTAAGCACCCTCTTGCTTCTCTGTCTGTTTCCTTCTCCCACCTCCCAGCCCACAGTTACTGGTTTCAGCAGCCATTTGTGGATAGGCGCAGAATTTTTTCAGTGGCTTGTGAGCTGGGCTTTCTAAGCACATGCCTTAGTACCCTGACGCGAGGAGCCTCCTCGTATGCCCGCTCTGGAAATGTGAACTTGAGACCATATTCAGACCAATTTGGAATCTCATTAAATAGCTGTAAACTGATACTGCTGATGCATAATGAACACTAATGCTGCTGAATAAATAGTTAACAGTTTCAAAGAGCCTTGCAAATATTTACCCATCTCTCAGGAGCTGTGGCAGAATTAATGTTAGTTACATGCAGCGTTCCCTCTAAGATTTTCCATCCTTGGACAGGTTGAAATTTCTTATGTGCAACACCAATATTGAGGTAGTGTGTGGATGTGCACCCACCAGTACAAACAAAAACCTTAGATATAAATATATATTTTAAATAGTCCATAGGTATGGAAGAAAATATATTTTAAAACAAGGGATAGTTAACAAGGAGCAATGCTTATAATTATTTAATATGAAATCAAATAAAGATAAAATTAACACCTATCCTTGGCTGAAGAAGTGGCTTGTGCCCACGAAAGCTCATGATACTATGTATATATTTTTGTTAGTCTCTAAGTTGCTACAGGACCATTGTTGTCAAAGCTTTTTTACTGACAGACTAACAGGGCTACCCCTCTGAGACCTTGGAGTGCATGTATCATCATACTTTCTAACAGACAGATGCATGTTTCAATGAGCTTGTAAATAAGGTTTCATCCTACAAAACAGCAAGCATCACACCTAGTACTTGCTGCTTCTGACTCATAAAAGCCAGAACACTACCAGATAGCAACGATCTGGCCTTACTGCAATACAGTTTACCCTGTTTTAATTAGTAACGTGGGATTTTTTTAAAAAAATCATTAAGATCGGAGTTTTAGGTATCAGCAACACTTAAAATCATTCTGTTAAAAGAAACGTTTTTATTCTTACCTTATGCCAGGGGTTGGCAACACCCAGCACACCACAAGTGGCACACAAGCTGATTTCCTGTGGCACGTAGGGCGGGTGCTCAGCCTCGCCACTCCCCCTGGATAGCTATGGCTGGAGCCCCAACTGTGCAGGTCCAGGCTGGAGCAACAGCTCCAGCTTCCTACTGGGAGGGGGGTGCAGGGCAGGAGAGGCGCACACACGTTCCTGGGGCTGCCCCTACTTGGCCTGGGCACGCAGCTCCTGGGAGCTAAGGGGTTAACCCCCTCCCCCAGCTTTGGGAGAGAGCAGGGCTGGCCTGCTCCACGGAGCCAGGGCTGGGTGGCTGACGCACATGATACAGTGGGCTGCTCCCTGCAGGTTGTGTCAGGGTCAGGGAGCCCTTTCCCCAGTGTCCCTCTGTGCCCAGCTGGGCTGAAGCCAGCCCTGGGCAGCCTCTGCTTTCCTCCTGCTCTGCCCCCTCTCCCCCCCCCACACACACACTCATTCTCACTCTCCCTCCATGCCCCAGTTCTGCTGCTGTGCTGGTGAGTGCCCTGGGGGCACAGGGATGTGGGGACATAATGGGGGGAGGGCATGGGGTGATGCAGGGGATCAGGCTGCAGGAGCAAGATGGGAGGGGGCAGGAGTTGCACTGAGGGGGAATGGGGTGATGCAGGGGATCAGGCCAGGGGAATATGGGGCTGAGGGGAGCAAGGCCGGAGCAGAAGGAAGATGTAAGGGTGGGATACAATTTTACTTTGCAGAAGCTTCACTTTCCATTTCTTGGCCTCCCTCCCCAGCTAGCTATTTGGCTGCATTCTCACTTTTTCTGCAGTACTCCCCTAAATTCACTCACACCCGTTCCTTCCCCACATGTCCTCTCCTGCCGCCAAACTCCCTTTGTCCCTTCCAGTGCCTGCCCACCTCACCCTGTCCTGCATCCCACCTCCCACTCACTGGCAGTCCTGTCCCACACACTGAACCCCTCGTTTTTATTCCCACCCCGAGAGTAAGGGGGTTCGCAAAATCTACCAACTCTGGAATCCCAGTAGAGTAATCTGGCCTGTGAGAAATCCTGAACCTCAGTCCTCCCTGTGCCTTCCCCTCATCCTCTAGGGCTAGAGTGCCAGAGTAGTGAGGTGTTTCAGTTGGGGGCCAAATCCGTGAGGGTTGGGCGTTTTGGGGGGAGTTTTTTTTGCGTCTCACTTGTGTGATCTCCAACTGATTTTTCTGTGGGTCAGTGACTCCCCCAATTCAAAAACAGTTCCTTACCCTGCCATAAATAAAGAAACCATTGAAACCTTTTGTGTTGGACGTAATATTTTACTTTATTAAAATGAAGTTTAATAAACTAACATGAGAAAATTAAATGCTTAATCTGTTTAATAATTTGAATAAAGCTGTTCTCCCCAGCCGCAGCACTAGCAAAATGGCTCAGAAGTAATTCTGTAATTAACAGTGCGTTTCCATTAGCAACCAGTAGCCCTCAGAAAGGTTTACATTGATCCAGGTGGTCCATGGGGCATGCAGTGGCTGAGCCCCTTTCCCTTTCCAGAAGAGCATCATGGCCCAGGGCAGGAGGGTTAAAGCTTGGCACGCCCCTTTGGAAAGGCTGACCCCAGCTCTAAGCCATTAACATTGGGGTGGGCAATAATTTTTGATGGGGGGGGGCACTTCTAGAATGTGTTTAGTGGTCAAGGGACGCACTCTTCCATTATATTAATGGAGGAAGTGCAGGGTCTGGGATGGAGCTTAGGGTAAGGGATTGGGCTGTGGAGTCTGGGAGAGAGTTTGGATGAAGTAGGAGATTGTGACCTGGAGCAATGGACTGGGGTGAGGAGGGGGTGCAGGGCCCTGCAGGGGTTGTGAACTGAGGCAGAGGTGCAGGGTGTGTGTGTGCAGTGTCTGGGGGCTGGAGCAGGGCTGCAGAAGGTTTGGGTTACATGGGGTAGGGATGCAGGAGGAAGGGAAAGGGTTGAGGAGGGAAGGAGCAACTCTGGTGCCAGAGAGAGGCTCTGGTTGGGAGACCTTACCTGGCTCCCAGCCAGCAGCCCGGCAGGATCTTTAGCCAGGGTCCCTGCCTTCCAGCCCCTGTATGTGCTCAGGGGAGCTGCAGGAGTCATGTTCATTGTTCTGAACTGAATGCTGTGAGCCCAGGGGGATGAGGGAGGAAGGGCACTTCACATGTATCAACAGGTGTGTTGTAAGCAAAACTCGTGAAGTCATTCTGCCGCTCTACTCTGCACTAGTTAGGCCTCAGCTGGAGTACTGTGTCCAGTTCTGGGCGCCACATTTCAAGAAAGATGTGGAGAAATTGGAAAGGGTACAGAGAAGAGCGACAAGAATGATTAAAGGTCTAGAGAACATGACCTATGAAGCCAGGCTTCATGAACTGGGCTTGTTTAGTTTGGAAAAAAGAAGATTAAGGGGGGACATGATAGCGGTTTTCAAATATCTAAAAGGGTGTCACAAGGAGGAAGGAGAAAATTTGTTCCTCTTGGTTTCTGAGGACAGGACAAGGAGTAATGGGCTTAAAGTGCAGCAGGGGAGGTTTAGATTGGACATTAGGAAAAAATTCCTAACTGTCAGGGTGGTCAAATATTGGAATAAATTGCCAAGGGAGGTGGTGGAATCTCCCTCTCTGGAGATATTTAAGAACAGGTTAGATAGACATCTGTCAGGGATGGTGTAGACGGAGCTTGATCCTGCCTTGAGGGCAGGGGGCTGGACTCGATGACCTCTCGAGGTCCCTTCCAGTCCTATTATTCTATGATTCTATGATTCTATGTAGGTTTGTTCTTAAGTTGAATCTGTATGTAAGTCGGAACTGGTACATATTGTAGGGGAAACTCTAGCCAAACATTTCTCTAGAGCTCAGTTTTATTCTCCCACACCTCACTTCCCTCAGACCTTTATTCTCAAGCTGAGGTGTCTGCTGAGAAAAGCCGCTCCGCATCTCCCTGGTCTGCTGGGGGGGAGAGGGCGCTAGCTTCGCGTCTCCTTGGTCTGCTGGGGAGAAGCAGCTAGTGCGTGGTTGCCTCACCCCATTTGTAAGTAGGGATCCGATGTAAGTCGGATCCATGTAACCTGGGGACTGCCTGTACACAGAAAAGGAAAGGAAAGAAATGCAGAGTTACATAAATTCATTCCAATGAATGGGATAGGTAGCACAGACAATATTATAACACCTACACCTAGGACAGTGCACAAGATATTTAACTTTAGAGATATCAGCATACATGTACTTATTGCTATAAATCGCAAACAGCTCCACCGTTGGCAACTTACAATTGTCAGACAGAAGGTCTCTTTCTTTCTCCATGCATAGAGGCATCCATAATGCATTTGCCAGTAGGAACAGCATTTCTTAATTGTAGTGAGTAAGGTAGTGGGGACTCCTTACCCCATCCTTTCCACCAATTATGTGTTCTTCACCTATATTTATACTCGACTTGGTCTTTCTAATCATCTCTACTAATCGATTACGTAATTATGTAATCGATTATGGTAATTACATGCTGTATAAGCCACCTACTATGCTCATATTTAGAGTACATTCTGCCATGCAGGATATTGCTATAACTATATGCACAAGTAACAGTTTGTACTCCATAATTTTTGCAAAAGTACCAGTACAAGGCTGCTTATGCTGTGTGTTTTTGACTTGTTCTCGCTGTACCAAGCTTAATCTGCATTGTTATGCAAAACAATTCCTGACTCTCAGAGCTCCCGTAGTAACCCAAGCCTTGCCTGCATGCTTTGGGTGCACCAGTCTTGAACCAGGCCTGGGGTTTGCTTTTGAGGGGTCTGCACTGTAGTCGAGGCAGAGCTGTTCAGGCTTCCCTACACCTTCAGCCATGTGCAGAAGGTGCGGGTCCCAGTTGTGGATTCCTATTCACGGGGGGTGTTAAGAAGTGGGTTTTTCACTAATCACATAGTCGATAGAATTTTATCGAGTAGATGATTAATTGACAGGGGAAGGTGATTAGTCCTGGCTTGCAACAGGTCTGGGAGCTACTCCCATGCAGCCACTCTGCAATTGATTTGTAGTAATCGCCAGGCAGACTCCTACTACACAAACTGCAGAGCAGCGGTAGGGGGAGCTCCCAGTACTAGTGTGAGCCGGGACTGAGCCGGGCTTGCTCAGCCCTGGCTCATGCTGGATCCAGCAGTCTCGGTCTGCTGAGGGTCCCAGCGGGGAGTTGGGATTCCCAACAGACAGGGGCTGCTGCCAGCCTCTTCCCACAGACTCTCAGGATAGGGGCTGCTTCATGGCACCAGCCCCTGTCTGCAGGGGATCCCAGCGGGAAGAGGAGCTGCTGCCCGACCATCCTCTGCACATGTCAAGCCTGAGATCATCATGGGCAGAGCTTGCTTTGCAGCAGCCTCCCTTTCTCTCTTCCTCTCCCCTGTCCCCTGCGCTTCTGCCTCTGATAGACAGAGCAGGGGCAGAGGAGGCAGTACAGCAGACATGGTGCTGGGGGGAACCAGCTTTAAAGCCCATTCCCCCAGCACCAGTTCCAGTCCTGCGCCCCCACTTACTGCCTGATGCAAGGGTGGGAGCAATTCGAGTACTTGACTCGACTAACCAATAAGCCCAGGCTTTTCCAATAGTTGACTAGACAACTAATCACTTACATCCCTACTTTCCACATGGAAATCCTCAGAAGGTAGGACCTTCCGGACATATGTCTGCTTTCTGCGGGGGGCACAGTTTAAATTAGACTTGATGAGCTTATGAATTAAGGCCTGATTACATGTGAGTGGCAGTGTCTGAGGGAGTGCACAGTGCCCCATGGTTAGGAGCCAGCCAGTGGGGAGTTGTGACTATACAGGAGGCTTGCACTGTGTGAAGGAGGTTGGGCAGTTTGATGAGCAGGCCCGTAAACATTTGCCATGTGAAAAGAGGCTCATAAAAAGTTACCAAGTATAGAAAGACTGAGAATTGGGAAGGGATTCGTGTACGGTATAAGGTTGGTGCTCATTAGGATTGGAGGAGCTCACAAGGAACTAGATGGGGCAGGAACTTGCAAGAATGACAAGGAGTCTTCAGTGACAATGCAAAACAGCTTGTAGGAATTTACTTACAGGGATAGAAATGTAGCCGTGTTAGTCTGGGGTAGCTGAAGCAAAATGCAGGACAATGTAGCACTTTAAAGACTAACAAGATGGTTTATTAGATGATGAACTTTCGTGGGCCAGACCCACTTCCTCAGATCAAATAGTGGAAGAAAATAGTCACAACCATATATACCAAAGGATACAATTAAAAAAAATGAACACATATGAAAAGGACAAATCACATTTCAGAACAGGAGGGGGATGCGGTGGGGAGGGGGAAAGGAAGGAAGGTAAGTGTCTGTGAATTGATGATATTAGAGGTGGGGAGAGTGGGATGTCTGTGAGCTAATGGTATTAGAGGTGATAATTGGGGAGGCTATCTTGGTAATGGGTAAGGTAGTTTGAGTGTTTGTTCATTCCTTCTCGGAGAGTGTCAAATTTTAACATGAATGACAGTTCAGAGGATTCCCTTTCAAGTGCAGATGTAAAAGGTCTTTGTAGCAGAATGCAGGTGGTTAAGTCATTGAGAGAGTGTCCTTTCTGGTTAAAATGGCAAAAACTGTTTTTTCTTTGTGATCTTGTCTGATATCTGTTTTACAGGGCTTTGAATGAGTTTCCTAACAATGAAGAGTTAGTAAAAACTTGTAAGGCACATGGGGAGTTGGGCCAGAGGTGGAACCTCCCTGGCAAATGAGGAAAGATGTGATTAAGAGGGAGGTAATCAGATATACAAAGTAAATTTTAAAACCTAAAAAAGTTTAGAACATTATTTGTGAGTGTCATCTCCGTTCAAGGACTAGAATGAGTTCCCTTCAAATAGGCCTCGATGGAAGTCAGTAATTTGTTTTGTGCAGCTTTCCGCCACACCCTTTGAGTGCCCCAGGGAGATGCATAGTCCATTATGAGGTGGGTGTAGGCTTCTGATGAAACTGGAGGGTGTTTTGTTTAAACCAGTATGTTTGAGTTTTTTCACTACATAGGAACAAAGTATCTGCAGTCTATAATGCGACCAGCTGGGAAAGTGTCTGCTCTGCTTACCACAGAGTAGGCCAGTTGTCAATAGCTATTATTTACCCAAAAAAGCCTTGAAAAACAATGAATAGTCTAGTAGCACCTTAAAGACAAAACATGTATATGGTATCATGAGCTTTTGTCACTTCTTCAGATGACACATTATTATTATGTATTTATTTATTATTATTTTATTCACCAGTAGGCCTGTTTTATTTGGACATCCCTTAGGAAAAGTCACAGGGCGGCCATTGTCCGTAGATATGCTTGTTTTACTGTAACCTCATTCCTCTCCCCATTTAAATGCTTCGTTCCCCTGTTTTATCCTGTTGTGAGCTCTCAGGCACTGGCTTTTTGAATCATGCTTGAACAGCCAGGCCCTTCAGTGCCATTGTAATACAAATTAGTAAGAGTACCAGTACAATAACAAAAGTAAGAAGTCATCACCTGGGCTCTAGTTCTTGTTATCAAAGAAATTAAATATGAATTCATGAACATGCTCTAATTTTCCAGCTTGCTGAAAAATACGGCAACATTTTCAGCGTGCAGTTTGGTAACCTGAAATATGTGATTGTAAATGGATTCCAACTGGTGAAGGAAGTGCTTGTCCATCAGGGTGATGACTTTCTTGATCGCCCACATATTCCTCTTATCCATGAAATCTTCAAGACATTTGGTGAGTTTTTCTTCCAGCATGTCTCAAGTACCATTTTTAATAATGAAGGCCCTGATCCTGCAAATGGGTTACACTTTATGCATATGAACTGAAGTCTGCACTACAGTAATATCTTAGGCCCAGATTCTCAAAGGTGTTCAGCTGTCGTGGGTTTGATACCCCTGTCACCTTCTGGGGGTTGTGGCTGGGCTGTGTTATAGCCTTGTGGTTGCATCTCTGGGGATGCCCCCAATCTCAGAGCTGCATGGCCCTGTCGCCTGTCAGTAATATGATCTCTGCAATCAGGGCAACACAGCCTAGTATTCGTAGTCAATTATATGGACCCCCACCATCAGGAGAGTGCAGCATAGAGGTCAGAGTCAACAGTGCTAGCAAGCTGGGCCACCAGTTTCAGAGTGACAGGGCTGGGGGCATACCTTCCCTCTGCACCAGGTTCTAAACCCAAGGCAGGATTCCTATTGAATCTTACTGAAATTGTCTCCAGTTCTTTAACTGCTTTTTCACCAAGTTTCCTGGTTATTTCCTACTGGACTCTTTGTAGTTCACCATTTCCAGGTCTCCACAGTCTCTCCCTTCTCTGTGGTATCTCAAGCCTGTGTATAGCGGGTCAATCTCCAGCTGTCTAGGCTCCACAACCTGTACTGAAGGCAGTCCTCCCACAGGAGTCAGCAGGACACCTCCTTCCTCTCCAGTGGTCAGCTCAGATTTGGCTGTTCTGCTGCCTTTTATATTCTGAGTGCAGCTTGAGCATGCCCAGTGGAGCTGAGGGGGTGTGGCCTCCTGAGCCAAGAGAGAAAGTTTAGCTCCTGCTATACCAGTGCAGGGTTGATACACCCAATCCCAGCGCCTGCCTATTAGTGAAATCAATGGAAGTTAGGCACCTAAATACCTTTGAGAATCTGGGCCTTAATAACTTGACTCAACTTTGCAAATACTTACACATGCTCTCATGTCTTTTTGACCTCTCATATTGACATCCCAACTGTGATAGCCCTGGCAGCAGCAGCAAGAAATTCACATGGCTACCACGTAGTTGTGGTGGCATCTAAAATGGATGTCCACCCTTCATGTTCCTTCGCAAGTTTGCCTTCAGCAAGAGTAAGTATAGGAGGGTTTAGGCTTCTGAAATCCCTCAAAATTGCATTTCCAGAATCATTCGCAGTCGGCATTGCAGCCTACTTTATTCAACCTCAGCTCTATACACCTTTTTGTAGAAATGTAGCTTCTGCATGTCAGACATGATCCCACTATTCCTAGAGCCCAGGCTCTCAGATATTCCAGCGACGAGCATGATGAACAGAACAGAACAGAACAGAACAGAAGATAATATCCTCTGGAAAAATAAGCAGGCCTCGCTTAAACTTGAAAAAGGAGAGTATTAAAGTAATGACCATTACAATACACCAGTTGTCATTTTTCATCCCAGGATTAATAATGTCCAATGGTCATAGCTGGAAACATCAAAGAAGATTTACTTTATCAACTCTAAGAAACTTTGGCCTGGGGAAGAGGAGCTTAGAAGAACGCATACAGGAGGAGATCAGATACTTCACAGAGACAATAGAGGAAGAAAAAGGTGAGGATGAGAGAGAATGACACTTTAAGGGCACATCTACACAGGAGGGCTAAAGCTAAATTAAGCTATGCAACTTCAGCTATTTCAATTGCGTAGCCTACATTGAAATAGTTTGTTTCAGCTTTTGGTTCTGTCTATGCAGCAGAAAGTATGAGGAGGAGCACTCTTCCTCCAACTTCTCTTACTTCTCATAAAATGAGGGTTACAAGAGTCAGAGTAAGAAGTTCTCCAGCCCAACATTATTTTGACATAATGTCAAAATAACTGCTTGTAGTGTAGATGTGGACTATGTTATTTCAGAATAACATTAGTTATTCCAAAATAAAGCTGCTGTGTAGATGTGCCCTAAGTGTTCTATCAAAACTTGTATTTATGAATGTAAAATAATAGAGATGTTCCTGAAATATGATGTTTGAATCCAGATATTTCCTAACGCTCAGCTCAGATGCGGGATTTGGTTTAGCCCATTCGGCATACATGCACCATATCTGGATACAGATCCAAAAGTTTGGAGGTTTTTGGGATTCATGTTTTATATGTCAGAAATGGCACTAAATGCTGAGTTGTCTTTTCAGCCTCCGGGTTGCCACGCAGATTAACAAAAACATCCCACAATAGTGTTCATTGCCAAGATTAATGACTAGGAAGAGAAAGTGGTTCATAATCACATACATGTTGAACGTCCCAAACTATAACAAAGGTAGAGACCTATGTGGAAATATACAAATGTCTCTATGTAGAGCAAAATCGGACTTGAACCGGCAGTTCTGCTGCATGCATCAAACAGCAGCTCATCCCATCTACGTGTTTAATAGCTTTTCAATACTCAGGTGACAATGCAGCAACCGTTGCTGAAGGGATGTATCTGAGCATGTGCAGGGGAGTGTGATAGATGCACATGTTGAGAATGGATTTCATACATATCAAATAGTTTATGCCTGTCAACAACTTTCTTCCCCTTTTCTACAAAAGCCAGAAGAACCCCAATTTCTCCCTTTTCTCTTCCAGGGCAACCTTTTGATCCTCATTTTAAAATTAACAATGCTGTTTCCAACATTATCTGTTCCATCACATTCGGGAACCGGTTTGAATATCATGACAGTCAGTTCCAGAAGTTACTACGGTTGATTGATGAGATTTCATATCTTGAGGGAAGTATTTGGAGCCAGGTAGAGCTCATTAGATTTTGCCTTTAACCACGTGAACTCAAGGGCCACGCTCCCAGTAGTTTCAGTGGTAGCACTGAGTGTGACAAAGTCATGTTGATCCCAGATTCACACTGACATTAGCCTGGCTAGGGCATCTTTGCTGTCCTATTTCCCAACAAATCTCTCCCCACCTCAGTTCCCCCTCTAGCTATTCTCTTCCATCCTGCCTCCCTGAAGGTAATCCTGCCAGATCCTCTAGCCTCAATTTTCTGTGCCAGTGCTACCTCCCCACATGCACATAGTGCAGGGCTACTCAACTTTGGAAGCCCAGAGGGCCACAATGATACGCACAGCACATGTCGAGGGCCACAACTTAAGTGTGGTTTCATCTATATGGAAATATGAATGCAAATAGCTTATTTCACACTGACAGGCATGAATAAAGCCAAGACTACACAACACACAGGCACCATTTAAGTCAGTTCTGCTGATATTAATAAAATGCAATTTTTACCCGATTTTCACACATACGACAGCACTTTAAATGAGCAATGACAGTCCAGGAATTTAACTATTAAAACTCATTTCAACAGAAAACCACTATATTGGCTACTTTTTCGTTTTGGCTTCACAACAATTCAGGAACATAACTACTAAAACACACAACTACCCAAGCTGCACTGTAAATTCAAACCGCACTGTCGGCCACAAACAACTGGGCCACGGTCTTCATTTGGCCCAAAGGCTGTGTGTTGAGTAGCCCTGACACAGTGCGATGTCTAATGAGGATGAAGATCCAATCGACTGTTTCAGTGGGCATCAGGGAGGTGTGTCTAGGAGCAAGGAAGGTAAAAGGGTCACAAACCCTCACTGTTCCCAAGCAACACCCTTCCTGGCTGTCTCCCAGTGCCTTGAACTCTGCTCAGGGGAGAGATATCTCAAAGACTTTTCGGCGTCGTAGATTTGCTGGATACTCTTGCGGCCGTGGGGGTGGCAGGGTGTCTTTGTGCAACAGGCCAGGTGGGAGATGATCCTGGAGGCCATCAAAGTCAGGGACTCACCCAGCCAGCAGCTCCTTCAAGTGGCTCCATTTGCAGGGACAAAGCACCATGTTTCATAATGATGCAGGATCACAGACCTAGGCCTCAAACCCAGGTTTCCAAGGACACATTGTTACCCAAATGCGATTGGACCTTTCTCCTCTTGGTGCCTCTCAGTTCAGCACCGCACAGTGGTGGGGGTGAGACATAACCCTGCCAGACAGCAGCAGTCATGTTGAGAGGCAAAGCACAGTGCCTATGTCCATCTACTCATGGTGCTGGGCCTAAGCAGTTTCCCATGTGTTTTACCAACCCTTCAATACCAAAGTCCAACCTCTAATAAAAACTGTGGTAACATCAATAGTATCAACATCATGTGTCCACATGTGAGGCCAGTTTCTGGGGTAATGACCTTTTTGTATCCTTCCAAGCTTGTCAATCAACAAATCATTAACAAGGTGGCCTCCTGCCTTCTGAAGTTCCTGTTACCGCACTGCCTCAGGCAATACAGCACAGGATCTGGTAGGGGTGACAAAGCAATGGGAGCAGTGGCTAATAACCAGCCCAGCAGAGGGCTGAGAGAAATGAGTGAATATTTTAGCAAGAAAGAATGGGCTGGTGGTTAAAACAGTGTTCGCACTTTCTGGCTCTGTAACAGATGCCTGTGCAATCGTGGCCCAATTCCTTAATCTCTTGCTGCTTCAATTCTCACTAGGTAAAATGATGTTAATTCATCCTTTCTTCCACCCTTTGTTTGCTCTGTCTCTGGATTCTAGGTTGCTCAGGTCAGAGACTGTCTGGTATGAAGATGTGAAGTGCCTAGCATGCTGGGCTGCTGCTCTCCCCAAGGGCTCTGAGCACATCCATAATGAAATTATGTATTAGGGTGGTTTAATAAATGTGGTGTCTCCAGAAGAATGCATGGGGGTACATTAAATCATAAGTTGAATTTTTCTAAAACGAGGCGAAAATACATTGAGTTGTGTTTGTATGTCAAAAGCTGTACAACGCCTTCCCCACCCTAATGAAGCGGATCCCAGGACCCCATCACACCATTTTCAAAAACTGGGAGAAACTGAAGTGTTTTGTGCGGGAAATTATTGCAAAGCACAAAGAGGACTGGAATCCCTCAGGAATCAGAGACTTCATTGACTCTTATCTGAAGGAAATGGCAAAGGTAAGAGACCAGAGAACAAAGCAAACTGGAACAATCCACTTCTTTATTTTAAAAATTAGAAGTAGAACTACAGTGACAGAGATCTCCAGCTGAGTTGTATGAGCATCTGACCCTCCATTAGTGAACAGTTAGGAACCTCAGGGGCTGATTCTGCAGAGCCTTTAAGCCCATGCTTTGCCTTAAGCAGGGAAGAGTAGGCTCACTGATGTCAGTAGGCCTACTCACATGCTTTTCTGAATTAGGGCCTAAAAAATGTAAGGGTTTGCCTTGTTCTAGGGACCAGACCAAAAAGCCAGTTAAAGTGCCTGGGACTCTTTCAGCGACACCAGCAGGCCTTGTGCTCAGACCTAAACTCAGCTCAAACTTTTCATTCTCAAAAATGATTCCCAAAGCACAGTGTTTCTATCTAACTAGACAATTAGCCTGTCATAAGATGGGATTTTCAGGTCTCTCCTCCACGTTGGTTTTCTCTCCTGAGCCTCCGGTCCCTCGATCCATCTCTCTCTTTCTCTCTTTCCTCCTCCTACTACCTCCCCCTCTGTCTCTCTCAGCTCTCCTCCACCTCCTGCCTCTCTCTCTGTCTCTCTCTTTCTCTTCTCCTCGCCCTCCTGCCTCTCACTCGGGGGACTGCGGAGTCCAAATGGTCACTTGCACCACTTGCTCCCATGCGGCGGCCTGGCTGAGCAATTCAGAAGTCAGCCAAGCGCCACAGCGGGAGGCGAAGGGGGACAATGACGTTCACGGCCAGGGGGCGGGGCCTGGAGCCGCTGTCATGCCGCACGTCACCGCCTCCCTTCGCCTCCCACCGTGGCGCTCGGCTGACTTCTGCGCCACTCAGCCGGGCCACAGCGGGGCAGCAAGTAGCCGTTTGGGCTTCCCCTTGGTGGCCCAGCTGAGTGGCTCAGAAGTCAGCCGAATGCCACGGCAGGAGGCGAAGGGGGGCGAGGCGGTGACGTACATGGCCAGGCCCTACCCCCTGGGCATGTACGTCACCGCCCCGCCCCCTTTCCCCTTCCTCTGTGGCACTTGGCTCCACCCTCTGGGCATGTATGTCACTGCCCCACCCCTTTCTCCTTCCGCTGTGGCACTTGGCTCCACCCTCTGGGCATGTACGTCACCGCCCTACCCCCTTTCTCCTTCCGCCATGGCACTCGGCTGACTTCTGCGCCACTCAGCCGGGCCACCGCAGGGGAACAAGCGGCGCAAGCAGCCGTTTGTGCCCTGCACTCTCCATGCAGCATGGGCCGCCCAGAGGGAACAGCCAGCATTTCGGCATTACAGACTCAGACACTGGGCTACTATATATATGATGGTGCTGTCCTTTGAGGGGCTGTGTTTACTCAAATCTCTCTGAAGGCAGTGGACCTGCAGGGAACCCAATGGTTTGCATACCTGAGCCTGGAATGATGTTTCCATGGCTTTGTATAATACTAATGAATATTGCTGTCATATTTCCAACTTTATGTCTTTGTTCTAAGGCGGATGCTGACCCTACTTTCCATGAAGAAAATCTCTTATTTTCCACATTGGATCTTTTTTTTGCTGGAACTGAAACAACATCTTCAACCATCCGCTGGGCTCTGCTGTACATGGCCACAAATCCAGAGATTCAAGGTAAATGGTAAGGGTTTATGTTTCTAAGCTCATAATATCTCTTTAATTCTTGCCCTTAGCCCTTGCCACATCTGGTTTTTCACAGAACTTAGAATGTTGTTTTATTAACCATCTGTGCAAAGGTGCTTTCTTTCTGCATTTGCCATTTCCCCCCATTCAGAAACCCTTCCCTTTATTGGACATGCTTTTCCTTTTTTCTCCCCCTCAGTTATACCTCCAACAACTAGCACAGGGATAAGGAGTGCAAGCCGCAGCTCCGACAGCCTTGCCAGGTCCATATGCAGAAATTTCTGCGTGAAAAAATGCTTATTTTGTAAATGTGGATCTCAATTTTTTTTAAATATAAAGGAGTGCTAAATAGTCATGCTATAGTGTGCATAAAGAGAGGTTAATGAAAAAATTTAAGTGGTAACAGTGATTGGTAAAATGATTTTGTTACTTACACATACACACACATACACACACTGTAGGCCACATCATCATCACACACACACACACTACAAGCCACAGTGATCTCTCTCTCACACAAACACACACATACACACACAGCAAGCCACTATGATCTCTCACTCCCCCCCCCCCGCCTCCACTGCAGGCTATGGTGATCTCTCTCTCACACACACACTGCAAGCCACTATGATATCTCACTCCCCCCCCCTCCACTGCAGGCTATTATGATCTCTCTCTCTCGCACACACGCACACACATGCAAGCCACACTGATCTCTCTCTCACACACACACCCCCACTGCAGGCGATGGTGATCTCTCTCTCTCTCTCTCTCTCTCTCTCTCTCTCTCTCTCTCACATACACACACACACACACTGCAAGCCACACTGATCTTTCTCACACACCCCCCCCACTGCAGGCTATGGTGATCGCACACGTGTGCGCACACACACACACACACACACGCTCACTAAGGGACATGCGTATGAGGTTTAAGGTGAGGCGCAAAGCCAAGCGCAGGCCCAGCAAGCTGTGCATGTTGCTGCCTGCTAGTGACCTCAGGGAGCTGTTTAGCCGCCTGCCCCAGGGAAGCAGCTGAAGCCCAGAGCGCAGTGAGCCCAAGCTCGCTCCCACCCTAGGAAAAACCCTTGTTCCTCCGCCAGGCACCCAGCTTTGCTGGGACACTGTGCCGAAACCATTGCTTCTGCTGCTCCGGCCCCTCTCGCTCTGCAGCGCTGCACCCAAGGCACCCCTTGCTCTTATCCCAGCCCGAGGGGCTCACTGAGGGCTCCAAGGGAGCTAGTGCATTGGGACAGGTAGGAGGAACATACGTCTCCCCAGACAATGGTGGTGGGAACACGGGGCCTGCTTCCCGGTGAGCCTGCTTGCGGGCTCGGAGCTGGGCTCTGTGACACCCAGTCACGTGCATTCCACGGGGATGCCGGAGCCCAGGACCTGCAGTGCTAACTGGCTCCCTCCCCCATTGCAGGACAGGCAGGGTCCGGGGGAGGGTGTAATGCCCCAGAGACTGGCTGGTGGGGGCTTTGCTCTTCCCCGTTCCAATCTACGATCCCATTTCAGTGGCTCTGGGCACATCCCCGCCTTGCGAGGGAACAGGCTGCTCGCCTGGGAGCGCAGTGCAAACACCTGCTGCCTGAATCTCCTTTCCCCTGGAGCTGCGCATTGCACGCTCAGCCACTGATCCCTGGCCCTGCATGGGGCGATTCCAAGTTCTCTAGTTAACTGGCGAACCCAGCGTCCAGGAGATGCTGGTGGGCTTGGAGGTCCCAGTGTGGCAGGCGTCTGTGTATGGAGGGTGTCTTCCCTTTCCCTTTCAAACGCTGATTTCTTTCCCCTCCCTTGGGCAGTCCCAGACCCTGCTTAGCCATTACAAGAGCTCCTGGGTCACCAAGGGGGGGGGGGGTTGCGTTCACACCGTTGGTACCCCCCGGCATACAAGCCTGCTTGATTAAAGAGGAAACTGGCCTTGTGGCTAATGCATAGGACTGAGATTCAAAACACCCAAATCCTAGTCCAGGTTCTGCCTCAGACTTCCTGTGTGACACTGGGCACCTCATTTAACCCTTCCATGCCTGTAAATACAGCTTCTGGATTTTTAAAGGTGGACCATGGGCAATATTCTCTTCAGCCTTCAAATGTGAGCTAGGAGGCAACAAGGGGGCCTGTGTTGAAAATCATGGCAGATTTAATCTGCTTCCTGTCGTGCAAAATAAGTGTGATCCTTGGACTCTTGGCAAGCTGCTGGATAACCCTCTGCCTGAACAATTGGAGAGTGTTGCCTGACAGCAGATAAATATTCACAGGCTCAGAGTCCCTTGGGTCAGCCCAGTAATTGACTTTGCTCTCTTGAACAGGTGCAAAATATGTATTGCTAATGCCTTTACATTTGATTTTGAGAAGTGGAGCAAATGCCTCTTGCCTTCCGTGTAGGTATTAAAGCAGGTTTTCCTATTATGCCTTAGTGACATTTAAAAATGGTTCTCATCTCCCTCCCATTTCACTAGTCTTGGGCTAATCAGCTGCAGTTTTCTTACGTATTTGTACATTCAGATCTCTTCATTGCTCACCGATACTGTTTTCAGTGTATAAATAGAATTTTCTTAGGAACATAAGAACATTAGAATGGCCGTACTGGGTCAGACCAAAGGTCCATCTAGCCCAGTATCCTGTCTACCGACAGTGGCCAACACCAGGTGCCCCAGAGAGGGTGGACCGAAGACAATGATCAAGCGATTTGTCTCCTGCCATCCCTCTCCAGCCTCTGACAGACAGAGGCCAAAGACACCATTTTATCCCCTGGCTAATAGCCTTTTATGGACCTAACCTCCATGAATTTATCCAGCTTCTCTTTAAACTCTATTATAGTTCTAGCCTTCACAGCCTCCTCTGGCAAGGAGTTCCACAGGTTGACAACACGCTGTGTGAAGAAGAACTTCCTTTTATTAGTTTTAAACCTGCTACCCATTAATTTCATTTGGTGTCCTCTAGTTCTTCTATTATGGGAACTAATAAATAACTTTTCTTTATCTGCCCTCTCCACACCACTCATGATTTTATAGACCTCTATCATATCCCCCCTCAGTCTCCTCTTTTTCTCAACTGAAAAGTCCCAGTCTCTTTAGCCTCTCCTCATATGGGACCCGTTCCAAACCCCTAATCATTTTAGTTGCCCTTTTCTGAACCCTTTCCAAGGCCAAAATATCTTTTTTGAGGTGAATAGCTTTAAAATCAATGAACTCTAAACCCTGCCTAGTTTAAGCCTGTTGTTCCATGAACATATTGTTTGTTTTCATACCCTTGATGAACTTTGCTCTTTTCCTAGAGAGAGTGCAAGCAGAGATTGACACAGTGATTGGCCAGTCTCGACAGCCCGCCCTAGGGGACAGGGATAACATGCCGTACACCAATGCAGTTGTTCACGAAGTGCAAAGGATAAGCAACATCGTGCCTTTAAATGGGATCAGAATGGCAACAAGGGACACAACACTGGCTGGATACCAAGTGCCAAAAGTAAACTGGAAGGAAATGTATCTTTCATTTCTCATCTTGGTTTAAGAACTTAATAGAGATGAGCCCAACCCAATATCCCAGACAGATACATCTTTGCCCTGAGGAGGATCCCGTTCCAAATCTGTACCTATTTTGGGACCCAATCCAGATACAAATCTGCATTTTAATAATGGCCCCTATTTTTAAATATTGGGTATAACCCTAACCAAAAGCTTGATACTCACATTCCTAAGCTTTGAGACAGTTGAAATCCAGATCAGAATTTTGCATCTGTCTTCATAAAACATGATTTAAGTGATTTATTTTAACTGCATGAAACCCTAGTAAAGGGACTAGGAATTAGGTCCAGCACAAGTTCACCACTGTGGCTATTGCTCAGGAAAGGTCAGCCAGGCTCTTGGATTAATGCTGTTAACTAACGGAATTTCCATCGACTACTTGACTAGTTGATAGGCAGTTCCTCCTTTGAAATGTACAAGAGCTGCCGGTGGTACATTTCAAATGAGGAATGCCAAACAATACGCGCAGCCCAGGGCCAGCAGGAAGTCCCGCTGACTCCAGGCTCCCCGGGGGTACTTACCCTTTGAAATGCACAAGAGCCCCCAAGGGCATGTGAAGTGAGGTGTGTGCTGATTGCACACAACATTGACTGAGAGCCAGGAGCGCCCTCTGTAGCGAATCAAAGAGTTGCTATGGATCAGTCTGCACACCCCATAAATTCTAGGCATACAAGCGCAGTCAACAAAACTACCCTGTCCTCGGAGACCATCTTGGTTACCACAACCTTGCAGCCCATTGTGATGGAGAAGCCCCACTCATGCGGCCCACTCTCTAGCCTCGGTTGCCCATTGCTGTTCTGTACACATGTTCATTCACGACCAGCCACCACATCTGAGAGAATGTGGCTCTTAAAAAAGAAAGGTGGGTGGGTGGGGTTTGCTCCTTTTGGACTCTTTATGTTGTATAAAGAATGCCTGGGAGTTTATAATTTTTCCTGCTTGTTTTTATATTAGAAATTCAACTTTGTCTAACCTGTTTTTCCTAGGAGATGCAGAACTAGTAGATCTATCGCAGGGCTGGGCAAAATATGATCTGAGGGCCGTATCTGGCCTACCAAGCGGCTGAATCCAGCCTGCCAGTGTCTCAGCTGGCTCCCTGCCTTCCTTTGCCCTGCTTGGCATTCAGGAAAGCTAGCTGCAGGGCTGTGTGTGTTTCTGAATGTTGAGAGCCTGGAGAGAGGCTTCTCATGCTGCTCCTGCCCCCGATATCTCCCATTGGCTGATTCTGGACAGGAAGCATGTGAAGTGCGCCTCCTCCCTCAGGTTTACAACATTCAGTTCAGAGCAGTAAACATGGCCCCTGCAGCTTCCTGGAAGGCAGGGACACTGGCTAAGAAACCTGTTGGGCTGCTGGCTGGGGGCCAGGGAAGGTCTCTCAGCCACAGACTGCCTGTCTCTGGCATATCATTCTCTCCCTCCCCCAACTTTCTGTTCCCCTTCTGCCACCCCCCCAATCCCAAGTAACCCAAACCTGCTGCACTCTTTTCCAGCCCCCAGACACCTTCCCAGACTCTGCATCCCTTCCTACATCCCTCTTCAGGTCAGAAACCCCTCCCAGACCTTGCACCCCAATCCACTGGCCTTGCACTCCTTCCTGCACTCCTGCCCCCAGTTATAACCCCCTCCCAGGCCCTGCACTCCCTCCTTCACTCCACTCCATTGAACCCAGATCATGATCCCCTCCCAGAGCTTACATCCCAGTCCCTTACCATGCGCTTCTTCCTGCATCCAACCTCCATCCCACAGCCTGTGATGGCTCCCATTCTGTTCACTCTGATTCCTCCAGCAAAACCAAGGGAAGTCAGATTTGAAATTTGAGATAAATGTAATGTAAAGAACTGGCTGGAGAATTATCTTTAAAAATAATCCTGTTGGCCCTTCTTTATATATATCATAAAAGATTAAAAAGAAAGGCCATGACTCCTCCTTTTTTACCTTTGTAAGTCACAATTAACAATGGAATCAAGGAAAGTGTAAATTCCTCTTGTTCTCTCTCTTTAGGGTACCGCTTTGATTCCCAATTTGACATCGGTGCTATTTGACAAGAATGAGTGGGAAACCCCTCATACTTTCAATCCTAAACATTTCCTAGAGGATGGTCAATTCAAGAAGAGAGAAGCTTTCCTGCCATTCTCTGCAGGTGAGATGTGTCTGACACTGTGCATTAGCATTATAGAACCAAGTCTTGGGCTCTCTTCTTTTTCAGATTAGGGAAAACCCACAGCGTTTATTAGAGACAGAGGCACAATGGAAAGTGGAAAATTCAGAAATGGAACTCATGAGCAGTGTTCGTGTCCCAGTCCAGCTTGCACAGTTATTTCATAGGTAGAGGGCAGGTCATTCATGAACAAGTGCTCTCTCCTAAAACAGACTTAGACACAACAATAGCAACAAAGGAAAAATAGTGTAGACATAACCAAAAGTGGGTAGAAAGAGGAAGTAGCCTACCTCACTTGTTGGGAACATTAGAGTGAAGACAGGAATTGCCCTCCTCACCTTTCACTATTCCTTTTCACTTAGTGGAAGAGGCAGCATGGGGAATAAAACATGAGGACGATGATAAAAGTGTGGGAAATCCCTGGAGCACCCTCCTAAAAAATGACCCATTAGAATATTTTACTATAGGACAAGGTGGATTCTCCATCCCTTCAATTCATGAAAGACCTGACTGCACACTGTTTAAGTCAATAGGAACTTTAGCATTAACTTCTTTGGACACAGGATCAGACCCTTAATCAAAATTGGAGGATTTCAGAATGCTGGGCATGATGTAGCAATCTCTTTGTGACATTCTGTGGCCTGTTGTAGGCAGGAGGTTTGACTAGATGATCTAATGGTTTCTTCCGGCTTTAAAAATCGGGAGTGGGGTGGGGGGAGAACAGAGGAAAATCTGTTTGCATACTTACCCCCATGCATGTTGTTTTAATACTATTGGAGTAAACCCTAAACCAAAACACTCCTGACTTCCGTAGAAGTTTGATTTAGGATATAAACATTTCAACTAGTCCCATTTCTCTCTAAGGGTACGTCTACATAGCAATATTATTTTGAAATAACTAGCGTTATTTCAAAATAACTTAGTCTGCTTCTACACTGCAGGCAGTTATTTCAACATAAGGTCAAAATTCTGTCAAGCTGGACTCAGACTCCTTTAACCCTTACTGTACAAGCAGAACTGGAAGTTGGAGGAAGAATGCTCCTTTTCGAAATAGGTGCTGTGTAGATGCTCCTAATTTTGAAATAAACTATTTTGAAATAAGCGACACAATTGTCATAGCTCAATTTGCATAGCTTATTTCGAATTAAGCTCTGCAGTGTAAATGCACCCTATTAGCGTAGATTTGATGCCCTCAGAATAGCCCCACATATTCTGGGGAAGTTCAGCTATAAAGCTAAACTTTGCAGATCAGGCTTCTCTGTGATTATTTCTTGCTCGAAAGGCTTGCCAATTAGAGATTTTTGTGTTTTGCACACATGACCAAGAGCATCAAAAAAAGTGCTGAAATTCAAAATTTCATTCAAAGATGAATTTTCACCTCAATGCATATGAAAACTGGTGGTTTTGTGTATTTTTTTAAAGAACATGTTTTTTCACCTGATATTATATGCTAAATTTAAAGAAGGAGAAAAAGATTTCACAAACAAAAATTCCTGAAACAAAACGGTGTGTGAAGCAGGGATTTTATACAGTTCTATACAAGTCTTGTTTATACACAGGTCTATCAATACTTTCTTGCAACTTAAAAGAACAAGCAATATTAGCAGTGTCTGGGTGTGGTTAAGTAAAGTATGCAATATCTTTTCTCTTTTTACGCTGTGTAGCTATAAACTAAGAGTCAGGGCTACCAATGTGCCTTCTTTAGACATACTGCTGGGTAGAGCTGCCTGTGTTCAGTGGTCCATGTGTTACGTCATTGAGAAGCTAGGTCAGGGACAGATGACACCTGACTTGTGTTATTTTAACTTTTCAATCAAGAATTAATACAGCGGTGTGCAGTGGATGTGTTAGGGAAGTAAGACATCAGCTAGACACAGAAATCATAGTCAGTTAAGTATGTGATTTTTAAAATCAGTATAAGTGAAAACATCACAGCCTTTCTAATGTGGATACAGTTATGGCTTGGGGAATAAGCTATACTGAAATAAGGCACTAGTGTAATGACATAGTTATACAGGTTGCACTTTTATAAATTGGAACTCTCTTGTCCAGCACAGGCTCAGCTGGGCTGTGAGGGGGAGGTAGTGGGCTGGGAACTCAGGTGAGCAGCTCAGCTAGACTGTGAGGCAGAAGGGGTGGGAGCCAGCCTGCAGCTCAGCTGGGCCATGGGTTTGGGGGGCGGGTGTGCAGTGCAGGGGAGGAGGCAAGCAGCGAGGGAGCCAAATTTTGCCCTGGTCTGGCAAAATCCCTCATCCTGGTCTGGTCCTGAGGGTGCTGCCCCAGGGAAGTGCAATCTGTACTGATATAAAAATGTGTGTAAATCAGGGCTTCGGTAGCCATGCAGAGATGTGGTTGGTTTTCCAGGCATTATCAAACATCATTGTTTCTATTATGAGAAGGAATTACTGAAGTACTGCTGTAATCAATGCAAATCTTAGC
This sequence comes from Pelodiscus sinensis, assembly GCF_052426305.1. Classification (NCBI taxonomy): domain Eukaryota; kingdom Metazoa; phylum Chordata; order Testudines; family Trionychidae; genus Pelodiscus; species Pelodiscus sinensis. Next base: position 16,846,870 of record NC_143060.1, on the reverse strand, counting down.
ATCCACAGTTATGAATGAAGGAAACTTTAGTACTAAAATCAGCAAATGGTAAATCGGAAGCGGTGAGACAAAGCCATCTCTTCTTCCTCACTGTTCCAGAATTGCTGCCATGGAAAATTAACACCTCATTTGTCATGAGACATACTGTTCTGACAAGAACCTTTGGCTGATGTGCACAACTGTTTTCTTTTCAGGAAAGCGGGGTTGCCTTGGCGAGCAGCTGGCTAGAACAGAGCTGTTCCTGTTCTTCACCACCCTCCTTCAGAAATTCACATTCCAAGCTCCAAAGGGCGTAAAGCTAAGCCTTGAGTTCAGAGTTGGAGTTGCTCTCTCTCCACAGCCATACAAGATCTGTGCGCTGTCTCGGTAGGGAAAGCCACACCAATTTCGTCATTGACCCATTTCTGAAAATAATTAGTATTTGCTGTGCTTGTATATAGGGCTGTACCTACAATATCAGCCATTGGACCATTTGGGAACCTGTTATTGGAAGGAACTGTAGATATTATGATATATCCTACCATGATGGTCATTCTTCCTGATGTCCCTACCAAAGCATCCTGTGTATGCAGGTAGACAACAGAGTTTTATAATGTTTTCTGTAATATGCTTAATGGGGAATGTGACAATAAATGTTAAGCAACTATAACTCTGCTGGTTGCCCTTCTCTGGTTAGCAGGGAAGAACAGTCTTCTAGGCCCCTAATAAAGATGCATCAGGCAGACTGCATGTGTCTTTGTCTGATGTTAAAACTGAAAGAGCTCAGAAGGATCCTTGTGATTCAGCATGATCACACTGTTGCTTTTAGGAGTAATTAGAATACAGGTTGTATTATAAAGAAAATATCATGAATGATTAAAAGTGTGTACTAACAGAAAGTTTGTATTAGAAATAGATTAATACCTTACTACGGCAAATATATTCCTTTTCCCATATGAAATAATTATGTAGTTCCTGGGGAAGGCGCATGAATGAGTTTGGAATGGGAGTGTTTGGAGAAAGATGATACCTTGAAAGCTCAGCAGTTTCAGAGTCCAGATGGTCAAAGAAGCCAGAAGACTAAGGGGTGCCAAGGCACTATAAATTGGGCCCAATATAAGGCAGACTGGTGCAGGATATATAGATGGCGTTGGAGTTAAGAGCAAGCACCCATTTTAGATAAGCAGCAGGAAGGAGGCACTAAGGTACTGATGTCAGATGACAAAGTAAAACAACTTCCAGATAAACAGATGTTAAACAACACTGATAGGGATTGATTAAGAGCTGACACAGCAAAATGTATGCACCTGACTGGGAGAAAAGTCCTGTGAAAGATGGGATGTCTTTCATTAATCTCTGGGTCTCGTCTTGTCAAGATCGGCATGTCAGGCCTGACTGAGAGAAGTCTCCACTCCTCCCACTCACATTTAATGTGCCTGGCCAGTGAGTTAATGTGAGCAACAGCCTGGTAACTTTAAGTAACAACAAGGGTGTGATGAGAGAACTTCTGAGCCTTTACAAATGTTAGTACTATTATATTTTTAAAACTTGCCCATATGGGGATTTGAATTGATAGCCTATGGCAGGCCTGGGCAAAATATAGCCCATGCACTGGATCCAGCTCACCAAGCTCCTAGATCCAGCCAGCAGACACAGCGGGGAGCCCTAGGCAGGCACCCCTGCTTGCCCTGCAGCCCCACACACTGCTTGGAAAAGCATCTGCAGAGCCTTTTATCTTTAAAACTGTGAGCCCAAGTGGGGTGGGGGGAGGCTGCAGGTGTAACTCCCACCCCCAGTACAGTCCCATTGGCCAGCTCCTGGCCAGAAACTGGCCAATAGGAGCTGCCTGTTTAAATAAAAGGCAGCACATGAAGCACCACTCCCCATTCCCCTCCAGCTCAGTAATTCACACAAGCACATGGCCCTGCAGCCTGTGGAGGCAGGCAGGCTGGCTGAGAAATGTTTTAAGTTCTGCAAGCATTTAGCTCTGTAGGAAGGCAGGCTGGTTGGGCTGCTGGGTAGTAAGTCTTCTGGTCACTCCCTTTCCTCCCCAACCTCTGCCCCCTCACTCAACAGACCTAAACCCTCTGCCCCCCTCCTGCACCCATATCTCCTCCCAGATCTGGCACCCCAATACCATGCCCCAAATCACAATCCCCTTCTACCTTAGGTTACAACCCAAACCCCTGTACTCTAGTCCACTTCCCTAGGGTTGCCAGGTGTCCAGTTTTGAACCGAACAGTCCAGTATTTGAGCTTTCTGTTCAGGAAACAAATTGAGAAAATATTAATGGGAAAATATAAATCTCCAGTATTTTCTAAATAAGATGTAATGTAGATTATGATGTAATGTCAAGTGTGTCCAGTATTTTTGTTGAAACCATCTGGCAACCCTACACTTCCCTGGGTCACATTCCAACACCCTGCACCATAGTCCCCGGTCATAGGTCACAACTGCCTCCTTCACCTAAACTCCCTCCCAGACCCCACTCTCCATCCTGCACCCCAATCCCTTACCCCAAGCTCCTGTCTGCATCCAAATTCCATCCCAGACCCCACACCTCCTCCATTAATATCATGGAAGAGTGTGGCCCTCAACCACTTTTCAAAATCTTGGTGTGACCCCTTGTCAAAAATTACTTCCCACTCCTGGCCTATGGGTTCTACCTTGCTGCCATGAGAGAGGCTGAGAAACCACATGGCTTTTAGATGCCAAGCAAGAAAGAGAAGGCAGAGTACAGGTTGAACCTTGTAGGGGACCCTGGACAGGCCTGCCTTAACTGAAATCATAATGTCTGCCTTGCCCAAAGTATGGATCTTTAACAATGCAACCCAGGCCTGTCTTAAGTCTGGTACACATAAGCACACAAGCAAGGCTGGGGGGAGCTTGGAAAGGCCGTTTGTTGTTGTTGTTGTTTGCACAATCATGCAGATTCAGCATGGTACAGTGAGACCACACCAAGAACACCGGGAGGAACTGTGTACTGGTACATTCTAGTACCGATAAGCAAAAATTCAAGATACAGCCATTAAACTATGAACCAAGCACGTAGTTTTTGCAACATCCTGAGTAGCAGGGTGTACCCCAAACAAGGGCATTGGGCATTTTAGGTATCTTACACAACACAATCAATTGGTAGATATTATTAGAACCAAGTCTCGCTTTGCTGTAAAATGGGCGTAGTAAGAAGAATCGATGGGAAGTAGTGAGCAAGATTGAACCACAGATCCTGCTCATTGTAACTAGAAGTAACTAGACCCTTCACACCGGCTATGGCAGTGCATGGCGTCCCAAAGCATGGGAGTCAAAGGGACCACTAACCTCCTGCCTGGTACTATAGATGGCATACGGGTGAAGTGTAAGTGAACTAGGCTTAAACAGTGTATAATAATAAATCTTCTATTAATTGCTTTTGTATTGTTTTGTGTTGTACTAATTGTTTGTAAAATTCATAGTACTTAAGGTTTAAATTGTATAGTCCTTGTTTATAAGGCTTGGAAAACTTAACTATATTTACTGCTTAAAGCTTGCAATAAATAAGAAAGTGGTTAAGTCTCTCTGGAGTGTCCTGGTTTCCTTCGGATCTAAAATAAATCGAACCACAAAACTCTGTAGGCCGGCACCCTGGGGTCCTGTCCAGCACTGAACTAGAGAATTTGCCAGACCATGGGAGGTCAGGATTGCGTACCAGCATTACGCAACTTGGCCACACCCATGATAAGTGGACATCCTACAGACTAAAATCATGCTGGACCACGGATGTTGCCAGACCAGAGAGTGCTGGACTATAGAGGTTCAACCTGTGTTAACATAGGTACTGTTCCAGTTTGTGGGTTTCTGATCGGCTTGGTTTAGTGCACATGTAGTTCAACGAAGGAGAGCTGGGCATTTCATAAGCAAATTTACAGTGGTTCATAATTTTAACCTTTCGTGTTTATTTTATGGTGTTTAGGCCAAAAAAAGTATTTTGTTGGCTGGCTCTGGATCAGTTTAAGTGCACTTTACACCCCTTATTTTGCAGTGTGGATATTATTTTCACAGGTAGTTTAAAAATACTTGTTGAGCGATGTTGGGTTTTGGCCCTATCATCCTTGAAAAGTGATTATTCAAGAAATTCTAAGAGCAAAAGAAAATGTTATTTTTTTTGCAAATTAAAAAGATCCATTATAGTCACTTTCTTGCCAAAATTATTTTTAAAGTTCATAAGGAACATTTGTTTTTATTGTTATTTATATCTATGATTTGTTTATTGAGAGTTGTACTAACAACATAGAAGAGTATCAAGCCCAGGTTCAGGGCAGGCACCAACGTTCCCAAGGAATTGAAAGTAGGAATAAGAAATCCTCCGGAAAAGGCTTTATTTTCCGGAGAATAACGTCTAGACTGGCGCTTTTCTCCGGTTTTTCCCCAAGCCGGAAGAAAGCGGCAGCCATGTAAATGCAAATGCCGCAGGGGATATTTAAATCCTCCGCGGATTTGCCTATTCCCAAGTGCTACATTGGCATCCCTTTTCTGGAAAGGGGTGCCAATGTAGACACAGCCCACCAGAAGGTGCAAACGCAGGTCCCAGCATACATCTGTCCTAAGAAAGCTGAAGCCTCTGGTGTTCTGCACCATGGGAGCTCTCATTGCAACTTCATCTGTTATACCTTCCCTGCCCTCAGAGTACAGGGGGGACATCTGCTGGAGCCAAAGAACCATGAGCTCTACTCCTTTGTGCTCTCTAAACATACATTTGCAGGGGGCAAACTGGGTCACACGAGAGGTAAACAAACACACAATTGCAAAAGCTTGCTGGGGAGGTGGGAGAGCAGGAGAGGGATAGATGAGGTCAGGTTATATGCAAAATAATCTCCAACAGGTTGTCTGTTTGCATGTGTCTTTTGCAAGTCTTGACTATGGCTCCAGGCCTTTTCCCCTGCTGCTTGTTTCACTTAGTGCTGATGTACTTCACTGTGCATTTATTTAATTGCACCTGGAGCACAAAGAATATGTCCTATGATACCCAGGGATTTCAGAACCCAAAGCAATGTTCACTTAACTGTCTTCCCTCAGGTGGTGTCAGGAATAAATCAATGAGAATGCAGCACTTCTAGCTGATGAAAAAATTATATACGAGTGCTCTTATCTAAGAGTACATTTTATTAAATTTAAGCAGACTCACACATAAGCAATAGGTTTAGAACATGCCAGATAATTAGCTAGAATCTGAGCTGGTATTGAGTAATTAGCTGCAAGTCCACAATGGCTGGTCTCTTCCCTAGAAAAATCTCTCTGGATAGCTGCAGAGAACTGCTCCAAAGCACGCTCTGATGCCTAGTCTTTTTATAACTTTTACACAACACACATCTCCTAGTGACCTGTACGGACTCATCACCTCTCTCAACTTCAATAAACAAAGTTATCATCAAAATATTCCCAATAGAAGTCTATTATGACTAAGTATATCTCAGACGCCCTGACTCAAGGTCTCCAACCCTCTCATTCTGATTAGCAGAAACTGCAAGTCTGTAGTTAGCATTTGACCTTTCCCCCGGGAGCGTATGTAACCCACACACCTAGGCTAGGTCTACACTCGCGGCTTCTTGCATCAGAAGTATGCAAATGAGGCTAAACGTGGAATATCGCTGAGCCTCATTTGCATACCTAATGAACCGCCATTTTTGCAAAAGAGGCTCTTGCACCAGAAAGAGCTGTCTACACTGCCTCTTTTTGCGCAAGAAAAACCCGCTTGCGCAATGCCGTTATGCCAATTATTTTCAGGAATAACGGCATTGCGCAAGAGGGTTTTTCTTGCACAAGAAGGGACAGTGTAGATACCTCCTTCTGGCGCAAAAGCCTCTTCTGCAAAAATGGCAGTTCATTAGGTATGCAAATGAGTCTCGGCGATATTCCACGCTTAGCCTCATTTGCATACGTCTGACTTGAGTGTGGTTCACTGTCACATGGAGTGGCACCTAGACCACGGCAACAGATAAGATCAAGAGACATCTACAGCAACTGGTGAGACCAAGCTGACCTTTAGCTCAAAAGGTAGAGGCTCCTATTCGAAGCTCTAGAGATCTCAGGTTCAAATCCTGCAGGTGATTACACCTACTCTGAACATCAACATCATCCGTTATTCAGCATGTGGTCCAGGACTGAGAGTCCGCTGTGCACATTTAAACAGATTATTTGAGGCCTAGTTTATTCTTAGTTTATTAGCTAGGTGTGGTTTTATTTATTTAAGGCCTAGTTTATTCTTAGTTTATTAGCCAGGTGTGGTTTTATTTTACAAGTTCCCTAAAGTAAACTGGTACAATCTTCGCAAGCCTTTAATATACGTATCATTGTACAGCATTTTACAAGGGAGACTCAGAACTGCCCTTTGGGATACGCACCTACAATATTAAATATAATGTTAAACTGGGGGTGGCTCGCAGCATGATCTTAGCTCTAGGGAAAGTCCCAGATTTTCCTGAAGCTGTTTAACATAACAGCTATATTTCATTCAGGCTAATTGAAAATGTAGTTACATTTGAATAATGATTTCCATTGTTCACTAATTTCCATTCTTTAGGTTGAATGCCCCCTCCCACAAAAACTAGACTGAATACAAATGTGGGAGCTAGGGATTAATGAGGTGGAGGTGTGTGTCTTTATATCAGAAGCAGCTAGAAAGCAAATGGTGAGGACCAGAAAACAAAGCCAGCGAAGCACTAGTCATTGGGAAGAGAAAGACGGGAGTGCTTTTTGGGCAGAGTGCAAACTAGAAGGCAGCCTTGAAATTATGAGCAAGGAAATTACTTGTATGATTATCCAGTATTTAAGGAAATAGGATTTTCACATTCACTGCAAATAAACAGGATTGTATAATGAATAAATAAATACATGTTCAAAAAACAAAAAACAACCAACAACAACAACCCCTACCTGATCAATTTCTTCTCCAAATGGAAACACCCTGCAAGTTCCTGTCTATTGGCTAGCTGTTGAGGCCAAAAAAAGGGTGGCAATAGTAAGTTATAGGAAAGCCATTGCTTAGTAGCTTTGACAAAATATTATGAAACATATAAATTGAGGTACAGGTGGGACCTCCCTCATCTGGCACCCTCGGGAACAGAGTGATCCCAAACCACGGAGTTTGCCAGACCAGGTCAAGCCTCCCCGCCCAACTGTCAGCCCTGCTCTCAGGTGCCAGTCCTGGCCACTGGGCTCTGATCATGGTCCGGCCAGGGCTCCAGTCCCTGCTGCCAGCCCCACTGCTTCCAGTCTCGACTGGGGGCTGGCCCTGGCTAGGGGCTGCCAGACAGCTGCTTCCAGTCCTGGCCGATGCTGCGTTCTCCACTGCCATCCCCGGCCAAGGCTACACTCCCGACCACCAGCCCAGCCCAACCCAGCCCAGGTTACACTTCTGAACCTGGCCAGTCAGGGCTCTCTGGTCTAGCAATATCCATGGTCTGACCAGAGAGTTCTGGATTCTAGCGGTTCAATCTGTACTGACAACAGGTCAGAAAGCCATTGGGCCAAACTGTTAGACTGAGTAAGTGACATCATCATCAACTTCATTAGTTGTATTGCCATCACAGTTCAGATCAGGGCCTCATTCTGTCAGAGAGGCCCTCCAACATTGACTGGGAAAAAGCAGCAGGAAGAAAGGACCTCTGTTTTACAGATGACTTGCCCAAGGTCACACTGGGAGTCGGTAGCAATGCAGTGAACCAAACCCAGATTTTCCAAGGCCAAATCAAGAATCTTAAAAGCCCATCTTGCCTCCCTTTGAAAACAGGTTTCATACTTGTACATTATTGAGGCTGCTGGATTTTTGGAAGTAGGGGACAAGAGGGTATGAACCATTGCACAGGTAAAATACAGTGTGTGCTTTTGGGATTTACTCTTTTGTAATTGCCGAATCTCTTATTATACTTGCATCACCATAATTATGTTAAACACAGTGCTTCTTGCGGAAATACTATTCTGCTCCTGTTCGGGCAAAAGTCCCTTTTGCACAAAAGGACCAGTGTAGACAGCTCAGATTTGTTTTCCGCAAAAAAACCCCGATCACAAAAATGGCGATCAGTGCTTTTTTGCGGAAAAGCACGTCTAGATTGGCACGGACGCTTTTCCGCAAAAAGTGCTTTTGCGGAAAAGCGTCTGTGCCAATCTAGATGCTCTGTTCCGAAAATGCTTTTAACGGAAAACTTTTCCATTAAAAGCATTTGCGGAAAATCATGCCAATCTAGACGCAGCCATGGAGAGGAGTCTAATTATTATTAATATCTCCAGTCAGTGCTAAGCGTACTCACAGCCCACTGCAGGAGGTGCTTAACACACACATAAGCACATTCCCCAACTCCTCAACCAAAAGAGCAGTAAGATCAGCAGCCTGGGGTTTGTTGAGTCTGGAAAAGAGAAAATAAAGAGGAGACATGATAACACTGTGACATGGCCGTGAAAAAGGCCAATACGGTCTTGGGATGTATTAGGCGAGGTATTTCCAGTAGGGATAAGGAGGTGTTAGTGCCGTTATACAAGGCATTGGTGAGACCCCATTTGGCATAGTGTGCAGTTCCGGTCTCCCATGTTTAAGAAGGATGAATTCAAACTGGAACAGGTACAGAGAAGGGCCACTAGGATGATCCGAGGAATGGAAAACCTGTCTTATGAAAGGAGACTCAAGGAGCTTGGCTTGTTTACCTTAACCAAAAGAAGGCTGAGGGGGGACATGATTGCACTCTTTAAATATATTAGAGGGATAAATACCAGGGAGGGAGAGGAATTATTTAAGATTAATACCAATGTGGACACAAGAACAAATGGATATAAGCTGGCTAGTGGGAAGTTTAGACTTGAGATTAGACGAAGGTTTCTAACCATTAGAGGAGTGAGGTTCTGGAATGGCCTTCCAAGGGAAGTAGTGGGGGCAAAAGATCTATCTGGCTTCAAGATTAAATTAGATGGGTTTATGAAGGGGATGGTTTGATGTGATAACATGATCTTGGTGACTAATTGACCATTCATTATCAGTGGTAAATAGGTCAATGGAGGGATGATAGGAGTTACTATAGAGAACTTTCTGGGTGTCTGGCTGGTGAGTCTTGCCCACATGCTCAGGGTTTAGCTGATCGCCATATTTGAGGTCAGAAAGGAATTTTCCTCTAGGGTAGATTGGCAGAGACCCTGGAGGTTTTTCACCTTCTTCTGTAGTATGGGGTACAGATCACAACTGGAGGATTCTCTGCATCTTGGGGTCTTCAAACTATTTGAAGGTTTCAGTATCTGAGATATAGGTGAGAGGATTATTCTAGGAGGGGTGGGTGAGATTCTGTGGCCTGCATTGTGCAGGGGGTCAGACTAGATGATCACAATAGTCCCTTCTGACCTTAAAGTCTATGAGTCTATAACAGCTTTCAGGTACTTAAAAGGAAGTAAGAGGGAGAAATATTCTTCTTCTTACCCTCTGAGGATCAGACAATCGGCTTAAATTGCAGCAAGGCAGATTTAGGTTGGACATTAGGAAAAACTTCCTAACTGTCAGGGTGGTTTAACACTGAAACAAGGAGCCTAGAGAGGTTGCAGAATCTCTGTCATTGAGCAGGTTAGACACACACTTGTCAGGGATGGTCTAGATCGGGGTGGGCAATAATTTTTTAGGGGGGGGGGGGCATTCCAAGAATTTGGAAAGTGGTCGAGGGTTGCAGTCTTCCATTTTATTAATGGAGGAGATACAGGGTCTGGGAAGGAGGTTAGGTGCAAAAGGGAGCGAGTTTGGGTGAAGGAGGCAGTTGTGACCTGTGGCACTGGAGTGGAGTTCAGAGGTTTAGGTTGTAAGCTAGGGCAGGAGGGAACTGTGCTCTGGGGCAAGGGGATTGGGGTGCCAGATCTGGGAGGGGATATGGGTGCAGGAGGGGGGCAGAGGATTTGGATATGTGAAGTAGGGGACAGAAGGGGGGGCAGAGGGTTGGGGGAGGGAAGTAGGCTCTGGCCAAGAGACTTACCGCCGTTCCTGAGGCCTTCCCAGGCTCACAGATTATAAAGGAAAACCACTCAACAGCCACGTTACTGAGCAGCGAGCAGGTGGGAGGCAAGTAGGGAGCCTGCCTGGGCTCCCCACTGTGTCTGTGGGCTGGAGCTGGTGGCCCGGATCCAGTCTGTGGACCGTATTTTGCCCAGGCCTAGTCTAGATGGTGCTTGGTCTTGCCATGAGTGCAGGGGACTGGACTAGATGAGCTCTCAAGGCTCCTTCCCGTTCTTTATTTTTATGATGCTACCTAGGCACAGGAACGAGAAAAATCTTTTTCAAAAAACAGCTAGCCAGAGATAGGCTGCTGTTTTAATAAGAGCAGCCTTCTAAAAAAATCCGTGTCAATGCTAATCTAATCTATATCCATAGCTATATTTGGGAGATTTGTGTGTCAGTCTGTCTGTCTGTAAGTCCATTTGTTCAAGAACACCTCCTAAACGGGAAGAGCAGGGCCACCAAGTTTGTTATGCAGCTTCCTCTTCTCCTAACTAAAAGCAAGGTCCAGATGTGGTTGTGCCAGGACAATGGGAAGCACCTAGAAAGGAACTGTTTTCCGTAACATGGAAAGGGAGGGGCTATTCAGAGGGTCACAATACTGGGAGTGGCCACTGGAGGCCATGAGCTCACAGGGGAAAGCTAAGAACATAAGAACAGCCATACTGGGCCAGACCAAAGGTCCATCCAGCCCAGTATCCTGTCTGCTGACAGTAGCCAATGCCAAGTGTCCCAGAGGGAGTGAACCCAACAGGTAAAGATCAAGCGATCTCTCTCCTGCCATCCTTGCACTGGCTGGGGAGCGCAGGGAGCAGAAAAACCTGGACCTGGACCTGGACCTGCCCCAGCCGGGGAACATGCCACCCTCCCCCAGCTGTGCCCCCTGGAGCTGCAGTGGCCATAGAGAGGTGCTTCACAACAGGCCCTAAGTGGCTATGCTGAGAGAGGGCTAAAGTAGTCCTCTCTCCCTGGGGCAGCCTGTATCCCAAACCTCTCAGCTCCAGCCCAATGATTTAAATGAAACAGGTCCATTTTCATTTTATTTCCCCAAAAATAAAAATGAATTAATTGAAGTAAGGACCTGAGCCACATCAGCTAAATCGTCTAGCGTACAAGACAGTAATAATAATAAAAAAATAAAATAAAATAAATAAAAAAACTAAATATAAAACTGCAACATTTTACCAGCATTGTTAGCTGCTCTTGAAATGCTGAGCTGAAACAATGCAGCCACCTAAAAACATAATTGGGCTAGCCCCACCATCCTGGCCATGACCAATCTGCTAACTACTAAAACATTTGACTGTGTCCTCTATATACCTATACACATCAACCACATTTTTTGGCTTTAATATGACCATTGCTGACATTTACCTGATCAAGCATGCTCAATGTTTATTACAATAATTGCCTGTATTGATTTTTTTTGCTTGATTCTAACTTATTTACCATCCTCACCCACTCGTCTATCATTAGGTCAAACAGCCGTAGCATGTCTACTGTTTGCCTGATGTATATAACCTTAGGAGTCTTTTCTTCTATGGGTGCCCTCCCAGATTTTTCTGTCACTAAAAATAAAAAATAAATGTAAGGATACTATGGCTTCCTAAGCAGTCCAGTTGCTTTTACTCAGTGTTACTGACCTCTTCAAATTACACTGGGCTCACTTGAAATTCATGCACCATCTGTCTCCCTAGTCCCTCCCATCTGCTGCTGTTTTAGTAATGTCCATTTTCAGCTCCTTTTACCCCACTGATTTCTAATTCACCCTTCAGCATAATATCTGACAGTGCCACCATTTAGGGGGGTGCTTTAGGGTACAGACAGGGAGTAACTTGGACCTGTGTGTGGGGGAGAGTATAGCTCAGGGTGCAGGCAGGGGGCTAGCTAGGACAGTGGGGGTAGGGAATAGCTCAGCATGCAGGCAAGTGTAGCTAGGGCAGTGTGCTTGGAGAGATGACACTCAGGGTGCAAGCAAGGGTTAGCTAGAGGCTGTGTGCAAAGGGGCACTCAGGGTCTGGGCAGAGGGGTATAGCGCAAAGTGCAGGCAGGGGCTACCTAGGGGCTATATGCAGAAGGGGCTGCTTAGGCTGCAGGCAGGGGATAACCAGATGCTGTTTGAAATGGGAGGTTTAAACTAGGGTGCAAGCAGATCGTAATTTAGGACCGTACACAGATCAGGGGAGGAAGGACAGTTGCTCAATGTGCGTTAGACCCTGTGCAGTTGGGTCAACACAGTAGATCTCAGAGAGCCCCCAGAAATGAGAGATTCAGGCAAGGATGAAACCAATCGAGCAAGTTTGTTACCAAGTGCTATACATTAACGCTGCGTCTAGACTGGCATGATTTTCCACAAATGCTTTTAACGGAAAAGTTTTTCCGTTAAAAGCATTCGCGGAAAAGAACATCTAGATTGACACAGATGCTTTTGCCCAAACACACTTTTTGCGGAAAAGCATTCACACCAATGTAGACGTGGTTTTGCGCAAGAAAGCCCCGATCAGCGTTTTCTCCATCAGGGCTTTTTTGCGCAAAACAGTTTTTACCTGTCTACACTGGCCCTCTTGCGCAGAAGCATTTGCGCAAGAGGGCTTTTTCCCGAGCAGGAGCATCATAGTATTTGCGAAAGAACACTGATAATCTTACATGAGATCATCAATGTTCTTGCGCAAATTCAAGCGGCCAGTGTAGACAGCTGGCAAGTTTTTCCCGCAAAAGCGTTTGCTTTTGCAGAAAAACTTGCCAGTCTAGACACAGCCTAACAGCTGTTAGCAGAAAGTCTCAATGCTAAGCCCCGGTGCATCCTGTAAGTGTTGATAACACCCCTGCCTACAAAAGTGCATAAAGCACCAGGGTCAGTCGGAGCTTACCCTGTGGGGTGCCCTTTTATAGACACGTACAAATAACTTACATCACCTCTTTACATACCAGGTTGCCACCTTCTTTTGCCTAGTTACCACCCCATACCTTATGGAAAGGGGGGCTTACTTACTATTCTTCATGCTGTCAACTTTGACCTGGTCCTGAACCTAGGTCAGTATGTATGTTAGTTTTTGGGGAGTCTTTTGTACCAAGACTTATCACTCTGAGCAGTGCTCTTCCCTTCCTCTTTCTTCAGAAGATTGCATTGAGAAGGGTTTGGATACTCTTGGCAATTCCATAATTATGTAAAGTATGGTGCCAACTGAGCAGTAGCAGCCATCTAGCACAGAAGATAAATTCTCAGATCTTTCCATTAGGAAAAACATGTTTGGAAGGATTTCCTCGTGTATGTGCCCTTTTGTTTAAAAAAAACAAACACTAACCACTTATAGGGCTATATATGCTTCAGTGAGGCAGAAGCAACACCTTGATTCTCTATGATTAATATGAGTATGTCCCTCCTGCAAGGCTGCTAATTTAAATCCTGTAGATTTAGACAGATGTTTTAGGAACTAGAGATCCAGAACCCACGCACTTCTGAAGTGCAAGATTTTTATTTTCAATTTTCCAGCACACAAATAAAAAAAAGGTCCAGTATCCCAAGGATTAATAGAGTCAAAACTAGAAAACACTTGCACAAAGATGTGGAGGCTGGCAGGGTTCCATCTCAGTGCTGCTGGGAGGCAAGAAGGGGAGCTGTGGCCAGTCTGTCCTTTATACCCTTGGCTACAAAACACCGGGAGGCAAAAAGGGTAGAGGTGCAGCCCCAAATGAACAAAATAACCTAATCTCATGTGTATGAAGTGTGTGTGCGCTGCTAAAACTGAAGTAAAAATGGACAATCCCTTGAAGAAAAGATAGTAATGCAAGTTGAATGAAAATAAGCAGAAAGATAGGAGGAATTCAGTTAGACAGGACTTTGATGGCAAGAACAAGGGACCTCAAGGTTGATTTAAATAATCTATATCTTGTAAGTTTCAAACATTTTAAGCACAGTAATTATGATAACACCTAAAAGGTGCTGGTCAGTACATCTACAAATGTAGGGACAGAGACAGATCCTATCACAAAGAGCTTAAGGTACAGAGACTACTAAATGCAGTACAGGCAGTCCCCAGGTTACATGGATCCGACTTACATCGGATCCCTACTTACAAACGGGGTGAGGCAACCCCGCACTAGCTGCTTCCCCCCAGCAGACCAGGGAGACGCGAAGCTAGCGCCCACCCCCCCAGCAGACCAGGGAGATGCGGAGCGGCTTTTCTCAGCAGACTCCTCAGCTTGAGAATAAAGGACTGAGGGAAGTGAGGTGTGGGAGAATAAAACTGAGCTCTGGAGAAATGTTTGGCTAGAGTTTCCCCTACAATATGTACTAGTTCCGACTTACATACAGAACAACTTAAGAACAAACCTACAGTCCCTATCTTGTACGTAACCCGGGGACTGCCTGTACTTAAAATAAAGAGACCACTCCAATCATTTTAAAAATCTTTATGTGAATATAAAAGAATTTTTCCAGAGAAAGAATACAGCCAGTTTAAAAGTTAGTGCAACTTTTTCCAGTTCTATGTAATAACACAGTCTTTACATTTGTTTTTAAAACAGAAGATGTAGACATTGATACATTGTAAATCTAAAACCTGCCAGGACTAGTGGAAAGAAAAGTAAAAGGTTTGGGGAATTTACTTCTAGATATCAGTAGCCAAGCAGTATGTGTTATTCTCTAAAAATTTCTGTTTATGACGGCTTAAATAAAACTTTAGTATTGCTTTTTACTAGTTGTCACCAAGTAAAAGCTTACAATAGAAAATAAAATACTTGTGCATATTTCTTGCTAAGAAAAATCAATATAGGGTGAAATTTTAATAATTTCACTGAACGTTTCTTAAAATTTTAAAATACGGGTGTGTTAAAGTGACCTGAAACACCTAGGAATGACAAAAAACTAATAATCCAAAATTAGGATTATTAATAAAAACCACCAAAACAGCCATATTTCAACCAAAGTAGCAGCGTTAATCTCATACAAATATCTTAAATTAACTAGTCTCAAGATAGCTAAAATCTGTATCCCTAAACCTATTAATGAAATAAACCTCTTGTAATTTACAACATATGGAACAAAAGGGCATTTTTTCCTTTCATCATGGGATCTATATTACCAGCTTTATTAGACAGTTATTTTTTCCCCAACATTATTAGCTATACTGGAGAAATACAGCAGGAGTCAATTACCTCATTTAATAATCTATACGCATTTATAGCTGTGACAACTGGACAACATAAATTAGATTTACCACGAGACCGCAAATAGTCTCAGTCTTTGGATTACCCCAGTTGTCCTCAGTAAATTTGAGAAACAACAATTATACATAGGTCAGTAATTTGTAGCTAAATAATTCAATACTTTTCTAAAGAGCATGACATCAATAAAGATTATCAAAACATGCTCAAAAGGTTAATCCTACTGTACCTTTTATTATACCACCTTAAAACAAGTGGAAATGAATAGCACATTAATGGCTCATGATCAAATACTGAGGTCTGCTGATCAATTCTTCACACAAAGGTGGAGGTCCAACTTTAATGAGACATGCGACAATAGCACTTTCACAATTTCTTACTAGTGTTGAATAAATGCTAAGGAAGTTACATACTGCTTTACCAGTTCCAATAATTTTAAGTAAAATTACATCCCAGAAACACCTGGTACAGATAATCCGTCCCTGAAAATCCAAGCTGACCTTGAATAACCACTAAAATATTTAGCTGACAGCCTCAGTTAATTAAAAAAGGATTATATTCCTCATTCAAGTTCTTTGGAACTGCTGTCTGCAGTTCTGAAAAGGGTTAGTGGGAGGGTTATTTGTACTAGCACCTGACTTTTGATATTGACACTGCACCACTAATGTGATAAAGTATGACAGAATCCATTAGGACTATATTCTAGATGAGTGCTTTCAAAAGAAAGCCCAAAAATTACTGTGTTTGTGATATCGCATTTACAGGGAAAAAACACCTATTCAATGCTACTAGTGATAATTCTGTCCCACATTTGACAAAACATACTGAAATACACAACTTTTTAAACATGAGTCATGCTAAAATATCTGCAGAAGTTATCACCCCACCCAAACATTTTAATAATATTAACAAGCAATTAAAGCTAGGAAAACATAAAAAACACAGCCCAGTAATATCACTGCATCAGTAAGACAGCAACAGAAGCACAGAATTCTGCAGGACAGAACTTAAAAGATAAAATAACAATTCATTTAGAATATTTATTACAAATAATTGAAGCTCTCTGATAAATATTTTGAGGAAATCAAATTGAATGCCTAAATTTATAATACTGTACTGTAAAGAGAATAAAACACTTTCTGAAGAAATACAAATGCTACAAGCAGACACACTTTTCCTCTGGAATCATGCAGGTCAAATTCCAGAATTCTCAGGACCTTAGGTAGCAAGATATCAAAGGATAAGCCTTATTAGAGGCTTGTGAAGTACCTAATGGAAAAAAATGCTACTCAAAATTCATACTGCATTACAAACTCAGACACACCTATTTTTAAATTTCACAAGAAAAATTGAGTCCAGCTCTCAAATCCATATGGCTTTAATATTGAAAAGTTACACATGTTCTTCTAATCTAAGCACGTGATTGTGTTTACCATATTAGGCTACAAACAGGTACAGTAGCCTTTCATCTTTAAAATTAGTTTGCTCGATTAGGTTTCTTTTCAGTCTGCTGTGGTTTTATTCACTGTGTTATTTTACTATTTATGTGACAAACTGGTCTAGGCAGTTTATAAAGATTATGGAAAATCCACAACTATTTTTAAACAGTGATTTTTTTGTAAGTTAATGTGAAAAAAATGATTTTGTAAAATGTCAACTGAAGTGTTTTATGAATAGGTGTGAAAAACTGTGCTAATGCTAATGTTAAAATGATCTAATACACAGATTTTAGGAAAGAGTCACTTCCATCTGCGTATAATGCTTAAATGATCCAAGATTACAAAGACTTATTTAAACGTCATAAAATACATAATGTGCATTATCCCAAATTAAGGTTAATCAATTCAATGATCCCGATAAAATGTCACACCTTTTAGCTATGTTCATCTTTTGAGGTCTGGGATAGCAGATGTCTTGTACATTTATCTGACTTTTCCTTAAATTATAAAGAACTGAACAAAAATACCCAGACTTATCACTTTTCTGATGTTTTCCATAAAACTGTTCTTCTGCTATAAAAACCAGTCAAATCCTGACTGAAAATATTAAACAGAATATATATTGCCAATTTTTTTGTATTTATGTACAATATACTATGAAGATAAATATAAATCTTTAAAGCTGTGCTTGAAAACACATACTTCAGCTATTCAAATCTGCTTCCATTTAGGTGCTGCTCTTTAGAAAAGGTTGCTGGTGCAACAGTTCTTAGTAGAACTACACGTGTTGATTTTTATAAATCATTCACCAAATTAATTTACCATTGTGTATTCAATAAAGTTTTGATGTTAAAATAGCTGAGACCGAGCCTCACAATCTCTTCCTCTGTCAGGTAGCTACAATGGAAGCTACAAAATATTTTAAGGACACTTCAGTGTAAACATTTCCTTTGTCATTTAATCCGACGCTGCATTAGGTACTTTAATAGAGAGATTCCTTCTGGCGTTGGTGACATGTCGTTGCTGTGCTAGGAAAGAGCGTCCAGGAGGGCACGACCCAGGGTCTTTGCAGGCACTGCTGCTCATCAATCTGGATTCCATGCTGAGCTTCTGAAAAGCCAGGCTCTGGGAAGAAATCAAGTAAGTGAGTTAGACAGCTCTTTCGCATCATCAAAGGTGGAAAAGTAATGCAGGCTTCAAAAACATGATGGTAGTTATCAGTGAAACAGGTTGTGGATCCTCTTGCACTGAGGATCTCTCTCTGAGGTAAACTCCAATTATTAGGAAAAGGTAGGAGTTAGTAATGGGATCCGATCATTAGACAGCAGGGTTTGTAATGACCGGGAGAACCATATGGTGACTTGCCTGCTTGGTGTGAAGGTTGCAGATCTCTTGAGACATCTAGACTGACTTATGTGTAGTGCTGGGGAGGAGCTGGTGGTCATGGTACATATAGGTACCAATGACACGGGGAAGGATAAGAGTGAGGTCATGGAGGCCAAATTTAGGCTGCTAGGAAAGAGACTGAAATCCAGGACCTCAAAGGTAGCATTCTCTGAAATGTTTCCAGTTCCACACGCAGTGCCAGGAAGGCAGGCAGAACTGCAGGGTCTCAATATGTGGATGAGACCATGGTGTAGGAAGGAGGAGTTTAGATTTATTAGGAACTGGGGAAGCTTTTTGGAAAGTGGGAGCCTATATAGGAAGGATGGGCTCCACATAAACCAAATTGGAACCAGATTGCTGGCACTTAATATTAAAAAGGTCAGAGCAGTTTTTAAACTAAGGGCTGGTGGAAAGCCAATAGGTGCAGAGGAGCACATGGATCAGACAGAGACATCTCTTAGGGAAGCATCTGTTAATAGAGATTCTCTATGTTCTAGTAAGGAGGAAAAGATGGAAGATGATTAAATATGGGTAAGTTCAGACGAGAGAAATCAAATCACAAAAAGTGGCATTCAAACACATCAGGAAATGGCAGATAAACAGTGACAAATTTTTGAAATATTTTTTAAACTTCTAGAATTTGTGTATAAGTAAGATGGGTGAACTCATATTAAAGGAGGATATTGATATAATGGCCATCACAGGAACTTGGTGGAATGAGGATAATCAATCAATGAGGACAATGTGCAGTGGCAGTCATACCAGGGTACAAAATATATCAGAAGGATAGACCAGGTCATGCTTGTGGGGGAGTGGCACTATATGTGAAAGAAAAAGTAGAATCAAATGAAGTAAAAATCTTATCTGAATCAAAATATTCCACAGAATCTCTATGGCTAGTAATTCCATGTGCCAATAATAAGAATATAGCAGTAGGGATATATTATTGACCACCTGACCAAGATAGTGATAGTGACTATGAAATGCTAAGGGAGATTAAAAAGGCTATAAAAATAAACTCAGTAATAGTGGGGGATTTCAACTATCCCCACACTGACTCAGTACACATCACCTCAGGATGGAATGCAGAGATGAAGTTTCTTGATACTTAAATGACTTCTTGGAACAGCTAGTTCTAGAACTCACAAGGGGAGAGGAAATTCTTGATTTAGTCCTAAGTGGAGCACAGGATTTGGTTCAAGTCATAAACATAACTGAACCGGTTGGAAATAGTGACCATAATGTAATAAATTTTAACATCCCTGTGGTGGGAAAAACACCTCAGCAGTCCAACACCGTGGCATTTAATTCAGAAAGAGGGACCACACAAAAATGAGGTTAGCTGAACAGAAAGCCTCACCAAAGACTCTTAAGTTATACTTTGAGAACTAAGAAGAAAGGTCCTCCCATGGGCTGATAACGGGTTAAAGGACAGGAAACAAAGGGTAGGAATAAATAATCAGTTTTCCCAGTGGAGAGAGGTAACTAATGATGTCCCTGAAGGGTCCGTCCTGAGATCTATCCTATCCAACTTATTTATAAATGATCTGGAGAAAGGGGTAAACAGTGGAGGTAGCAAAATGTGCAGATGATAAACTGCTAAAGATAGTAAAGAACAAAGCAGACTGTCTAGAGCTACAAAAGGATCTCACAAAACTAAGTGATTGGGCAACAAAATGGCAAAAAAATTCTACTGTTGAAAAATGCAAAGTAATGCACATTGGAAAAAATAATCCCAACTACACATAGCTAAATTAGTCCCCATTATTTTGTATTACCACTCAAGAGACAGATATTGGAGTCACTGTGGATAGTTCTCTGAAAACATCCACTCAATGTGCAGTGGCAGTCAAAGCAAACAGAACGTTAAGAATCATTAAAAAGGGGACAGAGAATAAGATAGAGAATCTTATTGCTTCAATAGGAATTAATGGTACGCATGAATACTGTGTGGTCATCTCAAAAAAGATACATTGGCATGGGAAAAGGTTCAGAAAAGAGCAACAGAAATGATGAGGGGTTTGGAACGGGTGCCAGATGGAGAGATTAAAAAGACTTGGATTTTTCATCTTAAAAAAGAGAAGACTGATGGGGGGATATGATAGAGGTTTATAAAAACATGACAGGCATGGAGAAAGTAAATAAGGAAAAGTTATTCATTTGTTTCCATAAGAAGTAGGGGTCACCAAATTGGTGGCAGGTTTAAAACAAACAAAAGGAAGGTTTTCTTCATGCAGCACATAGTCAACCTGTGGAACTCCTTGCCAGATGAGGTTGTAACAATCAGGTCTTTATTAGGGTTCAAAACAGAACTAGATAAATTCATGAGGATACTTATTAGCCAAAATGTGTAGGAATGGTGTCCCTAGCCACTGTTTGCCAAGGGATGGAAATGGATGACAGGAGAGGGATCATTTGATGCACATCTGGGGCATCTGGCAATGGCCACTGTTAGAAGACAGGATACTGGGCTAGATGGACCCTTTGGTCTGATCCACTATGGCCATTCTTATGTTTCATAGATCGAGGCAGCAAGAAAATGATAGTTTCAAATTGTGTATAAGATCACCTTGAGTACCTTCTGACTTAAGTTACCATACTGACCGACAAATGGATTGCTGTCACCCACCTTGTTATACCATGCAGATACAATTAGCTTTTCTTCATAATCACGCAACTTGGCAATCTTACATTCACTCTAGCAAGAAAAATTAAACAGACAAGGGAATCAACTTTATCAAAGTCCACTCTCCTTAAAGGACTTGACTAAGAAACACGTTCAGTAGAGCAATATACAAATATTGCAACTAAAACCGTGTAAATGATTATATGTACAGGCAGTCCCCGGGTTATGTACAAGATAAGAACAAACCTACAGTCCCTAAGTTGAATTTGTATGTAAGTCGGATCTGGTACATATTGTAGGGGAAACTCTAGCCAAACATTTCTCCAGAGCTCAGTTTTATTCTCCCACAATTCACTTCCCTCAGTCCTTTATTCTCAAGCTGAGGTGTCTGCTGAGAAAAGCCGCTCCGCGTCTCCCTGGTCTGCTGGGGTGGGGGTAGGGGAGCGCTAGCTTCGCGTCTCCCTGGTCTGCTGGGGGGAAGCAGCTAGTGCGGGGTTGCCTCACCCCGTTTGTAAGTAGGGATCTGATGTAAGTCAGATCCATGTAACCCGGGGACTGCCTGTATTTTCAAAAGTGACTATAAAAGTGATAACATTGTTTATTACTACAAGAGATTATTGCAAGAAAAGGAACCATCTTTAATAAGACAGACTGATAACATTTTTAAATAATGCATCACTAAAAACAAGAAGCTTTTTTGTGGATATATAAATCAAGAATATGTTCAGTATAAATATTGCAGAAAGTGATAAATCCACTGTCTTAACAGCCATAAATGAGCAATTATCCCCACTGATTTAATAATGTAGGGTCCTAGTCTACTGTCTGTATATAGAAGAGTCAATGGGAATTTTGAGTACACAAGTGCAGGATGAGCCCTTAAAATTTAAGAACTGTGTTTAGAAATTTTATATTTACCCCAATAGCTATCATTAGGAACAACATTTTCAGTATTACCCATGTAATATTTTAGTTTCTCTAATATTATTTTAACAATTCTATATCAAAATAGATCATTACGCAGAACAGTCTAAAATATACTTAAATCATATGTTGCATTCAACAATCCATGATATTTACAGATTACCAAATTACTGTAATGTGCTGACAGAACTATATTTAAGCTATTGTTGAATTTAAATTCCTCTGGAAAGCTTAAAATTAAAATACATTGTTTTTCATAAGGAATAAAACAACCTTAAAAATAAACATCTTGTATAGTATGTATATACACAAGAACAGTCTTGACAGATTCACCTCAGGACAGAATGTCGGCAAATCAAGGTAAAATCTCTGTGTTTGATGGGTTGTGCAGTACAAGTAATAGGAAAACAGAAGAATCCAAGACTCTTTGCAGCATCTCATACACAAGTGAGAGCTCTACTTAAGACATACAAGATTTCAAAAAAGAAAAAGAAGTTTTACCTCCAGTGCTTCAATTTTTTTGTCTCTCTCCGTTAGCTGCTTTCTTAGCAACATAATTTCTGCTGATGCTGGATTTAGTTTGGGGTCTAAGGTTTTTATCACCTGTATTTAAAAAAAAAAAAAAAATTATGCTTGATGATTTATCTTCAGCAATCACATCTCAGATGGAAATGAAATATGCCACGGTGACATCTGAATGAAGGACATAGTATTAGCAATATGACAGAAGATGCCAATTAGTATGGAAGTGTCAATAACAGCTTTTCATATTTGAGGTTATATTCTACACTATGCTGCATGCAAGTTATAGTAACCAAGGAATTTGGCCTAAACCCACAATTGATATTTGAGAAGTCTGTCAGCCTCACTGATTCATAGAAGCAGAGTGAAGGGGAGGAGAGAGAAGGCTATTGTTTCTGAAATACACCACTCACATTTCTGGCTTTCTCCAGGTACATTTTATATCTTTCTTCCATTGCTTTCATGTCTTCATCTTTTTTACGCAAAGCTGCCTCCAGCTCATCAATCTTTTGAGCTATTTAGAAAAAAAATAAAAAACCCACCAAAATGAGAGAGATCAGGTATTTTTAAATCTTCATTAATATTTTGCAGTGCTGCTGATTAACATTAATGTCCCAGCAGAGCCCAGGTCAAACGTAAAAGAACCAGCTGGGGAGAGATGAAGGAAGCTACAGGATTCCCAGCAGCTGCAGTTCCCTGAATGCCTTGAGGGAAAGAGAGAACAGAGGGAGCGGGCTAATGGGGACAGAGGGACACTTCTTTTTCTGTTTCAAGTTTACCTTAATTTTGCAAGTTAAAACTGGTTTGAAAATGGTATGTCTTTACTGGAGGGAATTATAACTACAGAGGTACGTTCAGGAGCAATTATGATGTAACCCCATGAAGATACTTACAGTTCTGATTTTCATCTGGCTGGAGCTCTGCAAAAAGCGCCTCTTTTTTCTGCAGTTCATCATGGACTTCATTCAGTTTTTCTCTATGGATTTAGAGATTGGATCCAGAGGTTAGGCTCCTAATTTCACACCCAACTGAAATCTTGAAAATTCTTCAGATAATAAATATATCCAAAAATGATACAGGTAAGAGAATTTTGTTGTTGCTTAAATATCAAGATATTCTCTCAACTCAAAAATGAAAAAAAAAAGGGGGGTAAAAAAAGTCAACATCTCTGAGCTGAGACACTTTTGGAAAAATTCTTCAACCTAGACTTAAAAAGAGCATACTATCCTCCTATGGACAGAGACTACATAGGCTGAAAAGAGTTCTTTTCAGAATGGTTATGGCAGTGGAAAAAAAGAAAGAGCTATATTAATAAAAGAAAAAAGTCCTAAAAAAGGACAATTACATATCTGTATAATACATGTTGTACTTTGAAATGTATTATGCACATATAAATAACTACTCTCTGAGAATGTGTATAAACAGTTCACAATCGGTGCTGGAAAGGCATAACAAGTGGGATTCCGCAGGGGTCTGTTTTAGGACCGGTTTGGTTCAATATCTTCATCAATGATTTAAATATTGGCATACCGAGTATGCTTATTAAGTCTGCAGATGATACAAAGCTGGGAGGGGTTGCAAACTACAGTAGATTTCCGATAATCCAGCACCCTTGAGGTCCAGGGGGTGCCGGATTATTGGATATGCGAGAGTATACTCCGGCGGGGTGCCGTGACAGATCTGCCAGGACCCGCACTGCATGGAGCGGGGGGGGGGCGGGGGGGGGCGGGAGGAAGAGATATCAGCAGGAAATGGCGTGGGGAGGGGCGAACCCTCTGCAGTGTTGTGGGGAGGCAGTGGAAGCCCTGCGCAGCTGGCTTTCAAGTGGGGAAACTTGTAGGCGGCGGTGGCGAGGAAGCGAGAGGCAGGTAGCTATTTAAGGTGGGCAGTCGGCAGGAATTAATCCCTCTCCACTGCTGCTGCTTACAAGTTTCCCCACTTGCAAGCCAGCTGCGCGGGGCTTCCACCACCTCCCTGCAACACGGCGGAGGATTCGCCCCTCGCCATGCAGTCCCCCGCTGACACCCCCGCCCATCTGCCTGCCTTCCTAAAACAGCTGCCTGCCTCTTGCCCCCTCTCTAGCACCGCCGTCTCTGGGCAGCTCCAATTGTCAGGCTGACGGGAGCACTTCCGGGTTCCAGTTGGTGCCAGACTATTAGGAGTGCCAGACCACTGGATGCCGGACAATTGGAGATTTACTGTACTTTGGAGAATAGTGTCATAATTCAAAATGATGTGGACAAACTGGAGAAATGGTCTGTGGTAAATAGGATGAAGTTTAATAAAGACAAATGCAAAGTGCTCTACTTAGGAAGGAACAATCAATCTCACACATACAGAATGCGAAATGACGGTCTAAGAAGGAGTACTGCAGAAAGGGATCTAGGGGTCATAGTGGACCACAAGCTATATATGACTCAACTGTGTGACACTTTTTTTTTTTTAAATAAAGCAAACATGATTTTGGGATACATTAACAAGAGCAAGACACGAGAAGTCATTCTTCCGCTCTACTCTGCGCTTATCAGGCCTCAATTGGAGTATTGTGTCCAGTTCTGGGCACCACATCTCAAGAAAAATGTGGAGAAATTGAGAAGGTCCAGAGAAGAGCAATAAGAATGATTAAAGGTCTAGAGAACATGAACTATGAAGGAAGAAAGAATTGGGCTTGCTTAGTTTGGAAAAGAGAAGATTGAGAGGGGACATGATAGCGGTTTTCAGATATCTAAAAGGATGCCACAAGGAAGAGGGAGAAAAATTGTTCTCCTTGGCTTCTGAGGATAGAGCAAGAAGCAATGGGCTTAAACTGCAGCAAGGGAGGTTTAGGTTGGACATTAGGAAAAACTTCCTAACTGTCAGGGTAGCCAAACACTGGAATAAGTTGCCTAGGGAGGTAGTGGAATCACCATCTCTGGAGATATTTAAGAGCAGGTTAGACAGACATCTATCAGGGATGGTCTAGATGGTACTGGGTCCTGCCATGAGGGCAGGGGACTGGACTCGATGACCTCTTGAAGTCTGTTCCAGTTCCAGTGTTCTATGATATTCCACTTAGGCCCTTGTGCTAGGGATGTTAAATAGTAATTGAATAGTCATGTAGCCGCATAAAATTTTAGTTGTTAAACAGCAATTCGATGGTCCCGGGGATGGAGGGACTTTGAATTTTGGCAGCCAGTGCACTTCAGTCCCACTCCGGGGGAGCCCCCTGCTGCCACAGATACAGATGAAGAGGTGCAGGGAGGCAGCAGCCTGTGTCCCCGGGGAGCTCAGACCCCCTACCAACAGGGACAGATACCATGGAGCAGCCTCTGTCTGCAGCAGGCCCAGGCTCACCGTGGACAGAGGCTGCTCTGTGGAATGTGGAGCAGCCTTTGTCCATGGGGAGCTCAGATCTCCCCCGTAGCCACAGGCTGCTGTCGCAGAGCAGCCTCTATCTGCAGCGAGCCCAGGCCACTGTGAATAGGGGCTGCTGCCATGGCAGCCTCCCCTGCCTGCCTTCCTGCGCTGCTGCCTCTGATAGAGGCAGCAGTGCAGTGGGGGGAGGGAGGGGAGGGAGAGAAGAGGGTTGGCTCCTGCCAGTCCTCCCTGCCTCTGTAGGAGGCAGTAAGGGCGGAGGCAGGCAGGTCCATGGAGCCGGCACACACAGAAAAAAGCTGGCTCCTTATATGTATTGGCTCCTATTCGAGGCAGCAACACAGGGGTGGGGGTGGAGAGGGCAGGCATATCTGGTGCTCATGGGGAGGTGGCTTAAAAGCTGACTCCCCACAGGCACGGGCTCCTGCCTCTCCCACCTTGCTGCCTCTGACAGAGAGGAAGGAAGGGAGTGAGTGCATGTAGTCCACAGGATTAACCAATAAGTTTGGGCTTATCAGTTAATCAAGTAGTCATCTACATGCTGACATCCCTAACTTATGCACCCAATGAACTCAAGTTAGAGACTTTTTGCTAGCAGTAACAGCAGGCAGCACATGCAACTCTACCATATTCATGGCTGGAAGAGAGGATAGAAAGGGGAGCACTGTCATGTTGTGATGGGGTGTGATGCCCACACCAGCCCAGCCAGCAGTGAATTAGGACTGGTGGATTCAATAAGCTAATTAGTCTGTAAGCAGGGGAGCTCTGGGCTAGAAGCAGGTAGTAAATATAGGTTCACCTGTGCAGGAATGGTGAAGCAGGCTGCATAAAGCCAGGTAGCTGCTCACATATGAGAGACAGCTACTGCTGAGAAAGGCTGCAGGGAAGTCATCTGCAATGGCTCACTGGATGGTGGGAGATGGAGACTAGCAAGCCCAAGAAGGGGGAAGCTAGGTAAGCAGGAAGAAGCCCAGGAAACCCAGTAGGGAACCCACAGGAACCAAGGCTGCTTGTCATCGGGTCCTTGGGCTGGAACCAGTTTAGTGTACAGGCCTGGGTTCCTGTACCAGTCACTGAAAAGGGATAGTGAAGATGGATTGAGGAAAGGGAAGTCAAATGGATAACATATCCCTCTTTCACACTGCTGAGCTCCCATTTGTCTGATATAAACTCAGCCCATGCATGGCAAAGAAGACTGAGAAGCACCTCCCACGAAGAGGCATTTGCTCTAGCTGAGATGTGGTTGACATGCTGTCCTTTGTCAACGTATCAAAATGACTGTTTCAATGCAGACATCTGGTGAGACAAGATTGTTGATGAAGAAACTGATGTCCAACAGCTAGGTAGTTTAGATCTCTCATAGGAAGGATCCTGAAGTCCGAGTTGACAGAATGAGGATCAATAGTGTGTCTGAGGTTTGAGCTATTGTCTTTTTGTTACTGGAATATAAACTCCCAGAGAAGGGGCGGCGGCGGGGAGGGGGGGGGGGGGGAAGGACGGGGGAGGGGGGAGAACATGGTATTTTCAGTCATTCAAGGAAACATTTTAGAATCTTCAAATGGAAGATCTTTGATTGTGTCATACAGCTCTCTAGGGATGCCCAAAACCTGTAACCAAGACTGCCTCACTGAACTGACTGCAGCCATTGAGTGCAAAGTGGTATCTGATGCACTGATGGACACTTGGAGATAGGCCCTTCTGAGACTATTGCCAGAAACTGGTCCTTATATTCTTCAGGCAACTTGCAAATTTTGCCAATACTAACCAATTAACATATGTATCTGGACAACGCTTGATAATATGGCATCCTTATTTGAAAGTTTGTGGTTGTATATAAAAGTCTCATTTTTTGTTCTTTGGGGTAGGACTTCTGTGATCACTATCGTGATTAGCAAGAAGCCTGGGACAAAGTAGGTGGGGGGAAAAAAAATCATATTCTTGCTAGGGAACTTGACAACACCTGTCCATGTGTTTGGCAGTAGGTGGAACAGAAAGCTGGGGTCTGCCAAAAGGTTTTAGCAGGATCTGAAATGGCTTCATTAATGGGAAGGAAAACCCTTGCTAGGGTAGGAGCTTGTAAAAAATACCTAAAAGTTTGTGCAGGCTGCCATGCACAACTTTGGCTACACTCCTAACTTTACATCTCGGGTATGTCTACACCTAAGCAGAGCTCAAGCTGAATTAAGCTACACAACTTCAGTTATGTAAATTGCGTAGCTGAAGTCAAAATTGCTTAACTTGACTTTTGCTGCTGTCTACACAGCAGGAAGTCAAAGGAAGAACACTTTCCCTTCAACTCTCCTTACTCTTCATAAAATGAAGATTACAGGAGTTGGAGTAAGAAGTCCTCCAAATTGCCATTATTTTGAAATAAAGGCTTGTCGTGTAGATGCGCATTATTTCAAAATAATGCCAGTTATTCTGAAATAACATTGCTGTGTAGATGTACCCCTTGTGCGGTCCTGAGAGACTTTGAAGTCTCCAGGCAGTGGTGAAGATGACTAAAAGTTGTGGGAAAGAAGAATGTGAAAACAAAGACCTGTGGGGGTTCATCACTAGATTACTCTTCCTCTTCTGGTTCCAAAATTAGGTATGTTCTCTGACAGACAAAATGTTCTCTGACAGACAAGCACCGGAGGAGGTCATTTGCTCCAACACTGCAGAGAGGATAGTGCACTGGGAGCCAGTATAGCTAAGGAATGCAGAATGATGTAGCAGGTGGTAGCAGCTGTGCTGGCAACAGTGTGTTGATGGTACAGTGAAAATAAATGATGCTATTCATGACAGTGTAGTTAAAGCTACAGCAATCAGTACAACGTGGTGATGAAAAGGAGAGTCCAGAGCAGGGAAGCGCATGAAGTTTTTTGCTGCAGGGACATTCACAGTACCGATATTGGAGATAATTGCTGCTTAGATAAGGCAAGTGGCACTGGAACCAATGGTGCCAGTGCTGTAGATAGCTTCACCTTCTCTGCCAGCTATATCAATCTTAATGACCCTGCTGGAGTTTGAGAGTTGATGCTGCTGCCTCAGAGACTACTGGTCAAGGTTGATGTTTATGACCAGACCTTCATTCCTACACTGGAGGAAATTTTGCAGATTTGTCCATTTTGCGATGATGACCTGGACAGTTTGTCAGCCTTGGAAGATGAAGACTGTTTTGAAGGCTTTGAGAAAGTCACAGGAGGAGAATATCACTTTTCTCCTGATTTCAGCTTTGAGACTGAAAGCAGCCAGAAAGGCACTAAAAAAAATAATCTTCCCATCTTTTCATGGCTGGGGTCAGGCTTTGAAAGAGGATGCTTTTCCAATAAATGTGCCTTTAGACAGAAGTCCCTTTGCTTCTTCGTTCTCACAGGAAAGAGGAAATAAACAGACCATTTATTCTTAACAGCTGTGTCTAGACTGGCAAGTTTTTCTGCAAAAGCAATTGCTTTTGCGGAAAAACTTGCCAGTTGTCTACATTGGCCGCTTGAATTTCCACAAGAACACTGACTTCCTACTGTCTGAAATCAGTGCTTCTTGCAGAAGCATGATGCTGTTCCCGTTTGGGAAAAAGTCCTTTTGCGCAAAGCTTTTGCGCAAAAAGGCCAGTGTAGACAGCTCAGATTTGTTTTGCGCAAAAAAGCCCCAATCGCGAAAATGGCAATCGGGGCTTTTTTGTGGAAAAGCGCGTCTAGATTGGCACGGATGCTTTTCCGCAAAAACTGGCTTTGCGGAAAAGCCTCCATGCCAATCTAGATGCTCTTTTCCGCAAATGCTTTTAATGGAAATCTTTTAAATGCTGGGGATCTCTGCTGAAAGAAACCCAGCACCAATGAATGAGCTACCTAAACTACTCTCATAGCCAATTATGCTCTAACACTAACTAATGTTAAAAATCTCTAAAAATTTTGTACACAAAGACTTTTTTCCCCCCCAGTAACATTAAACAAACCAAAGCACAAGCACAATGGGGAGCTCTAACTGTTGCCATTAGTGGAAAGAAGGAACTACAACAGAGGTAACGACCATGCCTTTTTGCCCTTGCCTCTGCATGAAAAGATGGCAGGGTGCAAGCACTACCTGCTAGTACTGCTAGTAAGGGTCTCGGACTTGAATGCATTGGCACAAATGGACCTACAGCAGCCTTGTATACATGCACAAATACTGAAAGCCAACAGAAACTATGAAATCACAATAGTTAGAGAGCCTCTGGTGACGGGAAGGCAGGGTATTTCAGTGCAAGCTTAAGGGCACAGTACTAAGCCTCGCTAATAGTTCTGAAAGCTATGTCCACCCTCAGACTCTCAGAAAGTTGAAACTTACATATACATGTTGCAAAAGTGGGGGATCAATATAGGCAACACTTAACAGAGAAGATGAACATTCACCATGTTTGCTTAACACGCTGTTTTGCAAGGGATCTCAGAACAGTGACTTGCAAAAACACCACGTCACTATGAAGCACAGCTCTCAAGTTTTGTGCAGATGTTGTTTACAACTGTTATTGAGCTAATTTGCATATAATCATAAACTGAGCTTGTGGTCAACACAGACTGCACCAAGAAATGGTGGAGACAGGACATGGAACTATGCAAAGCTTGGCAGCTTTGGCTGCTATAGGTGAGTGCTGGGGTGTTTAAGAAGTAGGGAATCACAGGCTATTGGGGTACAGGGGGCTGCTGTTCAGGAAGTAGAGCGAACTCAGTGTAGCTGGCTGCAGGAACACAGGAGAGAGCAGAAAGTTAGAGGGAGCTTGTGGGGCTGAGAACCACTGCCCATCCTGGAACTACTTTGTGACTAAAATCCAGCACAGTGAGGAGGCACAGAAAAGATACTCGCTTGGCTGACTACTCAACACTGCAGCAGTGGACTTGGTGACCAAAAGACTGAGCTGCAGGTGTGACTGACACACAATACGTGACACCTGGGAGCCCTGATGAGGTGACCAAAGGGCAGAGTGGCAGTTTTAACTCAATTTCCCATCTCTGTTTATACCAAACTTAAATTTAGAGGTCAGTTTCTTCCCCCCACCCACTGTATATAAATATCAGGCAGTTTTACTTACATATGTGCTTCCAACTTCTGCTTCAGCTTGCTGGACTACAAAAGTAAGAATTAAAAATGAATTTAGCTTTATAGCCCAGAAAATTAAATATATAAATCGTGATGTACATACAAATAAGAGCTCCAATTTCTACAAATAGTTGTTTTTAAAAGTTTTACTTTTCACATGCATATTTTACTGCACAATTTGGAAGTGTAATAGTCTTTATGCATTCATAACACTTCATGCATATTCTTTGCATAACTCTGACATTCTGGATTTTATAGTATACTTACTATAGAATCATTTGACAAAAAAGTAAAAAGGCAGAGACAGAGGAGTCAGAAAGTAGGAAATAAAGACGACATGATCACAAAATCAGACTCCAAATATTTTTCATTAACTTTACTACTTAGACTATTAGAACATTTAGAATTTAAAAATTGATTTATTTTCATATATTTGAAATATTTCCCTCATAAATGGTTAGAACAAAACAAAAAGCTAACCTCTTCCTCCACACAAAACAAACACGAAAGCAAAGGAAGCCAATTCATAGGATTTCCATTTAAGTTTTGAATGTCCATCAATTTATGAAAACACTAACTTTGGGAGAACTACAGACTCAAAAACTTGGCATGGCTTTCAGCTTCAAAATAGCAAGGCTAATGTGATTAACTTTAAAAAGCCAAACAATATAAACTTGTCATGGTGATTTATTGGCAGCATAGATCTTCCCAGATTCTGTAACCAGTAGGATTTGAAGACAGAACTATTTCCATTTCCACAGGAAGAAAATCTCTCCAACCTCAAAGGGAAAATAATCCAGAGGAAATTATTCTGGAATAGGGAATTCTTTAGAATGATGAAAGCCTGTCATTCAAACACAAAATAACATTAATATATAAATAAATAAATAAATAAAAAAAACCACACGCCACAACTGTTGTGCCATAATTTTGACTAACTAAATCTTAGGCTAATAAAAAAAACCCACCAAGCCACAGCTTTATTGCCATTATAATAATTATCTGCATCACCAAGACTGAACGGGAAATGGGGCATAATTTGTATTATATTTAAAGAAAGTTTGAGGCTAAAACACAAGCATTTTGAGAACTAGTAAGAGGTCCACTAGCTTTCACTTACTCCTTCAGTCTTGGATCCTTGCTCCTGCAAAGTCTTTTGGAGATCCTCAATCTGTTGCTGCAGCTCTCCAATACGCTCATTGCCTAGCCTGTTGGGATGTAAAAGAATTCAGTCACCAATCCGTCTTTGAATAATCAGTATATGTAGAGTGAAGTTATACACTTGGGTTACAATTCTTCAATGGGGTTACACATGGTAGTGTCTGAAATAAATATCTGTTTTTTTTATGTATCATGCCTAATCACAACTGCTCAAGTAGGTGCTTAGAACATTCACTAGACAGTTATTCACCAGTGGGATAACACTTTGTCTGTGTAGTTGGTACCTGAAAAAGCACTGGGATTCTGGCTAGGGTGCTGCCTTTGGACTCTATTTCAGGGCTTCATCTTCAGTATCACATTTTGGCTAACAGGAATCTGATAAATTCCAAGTCCTTCTTCCCCATACTAACTCCTTCCAGCTACAGGACAAGGGAAGTTACTTGCTCCTTTGCTTTTACCTTGAGCACTCTGCTCCATACCGCTAATCTTCTTGGCTTCTAACAATGGGCAGGGTCTCTACTACTCTACCTCTCATCTCCTTCTGATTATTACAGAGGGTGTCTAATATCTAGCCCCTCACAACCTCTACTGCTTTCAATGCTGGTCTACGTTTGGAGCTTTCCAGAGAAGAGCAGTGAATTGGACATGCTTCTTGACCATGTCATTGGTGCCCACAGTGTTCTGAACAACAAGAATGAAAATTAACCAAAGGCATATGGGTTAGTATTTTTTTAAATGAAAACGCAGATTTCAGTTGTTGATGGCACTGGTCTGCCAAGTGAGCAGACAAAGCGTCCTGCCTGGAAATGGTGGGTATATTTTTCTTGCTGTTGTAGACAATTTATCTGCTACTGAAATATTAAGTATTTGAATACTTAATATTCAATCTGGTATGATTGTGTGAGTTGATGCACTTTGTTTTGAAGAAAACTTAGTTTCTGGGATGAGACAATTTAAATAAAGTTTAAATGCCATTAAAAATACCTTTGCATACATAGCAAGAATGAAAGACTGGAACATTTTTAAGTGGCCTACATATAGTTTGTTTGCGCATCATAAATATATTCTTAGGTTTTCAGTAAAAGTCTTACAATTTTTAGCAACTTAAATTACTCCTAAATTATAACCGAATATTAACTGCATTTCTTAACCAGTGGATAAATTCACCCAGTATCAGAACTTTGGCCATCTTGCCCAAAGATCTACAGTTTTAACAACGTAAAAATATAGAGTTATTTTCTTGACCCAATCTAGATCTATTAAGAATCACCCAGAGATGAGTTCTACAGACTATCCTTTCCAAAGTACAGCAAAACATGGAGCAGCTGCATTTGGCCTCCTGACATCTTCTTTGCAGGTTTACGCTTTTTATGGTCTTTGTAGTTTCCTCATCCCTTCCTCTTTGCAATGGGAACCTCAATGCTTCCCTTAGCCAAAGGACAGGATAAGTGATTATTCAACTAATGTTCAATCAGTAGGGCAAGCTACGTTATCTCCCTGCAGTGCTGAGATTATTTTCTGCAGAGTGATTAGCTGCTGTTTTGTCTGACTGGTGCCTACGCCAAACTATTCTCAGGTTTTTAAAAAAAGATTAACAAAAAGGAAAAAAATATCAAGAAAAATCACCTTTTTTCTGTTTCCAGTTCATTCACCATCCGATGCTTTTGCTCTAGCTGTTCTTGAAGTTCTACAATGCGTTCATTTTCTGAACCCTCTTGTTGCAAGAGAAGCATCTTGTTTTCATGCTGCAGTCGAATAAACATTTCTCTGTGGGTCAAAAACAAATAGTCTCTATTCTGTAAAGAGCTTATATAAATAGTTTTTGATTAACCAAGAAGAGTAATGCCAATGTACTGAATGTATTTCAGTAACAAGTACCATAGCATACGTACAGATAGTTTCAGCAGAACTCAAAATGCAGTGGATTTCTCCACAAAGAGAATACACACCAAGCCAAATATGCTTATTTTAATTGAAGGTAATTTCAGGGCTCGCCGAACCCCACTCCCCAGCCATGTAGTTCTGCGCTCTGTGCATGTGCAGATCGTTCTACGCATGCGCAGATCGCTCTGTGCCGGCACTTCCAGGGTGTAATCTACTCATCCCGGGTGAGTAGATTACATTGTTTGTTGAGCCCTGGTAATTGACATAAAACTATCAAAAATCAATTAATTTTGATATGATTAATCTTAATACGAGCACATTATTAATATTGCACAATCAAGTATTCAAAAGTTAGGGAATGCTAGAATTAAGATTGCCTGTGCAACCTTAACTCAGCCCTCTTATCTATAAGCATTATAATGCAGTCTACTTAGATGATCAGACACTATTTTTGATACAGGACCATACATCATTCTAAGTTTGTTTAAAAAAAAAAAAGTGAACTAAAAAAACCCAGAAATTCCATCCTGTTATTGATTTGCAATCCTGCTGATGACCTCTCTCTAGACCTAACACTCACACCTCTGCCACTTAAGCTACACAATTCCAGCTATGTGAATAATGTAGCTGGTGTCAATGTACCTTAAGTCGAGTTACTGCAGGGTCTACACTGCAGGGGGTACTCTTCTCAGCCAGAGTAGAGTAACAGGGTTGACAGGAGAGCACTCGGCAGTAGATATGGCAGGTCTTCACCAGACCTGGGAAATCGACCACAGATGCACTGATCTCAGAGCATTGTTCCAGGCTGTATTGTAAACGTAGCCAGAATAACTAATGGAAACAGTCATCCCTTATGTGTGCGAGACGGGGTTAAGACACTTAGCTGATGAACTCACTGACAATTTGCTCGCAGTGAAAGCATGGTAAGCCTTAGAAATCCTGGGTTCCATTCCAGGCCTCAGAAGGGAGTGTTCTCTAGAGAGCAGACTTCTGCCAATTTCCACAAAACTTGACCCCTTCTGCTGCATCCTCTCTGATCAGTCTCACTCCCATATCTTCCCCACCGTTGCCTTCTTGTCCTAGTCCTATTCTCCTTGATTACCCCATCCCAGTATTCACTTGGGCTTCTGATTCTATTTCCAGTCCCTTAGCCCAGCCAGCCCTAGTATTCCCCTTGGGGCTCACTGAGAGTCCCAAAGTGTTGTACTTTCCCCAGTTTCTTTCTTAGAAACTGGAAAACTTAAAATAAACCAATAGCCCTGCATATAAAGTTTCATTTCAAATAGTTAAAGAATGGTCAACTGAAAACAGGATCTTAGAATGGGAAGCATTAAGTAACCTTAATAATATGTGGTATTACCAGCCCTGCCTATAACACAACTTCTAAAAGTCTTCAGATTGTTCCTTCAATTCCTTTATGAGAACAAAAACACATTTACTGTATTAGCGAGACATATGCCACCACATTATTCAGGGCCAAATCCGTACTTAGCAAGTCCCATGTGATTACTTATCCTTGGTTCTGCCAGACTTTCCATAAAACCATGGCAAGTTCCTAATCACTTTGCGAATCTGCAAAATGAAGATACCTTCTTAACTGTCTCAATACACTGTATAAGGTAACTTAATATCTCTAAAGCATTTTAGCATCTTCCCTATAAGAATGTCAAACTACTACATAGTGTTGCTAACAAATCTCCAAACTTTTATAGTTTTTTAGTTGAAAAGATGTAAATTGTCCAGCAAGCTGAGATGCTGAGCTTTTGCAAGAGATGGATATTGCTCAAAGTGAGTTCCTTCCCTACCTGTATTCCACTGGTAGAATTTCAGCAGCAAGATTCTCATGACTTTTTACAGCAGATGCATCTGAAAAAAGCATGACAAGTTGACAAAATTCACTTCCAGATAACATCTATGTATGTATTTTGGACATGTGCATCTGTCTGTCTATCTGTGAACCTATTTATTCAAGAATTCTTCTTAAACAGTAATAGCTAGGACCACTACATTTGCCATGCAGATTCCTCTTATCTTAAAGCAAGATCATGGTCCCTCAAACCTGCACCCTGACTCCTGCACCCCCCACACCAGTGTGCTCTCTAAGACTATAGCCGCGGCATGTTAGCAGCAGGGCCTTGCTGAAGCTAGCACTGGTAAATACATCAGATAGAGATGTGAGAGCAATCAGGGGTGCAATAGACTAATAGTCTGGAATTAATTAATGTATGAATCGGTGTAAACACACTCCTCTCAATATACATTATTCTTTTTATGTCTAATTTCTCACACACACATATTTGCATATATTAGGTAGCAATAAATGACACCTGCATGTTTACCAGGAGCAACAAACAACCTGTCCCTGTCCCATCTCCGTGTGCGTATAAAAACCCCACACCGCCTACACAATCGAAATGCATTGAATCACACACACAAACAGACACTCAGTAATCTCATTGGCTGTAGTCTAGAGGGTTGATCCATTTAGAACTAACATTTCTAGGAATGGTTGGGCTGGAAGTGTCAAGGTGCTGCATACAGATTTCTTAACGGTCTTGGTTCGTATTTGAATCTCTTCCTGCACTCCCAAAACCAAAAAGTTTGCCACCTGCTAGATGAGGTAGGGTATTTGAACTAGTACTTGTGTGCCCTGGAAATGTATGTGAATGTTAAGAAATGACCATTAGCTGTTACTGAGACTGTTCAAAAAATGTCAGCTCCTCTTACCTTCATTTGTTCATAAATAGGACCAGGAACATTGGTGATGGGTTTTACTGTAACTGGATTATTAACAGTCATTGGTGTATTTGTTTTCTTCATTATTTATGTATGGTGGCTGTAAAGCTGGGTAGCCTGGGTCTTTTATGTAAGGCTCCTCTTATTTAGTGTCGATGCATTTGTGTCTGTTTCAGATTGTAGACCTGCATTTGTGTGTGGCCGAGAGAATGTGAAATTTGTGTATTTTGAGGTATATGCCTCTGTATGTGTGTTGTAAGGGGTTGTGTTAATGTGTATATTGTTTCCATCAGTGTGTTGTGAGTGTGAGAATTTTTAGTGTACATTATTAGTTTCCCTGTGTGTGTTGTACAAGTTTGTGGCAGTATGTGTTGTCATCTGTGCAGTGTGTGAGCTTGTGTGTCTTTCAGTTCCCAGGCTGTGTTATGGAGCTACATAGTAGTGCACAACCTAGGTAGATTGTGTTAACGTGGGTCAGCAGTGTATTGTGTTCGTTTGTGCGTGATATGGTGTGGGTGATAGTGTTTCATTTCTGTGTTAAGCTGTGTGGCCCCCAGGCAGGGGGACAGAATCGGTCTAGTGAAATCAAATGTTACAATAGTTATAAAGAGTACACAAGATGGGAGTGCAGGGGTTGGGGAGTCTACGAATGTAGGAACAGTGGGAGCAAGGCTGGGTGGGAATGAGACTGGATGCCAAGCTGGTTGGTTTTCAGGGTGGGTGGATGCAGGGTCATGCACCTTGTTAAATTATCCCTTCTTTTAGTATTTTTTGTTAGTAACTGGTGGGTGCTTCAGTGGCACACATGCAAACAAGCACACATGACATCAATATTGGTACACAAGACAAAATTCACTCTGCTCATGGATGGAAAGTCTTAGAGGGAACACTGCCCCACACTATCAGCCCCCTGCCCAGAAGGGCCCAGGTAATGCCAGGTAAGTCTCCCAGTAACAAAACAGCCTCAAAAAAGTACCTGTTTGATTCAAATGATCCTGTTGCATCTGAGAACACCGGAGCTCTTCATTAGTTTCTTTTAGAGCATCACGCTGTACTATGATTCTCTATGAAAAAGTCAAAGAATATTTAAGGTGGAAATAATACAAAGGTGTTTCACATTGGCACATTACATTAGGAATGAAAGATCATTTGTAACACTATTTTCAGGACATCAGGTAAATGCTGAAGGCTTTTGATAAGATTTATACCAAATGTTGACCTTTATCAAGTTATAAAACCCACTATATTAAAGCAACTATATATAATTTCTTGTACTAAGTCTCATACCTATGATAGCATTTCTGAGGCGTAAGAGCACCTGAGAAATGGTTTTCAAGATAAGTGACAAATTCTGACCAGGCCAGCACAGGCAGGCGGGCAGGGACACACACACACACACGTACGTACGTCGCATTTTAGCCAGTTTGAGTAAATACTCATGCATAAAACTTACTTCTTTTTCTTTGACTAAAGCTTCATGCTTTTCTTCAAGTCGCTTCAATTCAAATGCTAATGTATCAGCTCTTTTGGACTCCTCAGAAAGTCTGTTATGAAGCTCCTGGACCTGGCAGGATAATGACATGGGTGTTATATATATTACAGTAAAACTCCATTGGTCCAGCATCCAACGGTCCGGCATGCCTGATGATCCGGCACCATCTGGAACCCAGAGGTGCTCCGGGCAGCCAGACAATTGGAGCTGCTCTGCCCCTGGCTTCCCGGAGTCAGCCGCTGGTCAGTTTCAGCAGCAGCTGAATTGGGAAAGCCAGGGACAGAGCAGCTGGGGTGCTGCCGGGTTGGTTCCCTAGTGCCGCCCTTCGGTGCTGCGGGACCAAACCAACAGCACCCCAGCTGCTCTGCCCCAGACTTCCCCAAGTCAGCCACTGCTGAAACTGACCAGCGGCTGACTCGGGGAAGTCTGGGGCACAGCAGCTGGGGTGCTGCCGGGTTGGTCCCACAGCACTGAGGAGTGCACCCCCCCCACTCCACTCCCGACCCCTCATAGCCCCCCCCCTCCTATAGTCTGGCAAATCTGATAATCCGGCACCCCCTGGGTCCTAAAGGTGCCGGATTTTCTGAAGTTTACTGTAATACAATCTTAGAACAGTGTTTTTTTTTTTTTTTTAATTCTGGCACTCATATGGGTGGGGGGGAAGACAGCAGGATTAAGAAGAGGAAGGAGATTATGTTAAAGTAGTTCTTTATTAGGTTTCTGAGAACATGTAAATAAAGTAGGTTTTCATGGTTGTTGTAACCTAGTGAGAACTACAGTAAAACTCCATTGGTCCGGCATCCAATGCTCCGGGACTCCTGATGGTCCGGCACCATCAGGAACCCAGAAGTGCTCTGGCTGCTCGACAACTGGAGCTGCTCAA
This sequence comes from Pelodiscus sinensis, assembly GCF_052426305.1. NCBI lineage: Eukaryota > Metazoa > Chordata > Testudines > Trionychidae > Pelodiscus > Pelodiscus sinensis. The sequence goes on along the minus strand of NC_143060.1, from coordinate 16,808,263 downwards.
TGCCCGGCTTCCCCGATTCAGCCGCTGCTGAAACTGACTAGCTGCTGAATTGAGGAAGCTGGGGGCAGAACAGCTGGGGTGCTTCCAGGTTGGTCCCGTAGTGCTGCCCTTCGGGGCTGCGGAGCCAACCCAGCAGCAGCCCAGCTGCTCTGCCCCAGGCGTCCCCAAGTGAGCCACTGCTGAAGCTGACCAGCGGCTGATTCTGGTCAGCCGCTGGTCAGCTTCAGCAGCAGCTCACTTGGGGACGCCTGGGGCAGAGCAGCTGGGCTGCTGCCGGGTTTGTCCCGTAGCACCTGCCCCTGGGCACTGCGGGAACAACCCGGCAGCACCCCAGCTGCTCTGTCTAAGGTGTCCCCAAAAGCAGCTGGGGTGCTACTGGGTTGGTCTCGCAGCGCCAAAGGGCGGCGCTACCAGAGCAACTTGGCAGCACCCCAGCTGCTCTGCCCCAGGCATCCTGGATTCAGCTGCTGCTGAAACTGACCAGCAGCGGCTGAATCCAGGACGCCTGCGGCAGAGCTGGACTATCGGAAGGGGGGGCTATGAGGGGTTCGTGGTGGCATCCCTCTCCACCCCACCCCAGACCCCTCATAGCCCTCCCTTCCGATAATCCGGCATATTTGATAATCCGGCACCCCCGGGTCCTAAAGGTGCCAGATTACCGGAAGTTTAGTGTAAAATGTTTCTCTGATAAACGTAACAAACACACGATTCATGTTGGCCACTAGCTTCTTTCCCCTTATATTTAAGGCCTACAGAAATTCCAGTGATTAGTTTGGAACTTTGAAAAGCAAATTTTTGTGCATTTCCAAAAATGAAGACAAGATTATTTTTTTTTAAAAAGGATTCTAAAAATCACTATGACAGTATAGCATACCTTGAGGATGTTAGCTACACATGAAACAAAAACAAAATACTTGATCACCACTCAACTCAGTGAACTGATGCGTTACACAGTGTGCCCTGAACTGCAGGTCAAAAAATGAGCTCAGTTAAGCCATCTGGTGAGAGTTTGGAAGAGAAGGCAGGCAGGCAGAGCTGAAAGTTTCCTTACAAGCTATCTTGACACTAGCCCCAATAACCATTAGATCAAGCTCCCATTTTTTTTCCAGTCAACTGTGATTATAGTTAATAAAATTACACCTGAGAAGAGTTAAGATACCGAGTACTGTTTTTGCCTTACCTGCCTTTTGTATGTTTCCAGCTGAGCACGTGCTGCATTTGCCTTCTTTAGTTCTTCCTCTAGGCTGACCGTATTGTGCATATACATCATGTTTGTGTCTTGCAGAGATTTCACCTGTCGGCGGAAGTCATTCAAGTCTTCCAGTTTTTTACGATATACTTCAACTGTTGACTCTAGTTTATTTGCCTTATCTGCAAAAGTTCTACAAGGACACAAATAGAAATTATGGAAACAGTAAGATGTAGTTTTCACACTAACTACAACCAAACAAATTAACAAGTTCTGCCCTCATCTGCAAGCATAGCTCCATTTAGCTTAGACAGGGAAATGCATGCGTGTAACCAAGGCTAGTGTTACGTCTGTTTAAAATTAAAACAATAATTTAATTCTTTTAGTTGTTGGGTTGATATAGATTCATGTGCAATATTTAGTTTTAAAAGTAGACATTGTAGAGGTGCAGTTCCACAAAAGTGTGTGTTTACATATGTCTAGTATATTAAGTGACCCCATGGATTCATGATGGTGTTGGAGTTAATACAAATGAACTATGTCCTGGCCTAAATATTGATCTTGAAGCTGAGTAAGCCTGCAAAATACTCATGCTGCTATCTAGCCGGAATAGATACAAAGCTACAGTACAATACTATGTAGATATGCTTGCAGATTATTATCCTAAGGGTATTTTTGCCAGGAGGCATGGCCAAGGAAGACAAATTGATCAGAAAGTGTTCTGGCCAAATAATATCAAGGTATTTTGATACAGAAATGGACCTTCATTTCACTGATATAAAACTATTATTAATAAATCTTTAAACTAAATGTTGAGTCACTTTACTGTCTGGCATCTTCGAAAATTAAAAGTTATCATAGGAATAATTCCAATATTCAGTTTCTTATACTTAATGCTCTTCTATGAACCTTGATGTAATACAAGATTGGAATACATTTTATTTTTTATTAAATTGCGTATAACAGGCAAAGTTATTTACATGGGCATATTTATAGAAAGACGATAGGAAAATACTGTATTTATTTTTTGTACTTTTAAATAACCAGTTTAACTGACATATGTTGAAATGCACTCAATAGGATTAGTTTTCATCATGTTTTGGTCCTACTTAGTTTCGTAATCCTGAACATACAGTCTAGCTAAAACACTCATGCAGATAATTAAGTTTCATTTTCACTTGATTTGAGACTTACATTTGGACAATTAAATATTTTCCTGTATTAGAAGAGGTGGGCCTTTGCCAATAAACATATCCTGTTAGTAATAAAATCCATCATGATTGCAACACTCATTTCCTGGGGTATTTTGTTTTTTTATACCGGGAGCAAAAAGCTTCTCTTAGTCCTGCTTCATGTGGAAGGTTTTTTTTGCAGAATAATGTTGATAAGTAGAATAATTACTGTTGCCATGAACTCACATGTCACCCTCCACTTTTATTTTTCACTAGAGCCTTGGCATTATCATTTAGAACCTTCAGTCTGAGTATCTACTAGGTCTACTACATACCTAAGAACGTCAATTTCATCTTTTAGGGCCCTGGATTCCTCTGCCAAACAGGTTAACTCATCATTTCTATGTTGCAGCTCAATTAGTTGTTTCTCCAGATCTTCACAGTGAACACGATAATCATCCTTTGCAGCTTCAAGCCTTTTGTAAACAAGAAGCTGTTAAAATATATTTTCCTTTCTATCTTTTGTTCACATAACTAATATGATCCACCTTCTATTGAAACAATAACAAATTCAGAATACATAAATGTGACAGAATAAAAAAGGTATTTAAAGCCTGTAAAAAATAACTAAAGAATTGTCACAAGGGCTATTTACCACAAATGTGCCATATGGTATGAACAGAGCTCTTAGTTTACTGTGTTAATATTTTACATGAAGGAGTGTCTGATTCACTTACAACTGCTGTAAAAGGAAGTGTCAATCACAGACAGATATTTTTTGGTACAAATCACCACAGGAAACATGTCATTTGTTTTTTATCTTTGGTCCTCTCTCCCCATCCCATTCCCCCTCTCTCTCAGAGCCCACAATATTTTAGAAAATGATAGCAAGAAAGCATAAATGGTCTCAGTGATCATTCAAAACGAAAGTAATTTGGGGAAAAATCTAAGTTTAAAACTATAGTTTATATTAATTCAATGACAGGAAGAAGCTTTTAGAACAGTCAATAGAAAAGTGAACTTAGAAAGAAAATCCTACCTATTTAGAATAAATTCCAATCACATGACATTTTGAAGGAGAATTAAATAAAGCTACAAGTTATTTCATACCTGAAGTTCTCTTCCTGCAGTTGTTCTAACTGAAGCTGTGCATGGAAATATTTTTTTGTAACAACACTATTTGGATCATCAAGAGATCCATCTAACTGGTCTAATCTGTCATTCATGACCTCATTTTCAGACATCAAGCTGTTCTTTTCATCTTGAAGGGCAGCCACCTAGTGTACATAACACAACATTAAATGTATAGATCCTATCCAATGACCATGAAAATCCCAAGATAATAGATAAGATGCTACCAAATAATGTGTTTATTACATAAAAATTGAGTATTTGAAAAATGTAGGAAGTGATTTATAGACTACCCATAAGCACCTAGTTGCTTTAGAGTATGAAATGTTTTGTAAATTAAAGCTATCTTTTAGAGGACTCAACAAAGTAATAAATGCAGAGGGGCAACTGCTATTTCCACATTTTATGAACAAAGGGAAACAAATGTTACAATTAGTTCAATAAAATGATATTCATAGAAACTAAACAGAAACAATAGTAGTAGGATGAAGATACTCCCCATTTGGCTTGTGCGCTAACAATAAAAAGCAGAATGACACTGGCTAGCACACTCACACTGCACTGCCGTGCATTCAGCCATGGATGATTGTGCAAAAAGCAGGTCCAAGAGCCATAAGCTAATAAGCGCACACACAAAAACCTAGACAGCATCAAATAGGACATGCATTTTTCAGTGACTAAATAGTTTGATTTTTAGAGTGTTCACAGCTAAGCAAGTGGGAACACAACATTACACTAAGTTGGTAAGTATACTCCACAGCCATAAAATGGGCAAGGATTAAAAGGATGGAACCCTTAAGCTCTTTCTAGCGAAAGATGTGTTAATTTTAATACTTCAGACATCAGAGCACATAGCATGTGTTAGTTAATTGGCACGTAGACAGTAGAATGTGCTCTTTGGGTTATGTTTTCCTGAATCATAAAGGAAACCTACCTTTCTTATACTCTCGGAAAATATCAAGGAAGACTGAGACCTTACAAGTGAATTTATTAAGAATTAGTTTAAATTAGAACTATCAGTCATTATTATGACTTTCAATACATGTGCAGCATATCATGGTTGCAATATTTAATAAGATATAAAGTTAACAATAATCTTATTGGTGCAATAGTAAAATATTTTTTTAATCTGTGATTATATAGTAATATCAGTGCCTATAATCAAAGAGATGTAAAATAAACCAACAGCACCCTCTCACCACACTTCACTGAGTATTTACTGCCCCTAAGGTCCTATGCTCTGAATCTCTGGGAAACCAGTTTACTTATATTTTCAGACCGTGAGAACATCACTGCCTTATGTGTCTCCCTGTGCAAGGCCTAATCAGTTCTAAATTACACAGTTTCAGAAAACAGGATGTTTATTAACTGAACATCTGACTCTCATCCTTCGCCCTCCTTTCAAGTCCCTGAAGTCACATTGGTGTTGAAATGAAGCAGGTGACAGCCAAACACATTATACTGAAACCATGGTGCACCACTGGATGAGGAAATCAACAATTATGTATTGTGTAACTTCAAATATATGGACACACATTTTACAAAATATACTTTCCATTAACTTCAGTTACCATTTGTACATTCATACTCAACTGTACATAATATAAAAGCTCAGTTATTCAGCAAGTTGAGGAAATGGGGGCACAGTTAATAAATATTCTGGTTGAATGAGTTATTATTTACCCATAGAACACCAAATTTTCAAAAAATTAGAATACAATAAAATAAATGAAGTATAAAACAGTATATAGGTACTCACCAATCCAGTAGTAGTTGTGTTCTGCAGAGTGGCTGGTTTCACAGGTAAAGTTTCTATATAGTACGTTCTCTTATGACACCACATGCCACTATGGGCAGCACATGGCATATACCCAGATCAGTAAAAATACACTCAACACTAAAACTATACTGAATATAATTTAATCTTAAACTATTCAGAAAGCACTTCAGGATCTTGCAATACCTCAGGGTCATCATCATCATCATCATCAACAAAAATTATCATTGCAGAGGTAGAATGTGTAGAAGATTGAGCAGATTGTAGTGACCTGACCCTATGACAGCCCTGGACACTGCTTTTTTGAATAAATCCCTGATCTCAGTTTGCTCACTTGTCTTCTGCCTCTTTCATATAACAGTGCAGAATATGTAATTGCATAATGTTCTGGGCAGTATACTAGCTCCGGTTAGTAGACTGAAGACTTGTGTTGCAAGGTATTAGAAATACCAGCTAGTTGACCTTTCTGGTTAACTGAGTGCTAGATAACAGAGCTCTCACTGTACTTTTAACAACAGCTCCTTCTCATGACATGCAAGAGCAGACCAACCAGATTTGTGGGAACTACCATAAAGTTAACTGCCCCAAACAGAAGTCTATAAGGTCTGTGTGGTACAGTTCGGACCTCCCTGATCCAGTACCCTCAGGACCAAATTGGTCCCGAATCATAGAATTTGCCGTACCAGGGAAGGTGAAGACTCCCTACCTAGCTGTAGGCTGTGCTCCTGGCTGGGCTCCCTGCCACCTACCATGCCCGCCCTGGCCAGGGCTGCATCCCCCCACCGCACCAGCCCCAGGCAGAGGCCAGCCCCATTGCCTCCATCCCTGGCCAGGACTGGGCTACATGCCCAGCTGCCAGCCCTGCTGACGCCAGCCCCAGGTTTGCGATGCTCGCTCCTTGCTGCTGGTCTCACTGCCTCCAGTCCTAGCAGAGTCTGTGCTTCCCACCATGCCAGCCCCGACTGAGGCTGCATTCCTAGCCAGCGGCTCTGGTGCCTCCAACCCAGACTGAGGCTGCGCTCCTCACCGCCAGCTCTGACCGAGGTTGTGCTCCCCACTATGCCGGCCTAGTCCAGGCTGCGCTTCTGAACTGGCCCAGCCGAGATTCTTTGGTACAGCAATATCCATGTTAAGTTAAACCTATAGTTCTGATTTCTCAGAATTAGGCACGAGAGGTGCCATAGCAAAACCAGAAAGGGCAATTTTGGACAGGCATAAATGGCTGGCATAAAGTTACATGGTAAAATCTTTCTTTAGCCTTGATATTTGGTAAATTCAGAATCATCATATATTTACAGTGGTTACAATTATAAGAAAACATTTACTGCAATACGTCTGGACAAGCAAGTGGATCAAGTTGCTCACAACACTCCTGTTAATGCTTTCCAGAATCTTTTTTTTTTTTTTTTTTTGCAACAGTGTTACACTGTTGACCCATTATTTAGCTTGTAGTCCACTGTGACCCCTAGATCCCTTTCTGCAGTACTCCTTCCTAAACAATCACATCCCATTCTATAAAAGTGCTGAGGAGTCCTGTGGTATCTTATAGATTAACCAAAGTGTTGGAGCATAAGCTTTCGTGGGCAAAGACCCACCTCGTCACATGCATCCAAAAGGATCGATATCCTATCAAAAAAAAGCTGATTGGTTTGACAGTTAAACTGACTGGTCTGTAGTTTCTTGACTTGTTCTCATTTCCCTTTTTATAGATGGGCACCATATTTGCACTTTTCCAGTCTTCTGGTATCTCTGACTTCCATGACTTTTCATAGCTATAATTTTGCAACGACTGCTTATAACTGCAAGATTTCAAGTAATTACTCCAAATCTTTCGTACTATGAACAAGCAGTATATTTTCAGTAACTGTAGGAGAATTGAACATGATTTACATTAAAGAATAGTTTTCTAATAATCACATGTATGAAGCACTTCAATATGTGTAAGCTTTGTTTCAATATAAACTGATAAGGCTAAGAACTACTAGATGAAATGTAACCACTAAAGACTTTTGATTCTGCAAATGTTTAACAGAGTTTCTATGTTTCTACTTCTGCATGTCACATATTTGAAAAATTAAGTTTGTGTATCTGACCTGCAAGTCTAATTCTTGACATCTTTGCTTCAGTTCTTCTTTTTCTGCAAGTGCTTCCTGAAGGTCTTCCAGGGCTTTTTTCATCTTTAAAAAAAGATAGATTTAATGCTAGTTAGATATAGTGAAATTTAGATTACTTATATATTCCCCATTTGTACAAGGAATGACATATGATAGATACGACAGAGACTAAAGGAACATATTAGGGATGTTAAATTTAGTTTAATCAACTAGTCGAATTTTCCATTGATTAGTCAATAAGTAGAAGAGCTGCAATGAACTCCATTGCAGCTCTGCCTTTTAAATGTATTAAGAGCCTAGTGGCTTCAAAAAGCAGAGGCAGTGTCTGGGACTTGGTGTGTGTCGGGAATCAGTTGATTCCTGGCTCACGCTCAGTCCCTGCTAGCCCTGCCTCCCACAGAGGGTGCTGGCAGAAACTGGCTTTTAAGCCAGTTCCCCCCAGCACTGGCTCTTGCTCCCCTGCCTTGCTGCCTCTATTAGAGGCAGCAAGGGTGGGTGGGGAGAATGACTGAGGGACTAGTCAACTAGTCACATACTCAACTAGTCATTTACATCCCTAGAACATATATGCTGCAAAACCAGACAAACTGTGAAACCAGGTTCTGAGACCTGTTGCCACAGGGGCATTTGCAAAAAAACAAAAAGCCAAACAATTAGTGTAGACATACTTTAAGGGACTTGAGTAATATCACAAAGAATATGTAGCATGACAAAGCAATTAATCTGAGACTTCGGCATAAAAGATAACACTCAAGCCATTAAACATCCTTCCTCTTGTGGCAATAGGGAGATGAAGGTCATTACAAGGGAAGAATCTTTCTTGGGGTAGAGTGCTTTTAAAATATTTTCTACTCCAAGTACATTACTCTGGGTGTTAGGTGTCACAAAGAACTCAAATATTTTCCAAGATCACTTGGCTAGTATGCACTCATCAGTACGTCTGAACTTTCAAGGTTGATAGCCGTACACTTTGCTCTTCTTGTCATATCCTCTTGCAGTCTCTACTCAGGCAATAGAGATAGCAGCCATTTCACATCTTTTTTTAAAAAAAGCTAAGCTTTTTTACACTGTTTTACTCAGCTATTCACCTATCTCTAGCACTATAGGAGAAAATGAAAGATAAGAGTTAAATTTACTTTAATGTCGTGGTTTAGTATCAGCACGTTGCTCTGCCCTTTGTGACAGATAAGTCCGAGCACGGATTTCTGTAAGCTGGTCTGTGGGAAGCAACCACTGGCTGTATAAAGCAAGAAGCAAGTTAGTTTGTATGGATGAAGGACTGAAACTTCTTTTGTTGGAGATGATGGGAGAGGCACCTTTGTGTCTACTCTTTGAATCTGCAAGCATGGCATGTGAATCATTTTTTGAAAATCTTAACATTGTTTTGAGTATTATAACACACTAGGAAATTACCTGTTGCTCCATTTCACCAGCTGTATCAGATGTGACAGAACTCAGTATTTCTTTGCTCATGAGCTAAAACGCAAAATTGCCACAGATTAAAACAACACAAACACAGATACTATAGAACTAGTGACTTCTGTTACTGAATAAAAAATTGGATTCCATCTCTCCCCCATTTAACTTCAGTAGTTGTTAATGTGATAGAAACAGCAGTTTCCTGCATATCTTTGGGAAACCATATTGAATTAAGGCTAGGTATCTTTGATGTCCATTTTATTAAGTGAAAGGTTTGCATCTTATTGTGAGCCAGAACTTCTCATAGCTTTTGTAGGGGGAGAGAAATATGATGTGAAGCCTGGGAGTTCAAAGAATTGCACTGAAAATATGCCAGACAAAAATGGACTTTTGAGAAAGGAAATCACTTCCTGGGAAATACCTAGGGAGAGATTAATGCACATTCCCCCCTTCATGCAAAACCTCAGCCTTCTGAAACTACGCCTAAAGAGTGGGCCATGTCTGCTGACTATCTGTTCCCAGAAGTAGGAGATGAAAGGCTCAAAGTATAGTAAGAAACAATAAACTGCACAGTCAAGGTTCTGAATCTGACACAGCTATGAATTTGTAACCACAGAGAAAACACAGTTGTGGTTTTTAAAGGACTGAAATCTATCAGAGCTTGAGACTGGAGTTGGAAGTTTCCACTGGCAAACTTTTTAGCATGCATGAAAGTTCTTTTATTGTTAGATATATTTTCTCTGTAATAGTTTCACATGAAGAATAAGTGTGCTTGCTGTCTGGTAACTTATGATTGAAAATCATGTACTGGTCATAGCTTTTGGAAACAAAAGCAAAGTGCAGGCACTGAATTTTAGATCCTCTCTCTAGCTGGAAGAACAGTATTGGCAAGGAACCGTGAAATCCAAAAGAACTGCCAATCAAGAGACAGTGAAATGCAGGACTTCACACAAGAGAGGCAGTGGCTAGGAGCCTAGCGTGGGTGCTCTTGGTGGACCATGGAAGGGGAAAATAGATGCTGTTTCCCTGAAACTGTGACAGTTAGTATTTGAGTATGACTGTTACACTTAACTGTTAATTGAAGAGCTACGGTAGTTAGACATAGAACTCTTAACAAAACAGGCGTAATAACTTTATGGATTAAATTTTGGCCCAAATGAAATCAAAGGCAAAACTCTCATCAATTTCAATGGGCATAGAAGTCTACCCAGTGAGTTTAATCAACATTAATTATGTGGCAAATAAAATTCTGATTGGCAGAATTGTATTTACACATGAAACTTTAGTACTCAAACACAACTGGTTTCTTAACCATTAAAACAAAAGTTGCATTAGGTCAGTGCTCCCCAACCTACAGAGGCTCCCAGGCACCTGGGGGCGGGGCCACTCACGTGCTGGGCGTCCGGGGGGCGGGGCCGCGCGTCCTAGGGCACAGCAGGGGCGGGGATACCCTTGCACCCGGCGCCGGCATGTGCCCCGGGGCCGCCCGAGCGCCTTGTGCCGTGGGCCCGGGGCCGGCACCGCCGCCTGAGCGGCGCGCCTGGGGCCAGCACCAGCGCCGCGCGCCTGCATGTGCCCCGGGGCTGGGGCCGCCCGAGCGCCACGCACCAGGCGCCGGTGCATGACGCACGCCTGGGGCCGGCGCCTCCAGTGCACCACGCGCCAGGGGCGGGGCTGGCTCAGGTTGTTGGCGGGCACACACAAATGCCCTGGCGGGCGCCATGGCACCCGCGGGCACCATGCTGGGGACCACTGTATTAGGTTATATTACTGGATATATTTTCAGTGCAAGACAGGGGTTAGAAGAGACTTCAAGTGAAACAGGCTTCAAAAAAAGCAGACTTTAACTAACTCAGAGAACTGGTAGGTAAGGTCTCATGTGAAAAAGGAGTCCAGAAGAGCTAGTCCTGTGCTTAAGGGCTCCCCTAACTTATATAAACTTCCGATAATCCAGCACCTTTAGGACCCAGGGGGTGCCGGATTATCAAATATGCTGGACCATTGGAAGGGGGGGGACTATGAGGGGTATGGGGTGGAGTGGGGGGGATGCGCCCCTTGCCGCTGCCGGACGAACCCAGAGTCAGCCGCTGGTCAGTTTCAGCAGCGGCTGATTTAGAAAGTCTGGGGCAGAGTAGTTGGGGTGCTGCCGAGTTGGTCCCACAGCACCAAGGGCGGCGCTACAGGACCAACCTGGCAGCTCCCCAGCTGCTCTGCCCCCGGCTTTCCTGAGTCAGCCGCTGGTCAGGAGTGCCGGACCACTGGAGTTTTACTGTACCTGTTTTTAACAGCCTCCTAAGGGCCAACTTTCAAGGGAGGATCCTCAGAATAAAGAGTGTGCTCTAGCACAAGAACTGATTTGAGACCAAATAGCACAGAGGTATTTAAAACACACAAGGGGAATGCTCAACTGCCTTCAAGGAAGCTTTCTAGTTTCTTTTTGTTGGCTGATCAGTGCAAAACAGCTGAAGAGGAAAGAGCGGCAGGCATAAAGGTCCGCTCTACATATTTATATTCAAGCTTTCCTGTTGAAAGTTTTGGGCTATGTATACATAAATTATTACTACTTACCTCTTGAATAGCAGCCATAACAACATGTTGAACAGATTCTTCTAGAGTCATTATATTTTGTATATGTTCTGTAATAAGGAAAAATATTTGCAGTAATTACGACATTTACTGTAAAATGGTTTGAAGTGGCATACGTTCTGCCCTTTCCACAAAGCAGATATCAATTTATACTAAAGAACGTGACAGCTCTAGAACAAATCATTTCCAAAAAGTTACTGCTCTTATAGTTTCAGAGATGCTGACATATAAGTAAATATGGATTAATGCCCTATATACGTAGGCCAAATTCTCTCATACATTTACTCACATAATTTCAATGGGTTATATCATATGAAAATTAGATGCTTGAGAACAATTTTTTCCTTCTGAGGTAGGCATATGGTTCAGAGAGAATTTGGTCTTTTGAAGTAAAGTCCTAGGACTAGAATATTAACCCAAAATGTTTTAAATTGCTAAACTTAGCAAACAAGAATGACCAGATCTAAATCTTCACAATGCAAATCTTTTCCACAAACGCAAATAGCACAGATTACAGCTTTGTTATGCATAACAAAAGCAGTAATTTCTATTTACAGCATTGCACAATACAAAATTAAACTACAATTTAAGACACAAAGGCTTTGTTTGAACTCAAAAAAGACAAAAATTCAAACTAAGGCTTTTCATTATTGTATACATGTTGTAAGTTTGCCAACACATTAAAAGAATTTAACACATGGTTTCCAGAAGGGACTTCTAAAATGTACAGTATTTACAAAGGAGTGAAAAGCCTTTAACAAAGCTACACTTTCAAAGTTTTGCAAGTTTACACTTTATCCTATTATGTTAACTTCACTTGGTTTATTTTAGTTTTCAAATTTTTTGGTGGAGAAAAACTTGTCACTGAGATAGCACATGAAGTGTGGTAGATCAAGTGTCATCACAAATGTTTTAATGTTCAATGCTTGATGATATCATCTAGTTTCCTAAATACTCACTGATGCAAAAGATGTTAGTTACATGACTTTTTTTAATAGAATAATTGAAGTGGTTTTTTTGCACTATTATGGGCTTGTGTGGGCATTAAACAAACAAAAAGCAATAATCTTAAATTTTACCCTTTACAGATAGTTAAAGACAACTCATATATATCAGTTTTAAAGTGTATCCATTTGTAAATTGTACTGGACACAGTTTGTTATCCAGCTGGGATTTTAAATAATATACATAATAAATCAAATAAAAGCCACTTTCCAGTCTACCTTTAAAAACCAAAGAAACAAACAAAACAAAAAAGTGTAGCCAGTCTAGAAAGTATGTCTGCATACAGGTTCTCAAAGTTATTATTGAGAACATAAGAATGGCCTCAGACCAAAGGTCCATCTAGACCAGTATCCTGTCTTCCAACAGTGGGCAATGACAAGTGCCCCAGAGGGAATGTACAGAACAAGGAATCATCAGGTGATTCATACCATGTCACCCATTCCTAGTTTTTAGCTAACTGAGGCTAGGGAAACCAACCCTGCACATCCTGGCAAATAAGCATTGATGAACCTATCCTCCATGAACTTTAGTTCCTTTTTTAACCCTATTATAGTCTTGGCCTTCGCAACATCCTCCGGCAAAAAGCTCCACAGGATGACTATGAAAAACATACTTGTGCATGAAAAAAAAAAATACTTCCTTTTGTTTGTTTTAAACCTACTGCCTATTCATTTCATTTGGTGACCCCTATTTTTGTGATATGAGAAGGAGTAAATAACGTTTTCTTGTCTCCTTTCCTCACACCAGTCATGATTTTATAGACATCTATTTTTACAAACTCCAATTTTAAATAGTTTATGATAATATTGTACAACACATTAGTAGAAAGGTGCAAACATGTACGTTTCATTCAGGAACAGAAAGTATTTTTAAATGTGGCATCAATGCTACCTTATTCTGTATGTGTTTGCTATTTCCTACAGTAAGGGCTGCCTCAGGACGTCAGTTGTTCCTAGATATATTTTCAACAGGTGAAAATAGCACATACCTTGTTTCTTTTCACAGTTGACTGCACAACCTAAAATAAGCTGCAGTAACCTGCCCAGCTCTGTAGTATCTGAATGTTCAGATATCTGATTTAAGTCTGGTAGAAGGTCCTCTGAAATCTGCTGACCCAAAAACTGCAAAATACAAAAGTTTGGCATTTCAATTTTATGAAATGTCATGAAGATAATATACATGTTCACCCTGCATGTAAAAAGATCTGGACTAGGAAACACAGACTGAACGAAAACTGAAGATATTACTACAGTAAACCCGAGACAGATGACGAAAGGCCCTGGACGCTACTTTGGCTTACTATACACATACAAACTAGCTAGTCTATCATCCAGTCTTTTCATTAATAGTAACACACTCAGGTAGCACTAATGCTGTGGTTCTTAACTGGTGGTCCATGGTGACTTTTTCAGGACCATTATTCTAAGTCACATGGTGTGAGCAGGCGCTGCCGTTAGGCTGTTTTACACCATTTTCACAAGCACGTGGTGCATCATCCATAGCATCACCTAGGACACAACCGCACTGTGTTGCCAGTAACTTCCATCTGAGGCTCTAAGCGTTAGTGTAGCTGCTGCTGTTGTGTTGAGCGGTTGCCATGTCATTTGTCCTGTGCTACATGTGCTGGAGGTGGTCCACAAAAATTTTTTGATTGGCCTGGTGGTTCGTGGACTGAAACAAGTTTAGAACCACTGCACTAATGAATTAAAGAAATGAGACTATAAAGAAAAATAAGAAATTTGAAAAGGACTAGGGAAAACAAAATATTTAGAGGGATGTAAAGCTTTAAAGGAGCACTTGCAGGCAACACACACAATGAAATAATGTGTCATACTATACATTAATATAAAAAGGCCTACATTACACCAAGATACTACAGTGACAGGTTCCTTAAAATGAATATGCAATAGCAATGCACTAAGTGTAAAAAATTCAGGATTTTTTACTTGCTCAGCCCCTTGCACATAAGTATTATATGATCACTAGTGACACGTTGCAGAAACAGGTGTACAATAATACAAAGTACCTTTTCTGTGTTTTAATAAACAATTTATTATCTTAAGGTACATCTAAACTACACCCCTCTGTTGGCAGAGGGATGTAAATTAGATATATCAAAAGTGCAAATGAAGCCGGGATTTAAATATTCCGTACTTCATTTGCATAATGACAGCCGCCACTTTTTTCAAAACGGGGCTTTTCGAAAAAAACAAAAAAAAAACAGTAGTTTAGACCAGGCATTTTCAACAGAAATACCCCATTTTGAAAGATCCTGTACTCCAAAAAATGAGGTGTACAGGATCTTTCAAAATGGGTCATTTCTGTTGAAAGTGCCCAGTCTAAGCTGCCAGGTTTTTTTAAAAGCCCCGTTTTGAAAAAAGTGGCGACTGCCATTATGCAAATGACATACGGGATATTTAAATCCCAGCTTCATTTGCACTTCCGATATATCTAATTTACACCCCTCTACCGACAGAGAGGTGTAGTTTAGACGTAGCCTCTGTGGAAGAGGACATAAAAAGTAGTCTGTTTTTGTTATTATACATCATTTGTGAAAAGAAAGGTGGTTATGCTGCATGGAATCACAGAATGAAATACCTTTTTGTTTAAAAAAAGTCTTCAGGTGGGCAAAATTAGGATTATTTTGGGAATCCTAACTTTACACTGTCTCACGTTATAGCAATTCAGGGCTCAAAGTTGGATATTGTACTAACAGTTGACATTTGGTATCCTTTTCTTAACAAAATGTATTAGGGATGTAAACGACTAGTCGATTACCCAATAAGCCTTTGCTCATCGAGTAATCGAGTCACTACTCGACTAGTCACTTCCCAACCCTGGCTGCTTCTGTAGCAGGAGCAGGTGCTGTGGGGAGCCTGCTTAAAAAACAGTTTCCCTTAGCTGGGGAGGCAGAAGCGCAATGGGGGAAACAGTGCAAGCTGGGACTGAGCAGTCCCTGCTCTCTCTGGGTCACAGATGCTGCAGCTCTGCTTTTAAAAGTTAACAAGAGCTGCCGGGCTCTTACCACATTTAAAAAGCAAAGCCAAAGAGAACCCCCTTATCGACTAATCAAGTAGTCGAAGGAAATTCCATCAACTACTTGATTAGCTTCTTACCCACTATTTAACATCCCTACAATGTATCAGAATATTTACTATGATCAAGTTGTTATTTTGTCAAAATCTGCACGTGCATTTAAGTATCTGATCAATGTATTCAAGTTTTTTGCCCTTTCCCTGAAAGTTTACCAGAACATAATAGACTAAACCAGTGGTTCCCGACCTCTTTTATACCACGAACTAGAAAATCCATTCACAAACTTTTGGCAGATGGGTAACATTTATTTACATATACATTATACAAATAATGAATGCAAATAAAATGTTACCAGCCCACCAAAAGCCCCAGTGCCCATAGCTGCTGAGAACAACCAGCTTCAACTCCAGCATTTGCCATGAGGTGGGCAGCTGCTGCAGCTGAAGTTGGCTGTTTGTGGCAGCTCTGGAGGCTAGGGCACATCCCGGCCCCAGAGCCCCCTAGTGCCAGCGCTAAGCCCTAGAATCCCCGACCCCTTCACTAGCCCCCAGCGCCAGCCACTGACTGAAGAGTCCCCTGCACCAACCCCCCAGTGCCAGTCTCCTGCCCTCAGAGACCTCCAGTGTCAGTCCCTCATCCTCAACGCTTCAGTGCCAACCCCCCATCCCTTAGAACCCCCCACCACCAGACCCTCCCAGTGCCAGCCTCCTGTTTCCAGTGTCCCACCACACCCAACCCCTCTAGAGCCCTTTCCAGTGCCAGCTCCCAGTTTCCAATATTAGCCCCATTTCCAGAGTCCCCCCCAAGTGCCAGCCCCTCACCCCCTTAGAATCTCCCCACCTGGAGAGCTCCTCAGCACTAGCCCCGCTCCTGGAGCCCTCAGCACCTGCTTTGCTCCCCTCCCCCCCCAACTTAGTCTCCAGCTGAGCACTGCTGCCCGAATCGCAGCTACTTTAAGACTGTAGTGTGGGCTCTGTGCAGCCCTCCCGCTGCACAGCAAACCTTCTGCCCGGCACTGGTTGGCTAAGAGACAGGGCAGGACATGCTACTTCCAACAGCCACAGTGGGAGGGGAGGCACTAGGCAGTGTTCCTTGACCCCAGCCCCCAGAGCTGTCCATTTTTATTTATACCGAGATACATTTTATTTATACCAGATGGGTAACATTTATAACACATTTCACAAAAAGAGTATCATTATACAAACAGTTTAGTATTTTTCTAGTGTCTGGATCAGCTTTCGTAAAAAAAGACCAATCCTTATTTGTTATTTGAATAAAACAACAAACTGACATTTTTTCCATACCTCATGATAGTAGTCCATAATTCCTTGAAGAACCTTTTTCAGATTACTGGCCTAACGGTGTATAAAAGACAACATTGATTATATACTACTAAGTGATATTTTTCTCAGATTAAAAAAGCAAAATTTAACACAATGTCATATTATTCTTAATTTAAAAATCTACACTGGGGGTGGGCAATAAATTTTAATGGGGGGCCACTCCAAGATTTTGGCAAGTAGTAAAGGGCCACATTTCTACTGAGGGGGTGTGGGATCTGGGACAGAGATTGGGTGAAGGAGGAAACTTGGAGTAGGGAACTGTGGTGCAGGAGGGTGTGTGTAGAGTCTGAGAGGGAGTTCAGGTGAAGGATGGGTTGTGACTTGGGGAATGGGGTCAGGAAGGGAGTTTGGGTGCAGGAAAGGATTCTGGCCTGGTGAGGGATGAAGGAGGGCCTGCAGGGTCTGGGATGGAGTTGTGACAGTGAGAAACGGGTACAGAGGGTTTGGTTGCTCACCTGGAGCCAGTAGTTGGGAGGAGGGGAGGAAGAAAGGAGAGTGGGGGCAGAGGCTGGTTCTTCTGGCAGGCGCTTACCTAGATGCCTCTCAACCAGCAGCCCTGCAGGAACCTGAGCTGCAGTTGCAAGCTGCTCCATGTGGCTCTGCTCCAGGCAGCATGGGGTGAGGGAGAAGGCCTCATTGGCTGCCCCTGCCTCCAGTAAAATTTCTCAGCTCCCATTAGCCAGAAACTGGCCAATGGGAGGGAGCTGACAGATTTTGCTGGAAGATAGGACAGAGCACAAAGCCTCCCTTACTAGAGCAGCCACATTTAAAGCACCTGCAGATGCACTGTGCCTAAGGGTCCCAACTAGGCAGCCACAGGTCGGATCCGGTAGCTTGACTGGCTGGATGCAACCTGTTAGCCGCCTCTTGCCCACCACTTGTCTACACAGCGGTTTTATGACAAAAATATGCAATGAGGGTGGGACAGAATTAAGATGAGAGAGGAAATGCATGTGAACCATGGATCACGGCAAAACACGTTTAAGTCATCTGCATACAATTCAAATGTGCGTGTTAATTATTGCCATTTTTGATCCACCCCAAACTATAACAGTAATATTAGCTAAACTCAGGAACGTCATTCTAAACCTCAAATAGCTTTTGCCAGTTTTCATTTTTGGTACCTTTATTCTCCAGTTGTCACCAACATCTTCTTTAATACGGCTTAGCCATGATTCATCAAACCAGGCCACATCTCTAGAATAAAAATAAACTGCATTTACTAAACACTAAAAGGACTCCTCTGTTCCCCACCAATCCCAATTCACTGTTGTAATCTTAGTTGAAGTACAGAAAAATATTTTTAATATCCCTCCCAGTTTTAAAATAGGGATTCCCCCATAACAGCTTCAATAGTTGGATTACAAAAGCTCCCCAGTTACCCTTAAAACATAACGGTCAAGAATTCAGGCAAATCCAACAGCAGTACTACACAAAGACATGCAGGCTGAGTTTCTAGTTCATTTCTCTAAAGGAAAGTAGTGCTTGGAAATAGTGTCAAAGAGAAACTAATCATGATTTTGCACTCCTTGAACATTCTGATCTGCATCTAATTCCTTGAGTACTGCTATTGGGAATGTAGGGATAATTTATCCCAATGAATTAACTGAGAAAACAAAGGCATTTGATGAAGACAAACAGAAAAGAGAACAGTGATAACTAATTTTTTCCCCATATTATTTCCCCCCATTATAAACAATAAGACACACCAAAAAGTAAATGTATGCTTCTAGAACATTTTTCCATTAGACTATTCGATAATAAGAGAGACAAGATGGGTGAGTTAATATCTTTTATTGGATCAACTTCCGTTGGTGAAGGAGACAAGCTGTCAGGTTGTGAAGAACTCCTCTGTGGAACTCAAAAGCTTGTTTCTTTCACAAACAGAAACTGGGCCAATAAAAGATATGAACTCACCCATCTTGTGTCTCATATCCTCGGAGCAATACAACGAGAACAATACTGCAAACATATTCTGAAATAGATCTGTTTCCCATAGCTTACTAGTTCTGAACAATCAATGGGATAAGAGAAAAACTTCAAAAAAATCTCCCAGAGAAAGAGGGTGCAGAAATAACTGCAAACCACACATTCTACCATGTGATTAATATTCAGTCAGTATCAACTCAATGATATTGTAAGGCCATGTTTTTTCCTGAGTTATAATGCCTGGATCATACAAATTGTGATGTGTAACATTTTCTAGGAGGATAAACTGTTATTCTGTGAACCTGGTACTTTGGAAAAAGAGTGTGAAACCTAAGAAAGAACTCAAGAGTAATGTGATATACACTCTTTGAACTTATCTATCAACTTACATTTGATGAAGTACCTGTGCCATTGCAACACCATTTGTCAAGTCTTGAACATCTTTGCAGGGTCCAGGAGTATTAAAAGTCTGCAACTAAAGAAAGGCAAACAATGTTTCCACTCCAATACTGAAAGACATAAGGAATTAGATATAATTTTCTATTTTTCTTTAGTATCAACCTTTAGTAAAATGCCTCTAAGTAGTATGGAACATAAACATCCCTTACATCAAGTAAATAAGTTTGTAAACTAACCCAATAAACTATTCCTGCTCAATTGTTTGACAGAAAAGCATTTAAATGTTCAAATATGCTGATCTAGTGTTTTTCCCATAACAGCGCTACTCCCATTTCTGATTGTAAACTAAATCTGTGAATAACATGAATCTGAGAGGTTGGCGTAACATTTACTTTTCTTAAAATTTTGTGCCATGCCTTTCACTTTGGAGGTTTAAAACCCTCAACAAAAATTCTCTTAAAATAATAATAAGGCAGACAGCAAGAGAAAAATTCTAATTTCAAACAATACCAATTCAATCTTTCACAAAAGTGTATGTTAATATAAATACTTCCCTCCCTTAAGACCTTTAAGATTATTGGTAAAAATAAAAATCACAAAAAAGCAGATGGAAATGTGTATCTTGGGGTGGGAAAAACATAGACATAGAATATTTATCACATTCTACAGTCATTCTTAGTTTTCATATTCTTAATGTGCAAATATTGCACATTGGAAATACACTTTCTTGAAACATGGGAGATTCCAAAGTCATCCTAACATTCTGAATTCCATATCAAACAATTAAAAGGCATGGAAATCTTCTTCAATAGATACCACTTTGAAATTTTTACCAAGAGCTGGAATACAAGACCAGGAGAAATACAGACAATGAACACTTGACATTCCTAATGGTTGCATATGAAGAAGCTTTTCCCATTTAGTCTCTCATAGCTGAATTAGGGATGCTAACTTTTGATTAATCAGCTAATCTAGCAGACAACAGAATTTCCATCGACTATTCGATTAGTTGATAAAGGCATAGGGGGGGTGCTCACTATCCCCACTGCGCCTCTGCCATTTAAATGTAGTAGATGGGTGGCTCTTACTACATTTAAAAGGCAGAGGCGCAGCGGGGAAACCTTTTTGATGCCAGGGACTGGCAAACCCATTCACTAACTTTTGGTGGACTGGTAACATTTTATTTGCATATTCATTATGCAAATATGTACATAAAGTGTTGAAAGTCCACCAAAAGCCCAGCCTCCAAAGCCAGCTCTAACTCCTAGAACCCCCCACCCCTTCACTAACCCTAAGCCACTGACCCGAGTCCCCAGCACCCAATGCCCCCAGTGCCAGCCCCCTGCACCCTTAGAGCTCCCCACACCGCCAAACCCCCTAGCACCAGCCTCCTGTTTCCAGAGCCCCACTGAAGCCAACCCCCACAGAGCCTCTCCCAATGCCAGCCTCTAATATAAGCCTCCTCCCCAAAGCCCCCAGTGCCAGCCCTGTCCCTACAGCTCCTCCTCCACTACTAGCTCAGCCTCAAGAGCTCCCTAGTACTAGTCCTGCTCCTGGAGTCCCCAGCATCTGCCCTGCTCCCCTCACATAACCCTGCACTGCTGCCCATGTAGCTGCAGCTCTGGGGCCCAGGGCTGGGGCACTCTCCTGCCCCGCCTCTCAGCCAACCAGTGTCAGTAGGCACTGGAAGGCCCCCCCCCCCCCGCCCAGAACTGGTTGACTCAGAAGCAGTGCAGGACACGCCTCTCCCAACAGTAACAAGAGCGGTGTACTCCAGCTCCAACACCCAGAGCCACCACAGCCTAGCAGCCAGAGTCTGTGGCCCGGCAGTGGGCCACAGCCCAGCGGTTAGAAACCACAGCCGTAAACTATACACAGAAGTTAGCTAGAAGCCATTCAGAGCATTGAGCAAAAGTACTATCTTTGAATCTGTAGCCACAGTAGGAATCCAGAAAGCAGATGATCAAACACTTGGTAGCTGTGGATTTCAATTTATAAAGCTGTAAAGTATGCAAGATCCTGGTTACCTTACAGACCTCTCTACAAATTATATCAAAACTGTTTCAGGAAAGGGTCCTCCATTTAGTAATTTGCTTCTGATATTCATTCTCCAAAGCATGTATTTGAATGCCTTTGGATAATATTGATTCATGCATCTGTTCTCCCATGATTTTGGGGAGGTATGATTATTCAGGTAGGTGTAGTAGGGGGGCTGTTTCAAACTGTGGGAGCATGAGACAACTGTTATGCACTGTGTTTTATAAAATTTTGTCCATGTGCCCAGAACATTAGATTTTGTGTTTAACTTGAAATAAGCAGGCAGAAAATGGGTCAAGCACAAAGAGGGCACAACTGGACTGTTTTACATTAAGAAGTGGTTCACAACTAGACTGTTTTACATTAAGATGTGGTTCTTACCCTACATTGCAATAGGTAGGTAAGCAATAAGTCAACAGTCCCACGTAGCATAAAAAGCAAGTTAGGTAAAGTAACCCTAGAACAGTTGTAAGTGATATAGTCTCAACTAAGGATGTTAAAATGTGTTTAATTAAATAACTGTGTAACCACTAAAAATATCAGCGGTTACATGTGGAGTAGCAGTCGGCTCTGCAGGACTGGGAGCCTGTGTGTAACCATGAAGGTTAATCAGTGAGCCCAGACTCATCAGCTAACTGTAAATGATCACACTTCCACATCTCTAGTCTCAACTTTGTAAGAGAGCAGCCCAACATAAGGATAGACTTACAAGCCTAGGAGTCACACTCGGGCAAGTCTGAATTCAGACCGCCAATGATACTATACTAGGAGAATATAATTTTCAGTGTATGGGCATTCACACCTAAAGATTGCTATGCAAATCAATGTGCCATACCACTTCACTTCTATAAAGATCTTCAGCCTCTTGTTTAAGTAGGTAAACAAGACCTTGGTGAACCTTCTGACACAAGAGTGCTATTTTATCCATGCTGATATTTCCTGGAATAGAAGTAGCTCATTAGGATTAAGAGGAAAGACACATTCACCACAAAGAACTTGCTCTTGGTTCCTCTTTGTTGTACAAGGTCACTTTTTGATAGCTATGAGGAACAAACGGATTTTCTTAGTTGCCTATGTTATTATGAGGCTATACTCACTTTTGCCTGAGAGGATTTTTGTGTCAAGTATTTCATTTGACTTTGCTTATAGGTATGCTAATATAAATGTAGTTTAGTTTAGCCTAAAGGGAAGCCAACTTCTGCATGTTTTAACTCATTATTGCTGGCAATGGTAATATGAAATTAAATAGCAAGGGTTTTAATATTATACAGGTCTGAATAATTTTCCTAGATTTACAGACTGATTTTGGATTCCTGAAGACAATGGAGATTTGCAATTGGCTTCAGTGGAAGCAGGATAGCATCCTTCATTACTTACAGTAGAATAATTTATAGAAAAGTGATATGAATGTAGATAAACTGATATTGTGAAGAGAAATATATACTGGCAAAATTCTATCCCCCAACCCATGGGAGTCATAAAGGCACTGCAGTCCATAGGCAATCAGACTGTTGCAAGTTATAACATGCAGGAATAGCTCTCACTTGTTCTGGGGCACATTTCAGCACCCAGTATAAGCCCAGAATCAAATGTAAATTACCTCTGCTTCCCACTCCATTGGGTGGGGCAAAATGTATCTGCCTCAGAAGCTGCCTTATTGGGCTGCTGCATTGCATATGCTTGCAAGTACAGGCAGTCCCCGGCTTACGTACAAGATAGGGACTGTAGGTTTGTTCTTAAGTTGAATCTGTATGTAAGTCGGAACTGGCGTCCAGATTCAGCCGCTGCTGAAACTGACCAGTTTCAACAGCGGCTGAATCTGGATGCCAGTTCTGACTTACATACAGATTCAACTTAAGAACCCCACGCGTCCCCAAGTCAGCTGCTGCTGAAACTGATCAGCAGCTGATTGCAGGAAGCCCAGGGCAGAGCAACTCTGCCTTGGGCTTCCTGTAGTCAGTGCTGGTCAGTTTCAGCAGCAGCTAAATCAGGACACCTGGGGCAGAGCAGCTCGGGTGCTGCTGGGTTGGACCAGTAGCACCCAGAGCGGCGCTGCGGGACCAACCGGCAGCACCCCAGCTGCTCTGCCACAGGCGTCCGGAGAAAAGCCTAGTCTGCTGGGGGGCGGGGCGTACTAGCTGCGCCCCCCCGACCCCAGCAGACCAGGAAGACACCGGCGGCGGACCGAGACGCACCGCGGTCCCGCCGCCTGGGTCCTCCGCGGCTTTGCTCCCAGTCTCCCTGGTCTGCTGGAGACCAGCAGACCAGGGAGACTGGGAGCAAAGCCTCTGAGGACGCCGGCAGCGGGACAGCCGCGGGGCGTCTGGGCTGTCCCGCTGCCGGCTTCCCCCGCGGCTTTGCAAAGCCTCGGGGAAGCCGGCAGCGGAGTAGCCCAGGTGCGCCTGGGGTGCCCCGCTGCCCGAGCCCCCCCGCGGCTTTGCGAAGCCGAGGGGAAACCAGCAGCGGAGCAGTCCAGGCGCGCCTGGGCTGCCTCGCTGCCCGAGCCCCCCCGTGGCTTTGTAAAGCCGCGGGGGGGGAGGGGGGGCTCGGGCAGCAAGGCAGCCCAGGCGCGCCTGGACTGCTCCGCTGCCGGCTTCCCCGCGGCTTTGCAAAGCTGCCGGGGGGGGGGGGGGGGGGGGGGAGAGGCTCGGGCAGCGAGGCAGCCCAGGCGCGCCTGGACTGCTCCGCTGCTGGCTTCCCCATGGCTTTGCAAAGCCGCGGGGTGGGGGGGAGCTCGGGCAGCCCAGGCACCCCTGGGCTGCCCGAGCCCCTCCACGGCTTTGCTCTGCGTCTTCCTGGTCTGCAGACCAGGGAGACGCAGAGAAAGCCCCAGAGTACACGGGCGGCAGGACCGCGAGGTCCCGCAGTCTGTGTATTCTGGGGCAGCCCCGTTCGTAACTGTGGATCCAACGTAAGTCGGATCCGCGTAAGTCGGGGACTGCTTGTATGTATTACACATTTTGTGTCATAATTCTTAATGCCTTTTCTTCTAAAATGTTGCATGCTCCACCACTTAAAAAGCCATACATTTTTAAGCAGGACCATACTCATATCTAGTTATCAGATAGGTTTCTAGTTTTTTATGCTTGGATGAATGGAAAAAAACCCTGAATTTCTGTTTGAGGATCCAGGCTGGAGTCTCTCCAGCTGCTACCATAGCTAATTTAGCTGTGAAGACAGGTTCTACAGGTTTAGATTGTGAATAGAAATGTTTACAGATCTTTTTTTAATTACCAGTGGAAGAAAGGAAAGATTAGGGCTATAAGAAAATGATCAAACTAGCATAATTCAACCACTCATACAGGGGAAGTCAACACCTTGAACGTTTATCAGTTCCAAATGGCAGAAACTACAAGCACAGAATATCTTAAAATAAGGAATTCTTCCCTAGAGGCAGCCATTCAACATTCCATAGCGCAGAACATATCTGAATCTTCCTCTGGATACGTGGAGGTCTAAATATGATTTTAAGATTTAAACTCAGAAAGATGGCTTGAATATGATGATCAATCTCATCTGCCAGAATTATTCCATACTTGTAATACCATTCACTAGAATTTGAGAGGATGAAATAGCTCTTCTGGACATCCAAGACTTTTTTCTGATTTGCTTATAAAAGGTAGTAGGAGCACGTACAGGCTGCAATTAGCTTTTTCCTTAGGTACTCACTGTCTCAAGCACATACAACTTTGGGATCACAGGAGTTAAGTTTTATGATTTGCTCAAGAAAACCTTCCAAATGGCATTAGTACACACACTGAACAGATGGGGGAAAAAAGGTTTTGTTATCAGAACTAGGAAATTAGGTTACTAACGATGGGCGTGAATCTGAACCCTTGATGTGAGAGGTAAACACGCTCATAAGTCAACTGTGGGCACATGAGCAGTCCCATTGAGATAATAAAACCACGCGTGTGCAGGGTTGCCAACTTTCTACTCTCACAAAACTGAACAGCCTCACCATGTCCTCTGAGGCCCTACCCCATCCTAACTCTTCTCCAAGGCCTTTGTCCCACACTCACCCCATCCCCCTTCCTTCTGTCTCTCACTCTCCCAACCCTCACTCACTCGCTCATTTTCACTGGGCTGTAGGAGGATGAGGGCTCCAGGTGGGGGTGCAGGCTCTGGGGTGGGGTTGGGGGATGAAGGGTTGCAGGAGAGCAGGTTGTTCCATGCTGGAATTAAAAGGTTCGGAGGGCAGGAGGGGGATTCAGGGCTGGAGAAGGAGGCTGGGGCACGGGAGGGCTTCAGGGTGCAGGCTCCAGGCAGTGCTTACTTCAAGCAGCTCCCAGAAGCAGCAGCACATCCCCTTCTGTCTCCCAGGCAGAGGTGTAGTTAGATGGCTCTGTGTACTGCCCCCTCTGCAGCTCCCATGGGCTGCAGTTCCTAGCCAATGGGAACTGCAGAGCTGTGGCTTGGGTCAGGAACAGTGCGCAGAGCCCCTTGGCTGCCACTATACCGTTGTGCTGGGGCGGGACGGGGGAGGGGGACATTGCTTCTGGGAATCACATGGAGATAGGTATGCAGGGAGCCTACCTTCACCCCTATGTGCTGCCAACCGGACACTTAATGGCGCACTTGATGGTGATGAGATCCACTAGGTTTCCTTTTCGACTGGGCATTCTAGTTGAAGACTGGACACCTGGCAATCCTACACATGTGTCTGAAGTGAAGTTTGTGTCATTGCAAGACTGAGGTGTAACTAAAGCTTGGACATTTTAAGAGGCACAACAGTTCATTGGATATACATTTGCCAAGTTACTAAAAAATAGGCAAATTCTGCTGTTATTCTGGTGTAAGTCTAAAAATAACTATGTAAAATCATAATTTGGCCACATGCATTGCCTGATAAAAAAGGTACAAAGACAAAGGAAATTCAAGAGAAGCAACTGCTTTAGTATGTTACGACTCAATCTAGACACAATCATTCCAGGTACTTCAATACATTACACACTGACACAGCTGTCCATGACACAGCCTACTCTAAAGACAGTTTCTCTCAGAAGGCTGCTGCAGGTATTGTTTGCATTCTTATCTTTATCTCAGTAAAAAGTATTATGATTTCCAATATGAAGGGAATAAAGGATCTCCTTCTGGGGTCAAAATTCAGAAAATCTAAGTTTGAGGATTATTGTAAAAGTAATAGTGTTAAGCTACAGAAATTCAGTTTCTCCTGTCCGTGTATCTATTTTTCTTAAATTTGGCTCACCTAACTTTTCTATATTTGAAAATACAGTATTCCATGACACAGCAGACTGAAGAACATATTGTCTAATCCTGTGATGTCTTGAAATATTAAAAAGGCTTCCAATGTGTACAAATATTAGTTAACATGTGTAATTCACATTTTCGCCTCCTGCAATGAAGTATACATATTTTTGCTACAGGAACTTAATCAATAAAATGCATAACCAAAAGGAAGATTATAAATAAAGTGAATATCCCTTTGCAGCACTAATGAGGATACAAACTACCTGAGTTTCTCTCTCATGCCTACCAAGAATAATTGAAACCACTTAATATTACAGATAATTATAGCTTAGAAGTGTCTATTAAATGTTCCTTCAAACACAAAGCATCTTCCTTCACCTCAATGCTATTTTAGAAGAGAATTCTATATGAGGCATAGTTATGGAAAATTAAAGTGGCTAACAACAACA
The DNA here is from genome assembly GCF_052426305.1 of Pelodiscus sinensis. Lineage (NCBI taxonomy): Eukaryota > Metazoa > Chordata > Testudines > Trionychidae > Pelodiscus > Pelodiscus sinensis. The sequence continues at coordinate 16,781,466 of NC_143060.1, read as the reverse complement.
TTAAGCTTTCACTAACTCATGAATTACACATCAGTGAAATGAACGACTAGGAAAAAGAAATACAACGCACACCACCACATATTCAGTAATATATACACTTTGCAATAGCAACACAGTTAGAGATCTGAATGTACAGGGTCTGATTCTCGTTTTCATTAAGCCCTCTTTACATTGCTCTAGCAGTTTAAAGGGATCTTTATGTAGAAATAAGCTATAATTATACTTATTATAAAGTCCCTTGCCATGATTAGACCTGTATAAAGCAACCAAGGTATAAAAGAGAGTTAGGCACATAATGTCTAATGCCGTACTAATAAAAATACGTTAGACATCCCCCTTTCAGCACTGAGAAAAAAATTGTGGAATTTGGATATATGTACAAGTTGTTCTTATCTATGTTACAGCCAGGCTTAGAATAGGCTATTTTTATTTGTATAGTAATAGAAAAAACAAACAATGCTAGGATGAAGGAAAAGCAAACTGAGAAGAGATACAGAATATAATTTTTTGTACAACACGCTGAACATTTAAAACACTATGCATGTGCTAGCAGAAGTGGAGTGAAAAATCTATTATATAAGAAATTGAAATCATGTCCCCGTAATAAAAAAAACAAACAAAAAAACTTATACACATATGCATACACACAGTTTGAACTTACTGATGGAAGTAAGAAATGGGGTTCCCCCTTCCTATAAGTACAGCTAAGCCATTCCTGTCAGGTTTTTTTTTATCCCTGCATTTCTAAATTACCTCTTAAGGGTGATTAATTCCCTTCCCCCACTCCCATTTGGCACCCACCAACTGGCTAGTATTTCTGCATCTTCTGGACCAGATAGTCCTGGCATAAACTAACAATTATATGAGTCCTATTGCTAGTTTCTCAGTATTTGGTACAATACAGTTCCACCAAAAATCTTTTGATGAGGTCACTCTGAACCGACAAGTCCTGAATTAGAGAGACAAGAAATCAGCCAAAATATGAGCGAAGTGGAAGGGGAATGTTCAGTTTTGATTAATTAAACTGTTTATTGCACATGCAGCCATGCAAATTTTTCAAAGAGTTTGAAAACTATTATACTAAATATCTTAATATCTTACATTTTTGCTTGTGTCAATTTAAGCTTGCACTTTAAAAAAAATAAAAATTAGACCCACCAGGACATTGGTATCTGAGAACAGTCACGTTTTCCCACTGCTCCAAAACCATTGTTATTGCAAAAATGATTTGATGGTTACAAGCAATGTCACTTGGTTCTTATGCAAACTTCAACATAAGAGCAAGTTTTCTACCTATAATAAGCTTCAGTCCCAGTTAATTTGCTTCCTGATCCAGGAACAAGCATAACAAGCCTTGTGGCTAGGGGAAATTGGTAGATGTGGTATATCTTGACTTTAGTAAGGTTTTTGATACCGTCTCACATGACTCAAACAAACTAAGTACATACAACCAAGAGGAAGTAACTATACAGTGGGTGAATAACTGGCTGGAAAAGAGATAGTTCTCACTGGTTAACAGTCAAGTGAAAGGGCATATCAGATGGGGTCCAACAGGGATCAGTTCTGGGTCTGGTTCTGTTCAGTATCTTCATCAATGATTTAGATAACGGTATAGACAGAGCAAATGTATAAAGTTTGCTGACAATACCAAGCTGGGAGAGGTTGCAGGTGCCTTAAAGGGTATGATTAAAATTCAAAATGATCTGAACAAACGGTCTGAAGTAAATAGGATGATATTCAACAACACAATTGAAAAATACTCCAGTTAGGAAGGAACAATCAGTTGCACATATACAAAATGGGTCTAGGAAGCAGTAAGGCAGAAAGGGATCACAGGGCCACAGTGGATCACAAGCTACATGAGAGTCAATAGTGTAACATAGTTGCAAAAAGAGCAAGCTTCAGTCAGGGATATAGGAGCATGTCACTTTTAAACAAGACATGTAATTTTTCTGCTCTACTTCTGCACTGATTAGGCTCAATCAGAGTATTGTGTTCAGTTCTCGGCACCACATTTCAGGAAAGATGTGGATAAACTGGAAAAAGTCCAAAGAAGAGCAACAAAAAAGATTAAAGGTCTAGAAAACATGACCTATGAGGGAAGATTGAAAGAACTGGGTTTGTTTAGTTTGGAAAAGAGAAGGCTGAAAGGATACATGGAAACTGTTCTCCAGTGCATAAATGGATATTACAAGGAAGAGAGAGAAAAATTGTTTTCCTTATTTTCTGCAGATAGGACAAGAAGCAATGGACTTAAATTACAGAAAGGGCAAATTAGGTTTGACATTAGGAAGAATTTCCTGTCAGTGCAGTTAAGTGCTGGACTAAATTGCTGAGGGAGGTTGTGGAATCTCCATCATTAGAGATTAAGAGCATATTAGACAAACACATATTAGGATAGTCTAAATAATACTTAGACAAACCTACAATCACCACTTTTTAAACAAAGTCACTTGGGAGGAAATTTTATTTTAGAAGGAGCTTTAGCTATAAATGCTTAATTAAAGCACAGAAGAGCACAGTCTTTCATCAGAGGGAAACAGATGGCTTTAAAGTGAATCTGAGAATAAAGGCATCATTCTCCTGATAGAGACACTCAGAGCAGATCAGGTTCTTCAATCACACCTTAATAAACTAGACTGTGGTCTGCTGTTTTAAGAGGTGGAAAGAAAAACCTTAAAATAAAATAGCAAATACAAAATTCTGGATGCCACAGATTAGGTGATACTGGAGTTCAAGCCAAACCTCAAAGCAGGTTAAAGCATAAGAGTAAAGCCTGTCTTTAACATCTGCATTTCCACATCAAAAGCTATGTTTGGGACACATCAAGTCACTTAATTAGCCTCAGTAAGCAGAGTCCTACAATGGACAGGTATTTCTTCTGCTGTGTATACATTATATATACTATCTTGGTTTCTGTTATTTCCACGCCAATTCATCTGATGAAGTGGGTTTTATCCAAGAAAGCTCATGATTGGGGTTGGTTTCTAAAGTGCCACAGGACAACTCCTTGTTTTTAATCCCATTCTTTGGGGGGTTTTAAAAATTGCCCTGTGAAACTAACCAGCGCTGGCGTGGCGATGGTGATGCTCACAAGATTTGGGGGCTTGCTTAGACTGGCCACTTAGTCAAAGCACGAGCCTCTTCACCTTTTTTTGGCTTGAGAACGAGCTCGGCGCTAGTATTTCCAGCTTCTATCACATTACAAAAAGCACAGGCTCGTAAAGCAAGCGCTCGGCCGGTGGGTTGGGGCAGGCGGTGGGCGCACTCCCCAGGGCGGGTCCGGGGAGAGGACCTTCCACAGGGCAGCAGAGGAAGAGGGCATTGCCTAGGAGGCAGAGATCGAACAACGAACGGGGCCCCGGGGAGAGGGACGGGGCTCGGGGGGACACGGGCAGGGCTGCAGCGCGGGGCGTTATACGCGGTATGAGCCCGCGGGCGAGGGGGCCACGCTACAGCGCGGGGGCCGCGCTCCGGGCCCTGACAGGGGCTGCAAGGGAGGGGTACAGGGGGGCAGGTGCACGGGGGGGGGGGCTGTGCCGGGGCACGTTATGCGGGGGGGAGGGGGAGGATCGTTGATACAGGGGAGCGGGCCCCTCCCCGCCCCGCGCTCACTCACCCACAGCATGAGGCTGTCGCAGAGCAGCAGCTCGCTGGGCTTCGCCTCCATGGCGGCGGCGGCGGCCTCCTCCGCGCGCTGGCCGGCGGCTCTCGCTCTCTTGCCGCAGCGCTCGTGCTACGTAACCCGCTCAATGCACTAACCGCACCTACGCCCAACACAATGCGCAGCTTACGTGACAACTCCCTCCCACCCCCGCCTTGCCGGGCTACCTACCTGCCTGCCTGCCCCTGTCACACAAACCACGCCCGCCCACGAGCCGGGGCTTGGATGGGCGTGGGAGCCCGCCAATCAGCGGGAGGGCAGGCGGAGTCGCCTCGCTCCCCCTCCCCCCGCCCCGCCTCCACGCTTTTGCGCCAATCAGAGGCGTGAGGGGGAGGTTCGGCCGGGGAGCGAGCAACGAGGGGGGCGGCGCAAGAGGAAGCGGAAGCGGCTGACACTCTGAGGGCGGGGGGGAGGGACGTGTGGGCGGAAGAGTCCCCCTGGTGGGGAACAACCGTCCCAAGATGGGGCAGCACCAGCGCCCCGCCCGGCTCTCCTGCGCCCCCTGCAGGCCGCCACTTGGAGTTACCAGCTCTCCAGCAGCCAGACTGGGTCAGACCAAAGGTCCAGCTAAACCAGTATCCGGTCTGCCCACAGTGGCCTGGCCAGATGTCCCAGAGGGAGGGGACACAACAAGTAATCATCACTGTGATCCCGCCCCTGTCGCCTGTTTCCAGACAAACAGGCTAGGGCCACTGTTCCTACCAGTCCTGGCTAGTAGCCAATGATGGATCATTCTGACTTCCATGAATGTATCTAGCTCTTTTTTTTAACCCTGTTCAAGTCCTAATCTTCACCATTTCCTCTGGCAAGGAGTTCCACAGGTTGACTTCCTTTTGTTTGTTTTAAATCTGCTACCTATTAATTTCATTTGGTGACCCACAATTCTTATGTTGTGGGAATAAATACATAACTTTCCCTTATTCACTTTTTCCGTACCAGTCATGATTTTATAGAGTTCTATGTATCCTTCTTCCCTCCCTCCTCCTCCCCCCCCCCCCCCACTTAGTCTCCTCTTTTCTAAACTGAAAATCCAAGTCTTTTTAATCTCTCTTCATATGGGACCTGTTCCAAACCCCTCATCATTTTTGTTGCCCTTTTCTGAGCCTTTTCCATTGCCAATATAACTTTTTTGAAACCAGCCGATCACATCTGTACACAGTATTCAAGATGTGAGCTATCCACAATAGCTCCAAGATCTCTCTCTTCAGTAGTTGTAGCTAAATTAGTCCCCATCATATTGTATGTATGGACAGGGCGGCAAGTGGCATTCAGTCTATCCGATCGGGGGAGTTGGCAACCATTGTGCCACTACCAAACCTGTCTCCATCAAAGCACTGTAGTGCATTCCCTGCTCCTATGCCTCTATCTCCTCAACCGCCATACTCCCCCTCCCCACCAGCACCATCACACCATACCCCACTGCTCCATCAGCATCCCCTACCTAGCTATCACCCGAGGTCCTCCATCACGGCCCCCAACCCATCAGATGCCAGTGTACCTCCCGCCCTCACCACCACCCTGTGCGCATAGGCTCCTTCCCCAACACCACGCCCCTACCAACTACAACCTCTGCCACCTCATCAGCATGAATACTGAATACTTTTTACAGACCTAAGAAAGAGCCCTGTATAGCTCAAAAGCTTGTCTCTCTCACCAACACAAGTTGGTCCAATAAAAGATTACTTTACCCAGCTCGTTTCTCACTAAAGTTTTATCAAACATTAGTGCCCATTTATAGGTTAAGATAGGAAGGCACAGAAAACAAGGCTCACATTCTCCAAAAGTGGCCACTGATTTTGGAAACCAAACTGGAGACTCTTGGACATGATTTTCAGAAGCGCTAAAATTCATATAATTCCATTTAATTTCATTAGAAGTTATGTCTACTCAGCATCTCTGAAAATAAGGTCATAAGTGTCAAGTTTGGCAACCAAAATCAAAAGTCCAAACTTTACAAAATTGTCCTAAATTACTCGCTTAAGGTCATGCAGCAAGTTATAGAACAAGGAAATAGAAACAACTTCTGTATGTTATCCACTGGTCTGTATGTTGTGCACAGCTTCCAATAAACTGTGAAGAAAAAAATGGGATAAACTTAATTAAAAGCTGAATCAGGCTGATATAGTTGGAATTTTTAAGAATGGGTGGTTTTACTTTTAGGTTACAGCACTCTTAAGCCATGTCTCTAATTGTCATGCTGAAGACTGATCTTCTGGCATTTGATTTAGAAGGTCTAGTAAGAGTCTGCTAAATCGAACACCGAGGGTGCTCCCAGTCAGTGGTAGTACTCCTCTGTGCAAGGAGTAAGGAAAGCCGATGAGAGCATTTGCTCCCGTCTACCTCCTGCTGTGGAGACAGTGCCAAGCTCGGCTTAAAGTACTGCTGGTCCCCGATTTACGAACAGGTAACGTTCTGAATAGCTGGTCGTAACTTGATTTGTTCATAAGTTGGAAATACCTCATACGAAGCACTCGAAGTGTAACCAAGCACCAAAAACACAGCAATCAACAACGAAAAATAGAAACACACGAAAAAAACAGCAGTACTGCAGCAATAGCAAACTGTATTTAACAAACATGAACATGAAATACAAAACACAATGCAGCAATTTAAATACAGTAATGTGAATTGAATTAATTGGATGAGGATTCGGAGGAGTAAAAAATTACAGTAACAACATCATCAACAGATTCATCTTCTTCTTCAGCAGTTCCTTTGCTTGTAGAAGGCATTGGTTCAGTGTGGGGGGCAGCACTGCTAGGGGCTTTCTTTAAAAAAATATCCATTTTGGACTGGACAATTTGTTTTTTCTTCCTGTTATAAATTTCCTTATACCAAGCCAGGGTGCCCTGAATTAAACGATCCATCTTTGAGAATCTCGTAACATTAGGGTCCATTTTTTCAAACATTTGCATTCCTTCACTTATTTTGCTGAAAGATGCAGCCATTTCTTTCATCACAAAGTTTTTGGGGGGTTCTTCTTCTTCTTGGGCTGTTTGTCTCTCTTCCTCTGCTACCCTCTCCGCCTAGAGCTGCATTAAATCTTCATTGGTCTGTTCCTCCCCAACATCCTCAACCAGTTGGTGTATGTCTTCATTATCCATTTCCAGATCCACTTCTTTCGCCAGCTGTACAATGTTATTAGAAATGTCTTCCAGTGCCTTTTCTTTTTCAAAGCCTTTGAAACAGTCCACAAATCTTTTTAGGATTTTCTTCCATATGCCATTCATACATTGTGGAGTGACTTCTTCACACCCTGCAGCAATGTTCCTTATGCAATGCAGAATGTTGTAGTCCTTCCAAAATTCATGTAATGTTTTGCCGTTTTCACATTCTGTGGCAGCTACTGCCTTTGAAAATGTGTTGCGAAGATAATACACTTTGAAAGCAGCTATGGCCCCCTGGTCCGTGGGTTGGAGAACAGATGTGGCGTTGGGAGGCAGAAACACCACTTTCACGTTGGAATGTAAGTCATTTAGGTATTGAGGGTGACCTGGAGCATTATCCAAAATAAGCAAAATTTGGAAAGGAATTCCTTTCCCCAGAAAATATGACTTTACTTCAGGGATGAAGCAGTTCATGAACCAATCTTCAAAAAGTGCAAGCATCATCTAGGCTTTCTTATTAGCGCAATAATGGACTGGTAAAGTAGCCTTGCTGATATTCTTGAAGACTCTAGGGTTTTCAGAGCAATAAATCAAGAGGGGTTTCAATTTATACCCAGAAACATTGCCTCCTAACAAAACTGTTAGATGATCTTTGAAAGCCTTATAACCAGGCATAGTTTTTGCTTCCTTATGTATGTAGGTACGTTCGGGCATTTTCTTCCAAAGAGATCTCTCTCATCAACAATAAAGATCTGCTCTGGAAAATAATTTCCTTCTTTTATCAGCTTATCCAATTCTTCTATGAAAGTTTCTGCAGCTTTCAAATCAGCACTGGCTGCCTCCCCACTTAATTTCACATTATGAAGGTTTGCACACATCTTGAAATGGTTGAACCAACCGTGACTGGCAGTGAAAGTTTGGTCATAATCATACCCCTCCTTTTTTTTTAAGTCTTCAAAAAGACTACGAACCTTAGCTTGCATCGTCATGAGACTTAATGGCGTGTGTTTTTCAATTTGGTCTTCCAACCAAAGTACTGAGAGTTTTTCCATTTCCAGGATGAAACCTGCTCTTTGCTTTGTTAGAATTTTTTATTTCATAGGAGCAGACGCTTTCACTGATTCACGAATGTGATCGCTATCTTTTATAATGGTGCTGACTGTGGATTTCGATAGGTCTAACTTACACGACATGAAGGACACTATTTGACCCCCTTCATATTGTCTCACTATCGCTATTTTCTGTTCCAAATCAATAGATTTTCTCTTTCTTTTCTCACCACTCTTATCACCTCCCTTATCACTAGCCCTTTTTGTTTTACTTGACGTGATAGCCACAAGCAAACACCGAAAACACTGTGAGGGAATGAAACGTAAACATGCTGCCCGACCGCAGACACGCAAACACAACGTGCTGCTGCGAGGTTGGTTCTAAGTGCGGATGGTCGTAAGTCGAGGTGGTCGTAAGTCGGGGAACGGCTGTATGTTGACTCCAACTACATTATTTATGTAGCTGGAGTTGCGTGCCTTAAACTGCCTTCCAGGTCTAGTATAGATCTGGAGTAGGGTGTCAAAGCTGGGTAGTATATTGTAACTTGGTTGAAGCAAGGAATAGAACAGATAGTAGCCTCCAAGAAGGAAATCTCAAGCTTGCAACTTGATTAATTTTTTATGCTGCTGTCTTTTACTCTAATGAAAGTATTTTTAATTAAGTGAATGCATTATTGACTTCTTTGAATCTGGAGATAAGAGACTAAAGGCTGGATATTATGTCTTAGTGGTACAATAATAAATTTTTGTTGGTTTGCTATAATTGTTATATCAGCAAATAAAATGTTCTCTTTAAATGTAGTACAAAACCTGCTTAAGTATTGTTGGAAAAATTCCATACCTGAAGGAGTACAATATAGATGAACTCCTCTAGTTAAGTCTAATATTGCGTCTTACTTCTCCTAAGCAGTGCAGGGAGATCTGAGGATAGTTACAGAGCTCTCATCTCCTTTTCATTCTGGCTTATCTTTTTTTTTTCTTGCTTTCTTTAATGTCTATAAGCAAGTACTCAGCATCACTGTATAGCCAGAGGACAGATATCTTATCTTTTTCAGAGGCAGCAGTTAATGCTAAATAGTGATAGAAATGTAGCCGTGTTAGTCTGGGGTAGCTGAAGCAAAATGCAGGACAATGTAGCACTTAATGCTAAAGACTGTCAATTTGTAGGGTCTCAAGAGTGACACAATCTGTTCACTTGCTTTTTGCCCAAACAAGTGGAAATGTTCTCTGGCAGAGTTTGGAGAGGAGAAGAATTGAATTTCTACTCTTGAACTCAAGACTCCTCTTCATATGGTAATATCTAGTGCAGCCAGCTAAGTCACCACGGGTAGCTAGATAACTGCCCAGACAGCATTCAAAACAACCTGGGAATAGATGGACTACTTACTTTTTTTGTGCACACTTAGATATATAACATTTAAGAGTTATTGATTTATTTTTTCAGTGAAGACGTATAAGGAAGATGTACTCAGTTCCCTGTGATCTTAGCTATGATTATTTTTCCCCATAGGAATACAGGCACTGCCATCTCCAAAAATCTCTTGTACTGTTTGATTTTACCATTTTATTATGCATCTGTTAATTCTGCTGTGTTGTACAAAAGTTCTTAAGTTCTTATAGTACCCTTATCATCATACTATTGGAGTGCCGTCTGATAGTGTATAAAGGGTCCATCTACACTCCAAACTCCCACCTGCAGCAGCAAGTCTCAGAACCCAGGTTAACTGACTCAGCCATTCCTACTCAGGCTGTAGCCCAGGCTTTAAAACCCAGCAGGAGAGGAGAATCTTAGGGCATGTCTACACGAAAGCTTATGCTCCAGCACTTCAGTTAGTCTATAAGGTGCCACAGGACTCCTCGCCGCTTTAACAAAAGCTTTGTTGCTAAATTACCAGTATAGACAAAACCTCAGTATTCTGTGAGAAGCCAGTCTAGAAAGGAGAGGACAGATCTATTGTGCTCACTGTAGAGTGTGTGGTGCTGAGATGTGATGCAGCACTCTGTACTAGTTGAAGTTTCCTAAGTGTTGATGGCTTCATGCCCAGGTGTACTGCATTGCTATAGTTCAGATGGGTGGGTGATGAAAGCATCTGTAACCAAGGACAGGTCATTGTCTGCCAGGATAAAATAAAGAGTTGCCAATACTAGAGCTGAAGGTGTAATTTATAGTCCAAATAGAGTAGGGCAGATCAAGCTAGAATGCTAAAAATAGAAGCATAGTGCAAGCAGTAGAACAGGCTAGCTGCCCCAAGTATGAGTCTTCATGAAGTATTAGATATGTAAACATTGAGCAGAATGGGACAGAGAATAGATTCTTGTGGGATTCCACACATAAGAGGTTTTATCATGGATATGCAGTTTCTCATCACTACTATTTGTGGCTGTGTCTAGACTGCATCCCTTTTCCGTAAAAGGGATGCAAATTAGACACATCGCAATTGCAAATGAAGCGGGGATTTAAATACCCCCGCTTCATTTGCATAAAAATGGCTGCCGCTTTTTTCTGGCTCGGAGCTTTGCCAGAAAAAAGCACCAGTCTAGACGCGGATCTTTCGGAAAATAAAGTCTTTTCCGAAATATCCCTTATTGCTAAGAGGAATCTTTCAGAAAAGGCTTTATTTTCTGAAAGATCCACGTCTAGACTGGCGCTTTTTTCTGGCAAAGCTCCGAGCCGGAAAAAAGTGGCAGCCGTGTTTATGCAAATGAAGGGATGCAGTCTAGACACAGTCTGTGTGTTTTCCCTGAAATCCCTATAATCTCTCACTCAAGGACAACAGTAGTTCCTGGTCAATGGTGGTAACTGCTGTAAAGAGGTCCAGGAGAATGAGCATGTATGTCACCCTTCCTCTTGCACTGACAGCAGGAAATTACCTACCAGAACCACTAAAACTGTTAATGTCCCTGGTCTGATTCCAGATTGTGTTAGGTTTAGGATATAATTTTTTAATTAGATGACATGGATAGTGTTCTCAGAATTGTTCAGAACCACGTGTAATTACCCTTTTTGAGGGTAAAAGAGAGGTATCAGTTATTATTATTATTGCATTACAGAACACAAAAGCATGTTAGACATTTAATAAAAGAGGACGTAGTTTTTGCCCCCAAATAATTTACATTGTAAACTATGCTTGATGCAGTATCTGAGGAAGCAAGGCTATAGGCAGAGAACAGGATAGGAAAGGAGAAAGGTTACCACAATATAATTACAAGATTACTCAGTGTAGGGCACTTGGATAATTGAAAAAGTATGCAAATAAAACAGAATAAATTAAAATCAGTTAAAATAAGTCACGAGAAGCATTGCAAAGAAAGGGAGTTTTCAAGAGATACTTTTCAATGAAGGGAGGGTAGTAGCATGTCAGATCAAAGTAGGTAGAAGAAGATAAATGAGGCGTTGGTGGAACAGAGGAGGCATTGGGGAAATAAGATCAGGGACGTAGAAAAGAACCTAATTAAGTAGGTATTTGAAGGTGAAAACAAGTTTAAATTTGATGTTATGAACCCTGGAAAGTGGGAAACGAGTGTGTATGCGTGTGCTGGGGAGAAGTGGAGGGGCAGCTATGGGGTGGCTGCTAATGGGTGAAAGGGGAAATCTACATAAAATGATTTTGCCTTTTGTGAACTATATGTAAGGTACTGCAGGATCATTAGTTATTTTTTAAGTTTGTCATGGAAAATAATTAACAGTAATATTTAAAAATGTTGAAACAGCTTAATCTCCTGTTTTTATTGTCTTTTTTTCCTGCTCTTCCATTTTATACATACTTTTTCTTCAATATTTTTCCTAAAATGCTTTATAACTTCTTTATTTTCTTTAATTTCTCCTCTTACCAATTATAGATGTGTTCCTTCTGAGATTCTTTTTTTGCCTTGTATTTATTTTGTTCCTTATCCTCCTCTGCCATAGTCCTTGTTTTAAGTATTTTTTTTTAAGATTTGTTCTCGTTATTAACTATTTTAATTTTTTAGCTAATTTTTTCTTTATCCCAGTTTTCATATGCTCCCAACAATCTTGCCTTCACCATTCCACCTCCTTCCATTTTCCCTTGCAAGAAGTGTAACATGCTGGTATCTGTTATTTCTTAACTTTTGCTCTTACTCAAACTTTCTTTTCTTCTATTCATCTCTCCTGCCAATTTCCAGATTTTACCTCTCTCTCTGCTCAGGTTCAGCCCCTACTTTCTCCAGGCCTGATGCATCTAGAGCCATCTTCTGTTGTCTTCGCTTTCCTTGAGGCTATGCTGCATATATGAGTCTTTCTGTAAGTCAGCTGTTCTCATGAGTATAAAAAGCAGTGCCACAGAAAGCTGTGAAGCATAATAGGGTATGTGAGGGAGGTTAATCAGAAATAACCAAGCACCAATATCCCTGCTAGATTTGAGGCAAAGAAAATGTCTGAAAGTCAGGGAATTAATAGATTAGCTGTGATAGATAAAGGCTATGCTAGAAAGCTGGCATGTGGGGCTGAGCTGAGTCAGAAAGTTGGGGTATGTCTACACTACCACCCTAGTTCGAACTAGGGTGGTAAAGTAGTCAACCGGAGTTGCAAATGAAGCCCGGGATTTGAATTTCCCGGGCTTCATTTGCATGTTGCCGGGCGCTGCCATTTTTAAATGTCCGCTAGTTCGGACTCCGTGCCCCGTGGCTACACGCGGCATGAACTAGGTAGTTCGGACTAGGCTTCCACGAGGAGTAACGGTAGTTCGGAATAGGAAGCCTAGTCCGAACTACCTAGTTCGTGCTGCGTGTTGCCGCGGGGCACGGAGTCTGAACTAGTGGACATTTAAAAATGGCAGCGCCCGGCAACATGCAAATGAAGCCCGGGAAATTCAAATCCCGGGCTTCATTTGCAATGCCGGTTGACTACATTACTACCCGAGTTTGAACTAGGGTGGTAGTGTAGACATACCCTTGTGTATATAATTGTCAATCGTGTACCTGTAAACACACATTAGCCCACAGTCTGTCTTCAACATTATTAGACACTCTGCATATGTGATGTGTATATTTGGCAGCTATAAATGAGAGACAAAATTACAAATTCAAATTGTTACCCTATGCCTGGCAAACTATGCAGCTATGTTTTATCTTCCCAGCGGCTGTTACCTATGGATGCATTAGCAGGCTGTAGCACATGAAGGAATAGGGCAGTGGGATTAAAGTGGTGATGGTAAAGGAAGTACTCTAATCTCTGAAAAAGTTACATTCCAGTTTTCCTTGGTCACAGACATTGCTAGTAACCTCATCATGTGGTCCAGCTCATGTGATGGTATATCAGCAGATTGTGTTTTTGTGCCAATCATGATTATAGGCACCTTGACCTATTTTAACATTCCAGATAGGGAGAAGAGTGATTTGGCACTGTCAGCAGTCACTGTGATTTAACCTTGTGATGTCTAATTTCTACTGATACTCCTTTTGAAGCCAGCTTTAAAGCAAACTAAATAGTTCTAGCTATATATACTTACTAATTTAATTTTTTTGTTTGCTAAGAGATAGTTGATTCCATAGAAGTAGTAGGTTATCTGTATTTTCTCTTTTACTGTACGGTGCAAGTCTCTTAAGAGACATCCCTGATTTCAATGGGATTCTTTACTGTGAAAGGATTCAAGATCAAGTTCTGTTAGATGTTTAGCTTTTTATCTAGTACAACAGCTTGCAGTGCTGCTCTTGACACTAGATCTAACTAGTAAATCTTCTGAACTTCTGAATCAAAGGGATTACATAACAATAAGTTAGACATTCATTTTTTAGTTCATATTTTAACTGTTGGTTGATTGCACAAAAACAAAGACAGTGATTTGTCCCTAATCATAATGCTATACAAAGAAGTCTTTTTAAAATTTTGAAGAATCTGTTTAGGATAGCTAATATACTGTATATACAGAACAGTAGACTTAGTACATTTTTCTTTACATTTATGTAGAAACAGTAAATGTAAAAACCAAACAGTGACACTAGGTGGCCAGTTATGTAATTTACAGCCTCCTCTCTCTCCTGAAATACATCTGAAAAGGTTTACAACTAGATGAAAAATTATCCATTTCACAGTCTTGCTATCATATTTGTTAACCTGGTTAATGCTGATTACACTTCTCTGGCATTTTTTCAAAGACTGAAAGCCACACTACAACTATTAATTTAGCCTCATAACAGCATGTGAGGTAGACATCATGAATTTGCATGCTAAAGATTAACTAGTTGATTTACCTAAATTCAAGTAGTGAATCATTGGTAGAGTTGTGAATAGGTTAGGAATCCTGATTCCCACTACCTACCTTAACCACTAGACAACATTGTCTCCCCTGGCCTTCTATATATTCTCTAACGTTGTCCTAAGCAGATAAAATTAAGGCTACCTACCTAAATTGAGGTTTTGATATTGTCACCACTAGAAAGGTATCCACCTATTTTGGACCCACATTTGATCAACTTTGAAGATCTTATAATCATGTAAGCCCTACATTCAGATAAAGACTGTTCTACGAAATTCTACAGAAAGACAGAATCTTTTTTTTTCCTTTCAAGACTCATTCCACCACAGGAACTGAATACAAATATGTAATTATTCTGGTGTGAAGGTATATAATTTGGTTGGGGCCAGGCAATAATTGCCAGTCTTTTATCAAACATTCAAACTCTTTCTTACAGGGAACTCTTTCTTGGCTATTAGGTAGAACAGGAAGGGATCCCAGAATCTGCGATCAGTTTGTATTCCGTATTGCCTTGTGTCTGTTGGGCAGCATGAGGAGTGGTCTTGTGATTAGGACTCTGCTCACTTGAGTGAGAGATCTGAGAACAGTGATTGGTCTCTCCTACTTGCTTCCAGCTGAGAAAATGGATGGGAAAGTTGAAATACAAATCACAAGAAGATAGTCTAGATACCTTAAATACTTATGTGAACCCCACCTCACTTCATTATAGTATAGTGTTAATATGGGTATATTCATAACACACCTCTGAGATAGGGAAGTTTAATTAACCTCATTTACAGATTGAGAGTATGAGATAAAATTAAGAGACTTGCCCAAGTCAACAAAGAAAGTCTATGGTAGAGCAGGGAATTGAACACAGATCTCACAAGTCTTGGGGCTTGTATGCTAACCAGAAGTCCATCCTTTCCCTCCTGCTAACAGCATCACTATTTTTTTTCCAAAAAGGACAAAGCATGTATTGCCTTAAAGACAAGAATAAATGTGTGAAATACTTTCCTAATATTATTTGTCTAAGGGGCAAGCTCTCAATGTTTGTGATTGTGAAGAGGAGTAGAATTGATTTGTGAAATAGGAACCAGGTGGTGGTGGGGCGGGGGAGAGGAACTGAGTTAGCATTACCTTACATGGGCATTCCTTTCAGATTGGGAAGGATAAATGTAGCAGACCAAACAGTTACCACCTGCCCTCCTCCTTACCTAATTCCCATGGGCTACTCATGAGGGGCTTCCACAGTGCTGGTGAAAGGATGAGATAATGCCACAGAGCCAAAATTCCCCCCATCTCTCTATACCCCTAAGACAGATGTGCCAGATTTATGTTCCCTCCACAGAAGACTAAAGAGGAACAATCTGGGTCACACTTAGGAATCTTACAAAATAAAAGGCTGCTTGTACCCAAAATGCTTTGGATACATCTTTGTGCTTGTACTTTTTAGCCTGTGGGAGATACAGCAGCAAAAGAAATTATTAACTTTTTCAGGAAATCATCAACGTGGATCAGCTGAATGGAGCATGGTCTGACCCAACCAAGTGTTAAAGAGAACTGGGAACAACTACAATAACTTTAGAATTATAAAATACTAGCAGATTTATTTGGCATTTCTTGGGTCCTTAACTCATTTTTTTAAATAAAAGGAAAGTGTACATGCTTTATTTAAATTATTGTATTTTTCAAAAATACAGTGTTATTTTTATGAAGTTAACTTTATTTTGGATTTCTTAAAAAAAGGATTGTTGAAATTTGTCCATTTTTAAGTAACTTTTTAAAATGGGAATTCCATCAAATGTATTTTACTTCATCCCTATAAAATCTAATCATTCACTATGTTTTAACAAAAAAAGAGCTATCATCAATATTGTCTTCTAGTTTAAAAAAAGAACACTATTCTAGGTTTCTCCATTTTCTCTCTTTTCTGTATGGTTTATTGAGAAGCAATCTTATTCCAGGTTCATCCTCTTTTTCTGGCTCATCTTGGTTCAGTCTCTTTTAACATTCGCTCGGTCATGTCAATTTTGAGGACTGCACTTGATTTGGTGGTTCTGTCTCTTTTGTTTGGTTTTATGAGAAGCACTCCCATTCCAGGCACATCCGGTTTTCCTGGTATAACCAAACCCTGATGTTGCTTTAAATTATGAAAAGAGGAAGCTCTATACAAAATGTGGTGGTCCTAGCTCTTCCCATTTAGGAGGAGTTCTTGATCAAACAGAAAAAATAAACTCTCTAAAATATATAGTAGATTTACACTAGAGTCATATTTCAGCATGCTATCTCCATCCTCCCCCAGCTTTTGACTGTAGCCCTCACTTCTGTTCCTTCCCCTCTTTCTATCCCTTCCCCAATGGCTTTGTTAATACCCCTATCTCTGCTTTTCTATTTCTGGCTTTTTATTTACTTTTTTGTTGTTATCTCTGTTTCTATTTTGGTTCTCTTTCCTTCAGTCTTTTTTTTCCTGTGACTGAGGTCAGGTCATGAATAAAAAAGAATTTGGTAGTTTAAAAAAATCAATGTCCCTAGCTGATATTAGTTGACTTAACAGAACTGTTTACATAATGTGGGTCTGCAGTCCCTATTTTTAATCCTTTCTATGCATTAAAATTTGACTATTTGTGTCAGTGACAAAAAAAAATCTTCTGGGCACCAGGGTGATCTGAACCAGTGCTGGTAAATTATTCTGCGTGACACACAGTGGTCTGTTAGTGAGATTCAAAGGGGGCATAGAGACCTGTGCAAACGAATGTAAGTTCCCAATTTCAAATCTAGATACCACCTGACTATTTATGTCTGACTACAACATGGAGCACTTAGTCCCTGATCATGGAAAAATGTATGCACATTGTTAACTTCATGTACCGAGTAGTATACATTTCCATTGAAATCAATAGTACTACTCAGGGCATAAAGCTAAACTCAGTAGAGTTGATTCCAGTTGGTGGTGGAACAAAACCGATGCCAGAGCAACACACATTTCTTTAAAATGAGTTTTACTTTCTGCTCTAGAAAATTTAGAAATATTCCTATTCTTGTATGCTTCCTTCCAACTTACTGGAACAGAATAACTCTAAAAGGATGCTTCCTTTCAGGAAATGAAGTTTTGCAATGTTACCTTTCAATGTACTCATAGCTCATACTAGATTGTGACACAGCAGATGGCATCGTTTGCATAATGAATAAAATTGGCATATTTCTGCCAACTTTGGTTCAAGATTTCATCATTCTTGCTCACCAAGGTCATGATCTTTTATTTTTATTCTTATTGTGAGTTTGCTCAAGCATTTTGGTCCATACTTTCATGGATGCTTAAAGGTTCCTTTGATATATCTATTCTAGCGAGTGAAATAGCCAAACTACCAGCCACAAGAGAGGTCACTCTATGAATTTATTCTATATACTTATTCTAAACTATTGTATCAGCATTTCCATAAAACTATCTCAGAGAGGTAGCCATGTTAGTCTGTAACTTTAAAAATGGGTTGTCCTGTAGCACCTTAGAGACTCACAAAAATATATTGGAAAAACTTTAAAAACAACTAATACTCTAGTAGCACCTTAAAGACTAACAAAACACTTGGAAAGGAAGATGACCAACACCAGATTTGACACAGACATCAAGAACCACTAGCTCCTTCATTGTTTGGCGAGTTGGTTAAGTCATTAAGGTGTGGAAGATATTGTGCAAGCATTTGCATAAGAATTAACCTTGTTCCAATTTAAGTTGCAACCTTTCTCTGTGTATTTGGCTTGTGGAACTGGTCAGACCAATTCCTTCACTTTACTTCATTCACAAGTTTAATTCTTATGCAAACTAATGGTTCTCATCAGCTTCTTGTAACTATTTAGTCTTTAAGGTGCTACTAGACTATTGTTTGTTTTTTTAAGTTTTTCCTGTAACAGACTAACTCAGCTACCTCTCTGAAGCTTTTAAAATATATAGGATCATGAGCAGGGGCAGATGACCGTTTTGCGGGGCCCCGGGCAGCATAATTCCGCGGGGCCCCCCCTTTGCCACGGCGCATGCGCAGTGATGCCATGCGCATGCGCGGCGGTGCCACGGCGCATGCGCAGGGCTTTCTGAAGCGCGGGGCCCGGGGCGGCTGCCCCGTTCGCCCTGCCCTATATCCGCCCCTGATCATGAGCTTACTTAGGGAAACCCCATGTCACCAGTTTTACATCTGTATTATTTTCATGAGAAAGGCTCCAGTTGCTCAGATTTTACTAGCAGGCTGGCATGTTTTGTTAATAATTAAAATGGATACATCTTTTGCTCTCATCATCCACGTCCATTGACAGCAAGTACGTCATGTTTTGCTCTTGCATGGAAATTAGGTTAATAGATGCACTGATAGCTAAGATGTTGCTTTCAAGCAAAATACTGTAAGGTCTGTCTGTGTAAACAACAAGCAGCACTCTCCACACTCATTTCCCAGAATGGAAGTAGGTCACATCCTGAACACCTGAGAGGGTCTTTAATATGAAACTCCATCTCCAATATAAAACCTATAGGTTGCCATTGTGCTCATCTCCATTGAAAGCATTGCCAGGACAAGTTATTTCAAATTCTTAGACTTCTTGACCCTAGTTTTGTTACCTAGAATATAATTTATAAACACTGATGTAGAAAATTAGAAACTAAGGGCTTGATATTACATGGGACTAGTCTGTTGGTTTCAAGTGTACTGATTTACTTAAGTGAATAAAATAACTCAGGCACATACGGTTTGATCCTACAGAAACCTAATGTAAAAATAACAAATTCATCATTGTTATCACTATCACTATTGTTTGCATCTTGATAGTGACTTGGGACCTTTTCGAGATGCTAGATGCTGTACAAACCTGTAATGAAAAACACCCACATCAGACTGTGTCCTAAAAAACTTACCATCTACGTTTGTACCAAGACACCTAAGTTTAATGAAATAAATAAGAAGCGTGGGAGATGGGAGGATTAAGCAATAATAAAACAAGCATGTTTTTGCACATGTCCTAACTTGCCACCCACCTAGCTGTTACCAGTTGACAGTCATGTTTTAACTGTTAATTTATTTTTAATATTCATACAACTTTAAGGAGTTTTCTTGTCCATAATCTATGTACTGATAGTATATTCTATAGTAATGGGAATGAAGGTTTGCTAGCATATAACTATATCTAATGGAAGGATGGTATTTTGTACTAAGCCGGCACCTAAGCAATGAAGTGAAAATGTAAGAGGAAAAATGTAAACCATAAATTCCATTCTAATACTATCAATTCCAAATGCCTGGTGGGATTAAAAAAGGGAAATAAATCAAACTTTTCAGCCCAAAGAAACATTGCATAATTTATCATTCCATTCCTAAAACTGTTAGATGTTAGTTATAGCACTACTTTAGCAGTTACAGAACCATTCACTTAGTGATGGGACTTTCAAGTTAGTGTCACTTTAGAAAAAGGTTGCTTTTTCTCAGACATTTCAGAAGATTTTTGTTACATTTTGTTTGTTTAAATGAGAGAAAATCTTTCTCCTTTATGTTAAAAACAGTTCAGATCCTGCTTTAGCTACTGATGATCAAATGTGACCATAGTTAGGGCATATCTAGACTACAAAATTATTTTGAAATTACTAAATTCAACTTAACTCCCAATTTTACAAAATTGAACTAATGTATCCCCACTATGGGAAAACCTCAAAATTAGTCCGAGGCAGGCTCCATTAATGTGGATGTGCTACCTCGACTTAGAGTCCCAGGAAGAATTGGGGAGTAATTAGTTCGAATTACTTTGGGGAGTAATTATTTTGAAATAGTGGCACCAGAGCATCCACACTAATGCTATTTTGAAATAATTATTTCAAAATTAGCATTATTCCCTGATGAAAGCAGTAGTACAGATTTCAAAATAAGCAGCCCGTTATTTCGAAATAACGGGGTTGATAGTATGGACACTCTGCTTATTATTTTTGAAATAGTGCCCAAGTAGACCAGGACTTAGTGACCTAACTAAAATGGCTTTGATTGTTTCTGTCCAGTTCCCATGTGGATAGGCATGCACAGCTCAAAAACATGATCACAATCAGTAACAACAGACAGCTTTGCTGCCAGAGGGGCTGGGAGCATGAACTACCTTCAGATTCCTAGCGGTGGTAGTATCTTTATGTCAGGGTTGAGGCATGTTGGGAGAGGAGCATGGGGGATGCTTGCATTGCCATTGTTTGTGCAGTGTCTGTTCCATAGATAAACAGACTTCAGCTTCTACAGCTGTCAGTCTGGCACCTTTCAAAAATAATTAACTCACATTATATATCTGTATGCACAAAGCGGCAAATAACAAATTATAGATATATACATTAGAGACAAACACAGGTACGTGTGTATTTGCATTGCCACACATAGGTATATAGTTTGTCACCATTATATATTATATATATAATAATCATTATATATAATAATGATCAAAATGAGCATTCCAAGAGATTAGTAATTTACACAAACCACTGTTTATTGCACTAATCCCGTTTGGTAATTAATCTCCAGGGAAGTGCTTTGTTTGCCACATCAAAACTGCTGGAAGGATGTCACTCATAAGAACAATTTAAAGTTCAGTTTTTTTGCTGTGCTATTATACTGTAACATTGCTGACATTTTTCCTCCATAAGTGTCTGTGGGGCTACTGAAGGGCTGAAAAATCAAGTGCGTGTTTAAATGCTTTGCTAGATCAAGGCCAGAGTGCTCAGCACTATGCAGGTTTGAGACTTTAATACAGTTTCTTATTAATTTTTCTGTTTTGCTCATTACATCGTAGGAATTAAAATGTATTCTTAGACTAGCCAGACCTTTCCCTGAAAGGCTTATACCAGAAAAAGAGAGAAATCCTCTATGAAGATTGCATGTCTATCCATTAAAATTCTTTGAGGTAATTATTTCTTCTATTTTAGACAAAAAAAAAAAAATCACATGAGTAGTTGGATAGTATAGTGTGCTGCAGAATTTATTTAAATAGTTATGCAATTTTAAGCTATCAAATGTCTGGCAAGTATTAAGCCTGTTTCACCACAGAATTCTAGCTAATCTCTTATCTATACACTAGATAGGCACCTACTGTATCATATGATCACAACACTAGTGGCATGACCTTGATTGAGTTAATATTTAAAAAATAGCAATGCAATATTGCAGTTACATTTGTGTATCTTTTTAATCACGTTTAAAAAATCTTTGTTAAAAGTCTAGAGGACTTTGGGGGAGGGAGGTTTAAAAAAAGAGCTAAGTTGCTTTATTTGAAAAGAGGTTTCTTTCCTCAGTGGAATTTAGACAACCTAAAAAACTCTTGTCATTAGGCAACCCGGTTAATCATTAACTGAGCTGAAACCTGCCTCAGTGAATTGTGTGTGATGACCGCACATCATGACACTTCTCTGTCAACGGGCGGAAGAGACAGGTCGTCTAGCTGTTAAACTTTCCTTCACACAACTATAATAAAAGTAGAAATGCTAAGCCATACTTTATGCAGACCTTCAGAACCCAGGTAGGAAGCATGCTTTAGAATGATTATTGTGCTCTTTTGTACTGGAGTAAACATTCCATGTAAAAAGATCCATAGTATTTTAATTACTGGAAACCCAAATTTAAATCTGTTTTTGAAAAAGAGGAACTTTGGCACAAACCAATTCCTCCTTCCTTACAAGATGTCTAATATTTTTAATTTGCTTGTGGCCAGGCTTAATATGTACGGTCAAATATTTACTGTCAAATAGTTATTCTGTATAATTGCTGAAAATTATGTTTTCATTTGCAGCCCAGTACAATCAGCTCTTGCATTTTATTATTATTTATGTGCCTCCACAGCAGCAATTTTAAAAGCACCGTACTTTAAACACAGCCACAGCTCATGTGTGACAGGGGTTTGGTTTGACCCTGAGATAATATTGTACTATAAATTCTAACAAATTTAAACTTCAGAGTGAGGAGTATTTTAATACTCAATCATGTCAGATGTTCCTTACAAAAAGCACTAACAGTTAACGCTTTTCATCTAGATAGAGCTTGCAAACTTTAATTAATGCCCTTAGAGATAGGCAAATATTATCATTGATTGTTTCAGATTAAATAAAAATTGCATATATGAAACTGAGAGATTAAATGCCTTTCCCAAGACCACTGAAACAGAGAAAGGATTAGAAATTCTGCCTCCCCAATCAAGCTCTAATAACTAGTTGACAATTTATGGGTGCATTCTTCTTAACCATATGCAAAGCACAACGACAGCTAAACAGTACGAGTTAGATTTTCAGAGATCTGTCAGTACCCACAGTCAGGAGCAAATTTTTCCACCAAAGAGCTCTGTTTGCATTAGACCCTAAAATAGTTGGCCAGATTGTAAAAATAACTCAGCTGTCTTGAAAATCTGACACTAAGCATCATATTGGGAGCTTCTGGAGGCTGAACATCTGTGAAAATCTGGCCCTTATTTAGGTGCCTAATTGTCAGTAGAACTCGTTTAAAAATCTGACTTATAAGGACAATTTTTAAAATGGAACAACTAAACCAACCCATATAAACCTGTAGCAACTATAAGATTTGATAGCAAGCACTATATTATCAACATCCAGCGTATACTTCTTGTATTTTTAATATAATAGTCTTCAAAGGCTGTCACAAGCATATGTAGCATGAAGAAGAGGTTCTAGCTCTCCCCCAGTAAGGAATAGTTTTACTTAGAAAGTCTCTTAGAGCTATCATCAATTTTTTTTTCTGTTAAAAGGGACATACTATGGTTAAAAATCATAGCCTGTATTTTCTCACTTGGGCTTGTAATGTTCACAACTTAAATCTGTATGTAGGCATCTAAAATAACTGTACAGGCAGTCCCCGGGTTACGTACAAGATAGGGATCTGTAGGTTTGTTCTTAAGTTGAATTTGTATGTAAGTCGGAACTGGTACATATTGTACGGGAAACTCTAGCCAAACATTTCTCCAGAGCTCAGTTTTATTCTCCCATACCTCACTTCCCTCAGTCCTTTATTCTCAAGCTGAGGTGTCTGCTATAAAACAATAATTTACTGTAAGACAGATCTTCAGCTGGTATATAAACTGTAAAAGCTCTATTGATGCCCAAATGGATCTCTCCTATTCATACCAGCTGAAGATCTCTCACTGTGTATCTGCCACTAGTGGTCACTAAAGAATTTACTGCTCTGCACCTTGTCCTTCTGTGGCTAGAGTTCATAGCAAATACTACTGGCCTGATTCTGAACTCAGATACACCAGTATAGATTAGGGAGTAACATATTTGAAGTTAATGAAGTTACACTAGTGTCAGATGAAAATAAGGCCCCATGTTTTGGCAGCTTCTGGGACAAGAGTTAACATTCATCTGCACCCCACGTCAAAGACCTTGGATTGTTTGGTTCTGCCTCTAATGTATACCCCCACGTGGCTGGCTGACTCTGGTTTCCTGGTGATGTCCAGCAACAAGAGGACAATCATTACCAGTTTTTCACATTACAGTTGCCTGGTGTCCAGTACTGACCCAGATAGTCTGGTATTTTCACCTCCTGTCCGGTAAAAAAAAAATTCAGAAAATACTGGACACCTAAAACGTCCAGTATTTTCTGTTTTCTTCCTTGCCAGTAGGTGAAAATACTGGACACTTGGCAACCCTACAACACACTCAGCAACCGGGCCCAGCCCCTGCCTCCCTGGACCCCATACCGGCACCCTGGATTCCCCGCCAAGCCCCCCCGGATGCCTCCCCCCTGCTTACCTGGTTCCGCAGGGGCTTGTCTTGTGGCTGGAACAGAAAAACAAAATGGCCACCAGCAAAAAAGCCTCTTCTTAAAGGGGCCAGGCTGATATTTTTATTTTTTAATTTTTTTTTTGCTTAATAACTGCTGTTGTGGTCCTTATTTTTTCCTCAACAACTTTGGTCTCCTCCTTTTTTTTCCCTCAACAGAATTTTTTCCCGGTGGTTTTTTTTGGGGGTGGGAGGGTGTTTGGTATTTTTGGTTAAACCATCTGGCAACCCTATTTCACATGTTAAAATAAATTAAAATAACCTTAGAATAAGAATATAACTATGATTTATGTTTTATTTTGTTTCTTGTCTTAAATTAAACTTCCCAGAGGGATAGAAACAATAATTAAATAGAATAAACATAAACAAAATGGGTAAGGAGTAAACGAGGCTAGCAAATAGAAGAATTAACCTGCAAGGTTTGGGAATTAACTGTTACTAGGTATATTATGATGCAATTTGATGAGTTTGATAAACCTGGAGGACTGTATTAACAAGGACATGTGCAGGTCAGTGACAGACTCCCTTGTCACATTCCAACTCTTTCCCCTTTGCTGAGACCTATTATAGATGTTGGATTTAGTTCAACTTAAACAGATGGCAGCTCTGTTTCTTTTTTTAAACGAATGGTCACTTTAAACTACAAAGGGGAGACTCAGGTCAGAGATAAGGAGGCAGCTTTTCTCAACTCACTTTTCATGGGAGTAGGCTGGCCCCATTATCCACAGCCCTTTGCACAGCTGAAACCTGCCCAATTCCGGGCCTCATATTTCCATTTTTAGCACGATCGCTATAGCAATCCAACCAGCTTCTAGAAGATGCTTCTCTTTAACTTGCAAAAACACTTAGACTAGAATTAAACCTCCAGGCACAGAGCTCTAGTTACAGCACAATAATATATCACATTCACGGTGCCTCAGGCACTGCTAGCAGTTCACAGACTCCCACCTTAGCCCGTGTGCATGCAGTCTGACAATCAATCCCTTAATGAGTGGTTTCAAGTACCACCCAGGGAAAACCAGCCCAGATCCTGCAAACACAGATACAGAGCTTTTCTCAGGACAGCAGTGATACTTCCCAGCAGGTGTGAAAGTAATTTAAGTTTGTTACAGGCGCTGTTCTGTGGGGGGAGGTGATGTCAGGGCAGGGGGTTGGAGATGCGGAAGGAGTAAGCAGGAGTCAAGGTTGGGAGCTGTGGGGAGGGGATCAGCGCAGGGAGCTGGAGGTATGGGGGTGCAGGAGAAAAGGTTTGGGGATAAAAGGGATTCAGGATGTGGGGTGTGCAGGATTCAGGGCAGGGAACTCAAGGTAGGAGTCTGGGGAGTTCAAGGGTATGTGCAGGATATTGGGCAAAGGCAGCATTTCAGGAGGGAAGGGGCTGCAGCAGCACATACAGGTCCCAGAAGCCAGGCTGGGAGTATGCCACCCATCCCCTTGCAGTTTCTTGCTGGAGCACTGCATGGGTGCATCAGCTTACTTTCACCTCTGCTTCCCAGGGACAATTCACCTGAGTAGTGCTATACATGCCCACCTTTGTTTCCAGGAGCAGAGTCCAAACATCTCATAGGCCCACGTGACGTGAGCAATATTCAATATAATTTGCCCTTTTTAAATTGACTTTCCACCTTGTTGCTGTTAATACTTCTATGATAAGGACGCTATTTTTATTGTATTGAACAGTAAAATTGAACCTTGCCTCTGCCTCAAACATTGTGCATCATTAAAAAAGGTTAATTCTTAACAATGACAATAAAAGGTATCAAGAGAGGAAGAGAAGCTACCGGAAGAGTGAGATAAGTTAAGATACTTATTTCCTTTCCCAGCGATGACAGTTTATTTCTATATCAATGAGTCCTGCATTGCCCACAGAGTCCTCCTTTCAGAAAGGTGTGCTTTTAATTGTCCATGTATAAAGGCTGCATAATTGATTGATACTCACATGCTACATTATGTGTAGGGTATGTTCCTACTTCCATCTGAGTCAACTGCAGTTTTGAGGACATTGAATTCAATGTGAGCAAGCACAGGCCCATGAATTTTTCAAAAAAGCAAATTTGTTTCCCTTCGGGGGAAGATTTGTGAGTAGCCCTCCGCTCACCATGACAGATATCAATTTTGGTTTTTATGATCTCTTTTATAAATCCCAGTCCACTTTTCTATAAATATAATTAGACTAAACATAGGAAGTTTGGAGAAATACCACTGCAAAAGGAACTCAGAAACAGGGTCAAGCATCCTCTTTTGTTACCTCGAATGTACAGTCTGAGGATGACCATGAGATCACAACACTTAGGTCAGGTCTAAACTAGGGGACAAAGTTGAACTAAGTTATGCAACTCCAGCTACACGAATAGCATAACTGGAGTTGACATACCTTAGTCTGAATTTCCATGTCCTCACTTCGGGAGGTCGACGGGCAATTCTCATGCTAACTTCACTTTCTCCTCATGACTGGGTGAAATACTCGAGTCAATGGCGGTGCGATCAGCAGTCAATTTAGGGGGTCTTTACTAGACCTGCTAAATCAAACCCTGAGAGATCGATCTCTGAAGCGTCGATCTCCCAGTAAGTGGAGACAAGGTCTTAGAGTGGATAAGATTTATTAGATCACTGACTCCATTATTTGGAAAGGATAGTATATGGTCTTTCAGTATCTCATGTAGACATATACAAGAACATTCATACAAGAAAAAGTGGTTTTGTACCGATATATTAAATAGATTTAAAACATCTTTGAATATAAAATATGGTATTTTTCAATCTGTCCCTGTCAGCATCTATTCATCTTGTGTAAATAATTATGCCATATACCACACTAGGGGGATGGCTACACAACAACATTATTTTAAATTAACTAGCATTATTCTGAAATAATTTAGTCGGTGTCTACACAGCAGGCAGTTATTTTGAAATAATGTCAAAATACTGTCAAGCTGGAGGACTTTTTATTCCGACTCCTATAGCCATCATTGTACAAGGAGTAAGGGAAGTTGGAGGAGGAATGCTCTATTTCAAAATAAGTGCTGAGTAGACACTCCCAATTTTGAAATAAGCTACACAATTGATGTAGCTCAATTTGTGCAGCTTATTTCGAGTAAAGCCCTGCTGTGTAGACACACCCTAGAAGTATGGAAGCCCCATGTGATGAGACAAAATTCACTAATTAGTTGTTAATCAGACAGCCTTTTTCCTCCCCAGCTGCCTTAGGGGCATGGGATGTCCAGCTCCCATTAATTGTAACAGGAACAAAGTTTCTAAATGCCTTACACAGTTTTACCACTCAAAAATTACGAAATCTATCCCAAACACTTCTCTTTGTAGCCAATGAATAGAAGTTTCATGTTCTAGAAAGCCCTAGTCTTCTTTCCCAAAATGCAGGTGCAAACATTTAGATCAAGGATCAGTAACATCTTTCAGGCATGGATTCTGGTCTCCGATACACCAGTATAAATCTGGGGCAGTTCCACTGGCAGCTTCAAAACCTGTCCCTCAGTCTTTGACTGTGCCAGGGAAAAGTCAAAGCCATCGTAGCCATCATCAGCACGGTCCTCCTCTGGATAAATATGTACAATCTGATAAATTCCAAAGGCTGGGCAGGGCAGGGAAGCAACAAAAGCTCATCAGAATTATTTTTAGTTTATTTTAAATGTCCTGTTTTTTACGGACCTATTCACCAAGCCAAAAGACGATCAAGGGGGATTGAAAAAGCCATTGTAATGATTACTAAAAGCCTAGACCTACACCCTACACAGCAGTTCTATTCTAAGATGTATATCTAAAGACCGATACTAGATTTTGTTTCTACTTCTGTATACGTCTAAGATTTTTACAATATATGGCTAAATCGTGCAAGCCTTCCGCATTTTGAAACCAGTGATGTCAATTAGGGTTTTTATCTCAGTAAAGCTGCTGCCATTCTATTCTGGCCTTTTCTTTTGGTGGGAAGTTTCTCATACTGCATGAAATATACAATGAAATAAAATAGGATCTTAGTCTTGCAATTGTCACAATGTGGGTAGATGTATGAATGGTATAGAGCCTCTGGGAAACCAAGAAGGCTGTATAGATGCAAGGGAGTGCCTATGAAGAGCAACGTGCAGGATCAGGACCAAGAAAGTTAACACATGAATCTTTCTGTGGTAAGATAACATTGCAGGAATAGGAGAATCTTGCCTTTCCCTTCATTCAAAAGTAAATATCACGAGAAGATAAATAATTGCTTGCTTGGTAGCACTGTATTAAATGTATTTGCTTTATGTATATGTCCTTAAGGGGGAATCATTGTCAAATTGTCATCTAACTTTGTTTTTTTTCTAAATATGATACACGTCATGCTGTGAATATAGTGACTATTATTTTCAATGTCTCAACTTGACATTGAAAGGTAGCTCCTGCTAGAAAAAAGCCTATCTCTTGATGAGTTTATGCACCTATTTGTGCAATGACACAGCTCGGAAATTGGGACTAACATTGCCTGACAATATGGTAACATCAAAGTCGATCATTTTCTAAATGGCATAAACTGTTTTTTACAGGTTTGCTAATTTAAGTCAGCAGAAGATGAGTCATCTGGAAAAAGAATGTAAACATTTGCCTCCTAGGAATCCTATTGTAAGTTCATTATTTTAAAACATATTTCAATATAAAATATCTAGGCAATTTATACCTGTTGAGATTCCAGAGGTCAGGAGAGCATTTCAGATTTTCCATCAGTTACGGTCTGGGAATTCTGGGTTTCCCTGGATTCAATAGCTCAGTTACACAATTAGAAACACATTTGCTCCCTTTCTTGTATGAGACAAAAGCTTAAAGAAATGAGCATTTTATTACTTTTCAGACTAAAGGCTGATACATAATCCAATTAGGTAAGATATGCAACGTGTAAAAAAAACTACAGACTTTCGGGCAAATCCTCAGCTGTCATAGTTCTATCAATGGAGCTGTGACCATTTACATCAGTTGAGGCTCTGCCCCTTTAAAGTCAAACTTTGATGTAATAACAGTGTATAAATACCCCCCATGAACCATGGCGGGCGCAGCAACGTTAATGTGCCATGTCTCATGTGTTTTTTAAGTTGTTGTGTTAAAATCTGTTTACCACGAGGCAATTTTTTCAGGGTTGTGGCTGCTGCAGTTGTTTGTAATTCCATTTCCCCTACCTTCTTGGGCTACCGTATTTTCAATATTTCAGAAGCTAAGCACGGTGCATCCTGGTCAGCACTTAGACAGGTGATCTTTAAGGCAAACCCAGACTGATCCATGACATAGTGTTGGATTTTTGTTGGGTGGCAGTCTTCTCCTAGACTGTTGAACTAGTACCATTCCAGAGTGCTCTGTCCTGCTGGAGAAGTCTGTTCTGATAAGAGGAGAAACAGAGAGGCTTGCCATTTGTGGTCAATAAAACTATACATAGTAATTTTTTCAAGCGTTGTTCCCAGGAACCTGGACAAATTCTCGTTGGGTAATTAACATTCTCCCCATCTTAAATTATTCTGTCACGTAACTGTGGTATATGACACTTCCTGTCCTAAACACATTATGTTGCTGTGCGTTGTTATTCCTCTCCAGAGGTGGCTGCATTTCAGTAGTGGGTGAAATAATTCATATACTGCCTGTAGAAGACACGTGCCAGACACATTTACAGTATCATGACTAAGATGAAAGAAGATTTTGTCCAGAGTTTTGATGTTTTATTTTTAAAAATGCATTCTTAGCAGTCCAGGCCCCAGGACAACACATCAATGGGCCTCCACCTGCTTCCCTCAGAGGGAGCCACAAGCCACTCTGCTCTCCATCCAGAGAAACCCTGAGCTCCCCCTCTAAATCAGAGGACCCTCTGGTCAGTAGCTGCCCTATCCCCCACCTGCATTGAGGTGCCCCCCACATCCAGCCCAGCACTGCCCCACAGTGGTCCTGTGCCCCCTCTCAGCTCCTTTCTCCCAGCCTACCCCTGCTTGCACCCTTCTGCTCTTTTCCCTTCCCAGCCCAGTTCCTCAAGCCCCTTGGACCCTCGCTCCCTGCACTCCCATGCCCAGCTTTACCCCCAGAGCTTGGCTCCCTTCTTCTCTTCCCATCCTGGCCCTCTCCTCCAGTCCCAGCCTGGCTCTTCCCTCCCTGCTCCTCCTCCTGCCCTGCTACTCAGTGGATCTGTGCAGGGTTTAAAGCCGCAGGGAGCATCTGCCACCCCCCCTCCCCCGTTGTCACTGCTGCTGCTCTACTGATCTGAACATTGGGCTTAAATCGGCAAGGAACTCTGGGCTCCCTTCCCGCCTTGTTGCTCCACGAATCCGAGCTCTGGGGCTCCCCGATGCTGCTGCCATGCTACTACAGCAGCGCTATTTAAAAGGACCAGATCAGGGCTGCCATTACCGTACAGCAGCCCCAGACCCTCTTAATTTCACCGGGCTCCTGTTCAGTTGCCCCCCTTTGCTCCTTATTTAGAGGGTGCTGATTTTAAATGTATTAATGCAACATACTGATAATTTTAGACCACACTGTGGCATGGATACCTGGATTCAAGCTCCATTGTTTTGCAGAAATGCATGTTAGATGATTTCTTTTTTCTTGGAAGCGCTACATTCATAAAAATTAAACCTATGCCTGATTTTTAAATGTGATTGAATCGTCATTCATTTCTCTGGCTCTGGCTGATGTCTGGCATTCAAGGTTCTAAGTTCCATTTTCCCCCTTTATCAAATCTTCCATAAATAGATCAAATATGTGTGGAAGTGGGTTCATTGATCTGTCAGGAAAGTGTATGCCAAGGTAGTGTTTGAAATACAGGCCAGAGCAAACAAGAATATTGGCACTGATCATCTTGTTGAGCAATAAGATATGACAAGCATACGGTGATCTCATGATAAAAATCATATCTATCCCTGATTTTTCTCTGTGGAAAAAAATCCAAATTTTGTCCGTCAGCATAACCCACAGTTACTTCACACCACTTTCTGATCAAAATTCAAAATGAAATTGTGGAATTGACAGTAGTTCTCCTTCTGTACCCTTTGTAAGTACGTAAAATGTGAAAGGCAAATGGTATTACCCTCTTTCAGCAAGATGAACTTCTGTGGGAGCAGTTTCCCAAATTCAACAGGTATGATATGAAAATTAGAATAACTTCATTTCCAGGAGGACAGATTGACTGCACTTTTATTAGATTTATGTCACTGGCTGATCTAAGAGTAGCCAGGACAGATGGTAATTAACTAAATGCAAGATTTTCATTGATCTGTCTAAACAGTATGTGACACGCACATACTTTCTCATGATCCATTACAAACCAGCTAATAAATCTGAATAAGTGAAGTTGGAATAAATTTTCAATGATAGCAAGGATTTGATGATATGTGGTTTTAAAAAAAATCACAGGTTAGTGGCTTCCTTGCCAGTTATTCAGTAAGGGTGAGTCTACACAGCAAAGTTATTTTTGAATAACGGCCGTTATTCTGAAATAACTATGTGAGCGTCTACACAGCAATTCTATTATTTTGAAATAATTTTGAAATAACATGGTTTATTCTGACTTCTGTAAGCCTCATTCTATGAAGAATAATGACTATTCCGAAACAGCTATTTCGAAATAATGTGTGTGTAGATGCTCCACTTCTGCTATTTCGAAATAGCCCCTCACCAGGGCCATTCTAAGTTATTCCTCCTGGGGCTCTAAATCGAGATAGCACATCAACATTAGGGAAGCCTGCCCCAGACTAATTTTGAGGCTTCTCTGCAGTACAGACATGCTATTTCGAAATAAGCTATTTTGTAATAAGTATTCTCGAATAGCTTATCCCAAAATAACTGTGCAGTGTAGATGTAGCCCAAGACAAACATAGAAGATATGAGTATAATGTCAGGTATATTGGCTTTTTAGCAATGGGAAAGTGAGTAATTTTGAAACAAACATCTGGAAACCAAGGTAAGCCTTATGATCTTCATAAATTAGAATGGTAGGCTAGAATATTCTAGAGATATTGTAGTAAATGAATCACTACCTAGGCCCTCACAGTGCTCCTCTGGAGTATCACACTGATACTTTGTCACTGATGACAAAGGTAGAACTCGTATCATGCTGCTCTAAAATCATGTCCTCTATTTGGCAAATGGAGACTCTTCATGTGGTATTAGCTATAAAGTATCTATGACACACAGTTGACAGGTAATGATGCCATCCTGCAGTAAGCAGTAGTACATGCACACCCCAAATAGTTCATTCCAATATATTTAAAAAGTTACTGAGGAAGATGAAGGAGAACAACAGTGGCAGAGAAGGGCCAAACAATATTTCAGCAACTGAGGAAGAATTTAGGGCTTTGAGTTAGCAGCAACGCTGAACCGGGCAATATAATGGACTAAATCCTTTAGAGCCTGCAGTACATAGGCATGGTTCTAATCCTTTCTCTGACACCAATGCCATTGTGACAGTGGCTGAGTCACTTACCTTCAGTTTGCTTCATTTTCCGCATCTGTTGTGTGGAGATGATTCTTCACATGGCTGTGGTGTACTTAATGTTTATGAAGTTGTTTGAAGGCTAAATAGGTTATTAATAAACTGAACGTGTCATTCAAAATGTGCATCCACTACAAAATTTTGGCTTTTTTCTCTTTTAGGAAGCTTTCAGACATTGGCAACCCTCTTACCACAGTGATTTGAACTGCCCAATCTGTCTCCAAACTGCTACTTTCCCAGTAGAAACCAATTGTGGACATTTATTTTGTGGTAAGTTTTCCAGATTAGCATGCACAATGCTAGTGTAAATTAGTATGTATACCACACACATTACTGAAATCTCAGAAAGCATACATGTGGACCCATGCCAGAGTCCGTTGGATCCATGGGAATTCTGCCACTGCAAGTAGCATCATGCCCACTCTTGTTAATTTTAAATCACTGGAAAAATCAGCAACAACATATTTGTTTCCCCACTGCCTTTACATTCCCGAGGTGGTGGAAAGGTTTGAAATGCCCAGAAAGTCTCGAGGCAATAAACAAGCAACAGCTATATCTCAGAAGCCATCTTATATTGATCAGTTGCAATGGAGTCCATCGCATGCGAAAAAAAATAGTAAAGAAAGATTGTAATAATTATGTGACAACTAAGAGTACAAATCCTACATTTTTATAATGTTACAACTTTATAGGAATGCTAAGTTAAGCTCACACAGAAGCTAAGAAATGAAAAGTTGAATTTATAATGTTAACTCACATACATTGCACACATAGGCCCTAATTTTGATCTTACAACTGTCTATACTGCTGCCATTGAAATACACTTGAATTTCCTCTGTATAGCTAAGAAAACAATTGTATAGCTAAGAAAACATCTCTCTCTGTGGGTATACTTTTAAATCCACCATTCATAATGGAATTATTCTGATCATGTTCACATTGGTATAAAATTGGCATGAGATTAGAATCAGGTCCAATGTGTGCCATGAGGCAAGTTAAAATTACTAGGA
Source organism: Pelodiscus sinensis (assembly GCF_052426305.1). Classification (NCBI taxonomy): domain Eukaryota; kingdom Metazoa; phylum Chordata; order Testudines; family Trionychidae; genus Pelodiscus; species Pelodiscus sinensis. The sequence goes on along the minus strand of NC_143060.1, from coordinate 16,748,200 downwards.
GAATCTGAACACTTCTGGATGTCTTATGAGTGTATAAAATGGTAACCCTACTGTTACGTAAATGCAAGTTTTTATATTTCCCTCTTTTTTTTAAAGATCAGGGAAAAGTTGAAATACCAGGTGTGATTCCCTAGTGTTTAATTCAGTTTTTATGTTCATGTAATTATTGACTTCAGTAGAGTTATACAGGTATAAAACTGGAACATTCCATTAACTGATTTCATGATATACTTCCATATTTGCATAGTCAGAAAACTTGTGCCACTATTCTGTTCTGGCAGTGTAAAGGGGCCTTACAGCAGATGCAAATTACATTTGTATCCAACTGATACTTTAAGCTCCCTTGACAGTACCAGAATTGTTTAAAGAGATTTTTAGTGTAAATGAGAATAAGACAATCAGACACTAATGTTGTCATAAGCATTTGCTGAAGAGAGTAATGGGACCATCTTGTCTTAGGACATCATCATATAACAACTACTATGTGTTTAGGAAAGAAAAGAGATCTCAGCAATAGATGTAGGGAGATGCATGAAAACGTGCTGGAAGATTTATTTTCTATTACAGAAACATATTTTTGTTTCTAGAAAGTCTCATTGTTCTATAGATCATCCTGCGCAACTTGTTCAAGAACACTACTTCCATCTCCACAATAAAAAGCACAGTGCAAATAGGAATTACCAATTATGAAAGTCTACATGGGAATACTTCAGGATTCTCCTGTGTTGGTGTACATCAAATGGTTTATAAAATGCACACTGAGAAAAAGATCTTGAATTCGATCCAAGCTGGAACAAATATGAGCAAAACATATGGCCACAAAACATGATTCACCTAATATCAGACATGCTGCATTCTACAGATTTTCAAATGAGGAGAAAGACATAGCAGTGAAGAATAATATCATATTTTCTTCTCCCTGAGGTTTATTTCTCCTTCTTTCTCTATACTTGATTTTCCTTCCTGTATCATTCTTTGCTCTTCAGAAAGGTGATCCCACCTAATGGACTGCACATATTGTGAAATACCTGTACTTATATAGAATCAAATCTTGTACAGTATTGTCTTTTCATGTCCTACATGAATAAAACTTGAGGGTGGGGTTATAAAAAAGTGCAGCATAGGTCTAAATTTGCTCTGACTATAATGCTCACCTAGTTTCCATCAAAACAGGATTAGGTCAATGCTGAGCACTTTTGATGAATCCCACTCTGATGCAGAATCTTATTTTTTTAAATTTGGCCATCCCATAGCGTTTTAAGAGGATTAACTGGAGATTTACAGAAAAGTCTGAATTTATTATTATTGGTAATACATATAGTTCTCCTCTGAGTTTTCATTTGCAGACTCATTTTGAACCATATGTTCAGGAAGTTAAGAGGAAAACTGATCTTGAACCAATATTTTTTTTTCTAATTACCAATAACCACAAAATATTTCACTGGAGCTCCATGAACTCCCTCAAAAAGCAGAATAGCAAACTTGATTAAAATGGGATTTGGTCTAATTTATGAAAACAAACTGACACATGAATACCTGAACTTCAGAGGGGCCATTCCCTTCCTGTGATCCTTCACAAAAGATTCAGCATGTAACATTTTTAATGGCCAGTTTGCCTTTTTAAAAGCCATTGGAAAGCTGAGGTTTGTTTGATTGTGCACTGAGATCCCATTGTCTTCAGGAGGACTTGCCTGGGCAGAGCAATCTGTCCATGCAGTACAAGGATTAAATAGTCTGTTTTCAAAACTGAGCTTTTGCACATGCAAAGAAGCAGCAGCATTTTAAAAAATAAATAAATAAACTACATTCAAACAAAAACAAATGTAAACTATTGCAGCCATTGTTTCAGAAACTGAAGTAAGGGTCCTTTAAAAAAAACTTTGGACTTTTGGGCCAAATTTAACATCCCTAATAGCGTTTCTGCATCTCAGATATTGCCCTCAGCAGCGCTTGTGCAATCGCTGTGACCTCAAACTGTACTTTGAGTTATATTTGTACAATCCTTAGTCTTCAGGGAAGTTGTGCAGATGAAACTGGGGATGTAAGGACAGAGGAGCTGCCTTGATAACCATGCAGGTGGAACTTACCCATTCTCAAGATGATGAGGACAGAATTGAGTCCAGCAGCTGGGGCAGTTCCACAGAGAAGACCACAGTACAGAGGAATACAAAACTTCTTAGCCATGAGAGCCAGTTTCTCATCTTCTTATTCACATTGATGGACAGCTTACTCCAAAAGTGGTCCTGTGGCGGCCAGAGGGGCTCTTTGGGAGTCAGATCTTCAGAGTCTCCCCTGAAAGAGGATATATGGGTCTGAACACAGAGCAGGAACAGTGCCATTTTTACACAGTCACTTTTCAGAGCGGAGCCACATTTTGATGGTCTAGGCACATATGACAGGAGTAAAGGGGGATATTCACTTAGGGGGCCTTCCCGTAAATCTGCTTCACCTGAATCTTCTTTTTGTAGGTGCCTGTCTAATTACATACTGGAAACATGGTTCCTGGTTAGGAGCAATAAACTGTCCTCTCTGCAGACAAAAAGTAAGAGTAATTGCTATTCTATAAATCTGCTTTTTGACGGTTAGAGAATTGAGAGGAAATACCAAGGGTAATATTTGTGCAGCCTCTTATTTTCTAGCATCTCAGAACCAATGTAGGCTGGAAAGGCACTAGAGTCATTTGCCTCTATCATTTGATGCCTGTCATATCAGGGAATGCTGTAAAATATCGAATGTGCCTCCAGTGCTTTCCCCCATATAGTTTGTTGAATATCTGGCATAAATATTTCATAAAGCCAAGACAGAACTTCTTATCCCCGTCTGACCCTTGCCAGAGGCTGCACATTATATTGAGAGAACATGCTCTCCTTTCAGAAGGAGAGCGTTTGCATGTAGGAAATGAAGTGAAACTTGGAGCCAGGCAAAGGTTATGATGACAACAATATTGAGAGGCATAATAAATTGCAGAAGGGTATTTTTCTTAATGCTGAAAAACCTGCATTGCTTTACATTGAGATGTATTGCTCTAATACTCATTTTTGTTTACCATGGGAAGGTGATTCTTCTGTGTAATGCCTCTTGTGAAAATCAACAAGATAAGCCAAGCAAACGCATTGTACATGACATCAGAGATTACAACAAGCGGTTCTCTGGACAACCTCGACATGTAAGTACGGATATTTCGACGTCTGCTTAAATTAGCCCTATTCTAAGCTGCAGTGAGCTGAATGAGACTAAACAATGTAAACAAATTTGTCAAAGTATGGGAGTTCCATTGTTGGGTGCTCACATTGTTTGTAGCTTTGTAAGGAAGTCAGCGACAGCAGGGATCACACTCCTCTTAGCCAGGTGCTCCACGCTAGATGCATTTGACTAAGGTGCTTAGGACTCTGCTCTGTGGGGCACCTTTCTGTCATTCTGGAAGGGAGGGGAAAAGTGGGGAGATTAAGCAAGGGAAAGAAAACTGAACTAGAAATAGGAATAGGAATATGCGGCTAAGCTTTGAACTCCCACAAGATCTTTGCTTGCTTCTAAGTGTGTGCTTCTAAGTCAGATCCAAAACCAGAAAGGAATGGTCATCTTTCTGTTTGGATGTGGCCTGACTCACGTTTTCAAAAGAGATCAGCAGTCAATACAACCATTATGGTGGGATCGCCAAAGGGCACAAACTGCACATAATGTGTTATTTTGAAAGTCTAGTCTTTATTTTTAGTATCTGAGTGGAAGCTGAGTTCTGCTGGAAAACGCTGTCTCTGAATATTGGAAAGTGAAGGTGTGTCTACATTGCACCCTTAGCTCGAAATAAGCTACGCAATTTGAGCTACACAAATTGTGTAACTTATTTCAAGTGCATTTCGAAATACCTTATTTCATAATTGGGCGCTGTCTACACAGTGCCAAATTTCAAAATAAACAGCTATTCCAAAATCCTTGTGGAATAATGTTTACAGGGACGTTGGAATAGTGTACCTATTATTTCAAAAGATATTTTGAAATTATGAGTGAGCTGTCAAGACGCAAAATAGCTCTTTTGGGATACCGGAAGTATCCTGAAATAGTGCTGCAGTGTAGACATACCTTAAGTGAATAATGTAGTTAGACTTAGAATTAGAGGTAAATTTTGCATTTAAGTAATTTTAGACTAAAACCTTTAATTAGAAGCTTATCTGGCAACCACGAATTAGAATGAGTGAAAATAATATCTTAATCTAATGCAACTGAATATTTAGTTTGCAGATTACCTTTATGACATGCCGCTACTCCTAAATCTTGCCTTAAGAGGAATCTTCACCCTGGGTGGTCTTGTATGGATTTTCTTCCTAAGAATTGTTGTTTGTGCCTTTGGGACCATCATGTGCTTAACTTCCCGATTTGACGTCATGCAAGAACCTCTTTGTAGAATCCTCGCAGCAGTTGATGACCTAGTTGTCGTTTTCCTCCTTTTAATTTGCATGTTTAATATTTGCCAACAAATGGAATCAGAAGGTGTAAATATGGAAAGTTCTACAACTCAGAGCATGCTGTCAGAATCCTGATAGTCTCAAACTTCTACTTCTTCATGGACCTTCACCAGATTGTGTTAGGCTGCTCTAGGACTCCAGAGATAGCGTGAGATGGACTGATTTTTGAAGAACATTCTAATGTTAACTTACAGTGGAGAAAGAATCAATACACTTGTCATGGTCAAGTAGTTAATTTGTGCAAATGCTCACAAAACTAGGTTTTAATACAACCATGTATTTACTAAGTTCCTGCAAAGTGGAGCAGCATTTTATGTGACTTCCCTTAACATACAGCACCTAAAATGACAGAGTCTGGGAGCTATGCACAAAGTCTAAAATTGCAAAGCCAGTCACTTTGTACCTGAACAATTTTTAAGAAGCCTCTTTACACGAAACTAGTTACATCCAGTTTTATTTTACAAAATGTAATTTTGAAAACCTAGATAGTCTTATTACAATAAAACTTGTTAAGACATCTCATGTGCAGTATGGGGAATAAAATGTCAATTAGGTGGTTTTTTAAGAGGCTATCTGTAGGTGCTTTGTGCCACCAAAGCTTATTACAATAAGAAATCCATTGGATTATAAACTTTCCCAGGCATCTGACTAATAATGATAATCTTGATGTTAAAACAATGAGAATGTGTTCATAATATTAGTCTGAATCAAAATACAAAATGAAAGTACTATAGTGAGAGTGACATAAAAAGGGTTTGAAAGGATTTTGCAAGAAATCTGAACAAATCTTTATTCAACTCTCAAATAAATGAACACAAGATACAAGTTTTAGTATTGTGTGCTAAAATAATCTGTGCACCTCAGTTTTAACAAATTCAACATTGTTATTCAGTTCCTGTAAACTTTGTGTTCTTCCTGTAGTTTCCTTGAAAGGTCAGCAAAAAAAAAAAAAAAAAAAAAAAAAAAAAAAAAAAAAATCAAGACCGATTTTTTTATTATATAAATTGTAGGAAGCCCATGACAGATTTTTTTTTGCAAGTAGTTAAAATTATTGGGATACTGAAAGAAAACACTGCCTTCTGTACATAGATAATCTGTGATATGTACTGAGACTAATGGAACTACACTTCACATGTTACTTGTATATAAATGTGTATATGCATATATATCTATATCTATATAAAATATGAATATTTATTGTTCACAACACAGTGGTCTCTAATAGTCATATTCATTGGATTGGAGAAGAGGGAGCATATTCAACTGACATAATTTTTATCATTCTCTCGAAGTTCATGCTCAGATATACCAATACTGAACACCACTTTTCTCCATTGTTACTTACTGTATTGTGTTCCCCCACTTTAAAACCTTATACTGTCATTATTTTTAATTATGAATGCAGAAAACAGAGAAATCTTTACTCATACTAAGTACTAAAGTGAGGGCAACAATTGATTTTCCATAAGTTCCAAGGCAGGAAGCATATTGTTTCTTTTTTTCTTTTTTTTTAAAGTCACCAGCTGTTTTGGAGCACTACCAACTACTACTAACATTCATTTTTTATAAAGAAACTGGCTGTTATTTTTTAAATACCCCGAGTATCATTATTTGCATGTAACTTGGCGTGACAATATAACTCTGTGCCGTTACTAAAGAATGGAATTTCTATTAAGCCAAATGCATAAAACTGAAGGTCATATTTCATATAAATGTGCTTACAGGTTATTGCTATTATATGGTAAGGGCTCAGTGTGAGAGTGGCCAAACAACAGGCTGAGAGCGTGGGAGTGAAAAATGTTGTTATTGGTGAGCTAAAACAGAGCCATAATTAGTTTTCATGGTTTGTTGTATGATTTTTAAGGCTGCTAAACTACTCTCTATTCTCCCCTTCATGGTGAGTGCTGTCTCCTTTGCTTCTGAAACAGAATTAAAGCCCTAACTTGCTGGGCACTGGTATTAAAACAAGAACAAATACACAAATCTAATATATAAAGGAGAATGTTTGTATGTGTGTGTGCTAATAACTTGGACACTATGGGTGTGTCTAAACTACATGGCTCCGTTGATGGAGCCATGTAGATTAGGCTGATCAGCAGAGGGAAATGAAGCCACGATTTAAATAATCACGGCTTCATTTAAATTTAAATGGCTGCCACGCTCTGTCGACCAGCTGATGATCAGCTATTGCCGGAAGCCTTTGTCGACCGGCACAAGTTTCATGAGGCATACCTGCGCCGGTCGACAAAGGCTTCCTTGTCGACAGCGGCACATCCAGACTGCCCCGATCTGCCGACAAATAGCTGATCATCAGCTGGTCGGCAAAGCGTGGCAGCCATTTAAATTTAAATGAAGCCGCGATTACTTAAATCGCGGCTTCATTTCCTTCTGCTGATTAGCCTAATCTACATGGCTCCATCAACGGAGCCATGTAGGTTAGACACACCCTATAAGAGCTACTGCAACCAAACTTTGCATGGGATAACCTTTTATCCAGGAGAAGGTTTTAAGATACTGTGGGAGCAGGGCTGGATTAAGGGGGGACTAGCTGGGCAGCTGCCCAGGGCGCCAACCTATGGGGGGCACTTGATTGAAGTAGTAAGGAGCACCGCGCACCTGGGGGTGGAGCCATGCATGCGCCGCGTGCCCGCTGCGCAAGTATGGGTTAGGCCGGCACTGTGTGGGAGGGAAGAGATGAGACACCAACGCCTCTCTCCGGGGCTGCACAGAGCTTGGCAGTGTGGGGAGAAGCGGCTTCCTGGGGGAAGTGGCGGGACCAGTCACTAAGGCTGGCGGAGGGACAAGGAAGTGGAAGGTGAGCTCGGTTGCCGGCGACAGGCACACGGCTTCCTTCCCCCTCCTTCCTCTCAGGCTCCTCACCTCAGTTATATCAACTGTCAACTTATATTTCAACAATGTACGTATACTGACAAAGCGTAAAGTTGGAATTGATTTGGAGACATCTTGCTTTTCACATGGACAAGTTTATGTTGCGTGTTCAAGATTTTAATTAAAAAGAACAATTTTGATTTCAGCAGAATGACACAATGAGACAAAATTCTTACGAACTTTCGATTGTAAACCTCTGAAAAAATCTACAATCCCTGTAGTTTCCAGACTCTACGACTGTTGATTATACGCCTTGCATGATGGCTTTATACTCTCTCTGATGTTCAGCAAGTTTCAAAAACACTTCATACTTCTTGTCATAAAATCTGTTTAAAAGAATGAAACACATTTAAAGTTCTGAGGTTTAAATCTGCATGTTTACTCTAACCAGGCAAGCAGCTTTAACTCTGTTATAAATGACAAGTTTTATTGGCAGTAGATTCCTGTGTTTTGCCAGAGCTAGTTTTTACCCAGACACGTGATTTCAAGTTATAATTAAGCCTTTTACTTACCCTATACCTAATTTTGATTTTCAGACATTCTCCCCTATAGCAGAATTCTCTGCTGGTGTAAATGAAGGCAAGTCCGTTGCATATTATGACATATTGCCCATTTATATTGACCAACAGAGAGAATTTAGTCCCCAGGTCTAATTTTTTTCAAATATACTAATGCCCAATGTTCCATCTAATTTTTTCATCCATGTGTGGAAAACATTGTGAAATGTGCACCAAGGCACTAGTTGTAGTTGCTGTGGGCACTCTGCTAATCAGCTGGGTGGCATCTGAATCTCTCCTGAGTGGCCACCCAATTGCTCAGCTTACAGGAATCATTGCTAGTGCCTCTCCTACATTTAGTCAAAACCTCCCTATTCTTTGGGCTGTCTCGCATTAAGAGATACCGGTGACTCCCAGCTGCCAATGAAGCTGAGAGAAAGCAGGATTTTCACTCTGCAAGCCTGGAGAAAACTAAAGCAGTGGCTGTATTATGTACAATAATTTATAGCTCCCCTGCTCACAGAAAAATGATCTGCTCCCTCTGACTGACTGTTAACGTTTTGATTTGTACTGCATTTTACCTCTGGCTGCCTGTTTTCCTTCAGAAACTGCTGGCACACACTTATTTCAGTTGCTAAACTGTCTGAAAAATCAGGCTCTGGATAGTACATGGATCTGAGTCTCTCCAAAGTGAGTCTTATCAGTGTACATGTGGATCTTCTAACAGGCCTGCAGGTGGAGCTCACACACTTCTGCACATTCATGGCCTGCACTATAGAACTGCCATCTCCTTGAAGGCTACTGCTACCACTATTCACATTTAACCCCAACACACAATGATAAGGGTTAGGCATTTTTACTCAGTGGAAGAGCTTAGAGTGTTGATGCAATTGTGAGGGGTCCATGGTTGGACTGGAGCTGTTCCAACGTAACATATAAAGCACCATAATACAGGGCCCTACCTACTTCTGCACCTCTGAAATGCTGAGTGTCCTTATCTTTTACCTGAAGACAATTGTAATACATGGAGATCGTACAGCTAGTTTAAGAATGGGTAAAATTTTCAAAGCACCTCAGTGATTTGGGAGCCTACATCACTTCCGAAAATGGGGCTTAGGCTCCTGAATCATTTAGGCGTGTTTGAAAATTTTACTCCATATCCTTTACCACTTTGTGACATTTCCCTGTCAACTTACAATGCAAATAGGGAGGCAGATGTCATTGTACTCAGGCCTAGAAGGAGACAGGCATTTATTTGGTTGAAGTGGTTTCTCTCATTAAAAAAAATCAAATCAAAAATCAAAATTACCTTTTATCCCCATGGTTAGGTCGCACGATTTCCCCAATTTTTCCCATTCTCTCCATGGCCTCCTGTTAAGAGAGAAATACAAGCTGGAAATGCCAATTTCAATTTAAAATACTTTTTAACGAGAACAAAGTGTTTCTGGGGGAAAAAGACTGATCAGAATACTGCTAATGTACTTTGTTTCAGGTTAACAGACCGATGTTTTAAAATATGTTCGATCCCATTATATAGCAGAGAACAAAGTACTATGGACCCTCAGCCAGGGAAAAATCTGTTCCCCTTCCTTAGTAAGACTCTGGAAAAGAGAAGACTGTCTTTTATTATTTATGGCAACTACAGGAAATGTTGCACACTTCCCTGGGGAGCTGGTTTTTCTAATAAAGTGGTATTTTAGAAGAGATCTCTTAATCCTTTTTCTGAAGTATGGATTTCCTGAAGCGAGGCAGGCCAAAGTGTGCTCCAGAAGCCAAATGCAACTCATGAAGTGTTGCAACATTGCTCATGGCTCTCCTCATTTTCTAGTATTCAGCTGCAGTATGTAGAGCACCATACTGATCTGCTAAAAGCCAAAGCAAAGCCAGGTGTGGAGACTGAAAGAGGCTCCTCTTGAACAGTCATGCTGCCATCAATAGGACTCGCTGCAGGTGTCAGGGTATCCATGAAAGAAGGATAGTTTTGCAGGTCTGAGGGGTAAGTTTGGGAGATTCACAAGAGTAGTCCTATTGGAGTTAGTTGGATTCGTTACCTCATGATTGAGGGAAACAAAAACATCAGGGGTTGTACTATTTCATAGTACAGCATTAGAGCTACCGTCCACAGGCAGATCAATGTCAACAAGCCAAAGAATCATACAGATTGAATCAGAATATTGCAGGCTTTTTAATTCCCCAACCAGAAGCCTAAATCTGCCCTGTTATTACTGCCTATAATTCTGTGCTCAGAAGCCTTGGTTGTCTAGTGGTTAGTTCCCCCTCCAGTTTCCATTCTCTTGTTTCCCCAGCCAGAAAGGGGCAGAGATGTCTGATCCTTCCCCTTGGCCAAAGACATTGTAGTCCTGGTTCAATTGGGGCCTTGCTGGGCCCTCTCTCTCCACCGGGTCCTGGCTCAGGGCCCTTTTGGAGATCTGTACCAGCAGAGTATGTTTTGATCAAAAGTACTTTGGCTCATCTCTGATCCTTCAGCTGCATACACACAAAGCAAAGGCAACGTAGACAGTTCTTACACAAATTGAATCTCCCCAAACAATAAGCAGATGGCTACCACTCTGAGAATGAATCCTCAAAGAACACCTCAAAGGTGCCATTTCTGAAGAGCTGATGCATTCTCTTCCCACACACTCATGAGGACTCAGAAACCACAACACACAGCTCCAGGCTATGATTCTATCGGGAAATCTGATGTCCTTTTTGGTTACAAAAATTAAGTCCATGTTTATGTAAAAAAAAGGGTTACTTTCCTTTCTTATTTCCTGTTCTATAACAAAGGATATTAACCATTGCTTGGGATTACGTAGCCTGTAGTTTACAAACGCCATCAGTTTCTACAAAGGTTGTAGAGCGTTTATAGTCCATTTGAAATGAATGAACAGTAAGAAGATACTAAATAAAAAGCATTTCCTCTGGTTCAATTTAGAATACTTTCCCTCTTACGTTAGCTCTGCCCCCCTAAGTACAGTATAAACACACAATCATGAAATATTTTAAGGGATTAAAATTTTTGCATCAACCTTGTTTGTATTACTATACAGGTTTCTACTTCTAGCCACAATTCAACTGCAGGTGAATAGTGAACCTGGGAAAAAAGACTGCACTTTTGAAAAGTACAAGCAATTAACTCAGTGAAGTGACACGAGTCCAAAACATACCGCTAACTGCTCTTACAAGCTATACTATACTAGGGAAATGAAAGCACAACACACACACACCCTCCTCCCACCTGTTCTTTGAACTGCTATAGCCCTGTATGCTGTTCAGTAATAAAAAAGCCATGGGTTGCTCCTTGGATCCAGGCTTCATGTATAGGTTGAACTTCTCTAGTCCAGCACTCTGGTCCAGCAACATCCATGGTCCAGCTTGATTTTAGTTAGCTGGAAGTCTGCTTAGCATGGGTGTGGCCAAGTTTTCTGCAGCCCCATAATATTTGGTTACAACCACCAGGCCTGGCTCTCAGTGTTCTGTGCTGTCATTTAACTCTAATTTATCCCTAAATGTCTTCTAAGTGCCCAGTAAGCAGTGGAAGTATCGGTCATGCTGCTAGACAATATTGACCTCTTGTGGTTCGGCACCAGTGAGGTCCCAAGAGTGCTGGACTAGAAAGGTTCAACTTGTAGGCAGGCTTTATTTTTAAGCTGTTATTCACCTAAGGCTACATCTACACAGCAACGCTATTTCGGGATACTGGAGTATTCTGTAATAGCTATCCTGCGTCTTCACAGCAAGCTTGTTATTTCGGGCTCGCTATTCCAATGTCCCTGCAAACCTCATTCTACGAGGAGTAAGGCACATTTCAGAATAGCGCTTTATTTCGAAATTGATGAAATAAGCTATTTTGAAATAGCATCGAAATAAGATACACAATTTACGTAGCTCAAACTGCATATATTTTGATTTACGGTGCAGATCCCAGTGCAGGCTGAGCGTTAGATGGCAGGTACTTTTCGGCAGGCCTGTGTATTGCCACATGCCCTTAAACGTGCCCCAGGACACTTTGAGGCAACATGGGCTTAATTCCCCTCACTGCAATTAATGGGAATCTTTCCATTGACTTCAGCATGAGCTGGAGTAGAGAAAGTAATTAATCCCAATGTACAGCCACTCCCCGAGTTGCGAACGGTCGAGTTACAACCGTTCGCACTTACGACTAAAGCTCCCATGGTCGTAAAGGCAGTCCCCGAGTTATGAACACGACCTGCGCTTACGAACAGTGCAGTCGCATGTAACTCAATGGGGTCCGAGTTACGAATGGATTGAGTTATGGCCAAGTGTTTGGTCCGTAACTCGTTTGTAGCTCGGGGAGAGGCTGTACTAATTCTAGACAGGTTGGGATAAGCACTCTAAAGTCAAAATTGGAGGTCTCCCTTCTTCCTCAGAGTTGAGTTTCCTTCTGTCCTTCCCATGACTTCCCCTATTTTTAAATAGAACAATTGCTGGAATAATCTGTAGAGTGGGGGTGCTGAGAGCCATTGAACAAAACTGGAAACCTCGTATACAATGGAAACCACTTCAAGCCAGGCGTGTGGTTCTAGCATCTATGGCACTGGTGGGCAACTTGCGGCCCTTGGGGTTCTGTGGGTGCCCCACGAGAAATTTTGTTTACCGTTGCCCACGCCCAGGGTTGCCAGATTCTGCTGGGTTTTTTCCATGTAGTTCTTTAAACTTAAAGGGCACATTAGGTATGCTAACTGCACACAACACTGCACAAGCTGGGTGCTCCCTCTGCCCAATCAAAGTGCTGCTAGGGTTCAAATGGCACAGCCCGCAAATTCTAGGGACACAGCGCAGATAGCAAAATTAACCTTTCCCAGAGACCGTCTTGGTTACAACCATTTTGCGGCCCCTTGGGGTGAAGGAGGCCCACTCATGCGACCCACTCACTAGCATAGGCTGCCCCTCACTGACATACAGGCATACCTGCTGCTTCTTGAGCACAAGTGAATTTAAATTGAGCATGTAATCTAGTGTGGCTGTATGGCCCCTTTGGGCTTGTGTGGGGAAGGCACCTGATTATAATGGGAGTCAAAAAGCAGGATGGAGTAAGGTGTCCTTATTCACAAAACCAGAAAACCGGGTCTGTCTTGCTGCTTAGTTTTCTGAACTGATTCACCACCCCTGACATATATTTCTTATATTTTTTAAAACACAGAGGAAACTAGCACCCAAACTGCCTTTTTTAGTCTATTAGACAAATACTTTTGTCTTTTTAAATACGTCAGAGTCACATTAATCAATATTTACATATTAGTGAGCTACAGTGAACTGATCATAGCCGCCATGACAACACAGCAAAGAGAATTTTTAAACTGGCCAGTCAGCAATTTCCAAATAATATTTCATCCATGTTAGGATGCTGAAAATATCTCAACTGATTACTTGCTATAATTTCTTCTTCTTCTTCTCTCTTTGTATTTCACTGATACTTTGTTGTTGTTTAAAGTCAGGTTGGCTGTTGTTAATTTGATCAAAATACTTTACCCTCAGAAGAGATGTTATTCAGCAGTTATGAAAAAAAGAAAAAACACACTAAAATATGAATTTATAATGAAAACAGAAACAAAGGAATATTAGAATTGCTCTATTGAAACAGATTAAATGGTCCATCTAGTCTAATATCCTGACTCCAACACAGCCTTAAATATAGCACAATCATAATACTACTGTTCAGAAATAGTTTATTTGAGGTTTGCATCCAAATCCATAATGCCAGTCACCAAGAATTGTGCGCTCTTACTTTGAATGACGATACAAGTTCTTTTGTTCGCCAGTCTAGACTCTACAATGAATACAGTGATTTAAACACAATGAATTCTCTCTTAAAACAAAATATTTTGTAAAATTGCTTTTTAATCATTTTCTCTTTTCCCATAAAAGTTACACTATAAATAAACCATGAAAGTTCACACTTGATCATCATTTCTAAAGGCTGGGCAAGAGGCAAGTGAAGGGTTTATGCAGAAAAAAATAGAGGCACTGTGGAGCATAAATAAAAGAATGCATTCATGATTACTAACCCCCTTTTGTTATAGTGTCAAAGCTGAGGCAGATACAAGTCAGTAAACACCCCTGCTTACCAATGAGAAATATAGCAGAATGGCAATGCCCACTTCTGTATGTGGGTAAGAGATAAACAAGGCCAGCGGACACAATTCTCTAAACACCAACAATGTTTCACAGGACGACATCGAACTACAATGTTGTGGTAAATAATACCAGTAATGCCTGTTTGTATTTAGAGGTCTAAAGTGTATTATCTATACTATTTCCAGAGCAAACTCACTCTGCACTGATTAATGATTGAGCTGAATTCCTTTTCTAAGCATGGTCCATAGGTCAAGTAATAAATTTAGGACTATATACTGCCCTCAGTATACAACAGATCCCCCAATAATGTCATGGTGAGGTCTGCTGGGTGCACAAAACCATTGCCCATCACTGACGTATCTAAGTGATAAACCTTTAAGTGATTTATACAAACAAGAATGTATATTATTCAAACAGCTTATTTTGAACCTGCAAAGGGACCTAAAAACTATACATGGAGCAGAATTGTCCATTGGTACCATAACCCCAATTTCCAGAGAAAACACTGTTTTAAAGTATATAAAACATGAGGCAAATTCTAACCTCTGCCCTTTTAAAAATGAGAGAAAAAAGAAAAATAATCTTTCCAAAGCTAAGATGTAATGGGATGTAGCTCAGTAAAGCTTTATACACATTGGGCAGCATTTTGAAAAACAGCTAATGGAGTGAGGAGCCTAAGTCTATGGGTACGTCTACACAGCAACACTATTTTGAAATAACTAGTGCTATTCCGAAATAACTTAGTTTGCATCTACACAGCAGGCAGTTATTTCCAAAGTGTCAAAATACTGTCAAGCTGGAAGACTTCTTATTCTGACTCCTGTAACTCTCATTGTATGAGGAGTAAGGGAAGCCGGAGGAAGAGGGCTCTATTTCAAAATAAGTGCTGTGTAGACACTCCCTATTTCAAAATAAGCTATTTTGAAATAAGATACGGAACTGACGCAGCTTAATTTGCGTAGCTTATTTTGAGTTAAGCCCTGCAATGTAGACAGACCCTGAATGTTCAAAATTCCTTGGGTTGCATCTACATTGCAATGAACAGGGCTCGACAAATCATTGAATCTACTCTCCCGTCACGAGTAGATTTTAGCCGGTCGCCCTGTTCACCACAGCGCATGCATGTGCAATGTGGGTCTTGCACATGCGCAGCATGGGGATGGCGTGTGGATTTCGCCGCCGTTTGTCAAGCCCTGGCAATGAAAGACGTATTGCTCCGGGCTAGCTGACTCAAGTCAGCTGGATGGGTCTTTTGTGGCAGCGTAGACATACCAGTAGGTACTCTGGGCTGGAGCTACAAAGGGGTACAGCTGCCACTTTAGATGCCTAAGTCAAAAATTTACAACTTACTGAGTTGGTGCCTCACTTGGTAGGCGTCTACATTCCCATAGCATCTAACTTTTCATTGGGAAAGTCCCCTACATTTCTGCCACTAGGCATGTGCAAAGCCACTAAAGCCCTGATGCTGCCAACCTACTCAGAGCTTCCCCACCAGTAGGATCCACAAATATGGCTTTCCCTTGCCTCTCTTGCCTGTGGGACCAGATCTGCTAGGTGTTCTCAGAGTCGGCGTAAGAATATACCTAACAAATCAGACTCCACGTGAAACATGAGTAGTGGGTTGGTCCCCTTATGCCCTTTAATCCAGAAGTTAGAGCACTCAGCCAGGATGTGAGATACTTCAGAACATGGGTCTCCCAGGGCCAGAAAGTCATAAGAACAGCCATAATCTGTCTCTGGCAGTGGTCAACCAGGGCTTCAGGGAGAAGGTACAGAAGAGAGCAGTTTGAAGTATTCACCCTTAACTTCTGGCTATAAGATGTTTAGGGTTTCCTTGAGATTAGACTTGTATTCATGACCACATCAGCTAATAGCCGTTGATGGACCATGAACTTATCTAGCTCTTTTTTGAACCCAGGTATAATTTTGGCCTTCAAAAGATGCTGCCGCAAATAAGTTCAACAGATTTACAGTGTACTCTATGAATAAGTGTTTCCTTTTGTTTGCATTTAACCTGCATTATAGTTTCTGGGCACAGTCCCTGCTGAAGCATTTACTGAGGGGAAAGAGTAATTTTGTAATGCTGATGGTTAAGAACTATTTTAAAGTTGTCCTTGTAAGAATGCTAAGCAAGATGCTGTTTCCCATGGACTTTTATTTAGGGATCAGTTTGTTTGACAGATTAGTGATCCAAATTTGTATTATCTGTGCTTATAGGAGTCAAATAAATGTAGTCATGTAACATCCCTACCAGAAGATTGCTTTTTGGTGGTATATGACTATATGAAGAAAGTATGTGATGGACTGTCTACTATATTAATGCTAGTCTTCTTTTTTCTCAAATTTGTTTGGGTTGCAGGGACAGATCTTGGCACAGTGTACAAAGTCTAAAGTCCATAACTCAATTCCCTGTGGCATTTGGATTGTAGCAAGCCAAGTTTCAAACCACATTATGTATAAATATTAGAGCTACACCAACTTTTCAAACTTAAGACCAAAGTGTGAACATTTGACTTTATATTGGGTTAGTGGAAAGCTGGAAAGTTTCATACAACTGCTTTGTTTTTTGTTTGTAACACTAAGACTTCTGGTATCTTTGGTTGTAAATGTTTGTGCATGCAAGTAAGAGGCAGAAGAGGCAATGGTAGGATGGGGAAGAAATTGAAAGGATGGATGGTTAAGTGGCTAAGGCACTAGCCTGCAATTTCAGAGACTTTTCAAGTCTCTTTTCTACCAAAGACATCCTGTGTGAACTTGGGCATGTCACTTAGCCTCTCTGTGCCTCAGTCCCCCAATGCCCAATGTGGATACTAGCACTTTCTCACCACAGAGGCATGTTGGGAGGAGAAATTAATTAAAAAGTGTGTAATAAGGTGGGTGAAATAATATCTCTGTTGGTGAGAGAGATACACTTTTGAGCTGCTTAGAGCTCCTTTTCAGGACTTGGAAAGGTCACAGCTTTGTGAAGGTGTCACAGCTAAATGCAAAGTTTAACCGAAAGTTTATTATTAACAGTTAACGTATATTCTAAGGGACAATTCGAGGTAGAGTCTGGGACCAACACAGCTACAACTCCACTGCATACAACAATTAAAAACTGTGAGGCACTCTGGTTTGGAGGACTATATAGAGGCTAGAGAGAAGAGTGAAAGTTTTTCCTCAGCTGCTAGGAAAGAAGGAAACATGAACCCAAAAGTATAACAACCTTAACAAATCCAACCAAGTTTGCTCGGGAAGGGTGATATTAGGAGTGAAGAGGGGCTTGGATCATAGGCCTTGTTTGGGCTGTCCATCCCAAGGAAGGATGGTTTTGTGGTTAAGACACTGGACTGGAATACATGAGATGTGCCACACACTCCTTGCACGACTGTGGCCATGTAGTTTAATTTTTAATTGTCTTAGCGGCCTGTCTATAAAATGGGCAGCCAGGGCACAGAACTTCTTCCTTCTCACCTAGCTCTTGTTTGTCTTGTCTAGGCTATGACTACATTGGAATTAAAAACCTGTAGTTGACCTGAGCCAGCTCACCTGGACTAAGGGGCAGTTGAATAGCAGTACAGACCTTCAGGCTCTGGCTGAAGCCCAAGTGCTAGTAATCTGCAAGGAGGGTCCCAAAGCTCAGGTTGCAGTCCAGGATGGAACATCTACTAAATACAGTTCCTTGCCCTGAGCCTGTGTTTTTAATTGCAGTGTAGACATATTCTTAGACTGTAAACTCTTCAGCGCAGGGAATATCTTCCACTCTGGCTGTGTCTACACTGGCATGAATTTCCGGAACTGCTTAAAACGGAATACTATTCCGTTTTCAGTTTTTCCGGAAAAGGAGCGTCTACATTGGCAGGCTGCTTTTCCAGAAAAGCCCTTTTTCCGGAAAAGCATCTGTGGCCAATGTAGACGCGCTTTTCCGGAAAAGAGCCCCGATCACCATTTTCGCGATTGGGGCTTTTTTCCGGAAAAGACTACTGGGCTGTCTACACTGGCCCTTTTCTGGAACAGTGTTCCGGAATAAGGACCTATGCCCGAGCGGGAGCAGAATAGTTTTTCCAGAATAGCGGCTGATTTTGTACCGTAGAGTGTTGTTGCTTTTCCGGAAATTCAAGGGCCAGTGTAGACAGCTCGCAGCTTATTCTGGAAAAGCGGCTGATTTTCTGGAATAAGTGGCCCAGTGTAGACACAGCCTATATGTTTGGGACAACAAGGTCTCCATCTTAACTGGGGTCTCTAAGTGTTACAATAATACAATAAATATGATGCTAGTACAAGAAAGGACAAGAATAGATGTATAAATGGTATATGGTAGTAGCAAAGGCAAATGTAGAAATGGCTCTACTGCCAACTCCTCCTCCTAAGCACTTAGCTGTGCTCTTATTCAATGACTAGCACTGATGAAATGTACCCACCACAGCACTGTCTCCTAGGGAACCTGCTCTTTCACCCGACTGGACAAGCAGATGGACAAAACCATAAGAGGAGCAGCAGTGGAAGTGCAGCTGCTGCTGAAGGAGGTCAAATTTAGAACAGGAATGAGGGTCAATTCTCATTATCCTATCATCTACCAACTGGACAGTTGGTTTGGGTCTATGTACTGGCCACACTGTTATTCATTTTAGATTATTTTGCTGTTGATTTGAGTCAGTGCATTTCTGTGACCCATCTGTGTTGCATGTGACTAACAAATAATTAAGCAGCTGGCTTTGTGGGAGCTTTATAGCTGGCACCACACTGTGCCCACAGCAGATCAGATGCCAGTCTGACAGCTTAGTGGTGGTTTCAGTTTACATGGGTAGTGGGAAAAGTCCAACAGTTGAGCTCTTGTTTCAGTTCCAAGAATTACTGGCATTGGGTGCAGTGACTCAGTTGTCTTTAAACGGTGCATCAGCAGTCCTTACCCCTACAGTGGTGCTCAGAAGTCCTTTTCTGTGTGTATAAAACTAGCTATATACATGCATTGGAGTAACTGTATCACCCTTCCCTGAAATGTGGCTGCTTCTGGGGTGGAATGAAGCAGCTATTGTAACAGCACTATCAGAATATTTTAGGAGAAAGAGTGAAAAAGAATACTGTATTTAACTGAAATTGCAAAGGAGTCTATGATACCATGTACCAGACTTTGATATCTTACGTTGTTTGGCAGTATTGTCCAATGGCAAGAGCACCAGTGAGGTCTAGTCCTGGCTTTGCCACTAACCTGTTTTGTAACCTTGGTCAAGTCATTTCACCTCTGTAGGCCCTTGGCAGCAGATGTATGGGATTGGGTCCCCTGGATTGTACACTAATATTTTTTATCTATATGATGAATGGAGCTATTGAGAAATCAGCAGGCCTCCTCTTGGGAGGGGATGGGAGAAAGAGATTTAGAAATTGGCATCTCCTCACTTGGCTATAGAATTGATACAGGCTTTTGCTGGTGTAGGATGCAGGTTTATTCAATTGATTTCTTGTCACATTCTTACTGTACATACAGCTTTTCTCCCCGTTACTTCAAATTTTTATTTGCCATCTGGTAACTATATTTTTAATTTTATTTTTGCATCTGTATTTGCTTTATGAGCTATGGCTAAGGCATTTTTACAGGTGAAGAGGAGGGTTTGGTCAATTCATTCCATATGTTCATTTACTCTCATAACATTTTCTGGCTCTAGTCAATCTATACACATACCTCCCTAACCCTAGTCTCCACACCATGCCTTCCAGCCACAGTCCTGGGGTATTCAGCTGGGATTTTGTCATCAGAACAATTTCTGAAGCCACTTTGCTTCACTATTATTGCATTAAGAAAACGGTCATATTCTCAACAGTTCCTGAGTTCTCTGTGTGAATGCAGCCAATTATTCACTCACATCTTTCCAACACCAGCTGAATGGACTTCACCGCCTCCCATTTCAAGTACATTCTTCACTACACTCCAGGGTCTGTAAGGAGGTTAAGGTGTGAAATCCCAGCTGTAAGTTTTGATTTGTGTTTATTTCTTTTCTAGTTACAGTTGCTTGAGAAATGCCAGAAAGCACGTGCGAGTATCCAAGGAACACACTCACTTTCTACAGACTGTACTGTACTAAGGGAATTAACCAGGATCATTGCTCATATAAAAAAATAGAGGCCTTTAAAATATCTTCTGTTGTAATAAACAAGGGTCAGAGTGAGATGTCAGGACTGAGAGAGTATGAAAGTAGCCACAGTGCTCCACGTGTGACAAGTGTACCGAATTTCTATGGTAAAGCTCACTTAACATCCCGTTTAGGGGGCATAGTATCACCAGGCAAAGTATGCTGTTTTTTAGGGGGCAAGAGGAGAACCCAGAAGAGTTATGATCTGGAAAATCAGTGGGGAATTTAGAACTGGGAGGCACAGCAGAAGGAAAGAAGTCAACTGTTCAAGTCAGTAGCTCTCTTGATTTTCTGGCTGATGTTATATAACCACTATAAAGACAGTTCACTGGGGATAAAAAGAACACTCCCTCAATTCTGTCAGCACCGAATTCATACAACCCTCTATTCTCAAAATGGGGGACACATGTTAGTAAGATATTTAAAAAGCCTTTTGACTATTGAATGACTGATGAAGCTTGAACTGGCAGGTGGAAGGGTGGTACGGCTGCCAAATGCACTCCCGTTGGAGGCAAGAGAGAATCCTGTCCTTTTAAAGGTAAGTACAGAGACGAGAACATTGTGATTCATGTTGACCAAGGTGACAAATAAGTAGCCAAAGAGCACAGCGACCTGTTCCACACAAAGTAACCGTCTTTTTGACACCGTGCAAAACTGCGATAGCACGTCCTTCCGAGAAAGGCTGACCTTTGCATGGTGACCAAAGAAGCCAGCAAACAGAGTCCTTGTGCCTGTTCACAAACTATGGATTTTGACAAGTTTATTCATTATTTGTAATTATCCAAATCATTTGACTATTAATGTTAATACGTAGATTGCATTGGTGCTAAATGTCCTAGGTCCTGTTTAAACCATTCTTGCCCTGGAGAGCATATCATCTCACCTTACATTTAAGCCCTTTTGATATAAGCACAAACTTAAATGCTTTGCTGGCTTGGGGATTCATCCCTCTAGTGCAAGAAAGAGTTTGTCTTTTCCACCCCATCTCATTTGAGTCTCCTTACAGCCCTCCTCCTGGCATGCCATTCCCTCCATTGACTCACTCATTCAACAAATAACTTAAGGTTGATTGGGACTTAATGATCCATCTGCAGGAAGGGGCAGAGCACTGATGTGCTGCCTCTGAAGCAGTCCGTGAGGTAGACTGTGACATGGAGTCTCAGTCTCCCTTCTGGTTTCCCTGCTGCTCCAGGGAAGGAGTCAGCTATGCTAGGCACCTTGTGTGCTATGTGCTGCACTAGTACAGTTGTGTTGCTGGAGGATCAGGCTGCTGAAGCAACTGCTGAGTGTGTGCCCTACGCTCTCGCCCAGGGAGGGAACGCAGTGGCTCTGTGGAGTGGAGCCCGTTTTCCCTCCTGTGTTACTACATAATGTGGGCAGCCAGAGCACAGGTGTCATGGGGCAGCCACTTATCCCTACACCAGCCAAGTCACAATTTGTTAGTTTCTTGAAGACTGAATGGAAGAGCTGAGCCTTTGGGAGGAAGGAAATTGTTGTAGCTAAGTGAACCACCTCAGGAAGGACATTCCACTGCAGTGGGGGAGCCAGGGGAAAAAAAGAACATAATGCTTAAGGGAGATGCAGCCAAAAAGCGCCTCAAAGCTCTTGGGTGCACAGGGGATCAAGTATGACAGGGACAGAGAGTGATGAAGAGCCTCTTCTGATCTCCTCAGGCTTTTCTACTAAGGAAGCAGGCGCTCCGCAGTGAGACACACCCTTATTCCTACTGTTAGTTCTCTTGACACCTCCTCCCTCTCACTGACAAGTGCTTCCACAAATCTGGGAGGCTGGATGTTTGTAATGTGCTACGGGATTGTGGCGAGGCTATCATCTCTCTGTTTCTGACTGTCAATGATCCACTGCCCCTCTCAGCTTTGCTCACTCTGATTGGGGAATCAGACAAGTTGCTCTTGCTTACAGGGTAGCCCACTGTGTTGGCTGGTTTATGTTGTTTATGGCTCGGCTTGTTTTCAGAAATGCAGCATGAGGAGCTTTGCAGGTGTTTTGGGGGCAAGGAGACTACACCACACACATTCCTAAGATTGTAGAACTGAATCCAGCCATTCTGAAATGAGAATAAAATTTAAGGAAACTCCTTATGGTCTACTGCGCTTTCAAGATGTGAACTTGTCCAGTTCTGCTCCTCTGGCTAATTATAAACGTTGGCTTGTATCTCTTGGAGAGGGTCTGCCAATGAGAAATATAGCCCTCTTTGTTACTAAAACCTCTGTGTCGCTGGATATCTTTTTACACTTACAGTGTCTTTCTGTGTTTCAATAGCCTTTCATGCTGCAGCAATAAAACGTGGCAAGTCAACTTTTTGATCATATTAGGAGGAAGCTAGCCATCCTTGTCAACAAATGGCAAGCCCTCCTGTGCCCATCACATTAGCTGTCAATCAAGCTTGACTTCTTTTTATATACAAAACCAGACTATTAAATCTCCATCTATCACCAAGCTACAAAAGAGTCTTTGATTCGAGTAATATTACAAAACCTGTCTTACTAATAGGGATTAAAAACCTGGTTAACTGATTACGTAGGATCCCACTCCTGCCCCTATCTCCCCCCACCCACTTTTGGGAGGGCTGGCTTCAGCTCACAGCCCCCCTGCACACAGGGCTCCCAGCAGCAGGAGCCAACAGGGCCATGCACAGGACAGCCAGCTCCTGCTCCCAGCCCCTCCCACATGGGGGGGGACATAGCTCCCACCCCCATGGGGCTGGAGTAGCCCTCCACCCATGGTAGGCCGCAGGCAGGGAGCTGCGTACCGATAAGCATTATCTGGTTAGGGTGATGCTTACTGGGTAACTGGTTAACTGGTTACTTGTTCACATCTCTATTTATTGGCAAGTCGCAATTTTAAAAGGTCTGAGGCATTTCCTTCCTCATGAGACCTTTTAGGTCTGTCTACATGGGAATAAAGCACTGCAGTGGGCCTGTGTCAGCAGACTCAGGCTCATGGAGCTTGGGCTACAGGGCTATAAAACTGCAGAGCAGATATTCGGGCTTAGACTGGAGTGTTGGCTCCTGCCCCCCACGTAAGGTCTCAGACCCAGGCTCCAGCCTGAGCCCAAACATCTGCACTGAAATTTTATAACTCCTCAGGCTGAGGGTTGTGAGCCCGAGTCAGCTTAGCCAGGCCCAGCGTACGTGTTTTATTGCCGTGTAGACATACCCCCAAAGCGCATTCATTTTAATCTGGTAAAGAGAGAAAGAGCCGAGTGTGTAACTGACTATGTCCAAAACAATACACAGTTCTGTCTGAACCGTACAGGTCAGAATTAAAAGCGCAGTTCGTGTGCAAGTGAGTCATCAAGTGGTCGCAGGATTTGGCTGGCTGGTGGCTGAGATCTAATATGGCACCATCTCGTCTCAGGGGTTATCGTTTAGGATTAGACTTTGCAGAAAGGAGTTCAGTAGGCAGGATATTTTGATTCAGGCTGGACTTGTAGTTTTTTTAAGTTGTTCCCTTATATCTAAGCAGAGGTGAGTTCCTCTCTCTCCCCAGTCCTCAAATCTGCACATAATGCACTGAAAACCCAGGCTACTCTCCTTTCCTCTTTTTTTACATGATCCTTCACTGTTCCTGCCACTTTCTGTTTCACTAAGAACACATCATTAGCCTGGTCTTCATGCTGGCAGCTGGAATGTTACCTGTGGGGTGAAGCAGATTCCATTCACTCTAATGAGGAATTTTAACCCCATTCTGTCAAAACACAAGTGGAGTAAATAAGCTTTTCATAATGCAGCTCTGGTGAGCTCACATAGGGAGCATTTACACAGCACCCTTACCTTGAAATAAGCTATGCAATTTCGAAATAAGGTGCTGTTCCAAAATGTCCCTTAACCTTCCTGCAATGAGGTTTACAGGGACGTCAGAATGGCGAGCGCGAGCCCAGTATATTTTGAATATAAATAAAGATAACTATGTGTAGATGCTAGCAGGATGGCAGTTCTACTCTGCATGGAACTCACCTTTAGAAAAGCAAATGAAATGAATGAAAATTAACATCTTGCTGAGATATAAGCAGAAATTGGAGTAAAAATCCACGTCGCTTACAGCAATCCACAGTGTTACTCAAAATGAGCCAAGAAGTGCGGAAGGTGTACGAATGCTAAGCCCTCCAAGTAATAACGTATTTACAGCTTTCAATCTCCTTATTAGTACTTGTTTGTCATTTCCAGATTAATGTTCCTGTTGTAAGGATGAGTCAATAGCACAAATACTGCGAGAGCGCTAAATCCCAGATTTGTTTTGATTTCCCATTAGCAGCTATGAAATTGTTTACTGCAACATCTAAAAAATAGCTAGTTTTAATTCAAAAGGTACTTCTAAGTCAGTGACAAGATTGGTATGGGGAGAGGAATTAACAACTCCATTCTTTGAGGAAAACTATCCTCTTTTATAATTGTTACAGGAATACGTTCCTGTTACTCTAACTTCGCTCTGTTGTCTTGGTTTTTGGGTTATTTCGGGTAGATTTATATAACAATTTGATTATATTAATTATTTTAACCAAGCTGTTTCATCCTGTATTAGCCATCTTTCCTTTGTGTGTCAAAACCATGGCAGAACTACCCTCCCCCAATGTTCCACCACACAACTGGAACTACAGGGGCATCTGAACCTGAAAACTGTCAGTTGTTTCATTTTATAGGGGCAGAAGAAATTCAAGCCTGTCTAGAGTCTAGCAATTTAATTTAAACACAAATAGAACCAAGCCAGGCAAGAGACAGGAGACAGTAACAAGGCATTCTGGCCACCCACTTGTACATTTTATGTTTCTTTCATCCAAGATGACACAAAACAGTTTCAGATATGAGTCCAAAAGACTCAGTACTTCTAGGTGTAACTGCTACCTATGGCAGCACTGATTGTTCTGACTGTGCCAAATACTGGCCCCATTGTATTCAATAGGAGGTTCCAGTCTGATTTTCAGAGGTCACATCTCAGTGATGTTCAGTTGAATTTAGAATGCTTGGTATTTGGAACAATCAGCCTATTTTAGGTGCTTAAACATGGCTTTAGGTTATCTTATGCATGGCCTCTGGCTTTCTGCAACATGGCCAATGCAGCCATCAGCTGAGCAAAATGAGTGCATCTTTGCTTTACGATCTGATGTCTCTATACTCCCATCTAAACTTGTTATAATGATCAGGAACACTGCGTACTCTGCAAATATTTTGCTATTACACTGTAGTCCACTTCACCATAAATACATTTTGAAGTGTTCAAAAATGCAAATATAATATTAAACACAAACATCCGAGCCAGGCTTGTGCTGATGATGTGTGAGAGCTGTCTTTCAGAGCTGCTTACGATGTAATCAAAAGCATGGACAGTGGATTGGATTCAGCTTTACCATTTGCTTGTTTCCACATGTAGAAAAACTGAGACTGTTGATTTTACTCATAACCTATTTGCCTGTGAGTTCAACCTATTACTCCTGACTCCACCAGACACATGTAATGAATACCATCAAGCAATTACATTGCCCCTTTCATTTAATTCCCTTTAATTAAGCTACACACCTCACTGCTTACAGTCCATTTATGCTGGATGTACCGAACTGCCTTGTCTACACTTCCAAGAGTGAGTCGAGTACAGGTGCTATACATGTAGCTACATCCCACAGTGATAGGTGGCTGTGTCAACACTTGTGGCAATGAAAGGCTTTGGTAGTGGAGAAAGCAGGAAGCTGCCTGACAGAGCCTTTACTGCTGCCTTCCTGATGCTGGGTATGTAGAAACTGAAATAGGGTATATGCTTTAGGGGTTCAGGCTGGTTCAGATTCTCTCTACTTGCCTATGGCGTGTACTGGTATTTATAGGTCTATATTCTGCATGCTGTTTAAGTGTACACATACCTTAAGACACCTGATGGCAGAACCTGGTCCAATATGCATGCACTATTTCCTATTACTATTCTGCTAGTCAGGTACACAGGAAAACACACCCCTATGTATCCTATGCCAGTGAAAGCCACACATCCTTTGACCCTATATAATACAGTCTTAAGAGATTTTATTTGTTCCTTAAACTTAAAGTGCAAATATGTCCTCAGGGACATCCAGGAAGCCTGACCGAGCAAGAGGCCCACTCCCTTTTGGGTGCTCATTTTTGTGCATATCTGACGAGAAGTTACAATGAGAATGGAAACGCTTACAAGCAAAATAAAGCTCTGCTTTTTCACTGCTAACATCTCAGTTTACATTAGCTACACAGTTACAAAATATAAGTAATTCTCTCCCACACCTGAAGTCCTATTTCATTACACTTATGTAATCCCAGACCAAAAAAATAAATGTATTCCCTAACATTTTTAACATTCTTGAAGCTACAATAGAAAAGATGGTGAATATCACAGGTTTGAAAGAGACTGAGAAAATACTGTTATGAATTTGGATAAGGAAAAGCTAGGCAGAAATGTTCAAATGTAGCCACATAAAATGTGCCGGTGAAATATGCAACTTAGAATTAACTGCTAGAGAAGGACTGGTGTCATGCTGCATAATTAAGGAAAGACTGCTGTTGGCAGTGTGCCCTGAGAGCCAATCATTTTCTAATAGCACTATGGCTTAGTGGACAGGGCTCTTGCTTAGGATTCAAAAGCTCTAGGTTCTGGTCTTACCACAAGCCTGCAGATTGACTTTTGGCAAATAACCATACTGCTCTGTGCCTTGGTTTCCCCTGTCTGAAAAATGGGGATAATGAAGTTGACCTTAATTGTAAAGCACATTAAAATCTACAGACGAAAAGTGCTATGTATTATTAATGTTGCTCAATGCTGGATCTTTTGCTATGTACCCTTTCCAATACAATAAAACTTTGCTGACCATAGGCAGTAATTCACATTCACTTCTCCAATTTTATACCCCATGGCCATAAGTAGTTAACTGGATTTGCAAAATAGGCCCTTGGGTTTCCCCATATAGATTTTCCACATGCAATAAACCCAGTTAGCCTACTTTGGGTGTCTGGTGAAAATATGATAATTTAGGGCAAAAGACAGTATGGGAAGGGAAAATGTAAACAGGCAGACGTTGTCTTAGCAGTCAACAGTCATAAATGTCTGGATAATCACAGCCCTCACTTACAGCACAGTGGAGTAAGATCCTTCATCCTTACTCAGACCTGCTTCAATTACAACTCCAGCTGTAAGGGGGATATAAAGGCTTCTAGTCTGATAACTCCCCTCTGCAAGTAGGTGGGTAGAAAGGACTAGGGAGTGGAAGGAGCCCTAGCAACACCCTTACTTACTGATCAAAGTAAGCGAGTGCTGCTCCCCAGAACAGGGGGAAGTAACTTCCCTTTCCCTTGGAGTAAGTGGGAAGGAATTGTGACTCATTCTCTGGTCTGCTCCTGGAAAAATGCAGCTACGTGCTGCTCCATACACAGAGCACAGTGTACAGTTAACCATTTTGCTCATCAGAAGTGGTTGTATCAATAAACGTTAAATTCCCTCCATCTGCTGCTTCCTCCCTCCATTTGGTTTTACGTTGTCCTTTTTCTAGGGGGCTGAGGCGGCCTCAGCTGCTCAGAGGAACAATAGTTGCATAAAGCAGAGACCAGTCTCTCTGCTACTTGCTGAGCTACTTGATGACATGGCTGCAACAGAGACATGGACAAGCAGGATCCCTTCCATCATCATAAAAACAAGTAAATAATAGCTACAGCCGGTAAACATAAGCTGCAAATTAAATGGGGGTTGAGAGGGGCATATTGTATAATCCACTCACATTCATGTCAACTCAGCCTAAAGAGTATCAGATGTTCTGCTGGCCTTAGAAGTTCTGAGACAAACTGTGCATGCAGGAGGAGGAGAAGTCAAATGACTCATGACAGAGTTTGTTTTAACATAAATTACTTTTCCTGGCTCCTTGCTTTAGAAGACGGGCCCTTTCTGGAGCTCTCTGCCATCCCAGACAGGTGGTCTTGCTAGTCAATGCTCTTTATTTTGCTTACACAGTGTTGGCCCCTACAAGCTTGCATTCATTGGAATGAATCCAGAGTCCAGAAGCCTCGACCGTAACCAGTCAGCAGCACTGCTTTGTGAATGTATCATCATAATAATGTCACATCTAAAACGAAGTCTGTATGAGCACTGACCAATGTGCTACTACTCAGGGGCCAGACCTGGCCTGTTAAAATGGGGCCTGCACAGCAAAGGGGCCATAAACTGAACCTTCCCCTCTCTGTGTGTTTAGCTAGAGCTCCTGAGGAAGGAAAAGCCATAAGGAAAGAACACAGGCCATTTAGATGAGATTATAATGGGCAGAACCAAGGCAGGAAGAAACATCAATGATCCTGATTCAACCATGAAGACTCAAGGGCTCCAACAAAGTCTAAACCCTGCCAAAGAACAACAGCACAAGAACAAGAAGCCGAGGACATGGTGAATCATTATAATTGTATGCCAGCCTTGACCACTCACATACTGGCCCCTCAAATAGCCCCTTCCTTCTTATCACGTACCCAGATCTTCACGGTTTTCTGACACTCTGTGACATATGAACAGAGAGGAGTGGAAATGTGAGTGTTGACTGTGGGAAACAGAGGCTATACAGACAGGCTGAAATGTAATGTAGTCCCCCAAGCCTATGCTGAGACTATATTACAGGCCAAGAGATGATTCCCGTCAGCCTGTCAAAAGAGGCTGGGAAATCCTGCCCCATTTGCTAGCCAGGGGAGTAAACAGCTTGATCAACCTTAAAAGCCCACAATCGGCACCAGAGTAGAGCACCAAGCAAAATACTATCATCCTATTTCACATATTCAGGATGTCTTCTCAAACAGCATGGATGTGTTCTGTCTGCACCCACCAACCAGCTCTGCATTCCCAGAGTGCAGTTCATTCATCCACCAAGAAACGCTGCACACTCTACAGGAGTTCTGGATCAAGACTTCTGAATCCAATGCATGCCTGACCTGGCTGATGAAAGAGAGTAATAAGCAATGAGCGCAACTCCTGAATGAAATAGCCAAAGCGTTGTTCAGAAAAGGAATCTTCTCTTACTACTGCAAGCACACAGGGGTCTGACCAACAAGGAAGAAACTCATGCTAGATACATTAGTTTTAGCCAGCTACCGCACAGTGTCAAACCTCCTATTTCTGAGCAAGCTAACAAAATAAACAGCCAAAGGCCAACTATAAACTCATCCATCTGAAGCTAACAATGTAGACCTAGCACAATTTAGATTCAGGCCAGAATACAGAACTGGAATAGTGTATGATTTCTTCCTCTTAATGCGAGGAGGGAAGACACTCATCCTCCTAGGCCTCTCTGCAGCATTCAGCATGTAGATACTATTGTCCCTCCCAAGAGAGGTGGCAAGGATCCATGCTCATGTGCTTTGAGTCTTTCTTAAGAGATGCACCTAATAATAAAAGGAAACTGAACCCTCACCACAAAAGCCGTCATTTAGGGTGTTCCATGGAGATCAATTTCCTCCTGTCCTTACAACAGCGACATGCAGCCACTAGGTCAGTGTTTCCCAACCAGGGTTCCACAGAACCCTGGGGTTCCGCAGACCATCACCAGGGGTTCCGCGAGAAATCGTGGAATAAATAATGCTGGGTGGGGTCTGGACCATTTGTCATGCCCTTCGCCTCCGGCCTTGGCACTCGGCTGACTTCTGCGCCGCTCAGCTGGGGGGGCCTGGAGCCTCTGTCATGCCCTTCGCCTCCTGCCCTGGCGCTCGGCTGACTTCTGCACCACTCAGCCGGCCTGCCATGTGGGAGCAAGTGGCCATTTGGGCTCCGCGAGTGAGAGGCAAGAGAAGGAGGAGACAAGAAAGAGAGTGTGAGGCAGGAGGAGGGGGAGAAGAGAAAGAGAGAGTGAGGCAGAAGGGGGAGGAGAAGAAAAAGAGAGCGAGGCAAGAGGAGGAGAATATTTGATATTTGAAAAAAAAGATTAGATAATACAAAAAAGACAGGAAAAATACTCCAATTTTTTTTCTTACAATGTAAGCTCACACACACACACACACACACACACACACACACACACACACACACACACACAAAAGCTCTTTACAAATACATTTTCTTGAAAAAATTTAGCAGTAATTGAATTCCAGTCCCTGCTGTCAACTTTTTCTGGCCAAGCAAACATTTTCATAGGTAGGGGTTCCTTGGGATATGAAAAATTATTTTAGGGGTTCCTCCATGGGAAAAAGGTTGGTTAATCACTGCACTAGGCAAATTGCTCAGGAGACATAGACTCAAGGGCAGATAACATGCCACTCTATGTGCCCTTTACCACATACTACCACATCACTGCGACCAACATGGTCCAGTACTTAGACAAGGTCAGCTCAAGAACAACTAGCTGATGCTGAAGCTGAACTTGAGCAAGAGTGAGGAGAAGCTGGTGGGCAAAGAAAAGCATTTTGAGAAGTTGGCAGCTGCATGGCAGTCTCCCTTGGCTGGAGGTACACACCCACAAGTGGTCAATTCACCACGTAGCAGAGCAGAACTCTTTTAAGATTCCTCACTGGCACTAAGTGATCACATTGTAGCATTTACAAAGAACACATTCTGTCACCTTCCACTGCCTAGGAGAGCTTGTCCCACCCAGAAGGTTGATGGCCTCGTCTCAGTGAATCTCACCTCTGTCACCTCTTGGTAGGAGTTCAGTAATGTGATATAAATGAGCAAAAAGGCTTCAGTACTTAGGATATTTCACCCAGCACAAAATGCTGTAGCATGTCACCTGCCATCGTTCTGAGTACTGGTTTCTAATAGAATATTAAATCAAGTTGAGAGTCATAGTCCTTAATTTTCCAGGAGCTCCATGGTCTGGATTCAGGATACCTAGAGGACAGGCTAAATCTCTAGGATGAAGACCTTGGTCAACAACTCTGTTCCTGTGGCTCAGTGAAACTTTCTGCAATCAGGGTAAAGCTAATCTGTGCAGGAGGTAGAACTCTGTCAGAGGGTGGTCTCAGACTATGGAGTGAACTTCTCTAGGAACTAAGAACAATCACAATAACCCCGTCTTGGACCTTGCCTTATCTAGCAAATACGTACCATCAACAAAAAGCAAAATAACTTCACTACCACAACAAGACACTTCCCAGCACACAATTCTCCCTCTGCTGAGATGAGAGAGCAGATGTTAGTCGCATTCGTTACTTTACTACTGAGAAAGACTCAGATATGACGATGAGGAGCGCAGTATGAGGATCTATATCAGGGGTGGGCAAGAGGCGGCCCCGCAGGCTGCATCCAGCCCACCAAGCCATCGGATCCGGTCCATGGCCACCTCACCAGGATCCTTTGGCAGAGAGCAGCTGCAGCCGCTTTAAAGGCTTGCTGCTTCGTGCGCTGGACGCTAGGGAGGGAGGAGAAAAACTGCATGCTGTCCCACTCCCAGGCAAAATCTCTCAGCTCCCATTGGCCAATTTTTGGCCAATAGGAGCTAAGAAATTTTGCTGAGGGCAGGGGCAGCGTGTGAAGTTTCCTCTCTCTCGCCTCCCACCTGCCCATTACAAAACCATGTGAAACAGCCTGTGACTGCAGCTCAGGCTCCTGCAGGGCTGCTGGCTGGGAGCTGCTGAGGTAAGTGCCTCTCAGCCAGATCCTGCCTCTGGCACATCAGCCCGCCCTCCCACCTGCAATTCCCTGCCCCAGGCCATCACCCAAGCCCTCTATACTCCTTTGCTCCAGGTTACAACTCTTTGCTTAATACTGCAAGAAAATTAAAAAAGGAAAAGTAGTTTAGAGAAATAGCCAAATGACTCAGGAAAGATAATGGTGTCACACGAAAAAAAAAGTGAACATTCTGGATAGCCTCTGTTATCCCTTTTTCTTTCTGTCTTCTGCTTCTTTTATGCTCTTTCCACTTCTGTGTCTCATCAGAGGGAAATGACTCCAACACACACACACACACACACACACACACACACACACACACACACACACACACACACACACACACACACCAAATTCAAAAAACTAAAATTCTGGACGTGTTGTCTCTTCTGGGCAATGACTTTGCTGCTCCAATACATTCATCTCCACGGACACACAAATAACAAAAAGTAGCAGAGAACATGAAAGCAAACTGAAAAAGCAGAGCTAACTTAGCCTCCTCTTGATTAGTGCAGTACAAGAAACATCCCCTAGGTGGGACTATTGCAAAATTAAACAGCCTGCAGTATTGCCATTACCAGCAAATCGTGAGTAATGGGCTGTTTCTACATACAAAGCTTTTATGCAGAATATTACAAAAGTGAGAACAGCTCATCCCCCAAAGACCCCATTTATTACTAGAGCTTCAAACAACTTAGCATCTTTAAGGCAATTATTCATTTCTTTTACCTAAGCGAAGAGCTAGCTCCCAAACCAGAGGCTAAAATACAACCAATTTATCAGCTTTAAGATATTCAAGCACAACTTTCCCTCAGTCCAAAGATACAGGGTTCGATGTGTATTCTGTGAAAAATTAATAGAGATTACAAGGTGTTTCATGCCAACCTAAAGGAAGTAACTTGTCACGGAAATACGTCCTGGAAGGTTAACTAAGAGTCAAGTGAGTGAAATGAGCTGGCTGGGCACAGCAGCCACATGTTATAAACATCTTAGGTGGCTAGCTATACGCTGGGGAGATGAAGAAGGTGGCAAGTGTGTAGGACAGAGGCAATTGGCATCGTCTACCAATCCTGTGCACCTCCCAGTCTGACAGAAACCCCCCAGTAGAGACAATACAGCTTGGAATGGTTATAACTTTTCTGGCCCTTGGAAATCAGTTGGCAACGTTCCCTGGTAGCCTAGCTCCAATGACCCTCTTCTCTCCCCCCAGCCAGGCATGTGTGGATTCATTTGGCTATTTGCCTATTTGGCTATGATGAGGAGTGGATACCCTCTCCCTATCCTAGACAGGATAATGTGGAATGGAGGCCATTCATTACCTCACAGGAGATGCTCAGCATATCTCAGGGCCAGACCCTGATGGTTCAGTACGTGTTATGTATAAAGACTAATATCGGTGCAATAAATGCAGCCCATTCTCCATCGATCCACAAATCAGGAAAGGCACAAGTCAAGGGCAGTGCAAGCTTTTCTACCAAGTGTACTCCTGGTTCATCTAAATCCTGACCCAGAGGAACAATCCCCGGAATAAGGTGGTAGCTAAGCCTTGATGCTCACTGAGTCATTGGCCTTTATGCTGAGTCTCCCCACAGGACTGCCAATTATCGGAGTGCCAATGATGGTATGGATACTTGTCCACGTGGAAATTCATTGAAACCACCAACCCATTTCATATAGGCTCTTTCTATAGGCTGCTGCCCTGTGCTTTTCAAGTCAAACCATGCATCGCAACACCAGCCCAGAACATAGATGACACACAACAAAAGCAGAAAGGGAACCAAGAAGCAGGAATTTTGTATTTCTAGAATTGTGGGTGATGATTGCATAGCTGTGTCTGACACTTAGACAGCAAGGAGGTGAAACACATCAGGTTGATCAATAGATAGGAGAGAATGAGAGATGCATTTGAAGTATGAGGATGACGAGAGTTAATATGTTAATAAAAATCAACTTGTTTTCAAATTGTTTATAAGTGCTGAAGATTTCAGACTTTCCCTCTATTTATAAAAGGCAACAAAGAAATCTCCACCCATGCTTAGCTATGGAAGGGGATCTAAAAAATACCTAGGCACCAGGGTGAATGGAGTTGTGTTTATTAGCCAGATATGGCAGAATTATCTTAATTTTATGGGAACAAAACCTTAGTGTTACCTTCAGTACAAAAGCCGAAAGGTGTCCCTGCGAGAGAGCAATGCCTCTGAAGCTCTAGAGTGGTAAAAATATGTTCTGTTGCTTCAAACCACTGGTGTCAAATCCCCAAACGAAGTAATCACAATGTCCTTTGAGAAATTCATTGTAAACCCCCAGGCATTTCAGACAGCTAACACTGTGACTCTACATGCCTGTCCTTCCTTACAGAACAGTCCGATCTGCTCTACTGACACAGCAAGAGTTCAAATCCCAGATGGAAAATTAATCTCACAGTTTGGCCTGATTGAGTTTCAGTTCTCTAGTGCATAGCTTGAAGGTTGTTCTGCTTGGCTATGGAAGGAGGTTAGGGTAGAGAGAGACTTAATTTGTCTGACATCCTGTAGATCTTTATGCAAGGCACATACTGAAAAGGACACCACTGGCTATATAGAATCTCTAGGAGTCCCACATATTCATCTTTCCCAAAAACTGTTGTTGCTACACTTCCCCCCCCCCCTATATACCCCAAAGAATGGTCCCAAGGACCAAATGACTTACGTGCAAGTTGTGCTTGTGTATCTATGGGTAGAACCAGGTCCCAAAATAGGAGGGATCTTGATGGCTATACATTTTAAGAAGTCCCAAAGGCACATTTACAGTTTCCTTACAAATCTATGAAAAGAAAACAGTGCCCTGGGTTATAATAAGCATAAGGTAGCCCTATTATTGCACAATTTATTGTAAAAGCTGATACTGAATCTTAATCTGCTTACAAAAATTGATTTATTCCAAAATGGGATTTTCACAACTGATTTAAACTGTCTATTTAAAAACACCATGGTTACAGGATGAGAATGACCAACAAGGCACTACACAGTGGTACCAAGTCCTGCTTTATTAACATACTGTTACTTTGCATGTGGTTTCATATCTTTTTTCTCATGTATACATATTATTACGAGGGATGTAAGCGACTAGTCAACGCACTAGTTGACTAGTCGCTTCCCCCCTTGCTGCCTCTATCACAAAGACGCAGCGGGGGAAAGGAGGAGCAGAGGGAGAGGGAAGTGGGGATGCTGGAGGGAGCCAGATTAAAAGCGGGGGCTCTTGTACATTTCAAAGCAGAAACGCCCACGTGGAGCCTGGGATCAGCGGGGGGACTCCCTGCTGGCTGCTGACTCTGGGCTGCGTGAGGGTACCAGCTTTGAAATGTTCAAGAGTCCTCAGCGGGGGCTCTTTTTCATTTCAAAGCGGAAGCGCTGTGAGGAGCCTAGGGCCACTGCGGGACTGAGTCCTCCCGCTGACCCCGGACTCCACGTAGCACTTCTGCTTTGAAATGTACAAGTGCCCCCTGCTGGGACTTTTGTGCATTTCAAAGCAGAAGCACCTGCATGGGGCCAGGGATCAGTGGGACTGCCCGCTGGCCCCAAGCTCCATGCTGTGTTGAAATGCACAAGAGACCGCACTGAATCTCTTGTACATTTCATAGGCGGAATGCTGAAGTTCTTATCGACTAATTGAATAGTTGATGGCAATCCCATCAACTATTTGATTAGCTAATCAAAATTTAACATCCTTAATTATTACCAATTGGTTATGGGTGTCCCAACTGAACTCCAATGGGCAATCATACCCATGGTTTGCTATGAAAAGACTCAGCAGTAGAGATTAAGCTCTTTTAACCAATCATGTTTAAAAGGCTCAGTGTTAGTCTGTAACTTGAAAAAAAAAAAAAAGGAGTACTACTGTACTTGTTCTTCTAACCAATATATTTCCTCTTGCTTTCCGCCTCTCAGACTTGCTGACAGATTACATCAGTAGTACTGTCATAGAAGTCTCACTTTTGATCCAGCAAATTCTATTCAATGCCAAAGTCTCATCTGATAGAGATTACTAAAAGTTAATTGGTGGAAAATCAGAGTCTCTTACTATAGATCACCAGGATTACAAACGTAGATATCAAACCTACTAACAACAGAGATGCTACCTGCTTAGTGGATGCTGCTTCTGAGAGGATCTATGAAGCATCAAAGAGCCATTGAGAGTATCAGGAATCCTTCCATCGCCCTCAATGATCTTTGGATTAGATCAATGAAGACAACACTGAACTTCTCAAAATGCTATGGACCAAATCTTTAGTGAATGTAAAGTAGCATAACTCAACAGGGCTGGCCCACAACATTTTGGCACCTGAGGCGGGGAGCTCAAATGATGCTCCCATACTCCCTCACTTGGGCCAAAAGTTTGAAAGGTCTCCACTCTAGTGGTGCCACCCTCCCCACATATACAGTCTGGCACCTGAGGTGGCCACCTCAGTTTGCCTCATGGTAAGGCCAGCCCTGTAACTCAATTGAAGTCAAGTGATTTAACCAGCTGTGAGGATCTATCCTTCTCTATCTGGCCACATATTGTTCATGAAAACAGAATAAAAGAGTGGGTTTCTTGGATCATTTTATTGTTCCTGAAGGAATTAATTGTCTTTCCAATCCACTCTCATAAATGTAAGTGATACGTAATAAAATCTTTATCGCTGCTCTCAGACAGATAATAAACAGGTAAGTCAAGCTGATTGCCCAACAAACAGTAACACGTACCCTTTCATTGACATCTAAAGAGAACATAACGTATTATTTCTTTTTATGAGTATGGTATTTTATTAATCATTTACTTTGAAAAAAAATAATATAGCCATATTAGTAAGTATTGCTAAGTCTGTGGCTCCACTTGTGAGCATTTTGGACCAGACCAGACATCCAACCACTGTAAATCAACATGACTTCCTGGGAGTCAATGGAGTTACATGCATTTATATTACCTGGGGATCTGGCTTTCTTTGTCTATTACATAGCTATAGAGAAATTATAAATTTGAATCCCAATCCTATGCTGAATGACCTTTAAAACAGGGTGGGCTAAATTTCTGGAGAGCAACAAAAAATAAAATATTATACCTTTGTAACCGCTCTCCAACATATCCCATCACAGCTTATTGAATGGGTATTATTATATGGGTATTATTATATGAGCCAACAGCAGAAACCGTAGTAATACTTATCACTTCAAGATATACCATCTACAAGTGAATTAATGGCCAGACCCTCTGCAGAGTCTTGATTCAGCAAAGCACTAATTTAATGTGTGGGAAGTTCAACTGTCTTTAATGGGAGTCTTGTACACTGAGGCTATGTCTAGACTACATGCCTTTTTCGAAAGAGGCTTTTCTGAAAGTATCTTTTGAAAAAGCCTCTTTCGAAAAACAGCATCTAGATAGCATTATGTGGATCGAAAAATTGATCCACTTTTTTGAAAAAAGGCACCCTGAACTGTTTCTGGTAGGGCATGGGAGCAGCATTTACTTCCAGGTGCTGCTGCATGCCCTTTGCAGAGACATATGTTTAAAGGGATCCCCCTGGACAGCTGTTGCTCTGCTCCGGCTTCTGGCATGCCTACCTCCTACAGGGGCAGCAAAGCTGCTGCAGTGCTTGCTCTGGTTGCCCTGCTTTCTTGGACACCACAGGAGCTTTTTTATGGTTTGTTTTCCTGTTTTTCATTGTTTTTTTGGCCATGGAACTGGAGCAAGGGCCCCACACCATCACGCTGCAGCGTCTGCTGCATCTGCATGACACAGTCATGATGCTCCTTCCCGATCTGGACCGGGACCAGAGATATGAAAGCTTTGCCCAGGATGCAGGACCAATGCCCTTGCCTCCAAACTTCTTCGTGGAGAGGCATTTTTGCAGGCCTGACACCAGTTACGACTGGTGGGACCGGCTCGTTATGGAGCTGTGGGATGACCAGCAGTGGCTCCGCAATTTCCGGATGTGGAAAGCTACGTTCCAGGAGCTGTGTGCCTGGCTCTCCCCTGCGCACCAACAACATGATACCCACCCACAGCCTGCCATCCCCCTGGAAAAGAGGGTTGCTATTGCCCTGTGAAAACTCGCAACCCACAACAGCTACTGCTCGGTGGGACACCAGTTTGGTGTGGGCAGATCTACTGTCGGGTCCATCTTGATGGAGGTAAGTCACTCTAGAGAGACAATCACTTCTGGGGGGAGATGAAAAGGGGGGACTATCAGGAAAGGGCAAGGAAGGTGCAAAGCGGGAAGGGGGTGGTGGGGAAGGGAGGTTTGGTGGGGCAGGGTCATGGCGTACCGGAGGAGCGGTACCAGGGATGGGAGCAGGCATGCCACAGACCTCCCGTATCATGGCACAAATGGTAGTGTGCTGCTGGACGAGCTCTTCCAGCAGGCGGTAGTGCCAAAGAGCCTCTCCCTCCGTCCTCTCTTTCAGGGTCTTGTTGAGATCCTGCAGGACCGCCACATGCTGCTTCAAAATGTCAGTATAGACACGCCAGTGCCTGCGGCTCCCATGTACCCGGGACGGAGGTAGGCCTGGGTTGCTGCGGCCCTCTTGCACGGGTGGTCTGTCTGTGGAGGAAAAGAGGAAGAGACAATCAGTCATGCATGCAACTGCTGTCCATGAGGGCATGCCCTCGCTGTAAGGGACTCACCTTCAGACAGGGGACTCAGAGATTGCCAACCTACCCGTGTGTGTTCTGGAAATGGCTCCTGGCACCATGTGGCGCACACCCACGTGTCAGACGCTACCGCTGCACGTGTTTGCACATGCACGGCCAGCTTCATGATGTTCAGGCTGAGCATTACACGTTTCCCTTCTGCATCAGCCACTGTGCACCCATCTCCCCCACCCTGTGTGTGGCACAACCTCACAGCACTCACCTGCTGGTTCTTCCCTGTTGTCCGAAGACACCTGGGAGGCCTCTGGGGTCTGGGTGACCGGCTCCAGGGTGAGGGTCACAGTGTTCTCCTCCTCCTCCTCCTCCTCCAGCACCAGGTCTCGCTCTCCAGATTCCCTGGACTGCTCATGCTCCCACTCTGGTTCCTCCATGACAGGGTCTGATAACCCAGACTGCACGAGATGCAGTGGAGTCTGGGCTTCCCTACTGCCGAGAATGTGTGCCAGCTCCACATAGCATGGACAGTAGTGTGGGGCTGCCCCAGAGTGGGAGCTCTCATCTCGGGCCTTTGCATACTCCTGGTGCAATTCTTTAACTTTAGCCCACACTTTGTCCTGGGTGCGGGGGTGGTGCCTTCTCCAGGCCAGTGCCTGGGTCATGCAGCCATAAATTTCCACATTTCTGCGGCATGAGTGGAGGGCTTGCAAGGATTCCTTCTCAGACCACAGCTCCAGAAGACTCTTGATTTCTGGCCCTGACCATGCCGGTGCCCGGCGTTTGGAGCCCCTGAGTGGGTCCTCAGAAGTCTCCCTGTAAGTGCCTCCCTGTGACAGGGCTGGGATCCTGTGGGACAGGAAGAGTCGTGTGCTCTGGCTGACTTCCTGTCACAAACGACTGGCAGGGTGCCTGTCCCTTTAAAACATGGCTGCAGACAAGAACAATAGAGGTGCAAGGCATGCAGATGGACTGTCCACCAACGCTTTTCCTGGAGGCCTTTTTTTCCCCCCCTGAAAAAACTGGCTCCCCGCATCCCCACACACCTTTTTTTGACAGATCTCTGTTGAAAAATGTGTTCTTCCTTGTAAAACTAGGTTTACCACCATCGAAAAAACTGCCACATTCTTTCGATTTAATTTCGAAAGAACGCGGCGGTAGTCTAGACACAGGTAACTTTTTTTTGAAAAAAAGACTACTTTTCTCCAAAAAAAAACCCCTGTTGTTTAGATACACCCTTAAAGTTAAGCACATGGTTAAATCTTTGGCTAGATCAGGACACTGATGTAAACTGGTGTCGCTTCAATTAAATCAGTGGAATTTTGGTGGTTTACACTAGTTGCAAATCTAGCCCTGTACCGAAGCCCAGGATTAGCTGTCACTTTGTTATATAATCCATAGCAACAAACTCTCACATTCTCCAAAACAAGTTTTTACCTGTAATAATTTCTAGTGATATGGAATGACGACAAATCATCTAACGTGACAACGAGTGAAACACTGCTGTACAGCATGTATTGAGCTGATAATACATCAAACAGAGGGCAGCATATAACATGAGATGGCATTTGACTTAAAATATTTAACAGTGGTGGGGTTCTTAGATAGTTTTTTTCCTCAGCACTCAGCTCTAACGTGAAGATATGTGGGCCAGATGCTGCTGCCAAGCCTAGCAAACAACGAACGCTCTGCTTTTCATACAATGATTGAGGGGACTCTGTGGGGATTTTTGTATCGGTGAATTTCAGCAGCACAGCAATGTGAAAATGTTAGAGTAAGCAAAGCAAGCTCTTGTCAAGCAAGCAGGGCAACAGATGTCAACCGGCATCACATATCAGTAAACATTAATAGCATAGGAGGCTACTGATCTTAAGGCTTTAATGAAAACATCACAGCTATTGTTGACTGCCACATCCCAGTTGTTTGGTGGTGGGGGTTTCCTTAAATTGAACTACTGCCAGGTGATGAGATTCAACCTTAGGTAAATATTCTTGGCACCTAAAATAAAAAGATACTGCTTCCACAGACCTATTGCCATTTTAAACAAGTGAATTCAATGACTGGAACCTCAGCCCTTTATTAAGTGGTACAGTAAACTCCCCCAACCTGTGTGTGTCAGTCTTACCCAGCAATTATCATTAGGGGTGAGAGAGTAGCTGGGTTTCCATTCAGTCCTCGTCCTCTTTGCTGACAGTTCTGAGAAGGGTGTTAAGATATGCCAAACAAAATGGCATTTTTCTGTAATGTGAACACCACTGGTCCATAAGGAAATGGACAGAGGCCACCAAATCTTTGTCCCTTCATTTTTCTCTCTCATCTCTATTTCTCTAAAGCAATTTTGAATGTACAAAGGCTGAAGCTATTGCTGGTCTTTTAGTGGTTTCACACATGCCAAGAACTCGTATTAAACCCAACTTCTTTATGCACTGAAGATTTTCTCATAGGAAGAGATTCATTTTCATTTCAGAAAGGGAGACTAAGAAACTGGTAACAGCATACAAACCCTTTCACCACTAACTCAATGCTTTGGATCTGGTCCTGGCTAAAAGTGACTACCATTACCATGTGATACCTTATCAGCCTCTGGGAAAGAGGCTGATACTTTATTCACAGACTCTGAGGTCAAGAGAGACCACTGTGATAATCTAATCAAACTTCTTGTGTAACACTGGCCATAAACGCCCCCAAAATAATTCCTAGAAAAACATCCCATCTTTGATTTAAAAACTATCTTTAGAACATGTAAATATTTGTGTCGCTTAAAACAAAAAATAACACTTCCACAGACTTACTGCCATTTTAAACAAGTTAATTTAATGGTCATTAATTACTGGTAACTCAACACACTATTTAAAAAGTATACTTTATCTAAATTTGTTTAACTTCAACTTGCAACCACTGGCTTGTGTTATATATTTGTCTGCAAGACTAAAGAGCCCATTATTAAATATTTGTTCCCTGTGTAGATACTTACAGGCTGTAATCAAGTCACCCCATCACTGTCTCTTTATTAAGCTAAACAGATTGAGCTCCTTGAGTCTATTATTATGAGGCATGATTTCTAAGCCTTTAATCATTCTCTGGCTCTTTTCATAACTCTTTCACATTTGTCAACATCCTTCTTGGACTGTGGGTGCCAGAACTGGACATAGCATTCCAGAAGCCAAATAGAGAGGTAAAATGACCTCTTCACTGCTACTCGACACTCCCCTGTTTATACATCCCAGGATGGCATTAGCTCTTTCACATTGGGAGCTTATATCCATCTGATTATCCACCGTTACTCCCAAATCTTTTCCAGAGTCACTGCTTCCTAAGATAGAGTCCCCCAGTCAATAAGTGTGGCCTTCATTCTTTGTTCCTAGAGGCAGACATTGACAATTAGCCTATTA
The DNA here is from genome assembly GCF_052426305.1 of Pelodiscus sinensis. Classification (NCBI taxonomy): domain Eukaryota; kingdom Metazoa; phylum Chordata; order Testudines; family Trionychidae; genus Pelodiscus; species Pelodiscus sinensis. The sequence continues at coordinate 16,706,552 of NC_143060.1, read as the reverse complement.
AAATGCATATGGTTTGCGAACACTGAATTTACCAAATGATCTACATCAGGGGTTCCCAAACTGTTTGCCACGGGGACCAGTAAATCCATTCACGAACTTTTGGAGGACCTGTAACGTTCATTTGCATATTTGCATATTCATTAATCAAATGATGAATATTCAAATAAGTTGTTTCTGGTCCTCCCAAAACCCCCAGTGCCAACTTTAGCAAAGCTTTTGATATGGTCACCCCAATATTTTTGCCAGAAGGTTAAGGAATATGGATTGGATAAATAGACTGTAAGACAGATAGAAAGCTGGTTAGACCAGGGTTTCCCAAACTTTTTACTTTAGTTGGAATCCTTTTTTTTCAGTACTGTTTTTTTGCAGCCCAAAAATATAAACACATAAAAAACAAACTGAGAAAATACCAGACATATAACATGTCTGGTATTTTCTCATTAGGTAAGTTGTATTATTACTAGATGTATCAGTTTGTAGTTCCAAACTGCCTGGCTGGTAAATGTGCTCAGGCTGCATGAGCGTGTCTACCAGACAGGCAGTTTGCAACTACTCGAGAGGGGTGTGTGTGTGTGGGTGTGTGTGTGTGTGTGTGTGTGTGTGTGCGCGCGCGCGTGCGGACTAACTCATGCTTTGCGGGGGGAGGGGGAAGAGGGGCAGCGCCCCAAGATCTACATATGGCCGGGTCAGTCCTGCTCCCTGCAGGCCGATTCATTCCCCCCCCCTTGCTCCCCCCGCTACGCCTCTGTCCAGCCCCACTTCCCCCAACCCTCTCCTGGGCAGCCAGTTCTCCCCTGCTTCTCCTCCCAATCTCCCTTGGCAGCACCATGGAGGGTGAGGAGAGCAGGCTAGAGCCGATATGCAGAGGGAGCCAGCTTTTAAGCTAGCTCCCCGCGTGTGCCGATTCCATAGACCCGCCTACTACCCCTTGCTGCCTCCTACAGAGGCAGAGGGAGGGAGAAGGCAGGCAGGAGCCAGTGCTGCCTGCCTGCCTGCCCCTGTGCTGCTGCATCTATCAGAAGCAGCAGTGGGGGACGGTTCTGGAGAGACTGCTGTAAAGCAGCCTCTATCCGTGGTGGGTCTGGGCTCGCAGCATCCTCTGCCCAAGGGGGGTCTGAACGCCGCACAGACAAAAGCTACTCTGGGATCCTATGGAGCAGCCTCTGTCCCCTGCCAGTCTGGCCTGGCACAGACAGTCAGCAGGAGAGAGCTGGTCTGTGCGGGGAGCTTTTTTTAAAACTGGCTCCCCTCGCGGACCAGCTCCTGCCTGCCCCCCCACGCTGCTGCCCTGGACAGAGAGGCAGCAGCATGGCATGGCAATGGACTCCCTGGGAGAGAGGCCGGGAGCGCACTGGCTGCTGGCCCCGCCTCCAGGGACTATCGAATAATCATGTAACCACTAAAATTTGACGTAGTTACACAACTATTCAATTACACACTTTCTAACATTTCCTAATTCCTATAGGACACCATTGGAAACACACACCTCAATGACAAATTCCCCATTTACAGTTATTTTTGAGACCTGGTTGGGAGCCAGTGTTTAATCTATTTAATGTGTGCCAAGTTAATTGTATATAATTCTAATATTTGAATCAAAATCTTGTGCGGTACCAAGTGGGTGCAAGAGGCCTCATCCATGACTTTATATAACCTATTTGTTGCCAGTCAAAGCAGAGAGGTTAAGAACTGAATGGCTATGAAGACTCAGCTATCTTCTACTCTAACATGGTGCTCCCAGCGAAGGATACATAATTTGTGTAACTGAAACTTGAACTAACTCTTCTTACACCATGTCTTCCTGTGGATAAATGGATGACTTCTCCCTGTGGAGAGGCATGTCTCACAAAAACCAAATGTACTTATATAATATAAATCAGAAGTAATCACCTGCCTTTTCCAGGAACCAGACCACATGATCTGCAGTAAACTGTGGACTCAAACTTCAAGCATGTGAATTTATCCGAAATCCTTTGACATTGTTGAAGACCAAAGCCACAAGATCAGACCACCCCAAACCATTTCCTCCTGAACATCTTGTTGCCTCAGAATAGCCATCTAAACCTTCTTTTCCCCTATCAAAATTGCTTTGATTAAAAGATTTGAGAATAAAAAAATATCCTGACACTGCAGAAAGCCCCTTAGTAAAAGGTGCATTAATAAGGTAAAAGCAAGCCAACAAAATGATTAATTTGCTTCTCTCATTCCATACTGTTTACACAAGTTGATTATAGCACTTAATTACTAATTTACCCTGCTTAAAAACAAGAGTGCTCTTCATTTTTAATGAGATGAGGGAAGGAGACTTGTCTACCTCAACAGGGAGAAGTCATTTTATTTCCTCTGTTGATGTTGTCTACCCCGTTATTAACATTTTCAAAGGCAAGAACTATAACTCCCCAATTTCCCCTGGTTTTCCTTTTTAAAAACAGAGAAGCAGATAGTCTCACATCAGTCCTTGACCAAACTGGCTATGGATGGTGGAAAAATATAGGACCAGATCTTTAGCTAGTGTATATCAGTATAGCTATACTGAAGGCAATGGAGCTACACAAAATTATGCCAGTGGAGGAGCTGGTTCAAAGACTCAAACAACATGATCTGGAGCTTTATTCCTCTCTGAGTGAGCCAATATGAGCCTCTTCCCCAGGCCAGGCAATTATGACGTGTGCTCTTACAGCACATCATGTGTTACATGGTTCCACTACATTTAGAAGATCCAAGCAGTGCATGAATAAAACAATTTCAAGTTCTTGTAAATGGGAATTATGAACTAATCATTTCAAACATGTCATAATTACTATTATAATTTCAAGCAGGCAACACATCCCTTTGGTACTTATGGACTTTACTCACATATCCATCATTTTTAAAGGAATATTAAGATGCCCTATGTCCATATGGCTAATGGGAATGCTTCAGGGGACATTCAATTGATGTCTACAGGTAGCTCAGCTGCTCAACTACAATGGCTGTTTATATGAGGCAACCAATTTCTTAAGTAATTATACAGTGCTAGTCACAGCAGCATCTAGATAGCTTTCTGCTTACCTCTCAGAGACAGCAGAGAAAAAAACTGCAAACGATTTCACAAGTTACTTTCAAATGTGGAATATCTCACATACATCATAGTTAAAAATCAACTCCATTCAACTCCATTGTGTGTTTTAATGTTGGGTTCTTTTCTTATAGGTCAAAGATTTCTGCCCATATTTGACTCTTAATTTAACCACAGACATCAGAGTTATTTCCATGGCAACACACAGATGTCAATTCAAAACTATGATCTCACTACTGGAGCAAACAGAATGTGAGGCTCAGAAATGGGAGCCAATGATCCCTTTCAGACATGCGAAAAATGGATCGCAGATGAAAGCATAATCATAAGGGGTGTGTCTAGACTACATGCCTCCTTCGACGGAGGCATGTAGATTAGCCAGATCGGAAGAGGGAAATGAAGCCGCGGCTTCATTTAAATTTAAATGGCTGCCCCGATCTGCCGATCAGCTGTTTGTCGGCAGATCGGGGCAGTCTGGACGCAACGCGCCGACAAAGAAGCCTTTCTTCATCGGCACAGGTAAGCCTCGTGAAACCAGGTTTACCTGTGCCGATGAAGAAAGGCTTCTTTGTCGGCGCATCGCGTCCAGACTGCCCCGATCTGCCGACAAACAGCTGATCGGCAGATCGGGGCAGCCATTTAAATTTAAATGAAGCCGCGATTATTTTAATCGCGGCTTCATTTCCCTCTTCCGATCTGGCTAATCTACATGCCTCCGTCGGAGGCATGTAGTCTAGACACACCCAAGGGGAATGAGAAGGGAACTTTCTCCCTCAAATTTGCCAGTGTGGTGGAGGAGAGGTCAGGGAGGGAGGGAACTGGAAGCCATTCTAGACACTGGAGTGCTGTTGTGGGGCAGGCAGGCTCAACACTTCTTCATCTGTGGGGCTGCCCAAGAGCTGGTAAGTAGAGATCAAAGTTCTGCATGTGCTGGACAGAGGCAACATCATACTCAGTCTGCAGGAGGAGCCAGAAGCAGAAGTTCAGCATTGCTCTAGTAGAACAAGAGGAAGCACATTCTCTCCCCCCACAGAACTGGAGAAGCTATAGGAAACTACTGGCCCTCTTTCCAAAATGGGGAGCAATGTACTTCTTGGAGGGGGACACAACTTACTGGGGGAGTCTGGTTCCAAAGGGGTGAGAACACAGAGGAAGTTGGACACACAGAATAGTGGGTGGAGGAGAGATAGAGCTACAAAGCACTGGAGGAATACAGGAAGAGAGAGAGATGCATATGTTCAGGAATCCACAGGTGTAGATGCACATGTAGCCCACTGATCACACTTATTGTGTTATTTATATATTATTAAAAAGGGCTTTAGAGGCGATCCTGGCAATTATAGATTGGTAAGTCTAACTTCAGTACCGGGCAAATTAATCGACACAATAACAAAGAATAAAATTGTCAGGCATGTAGAAGAACATAATTTGTTGGGCAAAAGTCAACATTGTTTCTGTAAAGGGAAATCATGTCTTACTAATCTATTAAAGTTTTTTGAAGGGGTTAGCAAACATGTGGACAAGGGGGATCCAGTAGATATAGTATATTTAGATTTTCAGAAAGCCTTTAACAAGGTCCCTCACCAAAGGCTCTTGTGTAAATTACATTGTCATGGGATAAGAGGGAAGGTCCTTTCATGGATTGAGAACTGGTTAAAAGACAGGAAACAAAAGGTAGGAATGAATGGTAAATTTTCACAATGGAGAGGGGTAACTAGTGGTGTCCCTCAAGGGTCAGTCCTGGGACCAACTCTGTTCAACTTATTCATAAATTATCTGGAAAAAGGGGTAAGCAATGAGGTGGTAAAGTTTGCAGATGATACTAAACTGTTTAAGATAGTCAAGACAGAAGCAAACTGTGAAGAACTTTAGAAAGATCTCACCAAACTGAGTGACTGGGCAACAAAATGGCAAATGAAATTTTATGTGGATAAGTGTAAAGTAATGCATGTTGGAAAAAATAACCCCAACTATATGTACAGTATGATGGGGGCTAATTTGGCTACGACAAATCAGGAAAGAGATCTTGGAGTTATCGTGGACAGTTCTCTGAAAACTTCCACACAGTGTGCAGTGGCGGTCAAAAAGGCAAATAGGATGTTAGGAATTATTAAGAAAGGAATAGAAAATAAGACACAGAATATCTAACTGCCCCTGTATAATACTATGGTACACCCACATCTTGAATACTGTGTACAGATGTGGTCTCCTCACCTCAAAAAAGATATTTTGGCCTTGGAAAGGGTTCAGAAAAGAGCAACTAAAATGATTAGGGGTTTGGAATGGGTCCCATATGAAGAGAGGCTAAAGCGACTGGGACTTTTTAGTTTAGAAAAGAGGAGACTGAGGGGGGATATGATAGAGGTATATAAAATCATGAGTGGTGTGGAGAGGGTGAATAAAGAAAAGTTATTTATTAGTTCCCATAACAGAAGAACTAGAGGACACCAAATGAAATGAATGGGTAGCAGGTTTAAAACTAAAAAGAAAGTTCTTCTTCACAAAGCGCATAGTCAACCTGTGGAACTCCTTGCCAGAGGAGGCTGTGAAGGCTAGGACTATAACAGAGTGTAAAGAGAAGTTAGATAATTTCATGAAGGTTAGGTCCATAAAAGGCTATTAGCCAGGGGATAGAAAAGGTGTCCCTGGCCTCTGTTTGTCAGAGGCTGGAGATGGATCGCACAAGACAAATCACTTGATCATTGTCTTAGGTCCACCCCCTCCGGGGCACCTGGTGCTGGCCGCTGTCGTCAGACAGGATACTGGGCTAGATGGACCTTTGGTCTGACCCAGTACGGCCGTTCTTATGTTCTTATTTATTTGCAGTCACTCTCACAACATGCTTAGATGCTTTCCAAGTACTGAAACTCTGACATTTATTTATTGAACACTTTTACCTAGGAGGAATTGCTGATATAAACTGGAAACTATAACTTTTCTATACAAAACAATCACACAGCAATGTGCATAGACAGTGAAGCAGAACCCTCCTGCTCAATTAGCCTCTAAATCAGGGGTGGGAAACCTCAGACCCAAGGGCCGCATCTGGCCCCTGGCTTGCCTGGATTGAGGCTAAGGGCTGCCCTTAGCATTGGGGAGCCTGTGCTGGCACTCCGGCCCCACCACTACCCCACTGTGGGGCTGGAGTACACAAGATCTCCTAGGTTGGGCTCCCCTAGGCTCTGGTGTGGGAGGGGAATGTGGGGAGTGTTTTTCTTCTTCTCAATCAGGGGCCACATCAGTGAAGGATTTTTTGTTTGTTTGTTTGTTTGGGGGGGCGGGGTTTGTTTCTCACTTGTGTTCAGCCCCGGACTGATTTTTCTGTGGGTCAGTGGCCCCTGACCTAGAAAAGGTTCCCCAGCCCTGAACTGGCTCATCGTGGTAGCCGTGCTAAGGCCACTTCATTCACGGACATATACATTTCAAAAATCCTTCACACCCTGCAATTTTATATGGCAACGAACCACCACCATGCATTGTCTCCTGTGTGTCAATGCTGAGCCAGGTGGGCTGTTTTTATAGCTTGCAGCTATAGAAACATAACTAACCAGCTAAAAGAAAACAGTGCATAGCTGGTGCAAATTAAAAGACAAAACCAAATCACAAAAAAGGAAAACAGTCTTTTTTCCCCCTCAGGAGATTCTAGAGATTTACATAATCAAGGACGAAATGGGAGGAAATTTTGATCATGCTGAGCATTCTTTTATTGGGTAGACCATTGTTTTAATTCCTCTTTACCAAAGAGAAGAAAAAAACACATACAGAAGGGATACATGAAGAGGAAAATAGGGAACTCAACATTCTTTGAAGGAACAACACATGGTGACCAGGCATCAGAGATGAATGTTATAAATCTTTTCTTGGTAGAATTACCTAAAGATGAAATTGAAGTTTTGAATCAAGACATGGGTTTTTAACCCCACACTGGAATCTGGCAAATTAGATTGTAACATGGGCTGTTACAAATTTTGCAGTAACCTTCATTTCAAACATTTCTTTGCAAGATGTTCTGTATTCTGAAAACTCTGTTAGCACAGATGTGGTCAATAAAGATAATGAATAAAAGGGCAATATGATATTTTAAAAGAAATCCCCTTTAATCCAGGAGTCATTAATGCATTCCTGGTGACTTGCTCTCATCTTTAAGATAGAATATTTCAAATAAAGTATTGAAATCCTATCAAAAGAAAAAATTTGCAAGATTTAAAAGTTGGAATCTGACTGCTTTTGGGGGGAAAAAAAAATCTATGCAGTGTACCCCTTAAAGAGCACTTAAGAGTATTACTGTATAAGCGGAGAGAAAGTCCGGCGATAAACTGGTGCTTAGTGCTTTGTGAGAAGAAGCATGCTTAGGGCTACAGTATAGCTACTTCAAGTAAGAAACCATAATTGCTGCAGTAAATATAAATAATGACTCTGATCAAAACCCCAGGAAGGTCAATGGAGAGATTCCTATACATTTAAGTGGGCTTTTGGGTAAAATATATTGACATACAGATAATTCACTACCCTGCATAAGGAATGGTATTCTTTAGAGATTTTCTAAACGATATCACTATTGTACTTCTGTGTTCCCCCTCCTCCAGATCAAGGATCACCCCACAGCTGTGAGGTCTGTCTGTGCAGCACCATGATCATGGAACCTGAAGAAGGTATGCCACATGTCTGGGGCTCTACAGAGTGCAAAGTGAACAAGAAAGGAAGGCAGAGTCGAGTTCCAATGCTTCTTCCAGTCATGAGGAGACAGACATAGGCAAAGTTCAACTGTAGTTACTAGTTCTTATTTTATTTTAACTTTCTGCTTAGCAATTAACACCTTGGGTGGCAGAGCACTACAAATGAAGGCCAGGATTAAAAAAGGACTAGAAATTTTGGATGGCCTAGTTGGATGTCTAACTTGTGACATTCTAAAGAAGCCCAATCTTCACCTCAGACCACTTTGAGGTACTTCGTGCTGAGAAATCAGAAACCAAGGTATTCCAAAATCACTTTTTAACAAGTTGCCAAAATTACTAGGACAAATCCAATCAAAACACCCACTTAAATGAATGACTGGGTAAGGACTATGTAAAAATCAAGCAAAGGCCTTACAATAATCTGCCTCCTTGTTATTTTGGACAAACAAAGAGCTCTGAAAAAAGAGCTACACTACATCACTATCATAACAGTCAATAATAATGTCTTCTATTGGCAAACATTATAATAAAGCTAACCATAATTTATGGCAGCAGCACTGAGAATGGTATTAGGTGGGAAGAGGCCTGCAAAAGGGTGTGTGAGAGAAAGGAGATAAAGTTAATGAAAATCAGATTACCCCACTGCATATAAATTTAATCAAGAGTATGGGGCTTACATGGCTTCTTGCTTCTAATTGTAGCATAGTTAATACATAGATTCCCCATTAAAACTATTTTTTAATTATGTAAATGGTCTCTAGCGCTGTGCAACTAGTATTACTGTATGTTGCAGGTAACATATTTTAACCAGTAGCATGTTCTGAAAATGTGTTCTGTGGAAACATTTATGGTGTGATTTTTCTCCCAAGTTACAGGAATATAACTGAGTGCTGTGACAAGATTCAAGTGCACGACCTGCTCCCTAGTGAACAAGATGCTCAGATACCATGGTAATGAGGATGATATAAATACCTAGAGAGACAGATTAGTTTCCCCCTCTCACACGTACAGGGGCTTTTTAAGGCACTGCTATGGACTTGTTCCTGATCCAAAGCTCATTAAAGTCAATGGAAACCATGCCATTGACATGAACAGGGTCTGAATCAGACCCTATGAGAGTGAATACTTGGAAGACAAGAAAAAGAGGCTGCCTTTAGGAAGGGTCAGGTTCTACAGGTCATAAGACTGGACTGAACTTCAGACCAGGGAGTTTTCCCATCATTCTTTTATCTGCTATGTTTACTTTTTTATTCATTCCTTATCATAAACTGTTTTATTTAAAGAATGAAAAAGCATTGCTGAATGTGATTGGTTTTTTTTTCGCTAAATTCTCCCACCAGTTTATATATGCCAAATTTGTGCACAATTACTGTTATTATTCATTCAAATAACTTATTTTTATACTCAAAATGCCAGATATGCATCTAATGGCCACTGGCATGCGAAAATGTCAAGTTGCACATGCAATTGCAATAACAACACTTGTAAATTAACAACATAATTGCACCTTAGCAGTACTGAACATCACACATTTGAAATTTAAATGAGAGCCATAAGTCTTTGACTTTATAAGCTAATTCTTTTTTGCATGTGCATTTTGATCATGATGAAGTCTCCTCGCAGAAAAGCATAGTTTGCAACTGATGACTGGCCATATGCCATCATGCAATGTCTTTATCAAAGGATCAAATGTATTATTTTGAATGTTATGCTTCAGTGAGAGCCACTGACTGATTCAGGAATGCAATAGCTGATTCAGATAGGCTGTCAAAAGACTTTGTATCAAATATTACAATACAGCACCTTCAGAAACATTTCTGAACATTTGAGGTTAATGGTAATGTAGGTGTTCAGCACATCAGAAAAACCAGACCATTTTTACTTAGGTGCATAGGAATGGATGAAGGTACCAAATATTTAGGTATCTGTAGTGGTTCAGTAGTGCAGTTCCTTCCCCTCCGGGTTCATAGGAGGCCAGTTTGCCTCTCTGCGTCTAGGGGCATCACCTGTTGTGGGGAATTAGTGATGCAGCAAGAATCTATAGCTTGGACGTGTATTCAAGGTTGAGCAGCAAAGCAGATAGGTAGCCCAGGCCCTCAGGCAGGGAAGGGCAGGGCAGGGCAGTGAGTTTGTAGCTTGGGCCTGTCCTCAGGGTCAAGCAGCAAACCTCTATTTTGGCCAGTCCTCAGCCCCTCCATGGTCAGCAGCAGTTTCCCAGTTTGGGAGCAAACAGGAGGTGTCTGGTTCCTCCTGCAGCTGTAGCCCAACTGAGCTTTCAGATCCACCTTTTATACTTCCTGTCCTGCCCACTGACTTCCAGCTGGAGGGGTGAATATGACTTGGCTCTGCCCACCAGGACTGCGTGAGGGGTTCCTCCTCCTCCGAGTCTGTGGGAGGTCAGTCTGCCTCACTATGGTAGTCAACAATCTTAATTTCAAATTCTACAGACACTGATGAGGATAGTCAAAAAGTGCTCATGCCACGTCTCGACAAGTACCATTTCAACAGTATGACCTAGGTCAGGCCTACTCAAAAAGTGGCCCGTGGGCCACATGCAGCCTGCGGCCCATTTGTTTCTGGCCCGCAGTGTGGTTTGTATCCTTTGAACATGGCCTCCGCTGGGAACACATTCCACAATGGCTAGGCATCTCCCCAGTGGGGTGAGCACTGAAAGATGCAGGCAGGTTGGCTGGCTGGAACAGATAGATACAGGGTGTCGGTGTTTCTAGCCCCCAGGGAGGAGATGCCAAGGCATTGTGGGAAGTGCTTTGTATTCATGCCCATCAGTGTGAAAGGTGCTATTTGCATATATTTGCATATCTATTTGCATGTATATGCAACCACATTAAAGTTGCGGCCCTCGGCATGCGCTTTGAGTATCATTGTGGCCCCTCAGAGCTTCCAACGTTGAGTAGCCCAGATCTAGGTATTAGCTCTTACAGTGCTTTTCATCAGCAGATCTCAAAGGTCAGTATCAGCTTGTTAGTTACATAGGGAAACAGAGGCATAGAGATTTTAAATGACCTGTCCAAGGTTATCCATCAGGGGTTACTGTGTTCCTAATTTAAAAGGGTGTACTTAAGCTTCTAGAATGAGGTTTCCCCAAGGGATATCATCACAATCTTTTCACTGAAGGAAGTAAATGTAATAGATCTGTGATGTAATTGGCTGAAAGGGTCCAGCTGCAGTTTACAGGAGAAAAGTATTTGAAGGAGTCTGCTGCACTGTAGTATTTGACAGGGTATTTATTCTGACTTTCCTGGGTGGATTATACTTTTTGAAAAATTTTGGGTATGCCAAGATAAGGAGACATGTTTAAAATAAAAAAACCCTACACACATGAGAAAAGGCATCTGACTCTGAGCAACTTCATAGCATAGGAGTTACCAACATTTACAAAACCAGACATGGTACTGTGCGTTTTGAAATATTAACTCACCAAGTATCAGTGTGTATGACAGCGTAATTTAAACTAAGTACCCATATATCTGAGGCCAGAAGATAATCTTCAAAAGATTAATGGAAGAGCAATAATTAAATATGAAGCCCTGTCACGAGAAGCTTTTACTGAAATCAATTATATTTTTCAGAATTATAGAGTTCTAATTGCAAGCACCACAAGGGTACAATACAGGTACGCTACAATACAAGATTCTTAATTTGATGCAAGAAGATTCACTTTTCTGAGGCTATGTCTAAACACTGGGGAAGATCGATGCTACTGTGATCAATCTTCTGGTGTTTGAAGATTTACCGTGTCTAGTTAAGACTTGCTAAATCAAACCCAGAGGGCACCTCCATTGGTGGCCAATACTCCTGGTCCTCTGAGGAATAAGGGAAGCCAACAGAAAGTGACAGTGAGGAAACGCAAATTAAGGTTCGTCAACTCCAGCTATGTCATTAATGTTGCTGGAGTTACATATCTTGATTAGACTTTCCCCTTTAGTGTAGACCTGGCCTGAGAGAATTCTCATGAAAGAAAACGGCTATTCACAGCTAATCCAGATCATTCAGCAGAATCTGTTTGGAAAAATTTGGAACACTTACCCAAATGTTCAACTGGTGTAAATCTGCTTATTGGCTTCAATGGAACTATGTTAATTTATACCAGTTGTGGATCTGCCCCACTATTCAGTTTCTGTTTAAAATTTCATTTAACAATTTCTGTGCTTGCCTTAAAAAAATGAAGGCAGAGGCTGTCCTGGAAAGAGTATTTGCAATTGCATTATAATTTACAGTCTAGTGCGATGGTGTCCAACACTAGCCGCTGGCCACCTGTGGCTATTTGGCTGGTTGAGTGTAGCTAGTCCGCTATGGCTACTGCTTCAGAACTGGTTGGACACCACAGGTTTAGTGCACAATGTGTACAACTCAGCATGAAACCATTCAACATCTGTTTAAATGTTTGTGACTATGTCATCCTCTAGCAGCTGATATACAAAAGATAAAAGTTCGAATGCTACTTCTACTAAAGTTAACAAAGTTAAGTAGCCAGAGTCGATGTTTTTGGAACAAAGATTCTTAAATTCCATCCTTAGTAGTGACCCTTGAGTCACTGCGGCAGTCACTGCAATATTTATAACAACATGGAAGTTTTACAGTGTGGTCTATGTTTAAGATTTCCCAGTGCCAGGAAGTGGAAGTAGGGCTAACCATGAATGTGATAGGCTGGGATGAAAGAGTGGATGTATTAGCAGTGGTTACAATGTTAGGACCTGAGACTGTTTTGAGGTGCAGCCATATTCATGTCCTGGAGTGCACTGAAAGATCTGGGCCTTACTGAACACTTTTCCTATTTATCTGTTACCTAGGTGAACGCTACAAGCAGTGATTTGTGCTTGCCTCACCTTACAGCTCAAAGACAAGTTTCTCCAATACACAAGAGAAATACATGTATAACAAAAGGAAGAAAATAATTGGTAAATACATTGGAGACTGGAATCTTCCTTGCTGAGTAGTGATCCTACATTTTCCTTCCATTTTAATTATAACCTGAGTGTGATGCCAGATATAAAAGTGTGAATGAAAACTGGAAACAGTAGGATTTGGGAGTTTCCATTATTACCTACCTGTACAGAAGCGAAATCGCCAGAAGCACAAGCTCCTAGAATAGCAGCACCAACTAAAACAGACTCCACCTCTTTGGACAGCACAATGGGCTTTCCTATACAAGAAACAAACACACCTCTGTTGGAAAATGAAATGGTGCAGCGCTAAATACACAACAACTAATTAAACTGAGAAAGAATAAACCTCTAGCCTAACAGCCAACTACACAAACCCCTTACACTGCTAAGCAATAGCATTTCTGCAGTACCTATCCCAGGCTGTAGGTAAAATACAGAATTTACATACATTTCAGTAAAATATTAACACACAACATAGATTTTACAAAGAACAAAAATGACAATACCTGACAATATCTCCCCAATTGGAAACATCTTTAAAATCAGCCATCCGCACTCTCTGAATCAGTCCTCTGCTTAAGAGGTGACCTGCAATGTGTTACCTACCAGTTCTGGGGAGCTAGGGCATGAAACTCATGGAGAACACCCCCATCTCCACCCTCGGGTCTGTGCTTGAACCAAAGACAAAGCAATGAAAAGGCAGAGGAAAATGCATCTCAACTCCTCTGGACACGTGTGATAGAATTAAGGAAACACCCCTAGCCTCATCTACATTGAAGATAGAACAGATAGACATCTACATTAGCATACAGAATGAAGAACAGCACTTTCCAAGCAAGAACCGCACTGAACTATGGGATACCAAAAGCAGAAAGCACTGCCTGATGGGAAATCTCAGCTCTGGATGATAAGGAACCCCTGCCTATTCACACCCAAATCAGTAATTATCAGACCAATTGTAGTAATAGATCCTCTATTGATTTCCAAAATACTGAAACTGCCTACTTGCTATGAGCTCTCTCAAGGAACACCACCCATAGTCAGGAACGTTCCGTTTCTATTGTTTAGTCTAAACAAAACTTTAGAATATTCCTTGAACCTTCTGTTTCCCCATAAACAAATCCAGTGTTCCCTGTGAACCATTGTTATCTCCCTACTAAAACTCCTATCCTTGCTCAAGAAAAGTGTTCTGATGCCTGGACCTAAAGTTTGCATCAATTCCATTGGGACTTCATCTGCTCCTGAGTGATTGTGCTGGGGGCTCTACTCTGCTGTGCCTGTCTCCAACACTCAGGACCCCAACTACCATCACCATCTGGGAGTCCCAATCAGTTCAAACTTCATGGAGTAGGGAAATCTCTCTCTCTCTCTCTCTCTCTCTCACCCCTCTCTTCCCTCCCCACCTCTCCCTAGGCATAGCCTCCTGACCTTGCCTTCTGTGATCAGTTATGGTTTGCTAGCCCTAACATTTGCAATCAGATTTAAGTTTAATATTGTAACTGTTTTGTTGGTTTGTCTCCCCTTGTATGGTTACTCCCTAGAAATAAATAACTGTCATTGTTAAGCTGATTGCTTCTCTCTCTTTTCTCTCTCTCACTCCCTCGGGGCTGTTGAGTTGGCTTCCTCATTCACTCTGAAACAACACTTCCTGTACCTAAGCTAAAGATCCCTGTAGCGCCCCAAAATCCTATGGGCTGTGCTCATCAGGTAGGTTACTAGCAGAACGATTGTGGTGTGAAAGTGGGGACAGGGAGGTGCTGAACCTGGGGGCATATGAGGTTAGTAAGTTCAAGTTCTGTTAAACACAGCCCACTAAGTCCAAGGGCACATGAGGGTCACAGCTTGGCACTGCTGTGCAACGCAGCCTACTGAGTTCAGGGACATAACGGGTCAGCTTGTGAATGCTGATTAACCCGTCCTCTCACACATGCTCTGTTAGTGGATGTGAGTGTCTGTATGTTCGTCTGATTCTATGGTGGGAAGAACCCAGTTCTGGGGCACATAGTTCCTGCAGAAGAGCTCCATTGGGAGGGAACTGGCAGCAGGGATAAGCACAGCTCCATATGAGAGCACAAGCAGCATGCTCACAGCACTTCCCCCTCCCCCATAAGAGTAACCCTAATAAATAAGCACATCCCAGAGTCACAGGCAAATCTGGTAACAAGAAGGAAAATGGGAATGTATCATTTTCTCCTTCTTTGGTATTAAAAAAAGGAGCAGCAGCTTGAGTCCTTCCTCCTTTCCCACAAAAATGTATCAACAATGTCAACTCTCCTTTTCCCCTTTTGTTTGTTTTGATTTATGTTGTGTTGCTGGAAGACCCGAAGTGGTAAACTAGCAGTTCTCCCCATGCTTCTGTGAACAGACTGAACCCTAAGATTTTTTTTTCCCAATACAGGTTGAACCTCTCTAGTCTGAACTCTCTGGTCCGGCAACATCCATGGTGCAGCATGATTTTAGTTAGCCAGACATCTGCTTATCATGGGTGTGGCCAAGTTTCCTATGGTCCCATAAAGTTTGTTTGCAGCCACCAGTCCTGGTGCTCAGTGTCCATGCTGTTATTTAGCTCTAATTTACCCGTATATGTCTTCTAAGAGACCAGTAAGCAGTGGAAGTGTTGGTATTATAGCTAGACCAGGGGTTGGCAACCTTTCAGAAGACGTGTGCTAAGATTTAACTTATTCGCGGGTCTGTGTGCCGGCGGGAGGGGAGGGAAGGGGATGGAGCAGGCGCAGGATGGGTATGGCGACCATATTTTCTGCAGCTAGGAAGAACGGTTTAATTTAAACGATTAAACAGATTAAGCATTTTAACTTTCTCATGTTTGTTTATCAAACTTCATTTTAAATAAAGTAAAATATTATCTCCAACACAAAAGGTTTCAATGTTTTCTTTATTTATGGGAGGGATGGGGAGCCTTTTTTGGGTCAGGAGGGAGGGGGGAGGGACAGTCACTGACCCACAGAAAAATCAGCTAGGGACCACACAAGTGAGAAGCAAAAAAACTTCTCCAAAAATCTCCAACCCTCACTGATGTGGCCCCCAACTGAGACACTTCACTCCTCTGGTGCTCCAGCCTAGCGAGGTGAGGGGAAGGGACAGGGAGAACTGAGGGTCAGGGCTGGCCACCTTGCGTGGGCCTTGTGAAGATTAATGTTTGCACAAGATTAAACTTCATCCAGACTGTTATGCAGCTGGACAGCACCAGTACTGTAGGGTGCTACTGGCAATCCTCCTCCAACCCACAGACTGACATTCCATTTCCGGGGGGAAGAGGAACAAAGAAGAGTCTCCCAGAAGCAATAATAAACCATCAATATCCCCACTATAAGCAAAGACATGAGAACCCCATTACGCCAAGGAGCAGAACTACCGCCAAGATTTAATGCTCACTGCTACCCTCTGACATAGGCCTCACAAAGTTCTCGCTGCCCATATAGCCTGTCTTCCCCTACAATCCTCTCTCTTCTCTGCCATCAGCTTCCCTTCTAGTGGGGCCCTCCCTCTCCCCTACAAGCTGCCTTCTTGTACAGCCCTTTGCCTGCAGTTCTTCTCTCTCCCCTGTGCCTTCCCCTACAATAGATCCTCCCTCACTAGTCCCTCTGCTATACTCTCCCACCCAGTTCCCCTCCCAAACAGCTCCTCCCCCCAACAGAACCCTCTTGCCGCTCCCCTCCCAAAATGTGTCTCTGCCCAGGATCCCCATGGTACACCCCAGGCGTCACTCCCCTGGCAGGGCCCGGTGCGGCCACACTCGCTTTCTGTATCTGCTTCAATGCCATGGTGGAGACACGCTCTGGCTCAGGGCTATGGGCGGTTGGTGGCTGCTCCCCGGCCGGGCTGACCCAGGACTGCATGGCTGCAGCAGCAGTGCCTCTGACCTCCAAGGCCAGCCTGAGACTGCATGGCTGCAGCAGCACCTCTGGGGCTGGCTCAGGACCATGCGGCTGCAGCAGAGGTACCTCCAGCTTCTGGGGCCAACCTGGGACCATGTGGCCACGGCAGAGGTGCCTCCGGAGTGATCGGAGGCCAGAGGAATTGCTGCTACAGCCATGCAGTCCTGGGCTGGCCCCGGAGGCACTGCTGAGGAGCCCCAGTGCTACCTCGTCCCACCGCGGCCTAACCTGCTGCTTGGAAACAGGGAAGGCTCTGGCGGCTGTGCAGGGGAGGAGGGGCGGGGCTGAGCTCCCACTCCGCATGCCATTGAAAATCACCATAGGTTGTTGACCCCCTGTGCTAGACAATATTGACCTCCCGTGGTCCAGCAAATGTTCTGGTTCGGCACCAGTCAGGTCCCAAGGGTGCCAAACTAGAGAGGTTCAACATGTAGTTTGTAAAACGTGTGTGTAGTCAGGTCCCAAGGGTGCCAAACTAGAGAGGTTCAACATGTAGTTTGTAAAACGTGTGTGTTAAATAGGAGATATTTAAAACCTCACCATAAAATATAAAAACAATTATCACCTAGCATTTACCTTCTTGGTACCTGTGATAGCAGATACCTATTAGTTCTCTAACCCGACAGTCTTTTCCAGGAAAAATGGAGTAGAAAAGAGCAGGGTTTTCAGCAGAAACAAACAAACAACACACAAGTAGGAAAAAAGTGAAATAAATAAAGTATGAACCTTTCAGCCTTCCTCACACCTCATAAAAAACCAAAAAAGGGGGCACAAATCCATGTTTTTTCCTAGCTGGAGGCTCTAATTAACCATTAGGCTAAACAATTCTTTAGTACTGCTGCAGTACTTGGCATTGTTGTGAATTCCCTGATTATGATCATTGAGTTATTTGCATTCTGCGGCTGGATTTACATATTAAAGGCCCATTACCGCAAAGGAAGGATACTGGAAGAAATGCTTCCTTCTGTGAACAGTTGGATTCAAGTCAATACAATTATTAGTGATGAGCATTATTACTCAAGATATTAAAATGCAGGGTTGGGTCCTAAGACTGTAAGGTCTTAAAGTAACTTAGTGCAATGATGGGTAACCTACAGCCAATCAAGGTTCTATGTGTGGCCGATGAGAAAATGTTGTTTCCTGTTGCCCATGTGCAAGGTTGCCAGATTCTCCTTCTATGTAGGTTTTTTTCACAGTGGTATTACTCAAGTGACATGCACATGAAGTGAGGGGCTTGCTGATTGCACACAACATTGACTGTGAGAGCCACGTGTTCTCTTTGTATCCATAGTGTTGCTACGGTACAGTCGGTACTCCCTAGAAATTCTAGGTACACAAGCACAGTTAGCAAAAACACACTATCCTGGAAGACTGTCTTGGCTGAGAGAATCTTGCAGCCCACTGAGATGAAGAAGGGCCACTCATGTGACCCGCTCACTAGCCTAGGATGCCCACGCTGATATAGAGGTCTTGAATCCATGAGGCCACTTGCTACTCCTGTGCAGTGCGTTCTTGGAAAGGGGCTATGACACTCTTCATTAACATCAGCTCCTGGAGTCTCCTTCATCATCCGAAGTGGGGAAGCACAAGGATAATTCACATCATTCTGTGGACCAGTGACCTTAAGACATCTTTGCATCACTCCACTTATACAAAGCCCCAGCTATCGAAGATAGTGAGATCACTGGACGGCACAGAACTACTATATTTGCTGCCATACCACTTCCCCGCTCTCCAGACAGCCTTTCTGCTCCCCAGCAATCTTTCACTGCTGGACTAGCCCCTTTTGGGCACAGCCAGCCAGCGTTGCTTAGAACATCCCTCAAACTTCTAAAAGTTGTACCTAGAGGGGATCAGCCCACTTTGCATTTCCCCTCTTGAGCTGTACCACAGCTCAGGGTCTGGGTCTGGACCCCTGAATATTTCCAGATAAGCTAGAAAGCAAAGGTACTGCTAGTATTATTGTTTGTAGAGCTTTGAAGCACTGGGCAACTTTCAGTGTGCTTTAAAACTTTACTGCATATTTTCTTAAAAGAGTCCTCAGAATGACCATATTCATCTTATAAGCTGAACCACAAGAGTCTGATGCTTTGTAAGCCATTTATGAAATTATCAATTGGCAGTCTGCATGGCTGAGTAATGGCACTTGTATCTAACAGTAACATATTCAGAATTTTTTCTTTTCCTGAAAGAATGGGGGATTGATCTAGGAATGCGAGTTATTTTATCTGATAGGCTCTAATGAGTTCAACAGAAGCAAGACCATTTCAGCCAGATGAACTTTGACATCCCTCGTTAGTCACAGATTTTACAAATGGGGAGATTCCAAGAGTGGAAAAGGGCCTTTTTGTCCTGAATTGTACTTAGCCATTAGTTATGGTCAAAGGACTCCAGTTTAAATTTTAACAAGAATACCTATTAATAGATCTTTTATTTCAGACATCAGAAAGCAGCTTTCAATTCCAAGTCTATGTGCAATGAAACTGACCATATGTTTCTTTTGAATCAGATAAGAGAAGGTGTGGACTCGATAAAATCATGTTTGACAAATATAAAGCACCAATGTGGTAATACCGTATATATCTAACCTAGGTCAATGACGGTTGTGTCATCTGGTTCTCTATTTCTGCTTTCATTTAATACAATTACATGATACAGATTTTCATCTCTCTTCCTGCATTAAGGTAGAATGTCTGGTTTGATGTCAGAATGATGTGAATCTACACACCAAATACCTCAAATTGGAGCTTTATACTGGATCCAAAACATCTTGACTGTTCTTAATTTGAAATATGTCCCAACACAAACACAGTTCACGGATTTTTTTGAAGTCCTTTAACTAAATGACATTATTTTCCATATTTTTAAAGAAAACATACTGAACTAACTTACAGATGTTCAAAGATACCCAACCTATAAAGATGGAACATAGATTACAAATAGACTGCAAGCTTGAACATCAGTCCTGCAAGTATAGACAACAGATACAGGCACTTTCATCAATATGAAATCTTATCAAAGTCAATGACACTCTGTACGCAAGCCAAACTGCAGAGTTGGGTCCTAAATTATCTAAACAACATGAGATATGGCATTTTATATTCAAGAAAATGTTCCATCTAAGCAACAGAATGCAGGGGAAAGCCCTTTAAAATTCCAATGGGATGAAACCAACAGGGTTATTATAGAAACTGAAAAAGTTCTATAAAAAAGTTACTCTAAAAACTTACAAAGCTAGCAGCTAAGGATCTGCTCTATTTAACAAAAGAATAATTTCTATAGAATCTTTCAACCAATGTATAGAATTTAGTAGTAAACAAAATCCCTGCTATACAACTCTATAGGCTGGTTTTAAAAAAAAATCTATAGAAAGGTTATAATTCTCTGTATTCTATAGAACTGTTTTAGAAGAATTTCAGCAAATAAGGTCTATAAGTGGGAAATCACATAGACAGTTTCTCTAGAAATCTATTTGCTAATAATATGGATTAGGGATGATTGTTTACACCATGTCTTTGTGTTATTTCAGTGTCTTTAAACTTCAGGAAATTCAGTCTTTCAGGAAGTAACATTTCATTACATAGTTTTTGGCCAACCAACAAAACAAAGTTCCATATAAAAAGAGTATTTATTTTTCCAAACACAAGGTTTTTAGACACCTAAAATAATAAAAGTAGTTTTCTGTTCTCGTTTCCCTACTTCCTCTATCTAACTTACCAGTAACGTCAGCATGCATCTGCACAAAGAGGGAGTTCTTGCTCAGCCCACCACAGAGAAACAGGGTGCTGATGTGATGTCCTGCAGACTCCATAGTTTCCAAAATATGTCTTGTTCCCAACTTGAAAGACAGAAAAAAGACCGATGAGTGTGGAAAACTTGCTCAGAAAGAAACCTGCACAAAACGATTGTCTGAAGGCAAGGAATAGGCCTATAGGGGTAGGGATTCAGTTAATCATCACCTTCTCTTGATTTTGGGCACCATATGCACCTAAAATCCACAGTGAACCCCTCGTCAGACCCAGGCTGAATTTTGGGCTACTTCCAAAAGCTGAGACCAATTGAGTAAATGTCAGATTTGGCATGTTTATTGGGAAAAGGTGGCAGATATTTGGATAGGACTTGAAATGTAGTATGGTTAAAGAAAAAGAAGTTATGACATACTAAAATGGACATGAGGATAGCTGACTAAATCTATCATTTCCCTACTGACAGAGAGAACTAACTTCCCAAATCATATAGTTATGATTTTAATTATAGAAAAATAAAATTACTCTAAAAAGAGTTCCTTTCCTAAAAACTGGATTTGATAATGACAATCATATTTCTGATTATATTCATTACAGTCTCCCTGTTGTATTGAATTGACACATGAGCATTCACAGCTGCTGATATGCAAATTCATGAGCAAATTCCCTTACCACAGAAAGACAGACAGACTCTTTTTCTCTCTTTCTCTAAAAACTTTGAAAAAGAACGTGCTGTGAAAATTATTTGGTGTTTACCTGCCTGCAAAATTTGATTCAGAGACATTTACATTAAAACTAGACTTTTTCCTCTCTGGGTATAAAGGATGGTAGGAAGGATTAATTTAATCTTAGAGTAAATATAAATTGAGAGTCTTGAAATGCAAGTTTTATTATTTTTAAGTTCTGGTTGTAAAGAAAACTAGAGAGTAATATTCCATGGGAACAATTTGGAATTTTGGGGTTTTGAGAAGGTTTGCGCATTTGCTAATGTTGGGTTTAGTGTCTCATGTTGCTCCCATTGAAGTCAATGTATAGTACAAAACTCCAGCTCTAGGAAACAGGGCATTTTTCCTTTTAGAGTTACAAAATAAACATAAAGCTCAAATTAGGGGTGAGGGTTGAAAAACTAATTTTATATTTAATAAAGATCACCAAGAAAAGGCAGGCATGAATTTCCCTCTATTTATTATGATTGCTAGAGCCTTGCAAATCTGTGGATATCTGTTTTATATCCATGGGTATCCGCATCTGTGGATGTGTATGTAAATATCCACAGCTCATTTTTGCAGATACAAATGTGGATACAAATGTTGTATTCGTGCAGGGCTCCAATGATTGTCTTCTGTTTCAATGGAATTTTAAAAGCAAATGTGTGTTAATTTTCCAAGAAGAAAAATACAGTAAACGTCCAAAAATACGGCACCTCTAGGACCCAGGGGGTGCCGGATTATCAGATATGCCAGATTATCGGAAGGGGGGGCTATGAGGGGTTTGGGATGGGGTGGATGCCACCCCAGACCCCTCATAGCCCCCCTTCCGATAGTCCGGCTCTGCCCCAGGTGTCCCCGATTCAGCCTCTGCTGGTCAGTTTCAACAGCGGCTGAATCGGGGACACCTGTGGCAGAGCAGCTGGGGTGCTGCCGGGTTGGTCTGGTAGAGCCTCCCCTCGGCGCTGCGAGACCAACCTGGCAGCACCCCAGCTGCTCTTGGGGACGCCTGGGGCAGAGCAGCTGGGGTGCTGCCAGGTTAGTCCCGCAGTGCCGAGGGGCGGTGCTACGGGACCAACCTGGCAGCACCCCAGCTGTTCAGCCCTGGGCGTCCCCAATTCAGTCACTGCTGAAACTGACCAGCGGCTGACTGGACCCCCCAGCCCAGCTGAGCCACATGCCTGCCTTCCTGGCTTCCTCCCCCTCATACATACACAGATCCACATCGTGCTGGACTCCTGCCCCCTGCGGGAAATATAATTAATTTAATCACTCTCCTATGCACAGTGTACCTGCAGGAATGTATGTTTACACGTACACAGTATAGTTGTGCAATGGAATACTGAGAAAGCTAAGAGCTCAAGTGTAAAGATAGCACTGTAATAAGCACCAGTAGAAAAGAGAGAGATTTATAGATAGGTGATCCACAGGGAGTATATGCATCTATCAATACAAGATGACTGCCCTACTTGAACAAAGATTTTTTTTACTGTTGTTAAACAAACAAGTCACTTGGGAAAAGTGGGGTTAAAGTGTAAATTTATTCCAGTAAAATCACACACCCATACACAACCCACACCTGTGCCATATACATCTATTAATGGAGATTCATGGGTGTTTGTTTAATGTGGAGCAGGGGTGGGCAAAAACCTCTCAGCGTGTTGGATCCATACTGCCTAGGGCTTTGATCCAACCCATGAGGCAGTTCCATAGCCTGCCCTCTAGCGCACGGGTCGGCAACCTACATCACGCATGGCGTGTGCCAATTTTCAGCAGCACGGGGGAGGGAGCTCAGCCCCGCCCCTTCTCCCCCACACGACCGCTGGAGAGCGCTCCCTCCTCCCTGCAGCAGGTTAGGCTATTGTGGGAGGAGACAGCGCTGGGGCTGAGGCTCCTCAGCTGTGACCGGAGGCACCATGGCCATGCTGCAAGGGAGCACAAAGCCAGGAAAGGTCCCCCCTCGTGGCCAGACCCCCATCTCAATCTCACTTCCCTCCCCCCCCAAGACCCAGCACCCCAAGCTTGCTCCAACATTCTCCCTTGTTCCTGGACCCTCTCTCCTGGCCAGACACCCCATCCTGCTCCTTCATCTATGTTGCTCCTTCACCCTCTCTCCTGGCCACTTACTGCACCCTTCCTTGTTCCTGCTCCCTCCACCTGGCCAGACATCCTACTCCCAGCCTGCTTCTGCACCCCGTCTCCCTCCCAGATCCTTCACCCCATCCCTATCCTACTACCTGACAGCACTGTCTCACACTGTACCTCTCATTTTTGTCCCTACCCCAGAGCCTAAGGAGGTCCATAAAATCTAATAACTCTGGAGCTCCAGAAACGTAAATCTGGTCTATTTGAAGCCCTGACCCTCAGTTCCCCCAATTCCCTTCACCCTGTGAGGCTGTGGCACCAGAGGAGTGAAGTTTCTCCCTTGGGGCCACATCAGTGAGAGTTGGGATTTTAGGAGGAGTTTTTTTTGCTTCTCACTTGTGTGGTCCCCAATTGATTTTTCTGTGGGTCAGTGACCCCCGAACCAAAAAGGGTTCCTCACCGCTGCCATAAATAAAGAAAACATTAAAACCTTTTGTGTTGGACATAATATTTTACTTCATTTAAAATGAAGTTTGATAAACTAAGATGAGAAAGTTAAAGCATTTAATCTGTTTCATAATTTAAATTAAACAGTTCTCACTAGCTGCAGCTGGTTCAGATAATAAGGTCACTGTACCCAGACTACCCTTGCCGCCTTCCCTGGCACCCAGATCCGTGAATAAGTTCAATCTCAGTATGCCACTTCTGAAAGGTTGCTGACCCCTGCACTAAAAGGTAAGATCTGCATCTTAATTTATTTATTAACGAAGCTGCTGTAAGTAGGACTACTATTGACTTTAAAAAAGTATCACTGGCACTCAGACCCATACACAGAGGCGAATAAGTCGCATCTCGGCACTCCACCTCTGAAAGGTCGCTGAACCCTGCCCTAGCACATTGTCTGGGAGCCGGAGACCTGTGAGCTCTTTCAACTGCTTCTATTTAAAGGGCTCGTTGCCTGGCAGCCACCCGGCAGGTGGCAAGCCCTTTAAATAGAAGCAACTGAAAGGGCTCGCAGCTCTCAGTCCCAGTGGCCCATTGCCTGGGAGCTGTCCTGGAGGCGCGAGCCCTTTCAACTGCTTCTGTTCCACAGGGTTTGTGCCTGCCAGGCAACAGGCTAGCAGCAGGGCCAGGAGCTGCCAGTCTTGTTATGTGAATTCTAAGCCTCCTCCCCAGACAACTCAGAGAGGATTCTGGCCCCCAGCATCCTCCCATTTGCTCCAGGTCCCTTCCATTGGCCAGAAGTCAGGGGGCAGGGACACCAGGCCAAGCAAAGCTCTCAGCAGGATAGTTCTCACCCCACCCTTTCCACCCGAGGCCCCATCCCTTCTGGGTCAGCCCACAGCCCTTTCCGAAATTTGTGAAGTGGCCACCCTTCCAAAATTATTGCTTACCCCTGATGTAGAGCTATGTGATCTCTCCAGCTACTTTAACCAACTGGGACGGGAGCTGAGAGGGGAAATAAATCATCCCCACAGGTCAATAGCATGCCTTGCAAGAGAAAAACTGCAGGAGTAAAATACCAGAAGTTTCAGCCTGCAAATTATTGACATCACACTACAGGGATGAGGAAGGAGAGGTTTGTAGCAGCAGGGCCAGTGGTTCTGGTACTATCCAGGTTTCCTTTCCTACCCAAGCAGCACCACTCCATATAATCCACACCATCAACACTGCCTCATGTCACAGTGTCTCTGACATTCACCATACAGGGTTCGGTGGGGATAATACGACTTATGACAATTATTCACACCTAGGCATATCTTCTGGACTGCACAGAGCTCCACCTCGCAAGTTCATGCAGAAGTGTATTCCTAGGTTGTGAGGGATTAAGGGCAGACTACACTTAAAACACTGCAGCTACGCCCCTGGAACACTTCATTGAAGATAATGCCATCACAAGAGAAAAGTGTTTACTACGAGAGATGGTAATTATGTTGAAGAGAGAAACTCTCCCACTGATATAGTGCTGTCAACACTGGGGCTTATGGTAGGTATAATTGTGTCACTCAGGGGTGCGGGGTCATGCTGATATAAAATGTATAGTGTAGACCATCCCTGTGTCTCTCTTCTCCTTATGCATTTACCACCCTCTTTTTGACTATATTTACCCATCTTTCACCTCAGACAGAAGAAGAGACAGCTCCCTCTGCCTTGTCAGAACAACTTGGGAAAAAAACTCTTTTAGGGAATTTTCCTTTCTACAATCAGGGTCCCTTAAGGGATTCTTCCATGGGAGGGGGTAATCCTCTCCATACATGTAATGTTTATCTTTCTCCTTTAAGAACTTATTTAGTGAGTTCATTTGTAATTCGAAATCTATTTGACAGGAGGGCATGATCAATCTGCAATGTGACACACAGTGCAATTCCTTTAAGTAAGTCTTTCATGCTTTTATAAGAAGCAGACTTTTTAAAATGGCTTACAGCAATGGCTTGAATTGTGGCCAAATAGATAAGAGCAAGTTCATCAAGGCCCTGAGACAACGTCAGTCCAACAACCTGCACAGAACACAAGAAGAAAATGTTCAAATCTAGCAGAGGTGAAATTTCAGCATTTTCTGAGACGCACAAGGCATGCTTTCTTGTTGCTACAGGTTTAAATGCAAATTATAATCCTGTTTTTGTGAGCTGCACACATACTGTTATGTTAAACATATTATTCCTGATCTGGATAGGAGCCATAGAAACTGAAATTGCCCTTGCAAAGAAACAGTTAACAAAATATCATTTTGTAAGGGATTTACATGTTATGTTTTTTTCCTAGGAGGCTTGCACTATGAAATGAAACACAGTAAAAAAAAAAAAAAAAAATCCCACATACCCTTCATTGAAAGACAATAATTAAGGACTAGATTATGTTTTTATTTACTCTGGCATAAATCCAATTTCCTTCCACTGAAGACCGTATAGTTACTCCGTCTGGACTGAAATCGGAACAATTGAGATCCTAACTTTGTTCTGCAATGTGGCAGAAAAGATGCACGATCATTGCTAGTATTTGCATAAGAGACTCAAATCGGGGGCAAGGAGGGAAAAATAAAGACCCTCCTGTAGAAAATGTTACAGGCAGTCCCCGAGTTACGCGGATCCGACTTATGTCGAATCCGCAGTTACGAACAGGGTTTGCTGCCCATCTCCCTGGTCTGCTGGAGACCAGCAGACCAGGGAGACGGGAAGCAAAGCCTCTGAGGACGCTGGCAGCGGGACAGCCACTGCGCGTCTGAGCTGTCCACTGCCCGCGTGCTCCGCGGCTTTGCTCCACGTCTCCCCAGACCAGGGAGACAGGGAGCAAAGCCGCGGAGCACGCAGGCAGCAGGACAGCCGCGGCACGTCTGGGCTGTCCCGCTGCCCCCGTGCTCCGCGGCTTTTCTCCAGACGCCTGTGGTACAGCAGCTGGGGCGCTGCCGGTTGGTCCTGTAGCGCTGCTCTGGGCGCTACTGGACCAACCCGGCAGCACCCCAGCTGCTCTGCCCCAGGCGTCCTGATTCAGCCACTGCTGGTCAGTTTCAGCAGCGGCTGAATGAGGACGCCTGGGGCAGAGCAGCTTGGGTGCTGCTGGGTTGGTCCAGTAGCGCCGAGGAGCGGCACTACTGGAGCAACCCAGCAACACCCAAGCTGCTCTGCCCCAGGCGTCCCCAAGTCAGCCGCTGCTGAAACTGACCAGCACTGATTACAGGAAGCCCAAGGCACAGTTGCTCTGCCCCGGGCTTCCTGGAATCAGCCGCTGATCAGTTTCAGCAGCAGCTGACTTGGGGATGCCTGGGGTTCTTAAGTTGAATCTGTATGTAAGAACTGACGTCTAGATTCAGCCTGTTGAAACTGATCAGCGGCTGATTCCAGGAAGCCCGGGGCAGAGCAACTCTGCCTCGGGCTTCCTGTAGTCAGCCGCTGGTCAGTTTCAGCAGCAGCTGAATCTGGATGCCAGTTCCAACTTACATACATATTCAACCTAAGAACAAACCTACAGTCCCTATCTGGTACGTAACCCGGGGACTGCCTGTACTTGCAAAAATTAGTACAGTGTTACTAATGATCAAAATATTCCAGGGGCATTCCCACAGCAGTAGATTATCAAATGCACCTAAGAGCCTTAATTGTTTTACTCAAAGTACTGGTATATTTGCAACTCATAGTAATGTGCTTTAGAGGTAGGGCTTCTGAAAAACAAAGTGAGTATTAGTACCAATTTACATCAATTGCATATCACTTTTCCTAGCACAGGTACTGAGTTGGGAACTTATTTTGTATATATCTTCACTGGCAGTAAAGACATGGTTTAAAGTGTTTCACGGCTTTTGCAGGGTAACCGAACAGGTAAATTCTTTTACGATAACTATATATTTCAGCATGTTGCTGAAGTCTCAGAATGGATGATTCAAGGAGGAATTCCTGTGTCATTAATCAGTATCTGCAAATGCCATGCTTTTCACTTCAGTAGTTGACAATGAAAAAAAGATTTGAAAACATTAGAAAAGAACCACTCAAATATTTTAGCAACACCACATTTTTCTGGTTATGAGATTTTTCACTACAGTAATGTAACCAGATGTAGACCTTTTGGGGTGTGTAATTATTAGTGATGAGCCTGATTCAATTCTCCCAGATCCTCATATCCCTGAATTTCAGGTCAGTTCAAACGGAGATCCAAACAGCTAGGTCCTAATTTTATTGTGCAAGAATTTACACTTCTATCCACTTGTCACCTGAATGCTCCCCAATTCCTTCCCCCTACCTCCCGTATACTCTATGAATCCTCCTGGGCTTAGTAGCAGTAATTACAGCTGAAGCTCCCAAATGTTTGAAGTGTCAGTTGCAGGGCTGCTGATGACTGAGGTATCATTGGGTTTATTTGCCAACTCTCAGGAACCATTGACGATTTCAAGCTGTGTTATTCCATAAACCACACAGGACACAAATCAGAACTAGACCTCATGATCCAAAAGGGTATCAGACCTTAAAGACACGCAGATTATACCTTTATTCACCTGTTCAGTCATGGTCTTGTACAGTACCATTCTGACACATGATCCAGCCTGTCTGCCTCCATCAGGTTCAGATAGCAGAAGTGGAAGTTTATGTGACCCTCATGAGTCCACAGACACGTGTTGAAAATCTCACCAGGAGAGGTTCTCTCATGACCTTCCTAATGCTGCTACTTCTCGGTTCTAAATTGAAGTATTGTGAAAACTGCTTTTTCTCACAGTATTTCAGCCCTTCCAGAAGAAACATTTCCAAACCTCAAATCAGGATCAGATTCAGCTCAGTGTTGGAAAATGAATAAAGATTCAGGCGGTATCATATTCAATTAATTGATTTGTTTTGAAATCAGCGCTTGCATACCCACTGCCAGTAATTACACAGGAGCTTTCCAGCTTCGATTTAAAGTGATCAACAAGCATCTGAAATAGTGTAACACACCTAGGGTACGTCTACACTGCATCCCTAGTTCGGACTAGGGATGCAAATGGAGACGACCGAAGAAGTTAATGAAGCGGGGATTTAAATATCCCGCGCTTCATTAACATGATCTCGCCGGCACGCTAGTTCGAATCACAGCTGATTCGAACAAGGAAGTGAGTGCCGGGATGCGTTAGTTCGGACTAAAGCCCTTAGTATTTTATATTCTTAATCTCTGAATACACCTAACCAGTTTTGGATTGAGACTCACCAATTCCACATGCAAGACTAAGTGGACTGTTGGGTGCATAAAAATAAGGAATGGTGCTATTTAGCTCTCTAAAACATGAACTACCAATAAATATTCTGGATGGAAGACCTGTCTCTTAGTATTTTCAACAGATAAATTGGGCACTGGTGATATTAGAAGTATCCTGATTGGCGGTATACTGCTAAAACACTTGCTGATTTCAACAACAACAACAACAAACCTTAGCCAGCAATCCAAATCCTGTGGGACACTCTGAAGGAGGAATACGTTAAAAATAAAAATGCTCCTTCCATTTTTTAAATTAAATATTACCCCTTTGTTCTAGATTGACCTTTGTGCAAAGACATGCTGTTTCTTACCATGCCCTTCAGTGTCAGATCTGCTAAAGGAGATCGGTTACCATGGAAATCTGGCCAAACGTGTAAATCAACAGTGAGGAAACCCGCAGGCAAAGATTTCTTAATCAGATCCAGGTGACTGTTCAAGTATGTATATATATTTTGAGCACTAGAAGAAAAACAAGTTGGGGGGAAAAAGAGGGAGGGAGGTTATTCAGTGAACATAAAACATTTGCACTTCTAATGTCAAATACAAGAAAATCATCAAAAGGGGCCCAAAAGCCAAACTTTAAAGAGAGAAAAATCATTTCTTTGCCAGGCATGTGGCACTAGAGAATGGGGGTGGGAGTAATTCCACCTCACTGTCAGCCAGTAGAAGGTCTGAATTCCCACACTGGGCAAGGAGGTGGGCCCAGTGAAAGCTGACCGACCTTTAGCAATAGTAGCAGCTGTACTACTGGTGCATTGCCTCCTGCTGGCCAGTCTCAGAAGCTGCAGCTGACTGGCATTTTGTTGCCTTGCCCACAACACAGAGAGGAGGGAAAGCAATTGCACAATGAAGACAGAGAAATTTAAGCTGAGGGAGTGAAAAAATAAAAAAAATCCCAAAGAAGAATGAAAATAAAATCACTTTACAAATGTTAGTAATTTATTTTGTTAATCAAGAGTTCCTTGATTAACATATTCAAGCCTATGGCATAATTAAAACAAAAAAGTAAGGATAGAATGGGAACAGAAAGATGCTACTATGGAGAGGAGGAGGTGATTAAGGTCTCTACATTTAGTCTTCTCAAAGTTCTTGTAATACACCAATCTCCATTTTATTCAAGTACGTTTTTCCTGAGCCAACAGTGGTTGTGGGATTAATGACAAACTCTTCAGTGTTCTGGCTTGCTATGGCCTTCCTGACATTCCAGTTAAAATATGTTGCAATTAGGGTTAGAATACTTCTTAAAATAACTCTTGTACCATTATAAACAAATTTATAATTTTATGTTTGGTCTCGACCCCTAAGAAATCAGGGTAGAACACTGGCATCTTGGTCAATAATAGCATCTAGCCCTAATTACAATTGATTAGTCATTGTCTCATTTATTGTAGGTCCAAACAGTGATATTCATTTAGCCTCTACGTGTATATTCAATCGTGCACTAATGAGATCCCGAAGGGAATTTGGCATATGCTTTACCACTTTGACTTCTGACCTCTTAGCAGCTGTATATTTATACGTTGCATTCAACCATTCAGTGGCATGTTTTTTCAATTATACTTTTCCATATGTGTACTATCAGGGAATATCACTCAAAATGAAGTACACTTGGAAGACATTAAAATAACTAATTCACATCATTATTCACATTGTTTAAAATGTGCTTTCTGTGCCTTCCTAGAACCAAATTATAAGTCTGAAAGTTACAATGGTTCTTTTTTCATATAGTAGCCTTATTTTCTGCCTCCCTAAAGATCATATTATAAACAGTACCTGCTAATAACCAGTCACTGCATTTCCAGTAGAAGCCCTGCTTTTATGGGGTGAGAAGGAAAAAGAAAGAGGGCAACTTCATTAAACGTGAGGCCTATCCTACTTCCGAGCTTCCATCTGGCCCTCTTGTTACTTGGAATCCCAGTGGGAGAAGTTATTCTAAAGCAGAAACCCTGTGTGGCAAAGGTTGACATTTTACCATGCCTTCTCAGGCAAGCAGATAGACTAGTGTTACATAGCTACACCCTCCTCCTCTTCCTGTATATCTAAGCCCCACAACTCCATGTCTGGTTAGAGTGAAATGCAGAGCTCCCCCAAATGCCTACCAGTGCTACTTGTCAACCAAGCCTATTGGACAGTGTTGTGCTACCAGGCCCACCAACAGCAATACCAGGCCGTAAGACAGAACAATCAATGGGCCTGCTGGTCCCCTCCCTCGGTTGGAGCCACGGGGATCCCCACACCCGGAGAAACCCCACGCGTTTCCCCAGCAGAGGATCCCCTGGCCAGTTGCAGCCCCATCCCCCACCTGTCTGGAGATTTCTGGGCCAGGTGCAGCCCCATCCGTCGCCTGCCCACAGCCTCATCCCCTATCTGTACAGAGAAGCCTCCCCCCTACCTGTCCTGAGGAGCCTTTCCCCCCACACCTGCCAGAGGACCCTCAGGCCTGCTGCAGCCCCATCTCTCACCTGCCCAGAGGAACCTCTCCCCCACCTGCCTGGAAAGACCGGCAGAACTACTGAAGTTCCATCCCCCACCTATCTATCTTGAGGAGCTCCATGCCAGCTGCAGCCGCATCTCCTCTCTCTTCTCTAGGGGCATTTTCTAGTCAGCCACCCCAAAACCTGCACAGGGCATCTCAAATGCATCTTTGAAGAGATGCTTTTCCACAGAGCAGGTTGGGTCTGGGGAAAGGAGGGGCGGCACAGCTGTGGCTGGCCTAGGGCTCCTCTGGCCAGTAGGGGAGGTACTTGAAGCTTATCGGGATGTGGGGAGGGGCTGCAGCCAGCCCAGGATGCTTCTGGCTGGGCTGGATACTTAGGGGTTTCTCCAGGTGGAGGGCGGACCCTTGTGGCTCCGACTGAGGGAGGAGGGTGAGGTGGAAAGAGTGTAGCCAGGGGCTAGTTTCCCTAGGATCTAGCCTTCCCAAAGGGGGGTTTCACTCATCACCCATTCCTGTGGCCCACCTGAGTGATTTAAAAGGGCCTAGCAGGGTTCCTGGCTGCTGCTACTTATTTTCTGAACCAATCCGATTTCTATCTTAAAAAAGGAAAAGACACCCATTAACTTCAGCCGCAGTTGGATGAGACATAGTGTTCTAGGGCTTTGCAAAGCCAAAGGTTATGGCTGTCATTTAGCTAGCTGTTCTTCAACTATTTAAAAATGTTACTGGAGTTATGCAAAAAATAGTAGTGTATGTTTGTACTATGGGGCAGATTTCAGAAATAAATGGGAATTAGGCACTTAGGCACTAGTGGGGTTTGCAAAAATGCCTTTCTGCACTTTTAGGCCCTAAATATGTTTTAAAATCTGGCTCTAAGATCCACAGATGCAAAGAACTGCCAGATACTATCATCATATATTGCTTCAAAGATACCAAAGCATTTTACAGACATATCTCACTTCACTACTAAAAAGCAGCTCTCTCTAAGGTGGGAGAACAGCAGCCAAAACAACACACTGCTCACTAGTGGAAGCTATGGAAATTCTGTCCCAAAAGACACCACGGCAAAACACAACTCTTACAAAATCTGCCATCAGTTCTACGATGTCAAGCACAGGGATTTTGTTATTCAAGGTCTCATTACAGAAAGTCCCAAACAATGCACGCTACATGGAACTTAGTATGTCCACCATGTTAAAATGACTGGATGACCCAAACCCGTCAGGGTTAGAAACCGTGATTCAAGGAAGATGCTTAGATCACAAAGTCATCTCCTTTCTTGAGTTCATCCGCTAGCCTGCATATGTGGAATTTTACTCTCAATAACAACAATATGAACTATCAGACAAAATGGACCTGATTCTTCATGGCCGTGCAGCCTGATGGGCTGGCATTTTATACCCACTTTACATGTTCTGGACCAGCATAAATGACTGGACAAAATGAAGAATCAGGCCCACTATATTAGAACTGGTGCCCTAAAACACTCCAAGGAGATCTGCAGGCTAGTAACTCACCATTCCCTCCTCATTAACAACTCCCAAACCCAAACAAGATCCTAAATTAATATTAAGAATCTGACTTAACCGCCTTCTATTTGGCTATTTCAGATGATATAATTCTCTGTGATGATGCCTCACAACAATGGGTGAAGTTTTAGGTCACATATGCTATACTAGCTAGGCATAAGGTGATGTCTTAACGATGGAATTTCAACCTGAACTGCAAAGTTCCTGGCTTCTGTCAGTTTAAGTTAGTTCCTACTTCTTCAGGGGAATGGAGAGGAGGGTGAATTTCTAAGTGGCTTGTTTACTGAATTTATAGCTATGAAAACATATCATTAGAATGGCAGTGTCTGGAAAGCATTATAGAAATGCCATTGGTATATTAATCTATAAAATATTATGACTCTCTTTATCAACACTCTCCTATACAGTTTTACCAACTGCATGAGCCTCAAATAAGAACTAAAGATACTACACCCGTGTCACACAGGACAGTTGTATTGCTTTATATTCTGTATGTAAAGAAATAAAGTTCCCTCTACCTCAGCACTCAAGGGTTTTCTCATTCAATGCAGTATTAGAATTTGTTTAGGGCAGACATGCTGAACTCATGGAAAACATGACTGGTATAGGGGTAATCCACCTCTTGGTTTTAGCTATCCAGTTTAGATTCCAGGTTTGCACTCCTCTCTACACCACCATCCCAGTCTTTTTTCATTTAGCAGATCTCTCCCAATAGCGCAAGGTAAGTTGAACCTCATTCCTGGAGCCTGACAACTACACCTCTGCAGTATGAGACAGAACTAGCCTTAGGCACCCAGGTCTGCAAAATGAGGATTATATTGTACTTCCAAGAGATATATTAGGCTGGATTCAAAGAAGACTTTGACATACAAAGCAAAAGGCCAGGCACACCATTTGGGTAAACTGAAGGGTGGATATTTAGGTTTTTAAAGCTTTGATCTTTGAATTATCATTACAGAAGCCTTTGTAAATACTTCCAATCAGTTCAGACTCAGAGGACTGAGTTCAGAGCCAGCTTGCCTGATCCCCACATTCTGAAACGGGAATGTCGTAACACAAGGATGACGATACAGCATAGTGTAAAAAAGATCTTTGGAAGGATGATGTTTTGATAAAGAAATAAGAATGATGACCTGGCTGCAGCTTTTGCTTGTAACTCTGGGAAAGCAATGTGACCTCGGACTACATGATCGATCTGAAAAAGAACAAAAAGAAAAACAACCAGCTTAAAATAAATTAAAGATTAAATCCTGGTAAAATATATTGAACCTTTATCATTCTACAATGACAAAAGAGCTTCCAGTTTACTCGTGAAGTACTGAAACCTGATCCTATTGAAGCCAATGGCAAACCTTCCATAATTTCAGTGGGATCAGAAAGTTTAACAGTGATATATCAAAAATAAGAGGAATGATAAGCTTACATCTTCTCAAATAATAGTTTGAAGTAGCTAACACATTTGTAATGGCTAGTGTGGACACTCCCCAAGCATTCAAGAACACTAAAAATATTTCTTCGCTATAAAAATCAATTAACTCTGGTTTAAAAAAAACCCTATGTAGAGTTGATGTGAGAATTGGAACCTCTAAGGAAAGGTATCTAGCATTATGCACAAACAAATGCCTTGTGTAGGATTGCGTGGAATTTCACAGTGGTAATTTAGCAGCTTTTGTGGCCAGTCCATAATGCCTGTCAGAGGCACCCATAAAGGTAATGAGGCAAAACTATGGCTGCCCAGAGTACTGAATAAATAGGCAAGTAATTTGGCAAGATCTGCTGGCAGCAAGTCAAGTCATGTGTTTAATGTTCATTAGTTTGGGTGCTTGGGTGTTAACAGTATAATAAAATTTATTTTAACTATGCACACACATCTGTATACAGGGAAAGAACTAAATACTTCTTGATTCCCTCTGGAGTTTGGGTAGGAGATGAAAGAAAACCATTTATAAAAACAGAAATGGTGTTAGAAACAGAGCTGTGGCATGCCCCAAGGTTTGCTGACTGAAATGTTAACATCAGAAAAAGCCAATTCAAGGCTGACACTGGTTAGTAGGAACTGTGCAAATCTGTCCAGAAAACGTTTGATGGGACCAGTCTATACATTTAAAAGTAAATACACAAATAAATAAAACATAGTTATGTGTTCATGTATGTGTATGTATGAATATTTTACTTAAAAATATTTCAATGCAACAATAAGTTTTGCATAATTAAACACTCGGATATCAAGAAATGACCAAGTTAAGGCCGGTCGCGTATACTTACCTCTGCCCCATGTGGATATGCAAAATTTCATGATTACATCTTATTTCTTGGTTAATGCAACTGAACCTTATACATTTTGGCTATGTCTAGACTGCAGGCTTCTTTCGAAAGAGCCTCTTTCGAAAGATCGCGTCTAGACTGCAGGCGGATCTTTCGAAAGAGAAATCTGCTTTTTCGAAAGAGAGCACCCAGCGAGTCTGGATGCTCTCTTTCAAAGACGGCCTCTTTACATTGAAGAACGCCTTCTTTCGAAAGAGGAACTTTCAAAAGAAGGCGTTCTTCCTCGTAAATTGAGGTTTACCGCCATCGAAAGAAAAGCCGCGTTCTTTCGAAATAATTTCAAAAGAACGCGGCTTGAGTCTGGACGCAGGGGAAGTTTTTTCGGGAAAAGGCTACTTTTCCCGAAAAAACCCCTGAGTCTGGACACGGCCTAAATGTCCCATTTCCCCCACCTCCTATATTCATTCTGAAAACACAAAGGCCTAGAAATTACTTTTAAAAACACAAATTTTCACCAGGACAAGCAGAGCCTCTAATGGTGCTGGGTCCAGGCCTCTTTTCACATTTCAAACTTTGGCAGGTTGTATGGTAGCCCAGAGGTGAAAGTGAGCTGGTTCACACTGCTGTAGTGCACTGATATGAGAGCTGCCGGCTAGGGGCAGGGCTCTGGGTGTTGCCAGCCACCGTGCTGCTGCTGGGCATGCTCAGCCCACCCCTCCCATTCTGACTGCCTTCCTCTACAGCCAGAGCCCAAACCACTGCCTCCCTAGTGCTTGGCCCCAGTGCCAGACAGCTGGGGTGGGAAGGCAAGGCTCCAGCCTTGGTGGGCCCAAATCAGCACCCACAGCATCTGGGCAGCCACAGCACACCCAGACTCCAGCCCTGAAGCTTGGCTGACAGGGCAGCATGGTTGCTGCCCCAGCCATGGAGATCTGGCAGCTGGGCAGTGCGGTCCTTGCCACTCCGGCCAGCCCCAGGTATCCAGCGGCCAGACAGCATGGTGGCCACGCTCCCATCCCCAAACCCACTCCACACACTTTGCCTTGAGCTCCCCACACATCCAGCCTCCTGCCCTGAAACCTGCACCAATCTTTTGAGGTAACAAGTGCCTACTAGGAGCTGAGAAAACTTGGAACTGTTCAAGATCAAGCCTTTATCTATTAACAAATTAAACTGATACCTCTGTATGTGCATATCCAAGTCATATTCCTTGCACTCAACGAGAGATTTAGGTGACAATTTAGAGTATAATGAAAACATGTTTCTACCCCAATATACTGTATTGGCTGTGTCTACACTGGCGTGTTCTTGTGAGAAAATGGCCGCTTTTGCGCAAAAACGTGCCGCCTGTCTACACTGGCTGCGCGTTCTTGCACAAGTAAACTGATGTTGTACTGCAGAAAATCAGGGCTTCTTGCGTGAGAACTCTGATGCTCCCTCTCAGGAAGAAGCCCTCTTGCACAAGAGCTCTTCCAGAAGAGGCCAGTGTAGACAGGCAACATGAATTTCTTGTGCAAGAAGCCTCTATGGTTAAAATGGCCATCAGAGCTTTCTTGTGGAAAAGAGCATCTACACTGCCATGGATGCTCTTGCGCAAAAGCACATGCGAGTGTAGATGCTCTCTTATGGAAGAGTTTTTGCACAAGAACTCTTCCACAAAAGAGTTCTTGAGCAAGAAACTGCCAGTGTAGATGTAGCCCAAGTGTGTTATTTATTGATGTCCATCAGTAAGCACAGTTTTGAAATATAACTTATGTGAGTAGGATATAGACTTTGGGACAATACACAGTCTTCTCAATTTCTCCCTTGAGTGTAGGGATGTGACAGGGTGAATAAACCCCACACTGGTGAGGAAGGGCTTAAAGAATTGCCGTGGGCAAAGCTCCCCTGTGCATCATATCAGGAGTAGGATAAGGGTCTAGAAACAAACTGGCCCAGAGAGTTGCAGAGCAGTTTTGGGAGAGAACAGACAGTGGCTCTACAGCTCACTCCTGGAAGCCTCCAGAGGAACTTCCTTTCGAAAGGCAATTCAGTAATCCTCCTTAAGTTGTGTCCTCAAGGAGACAATGGCAGTAGTGTGCCAGCCTGGTACGACAGGTTCAGCAGGCCTCAAGTAAGCTGCTGGGTAGGAGATTGTAGTACCAAGCACCTCTTTCTGGGGTTAGGGTATCCGGGACTATATTAAAGGGACTATGGCAGTGGGAGTCAGAAGCCTCTTCCCCTTCAAGTACACTGTTTGGCCTCAGTTTTGTACCCTAGAGACCCCTGCTTAGGCTGATGGATACACCCTAAGGAATTTTCAGTGTCCAGACCTTGGAAGGTGCCTGTCAGCAGCCCTAGAACTGTGACAAGGGGCTAGGCTTGTGCCTGGAACTAGAGATGGTATTAAGAGAGAGATGTTCCCTAAGGCCTCATTCCCCTACTTCTGCAAGCGAGGGCCAAACACAACAGCTGCGCCTACTTTTCTCATAATTAACAGACTCTAGTTAGCATTTCCAAGCACCCACGTGTGGAGTGCTATTTGCAGCACTTTCACGATTATGATCTCATGATGATGTTTGGGATCAGCCCCTTAGCTGATAAAAACTGGAATAGCTCTGCTGGCTACATTGCTGCTGCACTGATTGACATCAACTAAGGAACTGTTCCTATGTTTATAAGAAGCTATCTGTGCCTTCGCAGACTCACCAGTTTTCCAGTAGCGCTTTGGCCTCCCTCATTCAACCAGAATCCAGGCACCATGGCTGAGTAGTAAGGCCCCCAAACACCAGGCACAAAAATGGGAGCATCACTTATCTGGAAAGAGAACAGCAGATCTAATTATTTTAGTTGCCCTTTGTTTGACATCAAATTTCAAGGGCTAATGCTTGATCGCAGTTAAGACCCCATTTTGAAAACACTCGTATTAGTGCCCCTTGTTCCAGTGAGTAGTCCCACCAATGGAATGACTCAATTGAGGAGATGAGGAAGAATTCTCAGGATCAAATCTTTAGTGTCAAAGTGTTAAGTAGGAACATGTCTTATGTCTACAGCAAAATACATTCGTTTCAATGAACTTTATAATGGGGTGATGCTCCCATTGCCAGCTGATGATCAGACACTGATCACTGATTAAACCCACCCTAAATTCCCTTTGCACAGCTGAGATTCAACATGGAACTTTTCGGCCCATAGCAATGTTCCCTCTAATCTTTTCCATCCATGTGCAAAATAAATTATGTGCACTGGGGCATGTGTAAATGTGCACCACTAGTAGAAACAAACATCTAGCTGTGAGGGCTCTGCTAATCAGCTGGGAGGCATTTGAATCTCTCCTGAGCAGCCTCCTGAGCACAGAGTTTACAGGGAACACTGGTCCATAGGGAATAACCCTCCACTATCCCATTGTTTGTCCACACAATAAATAAAAGTCCCTGTCTTTCCCCTAGTAAACACAATGCAGAATTCCCACTGACTTCAATGGGCACAGAGCCACAACTTAAGAAGTAGTAGAAGATTTTGCAAAAGTTTAGGGAGCCTCCACTAGACAAAGCTTACTGGCATATGTGCATCACCAATGTTTAGTAAATATATCAACTGAAAGGTTTCTGCATAAACAATAGTCTTCTCAAGCCATCTTAAATTACAGACAACTCTCAAGAGTAACATGAAATGAAATAAGAAAAAACAAAGAAGAGAAATTGGCTTCCCAAGTATTTCTCAGCAATCCCAACCCCTGATTTCTCTGGGGAGTAACACAACTGTGTGTGAGAGAATCCCGTTCAAATGTACCCACGCTATCAGCCTAGCTGTTTTGAAATATTTTTGTTAAAGATCTTTGGTGCTGAATGACATTGCGGCACAACTGACTGCAGCGACATCTCACATAAAAAGGGCTGCCTTGCCGCTGAATTCCACATGCCACACAGGACGCCAAACAGCTGGATCCATCACAAAGATTACAAAGGGCTGTTGTTTTTAAACACTGACCCTTTAAACAATGGCCTTAAATTGCAGAAAGGGCAGTTTAGGCTGGACACATGGAAAAACTGTCAGTGTAGGTAAGCAGTGGAGTCCTGACTCACAGTTCCCTGGTCTAACCCAAGACATCACAGCATCTCCAAGGAGGGGAAGGACCATGCCTGTTGATGCGGGGCGGGGGAGGGAGGGCAAATGAGGCAGTTTCCCCAGGCCCTGGCAATTCAAAGGGGCCTAGGATTCCCAATCACTATGCACTCCAAGTGGCTCTGGGGGGGTGCACCAGCGTCTGAGTGGCGCTGAGGACTTGTTGCCTCCAACCCCACCCCGTCTGCCTGAGGCTCCGCCCCTTCCAGGGGCACAGAGGTAGCCCCACAAACACCTACCCCAGGAAGCTGTCGGCTCCCCTGGGAAGGACCATGAAGAGCAGACAGGACCTGGATTTTCAAAGTCTGATCCAAAATAGTCTTCATGCACCAAACTTAGTTGTAGTCAGTTTACCTGCCTTGAAAAGAAGAAGGGCTGAGCGGAACCTGCGGTTCTAAAAAGGATAGCTAATCTAACCAGGGACTCAGACTGCTGAGCTTATTCTCCTACCAGTTATGGATAAAAGATTAGCTGCACAGGCTAAGTGTGACAAGCAGGGGCGGATGAGGGTTTTGCGGGGTCCAGGGCAGCACAATTTTGCGGGGTCCCCCCTTTGACATGGCACATGTGTAGGGCCTCTTGAAGCGCAGGGCTCGGGCCAGCCTCCCCGCTCACCCTGCCCTATATCCGCCACTGGTGCCAAGGCACAAGGCTCTCTGAAAGCAAGGCATTTACAAAACTTACAGGACAGCTGAAACATGTTTTTTGTGGCACTGTTCTTTTCCATATTTCCCAAGTTGTTACCCCAGTATTCTCAACCTGTCCCCTATGCGGCCAGCAGTGACTAGAAGCAGCAGATGGATTAAAAGCCTGAACGGGGAAGCAGTGGATTCTGAGTACTTGGAAAATACCCACAGGAATTTGCCAGGACAGGATGTTTCCATACTGGCTCATATCTAGTTGCACTGAGACTTTCCTATCATCTTACTACCGAAATACCATCTGTATGCATTCCAGCAACCTTTCAACGCATGTATGGCACAAATGAGAGAGTGCATTGGTGAATAAAGCCAATGGGATCTGACTTATTTCTTCTGCAGGGCAAAGCTTTCTCCTTCCTCTCCTTCTTAATTACTGTGGGGCAAGGAAAGTAGTCGAGGATTAGCTGTCCTTTTCCCAGCATCATTAGATTTCTCTCTCCCTCCAGCTTCCCCCACCTTGAACAACTTCATATACTTTCTCAGCTTTGGCAGGCGAGGCAGCTAAGGAGTGGAACTGAAGATAGTGGTCTCAGTGGAAAGTGAGAGTTGTCACTCACCAGAACAAACACTGAAAGTCTTTGAAGAGCAGGGCAGTGAATCATCTTCCACACCTGCATGTAGAATGTAAACAAAATAGCTTGGTATTTCCCTTCCATGAATAAGATTTGGGGGATGTGTGACGCCTCCAAGCCACTCTGCAGCTGCCATCTGTATTTTCATAATAAAAAAGCCTAAATTCTGTCTCAGCTTACGTCATAGGCAACTTCATTGGAGTAAATGGGCCTACACAGGGCAAAGGGTGCAACATTTGCTGCAGCTCTGCCCTATACAGAGTTTTTTACATTTCATCAGAGAATATTTTCCTGCACTAACGCCATATCCTTTCCACATTAACTTTTAACACACCCACATGCTGGCATGGATAAATCAGTACTAGTGCTATTACTTGTTTTTCTGAAGCTTGGAGAAATTCTTAGCCTTCACAGCCATTTTGGATTTATGAATAGGTGATTTTTATTTGTAATCTGAAGATGACATGCCACCATTCTGATCTTGAAAGGTGAAATAGGTAGGCAGAGGGGGACCCAGATTTTCTGCCTCATATCTCACCTAAATTGTTACTCAGTATAATGAGACTTAGCATTCAGATCGTGGTTTTTGTCTGAAAGGCACCTTACAAACTAAATTGATTAATTACTTATAACACCAAAATCACCTTTGTCCAGTTGTACTTCCCTGATGAGGTAGGTTGAGACAATTAACCTAATTTTACCAATCAGGAGACTGATGTCCAGGGAGATGAAATGACATGTCCTCAGTTAGGGTGTGTCTAAACTACATGGCTCCATCGATGGAGCCATGTAGATTAGGCTGATTGTCAAATCGCGGCTTCATTCATTATAATCGTGGCTTCATTTAAATTTACATGGCTGCCGCGCTGAGCCGACAAACAGCTGATCAGCTGTTTGTCGACTCAGCACGCTAGTCTGGACGCTCCCGCACCGACCTGAAAGCCCTTTATTGACCTCCCCATTATGCCTCGTAGGATGAGGTTTACCGGGGAGGTCGATAAAAGGCTTTCATGTCGACAGGGGAGCATCCAGACTAGCGCACTGAGCTGACAAACAGCTGATCAGCTGTTTGTCGGCTCAGCGCAGCAGCCATGTAAATTTAAATGAAGCCACGATTATTTAAATCCCTTTGCCAAACAAACAAATCTACATGGCTCCGTCGACGGAGCCATGTAGTTTAGACGTACCCTTACAGAATCATTTTCAGAGCCCTGCTCATAAGCCATGTCATTGTAGCTCCCAGTCCACTGCATGATATTTGTTGGCACAGACTTTAGGGGGTTGGGGTAGGAAACAGATTTAGACTCCTGCGCAGGGTGAGCTCCAACACGAGGATGCACAGCCCCAATCTATACTCACTGAACTGATTAAACATAACCAGAGAGACTACTCCTCTCTCTGTGTGATGGTTCTTTACCAAAGTTCTCTGCTGCTTTTGGAGAACAATTTCTGCCCTCTCTACTGAAGACTGCTGCCGCCGTGATCTATCTTCTAGGATTCGATTTAGCAGGTCTCGTGAAGCCCCACTAATTCAAACTGACAGGGCACCCCCATCCATGCTGGGACTCCTGCTCTTCATGAGGAGTATGGGAAGCCAACAGGGGTGTTTGCTCCCATCAATCTCCCTCTGTGTGGACAGTGATTTAAGATGCGTTGACTCCAGCTAGTTAATTAAAGTAGCTGAAGCTGCGCATCTTAAATCGATCTTCCCCTTTAGTGTAGGCATGGTCCATGTCTTCCCAAAAAGCACATGCTCCCCCCCTCCCATTTACCAAAAATGTTTGGGAAGACTGAAAATATCCCATGGATTTTGATCTGGACAAACTGTAGAATAGTCTGAAGTAAACAGGATGATATTCAACAAGGACAAATGCAAAGTACTCCACTTAGGAAGGAACAATCAGTTGCACATCCACAAAGTGGGAAATGGCTATCTAGGAAGAAATAATGCAGAAAGTGACATGGGGGGGAGGGGGTCAATGTGGATCACAAGCTACCTATGAGTCAACAGAGTAGCTCTGTTACCAAAAAAAAAAAGCATCATTCTGGGAGTACTGTAAGCAAGACACAGAAAATAATTCTCCCACTCTACTCTGCACTGATTAGATCTCAACTAAAGAATCATATCCAGTTCTAGGTGACACATTTCAGGAAAGATTGGGTTTGTTTATTCAAGAGAAGACTGAGAGAGGACATGGGACGTGAGTTTTCAAAAGTACATCAAAGGTTGTTACAAAGAGGAGGGAGAAAAATTATTCTCTTTAATCTTTGAGGATAGGACAAGAAGCAATGGGCTTAAATTTCAGCAAGGACAGTTTAAGTGGGACATTAGGAAAAACTTCCTAACTGTCAGGATGATTAATCACTGGAATAAATTGGCTAGAGACGTTGTGAATCTCCATCATTGGAGATTTTGAAGAGCAGATTAGACAAACAGCTGTCAGGAAAGGTCTAGATAGTACCTAGTCCTGTCATGAGTGCAGGCGACTGGACTAAATGATCTCTAGTCCTGCGCTCTATGATTCTGTATTTCTGCCCTTCAGGTAAAAGAGAAGTTCTGCATTTTCTAGCAGGGAGGATAAAAGAAAAAAAGAGTTCTATCTGGGAGGGTTTAACCTCAGTGTGTACTCTACACAAGATTATACTAATATGTAAGCTATGTAAACATTATAGAGCGATCAGAAACAAATGAAATGATGAATTCAGTTTAACAGTATTCAGCTGTGTTACAACTGCCAGAAGGCACTTTTTGTTATGAATAGATCATTTGGATGAGAGACAGACCTGATTTCAACCCCGGCGTGTGCTAGGAAAATCAATGTCAAACTATCTGGGATCAGAAGGCGTCAGGAGCACATCTGGCAATGCACAAAAATTTAAAAAGGCTATAAAATATATGATGCTATGAACTATGCTACAGTACTAAAAGACCTGTTTAAATGGTACAGGCATATGGTTTGTAATGTTTTTAGCCTGGCTTAACACCCCCCTCCCCCAAACGTAATTGCGAAATTATATGTGGATATGTGGAAGAAACAAATTATGTACCAATTATAGTTAAAAGCTAACTTGAAACAACTAAGTGGATCAGTGGAGTCATTCTCTTTAACCCAAATTGAGCTCATGTAAGTTTTCCACACTGCCATTTGGTACAATGAATGGATCAGAACACAAACCTCTGAAGCATAGAGTCATCTTAGCCTATACTTCATCTAGGAAATGAAGTCACGAGGTAAACAACATAGATTATGGGCAGGTCTGCACTACAGGGGAAGGTTGGCTTAAGGTATGCAATTCCAGCTATATAAATAATGTTACTGGAGTCAATGTACCTTAAGCCAAGCTAGGGCCCAGTCTTCACTGTGTGAGGTCAACAGAAGAAATGCTCCTGTTGTCTTCCTTTACTCCTCGCGACAGCTAGGAGTACCAGTGTCAATGATTTATCATGGCCCCACTAGACCCACTAACTCGAACACCAGAAGATCAACTGCCGCAGCGTCGATCTTCCCCGTAATGTAGCCCTGCCCTTAGTTTAGCTGGTATTATTTTGCCAGAACAGCCATAATTGACCAGGCATGCACAGATGTTTCCGCCTCCGTTTTATGTAAATGTTGCAGTAATTAGAGACAAGATAAAATAAAACAGGCTATGCTGGTGAGAGCAGTTTTATGGAAGTGTGAATTCCAGGAGAACGTTCCTTCTTAGCTGACTCCATGTGTTGATGGTGTAGCCTTACAGGAATTCCTTCATTGACTATCTGATAAGTTGGCTACCGCATGAAAAATAAATCGTTGTATTTATAGGGTACCCTGCTATACGTGTATCCTTTTCCATTTTCACTACCCCATCCAAATGGGGTCGCTGTGACAAGCAACAGAATTACAGTCTCAGGATTGCAATCTCCTCTCACTCATAATAGTTTTACAGTGGAGTAATGTCTTTGATTTCAGTGTAAATCAAATGTAGTTCCACTAGCCTACATTACAGCAGAATCGAGCCTTCAATATACTTATTAATGAGGAGCTAGGTCAGAAAGCCCATTTGAAATTTTACAGATGGTGATTCAGAACAATAGGTTTGTTAGGGCTGTTGTTAGGGTAAAGTAGATAAGTAGCAAAATCCAAGATATTTAGGGACACAGGACAGAAAGAAAAAACAATACTGTATCAATCACCAAGTAATAAATGCTGTCTGCACTTCTGGTCTTTCATCTTCCATAAGCCAACTACATGCATTAACTAGTGTATTGTCTTTTAACTTTCAATTCTATGCCTTACTATACATTAAGAATATTAATTATCAATACTGATGGGTATTAGTAAGTATTCTATTGTTTTGCTGCTCCTAGCAGAGTTGTCCTATATACCCAAGTGAACACACCTCTGTGACAAAGAATGAATGAGGATCAATGGCCAATTTTAATTTTAGAAAGACTG
This sequence comes from Pelodiscus sinensis, assembly GCF_052426305.1. NCBI lineage: Eukaryota > Metazoa > Chordata > Testudines > Trionychidae > Pelodiscus > Pelodiscus sinensis. The sequence goes on along the minus strand of NC_143060.1, from coordinate 16,661,718 downwards.
TCTAGCTCCTGGATGTTGACAGCGCAACTACCAAAGAGAGGCCAAGAGCTAAATGCACACAAAAATTGAACTACTTTTCAATCTTAGGGTGCATTTACACAGCACCCCAAACTCAAAATAAGATACATAATTTGTGCTACGCAAATTGTGTATCTTATCTCGAATCTATTTAGAAATAGGTTATTTGGAAATTTGGAGCATCTAGACAGCACCACATTTCAAAATAACATGCTATTTCAAGCCATCCCTTATCCCTCCAAATAAGGGGTAGCTTCTGCAGACATGGGGTAGCTATTTCAGGATACCTTCAGTATCCCGAAATAGCCGTGCAGTGTAGACGTACCCTTAGAGCAGGGCTACTCAACACATGGCCCGTGGACCACATGCGGCCCGTGGCCCATTTGTTTGCAGCCCATGGTGCAGTTTGGCTTTACTTGGGGCTCAACACACAGCTGGGAGCTGAAACAAAAAAGTAGTCAATATAATGGTTCTCTGTCGACATGTGTTTTAGTAGTTGTCATTGCTCATTAAAAGTGCTGTCATATGGGTGGAAGTCAGGTAAATGTTTCATTTTATTAATATCAGCAGAACTGACTAAATGGGGCCTGCGTGTTGTGTAGTCTTGCCTTAATCTTTGTCTTCATGCCCATCAGTGTGAAAGAACCTATTTGCATATATATTTGCATGTATATGCAACCACACTTAAGTTGCTGCACTCAGCATGTGCTGTGAGTATCATTTAGGCCCCCAGAGCTTCCAAAGTTGAAAAGCCCTGCCTTAGAGGCAAATCTACAAGGCCAAGTTAAAGAGAACTAAACTAACCTTGTACAAATATATTTAATCACATCAATAATTGCTTCAATAAAATGTAATGGGGTTTCAAGATGCAGCCTGACGCAAAAGATTAAAAAAGCCAATTAACACATGGCAGCTTAGAAGTGCACTCAAAAGAAAGAGAAAATGTTCACTGCAAAGTTGGTTAGAGGTGTATATATTTTCCACAGCACAAATCCTGTGATTCAGACAGTGCTGATGTTTTTGTTTGCTCGTGTTCTCCATAAAGCATAGAACCTATAGCAGTCGGTGATTTGTTACATAGCTGCACCGTTTTTGTGGTGTCAAATCACACAGCTATCCACAGCAACTGAGTTGCATTGTAAGGATACTGGAACCATGCCTGCAAACATTTATACTTGTGAGTAACTGTAAACAAGTAGCCCCATCCAGGTAACTGAATTAATGAGAATTTGCTTGAATAAAGAAAAGAGAGTAAAAATAGAGTAAGGAACTCAGGATTTGGCCTAAATACATTTGTATGAAAACAAGAACTTTGACTGTTCCTCTGATTCTATTATTTCACAAATCCTCTGTGAGAACAAAGCTTGTTCCTATGGCAATTATAAGAATTGAGGATAGACCAACATCATATTTGGATCAAGAGTAAGTTTAAAATATAAAAATTCCCTACAACTGGGTCTGGGACGGAGAGTTCCAATTCAGACTCTCCTCTAATTATTATGTCACAGAGGGGTAGCACTATTTCAGGATATTTCTGGTATCCCAAAATAGCTATTCCGCGTCTTTTGAACAAGCCTGTTATTTCGAAATATAACAGGCTCGCTATTCTGATGTCCCTCGTTCCACGAGGATTAAGGGACGTTTTGGAATAGTGGTTTATTTTGAAATTTGGTGCTGTGTAGACAGCACCAAATTACAAAATAAACTATTCTGAAATTAACTCAAAATAAGCTATGCAATTTGCATAGTTCAAATTGTGTAGCTTATTTCGAGCTAAGGATGCAGTGTAGAGAGATCCAGAGAGAGAACTGTCAGGCGGAAGTAGATGAGCTCTTAAATGTTCCTGTTTGTAAATATCCTAAACACCAGCACTTACAGGAATTGGAAAAAAAAATGACACGTGTACAGAACTATTTATCATTTTCTAAGCTTCCTATGAAGCATTAACTGTTCTTCCAGAAATAAACCTAAACAGGGAGGTACGATTAATGCTCAATAAAGTAACAACGTTCTTGATTGTCTCATTTCTACAAATGTTTCAGGTGAGTTATGAAATAGCTCACTGTGCTGTACTGTCTGGCATTATATCTAACAAGAATTAAATAGAGAAAAAGTTTAATTTTAATTTTTCCACAATAATGTGCTCATTAAAAGCTAAATAATGAAACATTTTAACACTAATTTTAAGATTACAATTAAAGTATTATTATATTTAACAAAGCAAATGATTTACCTAACAGAAGGTGTTAGATTGAATTTTTAAGGGACATATGTAGAGGCAAATCAGTCTAGGCTAATATTTTCAAACTCGGGGGACAAATTTTCAACTAGTGTATACATGAACTGATTAAGATCAGTTTAGGATCTGAGCCAGAATTGATATGGAAGCGCTTTAAGTGACTTGTCTGATTTTCAGATATCCTAAGAGCCCCTAGTTACAATTAATATGCAAGCTCAGCATTTTAGTAGCTATCAGCTACGCTGGTGCCCAAACATGGATTTAGGTGCTTAACTTTAGGAACTTGAGTTTGAAAGTGTTGTCCCTAATGTTTAAGATTCATTATGATTGTACAGCTGAAAAAAGGCACCTTTTCAAGTCAGAAATAGAGAGTATATGGAAAATGGGCAAATGGTGGAATTTGTCTGTCTTGAATGCTTCTGTTCTTTACTTTCTGAATGATCAAGAGTATATTGGAGGATAGGACTGCTGCAGTGGCAATTTACCTGAATGAAGAGTGCAGAACTAATCATGTAGAGTAGACTTTCAAAAATTAGGAAATCAGTTTGAATTTACCAAAAGAATCCCTGAGCACGCAGCTCTGTGGTGCACAACATTTAACTGAGCTACAATCACACTAAATATTAATTGCATTAGATATGTAACCAACATCTTAACAAGCCAGTTTTTGTTGAAATGTTTAAAACAGTTCAACTACGATTATTAAAAAAGACAAACAAAAACCCAACGACCCTTCGTGGTGAACATTTCAAATTCAGAAAAATAAAAGGTTAAAAAAAGTTTAGCCGTAAAGCACCCGTTTCATTTAGTTTATATGGAACGTTAGGATGGAATGCAAGAGATATCAGGGTATTAGAGGGAAATGTGGACGGTGACAGGCAATGTTTGTGCAGCTATCCTGCTAGGGAAGGAAAGTTTTAAGTTGTACTTGGGGGAGACCATCTGAAAGAGGCAGTTTTGAGGATATAGTACATCACTGTTTCCCTTGGTGAGCTGGCCATGCCCCTCCTAGGTCAGCTCTTCCTACTGGCCAGGAAACACTGGCCAACTCCAGTTTTTTCAGCAAAGTCTGAGGTGTGTGTGCCTTATGATGAACAATATCATGTCTGGAGAGAGATTCTCTGTCATCCGAGACAGGAGAGCCCCGCATTATAATGGTGACCAGTGTCTCTCAAGGGCGAAGCTCTCTACCCATTATTTAAAAACGACATGCTATAGTTAAAAAGGCAATGTTATTTAATAGAGGAATACATTTAAATACTTTATTTGTATTTCCTTATTGTTCTTTGTTACTCTAATATGCCACAGTTTCCAGCACTGTCAGAGCCTGCCCATGAGAGACTTGTCAGATATTAAAAACATTACAACCAGCTGACTTTTGCCTGGTCTTATGATGCCTGTTTCCTACACTTCTACTCTGGCCTCTTTTCAACATTGCTGGACTGTTTAATCCATCTTCAGCTTGGGTGTGGGCAGGCATATACCAGGCCCACTGTGGCACATAATTATTTTCTTTTTATTCCCAAAGGACAAGGCTTCTTGTGGCAACTGGCAAAAAAAGGAAAAGTAGTTTTAATCTGTTAAATTGTTGTTTGAGTTTAAAAAAACCAGTAAATTCCTAATGGATTTAGAAGCTTTTTGCTAAGCACTTAAGCACCCGCACTACTGCATTGATTTATTTTATCATTTTATTTAATGAAACGTCTGGATACAGATTAACCTTTTTTTTAAATCATATTTACTGTGTCGCCTGCCTTGAAATAGGAATGAGTGCTTTGATAAATGGACTGAAAGGTTGTCTGGTAGCTTCTAACAGTCTAGTAGAGTCCTCAACTGAAATGTTATCTTGTTCAGTTCTAAAAGAATACTGCTTAGTGACTCACAAGAGATAACTCCCATTCCTACACTCTTTGCAATCGCTCAGAGGTATCAGACCTCAATAGAACTACACACCAATTTGTATCACCCCATTATTTTTACTCCTTTTCCAATGATAGAAAACTAGCCATTATCACAAAAACGCTGTTCTTTATGGAGATTGTAACCCTGAGACAGACACTAATTTGTCCTGATGCTAAAGTGTAATCTTTAAAATAGCATACTTCATGACTAAGATCATGTTTGTGATGAACTCCCAGGAATTTAACTGAACTAATTCCTCTTAATATTTCCAATCAACTAAAGAGCCAAATAATTCATGCCTGAAAGTCAGATAGGGGACTGGAGTACCAGATTTTTTTTTTAAAAGGAAACATTAACAACCGCAAGTTAAAAGCCTGACTAATGCATTTAAAAAAAGATTGCTTATTATAATATAGACTTTAACTCGAATGCAGATCGACAGTGTCTCAAAAGAACATTGGGATATGTACTTTTAATTCCAAACCTTTCCACTCAGATTGTAACTCATAAAACCACACATAGGTTATGTCTACACTGGGGGGGAAAAAAGTATATTCTTCATTCAGGTTAAAACAGTAATAATATGCCTCAGAGGGGTAGCCAAGTTAGTCTGTAACAGGAAAAACTTAAAAAAAACCAACCAAATAATCTAGTAGCACCTTAAAGACTAACAATCTACATGGTTTGTTAGTAATAATATGGTATCTTGAAATTCAGCTTGGGTTTGCGGCTGGAGTTAACATCTATACAGCAATCTGAGATTGTACTTGAGCTGCTAACACAAGTTAAAAGCCATGACCTGCTATTTTAACCAGAATTAATTAATGTAGTTTTGCTAAAGTGAGTTAAGGTCACACTCTTGCCCTGTGCAATGTAGACACAACCAAAGAGCAGCCTGTCAGCAGCACCGTACCCCTCCTAGACCTCACGGAGGCCTCTCCACTTGTCTAGGAATAAGGGAGGAGTAGAGGCCGAATGGCTGGGCTTGAATGCGTGTCTCTTGAACACACTTGGAAATGTGTGTGGCTGGAGGAGCGAAGAAGATAGCAGAACCTCAGGGCACCTCATCTTTTCCACAGACCCCTCCTCATCGCAGGTTCTGGAGCAGCCCCAGACAGGAACAATATTGGTCAGCCTGGCTGCTGTGGAACTGTGTTGCCTGAAAGCAGGGGTGTGATGCCAGGAGCCAGAGCCAGCACAGGGACACAGCCTCTCCATAGGTTTGTCTACTCAGCAAGGGGTATCCTGCAACACTCAGAGCTCAGGTTGGCAGACGTGGCTTGTGACAACTGCCAGCGTTGTGGCTCAGGCTGGAGCTCGGTCTCTGAACCCTATGGTGCAAAGTGGGCTTCAGGGCCGGAGAGCCAGGCTGAGCAGCAGTATCTCTACATCATTATTTTTAGTGCCACAGAGCGAGCCCTGTCCACCTGGGCTCTGAGACTCACTAGGCCATCCTGTCCCTTCCTGGAGGTTATGCCACAGACAGGGTGGGCAATACATTTTAATCGGGGGCCACTCCAAGATTTTGGAAAGTGGTCAAGGGCCACACTTCTCTATGGAGAGGGTGCAGGGCTTGGGATGGAGGCTGGGTGCAGAAGGAAGCTCGGAGTAGAGGACTGGGTCAGCAGTAGAGATGTGACTAATCGAGTAGTCAACTATCCAATAAGCAAAAGTTTATCGGATAGTTGACTAGTCCTTTAACTAGTCCCTGACAGAGGCAGCGGGGGGGGAGGGGGAGGGAGAGAGCAGGAGATGGTGCTGGGGGGGAGCCAGTTTAAAAGCCAGTTCCCCCCAGCACCATCTCCGTGGGGGCAGGGGATAGCAGGGACCGAGCGCGAGCCCACACCTAGTCCCAGGTGCTGCATGAGCCAGGAATCAGCTGGCCAGGCTTGTGCCAGGTCCCCTCGCTACCCTTTAGCCTTTTAAATATAGTAAGAGCTTGCAAGGTTGAAATGCAGCGGGGGACGAAGGACCCAATGTGAGCTGGGACAGCTGATTCCTGGCTCATGCATGGTCTCTGCTAGGCTCCAGCCTTTTCACACTTAAGGCTGGTGCACAGCAGGAGAACCGGCGTGAGATGGGAATCAGCTGGCTTAGCTTGCCAAAGGTCCCACCTACTGCGTGTTAGCCTTTTAAATGTATTAAGAGCCAATAGGCTCTTAATACATTTAAAAGGCAGAGCTGCAGTGGGGTTAGCTCCCAGGACCAGAAGCTAACCCCGCTGCAGCTCCCTGCTTATCAACGAATTGACTAGTCAATGGAAAATGCATTGTCTAGTCGATTAGTTGAGTAAATGAAATTTAACATCCCTAGTCAGGAGAAGGTGTGGGGTCTGAGAGGGAGTTTAGGTGAAGGAGGGAGAGTGAATTTTGACCTGTGAGAAGGGTGTGGCCAGTGGCGCACGGTCTGGGAGGCAATTGTGATCTAGGGCGGTGTGTAGCAGACTGGGTGGTGACCTAGGGCAGAGATGCATGATGACCTGGAGCAGGGAGTTAAGAAGAGGCAGGGGCTGAGGTGCCAGAGGCAGGCTCTGGCTGGCAGTCACTCACCTCAGGCGGCGCCTAGCCAGCAGTCCAACAGGGTCCCTGAGGCAGGCTTCCTCCTGCAGCAGCCCCAGCCACATGGGTTCCCTCCATGTGCTGCTCAGGGCCATGTGTCCCTGGGGGGGAAGAGATTTCATGGGTTCTCCCCTCCCCAGGCCAATCAGGTCCTGTGGGCAGGGGAACGCACAAAGTCTCTTGGCCCCTACCAGGGTCACGCGGCACCCAGAGGGAACTGCCAGCTGTTCAAAACAGCTGGCGGCTCTGTCCACGCACCGTGCGTGTCTAGAGGGGAGGGAGAAACTTCACGCACTCTCCTGCCTCAGCTGCGATGACTGGCCTGGGGGCAGGGAAATGCACAAAATCTCCTCCCTGCTGCCAGGAGGGCACTGTGCATAGAGGGAACTGTCAGCCGTTTTGCACAGCTCACGGCTCCATCCATGTGCAGTGCACCCTTGGCGGGGGCATGGGGAGGAGGAGACTTCTTATACTACCCCACTCGCAAGCCAATCAGACCTGGGGGTGGGGGAGCTCACAAAGTGTCTCATCCCTGCCCTGTCCTGCCCCACGGTGGGCTATGGGCCAGATCAAATTTCTTGGCTGCCCATCCCTGCCATAGAAGCTGGCTTTCTGCTGCCAATTGTCTTTGTAGTTCCTCTAGTTCTAGCCAAAGCCTGAGGTTCTCTCTCAGGGAAAACCATCAGATCAGATAGACACCCAGAGAAGGGCGAAACTCCTGCATGAACTGGAGTTTAGATGCTGAATAAAGTGCCCTGAAAATTTAGCTCCCCGAAGGAAAAAACTCCACAAAGCTGCAAGGATAAAATAAACATTGCCTTTGTGTGTGACCACCCACAACTCCTATTGAAATCCATTAGAAACATAGCAAGGAAAATCTCTCTCAGGATTGGGGCTGGTTTGTTTCCTTCAGCCTGTGTGAATGTCCCATGTGCCTTATGACTGCACAGTGGAGTACAGTTCAAAAGATAGCCAGGTAAGCTATCAGTGTTTTGAGATGGCACACCCTATATTTGTAATGGGGAATGTCACTAGTACTGGCAATATCTGACCTACAGGTAACAGGAAACTTTAAGTATGAGAGGCGTAGCCCTACTAGTCTGAATCTGCAAAAGTGGCGAGAAGTCCTGGGGCACTCCTGTTAAGTCTATAAGGTGCCACAGGACTCCTCGCCGCTTTTGAGGAAACTTTAACTGCACCCAGTAAGTGTTATTGCAAGGGCATTCAACAATACACAGGAAGTGCCATCTCACACTGTGTTTTAAAGATGCTGTTATCTGAAAAATAAAACAGGCAAAATACCGAGTGCCTTATTCAGTGTTTACTTGCTCCTTAATTATGGAGACAAACCTCCAGTGACTGCATATACACAGGATTTCCCCCACAACAAGCTCAGAGTGAACTGTGATTCTCTGCTGACAGGGAGAGAAAGACAGCAGCTAATGTGTCATTGTTCTTTGGTTACACAACTAGTATACATTCTCCCTAATAAATCCTGTCCCAGCTAGTGCTTTCCTTAGCCCCACACATATCAGCAGAGGAAGAGGAAACTCAGATAAACAACTATTGCTTCACGAGGGCTGCATGAGACTAAGTGGAGAATGAAAGTCCTTTGTGGGAAACCCCCTGGCCACATATCAATGGAATTTTCCTTTATTTAGTGGTTTGTTGCTGTTGATAGAAATTTAAAATGTATTATTTGTATCATACTGTAGGGCAGAGAGTCCTTAATACTTTGCTCTTACTATATATAGCACCTTTCACTCCAGGATCGCAATCCACTTCATAGACAATTAATGCAACTTCCCAGCATTCCTGAGACAGCAGTATTAAGGGGGGGGGAGGGAGAGATAAAATAACATGTGTAGTGGGGATGCTGAGAACCACTGAATCAAACTGCAAATACTATATTTAATGGAAACCACTTCAAGCCAGGGGATACATGGCAGCACCCCCAGCATACATAATTCCAGCAGCTATGAGTATTGCTATAACTATTTGTCTCAAAATCCTTTTCAAATGCCTTCTCTTCACAACTCCAGAATCCTAACTGACTGCTCCCAAGCCCCTTATCTCCCCCGTTTCCATAGGCAACTCGTGGTAGCACCCAGGAGGTGTACCACCCCTTGTCTCTGCCAAAATGTTAATTGCTAAATGGGGTACTCCCTCAGGCTCTCTCCCTGTTCCTCTGTGTGGCCCTCCCTGCATCCCCAACCCCTTGTGGGCACTAGTCTCCTATGCCCCCTTCTGTTAGGGAATCAGGAATAGGAATAGCTGTGCATTCTCCTGCATCCTCCCTCCCCCCACTTCATTTCTTTATTGTCATCACTATCTCTCCATATCTGACACTTACATTCTTTATATGTTTCCATACCATTTTCAATTATTCATCTGCTCTTGTCCTCTGTTTTCTTCCATCTCCCTCTCTCTTTCTCTGACGTAGCTCTTTCCATTCTCCACTCTCCCCACCCAACTTGCCTGCCTCTCAGTGTTCTGGCTGTCTTCTTCTAAGACTCCTGGATCCTAGTCTTCACCAGGATGCTATGATTACACAACGGGACGGTGCAATATGTGCACTTGTTTGACGAGGTCATATGGCAAGTAAGTGATATGGTCATAAACAAAACCCAGGAGTTCTGTATAAAAGTTGTATATTGTAACCACTATATCATATCTTACACCACTGACTTACAAACATTGAGATTTTAAATTCCACCAACACAAAATTAAAGCATTTTTTATTTCATTGAAATTTTAAAAAATTCATTTAAGAAAATCTATTAGACTGTCTTGAGTCAAAAAGCCATCTTAGCAAAATCTGTGTCAGCTACATGTTAGCCACTTCATTATAGTTTAAGTCAATATTCAAGGAGTTAATATTAAGGTCATTGTAACCTCTCCTCTTCTCTCTACCAGGAAGTCTAGACACATGGGAAAAAAATGAACTACTTAATAATCTCCTGCCCAGTCACATGAAGAAAAGGCCAGCAGGGGAGGAAAGGACAAACACACACAAATCTGCTTGTGATCTGAAGGAAATCCTCTACCCAATTGTATTAAGCCATTCTGATAAGAAGCTGGGATTTTATCAATGTGGTGGACCTCAGACTAATAGGTTTTTCTAAATCAGAAGAGTAACAAAACTCGATACTTTGAGGTTGGATGAAATGTTGTACCTGTCAAGTCTGATAATCATTTCAAAAATATACTTAAAAGGAAACAAAGGAAAATCACCTTAAAAACAATATTTTAAAAAAGAAGCTAAAATTCTGGCTTATATCATAGAAACAGGAATTTAATAGTGAATTATTAGATCTTAAGTATATCCAGTTACAATGGGATACCCTCACTAATTATGTGCTTTGGTGAACCTATATAAACACAGTTCAGAACTTAGCAGCAATCCGATTTACATTCTCCTCTCATCCTCTCCCTCCTTAAACACCTCTGCTCCCCCGTTTGCTCCAAACCTAAGGAAACCAGAGCTACACAATTATCTCTCAAGGCACTGTCCTTCAGTTTACCGGTAGATTCTCAGCGGTCTCATCATTGGAGGATAAGAAGTGGAGTCTCTTTCTAAGGCAAAGAGATGGGATATGGAGTGTGGGAGGAGTCTTGCAGGGAAAAATCCTACAATTAGCTGTGTAGGAAGCTCAGCCTGAAGTCTATAGGAAATGCTCAGGAAATAGATGAATTTTGGACACAGAGTCAGGCCCTGTCTATACTTCTTTGAGTAGAAATTTAACACATACCATGTTCAATACCATTTGCTTTCACTGTGGATAAGGACTGTCATGTTTAAACATGCTTGCTGGTTGGGGGGAAACATTTATCATTTATGTTTCATATGCTCCCAGAGAGCAAGGTATTTGCAACTTGTAAATCTCAAGAGGCAAACATTTAAAAAGTCACTAAACTCTTCATACCTCCGTTTCCCTTATATACATTTGGAATAAATCTTATCTCTCTTACACAGAGAAACTAGGAGGCTTAATTCATTCATAGTTCCTTGAGACATTTAGATAGATGGTATTGCAGATGTACATGGCATTATATATCAGATATCCCAATATATGGCTTTATGTCACATAAGGGTAACTTGCAATCAATCACATAATGAAAACTACTGCATCTGACAGAATTTTCAAAGCAAAGCATTTTCACTGATATGCATTTTCACCAGTTTTAGAGGTCCATACCTGTATCAGGACTCTCACTTGGAATTTGAATGGCCCAATCCCAAGAGGAGTTCACAAGGGGAGTTTTCTGTGAATGTTATTACTCATTATCTACTTATATACAATACAGACATTATACTGTTTTCGCCTGCATTCTCAGGCACAGGTGGAGTTCTGGCCAAGAACTGGGGAGTAAAACCAGGATTTCGGTGACAGATGGGCTAACGAGAAACTTCCCACTCTCTCAATCCAAGAGGTACCTGAGTAGAATTATGTCAGGCCATGAGCAAAGGACCCTTGCTCCTCACAAAAGCTTAGCAACTAATTTAGTCAGAGTACCTTCCTTTCATCTCTGCCAGTCTGTAGGAAAGGCTGAAAGGCAAGCTGAAGTAAACATTACACAGGAGGCTCAGCACTGCTGGCTCTAAAGTAAACTCTTCCACTTCCTATTTACATTTCAGGATCTTAAACTTTGTGGTTTTCTAGTTCTGCAAGTGCTTGGGATTTGGGAGACAGCCTGCATGAGATCTCCAAGCCTCACCAATATCTTGCTAACCTTTATTAATAAAATTAAGTGGGCTCAAAACCAATCTTTTTATACATCCGTCTACTGAAAATATTCCACTTCTCCAAAAAATAAATCAGACAAATTAACGCCAACCCAGGATCTTCTTGCCAAGAGAGAGGGGGGAAGTTTCAAGAAAGAAACCAAATAAGAGAAATACTTGAGGAGTTGTGCTCTCCTCACTCCCTCAAGTATGTAAAAATGTAACCCCTGTAAGGCCATGTGCAGAACAGAAATAGTACCATGGCATCCAAATACGCTCTGTGACCTTCTTCAGCTGCAGTGCCTGAGTCATGGGTACAGCTAGGATGGGCAACCTCTGACAGGGTGGTAAAATAAATGTGGTTTTCATTTCATGCAGCCCTCCCTGAATCTAAAATGTCTTCATTAGCTGGGAAGTCATCATTGTGACTGCTGCCAAATGCAATATATAAAGCAGCAAAACTGAACAGAACGAGGACAGAGTAAGGGAGAGGTTCCTGTGCTACTGATTTATTTCCCTCACTCAAAAGACACTAGATTTGTCATTCATATTCAGAGGAGAGGCCTTTTAGCAGAGAAGAATATTAAAAAGCAGGGAGGGCAGAGGTTTATTGGGCGGATGCTCTCAGTTTCACAGCTCCTTTCAAAACTTTCCCAAGCTGCTTTAGTTTCAATAGTTTTGCTTTTGTTTTTACTTTTTACTGCACTCGCCTGTTCCTTCCCCTCCCCATCTCAGCACCTCTCCTCTGGTTAGGAGGACAAATTGTTGCCTGTGCTAAATGCTGGACCCCAGCCAGCTGGCATCCAGATTCATGGGCCAAGGTTTCAAACCGTGTCCCCTCAGAGACTGCACGTTCCATCGTGGTAATATGAGAGCAGCAGTGACTGAAGAGTGAAAGGTTGAAATCTGGCGCACAGTCCATAGATCTACTTGCCAGAAAGGAATTGCCTAGTGCCACCCGGCTAGATTAATTAGAGCTGGCAAGTTGAGCATAATACTCTTTGATTCCTGCAAGTTTTCTTCTTGGAGACAGTTTCAAACAGCTGAGGAGTCCCTCTGTAGTAACTATTCAAAAGTCTGCTGCTTTAACAACGTGGCATGTTCTAAAGAGGAGGCTCTCGTACCAGAGCCAAAATACACTGAATCCACTTGCTGGTCTGGCTCCCACTGAGATTACAGAGATCAGGCTACAAGAACACTTTGAGCCAGCGTGTCTCTGCAGTCTCCACCCCAGGATGTACTGCAAAGGACACGTACTGTGCATGCTCTGGGGCTGGAAATGTGCTTTCGACTCTATTTGTGTGAACAAAGCTGGCAGCCTGTGTGGATATTGTGGAGCAAAGAAACTCTATTGTGTTTCAGAGAATCAGATGAACAAATTTAGAATAAGCTAATTACACTGACATTCCTTTAACAGCAGAAGACAAAGAATTACCCTGCTTAGTAAAAATAAGCATAGTAAATTACTTTAAAATAGCACATAGTAAATGATAAGACAGCAAAATGAAAGGCTTTAGACAGCTCCCATTTTACTATGTATATAGCTGCTCAGTGACATCTCAAGAGAAACTCACTCCTATCCCTGATGGGAGACAGTCTCATAAGAGAGAAAAAAATAATCCCCCAAGAGATACATTATTGCAGACTATTCAGGATTAAAGTGGCCAAATTATCAAAGTCAGGCTGTACACTGCGCACACATACTACTCCGCAAAACAAGTTCATTCATGTTTGTGCAAGTCAGGTGACTTGGTACCTAACTACCAACTTGTGTGTGTACCATTTACTTATTTAAGATAGAGGAATCAAAACTTACACAGGAGTAACAGACAGGCAAAAAGAGAGAGAAAAAAACCCATCTAAGCCAGAGAGGAAACTTCTTGACCACCACAAATCAGAAGCACTGTCTCCTGAAGAGCCAACACTATGGGGGACAGGAAATGACAGAAACTTCATGAGGGTCAAGTCATTTAATGTAGGGAAAATAAGGAAAACCTGAATCGAAAGGGTCACCACACCTTGTGTATTCCAGATTCAACCTGCTAGAAAATTCAAACTGCTCCCAACCCACATTAAGATGAATTAGAGGCCAGAAAATGCCTCCTAATAAAAACATCCCTGGAAACTCTCTTTAGTTGTGAATTCCCAAAGATGTTAGGACAAGGATGACAAGTGGGAAGCACAGTGGAAAAGCTGTTGGGAAACAGGAAAGGCAGTACACTGCCTTCTGGCTAAACTTTGCTCACAACAAAAAGTAGAAATCTACTGCTATTCTCTGCACTGATTAGGCCTCAATTGCAGTATTGTGTCCAGTTCTGGGTACCACATTTCAAGTGAGATATGGAGAAACTGGAGAAGGTCCAGAGAAGAGCAACAACAATGATTAAAGGTCTAGAAAACATGACTTATGAGGGAAGACTGGAAGAATTGAGCTTGTCTAATTTAGAAAAGATAAGACTGAGCGGGGACATGATAGGGGTTTTCAGGTATCTAAAAGGATGTCACAAGGAAGAGGGAGAAAAAATGTTCTCCTTGGCCTCTGAGGTAGGACAAGAAGCAATGGGCTTAAATTGCAGCAAGGAAAGTTTAGGTTGGATATTAGGAAAAAATTCCTGTCATGGTGGTTAAATACTGGAATAATTGCCTAGGGAGGTTATGGAATCTCTCTCTCTGGAGATATTTAAGAGCAGGCTAGACAGACACTTGTCAGGGATGATCTAGACAGTACTTGGTCCTGCCATGAGGGCTGGTGACTGGACTTGACGACCTCGAGGTCCCTTCCAGTTCTACGAATCTATGAAATAGCCTATACATATTTTATGAATAGGGGTGTTTTATAAGGATGTTAAGTATCAGGTAATTGACTAATAGAATAGTTGATACATTTTGCATCGACTATTCGATTAGTCAATAGGATCGCCTCCGCCTTTGAAGTGTAGCAACAGTCCTAGGGCTGTTGCTACACTTCAAAGGCAAAAGCGCCGCATGGAGCCCAGGGTCTGGCCCCAGGCTTCAAGCGGCACTGCCGCTTTGAAGTACCCCGTTTCCCCCCTTTGTTGCCTCTATCCAAGAGAAGCAGCAAGGGGGGGAAAGCAACTAGGAGACTATCCTGTTGACTTTCTGATAAGCATTTGCTTATCAGATAGTCAACTAGTCCTTCACATCCCTAGTGTTTTATGCAAATATCTCAAGACCTTCATTTAATATGTCTATATGATGCATATTCTGTATTAATGAAACCTCTGGCCACGTGCAAACATTGTTAAAAACAATAGTGAACAGTTTTAAAGATGTCAAGTTTATAGCATCTTTTCTCTGTATAGCTTTTGAATGAATGTGTCTGACTGTCCATTACACAATCAGTTTTCCCCAATAAATCATAGTGAAAAAAGGCAGCATTATTATTTTTATAGCACTGGTGACAGAGGTCCCACGTGGGACTAGGATCCCACTGTGTTGACACTATAGAAACAGAACTGAAAGCGTGGTTTCTATTCCAAATAGTTTACCATCTAAGAAACATTTTTTACTTCCTGGAAAAGGTTGTTTATCATGTTTTCTTTGAATAAATTTGGTGCTTGTGAAAAATGTCAGTTTGACAGCCCTGGAGACTGCACTACTGTTATCCACTGGACTGAAGCAGCAGCTGTTCAAGCCTCTTCACACAGCTCTGCTGTGAAAACCATTGGAAATATGTTATTTATTTTGACGACTGTCTTGTGTGTCTCTGTTTACTTGATTAGCTTTGCACTGATGGCCACCAAGGATCAAAGAGTTAATTTTATCCTGGTTTTACTGGTCTACAGAAAAGCAGACACTGGCCTTAGATAACCCCAGTCACCAGGACTTAAGGCTGTGGTTCTCACCTAGGGGTCCATGGTGACTTTTTCGGCAGTCCACAGGAACATTGTCCAAAGTCCACGAAAAAATTTTGATTGGCCTGGTGGCCTGTGGACTGAAACAAGTTGAGTTGTCTATGCCTGACAACATTGGGGCTTCAGGGGGAATGACTGCCACAAAGGACTTTTGGAACTGTTCAAAAACTGAGCCACAGAAGTCAAAGGGGAAGAGACCGTGTCTGGAGGAAGCCAAATGTATTCCATTCCCACCTTTGGGTAGTCCTTTTGTTGTTTTAAACCTTTTCTGACTGACTGCTATTTTCCTACAAATAAACAAACAGTATTTTGATTTGAAGAAGCTTTCCTGAGATCCTGCAGTTGCTGAAGGGAAGTCTCTTGTGGTAGCCGGGAGACCTTGTCTGAAAGTGGGTGATTTGTGGGAACCTGCCCAAAGAGACGTGCAGGTGCTGTGTCTATCACTTGAAATGGGTGGTGAGCCAATCAGAAGCCATAAAGAAGCTGCCTATCAGACCCTGCAGGAGGACTTTCTGTTCACAGTGGGTAAGTGAAGTACTAGGTAGTTATATCTGCTGCTGAGTGGCAACATGGAGGTGTGTCTACTTAGCAATTCAAGTTCAAGACCTGTTGGTCCTTATAGGTAGCCAAATTGGACAGAGACAGATGAAAAAAATGCAGTTAATCCTGTAACTGTAGCACGAAGCAACAAGTAGCAATCCTGACATGACGAAACCCCCTCTGAAAAAGAGAACTCATTTGCCAAACAGACTGAGAATGGGCTTCTGATTAGACTACTTTCAGAGTAGGTGGCTTGCATGATGTGTATAATTGGTCAGACTGACCAAAATCTTTGTTTACAAAAGCCACAGACCAGACTTTAAATGATAGTGACTATTGGTGATGACTCACCTAGAACTGGATTCGAACTAATACACTAATTAGTTATGAAACTCTCTTTGGCCCATGGCTCCAGCCATCCGAACCTGTCAGTGGAAACAGTCTTACAAAGTGGCCTGGGAGTCTGAATGCCTAAGAAACCCATTGGTTAATTTAAAAAAAAGAAACCTAATTTGAAAAAAAAAATGGGAATTTTACCACTATTAGAGCCACCAGGAAAAAAGTATATGCAAAACTTGTAATTTGTAAAGTATCAAAGGTGTGATTAGCAAAGTCTTTTGTTCAAATTCTTTATACTCCTTGCAGTAATGAAAACTGGGTCATGGAGCTTCTTTGTAAGTTTAAAGTAAATGCTCTTCTCAAGCAGTTTCTAATTCTGTGACACAAGGAGCGTTCAGCCTTGATAATGGCAATATTATAGCCGTACACATATATCACCCAGAACATTCATACCAGTGCCAAAAGAAAAACTAATAATCCTGCTAATGATTCTGAACAGTTTCATGCAAGAGACCTAAAAGAAATCCACTGCCCAGTCGCCGCACTTTAACCCTGCTTTCTGCTTTCTGAATTCCTCCTGACATTTGGCTCTTTAGTTCACCAGAACCACAACAAAGAACAGCGCTGAGTTTCCACACAGACTATTTTCTCTCTCTCTCTCTTCTCTGATCATCTCACAAAGGTATTATTGTTTCTGGCTCACTGGGACTCCATGCACCTGAGGCAGATCAAAGGCACTTTATAATACCAGCCTGACCACACAGGTCTCTCTCCCACTGCATTAAATTAAACCCGATGATTAATCTCTATTGCCCTGAGGGTCCCTCAGTACAAAGAAGCAAGAGAGAGAAAATATATATGTCTAACAAAACATGAGTATAATAAACTTTCATTTTATAGCCCTAATTTAAAAAAGGTACAGCTAATTTCAACCAACTGCAGCTGCATATACGTCTCATTAAAAACACACACACAGTTGCCCTATGTCTTTTATATTTACTTAGTACAATATAAGCAGATAGAGATAAAGATCACTTAAACCAAAGGCCTTCCATAGATTTGTTCCAGAACAGTTTTGAATTTGCTCGTTGTCTGTTGATTGGAATTTGTGGTGCCTTTAAAAATGAAACAAATGTAAAAACACACACTAGCAAACCTTTAAGCCCACCCCCCTCCAAAAACAAAACAAAACAAAACGGGAGAAGGGGGGAAATACTTAATAAATGCTGAGTTGAATGAAAAAAAAACCCAACAGTTTAAATTTCTTTAAGAACCACAGAAAATGCTTCTCTCCTAGTTGGGGCTCAAACCATTAAGAGTCTTAAACTGCTACCTCGCTTTCCTCGAGGCGTATGGGGGGACTATACAGAGACTGTACTCACAGAGCGGGGTACTAATCAATGCCAATTACAACTTGTTGGCACTAAAAAATTCTACTGCTTTAAGGATATTGCTATGACAAACCCGCTCCCTGTACCCCACCTCTGGTGTGGATGCATTTATACCAGTATACAAATTTGGGAAGCAAAAGAAGCTTTATTTTGGCACTTTGATATCAATGTAACCATCTCTCAAGACATATACCTATATAACTATAGCAGTCAATAAAAAAAACAAAACAAAACAACACCCTGGCCAACACAGTCATCCCAGAATAGCTTTTCAGGTGTAGACCAGGGCTAAGGATGGTAGAATTTTAGGCCTAAAATCCTGATTTAACAAGAAGTTTAAACATATGCTTAAGTACATAATTAAATCCCACTGACAAAGTATAAGATTAATGCTTTGGCTTCATAGGACAGGATTACTGATATGCTGAAAATTAAGCTCATACTTAAGTCTTTTGCTGAACTGTGGCATGTCTGGCAAGGTCATTGAGCTATTAACATGGCCTCTACCCATGAATACACAGCATGACGACAAGATACAGTCACTTCTATTAAGTTTAGTAAAGACGTAATTTAAGTAGCTCCCTCTTTTCACGATCTGAGATGCCTTTCCTTGAGAGCAAA
The DNA here is from genome assembly GCF_052426305.1 of Pelodiscus sinensis. Classification (NCBI taxonomy): domain Eukaryota; kingdom Metazoa; phylum Chordata; order Testudines; family Trionychidae; genus Pelodiscus; species Pelodiscus sinensis. The sequence continues at coordinate 16,643,509 of NC_143060.1, read as the reverse complement.
ACCTCTACCCACTCCCGCCCCAATTTGCTCACTTGGGAAAAATCCAAGTTATAATCAGTCTAAATTTAAGAGCATAATGAGTTTTAAATAAAAAATACGGCAGAAAAGGGTACTTATCTAAATGGAATGCTTTCAGACTCATACATTTTAATTAGGTATAAATTTCCAAAGCAGACACTAAATTTTAATTGCAAGCTAAGGAAAAGCTTTTTCGTTAATTCACTGGGAAAAATTAACAAAGCAAAAATTGCTTATCAGGGTTTTTTTCAAGTCATCAGACTTATCATAATTCTATATAGATCACTGCAGCTCTCAGAGGGAGATGGATTTATATTGATTGAGTGATGAGGTGGGGGAGAAGGGCTGCTGGAGAACACACACTACTTCTCTGAAGACGCTACTTAGGAACACATTAGTGACATGTTTGTCATGGATAACTCAAATTCAGAGTCTTCGGCTCCGATTTCATGCTGCTCTCTTTAAGCTTCTGTAGCATTGTGTTCGACTTTGCTTCTGCACTTCATGTCAGTTTTTTTCTTCCAGTATTGATTTCCACTACTATGAAAGCTCCTGGTTGCTAGCAAATGCATAATGTGTGATTAATATCTGAAGGGAGGAATAAACACACACACACACACACACACACACACACACACACACACACACACACTATGGTAACACAAAAGAGGGTGAAATGGGGGGAAAAAGTGTAATGTCTCTTCAGAGACATTAGCTATTATACAAAACTGGCATCATGACTATGTATCCAACCTACCCCCATGTGACAGGAAGATGTTCCACAGATCAGAGCTAGTCGGGATGTAATTGGCTGATTTTCACAGGGCAGATTATGTCCTTTCACATCTGCTCCAATTACTCCTTTAAAAAAAAAAAAAAAACAATTTACCTTAAAAAATAACCCAATCTTCCATAAAACAGAGTTCTTTACCATTTAAATTGTTGCAAAGGATCCCATTCTATACATAGGTCAGACCAGTTTCACCATCAGAAAGTCTATTCCAGGCTGGTGTCTGTGGATACTGTTTCATTGACAAGATAAGGATGCACTCTTGTTTCCATTCATAGGGCATTACGCATTTATGCTACTCTATACACAATATTATTTTGTTTATATTTCAGCAGCGCCTGAAGACCTCAACAGTAATCCTGGCCCCATTGTACCAGGCATCAAACTAATGAGTAGAAAAAGACAGCCCCGTACTGATGAGTTTACAGTTAAAACAGTCTAAATAGAGAAAAGTTATGGGGGGAGGAAATATTAGGAAAAGCAGCAATGGGCTTAAACTTCAGCAAGGGAGGTTTAGGTTGGACATTAGGAAAAACTTCCTAACTGTCAGGGTGGTTAAACACAGGAAAAAATTGCCTAGGGATGTTGTAGAATCTCCATCGCTGGAGATATTTAAGAGCAGGTTAGACAGACATCTATCAGGAATTATCTAGATGGTGCTTGGTCCTGCCGCGAGGGCAGGGGACTGGACTTGATGATCTCTCAAAGTCCCTTCCAGTTCTAGTATTCTATGCTTCTAAGATTCCCATTATCCTTATTTTACAGATGAAGAGCTGAATTGCAAAGAGACTAAGGGCACGACTACACTGCCGGGCTAAACTTGAAATAAGCTTCGCAACTTGAGCTACGCTAATTGAGTAGCTTAAGTTAAAATAGCTTATTTTGACTTTTGGCACTGCCTACACAGCAGTTATTTCGAGACAGAGCACTTTTCCCCCGACTTCCCTTACTTCTCATACAATGAGGGTTACAGGAGTCAGAGTAAGCAGTCCTCCAGCTCAACATTATTTTGACATTATGTCGAAATAACTGCTTGTGTGTAGACTTGCACTATGTTATTTCGAAATAACTCCAGTTATTCCAAAATAATGCTCCTGTGTGGACATAGGCTAAGAGACTTGATTAAGGTCATACAGGAAGCCTGTGAAAGGGCTGGTAATTGTCCCTTAATCTCCTGAAGAGCAGAGACGTGCCTTAATGTTTTCTTGCTTTGTCCCCCACTGCAGCATCGGGGTGTGTGTGTGTGTGTGTGTGTCCCAACAGCGCTGGTCAATCAACTAAGTGCCAATCTGCATCTTTAGGCACCTAACTACCTTCAAGAACTGACCCTAAATCATTTTATGTACACAGTGTAAATGCAGAATCCCATTTGAATCAAGAAATATACATGTCAGGAGACAAGACTGAGATTATGTGTGCTATTCTGCACATATACGGAATTCAATTATTGGTAAGGATAAACAGACTCCTTAAAGTGTTGGTGCTATCTATCATGCTTGATTTTATTTTATTTTTTTTAATACTCCAGACAGAGATATGCTCCACTACAGGTTAAAGATTTTGCATAGTTTAATCTAGCAGGTAATGTCCTGAATGAAGAAATACCATAGTTAGATCCACTACAGGTCATTCAAAATACTATTCACCCACTACAGAATACAAATCTACTCAGGTGTGAATTGTCAATGCGACTGGTAGAAATTTTTTTGTATGTTGCCCGTAATGTTACTAAGTTTCATAGTTCAAGAAATGTTAATCATTAAGGAAACCTGCATCACTTCAGGAGAATTATTGGCCCTGTTGATGTCACTAGGAATTTTTCCATTGATTTCAGTGGGACCATAATTTGACCCTTTGGTGTGTCTAGACTGTCCTGTTTTTCCGGAAAATCAGCTGTCTACACTGGCCGCTTGAATTTCCGCAAGAACACTGACTTCCTACTGTAAGAAATCAGTGCGTTTTGCGGAAATACTAGGCTGCTCCTGTTCAGGCAAAAGTCCCTTTTGCGCAAAACTTTTGTGCAAAAGGGCCAGTGTAGACAGCTGAAATTTGTTTTGCGCAAAAAACCCAGAACGCGAAAATGGCGATCGGGGCTTTTTTGTGCAAAAGAGCATCTAGATTGGCCACGGACACTTTTCCGCAAAAAGTGCTTTTGCGGAAAACCGTCCGTGCCAATATAGATGCTCTTTTCCGAAAATGCTTTTAACAGAAAACTTTTCCATTAAAAGCATTTCCGGAAAATCATGCCAGTCTAGATGTAGCCATAGTGTTTATGCCAACTTTAGTCAGTGAAAATCTTATTTGTGATTGACTGAAGCAAAATAGTATTAAATGATAACGAATAAGCTACATTAACTACAACGTGGAATTATAAATAGATGTCAAGTTATTTAATTCAGTTCTTAGGACAAGTACTACTAAGAATAGTTTGATGTTTATTTTTGTCAGAATCTGTAGTATACTGGGATAGCCTCATGGGCCTCATCCTGTATATACACACTGTTCCTCTCAACAAGTCAGTGCATGGGGAAAATGCCCCAAACACGTGATATCACATTTTTAATACATGGCAACTCTTCATTAACAAGAGCAGTTAATTATTCTCAGTATTTCTTGATTTTTATTTATCATGTTGGTACAGATGCTTTCTCTCTTCTCCCTGCATTTTCTGCACAATTTCTTCTGTGAAAGTTCCCAAAGGACAAACTTAAAACAGCAAACTTTACTACCATACAAAACCCTAAGACAGTATCAAAGGGTAGAAAACACGTAGCTGTCTAATTTCAGGTTTTTTGCACAGAAACAAAGAATTTAAAATACTGTACAATAAGAGATACACAATGCTGTGCCTGTTTTAATGGAGCAGGTAGTTTATTCCAGCTTTTTGAGGTCACAGCCTGAAGAGCTAGACCTCCCACACTCAGCTTTAACTCTAGGCAGTTTAAATTAATAGACTAGGTCGAATGAAGGGCATATATCTATTCAGCTTCCAGTTTTCAGTTTTTCAGTAACAGATTTCAGATGCAGTAGATTGGAAGCTACTCAAGACCTCTGCAGCAGTAAATATCAAATAACTCTTCATCTCCTTCCTACCCTGCTCACAGACTTCAAAGCTGTCATACATTCCAGGGCTCACAACACCCAAAACTATTTTATACCTAGCCAAATGCAGAAATGGATTGTGTGTCAAAATGTACTAGCTAGAAAAAACTAAACATCCACCCTGTCACCTTGGCTCAGTCTGCAGGGCTGTTTTTACTGTTCCATCTTTGTGGACCATTTTTGATACACTCAGAAGAATATATTTCAGTGGAACAATTATGATATCCTACAGAAATAATGTACAACTGGGTTACCTATAATATGCAGGTATTGTGGAGCATATCTTCTATATACACGCTGTTCCTCTCAACAAGTCAGTGCATGGGGAAAATGCCCCAAATACGTCACATCACATTTTTAATACATGGTAATTTTTCATTAAAAAGAACAGTTAATTATTCTCATTATTTTCTTGATTTACATTTATCATGTTGGTGCAGATGCTTTCTCTCTTCTCCCAGCATTTTCTTTCCTCTGTATATTTTCTTCAATATTTTTGTACTTTTAAAATAAGAGCTGTATGTTTTAATAGTTTCTTCTGCATTTTCACTAGAACTTATTTTCAGGGGAAACCCTCCACCTCCCCCCTTAGTTTCTTATTTCCTATACTGTCCTTCCACCACTATTTTTCCTGTACTTTATGATTAAAGAAGACGTGGAAATGAGGCAGGAGTCACCCTACCAGCAATGAAGAAAGGAGCAGCTCGACGTTAGAGACAGCTCTCTTCTCTGATTACCTTCTTCTCACATGCTCTCCTATACCCTCCTTCTCTTCCCCATTCTTCCCTCTGCACTCTCTCTTCAATCCACATTTTTCTTATTTCATCTTCTCCTCTACCAGCCCCAATATTTGGCAACCACAGTAGATTTATCTCTCACAAATCCTCTCCTCTTACAAACTCCTTTGAACTCTCCTCAATATGCACTCAATTTGTCCCAGTGTTGTAATTACTCTTTGCTACTACCACACATCAGCTTCTATCGCAGAGAGACAACGCTTTTTCAAGCCATCATATTTTGTAACATGTGTAACAGGGCTTTACAGCACTAACATAAAGGGACATCCACGTGACTGGCTTCCCTGCACAAACAATCAAGCACCGCCCACTAGATTTCCCTGTTTCTGTTAAACGTATAGAGCCCTAACAGGGAATCTGTGATCGGTAGAGCTCCTTTATGGGACTATGGGAGCATTGTGGAAAATGGTGTCTGAACAGAGAAGTTAGCTCCCATTCTCATGTATTCACAGTTGCTGGCAGTGAAGATAACAAGAGCTCTGCATTTCTCTGAATATGAATTAGCCCTGTCATCAGTATAATTTTTCCCCACAGTTTTTCAGCTATCAGTATAATTCCCCACACATAATCGATACCTTGCTGATTTCAATACTTAATACTGGAAAGGCTGGGCCTTTACTGCAGTTTTGTTAAGATTCAAACTACAAACCATAAAGAGTTTGAGTACAGCAAATTATTCTCCATGTTTAAATAAATGCTTTAGTTTAGCATATACAATATGAAGAGATGATGAAGAGAAGGAGAAATTTACTGGTTAAATGTTCATGATTTAATTCTTACAAAGGCCTTCAGAGATACATGTTTACACATAAAATCAAGGTGTGTATTTTATCTCCATAAAGAAAGGATATTTTGTTACCTGTCTATATTTAGAGAATAGTATACATTTTAATCAACCTAAGCAAATGTAAAGTAAAATTCAAGATTACAGACCTGAATTTGAAAAGTGGTCTCTAATTTTCCCTGGTACAATTTTACTTATATTTAAGGCCAAATTTTCAATCCACCCTTACCTGCGCCTCCATTTTCAAAAGCACACGGACAAGGAACCATTTACACATAATTTTAGCATGTCTCACTGAGCCAGCTAAAGCACTGATTTCCATCACCTGAGATATTTAAATGACTTGAGTTATAGGTGCTAATAATTGTGGGGACAAAAAAACACTGACAACTGAAGCTTGCAAAAATGCCATTTATTTTCTGAAAATCTGTCCCTCGCAGTAACAGAAGATAAAAGCATGTGTGTTTACATGAAAATGAGGTCCAGAAGTGCAGAGGGGATGGCGCAGCAGGATCCCATATATGTGGGCAGGGAGCGAAAGCCATACAGAGGCAGCAGTGCCAGGGGCGGGGATCTGCGTATAACCATGTAATTAAAAAAAAATTATAAAGATTCATAAATGTTAAGGTTAAAAGGAAGCCTTATGACTCCCTAGTCTGACCCGCTGCATAGCACAGGCCAGAGAACTTCATGAATGATTCCTGCATCAGGTCCATGACTTTTGGCTGATTACTTGATTTTGTACTTGGGATTTTTTTTTCCTAATGCGTTGAGAACTAGGAAGCTCAATGGGAGTTCCAGCTGCTCAGCCTTTCAGAATAAGTTCGTTGGTGTCTCAAATTAAAAACCTGAAAATGGAGGCAACAAAAATAAGGGGACACTTTTGAAAATCTGAGATTGATTTTAGAGATGTTGACACTCGCTCTTGTCTATAAGTAAGACGTAAAGATTTTTGTCAAGGGTGCTACTTGGTAAGAACAGGTCTTTCAGCAGGAGGGCAACATGTTACTTGGTTAGTAGTGTTTGTAAAAAATGGGGCTCTGGGTGAAGGATATTTCACACAAAACTTTAATTTCAATAACGTCCCTGTATCTGAGAACAGTAATTATATACAAATACCTAGTCCTCCAGCATGTGCGTCAATAAGAGATGCTGCTACTGCAGTCCCTTCAACAAGACCGAGGTCTTTTGCAGCCTCTGGCGTTAGGCCTTTTCCAACAGAAGCTCCAGGAGACAGGACTTGGTTTCCTGAGCAGACACAAGAAAAACCCAACACCCATCAGTCTGATAAACAGAAGAACAAACGTGATTTTTCCTGAAAAAGTGGATTTCCCCCCACCACTGTTTTATGTAGTAGCCCATCAAAAAAGTGCATTAACTCTATTTACTTACCAAATACCAATTGCACTATATGTATATTAAACTATAACTGTTCTGTATTATGCTGCTCATAACTGTTTAAAAACAGATAACTATTCAAAGTCCAGTATAGCCACGTAGAACAAATTTTACCGTAAGCCATAAAAATTCAATTTAACACAGCGTGATCTTTTTATTAGGCATGTAAATAGACTCTCCGGCTCACACTTTATATTGTAGCCACTGACTACATATCTGCAAAAAATAAAGGTACGGTACTTTAGAAATTAGATTTTTTTTAGGGGAAGATTCACTTGTACTGTGGCAAATAAGCAAAAACTGCACATCCTGCACTAGCAAGGAATGGTTGGCCCTGAGGTGTTTCCATCTCCAATGTCCTTCAGGGGTTCCACCAGACAAGTGATGGCTTTAATGTCCCTTAGGCCTTTATAAGAGCCAGTAGCAGCCATTCAGGAGAACCATTAAATCAACTAAATCCTTCTACCCACATTTCTTACCTAGTTGGGACCACCCACTTTTGAGTCTACGTTGGCTAGTTGCTGTGCAGGGTACATTTAACCATCACAAACTAGCCTCCTCCACTCATCTGGCATTCTGCAACAGGGCCTTTTCTGCCATGTTCTTTGACACCACAGGGGGGGGGAATTTGGACATGCAGCTGTTTTTCCCCCCTCAAATGGAAAGATTATTTTAACAACGAATCAAATACAATAAAGGTAAGGAAAGGCCCAAGCTATGGTGGGATCCAGGCCCCGACACTTCGGAGTTCAGGTGTTTTTGGAACAGGGATTTGGTTCAGCCCCATCTCTCATAAAAGATTTTTCCTTAGGATAAACTGGAGCATACGTAGATACAAATCAGTGAGACCGGACTGACAGCTCCTGGAATCTATGGATGCTTTATCAGAATTCACCTACAAATCAAACATGTAATGTACTGTGAGATTAAACAGGCTTCCCCCACTTCCAAACACATAACTTCTGGGTGTTAAATCATCACCCAGGCTGTAAAACACTCAGGGACAAGGGTCCCCATGCTCTTCCCTTCAAAGTTTCATGCTTGAGTTGGTCTGAATATCATATTGTGAATTTAAAATCCACACATATGGATTACTCAAAGGTTTCCAATTAGCTCATTCAAATAACCAAAAGTGACTATTTTCAGTGATTTATGTGAAAAGAATAGTGGGTCTCCTCCACTTCCTAGAAGACAAGTGCCAATGTGTTATTGCTTTTAGGCACAGAAAAATCATGCTTGACTTTCCAAGTATATCACTTGTTCACCTCTTTTAATAAGCTTAGACAGCAAGATGATTTTCTTTCAGAACTGTGTAGTTAAAAACATAAAGATATGAGAAAGTAAGACTAGAGCAAGACAGTTGTGTGCTTCTCCCAAAACTGAAAGACCTTGTAGCTAGGAGGTTCAAGAAAGTTCATACAGCTACAACCACAGCTTTTGCTTCAGAATCAGCTGTACCTCCTTAGCGTGCACAGCTGTGCAATGAAATTATTCTGATGGAAAATCTTTCACCACTCACCCCCACTGCACATTTGTTTTTTCAGTCTGAATGGTCAGGCATTGTGAGACATAATTATTAACTGGTTAGAGTCCATTAGAAAGATTTGGGCTACTATTAAACAATATATTTTCTTAATAGTTATTCAATTACAAAGTCTATGACTAAAGTACTTTTAGGGAACAATTTTAGACATACAGATATTCCTCTTACCTGAAGCAAACAGTAGAAAATGATCATATATATTTCTTTGAAACAGAAAGCTCATAAGTTTGGTCTACATTGTGGTTTTCCCTTTTGGAGTTGAGTGTGTAGAGATAGGTGTGTTGTGACTTTCAGATACCGTCATTTTGTGCTTTAGAAAAATGCACTAAATCCACAGCATTCTCAGGTGGTTTTAGAAGTCGTCACAGTAAGAATGAGTAATTCTTCCCTAACTGAAGCTACTTCCTGACAGCATGAGAGGTCTGTTCTTGGTGCTTGATCCTGCTGTGAGGGCAGGGGACTGGACTTGATGTCCACTTGAAGTCCCTTCCAATTCTAGTATTCTATGATTCTATATCACTTCCATGTTACAAGTTCTGCTGGAGCCTGATTTCAGGCCTATCCTGATTTCCTGCACTTGACCTAGGAAGAACAAGTGAAAGACCAACTTGAAAAGCAATCCCATTTTAAATCTAATACTGTGGGGAACACTGAGCAAATGTATCCAGAAATGCTGCTCCCGCTCCTATGGGAAAAGGCAACGAGAAGCCATTCAGAAGCACACACCAACCCCCCTTTGGGAAAAAAAGATAACTGCGTGCTCAGGACCTACAGGAATCAGATGAATTTTCTCCCTCTCCATCAGCTGCGAGAAGAAAGTCTCTTTTTCCTGATCCAGCAGCTCGGAGAAGACAAAGAAGGCAGAGGCAAGGGTGACATGAAACAGGCTGAAGAGAAAACAAGAGGGGAAAGCCACTTCTTTCAGAACAGCAAGAAGGATAATGGGCGAAAAAGAAAGCACCCCCCTAGTCATCCAGTAGCTGGGTGACCGTGAAAGTAGTAATGAGGGAAAGCTGTATTTTTCCCTCTACCTCAACTACTGGGCCACAGAGATCAGTGAAGATTCATGAGCTGCACACACACAGGACCCTGTCTGCAGAGTGAGTCTGGGTGCAAGGGAAACAGGCTCCACAGGGACATGACTTTATCCCTCATAGTGAAATTCGCTCTTCCACCTACACACCTGTAACGAGGTGTGGAAAGGGCAGAACCTTGCCTCTATCCCCAAAGTGCAGGAAGGTGAGAAGGAATTGTGATCCACATGCTGAGAATCACCGGAAGCGAGAAGCCAGAACCTAGCTCCTACAGCCTCAATGTATATAGAATTTGGTATGGCAAGAATCCATAATGGTGAAGTAAAACACACAATGAATAGGAACATAATGGTCACAATTAACTGCTTATCTCCTATTCTGAGCACAGGGGGTGGGAGAGAGATGTCAGACCTTGCCAGTGTGGGATAACTGTTGAAAATACGGATTCGTTCAAAGGTTGTAAATGTGCATAGCACACATGATTAGTATGAAGCAAAATGCAGGACAATGTAGCACTTTAAAGACTAACAAGATGGTTTATTAGATGATGAGCTTTCGTGGGCCAGACCCACTTCCTCAGATCAAATAGTGGAAGAAAGTAGTCACAACCATATATACCAAAGGATACAATTAAAAAAAAATGAACAAATATGAAAAGGACAATGTGATTTGTCCTTTTCATATTTGTTCATTTTTTTTAATTGTATCCTTTGGTATATATGGTTGTGACTACTTTCTTCCACTATTTGATCTGAGGAAGTGGGTCTGGCCCACGAAAGCTCATCATCTAATAAACCATCTTGTTAGTCTTTAAAGTGCTACATTGTCCTGCATTTTGCTTCAGCTACCCCAGACTAACACGGCTACATTTCTATCACTATGATTAGTATGGGCTTTCCACTGAAATAAAGACACTAGCCACACTGAGGAATGACGTTGGCTCCTATAAGAGCAATACAGCAACAAGGTACACACTGGCTTAGGAGGCAAAAACGTATCACAGCCCAAGTAAAGCTTCTAAACAACCGTACACTTCCGGTCCAACAAAAGGTAACAGTTCATATTTTCAGCAAGGCAAGGGAAGCAAATTGTCAGAGTAGAAGAGAGAGAGATGAGAACCCTGCAAATAGAGGCAAGCAGTGGGAGTACTAAGTCTTCTTACAGTCTTTTCAAAAAGAATGTTTGCAGTCTTCGGTCTATAAAGAAGCAATGAGCAACCTAGCCTAATGACTGGGCTGCATGAGTGGCCCTCTGTCTTAGTAGGCCACATGACTGTCATAATCAAGATGGTCTTATTAAATACGGTAGTTTTGCTAACTACACTTGCATATCTAGAATTTGCGGGGTGTGCCAACTGAACCGTCGCAGCACGTTGATTGTATCCAGAAGGAGCACACAGCTCTCACAGTCAATGTTGTGTGCAAACAACACACACCACACTTCATGTGCCCTTGCTTTACGTGCATGTCACTTTAGTAATACTGGTAGGAAAAAAAAAACTGCACAGATGGAAACCAGCAGATTCTGGCTACCCTATGCATGGGCAACGGTAAACAAAATGTCTCGTGGGCATTTATCTAACCTACTCTTAAATATCTCCACAGATGGAGATTCCACAACCTCCCTGGGTAATTTATTCCAGTGTTTGACTACCCTGACAGTTAGGAACTTTTTCCTAATGTCCAACCTAAACCTCTGATGTTGCAGTTTCAGCCCATTGCTTCTTGTTCTATCCTCAGAGACCAAGATGAACAAATTTTCTCCCTCCTCTTTATGACACCCTTTTAGATATCTGAAAACTGCTATCATGTGCCCCCCTCAATCTTCTCTTTACTTAACTAAACAAACACAGTTCTTTCAGCCTTCCTTCATAGGTCATGTTCTCTAGACCTTTAATCATTCTTGTTGCTCTTCTCTGGACCCTCTCCAATTTCTCCACATCCTTCTTGAAATGCAGTGCCCAGAACTGGACGCAATACTCCAACTGAGGACTAACTAGCACAGAGTAGAGCAGAAAAATAACGTCTAGTGTCTTGCTCACAACACACCTGTTAATTCATCCCAGAATCATGTTTGCTTTTTTTGCAACAGCATCACACTGCTGACTCATATTCAGCTTGTGGTCCACTATAACCCCTAGATCCCTTTCTACCGTACTCCTTGCTAGACAGTAGCTTCCCATTCTGTATGTGTGAAACTGATTGTTCCTTCCTAAGTGGAGCACTTTGCATTTGTCTTTATTAAATTTCATCCTGTTTACCTCAGACCATTTCTCCAATTTGTTGAGATCATTTTGAATTATGACCCTATCCTCCAGATTAGTCTCAACCCCTCCTGGCTTGGTATTATCTGTAAACTTAATGAGTGTACTTTCTATGCCAATATCTAAATCGTTGATGAAGATATTGAACAGAGCCAGTCCCAAAACAGACCCCTGCGAAACCCCACTTTTTATACCTTTCCAGCAGGATTGTGAACCATCTCTCTGAGTATGGTTATCCAGCCAGTTATGCATCCACCTTATAGTAGCCCCATCTAAGTTGTATTTGCCTGGTTTATTGATAAGAATATCATGCGAGACCGTATCAAACACCTTACTTAAGTATACCACATCCACTGCTTCTCCCTTATCCACAAGACTCGTTATCCTAACAAAGAAAGCTATCCATGCTGGCTGTTCTCTATCATCTTGCCACCTTCCAAGTGTTTACTGATGATTTCCTTAATTACTTGCTCCATTATCTTCCTTGGCACAGAAGTTAAACTAATTGGTCTGTAGTTTCCTGGGTTGTTCTAATTTCCCTTTTTATAAATGGGCACTATATTTGCCCTTTTCCAGTCTTCTGGAATCTCTCCTGTCTCCCATGATTTTCCAAAGATGATAGCTAGAGGCTCAGATACCTCCTCTATCAACTCCTTGAGTATTCTAGGATGCATTTCATCAGGCCCTGGTGACTTGCAGGCATCTAACTTTTCTAGGTGATTTTTAACTTGTTCTTTTTTTATTTTATCTTCTAAACCTCTCCCCTTCCCACTAGCATTCACTATGTTAGGCATTCCTTCAGACTTCTCGGTGAAGACCGAAACAAATAAGTCATTAAGCATCTCTGCCATTTCCAAGTTTCCTGTTACTGTTTCTCCCTCCTCACTGACCAGTGGGCCTACCCCTACTCCAGCTCTGTGGGACAGAGCAGGGGTGTAAGTGGCACTTCCTCTTTGAAATGTACAAGAGCCCCAACAGGAGCTCTTGAGCATTTCAAAGACTGAAACACCACATGGAACCCAGGGCCAGCAGGAAGTCCCCCGCTGACTCCGGGCTCGAAGCGGCATTTCGCTTTGAAATGCACAAGAGCTTCAGCTGGGGCTCTTGTACTTTTCAAAAGCAGAACACGTGCTAGTCCTTACCGACTAATCAAATAGTCGATGGAAATCTCATCAACTATTCAATTAGTTAATTAACCAATATTTAACATCCCTAATTCATACAACTGTTCCACTGAGACACACAGACCCCTTCTCAATGCACTGCCTTGATTCACAACATTTTTATTTTTAACAAGATAACTCATTTTTAGCAAGGCTTTTTCCTGCTGTAGAGCAGAAAGTTTTCAAAAGGAAAAAGCGCAGTTTGAAGCCTTTCCTCCTCTTTCATCCGTCCTTGAAGACGGACTCTGGAATCTGCTATGATCTAGTTTTGTTTAAAGTATGTTTGCGGTACCAATGACCCACCACCCTTTTTTGGCAGTTGCCACAGCAACCACTTATTTACCAGACGTAATACTTGAAGCAGACAACAATACGTCTTTAGTCCACTTCCATAAGCAAAATGCACAGTACAGTATCTTACTAATATTGAACAGAAACAGACTTTTTTATTGCTTACCAGTCTTTTTTTTTTTCAATAACAAAAAGAAAGCACAGCAGGGGGCCTCAGCTGACTCAGCTATTACACATTCACTCATTTAAGAGCAGCCTTTAACCTGTCATGCATTGTATGCTTAATCGTATTTGGCTGCATAACTGAGAAAAAAAAACACAAGAGCAAAAAACCCACAGGAGAAGTTTCCTTTCTCTATTAACTTTACACCAGAAAACTAATTTAATCTCTGGTGTTAACTCCACTGACCTCAGAGATGAATCCGGCCAAAGGATGTTCTATCCCATCTTTTGACCCTCATAGACTGAAATTTCCCAATTATATTCATTAAAAAATCATCAAAATACAATGATTTCTCCTTTAAATAATAATACATCTCTCTTACCCAAAGCTTTTAATAAATAGTCTAAAAGTGCTTCACACTCTAATGTATTTATCCTTACTACAACACCGTGAGGTAGGGAAGTATTCTTATACCCATCTTTATTTATTTTTGCAGATAGGGGACACAGGAAAAAAGGAAACTAAATGGTTAAGGTCACACAGGAAAATGGTGGTGGAGCAGGGAATTAAATCCAGGTCCCCAAAGTGCAAGGCTAGAGCCCTAATGACTGAACAATTAGGAAAGCTACATGCATAAGTACAGTGTCAAAGGAAGGAGGACCTTCTATTTACATGGAGTCCACTGCAACTATTGGAATGAGGCGTTCTGTGCTACCTTCAAGACTAACAGATTTATAAGGGCATAAGCTTAAATGAATAAGACCCACGAAAGCTTATGTCCTAATAAATCTGTTAGTCTCTAAGGTGCCACAGGACTCCTTGTTGTTTTTGCAGATACAGGCAGTCCCCGGGTTACGTACAAGATAGGGACTGCAGGTTTGTACTTAAGTCGAATTTGTACTTAAGTCAGAACTGCCATCCAGATTCAGCCGCTGCTGAAACTGACCAGCAGCTGACTACAGGAAGCCCGAGGCAGAGTTGCTCTGCCCCGGGCTTCCTGGAATCAGCCGCTGATCAGTTTCAACAGCAGCTGAATCTGGACGCCTGGGACAGAGCAGCTGGGGCGCTGCCGAGTAGGTCTCTGCAGCGCCGCACCTCAGTGCTGTGGGGACCAACCCGGCAGCACCCCAGGTGCTCTACCCCAGGTGTCCCCAAGTCAGCTGCTGCTGAAACTGATCAGCGGCTGATTCCAGAAACTCTGCCTGGGGCTTCCTGTAGTCAGCCGCTGGTCAGTTTCAGCAGCGGCTGACTTGGGGATGCCTGGGGCAGAGCAGCTGGGGTGCTGCTGGGTTGGTCCAGTAGTGCCGAGGAGCAGCGCTACTGGACCAACCCAGCAGCACCCCAGCTGCTCTGCCCCAGGCGTCCTGATTCAGCCGCTGCTGAAACTGATTAGCAGTGGCTGACTCAGGACTCCTGGGGCAGAGCAGCTGGGGTGCTGCCGGGTTGGTCCAGTAGTGCCGAGGAGCGGCGCTGCAGGACCAACCGGCAGCGCTCCAGCTGCTCTACCACAGGCGTCCGCGAGAAAAGCCTGGTCTGCTGGGGGAGGGGGGGGTTAGCTGTGCCCCCCCCAGCAGACCATGGAGACGCGGGCGGCGGGACCGAGATGTGCCGCGATGCCGCCGCCCGGGTCCTCCGCGGCTTTGCTCCCCGTCTCCTTGGTCTGCTGGGGGGGGGGGGCCCCAGCAGACCTGGGGGACGTGGAGCAAAGCTGCGGAGGATGCGGGCGGCGGGACCGCCCAGACGCGCCATGGTCCTGCCCGGGTCCTCCACGGCTTTGCTCCGCGTCTCCCTGGTCTGCTGGGGGGGCTCCCCCCAGCAGACCAGGGAGACATGGAACAGCTTCTCCCGCCCCGGAGGACGCGGGCGGCGGGACCTCAGCGCGTCTGGGCGGTCCTGCCGCCCGCGTCCTCTGGGGCGAGAAAAGCCCCGTTCGTAAGTACGGATCCGACATGAGTCGGATCCGCGTAACTCGGGGACTGCCTGTACACACTAACATGGCTACCCCTCTGAGAGGAGGGTGATCCTGGCACCACACAGAGGAAGTGGTCGCGCCTCCTACACGGTGCCTCACTCCAGTGCGATCAGCTTTCTATGTGGTTCCAAGAATGCGGGGAGGGGAGACACAACCAATGCCATCATGTAGCATCAGGCCCCCCCTGTTGATCAGGGATTGAGTGCTGGGGGACGGGGGGGGGGGGAGAGTGGGGTGATGGTGGGAAGGGACAGGGCTTTGGGGCAGGTAACTGATACTCCCCCCCCCCCCCGCCCCAGCCTGCTGGAAGTCCCTGGATGGATGGTACAAACGCTCTAGCCAGGACTGGCCCGCAGGCTGGGAGTTTGAGACACCTGATATTTATTTCACAGCACATATATGAGGTATATGGCACATTTCTAACAGCAATCATTCCTGTCTCAAATGGCATCCAACAAATTGAGGCCCTATGAAAATACCTGATAACAGATAAGCTGATGCTGCATCCACATGGAGTCCCACTGAATTCATAAGGACTCTAGATGGGAGCAGCAAGTGCGGGATCGGGGCTGATTTCTGACATGACAATAAAAGCGGACCACCACCACAGAAAGGGGTTGAAACAGGAAGGACTAAGATTGCAACAAGAGATAAACTACTCCACTCAATTACCTTATTCTCCTCAAAGAGAAGTCTTTCCCCAGAAACACTCTCCCCGCTATTCTCACACGTTCTATACCTTCCATACATCGTTCGACGTTAAAATACTACTGCAGTAACTGCTTTAAGCAAGGTTTTGCTAAGAGCGTTGATTTAAACTTTCACTGTCTACTAAATATGAAAATGAGAAGTATAGAAAGCTCCTGGATTTCATTTTGAACAGGAAGAGAAAGTTTAAGTTGGCATGATATGAGCAAAAACACCACTTAAAGTGACTGCATGAGAAAAGAAAGAAAGTAATCATGCCTGTCAGATACAGAAGGAACAAATACTTCCAAAAAATAAAAAATGAAGACACCATCTATAGACAAGCAATTCCAAGACAGCGGTTTAAATACAGCATATGTTCTTATGAATTAAGTTGTTTGCTTGGACTCCAAGGGAAAGTCTGTTCAGCCTAGTTCCAAACAGCTAGGCAGAGCTTCCCTATTTTCTGTTGATTCAGGCTCATGAGAGCACGACACTAAGTTAAATCTTCCTTCTCTGCTTCCAGTGTATTCATCAGCATGACAGCACCTACCAGGAGATATCAGCCCTCACCGTCTTCTCTGAAGAATTCTCTCCTCAGCTTGTTCCTGCTGACTCACAGACTACAAAGAGGTGCCTGAGGCTTTCAGGGAAGAGTCACCAGAAAGTACCCCTTTATATAGTGCCAACTTCATCCCCTTTCTAGTTGTTACAACTCCTAGAGGGATGGACTGAAACAGCAGGAAGCCAAAGAAACGTTGACATTTTTGGAGCTCTACTCACTTGTAAATTCAGTGGATTTTGACAGTAAAAAGACTTGAGTATCCTGTGAGTCAAGCCTTTAACATATTTTTGAAATTGCAGCTAATTACACCTTAATTGGGGGAAATGTAAATAGGACCATCTATTTTGAGAAAACGTTTTTTTACTCTCTGTTCTTTGTCATTTGCAAAAGCTCTGTATTTAAGGCTCTCTTTTTTTGGTTCTGTATGCAGATGGCTGAATCCAGGAGCTTGGTATCAGACATGCTTGGAACAAAGGAATGTGCTCCTCTTCTCTCGGCCTTCAAGGAAGACCCTCAGGGCATGGCTACATTACATGGAAGATCAACCTTGCCACAGTCGATCTTCTGGGGATTCCCTTTAGTGGGTGTAATATAGATCAAACTCAAAGAGTGCACCTGTCGGCACTGGTACTTCTGCTCCTCCTGCTGTGCGGACGGGGATTTCAGATACGTGGACTCCAGCTACATCGTTTACATAGCTGGAAATGTATCTTTTACTTTGACCTTCCCATGAAGCGTAAACCAGTCCTCAGTATGTTCGGTGCTGTTTGGCTTTCATAGCCTTCAAAAGGGTGGAAAGGGGCAGGGCCAATGGAATGGCAACTCTCTGGAGCATCAATTATAAAATGGTTCAATTCACCCAGCTCAGAATGGAAACTTCTTTTCCGGAGGAAAAGAAAGTCAGGTCGCCTGCCAGCAAAGGAGCTAGGAGAGCTCAACTCCTAAAGAAAGCCCCTATGGAATAGGAGGTGGCTCAGGGTGAGGATGTGAGCAGGAAGCAGTGAGAAGACAGAGTGGCTTTGCACAGATGGCCCCTGTCCTCTACTGAATACTAGCCTGAGGAGGGAAGGTCCGATAGGCTGAACACCTTCTCTCTTTGAGGATGGGAGGTAAGAACAGAACTACTTCTCCCCCAGACCTAAGAATGAACAGAAGACTCTGCAAATACAAACTGATAGTGTCCTTGCCCTTTTGGGGAGAGGGGGAACAATTCAAGGAAGCATGTGGTTCTCCATTTTTTCCTCGGTAGTATCAGTCTTTTCCGTATTTATGGTTCTTTTGTTACGGTACCACTGCTGGTACTGATGTTAGCTGTGTACTACTTCCTATGTGTCCACAAGCAAACTGAAAATCCAAAGGGCTACCTTTTTAAACAAAAGCATGTAAACAAAAGCATCTAAGAAAATACAGGCAACGGTGAACAAATACGAACAGATGGTTACTGGGGGAGTGAAAGTGTAACCGTGTACAGCGTTCCTTTGCTGACCACAGCCAAGAAGGCACTGGGTGGAGCACTTGGAGGATGGCATTTACATACAGGAAAGCATAAGGGCCAGTATTCTGGCTCATACTATACTCTATAGGGTCAAAAATCTAAGATGAATGAATTCTGCCAGTCTCAGTCTCGACTGGAGAAATCCAGGATGAACCCTTTGTAGAAGTAGGACTATTCTATTTAGAGATGAGGAAACAGAGGTGGAGAGAAGAAGTTAAGTAACTTGTCCATATAAAGCTGGGGGTAAAATCAAGAATAAATTCAAGAATAAAGCTAAAATCTCCAGATTCCCCAGTCTTATGTTTTAATCCTAAAACCTTATTCCTTTCATAATATCCTGCCTAGATGATGACATTGGCATTATGCAACAATCATTTTTATAAATGATTCTGTACGTGTCATGGCTCAGTATCCCTTGATTCCAGCAGCTACTGTTATCCCTCTCTATCCACTCGTCTTCCCCAGTGATGTGAAGTTAGCTTTCTTGGAAAATCAGTTTTCAGTAAAGTCCTGCCCTTCATGTTATTCTGTAGTTGGGCTGAAAGGCAGTTCCGTGATTTGTGCAAAGTCCAGATTTTCCAAGGCACTTAAGCACCTATTAGATTTTTCAAAGAGCTCTGAGCAGGTTAGACACTTAACACTGAAATCAGACTTCGGAGCCTAACCTGCTTGAAAATCTCACAAGGTGCTAATGTGAATCTTTGGCCGTGTCCAGACTCAGGGGTTTTTTCGGGAAAAGTAGCCTTTTCCCGAAAAAACTTCCCCTGCATCCAGACTCAAGCCGCGTTCTTTCGAAATTATTTCGAAAGAACGCGGCTTTTCTTTCGATGGCGGTAAACCTCGTTTCACGAGGAAGAACGCCTTCCTTTGAAAGTTCCTCTTTCGAAGGAAGGCGTTCTTCAATGTAAAGAGGCCGTCTTCGAAAGAGAGCATCCAGACTCGCTGGGTGCTCTCTTTCGAAAAAGCGGATTTTTCTTTCGAAAGAAGCCTGCAGTCTAGACATAGCCTCAAGGTGCCTATGCACCTTTGAATATCTGACCACAAGTTCCTATTTAGAGCTGGTTCTGAACATATTGGTAAATAGGATTTTATAATCTTTCAGCAGGCATAAGGACTGTGTCTCAGAGTATTAAGTTTGGTTTGAATATAAATATAGTAAAATTAGCATGCAGCTCCATCACAGATGAAAAGACAATAAATGTCTATTTATGAAGTATAACTGCAATGTCAACATCAAAACACATGTGTTATTACACCAGCAGACATACAGCAGTGTTTCTCCACCTTTTTTTTTATAAAGTACCCCTTTAAAAAAATTATAAGTATCCACTGTACCTACAGTGTTCAGACACACAATTTTTTTTCTACCATTGCAACACATTCATTTAAACAACTTAATCATAGCCAGGAGGGAAATGAAATTTTTGGGAGTAAAAAATACAAAAATAATAAAACGCTGTCAAACTTAAAACAGAAATTCAGTTTTCTCCAAATTTCAGTTGTGTTGACATACTCCCCCAACTACTCTCAAGTACCCCTACGGGTACTCGTACCACTGGTGGAGAAACACTGTCCTACAGTACCAAAACTCTGAGATAAATACACCATCTTCTAGGGATAAAAGGTGGGGGGAGGAGGTTAGACATAAATTATTACAATATAAAATTATTTAGTCCCTTAAGTAGCCCCTGAAGTAGGAGATGGTGGTGAAAATTTATCAGGCCCACCCCTCACCCCCAACAGACTGTACAATTCAATATCTAAATGTTCACGTATTACAGTCCTTTTCATAGAATTGCTGATGGCTTTCTAGGTTTTATAATGCCGCAAAAACATGCTCATCATGCAATCTCACCACAGCAGCTAAGTGTTACTGCCTGCGGGGGTTTTCAATGCAAGCTTGCTTCTACTCTTTGTTCGCAGTGGTTACATTAATGGGGTCAATAAAGTTTGCAGCAACTCTAAGCATGAATCTATACCTTCAAGAATATGATCAGCAAATTCTAGACATGCAGAAAGGACCCCAGCAGCCTACTGTGTGGATTCCCTGCAAAGTCAACCGCTCTGTGTAATGTAAAAGGTCAGAAGGCTGGTACTTTCACAGCAGAAACCACCATTTGATGTGTGAACAGTTCAGGGGAGATCGTAAAGGCCAACAGAAGAGGGTCCCTTATCAACAAGGTCACGTCAATCTAGAGTGAAACTAAAAAGAGTGTATTACATGAAACCACAAACAACACTGTGGATACATTAAATGCCTTGCCCTTTCAAAACACATTGTAGAATATGCACTACTTCAGAACATACAGTAACTATTCTCTTGTAATTTCTCCCAATTCTTTTTAAGGTCCTGAAACTTAAGGGCACTTTATAAAACCCCTGTTTTATATTCCTAAAACCTTATTTTATATTCCTATCATAACTATCCAGCTACAGTTTCCTCTCAAAGGATGTAATATTGTTCTCATCAAAGACTAGAAATACATGTTGTGTTTGCCTATTCCAGCTTCAGTAACAAATATATGCTTCTGTAAACAATAAAAAAGGCTCAGCTAATTTTCTTCTGATTTTTTTTTCTTTCTTTGACAACAAAATGATTATTACAGTTTAGTGTTGCTAAGACTTTGAGCACACTGCATTAAAGGTATCTCAGTAAAGTGCCAGTATCTCCCTGTCAGTGGGAAAGTACAGGCACTAAAATAAGTTCACATAAGAATTTGGGATAAACAAACCTTGAACAGAGGTATGTTGGCTAAATTGTGCTCTGGGGCAAATGTGAAATTCGAGCAGAGGCATTCGATTGATTGATTGATTGAATTAGAATTTGACCGTGTCCCATCCTTATTGCTTTCTAGCTTGGTTGACAAACTCCAGAGCTCCTGAATTTGCACGCATACTTTGACCTATTCTCTGCACCCCTGTTTGGGTGAAGCGAAACTTTTATTATATACATACAAGTAAGGCCTTGCTTAACTTGTGATACTGCGGAAATTGCAGATTCCTCAATATTAGGCTTCCACTGCTATTCTGACAACAGGAGCCACACTCTCAGCCTCGGAAAGAGAAAGCCCCTGTCAGCTGGCAGGGGGAGATAGAAGGCCCTTGCCAGCCAGGGGCACAGGGGGAGAGAAAGCCCCTGCCAGTGGTGCGGCTGTGGGGGAAAGAGAAGGTCCCTTCTGGCTGGAGTGGGAGCTCTGCTGGATGGGACTCCCAGCCCTGAGTCCCTCCTCACCCGCCAACCCACATTCTCACCCCTCAACCCCCTCAGCTTCCTGCCCTGCCCCCCATATCCCCAAGGCCCTGCCCTGACTCCTGCACCTTCCACACTGTCAGTGACCTGCCCTGAAGCACTGAGCTGAAACCATCCATTAAGATCTAATGAGCACAGACCATACGATTAATTTCCTTCAGTTGCAGAGGAGCGGTGGATTCCTTCCTCCATGTTTCTTTTAACACAGAGGGCTCCTGAATCCCACTTCCTCCCTTCATGCACTCATGGGGAAAGCCAGTATCTAGCCCTTAGATTTTAACATGGGGCTAAATTCAATAAGGTCAACAGTTTTTGTTTGCTTGCTTGTTTGTTTAAAAGATAATTTAGATAAACCTTGTGGGAGTGGCCATGCCTTCCTGATCACTTCAGGTAGGGTTCTGATACTATTAATCAAGCTAAATAGCATTTTACTCTTTGGATACCCCCACTAAAATCGAGGTAACTGCATAAGAAGTCAAACACTATGCAACATGAACAACAGGGTAAGAATTTGGCACAAAAGAACTCTTACATTTGCACCTGATATGTGGTAGGTACAAGCATTGATTTCCATTCCACAGTTTCTTATAAATGATCTGGGCCAGATTTTGTGTGTCTGCTTCCCACGGAGTAGCACATGACTCCGGCAGCCATCCTCCTGAAACCAAGGGGACCATTTGGAGAGTGATGTGCTACTCTTTTTAAGAAAACAGATTCCAATTCCCTATCTAGTGCATCTGTGAACAACCTGGTTTAAAGAAAAGAGACATGTATACATTATTTAATTGAAAATTTAAGAATTTAACCTAAGTTCTGGTACTACTACTGCTCAGTTTTATGTGGTTTCCATCATTACAAACCTTCCTTTTTATTGAAAGTTACTTCATCAACTGAAACTTGTATGTTTAGTTACTTAAAATGGTAAATTGCTTTACACTGTCCTTGAAATGCACCATATAAATATTGTATTCAATCCTTAGCTTACACGTCATAAATAATTTATTTAAAAAATATTCTTCCCGGAGACCATCAGCTGCTGAGGTGTTCAATTTTCTGGTCAAACATTTATTTACATCATGTGTTCTTTTAGCTTAGTAATGATCTGCTAAAAGCTACATCTGGTTGGAGTTATAGGAATTGTATTTATGCTAAAAATTGCAAAATACTAAATGCTCAAATCTGTTAACAGGGTTTATACCAGAATATAAATGTTTTAATGAGTAGTCTAGATGTTGAAAGCCATACAGGGGAGGTTTTCAAAGAGGCCTGAAAATTACTTAAAGCATCCATTTCTGACTATTGGAAAGATTTATATATTGAATTGATGATATCAAATCATTCCTAAATTATTTCTATTTCATGTTACTACACTGAAACTGTTGTAGAAACTTGTTCAAAGTGCCAGATGTTTAAAAAAATCTAGAGGAAATTTCAGATGATTAACTTTGATGAATGTACACATTTTAATTCATGTACCATAATATTCTTGTTAATGACATGTCTGCTTAGGACATCCATTAAAAATCCATTAACTTAACAGAGAAAGTCTAATAAAGTTACTTTGGAAATTTTCTGGTAAATTAACATTATGGATTTTTAATGAATATTTGCTGTAGGTATTGTTACATGGTTAACATTCAAATTAAATTTTGGCCCTAAATAAGTAAAACAGCCCCTTTGAAGACACTATGGGTGTGTCTAAACTACACCCCTCTGCCGACAGAGGGATATAGACTAGGCGCATCGCTATTGCAAATGAAGTGGGGCATAAGGGATCAGTCGGAAAAGGCTTTCCTTGTCAACCAATCCCCATCTAGACTGACGCTTTTTGCGGGCAAAGTGCTGCGGCGGCAAAAAATGGCGGTCATTTCTATTCAAATGAAGCACAGGATATTTAAATCCCCGCTTCATTTGCAATAGCGATGTGCCTAATCTACATCCCTCTGTCAGCAGAAGGGTGTAGTTTAGACACACCCTAACAAAGCAAAAAAAGTTCTCTCAAAATCTGTCATCAACATGGTAGGTGCATGTCACAAGTATGATAACAGTTGCTAAAGCCACTATCGTTATCTTCATCGCCCAATCGCTGGTGTCCCAGTGTCAGAAATGTACTGAAAAAATTCAAGTGCTTAGGTTCTCGTTTTCATCTGTGTCTGCTGTAAAAATCGCTCAATTTTGGGGCGGCCATTTTGAAACCATTTGGGTCTGATTTTCAGGAGTGCAGCTAACCCACAACTCTAGGTGAAGTGGATGGGAGATGTTAGGAATGACCACATTTGAAGAAAACCAAGTCCTGACAACTTGTGTGTCAAGATGAGAATAAGAAACTCTGCCACACTTAAAAATTAGTGGACACATCTGAACTTTTTGACCTAAATGATTTTGCTAAAGCCACAAAGAAGTTGATATCAGTGCTAGAGTTTACAGGAGTTACCAATTTCTGTGTCTGTGCTTCTCCTCAGCTCCCCAACAATCTATTCAGGTACACCAGTAAATGATACCAAACCATTCAACAAGGCTGACTGACTGTCCATGATGATCCCATGTTTTTAAGAATAGCTTTTCCACAGTGATTCTTCTAGCAATGTTAATAATTCTGTATCAAAAGGTTTCTTCCACCACATTTCAAGGCATCCACAGGTACAGCCAATACTTGGGAGAGATACCGCTCAAGGGAGAATCCAATCGTATAGATTTTTCTCCAGATTCAGTAAGGACTGATACTTAAATAGTAATACAACATACGGATTTAATTTTTTTTAAATAACTTCATTTACCTATTTTTTCATACTTATATGCCACCAAATCTTCTAAACCAATCACCTTCCAGAAACTCTCATCCCAGCCCTTGTCTGGGGAATATGTCCATTTGCACACCAATGGACAGAGAGACCTAAGGAGAAAAGACATAAATCCAGAGTCAGGATACTTTTTACACTAGTTCATGAAACTTAGGAAGTTTTCAGGGAGGAACATGATAGCTGACTGGCTACAGAGTGCTTGGGCCAAAATTTTCAAAAGTGACCACTGAGTGACCGACTCAACTAGGAACACTTCTGTATAGTGTGTATTCAAGTGTCAGTGCCACTGATTCTATTTCATCAGAACTTAGGGTACGTCTAGACTACATGCCTCTGGCGACAGAGGCATGTAGATTAGGCTACCCGACAGAGGAAAATGAAGCGGCGATTTAAATAATCGCCGCTTCATTTAAATTTACATGGCTGCCGCGTTGAGCCGACAAACAGCTGATCAGCTGTTTGTCGGCTCAGCGCGATAGTCTGGACGCTCCCCTGCCGACATCAAAGGGAGTTGTCGACAACCCAGGTATGCCTGGGATGAGGCATACCTGGGTTGTCGACAACTCCCTTTGATGTCGGCAGGGGAGCGTCCAGACTATCGCGCTGAGCCGACAAACAGCTGATCAGCTGTTTGTCGGCTCAACGCGGCAGCCATGTAAATTTAAATGAAGCGGCGATTATTTAAATCGCCGCTTCATTTTCCTCTGTCGGGTGGCCTAATCTACATGCCTCTGTCGCCAGAGGCATGTAGTCTAGACGTACCCTTGATGCCAGTTTCGTGACATATTGAAATAATATACACTGTGATGCAATCCAGTGCAATGTTAAGTTACTGTTTCAATTAACATTGATGAGAAAACTATTTGAGACAGTGTGTTGGCACAGTCACAAGGACACAGTATAGGTATAAAGAAGAATTAATAATCTACTGTAAAATAGATTTTCCCCCTCCCCTAACTTTCCTTCTAGCAAGAAAACATGAATAACTAAGCACAACAAGATGCCATGCAACAAACAGACTGCTGTCTTTCTGAAAATTAAGGCATTTTACGAGATAATATTTTATTATGCTCTGTAAAGTCAGCTAACCCAAACGGCATTAATAATTCTAAGTGCTATTGAAAAAGTCAACCACCTGTAGATCTGAAGGTGCCATTGCAGTGCTATGTGCCAGTGGGTTGTGCCAAGTCTCATGAAATGTTACATGTTCACTGTGATTAGTTTCAAGAGATGCATACTTGGGAATTATATTTTGTTTAGATTTTATTTTATGAATTATGAATACATGTGTTTTAGCTTAGATTTGATGTTGAAATATTACTTTTATTGTGATGCTATTATTTAAAGAAATGTTAAAAAATACAAGTGCTCCTTTCCTATTTTATACAACTTATCATGGCATGTTTTGCTGTATCTCCTTGCAAACAAACAAAAAAAAAAAGTTATAAACGTCCCCCAAACCTCTCTCTTCAACTCCTTCCTCCCAAAAAGTTCCTATCATTCTAGCAAGGGGAGTTAAAACTATATATAATCTTACTACATATTTTAGAAATGTGTATCTGTCTGTCTATCTGTCCATCCGATATGGATATGGATTTAATCTATCTGAACTGATCCTACCACCATGCTTAGTTCCTAAAATAAGTGTAGTCATTTCAAAGTGGGATTTAAGAATAATCTCTGGCTATTTAATAAGATTCTGCATTGTAATAGGCCCAAATGGAATGGAACTGAGAGTTTTCCTTTTTTTCTCAAAAACATTTGAAGAAACAAATATTGAGGCAACTTTTTACTCATTCCCAAACACAAATCAAATTCTTGGTTTTTTAGATGTGCTATAATATAAATGATTAAGGCAAATAAATGCCAAAGTTATTTTCCCTCTTTTGCTGAAAAACTACAGTACAACCTACTCAGTAGGGATGTTAAGTTGCGATTAATTAGCTAATGGAGTAGTAGATGGAATTTCTATCGACTACTCAATTAGTTGATAAGGGGTGGGAGAGGGGTGCTTGCTACCTCTGCTGCGGCTTTCCAGTTTAAATGTAGTAGGAGCCGGGTTTAAACTGCAGTACTACAGCGGGGTTAGCTCCCGGGGGTGGCACGAGCCAGGACTGAACAGTCCCAGCTTGCGTCAGCTCCAGGACTGCTGCAGCTCTGCCTACCCTTTTCTCCATTCCCCCTGCCTCTTCTTGCTCCTGCTCCTCCCCCTTGCTGCCTCTGACACAGAGGCAGCAAGGGCGGGGGAAGATAGTAGTCGACTCGACTACCCGATAAGCATAGGCTTATGAGATAGTTAACCAGCTGACTACTCCCTTACGTCCCTATTACTCAGACCTTGTATGGTTTCTTATGCAGAGAGCCAAAGCACATCTGAAGAATATCACGTTACATTTTATTCCATTTATTTAGCATTCCCATAACGTTTTTATAATTGAGTGACTCGATGATGCTTATTTACAAAACAGATCTGTAAAAAAATGGTACATCACTCTAGTTTTAGTGACATTTCCCATATGTATGGTTTCCATTCTATTTTTGTACAATAGTTTGCAACAAATGACATGAAGTGTTTTAGCCATCTGGAGAAAATGAAATTGGAATGACTAATTACATACTCATAAACATTGAGAGACACCGATCACTTTGGGATTAGAGTTCTCCAGCTTTCCTCAAACTACTTGCCACACAAGCTAGTTCAAACGAGATTCTGCCTGTACATGTGAGTTGTGCATCTGCCCTCTTTTACCATTCACCTTGATACGAAAACACACATGCCCCAAAACAGAAAGTATATGACATGTAACTACAGCTATGACACTCTTGGTATAAGGAACTCCAATTTCCACGGGTTTAAAAGACAAAGTTGAGTTAGCCTCCTTGACACTAGTTGTCAGAAATGGTATAAACAAACAAAATTCTCTGCATAGGCGCATAATGAATAAAGCCAAATATTTTCCTCCAAAATTAGCCTGATCCTTCCAATTAAGTAAAAGACTCACTTTTAAACCTTGTGCCAACAGCAGCCAGGGCTGGGTTCAGTATCTTGGAGTTCCTCTTCACCCATCCAACATAGAACTGGTTTGAACCTCCACCCAGTAACCTGGAAATTCACACCCCTCCCCTTAGTGCCACTGAGAGACAGTACTTCCCAATTCACAAGCATAGACTCTAGAAAAGAAACTTTTATTAAAAACTAGGAAGGTCATTTGGCATTAATTTGGCAACCAGAGAAACCCAGGGTCTCTCCCCACTTCCAGCTAACTGTCAGGGAGAATTCCTTCAGATCCTGCTTACGCACCATCTTAGGAAGATTTTACATAGAAAGTAAACAAATAACAAATATTGCAGGACTTTCTCAAATATGGTAATTACCAAATCATAGCACGCAATCATTGCAAATGACTAAGGATTTAACTAGTTCTCTGTGCTATTAATTATTATGACATCTCTTTATTTAAGTGCTACTTTGACAAATGCTTTGAGATCTATATGCTGTTGCTAATGTCCTGGGATCACTGCCTATCATGCTGACCAATTTTGTTTCATTGTTGATCTGCATTGCTTCATCTATGTCTGTCTGTATCCATCTACTGTCTATTAGTATTGTACTTAGATTGGAAGCTCTATGATGCAGGGACTGTCATTTTGCACAGCACCTAGCATAACGGGGATTAGAGGGCTATATAGGAGCTAAGTAATAAGGCTTTGAACTCTCTAGGAACCCAATGCATTTCCTACTGAATCTTTATGTGTACTTTATGACATGTAAGCTAAGGATAGAATACAATATTTATATGATGCATTTCTAAGACAGTGCAAAGCAATTTACCATTTTAAGTAACTAAACATACAGGTTTCAAATGATAAAGTAACCTTTCTTCTCAGGAAACCAGACGACATGCTTAAATATTGTACTGTTTTGCTTTTCTCACGAAGACTAGTCTCTAATTTTAGGTAGAGCATCAAAGCAGTTTCTCAACCTGCATTGTGCTGGCATCAAAGGGCCACAATGGCAGTGCACATCCTGAAGTGCTTACTTATAGGGGAAAGCTCAAGGCTGGGAAGGTCTACATGCAGCTGAGAATCAAAGTTCTCCAGAGTGTAAAGTGCATCTCAGTCTTTATTTGTTACCAATTCATCTCGAGGTAAATGTTAACAAGTTAACCGAATCATAAAGCTTTAAACAGTTTGGGTGAAGGCAATCTCAGAATCCCTCTTGCTGGATGTTACCATGGTAGCTATGGTCAACTGAGATGCCAGATGTAATAGTTTAAGAGGCAAGAGTCAATCCTGAAAATCTGTGAATATCTACTTTGTAACCACAGACCATGTTTGCAGATTGGATACGGATACAAAGTTTGTTTCCTGGTGCTGCTTGTGGGGTAATGCAGACCCATCCTATCCTATAAACAAGGGTGGTGCCTGAAGGTACCTCTACGGCACCAAGCCTAACCTCCTACGGACAGTGATCTAGGGCGTGAACCCATCAGTCGTCCATGTGTGGCATTCCTGAGCTAGATGACTTGCAGGATCAGGCCTCTACTGTATTTCATGTTCATCCCCAGCGCTAGATGGTTTGGGGTTTGAGAGAAAACTAACATGCATGGAAAATCAGCTGTCAGCTTTAAATCCCATGAGCCAATGGAAGTTTTGCCTCCGATTTTAATGGGACAAGGATCTCGTTCAATGGCTCTAAGGCAGCATTTCTCAAAGTGGTCTGCAAAAGCTAGTGGGCCGCTCCCGTTTGTTTATTTACCAGCTCCGCAGGCACACAGGCTTGCAACTCCCCTTGGCTGCAAACATGAAACCGTAGCCAATGGGAGCTGCGAGGCTCCATGGTTGCAGAGCTGGTAAGTAAACAAACCGGAGCTGCCTAGTCAGCTCTCTCATAGTGGGTCCACAGAGCTCTTTGAGAAACACAGTTCTAAGGAGTCAAAGAGAAACTTAAAACCTGTGCAAAACATGTATTCTGTAGCCAACAATTTCAGAGTAAATATGTCACAACTGCTCCCTAGGTCGCAATAAAAAACTATGAACAGAATTCTCTCTCAATTTTAACAATTTATATAAGGATAAGGATGACCCTTTAGACCAGGGCTACTCAGCACGTGGCCCGTATGCGGCCTGCGACCCGTTTGTTTGCGGCCCGCAGTGCAATTTGGGTTTACATGCGGCTCGTGGCTGGGAGCCAAAACAAAAAAGTAGTCAATATAATGGTCTTCTGTTGATGTGCGTTTTAGTAGCTAAATTCCTGGACGCTCATTAAACATGCTGTCATATAGGTGGAAATCGGATAAATATTGCATTTCACTAATATCAGCAGAACTGACTTAAATGGGGCCTGTGTGTTGTACAGTCTTTCCTTAATCTTTATATTCATGCCTGTCAGTGTGAAATAAGCTATTTGCATATATTTGCATGTATATGCAGCCACACTTAAGTTGTGGCCCTCAGCATATGCTGTGAGTATCATTGTGGCCCCCTGGGCTTCCAAAGTTGAGTAGCCGTGCTTTAGACACTCTGAAGCAGAGGTTCTACACAGACACATAGAGCCAAGCCCTAAGCGGATATGAATAGGTGTACCTCCACTGAGGTAACTGTAGCTGCATTCACATACACCTGGTGAAGATTTCATCCACCGTTCAATTGCTATACTAGTTACGGCAGACTGCAGTTAGGTACCAAACAGGTAGCGTGCAGATGAACAAAGTAGCTTTCTGTGGTTTGTAAGCAAGCATTTTTAAAGCCACAAATGCTCAAGAACAAAGCAAGCTGTGCGAGCTTCTGAAAGCCTGTGACTGTGAAGCGTGACTGCCACATCAAAACATGTTTTCCCTTAATTTTGCAAACTAGAAAATTAAATAGATTAATTCAAACTAAAAACCAAGGGCTGAGGCTCTGCTCAGTTGAACTTCTCCATGGTCTGTCACCTGTAAAAGTTATTAGTATTCTCCCCCCAAAAAACAGTCCAACTCATAGTCTTAAGTGCTTTCTACAGAAACAAGAACATTGCTGCTCTGATACAGTCATAAAACTGACTCGCTTTTACAAAAATGTCCTGGACAGAACACAGAGATACAGAACATGTATCCCCTCCAGCAATACTTTGTAGTCAAAAGTACTGGGCGTTGGTGGTAGAGAAGGCAGTACAGGTTATCAGAAGGCAATAAGAGAACACATAGTTATATGTTCCTCTTAATGGCAATGATGATACGTGTTAATTCATGACCTCTCTGAAATGGAACCAAATTATTAGTGCTACGTACACAGACATAGTTTACACTTGACACAGCAATGTCTTTGCCTACACTGCATATTATCCTCTTCGTGGGGAGTGGGAAAAGGGGGTAGGTTTACCCTGAGGTGACATTTCTTTGTCAGAAGGAGAGAAAATCTGGCACTCAGTCATTTAGCCTTGAAACAGTATCACACTGCTATAAAATTTATGAGCTGCTGCCCATGCGGGATGTTTGGTGAAGAGAATCAAAGAAAGAACTGTGGGTTAAGTTCACAGCAATGTAAGAAGAGCTGCACCTGTTGTCATTCTGTTGCTACTTTAGATCTCTGAGGCAGATTAGTTTTAAACCACAGGGCCAGACAAGTCTGGGTCCAATCCATTTCTTTAATCGCATTTATACAAACTGAAAGATGGCAGGCTCTCCAAATAGCATCAGTTCCATCCATTAATTCAGGGGTAGGGAATCTAAGGTCCAGGGGCCAGTTGCAGCTCCCCCTACCCCAACCACAATCTTGCCTGGATCCAGCCCCTCCTAGCCTCTGGTATGCAAAGGAAATGGGGGGAGTTGCTTCTTAGTCAGGGGCCACGTCAGTGAGGGTTTGTTTTTGTTTTCTGCTTCTCACTTATGCGTGGCCCCCGACGCAAAAAAAGGTTCCCCACTCCTATATTAAACTGTCTAAACCCCAAATTTTGAATATTTAGACCATGTTATCTGAGGGAGGGAGATTTAGTTCCCTTTGCCCCCCCCAAAAAAAAGACATAAAAAAAGAAAACCCCGCTTGTCTGAACTCATTGTCTTACCACAGATGTGACTTTAACCTGAAATATTTTTTTTTGTCATGCCTTAAATATACCAAATAAAAAAAGGACATGTGGGGAAGACTGGGACAAATAGCAGGTGCATTCCTATTGCATGCTGGGGTCCTAGTTCAAATCTTTTGCAGCTCTAAGGCTTTAAATGAAGCCAATGAAAGGCGGCATAGGAATTGCTGTAGCCTGTATTGGCACAGCCAATATTTTCAGGAATTCTCTACCACAGCTCTGTGTAACCTTTATATTTATCTCCGCCGGAATAAAAAAAAATCATCCTAAAGTTTAGGTTTTTAAAAAGTTAATAGCAAAGCAACATCAATGTTTGCTCCCTGACTATAAGAATCCTTAGAAACTCTGGATGGCAAAAAATATGAGTATCCCTTGGATTTCCTTCTATTTGCATATGGTGATTAAGACCTTGATCCCTGAAGTAAGATTGGGCCACAAGTCTCAAAGGGTACGACTACACTACAGCATTAATTCGAGTTAACTATTTCAAATTAAGTTAATTCGAATTAAGCTAATTCCAATTAATGCATCTACACACAAAACCTATTTCAAAAAAGCGTTTTGCTATTTCGAAATAGCGCATCCACACTGAGCGGACCCTGAACCGAAGTTAAGGCTGGCCGGAACCAGTGCTGGCAGGGCATCAGGTTAGGAATTAATGTGTGGGGCTGCTGCCTGAGTCTAACTGAGCTCCATGCTTAAAGGGACCCTACCCCGACCCCAGACAGACAGTTCTCAGAGTTCCCCGCTTGCTTGTCTACCTCAATGAGGGACAGCAAAGCAGTCCTGTCTTTGTCAGGACACCACAGTACCCGGCCACATGGAGCCAGAACTGCCCCTGGGCACGCCGGTGCATCTCATGGGGTCGTTGCCATCAGCCCGGCTGCACTTGCTGCAGGCTGCCATCCGGGAGGTCCATCGGGGGGCTGTCAGGATCCAGGAGGCCCAGTGGGAGAGCTTCCACCCTGAGGAGCCCTCAGAGCCACCCCGGTTCTCCCCACCGGGGGCTCTTGCCCCATTCCTCCCTCATGTCCTTCCACTTACCCCTCCCTAGCCCCGCTTCCTGATGTCAAATAAAAGACATGTATGTTCAAAAATAGAAACTGGGTTTATTGAACAAAACTGGGGGGGGGGGGGGGGGGAGATGAACCTCTGGGGAGACTGGGAAAAGGAGGTGGGAGAGGGGGAAACCTGGGAGGAGGGAGCTGGAAGGGGGAAGTAAGGGGAAGAAGGGGGAGGGGAAGCTCAGGGCCCAGGGTTGGGGGTCTCGCCGGACCAACTTGATTTTCATGCTAACCAGCTCTTGGGTTTGCATGTGGCCTTTGGTGGCCAAGCTGGCAGCTATCCTGCCATAGATGGCCGCATTCCTCTGTCTAGTGCGGAGATCATGGACATTGGGGGCATCCCTCCCAAACCTGAATAAGGTCCATGATCTCCACCCTGGACCAAGAAGGCGCCCACCTTCTCCAGCCCCTGTGAGGCTCCTGTGAGCTGGCAGACTGCTCCTGGGGAGCAGCGGCGGGCTGGCTGCCAGTGGCTTGCTGGTTCATGTTTTGGGGCCACTGGCTCAGGGGCCCTGGTGGCCACTGCTGGCTCTGGGCTGGCAGGCTTGGAGCTGGCACAGGTACTGTGTCCAGAGTCTACCCCTTTAATGGCTCCGGGGGTGGGGGAGAGAAGAGTAAGTTTTCCTGGTTGTGCCCAGAGTGGCCACCAGGGCTCCCTGGGAAGGGCTGAAGGCCCCCTATTTCAAACTAAGTGTCTACACAGCACTAAATTCGAATTAAGTGCTCCGCTATTTCAAATTAATTTCGAAATAGCAGTTTGCACATATAGACGCTATTAAAGTTAATTCGAAATAACAGCTGTTATTTCGAATTAACTTTGTAGTCTAGACATACCAAAACTATATCAAATGAGCAGCTCTGGATTAAGATGCGAGAATCTGGCACAAGCTGCCATCTAACTAGCTCATTAACATGCACAGTTTGTAAACTACAGTTCAGGTACACAAAATGTAATGAAGATTAATTAAATTTGAATAGATAATACAAGGCAATGGTCTCTTTACCTTTCAGACCAATAGGTCTTTTTCTTTCACCATGGTATGATTTTCTCTGTTATATGCTGGCAAATAAAAACATGATGAAGTGCTGCATTTTACAGAGATTTCACAACCCTTCAAGTAAATGTATTTTAAGGGTTGGTTTGAGTTTCTACCATGCTTCTTTTCTCTTTGCTTCTTTCTAGTCTCGCTGATGCAGTGAACTTGTCTGGCCCTAAGAGATCACTTCTCACTCAACAAAACTAAATCTTGATGGAAACTGTGAACTTTTGTTTTACCAGTTCTGTTCGTCCTACATCTGGAAAAGTCTGAAATCCCTCAATCACTTAGTAGCATAGTTTTTCTTGAAAATGTAGAACAATTTTTCCTCTTAGGTCCCATTAGAGTGCATTCAAAGGTAAGCCCACAAAGGATAAAATTATTGGATTACTGGAGTTGGTATTATTGGATTATTACAGCAGTTACAGCATAATTCTTGAGGGGTTTACTTCACCGTATATCTGGTTTGGACTAACAGAGGCACTCCACTAATGTTTCCCAATGTCAGTATCAAAGGAGTCAATGCGTGAGACCATATTCATTAAGGCTGAGTCCAATTTTCACTGAAGTAAATGGAGAGTTTGTAGACTTCAGTGGATCAGGCACTATGCTTGTTCAGGAAGGTTCACATTTCCACTCTCTGCACCAGCATGCTCCACATACCTCAAAGGATAGCAATCCTCAGACAGGTGATTCTGCTAAGAACAGCCTTAATTAGTCTTCCACTGTGAAGAGGAGAAGTTATAACCAGTGGTGCTGGGACAGTTTTTGTAGTGGGGATGCTGAGCTGCACCCCCTGCTTACCCTGCCTGCACCCCTCTCCACCTGCTGGAGCTAGGGCCAACAAGCGGGACCAAGGGGCCAGTGGCTTGGTGAGACCCCAGGCTGGCAGCCAGCACTTTGGGGCCAGCAGCTGAGCACAAGTTGTGCCTGAGGGTGACCTGCAGCCCAGCATGACCTGGGACCAGCACTTGAGCCCCCAGGCAGTGGAAGGCCCAGTGGCTGGGACTCCAGACAGCATGGGTGCAGGGCCAGTGGCAGGGACTTTAGATGGCAAGGGTGCAAGCCGGCAGCAAGGATGTCAGGTGCAAAACCTGGGAGCTCCCCCCACACCTCTACTTCTAACTCTGGGTCTAACTCTGACAGAAGCTGCACCAAAAGAGCAAAATGTTGATACATTCCAAAGCTATCTTGCCCACCTGCTATTTTACCAGCCAGTGCCACACAATTTTCTACAATACTAGCCTCCCTCAACCACACTGCCATCATAAACTAGTCTCCTGGCAGATTTTCTTGGGCCTGGAATTGCCTCTGTCAGTTATATCTAAGCGTGAGACACTTTAGCAGGCCACAAAATGAATGTTTGTGTAGACAAGCCATAAAGAGCATATCATCATGGTTTCTGATGTGGCAGAGTCAGGCCATAGGGCTGCTGCAGAGTGGGAGAAAGGCAGCCCAAAAAGGGTAAAAGACCTGCTACACAGAAGTAGAGGGCGGCAGGACATTAAGAAGCAGCTGGTAGCGAGCTGGCTTAGGCAGATTGGGGCCAGTTGACTCCACTGCTGGCTTGCCTTTAAAAGCCTCCACAGTTGGAAGGTGAGGGGGAGAGTGAAAGGACGGAAGGAGAGAGAGAGTTTGTCAGTAAACCAGAACAACTTTAGAACAGGAACCGTGGGGCAGGGTACGAGGAGGAGTAGCTGGGTTCCCTACCCCAGACACCAGTTGCAAGCCCCGACCCCTGGGGAAGGGGGCAAGAGGCCGACTCAAGCAGTGGCCTGGACTTGCCATACTGAGCTCCAGGGTTTACACCTAAGGTAACAAACTTAGATAAGCCCTGCCCCTGGATATCTCTGTAAAGATGGTCTACAATCTCCACACAGCCCTTACATTGAACATGATTTAAAAAAAAAAAAAAAACTTGTTTTAATGGCATAGAAGTAAAATCTTTCATTACGAAAATTGAAACACTAAGTTATTTCCGTGAATAGGGGGGAAAAATAGCTAACTCTACACTGTGAGCCCTACTTACTTTTGATATTGCAACTCTTGGGGAGGTTGCTTTTATCTATTTATTTATTTATTAAATTGACAATTTTCTAAGCGCGTGTGCTGTTTACTTAATAGGAAAGAATTTTATTGTATGAATAAGTTACCATCTGCAATTTTCTACACCCACACACATAATTAATCTTCTCTGATTGTAGCCACTCCCTGGCACGGATCCATACTATATTTTACACTGGACACCACTTCAAAAATGGAAAGAGACCAACAGGGTTGTTTTCAAAAGCTACAGAACAAGATAAGGTTTAGAAAAAATACAATCCTTTGATCTTTAGTACGTTTCTCGTAGCCCATCACCCCAAAGTTGGAAGTGACCTTTGTTTACTATCAAATTTGCCACATAACTCTATTAAAATATAATTTAGAGGCAACACACAATTTACAGAAATCAATTTCCTAAATATCAGAATACTTGTAATTCATGGTATAAGAGGATTGCTAACTATTAGAGTTCAAGATACTTCAGTGCGTGTGTGGTGCCGGGGGGGGGGGAGGGGAGGGAGATTATTTCGCATTTGAAAAATTGTGTGGGTTCTTATACCTCTCTTCCAAGTGTTAGCCACTTTCAGGGACACTGATAGACTAGATGGACCAGAGGTATGGGATTCCTGTGTTCCTTCCGCAGAAATTAGACACGAAACAATCTTAAAACAGTGGTTCTCAACCTATTTATCATTATGGGCTTTGTGTGCAGCCCACAGTGTGTTACATGGACCTCAGGTTGAGAATTACAAGCGCCTGCCCCCCCCAGAAAAAAATTCTGACAATTCCCTCTGCCCCAGTGCCCCCCACCTAGTGACCTCTCCAGAGTGTGGTCCAGGAGCAGACCCATAAGCTCAGAGCCTGGCAGCCAGACCCCAGACTACACCGTGGAGGGTTGGACAGCTGGCGCCAGGACACCGCCATATGGGTTTGGACAGCTGGATCCTGAGCACCAGGCAAGGAGCAGAGCTCCACCTATAACTTGCTGGTGCTGCAACATGCCCGCAAACTCCTAGTTCCCAGAATCCCTGACTCCCTCATTGCACAGAGCCCCAACCTGCAAACCTGAGAGTTTCACTTTCCTGTACCAGGCTGTCAGGAGCACTCCAACAGACTGTCAGACACGATCTCCACCTGAGCCAGACCCACTCGCTGTCAGAGCGAAGCGGCAATTTTCGAATTCTTTTAATACACACCCAGGCCACGTCTGTGCGCTAACTGGGCCATATGCAGTCCACAAGCCACAGGCTGAGAAATGCTGTGTTAAATCAAGGAGGGTCGTGAGCCTGTTACTGGATTTGCACAGATGTACCCTGACATCAGTAAGACTTCACGCAAGAGAACTTCAATGACACTCCAAAAGGCTGCAAGAGTCCCACCCACACAGATAAAAACGCTGGCTTAGCGTGAGCGGTGTTTACAGTCATCTATGCATCTTTCAGTACACATCTAACATACAGCACTGTATGTGGGGGAGAAAGGGTGTATTTTTGAGGTGTGGCTGTTGCTAGTTAAAAACTGTCAAAAAAAAAAAGTTGAATAGGGCAAGTGTCAAACTACTCATACAACAAGAAAATATGCCACACTTCCACTGAGCCAAGAAGCTGCTTCCCCTGTCAGTTGCAGTGATGTCTAATAAAAAGTGTTTCTCTGCAGGGAGAAGCCTTCAAAAACACAAAAACAAAACAGTCAATTCTAGACAATTCTTCAGTTTTCCTAGAAAAAATTATGTCAACACTCCTGAAGGGAAACACCCATCTCAAGTGCCAGATAAAAAGTCAAATTAACCCTCTGTGGATCTTCAATGATATTATTGCCATTATGCCCATGAACTTGGCTAAACATGTTCAATCAGACCAGAAAAGTAATAAATAAATAATAATAAATACCCTGATGGCATGTCATGAAGCAAGGAGAGATAGTTATCTGTTTGCTTGTTACTTACTATTGATATTACAGTACTGTATTGTAGACAAGCAGACAAGATTACCACCCCATGGTTCTAGGCACCGTCCGAACACAAAAAAAGACGAGTCCCTGATATGGAGAATTTATAGTCTAGACAGAAAAAGAAGACAAAGCATGGAAGGCAGGAAATACTATTGTTATTGAGAAGAAGGGGATTTGAGGCACACAGAACTTCAAAGAAGTCGTCTTAGGCAGGGTCCTAAACCAAACTTTGAGCTCCTGGGACCTAGCCTAGTGCCTTAACCACAAAATCATTGAACATAAGAACGGCCATACTGGGTCAGACCAAAGGTCCATTTAGCCCAGTATTCTGTCTTCTGACAGTGGCCAATGCAGGTGCCCTAGAAGGAATAAACAGAAGAGGTGATCCATCCTGTTCTCCATTTCCAGATTCTGACAAACAAAGGGGAGGGGCACCATCCATGCCCATCCTGACCAACAGCCATTGATGGACCTATCTTCCATGAATTTATTTAGGTTTTTATTTTGAATCTTGTTATAGTGTTGACTTTCACAACATCCTCTGTCAAGGAGTTCCACGGGTTGACTGTGTGCTGTGTGAAGTAGTACTTCCTTTGGTTTGCTTTAAACCTGCTACCTGTTAATATCATTTGGTGACCCCAAGGTCTTATGCTATAAGAAAGAATAAATAATTCTTCTTTATTCACTTTTCTATGCCAGTCATGATTTTATAGTCTTCTCTTATATCCTTTATCATAAACTTATGAGTTTCTAAAGCTGATGACAGTACCATGACAATGGACAGGTTACAAATGCCTATATGGGCTGATCAGGTTTAAACATTTGAAAGTTTTAAAAAAAAGTTAATGAAATCTTTGAAACATCAAATAAAATATTAGCCTTGTATATAAAATTATAGTACTTTTCCATTGTACATTTTAAAAATGCCTGCTAGGGCAATTAAGTATTACTGTTCCATCCCCGTTTTACAAAAGGTGAACCAGAAGCACAGAGAAGTTAAGAATATTAGAATCATAGAATACTAGGACTGGAAGGGACCTTGAGAGGTCATCGAGTCCAGTCCCCTGCCCTCATGGCAGGACCAAATACTGTCTAGACCATTCCTGATAGACATTTATCTAACCTACTCTTAAATATCTCCACAGATGGAGATTCCACAACCTCCCTGGGCAATTTATTCCAGTGTTTGACTACCCTGACAGTTAGGAACTTTTTCCTAATGTCCAACCTAACCCCCCCTTGCTGAAGTTTAAGCCCATTGCTTCTTGTTCTATCCTCAGAGGCCAAGATGAACAAATTTTCACCCTCCTCCTTAAGACATCCTTTTACATACCTGAAAACTGCTATCATGTTCCCCCTCAGTCTTCTCTTTCTAAACTAAACAAACCTAATTCTTTCAGCCTTCCTTCATAGGTCACATTCTCTAGACCTTTAATCATTCTTGTTGCTCTTCTCTGGACCCTCTCCAATTTCTCCACATCTTTCTTGAAATTTGGTGCCCAGAACTGGACACAATACTCCAACTGAGGCCTAACTAGCACAGAGTAGAGCGGAAGAATGACTTCTCGTGTCTTGCTCACAACACAACTGTTGATGCATCCCAGAATCATGTTTGCTTTTTTTGCAACAGCATCACACTGCTGACTCACATTCAGCTTGTGGTCCACTATAACCCCTAGATCCCTTTCTGCCGTACTCCTTGCTAGACAGTCGCTTCCCATTCTGTATGTGTGAAACTGATTGTTCCTTCCTAAGTGGAGCACTTTGCATTTGTCTTTATTAAACTTCATCCTGTTTACCTCAGACCATTTCTCCAATTTGTCCAGATCATTTTGAATTACAACCCTATCCTCCAGATTAGTCGCAAACCCTCCTGGCTTGGTATTATCTGTAAACTTAATAAGCGTACTTTCTATGCCAATATCTAAATACTTGATGAAGATACTGTACAGAGCCAGTCCCAAAACAGACCCTTGCGGAACCCCAC
Source organism: Pelodiscus sinensis (assembly GCF_052426305.1). Taxonomy (NCBI): domain Eukaryota; kingdom Metazoa; phylum Chordata; order Testudines; family Trionychidae; genus Pelodiscus; species Pelodiscus sinensis. The sequence goes on along the minus strand of NC_143060.1, from coordinate 16,604,246 downwards.
TTTTTGTACTTTTCCAGCAGGATCGTGAACCATTAATAACTACTCTCTGAGTACTGTTATCCAGCCAGTTATTCACCCATCTTATAGTAGCCGCATCTAAGTGGTATTTGCCTAGTTTATTGATAAGAATATCATGCGAGACCGTATCAAACGCCTTACTTAAGTCTAGGTATACCACATCCACCGCTTCTCCCTTATCCACAAGACTCGTTATCCTAACAAAGAAAGCTATCAGATTGGTTTGACATGATTTATTCTTTACAAATCCATGTTGGCTGTTCCCTATCATCTTGCCACCTTCCAAGTGTTTGCAGATGATTTCCTTACTTACTTGCTCCTTTATCTTCCTTGGCACAGAAGTTAAACTAACTGGTCTGTAGTTTCCTGGGTTGTTCTAATTTCCCTTTTTATAAATGGGCACTATATTTGCCCTTTTCCAGTCTTCTGGAATCTCTCCTGTCTCCCATGATTTTCCAAAGATGATAGCTAGAGGCTCAGATACCTCCTCTATCAACTCCTTGAGTATTCTAGGATGCATTTCATCAGGCCCTGGTGACTTGCAGGTATCTAACTTTTCTAGGTGATTTTTAACTTGTTTTTTTTTAGGCCTCTTAGCCCCTGTTCCTGTAACCAGATTACATCTGTGCTGTGCTATATGCTGGAGAAACAATAAACTACCTCCATTCTACTGGCTGGGGGAGTCTGTTCATGCCATTTGGGGGTGCAGGAGACGGGGGACCCCAACGCGTCGTCACACTGACACAGCGGAATAGCTTGCTTTTGGGCCCTTAATAATGTCTCTTTGAAAAACTGCCAACTCTCCTCAGCTGTTTTTCCCCCCAGTCTTGATTCCCATGGGACCTAATCTATCAGCTCTCTGAGCTTACCAAAATCTGCCTTCCTGAAATCCATTGTCTCTATTTTGCTGGTCTCCCTTTTATCCTTCCTTAGAATTGTGAACTCTATGATTTCATGATAACTTTCCATGTGCCTTCCACTTTCAAATTGTCAACTACTTCCTCCCTATTTGTTAGGATCAAATCTAGAACAGCTTCCCTCCTGGTAGCTTTTTCAACCTTCTGAAATAAAAAGTTGTCTCCAATTCAGTCCAAGAAAACTTATTCGATAGTCTGTGCTCCGCTGTGTTATTTGCCTAAGATTACTCAGCAAACGAATGAAACAGCTGGCAACAAGTCCATGTACTGTATCATGATTTCCAATCCAGTATCCTGAACACTATCTCCCAACATGCAACTTCAGCAGCACTTCAGTTCAATTAATTAAAAAAAAAAAAGCACTCTTTCAAGCTCCATATTTCATCTGTTCCAGACTGGACTAAAGAGCCCAATATGCATTTTAATGAAAGGGCTCATTTAAAAAAATATATTCTCTTGTCACCGTCTTTAGCCAGCTAAAACTATTCAATAATTAAAGCTGAAAATGTCGCCTCGGACTACTATAAAACTTCAGTATATCTTAATTAATGGGCCAAATTCATCGCTCCTGTAACTGCGTTCATTTAAATGGGGCCCACCAAGCATGCATTTCACTCTCCAAGAAGAGTAATTGCTTAGCCTGATTTTGTCATCTATACCTCAGTGAAGCTGGTCTAATATGTAATGCTGTACACCAGAACGGCAGTAGCAATGTTCTCTACTCGTATCAAATGCGGGGGGGGTGGGGGGAGGGTGTCACTGTTAGAGGCTGGGCAAATCTTGGTTTAGCAGACCACAGACCTGACCAAAATTATCTGGGTTTATATTTCATTACATGCTAAGTCCTAGTTTGTTAATTTTATCTTAAGCCCAATCAATCAGATAAAGGGTTCATTGCTTTTATTTTTGTTTTTAAGCGAGAGCTACATGGTGAGAAGTAGCAGCAGCATACCCTTTGAGGATGGCAGAAGGTGAGAGGGGAACACAATGGCTTGAAGACATCTAGTAGAGCAGCTGAGGCCAGTAGTTCCTTAAAACCTCCATCTTGCACACAGAAAGGGACGAGAGTACCTTTGCATAGGCAACATTCCTTAAGCGTTGGAGTCATTATTAGAACTTCCTCCCTTGCTTGCAAAGAGTGGTTTTCTAATGAACCACTGTGGATGTGCTCTTGGTGCTGATGGTGTCTCTCCAACAGTGGCAGTGCTTGGTTTGATAGGAACAGTGAATGCTAAGAAGCAAGATTCCCCTCTACATGAGGTATGCTACTTCTCACCATGTGACTCTCACTTAAAAACAAAAATAAAAACAATAAAATATGTATCGGACATGGTTCTCCCATGGCCAACGTACCACCAGAGAAAAAGTTTGTGCTGCCTGATCCACCAGCATAAGACCAATACAGAACTGCAGATATGTTCTTACTACCCAGAGCCATGACCTGGGAGGCCATTGTGTGGTGGCAGCCAACATTTTAGATGTAGGTCCTTTTAGAGCACTCTTTTAAAAAAGTGATTGGTTCTTTTGCATTGCAGAATTTTGTAAGCATATATATAAGCTTATGTCTAAAGAGAGGATTTTTTAAAAATATGCATTAAAACAAAAACGAAGGAAAAGCCCTGAGCTCCTCAAAAACAAGAAAACTGACATTCTTCAGGGTGTTACAACATGCACAAGCTTGTCCAAAACATTGAAATAATCAGAGATAGATGATAGGTTCCCTTGTCTGATTGCCTTGAGGTAATTCATACTAAGAGCTCGTAAATTAAATGTTGACTGTAACATTAGGTAAAGACATCGTAACCCCAACTCCATTACCACCATTCTAGAAGTAAGAAAAATTACTTATTTATTCATTAGAGTTCTTTTAATACAGTCTCTACATCAATACACTTTTTATGCTACCAAGATTTAGGGAATCTAAGACGGTAAATGTTCAAAGGAGAACAATGTATATGTTCCAAGACAGTGAATTTATTCTGTAAGCTGAGTACACACCTAACTTTCAGCACATGGAGCAATCTCATTAAAGTCAATGGGACTACTACTCACATACTTAACATTAGGCATGTGTTTAATTACTTTGCTGAATCGGAGCCTCGGTTATCATGTAGTGACAGCCTAACAAAAATGGAAGGAATCCTGAATACGAGTTTGATCTCTATTGTCTGGATTTCTATAGTTCAGCAGCATCTGTGGGCCGGCATCCCCATAGGTGCTCCTGGGCTGGAGCACTCACTGGGAAAAAACAGCCCCTACTCAGCAACTCCTCCCCACCCTTCCAGAGCTTCTGGTACACTGCAAACCCGAGGCGGGAGTGGGGAGAAGTGGGGACAGAGAATGCCTGGGGGGAAGAAGCAGGGTGGCTGTGGAGCCCCATGGCTGGGGGACAACAGTGCAGCTCCACAGGACTCTCCAGCCACACTGCCTCGTTCCCTGAGCGCCCCCCTTCCAGTACCGCTTCGTCAATGCCGGCCCCTCTGCTGCCAGTGGAGCCTGGTAGCCAGTGGCAGTCAAAGAACCAGCATTGACTTCCCCTGGTCCGGCAAATTCCCTGGTTTGGGACCAGCCAGGTGCCTCACCAGGGAGTCAGAACTTGTAGAAGCAGAAAAAATGCCATCAGCAGTGCATACATTTAGAGTGAAAAAAAGAGAACAGAAGGTTTTAATAGTTCTATAAATTTTGTTGCAGATCGGCCCAATCCTGCATTCTTTATGAACATTAAAACACCTGGAAATGGGACTGAATCCTTGCTCAGGCAAATATATGTCTGTTGTGAAGTCTGTGGAAGGTTTATTTCAGTTTAGGATGGCAGCGTTTGGCCTCCAGGCCAATGAGAGCTGTCAAAGATATGTATCAAAGGTTCCTGGAACACAAAGTGAGTGTGGCATTTTGTCTCTTCCTTTTGGAAACAACTGAAACCCTCAAGATGCACTTGATAAGAACTTCAAAATGTTATACTCATCATTAGCCATTTTAAACAGCACTTTGGAATTTGAATATGAGACAGGAGGGGAAAACAGTTTAAAAGTTCCCAGAAAACAAAAATCTGTGCATAACTTTTTTCATTTTCAAGACGTTTCATTGAATTGCATCAGCTTCTCCTCCCATTTGTTATGCCTATTCTAAGAATCTGAAAATGAAAGCCATTGACAGATTTTCATCTGTTCCTTGTTTCAAAACTCTGATGTAAAAATCGGAGGTTGTATAAATCAGGATACTTTGTAGAACTAAAGACTTGAAACAATTTGCTTACATCACAAGATCCACTTGCATTATCAGTGTGCTAAAGGGCTAGGTGAAAATCTCCTTACTCATTCCATGAGGTTTAACTGGTAATTCGAAGTAAGGGGTTTATTTTGGAATTGCCCTTCTCTGCCGCGTGTAGACGAGGGCAGTTATTCCTGGCTAGTCAATTTCCAAAATGGCGACCACCTGGGAACATGTTAATGAAGCGCGGGATATTTAAATCCTGCGCTTCATTTGCAATTTCGGTTGCCCTCATTAGCCTAACTAGTTCGAACTAGGGGGCTAGTGTAGACATACCCATAATGTATTGGGTTCAACATATGTAGATTAGTTCAATGTATAAACAATCCATAACAGATATGCCAGTGCTATATAATGCATTTCATAATACTGATGTAGTTTAGTTTATAGCCCCTTGGGACATGACATTTATGCTAAGAAGAAAGGAGAGAAACACCTTTAGGATGAATTATAAAATATGTAGGTTAGTAAGATCCTACTATACTGTACTGTTTGTAAAGTCGTTAAATCAATAGTGTGCCCCTTCTTGGTTTGCTGGATTAATTTCTCACTACTTAATCAAAAAATAAATGAGCCAAAACATAGCAGAAGGGGTACAGACATGGGTGGCAAAAGCCACTAGTGGCACAGAGAGACTTGCAAATGATTCGAACACAGGAGAGAGAATAAGGGGTGACATAAAACAATGAAAGCTATCAAGAAGGCAAATCAGGTGCTCATGTTTACATTTCTCATAAAACAGAAGCAGGAGTTCAGAACAGAGCCATGGAATCCAGTCAATATATTTAGTATTGAGAAAAGGAAAAAAAAGTATTGTGTAAAATAACTAGTCAACGTGTGGCTCTTTCTGCCACAAGATCTCATTGAAGCTACGACTTATGCAGAAACCAAAGAAGGATTAAAACAGGTGAACATGCCCACTAAAATAAGGCGAGGCTATGTCCAGGGCCATTCTTACCCACACACAGAATATGCAGTTGCACAGGGCACCTGAAAATTTGGGGTCTTAATGTCCAACCACCCACCTCTTCCTATCCCTGTTCTGTGTCTCAGCTTTCTCTGGATAGAGCTAGTTAACTTCAAAGTGAAAAGGCCTGCCAAAGCTATTAGCAGATCATCAAACCTCTGAAAGACACATTCTAGTGGTAATGAGGTCATTTAGCAGACATTTGCCAACCCCAGCTATATACTTTCAGTTTCTGAATTTACTGTATTAATCTGCAGGAGCACAGTTTAAAGTTTGCTTTAAAATATTTCAATAGTGTGTTGCTGAAGATTATAAAATCACATCTCTAAAAAATCGTCACATCCTCCCAGATGCCATCAGGCATAGGGGCACCAGTTTATAGTACTGAGTGGGGTCCCATAAATCCTAAGAACAGCCCTGACTATGTCTGCACTAGCACTTTTGTTGCTATGACTTATGTCACTCGGGATGTGAAAAAATCCCCACTGTTCCGAACAACAAAAAGTTACACCGACAGAAGCGCTAGGATAGACAGCACTATGTCAGCTAGGATACTCTGCTGCAGACATAGCTACTGCTGCTCATTGAGGATGGTTTAATTATGTTGACAGGAGATCTCTTTCCCTTTGGCATAGAGCAGCTACACAAGAAATCTCACACAGCATAGGGCAGACACAGCCTAAAGAGGCCATAGAATACGTCTGTAAACTAACCTTCAAATGACTGGGGTTAGAAAAAAACTTCCACTACTGGAAGGTTAATTCATCATTGTACATAATCGGATTTTTGTGCTTTCTTCTGTTGCTGTCAGAGAAAAGATACTGGATTGGCGGGCCACTGGCTGCTCCGCTATAATTATCCCATTCATCTACCCATGGGTTCTCTGATGGGTGGACATCTGGAAGACACGTTGTGAAAATAATTGTGTGTTTGGAGCTTGGCTAATGAGAAACATAATTATCAGGGTTTTTAATTTTAATGTTGAAAACAATTTAGTGGCCTAGGGGGAGTGTGTATGCACCGTGCTCTCTGGCCTGAGCCTCCCAGGTGAGTTAAGTAATACCTGTACTTGTCTCATTCGAAGTGCTGTCAGAGGCATGAACCAGAAGGGTGGAGTTCATCACTATTCTAACCTCTTGTGCCTCTATAAGGCAGCTCTAATCACATCACTTACAGCATTTTCTTCCCCGTTCTTGAAACCTTAATTAAAATCAAGTAGTGGAAAAGCAAAGGAATGTGGCACTAACATCGATTTTAAATTCCCTTTTTTAAATGGGAGAAAAAGGTAAGAAAAGCCTTTAAACAAACAATGTACAACATGCGAATTTCCACACATGCATTTCCAGGGAAGTGGGGGCATTAAAAAAGACCACAGACTATTTTTCAAGGCAATTCAAAACTTTGCTCAAGGCTGCCTATAATTGTACTATCTTACATTTACTTACACAAATGAGTCATTTCAGTTGAGTAGTCCTCTCTTGATGTCAATGCAATCATTTATGGAAGAAATAGTTAGTGTAAACAATTGCAGGGTTGGGCCGAGTCTTGCAAATCTTATTATATGTGTACAGGCACCACACGCCCCCAATAATCAAAGTCAGACACAATACTTCAATGTTTTGCATACTTCATCCATCGTCTTGAGGCTAATGCAGAAATGAAGATAACATGTAAAGAAAGCTAGTACACTGATGTTCTAACAGGGCTCTGGAGACTAATGTCCCATTCCTACTGCTGCAAAATGGAGGCAGAAATCCTTAGATCCTACTTTTACTGAGAGAGTTTTCATGTCCTGACTTGCCATGGGTGGGTGCGGGGAGGATAAGGAGAACAGGCAGGCAGAAGGATCACAGCAGTGCAGTGATTGGAAGTATGCAAATAAACAATCTATCAATTGCCAATACCGATCTATGCTAAAATAAAAAAAAAAGACACTGGTGTGGAACCTATTAAGAACTCAATAAACTCAAAATTTCCAGAGGAAGTTGGATAAATTAGAGGGATAGGCTAGTAAGGCTCTATGTCCTTAAGTACTCTGTTTGGAGAGATGGTTGGAATAGTCATCATGAGCAAAACCATCAGAGTGTAATGTTCTCTTTTTGAGAGTTGCTCATGAACTGCTCCCATTTTCCATAACTAATTTGGCTGAACCATTTTCAGCTTACAGGTTGTTTGCTAACTTTTCCACTTTAACTACGCACTGCTTATTATTTGTATTGGGCAAATGGCTAGCTAGGTCACCTGGTATCATTTCTGCTGTGACTCGGTGACAACGGAAAGAAAGAATGAATGAGGTACATAGCAAAGCACAGCAAATACTTTTGTTTGCATGCAGGTATACATAAAAAGAGCCACAGACCCCCACACATTCAAACAACCAAAAGGCTGTTTAGACCAATGAACTTAACTACAAAATAAAGGAGGCGCATGCTTTAACTTTAAGCACATGCTTAAATGTTTTATTGGATAAGGTTCTAAAGAGAGGCATGAACACACGCAAACTGAACAGCAAGTCTAAACTGGATGGCTGGCTTTGTTTTTACATCAGCTCTAGATACTAGCAAAGACACATTTATCTCAGTTTGGGGCCCATAAAGCTGCCACCCATATCACAAACATACCAATTACTTTGGTGTCAGTGAGATCTTTGCTCAGGACAGTCCCAAGAATGAAAGAGTCAAGGTGCTGCAGGCCAGGTTTGAGGAAGATGGGACAGAGTAGCAAACTAATGTTGTACCCCTACACATTGGACTGAATCCCCCACCTCTGTGAAAATCCGTAGGCGGGGACTACACCCTTCACAAATCCCTTAGAATTCCTCCCCCATCAGTGTGCCTAGTTACTGCTTCCTCCTCCTCTTGGAACAAAGCCCCAATCACCCTAGTTTGCATGGTCTCAGGAGGAAGCCAGCGAATGATGCCATGAGAGTTGCCTGACCCTCCTACTTTTCTGTATGGGAGACACAAGTACGGTAGGGATCCTAAGAGTGTGGATCTTTGGGTTTGTCTATACTACAGCGTTATTTTGAAATAGCTTCTTTCGAAATAACACGTCTACACACAAAATGCATTTCGAAATAGCTTTTTGCTATTTCGAAATAGTGCGTCCACACTGAGTGGACGCTGAATCACATTTAAGGCCAGCCGGAACCAGGTCCAGTAGGGCATCAGATCAGAAGTTACTTTGTGTGGCTATTTGAGGTCTGAGCTTAAAGGGACCCCTCCCCCCCCCCCGGACAGCCAGTTCTCAGGATTCCCTGCTTGCTTGCCTACCTTGATGAGGGACAGCAAAGCATTTTGTCTCTGCGTGATCTGATTGCTCTCCCTCGGGACACCACAGCACTCTGCAACATGGAGCCAGATCTGCCCCTGAGCACTCTGGTGCTTCTCCTGGATGCCCTGAGGAGCACTAAGAACCTCCCTGCTCTGCCCCACTAGGGGCTTGTGCCTCATTCCTCCCTCATGTCCTTCCACTTACCCCTCCCAAACCCCCCTTCCTGATGTCAAATGAAATACACGTATTTTCATGAACACAAACGCTCTTTATTTAACAAAACTGGGGGTGGGAGGAGGGATGAAACTCTGGTGAGACTGGGGAAAGGAGAAGAGAGAGGGTGGAAGAGGGGAGGGGGAAACCTGGGAGGAGGGAGCTTGAAGGAGGAAGCAAGGGGAAGAAGGGAGAAAGGAAGCTCAGGACTCAGGGTTGGGAGTCTCACTGGACCAACTTGATTTTCATGCAAACCTGCTTCTGGGTTTGCATGTGGTCTTTGGTGGCCAGGCTGACAGCTATCCTGCCATAGACGGCCGCATTCCTCTGTCTAGTGCAGAGATCGTGGACTTTGGGGGCATCCCCCCCACACCTGAATAACGTCCATGATCTCCACCCTGGACCAGAAAAGCGCCCGCCTTCTCCGGACCCTGGCAGGCTCCTGGGAGTTGGCAGACTCGTCCTGGGGAGCGGTGGAGGGTTGGCTGCCAGTGGCTTGCTGGCTCATGTTTTGGGGCCACTGGGTCAGGGGCCCTGGTGGCCACTGCTGGCTCTGGGCTGGCAGGCTTGGAGCTGGCACAGGCACTGTAGCCAGACTCAATCCCTTTAAGAGCTCCGGGGAGGGTGAGGAGTGTTCTTGGTTGAGGCTGGAATGGCCACCAGGGCATTCTGGGAAGGCTGGAGGCCCCCTATTTTGAAATAAGTGTCTACACAGCACTTATTTTGAAATAGCTATTTCAACTTTGGCATTATTCCTTGTGGAATGAGGTTTACCGAATTCAAAATAAGCGCTTCGCTATTTTGAATTAATTTAGAAATAGCGGTTTGGCTGTGTAGATGCTAGTAAAGTTATTTCGAAATAACTTTGCTGTGTAGACAAACTCTGAGGAATGCATTAAATGGCTCTAACCTGGTCCACTACTACCTTATTTCATGAGCACCTAATTTACCCTGAAAACTAAAAAGAAATAACTTCATCAAGGAACAGAATCACAAGATCTGATATCTAAATGTTGACCTTGTAAAAAGACTGGGGAAAGGGCACCAACATGGAAATACTAAGACTGGGGAGGTGGGTAGAGTTAAAAAATAACAGAAGTTCCCAAGAGCACTTCATATATTCTTAGTTCTTGAATCATTAAAGCTCTGCACGACAGCTCTCACCAGCGCTGGAATGGCAAACTAGCTCATTTTTAAGCAGGAGTCAAAGTGGTTAAGCCCTAGGACAAATAACTTGAAAAGCTAGGCATAAGTCTGATCTCAGAACGTTTAAAGGAATGCAGACTGCCCAAAAACACAGCAGCTGTTTGTTTTTTCTGCTACCTTTCCAAGGTTCATGTCTGGAGTGAGGATAAACAGTTCTGAAAAAAAGAAGTTATGTGGAGTTCAGACTTTAAGAAAATAAAACCTCAGACTAGCATTTCTTAGAGATATTTTTTAAAAACTCTCAATTATTCAACTGTGTAAATGTTTTAGGTATGGCTCTGAGGGACTGAGAGATGGATGGCTTAAGGCTTTGACATATTAAATACTTTCTGAATTAGTTTGCATTTTCAAAAGGTTAGCCCACTGAGGTTTCCTTGAAGCAGTATTCCTTCAAGAAGGGTTTCAGGTTTACTTCATAATGTGAAATTATACTACTTACACCACACACTTTAATAAACTGACAAGTTAAAGAGCTGAAGATGATGCCTTACAGAATTGCCTAGAGTAACTTCTATCAATGTTGTGAATATCATATTCATAGGTTAATTTGTGTTGTGTCTATTTATGTTTTCACTTCTTTCTGCCTCCCCACAACTCAGTATGAGTAAAAGCACTTGATATGTTCTTTAACGTTTGGTGTTTCATATGAAGAGCTTTACTTTGACATTTACAGGGACAAAACCTTGAATAAAATTGTATTTCTTGGCATTTTAGGAGATATGAAAGGTCCAGATTTGCAAACCCCTCCTTACTATTGTCAGTGAGACTCTTGCATTGAGTAAGGGTTGGCTGTATCGGGGCCTATGCTATTACAACAGGAGGCTCAGAAGTAACACTGCACTTCTGTGGTTTAAAGTAGAAGGTTCGGAAATGTGGCTAGTCCCAGGAAGGCGCAGAAACAGGCAAACTATTACTAAATATCTTTTAAACTTTTATTAAAGGGCTTCTATGTATAAATTATGATTTTATAAATTTCTTACATACGTAGGCACCAAATAATTATTAGAATGTCCAATAAGCAAAATGCAATACAGTAAAGAAAATTCCTTGAGGTTTCTCTAAATCCCAATAGTTGTTGTTAAGGGACTAGGGATTATTAACAGTTACATTTACATTAGTCTTACTTATAAGACTAATCATTTATCTAAAACTTTTAACACTACTACTTAACAATACCTCTAAACAATTTCAAATAACAATACTTACATTTAACAGACACACAAACTACAACAACAACATATTTGCTATTCATTATGTTTGGTATACGTTACGCTCTACAGGAACTCATTTGGTTCGGTGAGCGGGAGGTGGCCCTCGGGTGATCAGTCCTCGGACCTGGCTCATATTCCGCCATCCAATGTTTATTCGGGATTCCTCCATTTGATACAGGAGGGGAAGCTGTTTTATAGAGAGAGCTTTTGCGCGCTTTTTGTGATAGGCTAGCAGACCCTGTCTGCTAAGTGACAGGGGTAAGAGGGTGAGATGGTTTCCTGTTTTTCCTTTTCTGCCTTATTGGGCATGGCACAGTCAGCACAACCAGCATGAACTTTACATGAACTTTTTAGGTCTGGTTTTGGTTCCTGTTCGTCGCTGACCTTTAAGTTACATAGTGTAAGGGTTTTCATCAAGGGGAAGTTGACCTTTTGCTTGGATGGCAATACGCGCGAGAGGCCTGGCCAGCAAAGAGCCTGCTTCCACAACTTCAAGACCCACTGCGAATTTCTAGGTCTGTATTTGTCAATTGTCTTTGCATTCAAAAAGAAGAGTTCCTATAGAACTGAATGTGGAAAGCACACCAAGAACAGTGGCCTGAGATTCTTATCTAAAGAGCTCTATGGTTGTACCCAAATCTGCTGTTATCGGGTCAGTATGTATAGGGAGAAGGATAAAGAACTTCATTTTGCTGGGGATAACCTAGGGCTGCTAACAGGTGATGCCTCCTAGGTAATGGTTAACCTATACCTGGGGAGCAGACCCCTGCCTGCAGACCACTGCAGGTATAAGGCTGCTCCAGCACTGCCAGGCCCTTGTGCAGAGCTGCCAGCTCCCAGCCCATGGAGGCTGGCAGTCAGCAGCCCCGCAAGAAGTTGAAAGCAGCCAGGCTGGAACTGGGATTTACATCCCTGGGACAAACACACCCCAATGAGACCCCCTCTCCAAATATCATGCTTTAAAAAGGGCAGAGCCACAACTCCATTCTGCACCTGCTCAGTGGTGTTCTGTCCTGTGTGCGTGTGGGCAGCAATGTCAGGCAGAAAGGGGATCACTAGCATGGCTGGGCTACCATCGCACCCTTCCTTGCCCAGTGTGGAGAGGGCAGTACTGGCAGAGAGCCGCTAATGCTAGCAGAACCCCTACTCTGGTGTAATCCTTGTGTTGAAAACCATGTACAAAACACATCATGCCCAGTCTCTCCATGGGGATCCCTGTTACCTGACAAAGACAGGAAATGCTCACACCAAGTTTTTCATTCAAGTAAGATCCCGCTACAGTGGTACTTTTCCAGAATCACTCACTACATTCACTACATGCCAGGCACCAGTGATAAGCCAACTTCAAAAGGACAGAGCTCAAGCTCAGGTTTAACTGAAGGGACTCACTGTTTGGAATCTCAACCAATTACTTGTTCCTGCAAGAGCGGGATGAATGTCACATGTGAACAGGTTCCCTCTCAAGGGAGGACTGCTACTTCCTAACCCTTCTCATCACTTTGCATGTAGTATGACAGTAGAACTTCTTACAGACCCAGCCCGAATCTGTAAAAGCAGAGAATGCGCTGTGAAAGTGAAAATACCATAAAGGGGGGGAAGTTCTGAATTTTTTTTAAAACCTCTACAGAAGTTGAGATCAGCTCTGGGTTAACATTTTGAGAGAAAGATGGAGTTAGTTCTTGCTTAAGCTGAATATGTTCACCCCTTCCTTCTATTAAACCTATTTTCTGATTACCAGTATGCATGCCTTTGTCAAGTGACTGGGACATGGTTAGAGCTGAATTCAGGCCTAGTGGTCAGAGCCAAGGATTAGAGCTGGAGTTACGAGGTCTGGAATAGGGATGTAAAATTCAAATGGTGAGTTAGCCAGTCAATGTTAGGCTGTCCTAACAATTAACCAGTTAACCAATTAAGCGGGATCCAGGCTGGGGACCGTTCCAGCCTGGTTGGAGCAGCCTCCAGGGCTCCCACCCCCAGCCCTGCACTGGGTCTGGCTGCTGGCTCCTGGCTCCCAGTCTCTACCGGAGCACTCCCTGTCCACAGCAGACCCAGGCGCCCTGCAGGCAGAGGTTGCTCTGGCGACAGGGGCTGCTCTGCTCCAGCCCTACCAGTTAACCTTTCACATCCCTAGTCAGAACCAGGGAAACTACAGACCAGTAAGCCTCAACTCAGTCTCTGGAAAAATCATGGAGCAGATCCTCAAGGAATCCATTTTGAAACACTTGGAAGAGAGGAAGGTGATCGGGGTACAGTCACCAATGGCAAGTCACGCCTCACCAACCTAATTGCCTTCTATGATAACAAGCTCTGTGGAGATGGGGAAAGAGGTGGACAGGATATACCTTGACTTTAGCTTTTGATACAGTCTCTGACCGTACTTTTTCCAATGAGTTAAATATTTACGGCTTGGATGAATGGACTACAAGGTGGATAAAAAGCTGGCTAGATTGTCGGGCTCAATGGGTAGCGATCAACAATGTGATGTCTAGTTCACAGCCGGTATCAACAGAAGTGCCCCAGGGGTTGGCCCTGGGCAATATTTCCTGTAAGCTGTGCACTTAGGTGGCCACCCAGGAGAGATTCAGGTGCCACCCAGCTGATTAGCAGAGCGCCCACAGCTGGCAGCATGTGTTTTTCTACTGGTGGTGCACATCCACACATGCCTCATAGCACGTAACAAAATGTATTCCACACATGGATGAAAAGCATTGGAGTGAACACTGGTCCTGGGGCTGGTTTTGTTCAGCATTTTCATTAACGATCTGGAAGAGGGGATGGACTGCACCCTCAGCAAGCTCACACATTACACTAAGTTGGAAGGAGAGGTAGATATGGTCCAGCATGACCTAGATCAACTGGAGGACTAGGCTAAAAGAAATCTGATGACTTTCAACAAGGATAAGCGAGAGTCCTGCATCCTGCACTTGGCATGGAAGAATCCCATGCACTGCTAGAGGCTTGGAAGTGACTGGCTAAAGCAGCAGTTCTGCAGAAAAGGACCTGGGGATTAGACAAGAAGCTATGAGTCAACAGTATGACCTTGTTGCCAGGAAGACTAATGGCATGTTGGGCTATATTAGTATGAACACTGCCAACATATCAATAGACGTGATTATTCCCTTCTATCTGGCACTGTTGAGGCCACATCTGGAGTACTGTGTCCAGTTTTGGGGCTCCCGCAACAAAAAGGACATGGAGAAATTGGAGAGAAACCAGTGGAAGAAACAAAAACAATTACACGGCTGGGCTGTGAGACTTATGAGGAAAGGAGGAGGGAACTGGGCTTACTTAGTCAGCAAGAGAGAAGAATGAGAGGGGATTTGATAGCAGCCTTAAACTACCTGATGGGGGTTCCAAAGAGGATGGGGCTAGATTATTCTCAGTGGTGGCAGATGACAAGGGCCTCAAGTTGCAGTGAGGGGAGGTTTAGATAGAGTATTAGAAGAAGTTCTCTCACTAAGAGGGTGATGAAGCACTGGAATGGTTTACCTAGGGAGGTGCTAAAATCTCCGTTTTAGAGGTTTTGAAGATCAGGGTTGACAACAGGTATGTTAGAAACAGTATATTTCAATTATCATGTAACTGCGAAAATTCTTAGCAGTTACACAATTATTCTGTGTTCCCCACCTCCCTGCGAGTGGGCCAGCAGCCGGTGCACTTCCAGCTCCACTCCCAGGGAGTCCCCTGCTACCTGCACTCCCCTGTCTGCAGTGAGCTGGACTTGCGGCAAATAGAGGCTGCTCTGTGGGATGCCAGAGGCAGAAGAATGGGGCAGGAGGCGGGTGCGGGTTTTTAAACCCGCTCCCCACACAAACCGGCTCCTGCCTGCTGCAAAGTGGCAGGCGGCTCTCCTGTATGGTCTTCATGTAAAACTTGGACCAGTGGGCTGTGACAGACAGCCTGCTGATACGAGTTTTAAATGTAGACCATGCGTGGGCGTGGGGGGGAGAGGAGGGGTTAAGTGTTTAACAACCACTTTGTGGATATCCCTGCTTGACAAAACACCGACTGGAATGATATAGTTGGGACTTGTCCTGCTTCAAGCAGTGGCATCCTTAATCTTCTATGATTATGTAAGTCTTCGGCAATAAGATGAACCTTTGAACATCTCACACACAGAAGAATGTTTTTGCTTTTACAGACAGTGCATGTTAACACTAATGAACACAACTTCTATTCTTTACTGCCTTGCCCTACTATCTTCACTGATCTCCAGGGGATGACCTCAGACGGACCTTACAATTAATATATAATTGTATGCAGCAAGGAATAAAAAATAAACACCAAACTTCTTTGATTCCACGAGTGCAAACAAATTTCACCTTCTGAAAAATGAATTTCAACCTTTCATCTAATGAGCAAATTAATGGAATGGCATAGGAATAAAGGAGGGAGAAAAGCCAATCCTCAATGATTTCACAGAATACATTATATATTTATATAATGCTGGCCTCACTATCTGAGAGCATCAATTTGCATCATACAGTAAAAGCGTGAAGAATCATAATGTAAGTAGAAGCTATAGTCAGACACTTACATCAAATCAATAACTATATTTTACTTGAACTTCAGGTGGCAGATGGTCTACCATAATCAAGAAATGACAGAACATATAAGTTGAAATGTCTGTGTTCGTTAGATGTATTCTTGAAAGCAATGTGCCCTTGATCTATGATGACTTTTACAGGCAGATGACAGGTCAAACATAAAAGTATGTTATTTTAAAGGTCACAGAACTGGCAAAACTGCTATCACTATTGTGGGCAAAGAGGGATCTGCCTTTGAAGTTTGAGCTGTTAGAATAGTTACCAGCTAAAAGGCCCTCTATGGGCAAAGTGAATGTAAAAATAAATAAGCAAAAAAGGAATGCTGTTTTAAGGGGATAACAGAAATTAACCCCAACAACCCCAACGTAGGAAAGTGACTAAAATTAACTAAAATTAACAGATTTTGGACAGCTAGCCATGAAAAGAACAGCTACAAAATGGCATGCTAGGATAAGGCTATTGTTACAACCATGCAGTGTTACAATAAGACACAGGAGAAAGGATTAGCAGCAAAAGCATAGGTTTGGGGTCAAGAGTAGGCCATAATCCAATCTTTGGCACAGACTTGCTTTGTGAAGTAGCACAAGCCACATGGAATGGGATTTTCAAAAATACCTACAGGAGCTAATATCCGATTCCCTCTGGAAGCCTGTGAGACTTGGATGGCCAGCTCCTTCAGGCATATTTGAAAATTTCACCCTTGAAATGCTATGCCTCGTTTTCCCCAACTGTAAAATCAGGGCAATTCTTCTCTACTCAGATGGATATTTTAAGGCCTAATTCAGTGAGACTTACTCATATAGAAGGTCCTGTAGAAGATCGTGGTTTAAAAATAGCAAGAACAAAAGGAATAGGGATTTACTTTTAGGTTTATTTGGAACTTGTGATCATCTCTTCATTAATGCATGCAGCCGGTAATGCTTTAAAAGCCAGGGTGGGGAACCTCACGCCTGGGTGCTAGATGCGGCCCTCGGCTTGCCTGGATCTGGCCCCAGAGTCTCAACATTGGGGAGCCCGCATTGGCACTCCAGTCCCCCTGCAGTCCACCCATCTGCAGGGCTGGAGCACACAAAATCTACTAGCTTGTACCTCCCCCCCCAGGCTCTGGTGTGAAAGGGAATGTGGGGAGTGTTTTTCTTCTTCTCAGTCAAAGGCTTCTCACTTTGCTTTCCACTTTATGTGCAGCCCCTGACTGATTTTTCTGTAGGTCAGTGGCACCCGACCAAAAAAGGATCCCCACCCCTGCTTTAAACATTATGGCCAAGCGTGCGCATGCATGCGAACACACACAATACTTTATAGTATATTTTTGTTTTATTGATGGAAATGCTTTTGGAATATGGTTTATCATACTTAGAAACCTAAGTTTAGGAATTTACTGAGTATTTGCATTGTATACACATAAACAAAATAAACATATTATTGTTACTGAAAATGCTCCTGGAGAAATATAAAAAAAGTTGTTTTCTATTCTATTTTAAATCTATACAAGAATAGCTGCCACAACACCAGTACTTCTGCTCTTGTTGAAGGAGAAGAGGGCTCACAAATGAAGATGGGTGTATGCAAATTATCCACCCATAAAATTTGTGTACAAACTGTGTGTACAAACGGGGGTTCAGAGAAGATGCCATAGCCATGTGCTGGCCAAGGGTTTGTACAGCGCCTAGGGACAGCGAGTATGTGATCCATGATGGAGTCCTCAGGTAATACAGGCAGTCCCTGGGTTACGTACAAGATAGGGACTGTAGGTTTGTTCTTAAGTTGAATTTGTATGTAAGTCGGATCTGGTACATATTGTAGGGGAAACTCTAGCCAAACATTTCTCCAGAGCTCAGTTTTATTCTCCCACACCTCACTTCCCTCAGTCCTTTATTCTCAAGCTGAAGTGTCTGCTGAGAAAAGTCGCTCCGTGTCTCCCTGGTCTGCTGGGGGGGCGGCGCTAGCTTTGTGTCTCCCTGGTCTGCTGGGGGGAAGCAGCTAGTGCGGGGTTGCCTCACCCCGTTTTTAAGTACGGATCCGATGTAAGTCGGATCCATGTAACCCGGGGACTGCCTGTACTGCAGAAGAAATCAGTAACAATAATTATGTGATCTCTGCTTCCTGCCCCATTGTCTAAGGAGCCCAAGCACCGGGGGAAGAGAGCACTGTGAAAACACAACCCCTTGACTGGGTTGGATCTGCCATTCCCTGCCAGTCCCCAGAATGTGTGGGGTTTGGCAACCACCCACCAGAACCCCAATCCCACCCACTCCCACTGGTGAGAAACCTAGTCAGGTAAATATAGGAGTTTCCTGGTCACTCATCTTCAGATAATAGGGATGTTAAGCAGCTAAATGGCACGCATGAGGCTTGCTTACCAATTAACTGGTTAATCGGCCCTTGCCAGTGAACTCCAGCATCAGCCAGCCGTGCTGGACTGGAGCAACCATGGCTTTGGAGGGGCTGGCAGGTGGCAGAACCCTGTGGCCACGGCAAGACATCACGGTGGTGGCCTCAGCAGGGCCAGGTGATCGGCCAGGCAGCAGGCCCTGAGCTAAAATGGTTGTGTGACTATATATTGCTCCAGCACATGATAAACAAGGAAAGGGCTGTTTAAATATGGGCTCCTTTTCCTTGATGGAAAACAGTATCTTCTACTCAGCTGAAATAAATGCAAAACGACTATTGGGGGAAAATGAGAGGAATCCGGTCATTTTCTGGGGTGCAGTAATTTCTTTCTTCGGATGCTTTCTATGATGTAGGAGGTTTCATTTCCAAGAGAAAGGAATAATATGATAAACAAAAAGTGAATACATGAATTCAGTTAGAAAGTGCTTAGTAACTTCTTACCCATCATTAGAAAGAAAGAACACACCACTATCACACTGTGCAAGATCAGAGCTTAACAGCCAACACAACACACATTCAATCCCTGAGATCATTTTCCTGAAATAGAAAACTACATATGTTTCTCAAATTTCACATCAAGCCACTGCATCGCCCAAACTGCAGGGAATAGCAGAGCCAAGCCTGCCTTCAGGCTTAGGGGAGTAAGCATCAGAAAACAAGAGGATTCTTTCACATCACCACATTTCTCATTTGCTATCTAAACTTACACACACCCTTGTTGAACAGAATTTGTAGCAGGGCTGCTTATCGAGCAGTCTTTACTTTGTCAAATTAAGACACATTGCCTCGGATTAGTGCGACTCCTTGAGTTCAAAATGACTTCATGCTTGGCTCAGAGTTCAGTGTCTCCAGGGCAAGCTGCCAGTAATACATCTACTACAGCTCCCGCCCCCACTTCTTTTCTAGACTGACCTAGCCATGTTTTTCCTAAAGGCAAACAAGCACAATACAAAATTAAAGGCCTGATGCTGTCACTGTTAATTGTGAGCTCAAACACCTTTTAAAAAAAATCTTTATAGAAGTAACTATTTACATAAGACGTGAATATAAACCCTTGGAACATATTGAGAGGGTGTATTTAAAAGGTGTTAAAAACCTGCAATGCAATTTCATTCCAGTGCATAGATATAAGGAGACATTACTAAGGCCCTACTAAGAGGAAAGATCTGAAGACATCAGTTTCTCTTGCTAATGTTTTGTAAAGAACATTTGTACAACAACAATAGCTAGCGTTTTCTGTCTGCCTGCACGCTTCCTGGCAAACTTTCACAATCCATGCTGACAATTTTCATAGCCAAGACACAAACAAAACTCCTCCAGACTACTTAGTAAGGAAAGTAGGACGCAGTCTTTTAAAGGGATATGCCGCAATTGAAATCTAGTCAGTTCTGAAAAATAAATTAAGTTGTGTCATATACTGCACTTGCCCTTGAGTCCCCTGCCAAATGTGTGTGCACCCGGGGCATAGCCATGAGTGGGCCTGAGAGAGCCCTGGCCCACCCACTTATTATCCAGGCCCATCCCCGTCCCAGCTCTACTCCTGGCCCAGCGTTCGCTCTGCCTCGCTTGTCCAGCCCTCTTGCCGGAGAGAGGGGTCAGAGTGGGGACTTGCTCAGCTCCAGATGGGGAGAGGGAGCCGAGCTGCAGGGACGCGCCCCATTCCACCCACCCTGTGCTCCTGCTGAGGTTTGGGGTCAGGACATGGGGCTTGCTACACTCTCCGTGGCTGGAGCACTGGACCGGCAGATGGATCAGGGACTTCGCCTGCTCCTCCCACCTGGTGCTCTTGCCATGGAGCGGAATTGGGGTATGGGAGCTTGCGGGCCATTACCAGCTGGAGCACCGGAGCAAGGCAAGTCCTGGTGGTCCAAGCTGGGTGGGGGGAATGGCGCAACCCCCTGAGGCCCAACCCCACTTTGCAGCATGAGTGCCGCGTGGAGGAGGAATCGGGACATGCCCCTGCAGCAGGACCCGGCTCTCGGACCCCACTCCCTGAACGCCTCTCCCCCTCTGGAAATGGGCGAGCCCCACTGCTCTGATCCCGCTCCCCAAGAAGAGTGCTGGAGCAGCACAGGTAGAGATGCATTTTTCTTCAATCCCCACCCATTTATTCTGGGCCCTTGCAAGAGCATCTATTGCCAGGGTGGCCCCGATGGCTCCTGCCCCCACCCTCCTGTCATTACCCACCCACCCTAAACCAGGGCCCATCCAAGGGTCCCAGACTACCTATGCCACTGGTGTACACAGAAGCATATTTTAAAACATGTTTATCTTCCCCCTTGCTGGGCTTACAAAAGGAGGTGGAAAGAAACTGCCTATGAAAGGAGAAAACAGTGAAACTGATTATATACCAATTGGTGTCAAATGCACAAAGTAAAGAAGCTGAAATAACTAGTAATAAATATTCTTCTCTAATTTCTTTCAGACATCTTAGATGTTAGTTGCAATTGTAATAAATTCAGTATGGATACAGTGTAATTTTTAAGTTGACAATTTCCTTTTAATTTTGATTTTTTTTCCAAACAGCCATGATACTGGCATAGAAAGAAAGAGGGGGAAACGACCTGAAAATAAACTTTTTAAAAGATGAGGGAAAAGTTTGGAATACAGAGAACAACAAAACCCCTCTGCAGGAAGGTCTGAATTCTGCTCTTGCTAAAACCAGTGACAAAAATCTCAAATGCTGTTGCTGATAAAAAAGATTGGGACCATAAAATAGACATTAAGGCTGTGTCCAGACTCCATGCCTCCGTCGACGGAGGCATGTAGATTAGCCACATCGGAAGAGGGAAATGAAGCCGCGATTAAAATAATCGCGGCTTCATTTAAATTTAAATGGCTGCCCCGATCTGCCGATCAGCTGTTTGTCGGCAGATCGGGGGAGTCTGGACGCGATGCCCCGACAAAGAAGCCTTTCTTCATCGACACAGGTAAACCTGGTTTCACGAGGCTTACCTGTGTCGATGAAGAAAGGCTTCTTTGTCGGGGCATCGCGTCCAGACTCCCCCGATCTGCCGACAAACAGCTGATCGGCAGATCGGGGCAGCCATTTAAATTTAAATGAAGCCGCGATTATTTTAATCGCGGCTTCATTTCCCTCTTCCGATGTGGCTAATCTACATGCCTCCGTCGAAGGAGGCATGGAGTCTGGACACAGCCTTAGTGCCAGGGTAATAAGTGTCTTGAAATACAATAGGGCTATATCTTTATGATCACTACTCTAAGGATTTTTGGTACTTTAATTTCCTTATTTGAAAATGGAATTTCCTAGTCTGGTTTGCCAGTTACACAGATTTTGATTAATACTAATGAGAACTTAAGGTGAATAGTTCGACATTCGGGAGAGGGGGATTATATTATCCCACAAATGCAACAGAAGCAAAGAATTTCAGGGGTGCATCCAGTTCACCAACTCATCCAAAAGCCACCATGAAAGACTTCCTGAATATGGACAGACCAAGGGCAGACTGGACATGGAGACAGAGCTCTTCTCCTAGCACTAATAATAATTTAACATCACTTGCTATTATATCATGCTTTTTGTCAGATCACAATGTTTCTTTAAAAAGAAGGTTGGTATTATTCCCATTATACAGATGGGAAAAGTAAAGCACAGAGAGGGAAAGTGACTTGCCCCAAGTCACCCAGCAGGCTAGTGGCAGAGACAGCAGTAAAACACAGGCCCTCTGAATCCCGTGCTAGTGCTCTATCCATCAGTGCACATTATACAGGTATAGATTCAGCATGTCACATTACACATGCAGTTACATTATGGACATAATTATCTTACATGCCGCCATAAAAATAAATTATAAAATAGAGGCTCATGGAAAGAAAAAGAAGAGAAAGATGCACAAAAAAAAAAAAGGAGTCACCAAAACCCCTTTCCTCGATAATGGGGGGCAGTCTTCTCACATTTCAGGGTTGTATGCTTTGTACTTTAGGTCCCTAGCACGTCCATATGAAACATGTCCCGCTTTCCACAGTGATGAAAAGGTCAATTGAGCTAGTTTGTAATGACCATGCTCTGAATTCACTGCAAGTGAGGAGAACTGAGACCGTCACAACAGAGAGGGAAGCTCTCTCTTCATCTGGAAAAGGTTCGGCTATATGCCGTATACAGTCGGCTCTGGCAAAGGAAGTACACAGCACTTTGTCTGTTCTGCCTATGAAATTAAAATACTATCCCTTGCTCCCCAAAATAAATTCCCCTCTTTGGCAGCTTCTCCCAAAGGAGTCAGTATCGGAGGTCTTGGGTTTCATTGTATACACAGGACACCAAATTCATTTCACAGAGCAGTGTACTGGCTCCGCGGTACAGACCACGATACTAATCAGAGCAGCCTTCTGAAAGATGCCCAGGCCCTTTTCTTTTCAGAGAGAAGTCTGGCTTTTAGACCAGGCACCTTTCGAAGCTGGCACCAAATGCAAACAAGGAGCAGCCAAATACCAGAACCCAGCCAAGGAGTATTCATTACTCATCATGGCAGTGCTGGGAAGGAGGGGGAGGGGAGTTGACCAAAAGTCTCTGAGCTGATCCAATGAATACGTCTTATTAACCCCCTGAAAAAAAGCACAAACTCCTCTCAGAATCATTTACCTTCCACTACCCCTTCTTACTAAGCAATTTCTCTAACAAGCACCAATTTCTCCCCACAAATTCTCTTTTTCCAACTTTCCAGCACTGATCTACCTACCTAGATGTGGTACTCAGTATATAGTCACCCACGACTATAAGTCTCAGCCTCTCATCCCTTGGGATCAACATATCCACACAATGTGTCTGTGAGGTAAAGCAGTGTCATTATCCACATTTCACAGAGGAGGGATTAAGGCATTAAATAAGTAACTTACCCAAGGTCACATGAGAAGGCAGTTGCAGAGAAGGGACTGGACACCCACACCCAAGCTCTTCTAAGTCACTGGCTAGTACCATAATTACTGGATCATCTTTCCTCTACTGTTTCACTAACAGCTTCCATTATTCCAAATAAATTAGGGGATAGCTATTGCCTTCTGTTACACCGGTGCACCTCTGAATTAACGCCAGTAACGCCAAAGGAGCTACTTTGGAGTTACTGCTGTGTAACGAAGCAAAATCTGACCCTAATGTGCAAAATGATGAAATTTATAAAACGGCCAGATCCTCATCGGTGTAAACTGGCATCTCTTTCAATTTATACCAAACGAGGAACTAAATTCAGGTGTTTAGTAGAAAAAGAAAATCTGTCTTCTTTCAGCCTGGTCTGTTTTACGAATTGGAAATCTAGTATTAGTTGTCCATGTATCACCAATGTTTGTTAAGAAAGAACATAAGAACAGCCATACTGGATCAGATCAAAGGTCCATCTAGCCCAGTATTCTGTCTTCTGATACTGGCCAATGTGAGGTGGCTCAGAGGGAATGAACAGAACAGGCAATCATCAGGCATCCCACCCCACAGTACCCATTCCCAGAGGCTAGGGACACCATCCGTGTCCATCTTGGCTAATAGCCATTGATGGAACTATCCTCCATAAATTTATCTAACTCTTTTTAAAATCCTGTTATAGCCTTGGCCTTCACAACATCCTCTGGTAAGGAGTTCCACAGGTTGACTACGCATTGTGTGAAGTACTTCCTTTTGTTTGTTTTAAACCTGCTACCTATTAATATTATTTGGTGACCCCCTAGTTCTTGTGTTCCAGAAAGGAATAAATAACTCTTCATTAATTTTCTCCATACCCCTCATGATTGTATATAAATAATGACTGGAAAGATCTACCGCCCAACATTAAAAGACCACAAACATCTGCCTTTGGGACTGTGTAAAGTAGACAATGCCCATAAATGTATGAGTCAGCTTCTTTTAGAAAATATTTAATTTGGGCCAGGTTCAGATTCTGAGAAGCATGTGAGCAAGCTATTTACAGAAGCTCTCTCATACCCTATACAGAAGGGAAAGTACCAAATGCCTCCATGGCACCATTTTTCTCTTCCAGAGACTCCAAGAGGCGAAGAGCTAGAGAGTAAGTAAACAGGGTATTTCTGTAGGAAATGGGTCAACATCCATAA
Organism: Pelodiscus sinensis; assembly: GCF_052426305.1. Lineage (NCBI taxonomy): Eukaryota > Metazoa > Chordata > Testudines > Trionychidae > Pelodiscus > Pelodiscus sinensis. The sequence continues at coordinate 16,580,179 of NC_143060.1, read as the reverse complement.
AACAGAACAACTATTAATGTATTGTGTAGGTTAAAAACACTTCCTCTGTCTTAAAAAAAAAAAAAAAAAAAAAAAAGCTGATCAAATTTCATGGCAATCTTTTTGCTTCAGTGAACCATGCAGACTTTTAAATGGGGTCTGAACCTTTGGTCTGTTCATCCCATTCCAGACTCCTCAAGTTTTTACTTTTACTTTCCCAGCATTTCTACCTTGCTATGTACAGTAGACAACAGCATTCTTGCTTTTAAAAGCACTCCCAGTTCCACACTGGACCTGCTCCACTTCTATTATGGATTAGTTGATACTCTGAACTAAGATTCCAAATCCTCTTCCAGAGAGTTTTTTTTAAATAGTTCATCTTAAGCAAACCAAACCCAGTGGAACCTCAAACTATCTTTCTAATGAGCAAACTGCTTGTAATTAGAGAAGGCCCCGAAGCAAAATCCTGGATCATGATTCCCCCGTTGGGGAAGTCTGGATGTGGCTCCAGATATGACTTTGCTGCCCAGCCTCATTTTTGTTTGTGTTGCATTCTTAACAAGATTTCACAAGCATGCAGAAGAGGGGTGTATCTCCAACAAGAGTTCTCTATCATAATACATTTTACCTGTAGCTGGACCAATTGTTCATGGAAGATTATTTTTAAGCTACCATTACTCAAACCACCATATAAAGAAAAAGTTAGAGGTAATAGGAGGAGGAGGAGGAGGGTGGTGAGTCAGACTCACCATGAGTAAAATGCTGAGCCTTTGAAGAGCATTACTGACACATCTGAGAAAAACAACTCTCTCCTTCTTCCTCCCTCTCCCCCCACAATAGCTTTGTTGAAACAAGCCAGGTGAAAATCTAAATGTCAAGACTGGTGCTGTCCTTTCTATATTAAAAAAGCATCCACACCAGTTTTTAAGGTGGTAGAACTCAGATGGTAAAACACATCAACCCTAAGAAAAGCAGTGCTACACACCATTTAGAACAAAGGCCTTATTTTTCATTGTTCCTAAGAAGGAATCTTAGAAAATGAATAAATTTTTGTATAAGGAAGATCCCAGACAATAATTCTCTGTGAACAGCTGGAGTTTACTGGAAATCTCTACAACAATTTTGAACTAGTTCTATGCAGCTACTGGATGAATGGTATTTATCAACAAGACAACTAGTGACAAAAGGTAGTTGTTCAAATCTAAGAAAATGCCTGAACTGCCTACCTTCAGGTATGGAGCATATAATGACATTTCTGTGGATTTTATGTAGGTCCATAGTACAACTCATAGACAGGAAGTGAGGGAGGATTCAAACCATTAAAGACTACTCAAAGGCCAAAGAGATACAAACAAACTTACAAACTAGGAATGTGAACAACTAGTTGACTAGTTGCTCCTGGCCCTTACTTCCTTTATCAGAAAGAGGCAGCAAGTGGGAGAGGAAGCGAAGGGGGTGCTTCAAAGCAGCAGCGCCGCATGGAGCCTGGGACCAGACCCTGGGCTCCACGCAGCACTGCCACTTTGAAATGCTAAACACTTGGATCCATCAGGTATTGCAACCAGGATGGCTAGATGCATACACAGTGTAACTCTTGCAATTTAATCAGAGCATTTGTTTCCCCAACAGACTTAAGGATTAGTCAGCATGACCATGAAGTTTTCCTTTTAAGTCTGGAGGAAGACTGCTGTTCTTTTCCATCTGCTCTCCCAAGTTGCAGAAGGTTAGAGGTTAAGCGATTCTGTTACCAAAGGAGGGGAGGGAAAGGGAGGATGGAAATATTTTCTTTAACAACTTTCTGCTGAGTTTATCCAAGAGGAGGGTGAGTGGCCCAACTTGCGTATCCCTAAACTGGAGACACGACTGTCATTAAGGGATATGACTGCTGGCTCAACATACTGAACACCAGTTACTTGATCCTCCTACTTTCAGAGCTGTTAGTCTGTATCCTAGTGGGGTCAGGTTAAGATTGAATTACAGCACAAGCAGCTAGTTTCTGGGTCTGAATGTGCCAGACAGCGAGGGCTGTTGTTCCTCAGAGGAAGAGAACATTAAAAAAAAAAAAAAAAGAGAGAGACTTCTTTTACACATAGTGTGTTTGCCAACTCTGAAAGAGGGGAGGGAGGAAGAAGACACTGGAGAGTACTGTAATTTGATGCATCACTGCTATGGATTTCTCGGTCTAACTAGGTAAAAAATAGATTTCTTAACACCCACCCCCATTTAAAACCATCTCCCTTCTTTAACAATTATCTGGAAATCCCGTGTTTCAAGAATTTCCCTGGGTTAGGGTTACACACAACGTTCAGATAATACAGGGAGCGCAGTCTCCTTCACTTCCTTAATCTTCAAGACACTAAGAACATTTCATGTTTTACCCATGTCTTTTTGAAAACATTCACCATCTGGCCCCGTGGTCTAGTTGTAGAGCCCAGGGTATTTGGGGGAAGAGGGGTTGATTCCCACTCTGCTGTCTTACTCCCCGGGTTAGCAGGGGTGAAATGCTACAGAGGGCGCTCCTACCCCAGTGAAAAGCAGACCAAAATGATCCTCTCGTGCTTGCTTGGTAAAATCACTGGAAGACTGAAAGGATTTATAGCCGGATAAGGGGAGAGATGGCAACAGACATATAGACTCTGTGCATCCCAAAGCACTAGGAGGAAGCCTGTCTCACTGTGTGGTCTATGGGATGGTGGCTCCTGCCCTAAGCCACACCCATGGATGTGCCAATAAAGCACAACCAAGACCATAATTTTCAGCATTCTGTAGAGCAGATGGAAAAGAATAGCAGTGTCTCCCTTCGTCCAGTCTTCAGCCAGAAAGTCAATGAGCAGAACTGAAAAAGCCACACGTATTTCACAAGGCATGATACCCCTGTTTGAAACCTTAGAGTTCACATTCTTGACACTCGTGCGGATCAGACATGCTGTGGGACAGCGTAGAGGAACACTTCAGATGACAAGCTCTTTGGGGAAGGGAATCTTTTTGCTTGTATCGCAACCGGGGTCCTGTCTGTGACCGGGGCTCACCAGAGCTACCGCATCACAAGTAACACTTAGTTCTTACAGTAAATAATGCTTGTTGCCAGGGGTTTGTTGGCTGGTTTTAAACAAACCAGGACGGGCTCACTCCTGGAAGTGAGATTCTTGACCACTAGCGGTTCTTCTGAAGTAAATGGATAGACCAAAAGTCTACGTTGAACGTAAAGAGACCAGTCCTATATTCCTGGGGAAGCTGTGGGTGCAACTATTCTGCAAAAAAAGGCTGGGGCAGTGAGTCTCAGAGCCTAGATCCACTGACTCCGGTTTGCACTACAGGGATAAGAACATCCTGATGTTCCAGCTTGGTCTGGTGCCCAGGCTCTCACCCAAACTAGGTTTCAGAGCACAGGGTACAGCCTGAGTCAGAACATCAACTCTGGTATTTTTAGCCCTATAGCATCAGCCCAAGTCATTTGACACAGGCTCGGAGGCTCACTGTTGTAGTCTTGTTCTGCAGTGTAGACATACACTAAAACTTTGCCAGGCCTCATTCTCCTCTTGCACTAGTTTTGCACAGTTATGACTCCTGCCTGGCACTGCAGCCTCGAATCCTCTCCTGCCCTACCCCCACGAGATTAAAGCACAGCAGCACACGCCTTCCCCACAAGCGGAATCCAGTGTGGCGCCTCAGGGCTTCCTCCTCTTCCCCATCTCCCACAGGAAGCTGGCGCTAGTGCTGTCATCTTGCAGGGAGGGAGGGGAGATTCGAGGCTGCAGAGCCAGGCAGGTGGCAGCCTGAGTGCGGGCCAGGTGGCAGTGTCGGTTCCCGCTGGGTCCCAGAGCATCAGGGCCTTAGAAGTGGCACTTTGCTATGCTCTGCCACCCTCTGGTCCTCCTGCAGGGGAGCCAGGGACCAGCGGGGAACCCAGGGTGGCCCCCAAGGAGGAGCTGGAGGAACTCCAAGCCATGGGCTCTGCTTTCCCTTCTGGGGTTTCAGCTCGAGCTGGGGGGCAGAGCAACACAGAGTGACATGACGATGGCACTCTTTCACCCCGCAGGAAAACATTTTGTATATATAGAGAGATTATCTCAAGGCAACACTATTAATTGCCGCTTAGGGTACACAGAACATATGCTGATATTTGAGGTTAATATAACAAAATATGTGCTTTGCTGAGATGTTTTTGGGGTGTTATGCGGCCACTGCAATTTTATATCCATTGTTCATTTTTAAACAAAGCTTATTGTATCTTACTCAAGACTGAAAACAATGTTTTGTTGGGGGAAGATTATTTTTGTCAAAACTGAAGCAATTTCATTTGTCAACGAGAACAAATTTCAGTGGACTACAATGAGAAATGGGTAACGCAATCTTGCTTATGTTCAAAAAAATGGAGCACAAGATCAATTAACTAATGGCTGTAGCAACATACTGTATTTGAGAATTACAGCACTCACAGGAATGATTGTGTTCAGGAATGCACACTGGAAGTCGGAGATAGGTTCAAGATGTTTCTGAATAGGCTAAATCACATACAGATGTACATACAGCATGTCCAGTCAAAATGATTTAAGGCAGAAACATGCACAGGAAAAATAGATGAAGAAAAACAAATCATGCAGTTATAATTAACATACCTTGCAGTGACACCTGTTGCTTTCCATGATAAGAAATCTGGTAGATCAAAGAAGTAGCCTGCCTTTTCCCAGCAAGACTCTCTCAAGTTCTGACAAAATTTAAAAAGAGAGAGACGTGAGTTGCAATCATGGTCTGCCTTTATTTTTAAAAACAAATTCAAAGTTAGCTGCCAGTTACCTAAAAAAAATTACAATTTTTTCCCCTAATTTAAAACTCTGATCATGCAGCTCTTCAGACTGCAGCTACTCCACTGACTTTAGATGATTAAATCACTATGTTGTTGGGTCTTTCACTTGCTGGATGGTGCTAATGAGAATAGTTTCCCCAAATTTGGGTTTACAGAAGCATCCTTTTCAAAATGACAGTGTGAAGCCCTTTAAGATTAACCTGTTATAATTAACAGCACCAGTTTCCACTTTGGAACTCTGCTGCATTTACTTCAAAATGCAAGAAGAAATATAAAAATCAATCAAGTGCAATAACCTAGGCCAGTTCTAGCAAAATCACCTCAGCAGGAGTATGGTCCCTGCAAGCCTAGGACTGTTGCACAGCATTGCCAAATTCCTAAAGACCCAGGCTCAATAATCTACAGAGAGCCCCAAAGTGCAGTGTAAGGAGCACTGGTGGTCCATAAACTCTTGCTGGTAATCTGCATAAAGATGGCAGTTCATGTAAGGCTGGCTCTTCTCCTTGTTACCAGTTTCTAAATTTAAGAAGATGACAGCTAAAATTAAATAAATATTTTCTCAATATTACTTTTCCATGTAAGCAATCATTGTACTTGCCATCAAGATGTCAAATGATAAAGAATGGGAGAGGATGTGGTCTGGACAATTGTGAATGGGAATGAAGTTTTCCAAGCGTTGTTCTCCATTAAGTTATGGTATATACTATGAAAAAAAGTGCAAGGATCATTGGCCTACAATATATAATGGCCCACACGAGCAGCTACTTATCAATCTATCAAATTCTAAGTATCGTAGGAACAAAATCATTACCATAACTTAGTGCTGCCAAACACAAATTTTCAAAATTCATGAGCCAGGCTTTCCAAAATGATGAGGTGGTGTTAAACAACAAAAAACCCACACAACATTTTTTAAATTAAATTGGGTATCTTTTTATTCACATCTTGCTTTTTGAGCCTTTTTCCCCCTCAAAAACCAGGTGGACTCAAAAATTACTTTTTTTAAAAATGACAGCTGAGATTCTCATGTAATTACATGACTTCAGAAATTGTGACTGAAAGTTATACAAAATATCAAACATGCATCTCACGAAGTGGGTCTTTGCCCACAAAGCTTATTCTCCAATACATCTGTTAAGTCTATAAGATGCCATAGGATTCCTTGTCGCTTTTGCAGATCCAGATTAACATGGCTACCCCTCTGATACTTGACAAAATATTAGGAGACTCGCAATAAAATCATGACACCTAGAAAAAAGTGATAATGATGAAGAATAGTCATATGTAGGTAGAATAGAAGGCTTAAGGTGCTCCAGGTTCGACAGAGGTGCTTTGGCAGAGCTGCGTTAACTTTTAGGAGTGCCATGTGTCTTAAAATGTAGTAAAGCTTAAATACTAATAGTAATACATATAATTACTATTTTATTATTTGTATTACAGTAGCTACCAGGTTCCCCAACCAGTATCAGGGCCCCATTGTGCTAAAAATGTACAAACATAGTAAATGTCCAGAAAGCCTATACAGGCAGTCCCCGGGTTACATACAAGATAGGGACTGTAGGTTTGTTCTTAAGTTGAATCTGTATGTAAGTTGGAACTGGCATCCAGATTCAGCCGCTGCTGAAACTGACCACGGCTGACTACAGGAAGCCCGAGGCAGAGTTGCTCTGCCCCAGGCTTCCTGGAATCAGCCGCTGATCAGTTTCAACAGGCTGAATCTGGACTAGCTGCACACCCCGCCCCCCCCCCCCCAGCAGACCAGGGAGACGCGGGCGGCGGACCGAGACGCACCGTGGTCCCGCCGCCCGGGTCCTCTGTGGCTTTGCTCCACGTCTCCCTGGTCTGCTGTCTCCAGCCCCACCCCCAGCAGACCAGTGAGGAAAAGCTGCTCCGCGTCTCCCTCTGGAGGACGCGGGCGGCGGGACTGCAGGGGCGAGAAAAACCCCATTCGTAAGTCGGATCCGTGTAACTCGGGGACTGCCTGTATTCTAAATAAATATAAAAAGTACTTCCAGCTGAACTTTGTGTTTAACACAGAACACTACAATAATCTTTTGACTACGTTTGTTATGTGACGGCAAATTTAAAATCCCAGAAAGTTACTGGAGTGGCATCTATAAAGCCAATAATATGGCAAAAATGTAATGTTAAAAAGACAGACATAGCCAGGTAAAGAATGAAAAAAAGAGCATAATTTTGGCTTTGGACATCCAAAGAACACATCTCCATGTTTTCTCTGGTTTCAAGCCTTTAGGGCTCACAGAAAGGACTGTACTTCTAATGAAGTCTGAAAACAAAAACTTTAATCACAGTCTTTAATCCTAAAAAGCACTAGTTGGATGTCTATTCAGACCACTTTGCTCCCAGACATGTATGATCATTAGTCATTCTGAAAATAACACAGTGCACATCTACACAACAAGCCTGTTATTTTGAAATAAATTTGAAATAATGGGCTTCTTATTCCAACTCCTGTAACCCTCATTGTATGAGGAGTAAGGGAAGTCAGGGAAGAGTGCTCCATTTCAAAATATCTGCTGTGTAGACAGCGCCAAAAGTCAAAATAAGCTATTTCAACTTAGCTACACAATTAGTGTAACTCAGGTTGCGTAGCTTATTTCGAGTTTAGTTCCTGTGTAGACGTGCCCTAGCTCCCTGTGAGAGTTTGGCCCTTTACATTTTAATTCAGAAGGTCAGTCAGCCTGGCTATTTTGACAATACATACCATAAGCTACTGGTACAAGTAGGATTTCTGTCTAAACACTAGGCTAGGATGAATCATGTAACTCAAACCTCACTATTCAGTAAAGAACGTCACTGAGCCCTGATTTCATTATTTCATGAATCCCAACAAAGTTACAGGTTAGCAACTCTATGATACGGTGTCTCATTGAGTGTCCAAATGATTCATCCTTTTGTCATGTTGAAACTCTGTCACTACAGTATTAGCTAGCACCAACAAAAATCATATACTGTAATTCCTTGATGCATTTTTCATATGAGTATAAACATCTCCATATTCTCTACATTTGCTGAAGTTCACTATTTGATTTTCGCTCACAGTGAAGGAATCCACAACCACATTAAAAGCATTGTGGAAAAGTCCAAAGAACATTCTCAATGCCATATTCATATCCTGCGACTCATCCTCCAAACTCATGTTTAAAGAAAATAAATTCAGTCCCTGTGCTTTCCTGGGGCCCCTCTAGTCTCTCCTCCATTCATTTTTCCTTTCTTCATACCCAAACCATAAGCCACAGTTAATCCTCTTTCCGACACTGTCACTGAGGAGCCTATAAACACCATTCCTGAAACAGCTTGGGGTGACACATTTGAACACTAGCAAGCTATCTCCTCCCTCGGGTGTTTATTTTACTGCCTCTGCAGCATTCTTAGCACCTTATGGCCAGTAGAGTAGGAAAGAAAGATTGGGAACACAAATCAAACCTAGCTCTTTGGCACAGCAATATTACCCTGCCACTGTGTCTACACACCAGCTTCTGTCTTGAAACAAGAGTCCTATGAGTCTCTTTCTTAAAAAACAAAAACGAACAGTTTTTCCACATGGAAAATGATTGGCTGATATCCATGACACCAAAGACTACAGTCCACTATTTGTCCACAGAACAAGTGCAGAAGTCAAAGCTTTTTCCTCTCACTGCCTTGTCAGCATGCTTCCACCTTGACCTGCAGGGTTTGCCTGTACAGTTGCATGGATAGCTGAGTTGAGTTAATTTGTTCCTGGTGAAAGTTTGCTTTTTAATGTTGATGAGTACAGGCAGTCCCCGGGTTACGTACAAGATAGGGACTGTAGGTTTGTTCTTAAGTTGAATCTGTATGTAAGTCGGAACTGGCGTCCAGATTCAGACACTGCTGAAACTGACCGCCAGTTCTGACTTACATACAGAATCAACTTAAGAACCCCAGGCGTCCCCAAGTCAGCTGCTGCTGAAACTGATCAGCAGCTGATTCCAGGAAGCCCGGGGCAGAGCAACTCTGCCTGGGGCTTCCTGTAGTCAGCGCTGGTCAGTTTCAGCAGAAGCTGACTTGGGGACGCCTGGGGCAGAGCAGCTGGGGTGCTACTGGACCAACCCAGCAGCACCCCATCTGCTCTGCCCCAGACGTCCTGATTCAGCCGCTGCTGAAACTGACCAGCAGCGGCTGAATCAGGACCTGGGGCAGAGCAGCTGGGGTGCTGCCGGGTTGGTCCAGTAGTACCCACGGGCGCTGCAGGACCAATCGGCAGCGCCCCAGCTGCTCTGCCCCAGAGTCCAAAACAAAAGCCTGGTCTGCTGGGGGGGGGAGCACACTAGCTGCGCCCCCCCCCAGCAGACCAGGGACATGGGGAGCAGAGCGGCAGCGGGGTGCCGCGCCTCTGAGGCTTTGCTCTGGCAAAGCCTCAGAGGCGAGGGACCCCGCCACGGCTGCGGCTTCAGTCTGGGTGCCTGTGGTCTGCTGGGGACGGTCCCCAGCAGACCACAGGCACCCGGACTGAAGCCGCAGCCGCGGGGGGGTCCCGCGCCTCTGAGGCTTTGCCAGAGCAAAGCCTCAGAGGCGCGGGGAACCGCCGCTGCTGCCGCTTCAGTCAAAGCGGCAGCAGCGGCGGTTCCCCGCGCCTCTGAGGCTTTGCTCTGGCAAAGCCTCAGAGGCGCGGGACCCCCCCGCGGCTGCGGCTTCAGTCCGGGGGCCTGTGGTCTGCTGGGGACCGTCCCCAGCAGACCACAGGCACCGGGTCTCAAGGGGCAGCAGCAGCGGTTCCCGCGCTTCTGAGGCTTTGCTCTGGCAAAGCCTCAGAAGCGCGGGAACCCGCCCGGTGCCCCTGGTCTGCTGGAGACGGTCTCCAGCAGACCAGGGGCACCGGAGCAGCTTACTAACGGGGCTTTCTCACCCCGACTTCCGGGGCGAGAAACTCCGTTCGTAAGTGCAGATCCGACGTAAGTCGGATCCGCGTAAGTCGGGGACTGCCTGTATAATACGAGTATTAAACAAGCATTGGGAGACTTAGAGCTCTTGCAAAGGCATCTTTTTATATTGTTACTTTAGCCTAAAACAATATAATAGGCTACCAAATACTTAGTGGATGGCACTGACTCTGGCCCATTGCCAAAATGGTTAAGTGATCTAGCGGTGAAAGGCTTTATATTTCATATCCCATAACCAGCCGCCAGTGCCATCAGAACCCCAATGGCACCGTGGGCCAGAAGCAAATAACCCTAGTTCAAACCAGGTGATTGATCTAATTTCCTTGGCTGCCCATCTTCTCTAAAAGTGGGCTGAATCAAACACCCAAGTTCAAACTTCTCCAAAAATGTGAAGTTCATGAAATCTAGCTGTCAAATCAGAATTCCGTAGCTTGGGCACGCCCTTACAGTACAGAAGTTTGCTTACTTTCTGGCAAAAACATAACCTTTTCAGCCATCTAAAACAGGGAGAACAAAAAGCCATCTGTAAAGAGAGCAACTCAGAGACTATGGGATAAAGTAGTCGCTGGCTCTGTGACCATCAGCACATCAGCCATTTGCCTTCACTCCATGACCAACAAGCATATTTGTAATGGCGGATGTTGTGCTTTTCTCCTGGTTATTGCTAGCCAAGGATGGGAAGATGGAATAATAGGAATAAAAAGAAAAAACTGAACAGTTGCATATAGTGAGAGCCTTGGGCAATGATCCAGAAAAAGAAAAAGAAATATGATTCAAGAAACATCCATCTTTAGCTATTAATTGCAAAGGAATTATACCCTGGCAGTTTGCTCTATTAAGAGATTATTGCTAAAAGGAGTATCTTCTTTGCTTCTGTTCCCTATACAATAAATGAGGTGTGAAAGAAACACCTTAGAATACATGCATTTCATTTGGACACAATTACCAAAGAAACACCTATTCCCGGTGCACCACTACTCTGAACCCAAATGTGCTCCAGCACCACTGATTTAATTGGGAAAATATTTTTTACAAAATAACTGAAATGAAAGGTCATTAATCTAAAGAAAAATGTAACCACCATTCTTTGGGTTTTGGCACAGTCCACAGCAAAATTTTCAGGCAGAAAATAAATATGGAACATTATTCTGCGACCTCTGAAAAGAATAAATGCATAATATAAGAGTTTGGTAGCCAGATAAACATTGCAAACAAATTTCACTCAAACTATTGCATTAATTTATTTTGCTCATACTCATTTTTTTGTTTTGTTCACTTCCACAAACATTTATTCTGTTGAGTTGCGCTGACATAAATATTTGAAGCAAGTGAAATTCAAAGGTGCATGTGTAAGTATTCATAGAAAACGAATTTTAAATTTCCATGCATGCATGTCCGTCCCATAAGCACCTCTGCACTCATCCAATTAGAGAACAAAAACAATACCATGCAATTTATCTGACCAACCACAAATAAAACAGCATCATCTCAGAGTACTATTTGTGACCACGGCAGAGTTAAATAGTGCAAGAACATTTGTCAAATCCTTTTGAATAATGAGTAAATTGAGGAAAGAGTCTGTTTTCAGACTGTCTACAAGGAGAAAAAGAACCTATTTTAATCTTTCATATGAATTTGGAATATAATCCAGGAATATTTAAAGTACTTCCAATGAGGTTTACATTTAGAGTTATATTAGTGACTTAATCAGAAGGGTTTATTTGTTTGCCTTGTTTATCCATCATGTAAAAAAGCATTCTTGTACATGAGAATAGGGTTACCAGGTGAGTTAAAAAAAAAAATACCGGCGGGGCTGGCTGGGGAAGATCAGGAGGAGAAGTGGGGGAGAACCGGCCGCTAGGAGGGGGTCGGGCGGTGAGGAGGGAGGAGCGAATCGGCCGGCAGGGAGCAGGACTTACCCGACCACGTGCATATCCCAAGGCGCTGCATGTCCTGCGCACGGTCCCGGCGAAGCACGAGTGAGTCCAGGTGTGGCTCCACAACATGCTTGAACAGCGCTCAGGAGCACATACGGGGCTTCTCCTCCTCCCCAAGGCGTCACATGCAACCAGAGGCTCCCAGCGCTGATCGCGCCCCGCCTCCCAGCCATTCCCCCACCTCCGCCAAGCTTTCCTCGGGCGCCCATCCTGAAAACCAGAAAATACTGGACATTGCACATATCCTGTATTTTCTGAAATTTTTTACCAGAGGGCCCAAAAACTGGACTGTCCGATTCAATACCGGACACCTGGCAACCCTATATGAGGAGAAAATTCCTATATGTGAAAAGAAAATTACTCATGATTCCCATTTCTATCTCATCCCTAATGCTCACAGCAAGCAAATTTCAAAGTTATATATGCAAGTATTTATGGAAACCAAATTCTTTAAAATTCCATGAAAACCCTAGGAAGTGAACAAGCAAGAGACAAGCGCAGTGCCCCGCAATCCCCCACAAATTTGCTTTCACCGTGTTTTAACAAGGCCTTTCTATGGGTTTGGAGTATTTCAGTCTGATTAGCCAGTCATTCCTTGGACAGGCAGCTGAGACGGAAACAAAAGTTCTATTTTAACCCATAGTTGGTGTCAATTTTATGACATGGATACCTGCTTGCTGAGAACTTGGTCAAGACCCCTAACAAATAATTCCAGACTAGGGTTGCCAAATGGTTTAACCAAAAATACTGAGCACACCCCCACCCCCACCCCTCAAAAAAAAGCCACCGGGAAAAAAAGGGGGGGGGACCAAATTTGTTGAGCAAAAATAAGACAGCATGGCCCCTTTAAGAAGAGGCTTTTTTGCCTGCAGCCATTTTGTTTTTGTTCCAGCCACAAGACAAGCCCCTGCGGAACCAGGTAAGCAGAGCCGGGGGGGGAGGGAGGGGCTGGCAGGAGGTCGGGGGGGCACCAGGAGGTGGGCCCGGTTGCTGAGTGTGTTGTAGGGTTGCCAGGTGTCCAGTATTTTTGCCTCCTGGAAGGGAAAATAATCAGAAAATACTGGACATTATAGGTGTCTGGTATGTTCTGAATTTTTATTTTACCGGACAGGAGGCGAAAATACTGGACTGTCTGAGTCAATACTGGACACCTGGCAACCCTATTCCAGACTATCAGCTATCAGATAGTCAAGTCATTCAGCTGCTACTTAAATAGACTGCATTTGAACCTGTGATGCAAAAGTAAGAAGTCCTATACAGTATTACCAGACTCACCCGGATCATCACTGATTCAACTTGTTAATCCTCTCTCTTGTTTTCCTCTTTTTCTTTGTTCCAAGTGAAAGCATGTAATACTGTAGGAGTGGGAGCAAGGGCCACAAAGATTCTGAATATGAAAATGGAAGTTTAAGGAGAAGAAAACAAATCTCACAAAAGAAAAGAAAACAAAAGACCACAAAGTAAAAAGGAGATGAGCCAATTAAGGTTTGGAGAGAAGAATAGAACATCACCCTAGAAACAGCAACCCTGAAAGTAATGGGAAACCAGCAAGAAGTAGGAATCATCATCTACTTCCCAAACCATACAGTCATCTCATTCCTCCGGGTGCATTAGGTCATCTTCCACTTCACCTTTTCTGAGTCAGAGACTGCATGCAGAAAAGTTCCATTAGGTCATCTTGCCTCTCTCCTCCCCCCTCCCCACTGCTAACCAACACAGGACTAATTTGCTAAGGTTATAATCTTGAGTGGTGCTTTTTTCTGGTTTAATTTTAAATTATGGAAATGATGGGATTGACACCCCTTCCTTTGGGAAATATCATCACCAGCTGAAGGCTAGCAATGTCACTCAAAATTACTTGCTTTGAACGTCTCCTAGCCAGGGACATTCATTTTTTTAAGTCTACAGTCAGGAGGTGGCAGGCCAAGCAACAATAAAGAAGTCTGCCACGGGTTCTCTGGAGTCTGCAGACAGGATTTGCTCCTATGGCTTCTCAAGGTGGTCAGATTAACATAACAGAAAGGAAAAGGTGAACAGTTTGGACTACTGTATAATGTACACAATGAATCTGCAGTTTATATGCAGTAAGATGATGTTGGCCCAGAACTTGATTCAACATCAAGCTTTTAACCCAATTCTACTTAAAATATCTCAAGTACACTAAAGATGTAAACTGTTGTTTAAAAAGTTAACTGGTTAAACACCAGTTTGGGGGGAGGGATAGCTCAGTGGTTTGAGCATTGGCCTCCTAAACCCAGGGTTGTGAGTTCAATCCTTCCAGAGGCCATTGAGGGATTTGGGGCAAAAATTCATCAGGGATGGTACTTGGTCCTACTGTGAAGGCAGGGGACTGGATTCAATGACCTTGCAAGGTCCCTTCCAGTTCTAGGAGATAGGCAATCTCCATTATAAAAAAAACCCCACCATAATCATAAAGCAGGCCCCTCCCCATGGTGCAATGTGGCAGGCTCAGCTGGGCTGGAGTAGCCCCCCCAACAGTAGCACAACACAGGGGGGGGGGCTACTCTAGCCAGGCCACTGGTTATCCAGTTACTGGTAAGCATCAGCTGGGTAACCAGTTACCCCTTTACATACCTAATGTACACCTATCTCCCAATTCATCATCTGAACAGAATTACTTTGCTGACAATTGTGTCCAACCAATTTGTCCTTCTGGTATTGGCAAGCAAATGGTTAATGGTCACAGCTGCTAATGTTTTGGACCAGTGGTAGAGCAAAAGCATTGGAATGCAGAGGATCATGTGCTATATCAGAGCTGAACTAGCATCTCTTATATGGAGCCAGGGAAAAGTCAACAGACCATCTAGAATGTTAGTCAAGACAGCAAATCTTTTTCAGTTCTAATACTTCCTGGTTTTGATTAGAGGTTATACTGTACCTTCCGCTAGATATTCTTATAACATCCTTTTATGCTTCCATGACATACAAGATGTACTTTGCCAATGAATTTATGCTCCATCTATTCATTCTTGTGCCAAAAGAAGTCTGATAGAATTCTAAAATGCACAAAAGTTAAATAGTATAGGCAGATACAATACAATACTGGCTTTAGAATCCTAATCCTAAACAGACAGCTCTTTGGGAAATGCATACTATTACAAAGCCATCACCTCTTACACTGCTAAATACCAGTATTTTTACAGCCCCAGAAAATGTTCTAATTAAAGCCAAGATTGGTATGTTGCCCAGAGGTTGGTGTTATAGCATTCCAGTATACTACTAAACATCAAAGACTTGTGCAGGCATGGAATATGTACATGCTGGAACCAGTGAGTTAGTATTTTGCTACAAGTATTTAGGGCACAGATGTTAACAAATGTAACAAAAGTAGTGTTGATCTGACCCTTGATACAACACAACAGCCTTCCAAGGCATTTATTCTCTTAGGGTACGTCTACACAGCAAGGGAAAAGTCAAATTAAGATACGCAACTTCAGCTATGTCAATTGCATGGCTGAAGTCAAAATAGCTTAATTCGGCTTTTGGCACTGTCTTCACAGCAGGAAGTTGAAGGAAGAACACTTTTTCTTCAACTTTCCTTACTCCTTGAGTTACAGGAATCAGAGCAAGAATCAGAACAAGAAGTCCTCCATCTCGACATTATTTCAAAATAATGGCTGTGTAGACGCACATTTTGTTATTTCGAAATAACGTTATTCCAAAATAACGCTGCTGTGTAGATATACCCTTAATGCTCGAGAGCAAACTTTTTATTTATTAATCTTTCTTTTTGGAGTTAAAAGATTAATACAAAATCATTTAACTGATTTAATCATCCCTCCTAAATATGTTTGCTCTACTGGATATGAATGGGATAATCTGCATCTCAACCTTGGCAGGGTTTGCTTTCCTTTGATATGTTCAGTATTTCCAATCCAAAGCAATCAAAAACCATGAGTCAGGCTCACAAAATCATGGGAATGGTGATAAAAAGAAAGAGGATTTTTGTTTTTTTGGAGGTTTCTTAGAAAAATAACTTTTGGCTTCATTTTATATATTATCTTCAGGAATTGAAGTGTTTGTGTGTCATGTTTTCAAGATTTTAATCCTACACCTACTTACTACACTTACTTTATTTTAAAAAAATGAAAGATGAAATCCTTACAAATCAAAAATTCAAGATCTAGCACTTTATGAAAAATACTTCCTATTGGAAGAGTTGGCAATGTTGGCATGCCAATGTTCATACTTCCTATCTTAAATAACATGGGGACACGGCATGGGATAACACTGACAGAAAAAAAAAGAATCTATGTCTGACAGGGTGGACCAGGCTCTGAAGCTCCCTCCTGGAGGCTTGTGGCCTTGCCATGCCCCATCCCAGAAGATAAGCCATAGGGGAGTCCTCCAAGGAAGCTAGAGTGGCTGTAGGAGAAGCAGCCAATCACAGGCCAGGAAGGACCTATAAAAGGAGCTGTAGGACCAGACAGCAGTCAGTTCCTCTGGAGATCTCCAGGTGGGCAGAGCAGGAGACTGCCTGGCTGAGAGAGCAGCAGCACTGTGGATAGCTCCAGGTGGAGAGCACATTGGAGACCGAAGGTCACTATGGGACTCTAAGATAAAGGCCTGAGATAAGGACAAGGATGCTGCCTCCAGGAGGGGAAGTCCTGGCAGCCCCACATTGCTCTGGAATGGGGCCAGACCGAGGGGAACAGACTAAGAGGCACTACTGAGAGAGTACCAAGACAGGCCCCTGTTAAAGGTGTACCCCGGAAGGGGTTTTGTGTTTGATTGCACCCCAGATGTATGTGACTCAGATAGAGGGCTCAGCTGCTGAAGAAGGCTTTTAAACAGAGAGCGCAGACACACACGCTCGGTCAGAAGAGGGGTGCTCACAAGAGGTGAGTTCCGCCCCATTACAATATGCCACTTCAGTATTTTTCAAAGACAACTATATATACCTACGTCAGCCAGAAAAGATTCTTTCCGTTAATCTATTATACCGCACAATAGAATATATTTAAAGTCTTGATTTTGATAAGTGGTTCGGGTCTCTCAGTATTCCAGGGCAAAAAAATAAAACATGGGAGACATGGGAATGCACTGGCATCAGTAATAGAAAACACATCCAAAAACACAATCTGAAAGAGGGCATGAGCTACAAAAATTAGAAATCCGAAAGAAAATGTTTCCTTATGCTGAAAGTCCAGCCAATAGAAACATTTCCCCAGTGACTAACCTTATGGATTGCCAGTATATGTTCTGTGCAATGCTCTGCTAAGATTGCAAAAAAAGTACAGTATCTACATTGAAACACAAAAATTTGGTGCAAAATCCTTGTCCTGCTGAAGTGGATGTGAGCTTTGCCATTGACCCTCTATCAAGACAAAATTATACCTGGCCTGTTTCATCACTGAAGCACCCTAGTAGTAGCTAGGCAGATTGTCAAACTGCTCAGAGGAGCACAGAGACTGCTCCTTCCCCCTCCTTCTGGTGGTGCACCGCATGAACCACAAAGGGATAGGGCAGTGTGGCAGGAATGCTAGGCGGGGGAAGACACTACCTTCCCAAACTGCCAGGCTAGCCCCACCACCCTCTGCCCCCAGAACACCTACTGTAGGCATCCTGGGGGTGGAGTGTTGCTGCTCCCAAGTGCCTGCCCCCTCCACATGCTCTGGGGCTGGGGAGGCTGACGCCACGTGCCAGGAAGACTGGGGCCGTGCTCCAACCCATCACCCCATGATGTGGGGGGAGGGGCTTTACAGAGATACGAGGCTGGGGGAGGGGTTGAGGGCTTGCCTCCCCCAGCCCTACCTTCACCTACGCCCATAGGACACGGAAAGACAAGGAGAAGGACGCAGACGCAACTCTCTGCCTCCTTATGCACTGTCCAGCAGCCACCACTTGGGGGAATAAATTAATCAGAACTGATAAATGGATGTAGCAACATGCGAGTGCCACATTTCAGGAAAGATGTGGACAAACTGGATAAAGTCCGGAGACGTGCATCAAAAATGATTAAAGCTCTAGAAAACACGAGCTAGGAGGGAAGACTGAAAGAACTGGGTTTGTTTAGTCTGGAAAAGAGAAAACAGAGAGGACTTGATAACAGCTTTCAAGTACCTAAAAGGGTGTTACAAGGAAGGAGAAAATTACTCTTCTTAAACACTGATGATAGGACAAACAGCAATGGGCTTACATTGCAGCAAGGGAGGTTTAGGTTGGACATTAGGAAAAATTTCTTACCTGTTAGCATGGTTAAACACTGGGATAAATTGCCCAGGAAGATTGTGGATTCCTAAGGGCAGGCGAGACAAAATATCTGTCAGGGATGATCTAGACAGTGCCTGTTAATGCCCTGAGGGCAGGGAACCAGACTTGATGACCTCTCGAGCGTCCTTGCAGTTCTCTCATTCTGTGAACATCCTGGCACTCAAGAAGGCATTCATTCTGCAGCATCCCAGGGTTGCATGGCTCCATGTGGCCCGTATTATTAGGTGAACTAGATGGAGCTTCCCAGCCCTTGGCTAATAATGAACAGAGTTCCACCTTACAGAGACATCTAACTGCTAATGCAACAGGTAAAGGAGCTCTAAAGTTGTAAAGAACTTTGGAGACTTGTTTATCTTGCCACCACAGAGAGAAAGTCCGGTGTTACTGCACTCCAGAGAAGATCACCTACAAGATTTTAGCATCTAATTTTTTAGTAGATGTCTGACAAAGTCATGTGCTACTTATAGTCTGTTCTTTCATGGTTAGTGACTGGGGGGTATGTCTACACTACAATGTTAGTTCGAACTAACGGACGTTAGTTCGAACTAACATTCATAGCCGCTACACTAGCGCTCCGCTAGTTCGAATTTGAATCGAACTAGCGGAGCGCTTAGTTCGAACTAGGAAAACCTCATTTTACGAGGATTAATCCTAGTTCGAATTTACTAATTCAAATTAAGGGGTGTGTAACCCCTTAATTCGAACTAGTGGGAGGCTAGCCCTCCCCAGGTTTCCCTAGTGGCCACTCTGGCCAACACCAGGGAAACTCTATGCCCCCCTCCCGGCCCCGGACCCCTTAAAGGGGCACGGGCTGGCTACGGTGCCCGTGCCAGGTGCAAGCCTGCCAGCACCCAGCCAGCAGACCCTGCACCTGGCACAGCACAGAGCCACCCACCCGATGTCCCCCAGCCCACCCCCTCTTCCCGGGACCAGGCTGGCGGCTCCCGGGAGCTTGCCCTGGACCGCAAGAGGCGGGCACCTTCCTGGGCTAGTGGGGACATCGTGGACCTCGTCCACGATCTCCGCACTAGGCACAGGAAAGTGGCCGTCTAGGGCAGGAGAGCTGCCAGCCTGGCCACCCAGGAGCAGGTGTGCATGAAAATCAAGGGGGTTCACTGAGACCCCCGACCCTGAGCCCTGAGCTTACAATGGCCGTCCTGGGTCAGACCAAAGGTCCATCTAGCCCAGTAGCCTGTCTGCCGACAGCGGCCAACCCTAGGGACCCTGGAGGGGATGGACCGAAGACAGTGACCAAGCCATTTGTCTCGTGCCATCCCTCTCCAGCCTTCCACAAACTTTGGGCAGAGACACCACTCCTACCCCCTGGCTAAGACTACTCCATGGACCCAACCTCCATGACTTGATCTCACTTCCTTTTAAACTCTGTTCTAGTTGTAGCCTTCACAGCCTCCTGCAGCAAGGAGTTCCACAGGTTGACTCTTTGCTTTCTGAAGAACAACTTTCTCTTACTAGTTTGAAGCCTGCTACCCATTCCTTTCCTTTGGTGTCCTCTAGTCCTTCTTTATGGGAACTCATGAAGAACTTTTATGAATGCACCCTCTCCACCCAACCCCTGCTTTTAGAGACCTCTATCCTGTCCCCGCTCCATCTC
Source organism: Pelodiscus sinensis (assembly GCF_052426305.1). NCBI lineage: Eukaryota > Metazoa > Chordata > Testudines > Trionychidae > Pelodiscus > Pelodiscus sinensis. The sequence goes on along the minus strand of NC_143060.1, from coordinate 16,560,688 downwards.
CTCTTTTCTAAGCTGAACAGTCCCAGTCTCTGTAGCCTCTCTTCATCTGGGACCTGTTCCCAACCCCTGATCATGTTAGTTGCCCTCCCCTCTCCCAGCCTTTCTCTTCCCCTCTCCCACCTCCTTTTCCCAGTCTCCCCCAGTTTTGTTCAATAAAGACAGAGTCAATCTTGGAAGAAACGTTATCTTTATTTTGTACATCAATAAGAAGGGGGGCTAGGGAAGGGTAAGTGGAAGGAGGTGAGGGAGGATTGGGGTAAGAGCCCCCGATGGGGAGGACTGGGCTGGCTCTGCAGGCTTCTGGGGGTGGAAGCTCTCCTGCAGCCCCCCGATTGCCCCCTCTCCCCAGATCGCAGCCTGCGGCAAGTGCAGCCGGGCTGATGTCCGAGTGGTGTGATGTGCCCAGTGTGGGTACTCCGGGCAATCCAAGCCAGGACTGCTTTGCAAGCGGGGCACCCCTTAGAACTGTCTGTCCGGGGTGGGGGTCAGGACCCTTTAAGCGCAGCCCTCGGCTAGCCTGAGACAGCATCTCCACGCTCTAAGTCCTCCTCTGATGCCCTGCCGGCACTGCTTCCGGTCATCCTTAAGCCCTGTTCAGGGTCCACTCAATGTGGACTTGCTAGTTCGAATTAGCAAAACGCTAATTCGAACTAGTTTTTAGTTCTAGACACGTTAGTTCGAATTAGCTTAGTTCGAATTAACTAATTCGAACTAAGTTAGTTCGAATTAACGTTGTAGTGTAGACGTACCCTGGGTTGTGTCCCAAATGATCTTACACAGAGACAACATCATTTGGATTAATGTACAGCGCCAGGTTATCTAGCAAATATTCTAAAGAAATATGCTTGCTGAGAGAAGACTCTCAGGGAGAACAAAGAATGAACAGCTATGCACAGACCTTAGCAGTTACAAAGAAACACAAAATGGAAAATAAGCTCAGAGAAGGAACAGCAATGGCCTTTAGTAAAGATGGTTTTGATGCTTGAATCAAGAGAACAATTGATGTATTGTGTAATTTTTAACGTAAAAAAAATCCCTATAAATCCCTTTTTACAGAGCTAGCCAAGAACACAGGCTGGCTTGCAGGAATACTTAGATGAAAGAACTTTGCTTTCATGCTTACTCTTGTTTTTATTTATTTATTTCCCTCTTTCCACACGTATTTGCTTTCTCTCTAATGATAACTTCATTCTATTATTTCTGACAACAGAGATAACCATAGTTGGAGACAGCACGCTAGATGGACTAGGCTGGTGTTCTGACTTTTTTTTCCTCTCTCTGCTTGGCTGGATAGTCTCGCTCATGTGGTCAGGGTCTGATCCCCATATGTAGGGTTGGGAAAGAATATTCCTCTAGGTCAGACTGGCAGTGATCTTGGAGTTTTTTTGCCTTCCTCTACAGCATGGGACACAGGTTGCTTGCCAAGATCATCTGGGTATCTCTCACTTAATCAGTTCCCTGCCATGTCAGGGCCCTTGGGCACTAGTGGGGCTTGGTTCCTCCTACTCTCCACCAGCAGCACACAGATTTGTTGCCTGAAGGCCATAATACTTTGGTCTACTTCTGGCTGTTGGGTTAAGTAGGCTGGTGGTTGGGTGGTGCTGGTGTCCTGTTATACAGAGAAGGTCAGAGCAAATCAGGAGTGGGCAAGATAGGGTCCACAGGCTATAAAGCTTATATACCGTGGCAAGGTCCTTGTTCAAGGCCCTTGCCCTGGGACCCCTTCTTTGGTCACAAATCAACTGGAGCCCCTTTCTGGTGCAATCACCTGTGCCTTTTATTGTCCATGCTGATTTCCCACCCCCTTCTATTTACAGAGCTTTTATGTTTGCAGCCAGATCAGCTAGCCTCTCTAGTTAGCAGGGAAGCACACTCAGCCACTCTCTGGCTCCTCCCTTTTCACTTCCCCTCTGGCTGCCTTATCTAGCCCGCTGGCTAATGAGGCCCACAGCTGCTTCCTATTAACCCCTCAGGCCTGGGCTTGCTCAGCTGGCTTCCATTGCCCTTTTCAGTCAGGCTGTAGTAGCAGAGCTCTGGCTTAGCCAGCTGTCTGTCACGATACATATAAGCTGTAGACTGCAGAACCAGCAGTGAAGCTCCCCAGGAGCGGGGCCATCCAGTGTGTAACCTGTGTGGGAGAGCCAGGCCTGCCAGCCAAAGCAGCCCCTGCCTGCAGTGGTCCCTGCGAGGCTGGAGCAGCCCCCTGCCTTCGGTGGGCGAGGAGCTGCTCCAGCCCCTACTAGTTAACTTGAACCTGTAAGCCTCACCCATTGAGGGTGGGGCTTACTGATTAACCGGTTAACCATTTAAATCCATATCAAGCAGCCTTCTCACAAGCCTTCGTTGCCCATCCCTGCTTTAGAATCTGAAAGTCAAGCTTTTTGGAATGTACATCATTCATAGTTTAAAAAAAAAAAAAGAAAAAGCCTGCAATCAGGACTTAATACCATACTTCATGCATAAGCTCCGCTGGAATCTAGCTAACTCTGCCATTTCTGTCTTATTTCTGCCGTGCTAACAGGAGTTTAAAAAAAGCCCTTATCTTTAATCAGAAAAGTGGATGTGACTGTGAAACTTGCAGATTCATACCATTCCATAGGTATTTTTCTGAATATAATTGCATTTCATTTTCTCTGTGCCAGTTTACTCATCTATAAACTATTAATACTACTACAGCAGGCCTGCACAAAGGTCTCCACTAGTATAAGGGTTACCATGGATCTTAATTGGTGCAGGTCCATTGAAGAGGGATTAATTTCACTTTTACTGCAGGCTAAAATGAGCTTTTGCTTCTAGCCCCAAACCCGCAGCGGTACATAGCAGTGTCACTGCAAACTGCCCTGTGAATTCAATTACAATTTCTTCCATACTCCCACAATGAGAGAGAGAATGTGAATTTACATCACCCTTTTACCACATGCTGCACAGTCCTCACTGGCTAATGTGTTAGGGTGCTTCTTTAAGACTTTCATAAAGAATAATGCAAATATCAAACTATAAAATGACTAGCTTCATGCTACTCATGGCTCAGAAATGGAAAGTATTTAATAGATGGATATTCATATTTTACTACAGCATCCACAAACATTAATTATCTTCTATTAATATTAATCTGTCAGTATCTGCTTCTGCCAGTAACTCCCTTGATCTTCCCCAATCTGCACCTTGTTACTATACAATGTTTCATGTTTGTAAGGAGAAGAAAAGTCAGCTGTTCACAGCTGACAATGTAATTTACATTTAGCCTTCATTACGACTACAGTAAGCATCACTGACACCAAATGTAAAAGCCAGACTGGTGGAGGTTATGTAACATTCAAGTGGCAAGCATTCTTTCTTTTATCTAACAGTTATTATTAAGAAGCCATAAGTCAACCTACAACATATAAAATTCAAGCATAAGAGATAGCATTAGAATTCTACATTATCAATAGAGTGTCTTCTTCCAATATATGGGCTAGTTCCTACAGATGGGACTGAACAGGTTAGGTGCTTTTCTGGAGGCCTGCAAGTGTGTTAAGGATTTTGACTGAGCCATTTCTGTACTAGTGACCAAAGCCATCTTGAATCATTTCACTCCTGGATGCAATGCATCTGACACCATCCTTCTGGCAAGACACATCAATTTTGAGATAACGAGGACTGCTGATCCCTCCCAGAAATATCACTGACAACTCCTGAGAGTAAGTAGGATAGGCAGGATACCCAGGTAATTAAAGTCTCATCTATTTCCATACCTTATTTATCAGTAATCCTGTCTTCCTTTTACAAAGTGCATATACAAAATATCTGATCCCAAAATGGCAGTAACACAATTATATTATGTGTTCTAAACAGAAAATATTGAATTAAACAGAAATTTAGAAGCAGTCAGTTTAAAAAAAAAAAAAAAAAAAAAGGAAGCTCTTAGGGTGGGATTTTCAAAAATATTCCAGATTTGCTTCCCTCAGCTCCTACCCTACTTAATGGTGAAACACCTACTGCCTTCCCAGAAGCAGTGTTTGCCCAATGCTGAATGGTTTTTTTTTTAAATCTCATTCTTAAGGATATGAACAGTGTCAAAGCCTTTAACTATCAGCCAGAAAACTGTCACAATTTAAAACATACTCACTTCTTTCAGCCACAGCAATTTAGGCGGCTGCATTTCTACAGACATCACTCCCCCAACATAGCTCAAAACACCATGTTGAGTTCCATTGATTCTGTCCACTTGACTGACTGCACGATGGTCCATCCACATAATGATGTTTCTTTTACATTCCCCTTGACAACAAAAAACAAAACATAAACAAACAATTATTTTAATTTTGGTTCAATTCTTCCTCAATATTATAAACTCCCAGGTGCCAACCCACTTGGCCAGGCCCGGCCACAGAGTTTGCGGGGCCCAAGGTGGCATGTTGTGGTTGCCTGCACCACGTGGCCGGGCGGCTCCCAGCCAGGGCAGTGAGCGAGTGGCCGGGTGCTGGTCAGCACAGGGCCCTGAAGGTGCAGGGTCCAAAGCAACTGCCTTGCTCGCCTTGCCCTAAGGCCGGGCCTGCACTTGGCAATGTCACTTAGGAGTACTGAATTTGGGTACAGCTCACTGAAATAACACCAAATGATAGACATAAAGGGTGAATTCTTGGCTCCACTGAAACCAATGTTCAGACATGCTGAGCAACCACAACCTAAGTTGAAGTCAATGGATGCAACAGGTGCTCAGGAGCTCTGAAAAAAAATCAAGCTGTAATATATAACCTTTCACCCCAAGAACCCAAATCACATAACAAAGTATGTGCAAGATAACTTCTCAAAGTCCCTTCTAGCCCTACATTTCTATGATTCTATAACTCAGCTAGACACCTACACAGACTCTTACCCAATGTTTCATTACCATGAGAAGCATCACTCAACACCCCCCCCCAAAAAATGAGAGATAATTTGCTGACATGCATTCACTTTGAAGACGGCTAACAGAAGTGAAAAATGCCTTCTCTAAATCAAACAGGGGCACATTAAGTAAGCAGAAGATACCAATCTAACACCCCCAATTCCTACTGACAGTGGCAGACAGGCTGCTGGACCTAGTGTGAGCCAGGACTGAGCAAGCCCAGCTCAGTCCTGGTTTGTGCTGGGTACAGGAACTATCCCCGCTGTGGCTCTGCAGTTTAAATGTAGTAAGAGCCGGGCTGAATATTCGATTATTTAATAAGGCGCCTCTGCCTCTGAAGTGGAGCAACAGCCCTAGGGCTGTTGCTACACTTCAAAGCTGAAAGCGCCAAAGCCCGGGGTCAGCTGGGGACTCCCCTGCTGACTCTGGGCTCCGTGCAGCACTGCCAATTTCAAAGCATTCAAAGAGGCAGCATCGCACGGAGCCCAGGATCAGCTCTGGAGTCCCCAGCTGATTCGGGCTCTACGCAGCGCTGCCACTTTGAAATGCCGCAGGGAGCCTGACCCTGGGCTCTACGCAGCATTCAACGCAGCAGCACCACACAGAGCAGCTGACCCTGGGCTCCATGCAGCGCTGACACATTGAAGTATCCTCCTCTTCTCCTTCCTCCCCCATTTCTATCTGATAGAGGCAGCAAGGGTGGGGAAGTGACTAGTCAACTAGTCCTTCACATCCCTAATCAGAAGTGAGATGAGTGAATGCTACATCAGGTATTTATCCAAACCGTAAGGGCACGTTTACACAGCAACTAGACTCCTGTGGCTGGCCCAAGCTAGCCAGCTCTGGGCTCGGGCTGCTCCTGTACTCTACAGGGCTCTGGAGTAAGGGAAGGGGTCAGAGCCTAGGCTCTAAGCCCAAACCCAGAAGTCTACACAGCATTGAACCAGCCCCGTAGCCTGAACCCTATGAGCCCAAGTCAGCCGGCCTGGGCCAGCTCTGAGGGTGTTTTCGCTGTCTAAGCACACCCAGAGAGGTTCCCATCACAGTTTGTATCTAGCTTTATAAGTGAAACGATGAAAATCTGGGGAGAGCTAGCAATGTAAAATATTAAACAGTTGAATTATTAACTGACAAGCATTAATCTTACCATTAATATACTGCAGTTAACATTTCAAACAGCCTGGCAAAATAATTGTGACCTTTGTAATTAATATCTAACGTGCACTTTAACAATGCCGCCACATTACTCAGGGGATACTTAGGGCACCATTGGGTCAGCCCATGCCCAACAGACAGGGCACCACTGGGGGCAACCCTCCTGCCCCCCCGTACCTCCACCAGCTCTGCTTCTTTTGTGGCTGGCTGCAGCGCGGAGTCTGCCCAGAAACTCCTGAATCTGCCAAAATACTTGGATCTGCCCTAACACCACTGCTCTCCCAGGAACAAACTCGCTATTCTAGGCAATGCCTAGTAGCAGGGAGAGCGAGGGGCAGGATCAGAGCAAGACACACAGCTCCCAGCCATCCACATGCAAACGATCCTCCCAGTTCTCTATACTCCACCTCTGTGGAGAGACAGCAGGGTGCCCAACCCAAGCGGGGGTAGATTGTGAACTTGTTAATGACTAACTGGTTAACCAATACAATTTTAATAGCTTGAACATGTACTATTTTAAACAATATTTACATCCCTAGAAAGAACTAATATTCTACAAAGATCTGTGTGATTCAAGGGGGCTTTTCATATAGACCCATGTCTATGGGATTCGGCCTTTACACAGGAGAATTCTGTTGTAAAATTCTGGCTCCGCTAAAGGCAGCGGCCAAACACTCGTGCTAAACTCAGACTCTGTGATGCAGCTTTACCTTCATAATTAACTGCCAAGGGCCGAAACTGCTTATCCATCACAACAAGTGAACATGTAGCATCAAAACCAAGCCCTCGAATCCAAGCAACGTCTACTCCTCGGACGACTTTCTGCGAACATACACAAGAAATACTTAGACACAAATATGCCCAAATGCACGCACATTCGAGAGCTTTACAGACAAGGGTTTATAAACCAGAATTACAAGCACGCTCAAAAAGCTTCTGAAATTCAGTCTGCTTAAGCACCTGAAAATCTGGATGCTAACCCAAAATGTATGCAAAATATGCAAACTCCTTTGGTCTGCAAAATTAGACTCAGTCTCATGAAAGCCTCTTTTGCAGGCTCTTAGACCTGCTTTTTACGCTCTTGGCTGGAAGCAGGAAGCGCAGGCATGCACAAAAAGGAAACAGAATGGGAAACGTGTTATGTTAATTTTATCTTCTTTCTGAAAGGTTTATTCTGAACTGGGTGAGATTCAAAAGCAGGTTGGGGGTGCCTATTTCATCTAGACCATGGCCACTAGCGCCCTGATTCTCTGTGCCATTTTGGGGTCCAAACATGTCACAGTGTTTGTTTTTAACTCCACTTAGCTTCGTACCACCGTTGAATATCCTAGTACAGTGTTTCACAAAGCGGTCCATGAAACCACTTTCAGAAACCTGTTAACTAGCCGCTTCTGTATGTTTACTTACCGGCGCCATGGCCACAGAGCCTCACGGCTCCCATTGGCACCGGTTCACTATTTTCAGCCAAGGGGAGCCACGGGAAGTGGTGTGGGCTGAGCCACCGCTTCCCACAGCTCCCGTTGGCTGCAAACGGTGATCCGGAGCCAATAGGAGCCAGGAGGCTCCGTGGCCGCGGCGCCAGTAAGTAAACATACAGCAGCAGCTAGTTAACAGGTTTCTGAAAGTGGTTTCATGGACCCCTTTGGGAAACACTGTCTTAGAAGAAGACTGCCTGTAAAATTGGTCCTGAGTGTATACTAGGACTCATATCACTGCTCTGCACAGCTCCTTCAAAAGGCTACCAGCAAATAGGCTTCAGGTAAAGCCCTGGAACTCACTGACCCCTGGCCTTATGAGAACACTGAACTTTGTGGCTTGCTTGTGGAATTGCAAAGAGAAAAAGAAGGGGAAAAAAAAAAAGACACCCCCGCTGACTAAATGACAAGTGAGGATGCGAAGCCTCAGAGGAGGTAATTTATGGGAACAGAGCATCCTCGCCCTGTAATAGATCCGTTCCACACTAAACTTGTTGATGCTTGTAGGAACTGATGCATTATAAGTCCTCCCATTCCCCGCTCTTATGTCATGCAAAAAAACCCCGCAAAAACCCCAATTTGCAACATGGAAGTCAGCCGTGGGAAGAATAGTCCCCGCTTTAAGTTGTTTTGCTATAAATCCAAGTTTTCTGGAAAGTATCTTGGACTTACAGTGAGAATGGCCTGTACGCCAACATAGCAATTAAGAGACTGGCCCAGCTCAGCTGGCTTGGGCTTGTAGGGCTAAGGCTGCAAAACTCCTTTGTGGACACTGGGGCTCAGGCTCTGGGATGATGTAAGGGGGGGGGGGGAAGGTCTCAGATCCTGGGCTCTAACCATAGCCTAAACGTCCACAAAGCAGTTCTGCAGCCCTAGCCTGGGGAAGCAGACTTAGATCAGCTGTGGGAGTTGAAATGCTTTGTGGACGTACACAGTGATCCTGCACAGCAACAATAAAAAAAAACCACTGTTTAATTAACACTATATTGAAAAATATTTTCTTTAGTGCTGCTTGGTAGTAAAGAATCACACCCCCTCCCCTTTAACTGGCTCTCCAAGGTCTTTAGTGCTAAGAGATTATATTTTAGGGATAAAAGGAAGACTGAGGGGAACAGCAAAATAATTCATAAAGACAGAGAAAATTAAGCAAGCAGGAAAAAAAAGGCTGCATTGCTTATCCCACTAGCCACTCTTCCCTCTCTCCCTCCATTATTTATCTTAGGGCACTTGAGGCAGAGCCAGGCTCATTAATGTTTGAAAAGGCTGATCAATAACAAGAGAACGGTGAACTGTCCATCTGCAAATTACCAGGCATCTTATGAATATTTAAAGAGCCAACCTTGGAACACAGAGCAGTCTACGATTGTGGCCGTTTTAAGAAGGACAAAAGTGCCTTTTTACATTCACTGCCAATTAAGGTCACTTTTGCCAAGGGGAGGTATAAATTCAGATTCCTGCCTGCTAGATACAAAAGAAGAGTGGGAGAGATGATCTCTTACATATTCAGCATAGTAAAGTTTATTCAAGTTTCATAACATGTAAATCAATGACCTGCCCCAAAGGGAGTGAACAGAACAGAGAATTATCACGTAATCCCTCTCCCATCACCCATTCCCAGCCTCTGATAGAGACTAGGGACACCATTCCTACCCATACTGGCTAATAGCCCTTGATGGACCTAACCTCCATGAATTTATCTAATTCAGGGGTCAGCAACCTATGGCATGTGTCCCATAAGTGACACACGAGCCAATTTTCACTGGCACGTGAGCCTCCCTGCCGGTTGTATGCCAACCATACGCCCCAGCAAGCCCCGCTGGATATTTCACTACTTGCAGGGAAGAAACGATTGAGAAATGGCTCCGTGCACTGACGTTGCCCCTCGTGTGGTCCAGCAGCCTCCTTCTGCCTCCCCTTCCCCCCCCGCAGAGTGTATAGGAGGCTCCAATGGAGCTTTGCGGGTGGGCAGCCAGGCCAGCTTCCAGTGGCATGCGTTTTCTAGCCACTCTGCCACCCACTGTCTTAACACCGCGCATCACACAGTCCCTTCCCTCCTTCTGCAGGGCTGCCTCTGACGTGTGGGGCCCCCAGTCCGGCCACACCGCCACCTTCTCCTGTAGGCCGCTTGTTACAGTGGCTGCCGCCACTGCTGCCAGGGTAGGGGAGAGCAGGCAGCTCTGAAGGAAAAGCTGGTAGAGCTGCTCCCGGACCTCCGTGCCTTGGAACTGCCAGCGAACGGAGCGGATGGCATGGAGCCGAACGCAGGGCCCTGAGCCGAGATGCTGCAGGTCGCCGAGGTGGCCTATGGCAGCGGCAACTTCAAACTGGTGGCTGAGATCTACGGCTCACAGCTGGCCAAGCGGGCGGAGGCCGAGCAAGGCCTCTGCCTGTGCCTGGGGGGACGTGCTCACCCGCACCGGATACGTGGTCTAGCCCCAGGAGGCCTATAGCACTATCGCCTGTGGCCCGAGGAGCTGCAAGAGCTGGCCAAGAGCCTGGTGCTCAGCCTGCATGAGAAGGCACTGCCAATGGGAGTGGCTAGGGCACAAAGCAAGGTAAGTGCCCCTCCCCATGCCCAGACCCCCACACCTCAATCCCCCCTTCACTTATTTTCTGTCCCCATGCCAAGACCCAGCACCCCCAGCTTGCTCCTCTTACCCTCCCTTGCTCCTGCGCCCTCCCTCCTGGCCAGACACACTACTACCGGCCTGCTTCTGAACCCCACCACCCATCCATCCTCACCCCCTCCTGCACTCTACCTCCCACCCAGATCCTGTACCCACATCCCTGTCCCACTCGCTGGTAACCCTGTCCTACACACTGAACCCCTCATTTTTGTCCCCACCCCAGAGCCTAAGAGGATCCACAAAATCCACTAACTCTGGAACCCCAGAAAAGTAAATCTGGCCTATGGGAAGCCCTGAACCTCAGTCCTCCCTGCCTCTTCCCCTCACCCCATGAGGGCTGGAGTGCCAGAAGAGTGAGGTGTCTCAGTTGGAGGCCACATCAGTGAGGGTTGGGGGGTTTTGGAGGAATATTTTTTCTTCTCACTTGTGTGATGACCAACTGATTTTTCTGTGGGCCAGTGGCTCCTGACCCAAAAAAGTTCCCCCACCCCCGCCATAAACGAAGAAAACATTAAAATCTTTTATGTTGGACAAAAAATAATATTTTACTTTATTTAAAATGAAGTTTGATAAACTAACATGAGAAAGTTAAAACGCTTAATCTGTTTAATAATTTAAAATTAAACCATTCTCCCTAGCTGCTGCACTAGCAAAATGGCTCAGGCATAATTATGTAATTAATGGTGAGTTTCCTTTAGCAACTGATGGACCATGGAAAGGTTTGCGTTGACCCAGGTGGTCGCTGGGGTGTGAGGTGGAGATAACTCCTGCCCCCTTCTCTGAGAGCAGCAAGAGAGTTAAACCTTGGCACGCAACTTTAGAAAGGTTGCTGACCCGACCCAGTTCTGTCTTGAACCCTGTTCATGTCCTCGTTTTCACAACTTCCTCTGGCACTTGCATATGCTAGTAGGTTTGGAGCACTCTTGGCTTCAAAAGGGAGGATGGTCTTTTGCATAAGGTGAGACAAGGGGGTGAGGTAATCTTTTATTGAACAAACATGTGCTGGTAAAAGAGAGAAGAGTTCAAGCTCCACAAGACCTGAAGAACTACTCTGTGGAGACTGGAAGTTGGTGTCTTTCACCAACAGAAGCTGGGCCAATACATTAAAAAAAAAGTTTGTCACGTCAACTTTCTCTTTCATATCCTGGTTACTCCAACACTTCAAATAATTGTGGATAAGGCTTAGACCAGAGAATCTTTTTTGGGTCAGGGGCTGCTGCTGACCCACCTACAGAGCTCGAGGAAGGTGGCCTTCTGCATGTCGAGGTTCTTCAGCCACTGATGGTCATCCCATACCTGCAGGACAATGTGGTCCCCAGGCCAAACTCATCTTCTGCAACTAGAAGTGGCGTTCCATGGTGTCTAGCGGATTGAGGGGCATGCACAGCAGCAGGCGCACTAGGACCTGGGTGAATAGGACCGGTGGTCCAGGCTGGTCCTCGTTCTGTTGGAGCAGCATGTAGGCAGTTTGAATGAATGGTGCAGCACAAGACCGATGAGCCTAGCTTCATAGTGTGAGTGCTGTGGCCTCTGCAAGTGCAACCAGAGCACACTGCGTCCCTTTTGTGTCCCACGAGGAGGGAGGCAGTGGAGGAGGGGCATGTGAGAAGCAGCTTTAGAGAGGAGCCCTTGAAAGCACGTCACAGCTTGCCTGACCAAGCAGCCACAGGAAATCTCCACCCACCTAGTGCCCTCCCAGGAATGTTTCCGGGAGCTCTAAGACCGAAGCAGCTCCTATCAGTGCTGACGTGCTATTCTGAAATAATTCCGGCTAATTTTGATGCTTCCTTGCAGTGGAGACATGCTATTTCAATTTTGTTAAATTGGGACTTATTACATTGAATTTAGTTATTGCAAAATAATTTCCTACATAGACATGCCCTAGGGTGGCTAATAGATGTTGTGGCCTTCCCCTAGGCTCTGGGGTGGGGCCAAAAATGAGGAATTCAGTGTGTGGGAGGAAGTTGCCAGGAAGCAGGCTTAGGGTGTGGGGTCTGGCCAGGAGGAAGAACGCATGAACCGGCTGGGAGGGGAGCCCCATGTCTCAGGGACTGGATCCAGGCTAACCAGGGGGCCTTAGGTTCCCCACCCAAGGGTTTGACCAATGAATCAGTAAATCTGGGACTTGATCGTATGCTCACTGAAGTGAGTCAGTGGTGAAGCTCCCACTGATTTAAAATAGCGCAGGATCAGGGCACTTGGTTCTATTACCAAATGTTTCACAGATTCATGGGTGACCTTGGATAAGTCATGCAACCTCTCCAGTCTTCCAGTTCCCTTGTGAAATAAGGATAGTGTCGAAGAGGCTACATCATCTGTATCTAGCAAGTACTTTGGTGCAAAAAGGTTTTGTTTGGGTTTTTTTTACAGTAGAGCACACACACCGAAGGGGAGGTAGATGGCACTGACCATTAAGACTGACTCTCATTATACAGGTTGAACCCCTCAAGTCTGGCACGCAAACATCCATGGTCCGGCATGATTTTAGTGAGCCAGATGTCCACTTAGCATGGGTGTGACCAGGTTTCCCACTGTTCCATAAAGTTGGTTTACAGTCACCAGTCTTGGCTCTCAGTGTTCTGTGCTGTTATTTAGCTCCAATTTACCCCTAAGAGCCCCGTAAGCAATGGAAATGTTGGTAATGTTGCGAGGAAATATTGACCTCCTGTGGTTCAACAAATTTTCTCATTTGGCACCTGTCAGGTCCCAAGGGTGCTGGACTAGACAGGTCCAACCTGTAGAAGTTTAAATACTGCCTGCAGCATACATTCCTTCAAGTTTTTAATCCACTGCATATACCTTTGTGACTGTGCAACAGGCAGCCCAGATGTCATCAGAGGATTGCTCATAGTGGTCAGTTTGAGGTTCCCACATTTGAATTGGCTGATCTGCATGTGCCAGTATCATCCCAAACTGGTCTATCAAAGCCGCACGAACACTTGCTGTTCCAACATCAATCCCAACATAGTAATTTACTGGATCCTGCTTCTTACTCTGCATTTTCAACAAGTCTGTAAAGGAAGAAGAAAAACAAACTGGCATTTTACACATGAATAATTGTGGTGATGATGTTTACAGTGATGAAGAAAAGCTATGCCCCATAAAACAAACTGCAGATCCTGGGTAGTAGGTATTTTGACTGCTTGGTATTAAAGCAGAACAATTTTTGAAAGTCTTCGCTATAATTTTTAAATAAATTTGGCTCTTCAGTCCTCATAAGGCTTGTGTTGTTCTTCTGCAGACATTCCTGTACTTGAGCTTTAGTGGCATTGGAAAGGAGCCTTTAACTTTGCAAACAAAAGTGTGCATGAAAGGAACGTGGCCACTCCTCCAATTCGGCAAGCACTTATCTCAGCCAAGCTGACAGAATTGCAAATAATAGTTTAAACTAAATGGCTCCAAGGTTCAGATAGGCAACTAAAAATTCAGCTGCCTATTTGAATAATGTATCACACCAGAGAAACCTTCATGATTAAGAGTGAAATTTTTCATTTTGCAGAAAACAAAACTACTAGTCACATGTACAGTCACAATAAAATACCAAAAAGTTACACGTACACACCACAAAAAGAAAATCAGCTCAAAAAAACTCTCCTCATACATTTGCCACATTTTAGCAATCATGGTTTTGTTGTTTGTTTGGTGTTGTGCATTTTCCCCACAAAAACATGTCTTGCCTGCTTGTCCAGCCCGTATTCATCTGGCTCCACTCCCTTTCACAAATGCCTCCTACTCAACACCTCCCGTTATCCTGCTGTCACTGAACTACACCACCAGTTTTATAAATACAGAGAACAAGACCCTTTAAGAACAAGCCAGCCACAAAGCACCAGGCCAATCCACCTGAGATTATTATTCCCCCATGCTCCGCAGATGCCCAACGAAACAGATTAACCTTGCAGTAGGGATGTAATAGTGTAGTCGATTAACCAATAAGCAAAAGCTTATAGGTTAATGCTATAAACTACACACATTTCCCTTCCCAGTAAATTTTTTGCTGGTTAGCCAGTGGCCCGGCTCAGTTCTGGCTTCTGCCAGGTCCAGAACCTACCCCTGCTGCAGCTCTGCATTTAAAGTGTATTATGAGCCAGGTGGGCAGGCCGCCTGGATCAGTTCCAGTTCATGCGGGGTCCAGAAGCTTAGACCGCCCCCCCTTAGACAGGGGCTGCTGCCACCTCACGCTGCTGCCTCTTTTTCAGAGGCAGCAGCATGGGGCAATGGCCAGTTGGTCCAGAAGGGGAGCTGATTTTTAAACTGGGCTCCCCCTTGTGGACCAGGTCCTTCTTGGCACCCTGTACTGCTGCCTCTGATACAGCAGCTGCCAGCCCCGCCCCAGGGACTGTAAAATAGTCAACTAACCTATAAAAATTCATGAGGTTACTCAACTATTAAATTAACCGATATTTAACATCCCTACCTTGCAGTATGCACAGCAAGTCAACAGATCAATGATCTTGGAGTGTAGGAAAGCAACCTTAAGAAGTAATGCTGCTGGCAGAGTGAGCTGCATATCTAGCTCCCCTTGAGGTGAGAAGTCTGACCACCCCTCAGAACTCAGATGAGGCAATTTGGCATAAAGAAGAGGCAATCCGCAAGTCCCAGGCATTTAAGGCTCTATCAATTAAAATCAACATCTTAAAATCCATCCAAACACAAAGTGGACCATCATAGATGATTAGTTTTCATTTGCTTTCAATAAAATTCTCTGCACCCAGCTCTGAAGGCACTGCCCCAGCTGCAGCAGTGCAGAAGTAAGGGTGGCAATACCATAACAGAACATCCTTACTTCTGTGTGCTGGAGGTGGCTCTGCCTTTAAGGCAGAGATCCCAGCTAACAGCCAAGAGTTTCCAGCTGCCCAGCTCTGAAGACAGTTTCGCCACCAACTTCAGTGCAGAAGCAAAGGTATTGATACTGAAACCTCCCTATGAACAAATAACCTTCTGACCCCCCTCAACTCCCTTTCGGCCAGTAGCACAATTACAACACTGAAATTTCAGATTGAAAAAAACTTTAAACATGAAATGATGGTTTTTAAAAAACCTTTGACCGTGAAATTGATCAAAATAGACCATGGATTTGGTAGGGCCCCACCAATCAGCGTGCTTGGTTTCGAAGGCCAGGTCTACACTAGACCTGGAAGGTCGGCTTAAGGTACACAACTCCAGCTATGTAGAATGCATAGTTGGAGTTGGCTTACCTTAAGCCGAGCTTGGTCCCGTCCCCACTGCAGAAGGACAATGGAAGCAAACACTCCCATTGGCTTCCTTTACTCCCTGGCGCCAGCCAGAGCTGCCCTCAGCATTCGATTTATGTGCCTATACTAGACCCGCTAAATCAAATGCGAGAATGTCAATCTCTGGTGTGGCAAGTGAGGACATGCCCTAAGAAAAGTCGCTAAGACTTCAAATAAATGACTGGGAACCATCTGCCCCACTATCTGCAGCTGGTTTTCAAATTCTTCTGGTCAGGAGGAACACAGGCTCTACTGAACAGTGATCTTCCTATGCAAAACAGTTGTTCAGGTGAAGACTGGTAAACCACAATAATGGTAACGATATGCCTTTGGTCTACTCTTACAACCATCTGATACCTAAGCATACTGGAAGAAACCTGATTTTACTTCCTGGCCCTAGCCACATGACAAAGATTAATGTCTCTGATTACGGAAGTCATATTCACTGATTCTAGTAATTATTACTACAGCTACACCAATTGTGGGATGCCCATTACAAGAATCTGCATCTTGCTCTGCAACTTATTCCTTGACTGTTGATCAGATTGTTAGGCATCATCTGCAAAAGATAATGTTCCCACTTGCTTTCTTAAAACAAAGTTTAGAAAGTTAGCAGCACATGTTCATAAGTACTTGTTAACAAAAATCACTAACTATATTATTCTTGATATTATCTCATGGATTCCCCCCCCCCCCCCTCGCCTTATTTTGGCATTGTCTCTGACTGCTGACTCATTTAAAAAAAAGGGTAAAAACCATGAGAAAACTAATTGGATTTTACTTTTAACATAGATAAATGGCGTTTTAAGGTCTTTTACAGAATATGGAAATTCACACACTCTACCACTATTTATCATTTTTATTCCTCTTCCATATATGGCAGCCTTGATTTTAGATCTTTAACTTTTTTTTGCTACAGAGAAGACAACTTTAACAGATGTTAGAAAATTAAGCTATATCATACATCACTACTCAGCACTTAAAATTATAGCTTTGCAAAGGATCCTCACCACAAGCATTTGAAAAATGGAACCCAATCAACCCATATAATGTCTTACTTACCTTTTTCCCTTACTAAGCAACAAAACAAAGTACATGCGTGTGGCCATGTGAATAACAGATTATTCAGTTATCTATATAATATAGATTACAGTCTATGACCAAATACTATTTGACTTCTCCAATTTGATTGACAGCCACCTAAGCTGTGTCTAAACTACATCCCTTTTTCGATAAAGGGATGTAGATTAGGCACGTGTATATTGCAAATGAAGCTGGGATTTAAATATCCTGCGCTTCATTTGCATAATGGCAGCTGCAGCTTTTTTTCAAAACGGGGCTTTTAAAAAAAAAAAAAAAAAACCACCAGCAGTTTAGATGGGGCATTTTCGACAGAAATGCCCCGTTTCGAAAGATCCTGTACTCCTCAAAAAATGAGGAGTACAGGATCCTAAAAAAAGTGAGGCACAGAGGATCTTTAGAAACGGGGCATTTCTGTCAAAAATGCCCCATCTAAACTGCTGGGGGGGAGAGGGTTTCAAAAAAGCCCTGTTTAGAAAAAAAAGCAGCTGCCGCCATTATACAAATAAAATGCGGGATATTTAAATCCTGGCTTCATTTGCAATATTGACATGCCTAATCTACATCCCTTTATCGATAAAAGGATGTAGTTTAGACACAGCCCTAGAGTAAGTCAATTAGCAGACTCTTGAAAGTCAAATTCCTTATCTCTTTGGGTATGTCTACACTAGCCCCCTACATTGATCTAGGGAGGCTAATGAGGGCGACCGAAATTGCAAACGAAGCGTGGGATTTAAATATCCCGCGCTTGATTTGCATGTTCCCGGCCGGTCGCCCTTTTAGAAATTGACTAGCCCGAAGTAACTGCCCGCGTCTATACGCGGTAGCAAAACGGGATTCCGAAATAAACCCATATCTTGAATTAGCTGGTAAACCTCACTGAACGAGGAATACCAGCTAATTCAAGTTAGGGCTTTATTTAGGAATCCCATATCACTGCCGCGTATAGACGCAGGCAGTTACTTCGGGCTAGTCAATTTCTAAAATGGCGACCAGCCGGGAATATGCAAATCAAGCGCGGGATATTTAAATCCCGCGCTTCGTTTGCAATTTCGGTCGCCCTCATTAGCCACCCTAGATCGATGTAGGGGGCTAGTGTAGACATACCCTCTGAGAATAGGTCTCCACTATCACAGTAAATAGACCTAAGGAATGCAACTCCAGCTCTATGAATAACATAGCTGGAATTGTGATAGAAATGTAGCCGTGTTAGTCCTGTATTTTCCTTCAGCTACACCAGACTATGTAGCACTTTAAAGACTAACAAGATGGTTTATTAGATGATGAGCTTTTTTGGGCCAGACCCACTTCCTCAGATCAAATAGTGGAAGAAAATTGTCACAACCATATATACCAAAGGATACAATTTAAAAAAAAAAAAAAAAAAAAAAAAAGAACACATATGAAAAGGACAAATCAAATTTCAGAACAGAAAGAGGATGCGGGGGGTGGAGGGAAGGTAAATGTCTGTGAGCTAATGATATTAGAGGTGATAATTGGGGAAGCTCATGCTTTAGATCAAGTTACTGCAGTGTCCACACCATGTGGGGTCCACGGGAGACACAGGGTGGAGTAGCAGGGCTGACTGGAATGTGATCTGCGGACAATTTGGTTCAGGTCCTGACTGTCATTTAAAATTTAATTTTAAGAAGTTTTTCATTAATAAATAAACCCGCATTTTGTTTAAATAATCTCATGTAAAATAAAGAGTCCAATTTTTATTTGAAAAATCAATTTTTATTAGGGCTGTTAAGCAATTCAAAATTAAACTTGATTCATCGCACTGTTAAACAATAATAAAATACCGTTTATTTTAAATATATTTGAGTGTTTTCTATATTTTCCAATATGCTGATTTCTCTTAGCACCTCTTGAGGAAGAGCATACATTAATACGGACTGGCTAACGTAGTAAGGAGGGCTTTAAGCTAGGTTCTGTGGGGGAAGGTTACCAACGCCCACAATTAAGTCAGAAACATGAAGACCTAGGAAAAGGGTGAGAAATTGGAGACAGCATGGGCTGCATTAGTAGGGATAAAGAAGACAAGACAGAACTGGGGGATGAGATCAAATCAAGATCTTAGATGTCTGTATACTAATGTGAGAAGCATGGGGCATAAACTGGAAGAACTCGAAATGCTAGTAAATAAACTCAACTATGACACAGTTGGCCTCACAGAGACTTGGTGGAATGATACGCATCCTTGGAATATTGGTACAGAAGAGTACAGTTTGCTCAGCAAGGAAAGGCAGGACACAAGAGAGTGGTTGCCTGGCATATTAAAAATATATACACTTGGACTGAGGTTGGGAAGGAAATAGGAGATAGACTTGTTGAGAAACTCTGGGTAAGAAAAAATGATGTAAAAAGACAAAAACAAGGGTGAGGCCATGGTAGAGATTTACTACAGACCTCCTACCCAGGAAGATGAGGCGGTTTGTTTGTTTGTTTTAATTACTAACAAAATCATCCAAAGCACAGATTTGGTGGTGATGGGAGACTTCAGCTACCCAGACATCTGCTGGGAATATAACACAGTGGGACACAGATTATCCAACAAATTCTAGTGAGAGGTATTGGAGACATGTCCTTTTATTCAAACGCTGGATTTGATTTTGACAAATAGGGAGGAAGTGGTTGAGAATTTGAAAGTGGAAGGCAACTTGGATGAAAGTCATCATGAATGAGCAGCTGTCATGATTTTAAGGAGCAATAGATGGGAGAGCAGCAAAATAAAGACAATAGACTTCAATAAACTCAAGGAGCTGGTAAGTAAGATCCCATGGGAAGCAAATCTAAGAGGAAAAACAACTGAGCGCAGTTGACAGTTTTTCAATGAGACACCATTAAGGACACAACAGTAAACTATTCCACTGAATAGGAAAGATAGGAAGTATGGCAAGAGACCACAAAGGAAGGAGTATTACAGAAAGGAATCTAGAGGTCATAGTGGACAAGAAGGTAAAAGGAGTCGACAGTGTAACACTGTTTAAAAAAAAGGAAACATCATTCTGGGATGTACTAGAAGGAGTGTTATAAGCAGGACAGGAGAAGTAGTTCTTCCACGCTACTCAAGCTAATTAGGCCTCAACTGGAGTACTGTGCCCAGTTCTGGGTGCCATATTTCAGGAAGCATGGGGACAAACTGGTAAAAGTCCAAAGAAGGGCAACAAAAATAATTAAAAATGAGAAAACATGTCCTATGAGGGGAGAATGAAAGAACTGGATTTGTTTAGTCTAGAAAAGAGAAGACTGAGAGGGAACTTGATAACCTTAGGTACTTGAAAGCTGTTATTACAATTTTTCCCTTCTCCTTACCTCCTGATAATAGAACAAGACATGGGTTCTATGATTACAGCACAGAATACAAAGTGTACAGAGCTCAGTTTATTTTTTATTACAAACTACTTATTCGTTATTTTTATTATTTATTATTTTATAATGCATATATTGGTAATAAAAGTAATGTAAACACACTGTTTTCTGTGTTCTCATTGAAATCAAAATTGAAAATGCAGGAAAAAATCCGCATCTACTTAATAAATGTCAGCTGGTATTCTATTATTCAATAGTGTGATTAATCACAATTAACTTTTTTAATTGCAATTCAATTGTGTTAATCGCATGAGTTAATGGCAAGTAATCGACAGCCCTATATTTTATCCCTGATTCTGAGGAAAGCAGTGTAGAATGATACAGCAGAAAAACAGACACAGTCAGCAACAGCTTTTCCTCAGGAATAATGTTTATAATAAGAAGCAAAATAAAATACAAGCTGAAAAGGAAACAAAACTACTCCTCTTGATGTTCAACCCACTGCTATGACCGCTGGGAATGGAGCCCTGCTTTCCTCCAAAGGCCACAGACTCACTTTTTACCATCCCCCCAATTGTAGGGTTCTTGCTTGAGCACACGTGCAAGGAGATAGATAAGCAGAGCTGAAATTAACCCCTGCTTCACTATGAACAGAGGATGCCTGGGGTATCTAACCCCCCTACCCCAAGCCTCCCATCCTTCAATAGACTTCAAACAGGCAGCTTCCTGCTGCTGTATGGGACAGCCTCAGCTTCAGTGGAGCTTTGCCACAGAGAATCAAGGCCTTTGGTTTTTGTAATGATGTTGTTAGTACTTGGACTTTGCAAGCAGAAACATCGAAACACCAGCTATGGGGTAGGGGGGAACCTACCAAACTGAGTGTCACTCTGCCACACAGTCACTCAAACACAGGCCCTGGAGCCAACATCCTTTCAGAGTAATAAGGCCTCCTTTTTCAGGAGTCGCAGCAGGGACAGGACAGCTTTTGAAACAAGTACTTATGATCAAAGAGCTACCGCACATCAGAAATATTTATACGGTCTATTAAATAATAGTCTGTACAAATATTATTCAAAATGTCTGTGGTTTTCAGCATGCACTTCTCAGTTTGTCCTTAAACAAATGTGCTCGTTTTCCCACATAGGCAGTCAAAAAAATAAACAAACTGCCCTTCGCAAAAACATTTCATTCAATAAAAAGAAAATCCTGAACCGTTTATTTAAACTTAAAAGGAATGACCAAGAAACCAGACAAATGTTTAATTACAATTAAGACGTGAGCTCTGCTTGTCTTACCTTTCTTTACGGTTATCAGACTGCCCTTAGGTGAAAGCCATCGTACCAGAAAATTCTGCACCTACACAGTCCAAGGCTCAGCAGAAATATCTTTCAGCTATAAATACGGATTATAAAGGACTGTCAAAAAGTTGATCTTTGGAACTAAGCAGGCTGCCCAAAACAACAGATCCTGTATAAATAGCATGATTTTAGTGCTTGCAGTGCAGCTGTGCTTTTTCTAGGGATTACAGGGGGAAAGATTAGCAGGGCAACATATTAGGCTTCATAATCTAAATATGAAAGGACCTGTCATAAACCCTGGGATTAAACAAAAGTTGCATGGTAATGTCACAGTCTTTATG
Source organism: Pelodiscus sinensis (assembly GCF_052426305.1). Taxonomy (NCBI): domain Eukaryota; kingdom Metazoa; phylum Chordata; order Testudines; family Trionychidae; genus Pelodiscus; species Pelodiscus sinensis. The sequence goes on along the minus strand of NC_143060.1, from coordinate 16,539,290 downwards.
AAAGGGAGATAAAATGGAAGGAGTATCTTTGACAATATTGTACCTGGCAAAAGTGCAATTCTATGTTAGGAATGTAACAGGTTAACCAGTTTTCTGGTAAGCAGGTGGCTTATTGGCCTGCTTACCAGATAACCAGTTAACCGGCTTCGCTGGCTGGACTCTGTCCAGGGCTGCAGAAGGGTTGGGACAGCCCCTACCTGCCCTAGGCTTCAGCGGAGAAAGCTTGTGTCCTATGGCTTGTGTCTGGGCACCTGCCACCCAAGTCCATCACAGGGCCAGGGCCAGAGCCAGAGCAGCCCCTGTTGGCTGCAGCGAGGCTGGGGTGGAGCATCCAGGGGCAATTCCAGGGTTACCTGGCTAAACCTAGAGTTCAAACAGTTAACGTTTTGAACGTTAATTAACATCCCTACTCTATGTTGGCCTTTTAGTGATACAAAAAGCTAACAACAAAACAATTTATGGTGGCAGAGTAATCACGATTTCTTCTTAACGGCAATTACTTCAGTCCCTATTCTAGGACAGAGTAAAAGTCGCGTATGGGGCAGGAGAGGGATAAACCACAGGACACCTACTGCTGTTTTTACACAATGTGTTGAATGCCCAAGGGGCCGTGCTATCACCCTATCAACAATGGCTTCCTTCCCACTTATGGGCTGTGTCTAGACTGGCAAGTTTTTCTGCAAAAAATCATCTGCTTTTGCGGAAAAACTTGCCAGCTGTCTACACTGGCCACTTGAATTTCCGCAAAAGCACTGACGATCTCATGTAAGATTGTCAGTGCTTTTGCGGAAATACTATGCTGCTCCCATTCGGGAAAAAGTCTTTTTCCGAAAGACTTTTGTGCAGAAGGGCCAGTGTAGACAGCAGAGATTTGTTTTCCGCAAAAAAGCCCCGATCGCGAAAATGGCTATCGGGGCTTTTTTGCGGAAAAGCGTGTCTAAATTGGCCCCGGACGCTTTTCTGCAAAAAGTGCTTTTGCGGAAAAGCGTCCTGCCAATCTAGATGCGCTTTTCCGAAAATGCTTTTAACGGAAAACTTTTCTGTTAAAAGCATTTCCGGAAAATCATGCCAGTGTACACGTAGCTATGCAGTGTCAAAAGAAAGATGGGATACACAATAAACTCTTTAGTTCTGGGGACTGCCTGAGCGCTAACAATAAAAACAACTGGAAGAGATAACACATTTACTCTTCCATTACTCTCTATCACAGTATTGTTCATTTATTTTAAAATAGAAGCTTCCACTTCAACGTAACTTTTTTCTTTCACTGCAAATGCTTAGCCATGTGTAAAGCTCCATGGGTGAGCCAGGCACTTCCTCAGGGATGGAAAAACCAAGTTGCAAAGAGAGATTTGCCATGGCAAAGTTGTACATAGACCTAAGCCTCCAAACTCTGAGTCTCATATTCTATCCACACAACTATGCAGCCTCAAAATTTCTAATCTAACCATTGGGTATCGGGGCCAATAGGAGAAACTGTCCTGGGGCTCGGTGATTTAAAAGGGCCTGGAGCGCCCAGCTGTTGCTACCTCGGCGGCAGCAGCAGCAGCAGACATCCTGGGCTCTTTAGATCACTGCCAGAGCACCTGACATGCCCTGGAACTTTGGTGGCACTGAATTGCAGCCCTCACCTCTTCTGCTCAAGGCCCCAGCCTTTCTGGGGGCTCACAGCCAGCTTCCCCGTGGCCCAGTGAAGACTCTTGTCAGCCCTGACAGATATGGCCAACCTGATGAAGAAGGAATAGAATGGTCCCTCACTTCCCCTTTTCATTAATTTAAGTCCCGTGGAGTCTTTTGTTGTTCCATTTCAGCAGCTTCTGTCCCATACTGGTAACTGTGGTGCTGTGTTTGCAGATGCTGAAGATCTGACTGATCGCCCATTTTTGGAGTCAAGAAGGAATTTTTTCATTGGGGAAAGGGCAAATTGGTGTAGGCCTGGTAAATTTGTTCACCTTTCTTGCAGCATCCTGGAAGTAAAGTTAAGTTAACCGGGAATAGGATTTAGTAATTAGTGGTATTACTTGGTAAGCAAATTAGGAAGGCCAAGGTTTCCCCTTTTGTACCCAAGGATGTTAAATTTAGTTTAATCAACTAATCGAATAGTGGATGAAATTTGCATCGACTATTCGATTTGTCGATAAGGGCACCTCTGCCTCTGAAATGTAGCAAGAGCCCTACTGGCTCTTGCTACATTTCAAAGGCAGACGCACCGCAGGGAGCACGGGGTGAGCAGGGGACTCAAGTAGTCCCTGGCCAGCCCCATGCTCCCTACTTTTGAAATGTAGGAGAGCCATACATTTCAAAAGTACGGAGCATGGGGTGAGTGGGGACCGCTTGAGTCCCCCACTTGCCTCCCCTCCCCCCCGCTCCCGTGGAACTTCTGCTTTTGAAATGTAGCACACTCTTGCTACATTTCATAGCTGGAATGCTAGTTCCCTGCTACCCCATTTCCCCCCATGGAGAGGGTACTGGGGGGAACTGGCTTTTAAGCCCACCAGCCCCCAGCACCAGCTCCTGCTCCCCCCCTTGCTGCCTCTCTCTGACACAGGCAGCAAGGGGGGGAAGCAAGTAGTAGAGTCACTAGTCAACTATCCAATAAGCATATGCTTATCGGATAGTTGATGAGTCTCTTACATCCTAATTTTTACCTTCTGTCCCATTTGTAGCAGGGGAGGTAGCTCTCAAAAAAGCGAACTACAGAGCTGGCTAAGGAGAACTCTGGAAAAAGAAAGGGATTTGTAATCTTCAATCGCAGTGCAACATCAGTTCTTTGAGACTAAATGATGAAGACCAGAGAGAGGATACTATATTTTAGAGCTATGGGTGTGTACTGATCTGGCCTTGCATGCCCCTGGTTCTTTCTCCATCACTGTCTCCCAAGGAAGAAATAACACACTCAGCCTTAGCCCTGCTCCACTGGCTGCTGTGTTAAGTACATCTCTTTTCCTGTTCCCCTGTAATCTCAAAAGCGGCATGAAGCCACTATCTAAGGAGCTGTGGCCAGGAGCCAGGAGGAAAGGGGAAGGCAAATTATTCTATGTCCTATTATTCTATGATTCTATGATTCTATGAAATATCACTCCATGCTTAGGAAAGCTGTTGCAGTGTGGCTGGCAATCAAACCTATTCTATGCGATATGATGGTGTATTTGGAACCAAGATCGGAGATGCTGGTTTAACGGTTATTGTGTGAAAAGATATGTTACAGTCTGAATGCTCCATGCAACCTGTAGATTGGCCAAGAGGTGAGAAGAAACCCTAAGTAACACAGCTCCACAGGGGGCAGCCTACTGGTAGTAAGGACCAGTTTTGAAAAGGATGGTGCTTTGTGATGACTAATTTATCTATACAGGGGGAGGGATAAAACAAAGTCAATGAAACAGTTACAAAATAGACAGATTCCTGAATTTTAATGTGTTCGTTGTTCTTATTCCCTTCTCAGTAACAAGAGGAGCGAGAAAACAGACAACGCATGGGCTAAATTCATTCTTGGCATAACTCCAGTGAAAATAACGTAGTTAGATCAGGGATGAATTTGCCTCATAAGTTTAATTACATCAGCAAATCATTATAAAATAGGGCAGTGTGTACGCTCGGCAGGGGTTTCTTGTGCAAGAAAGGCCTATGGCTAAAATGGCCATCGGAGCTTTCTTGCACAAGAGAGCGTCCACACTGCTATGAGTGCTCTTGCACAAAAGCACAGCTCACACATGGTAGTGTGGACGTTTCTTGCACCAGTGTAGACATAGCCCAGGAGACATTCACAGCTGAGACTCCTGAGTGGAGGGATGCACCTTCACTTAACCAGTCAGTCCAGCACCTACATAGCTTCGAAGATCGTTCTAGATCACCTCTCTGCATGTCACAGCTGGTTAACTTATGAGGCTCCCAGATGAGTTTGCTGGCTTCTGAGACTTATTAGGCACCTACATCTCCCAGGCAATGCACTGGAGCCTGGAGACCTAATTTGAAGCTGAGTGTTATAATGCTTAAATACCTTTGCAAATCTATACCCCAGAAACTATGGTGATGGGCAGTAGCATACCACCCTAAAATACACAGAAGGACCCAAGCTGTAAAACGAGGATCCAGAATATAATCATTCTCTTCTGCCATAAAATTTTAGGTGCTCAGAAGTAGGCCAGAATCAGAACTCCATCTCTAACACTGAGAGAACATGGGTCAAATAGTGGTAGATTTGTATGGAAGGGTTGTTAAAAAGGACAAGGAAGCAAAGGAATTACAGAGAAGCCACAAGAATGAGGACCTGCCACTCATTGGGAGAGAAGATGGATATTTGTCCAAAGCGACCATAATTTTCTAAAAGATCAGCTCTTCAAAAACACGCAGGCATGTCTCCTCTGGCCAGGTTCTACAGAACACTGCCATGGACCATAGAAGCAAGTGAGGCTCCATATCCAATGGGCATCATATTGCTCTAGTTTCCTCTCCTTTGATCCTGACAACTAATTTCAGCTCAAAATCTTAGATCCCAAACTAGTGGGAGCTATCCAATAGAGGGTTACCTCCAAGCTTCGGGGAAATAGAAGGGCTCTGTCCCATATCCCAGGGTGTGTTGATGTCAGGGAGGAAACTAGTAAGTGTTTGGAAAGCCCTTTTTAAGCATTGTTTTAATCATATATTTTACTAAATTATGAGGACTGGTCTTACAGGATGGAAATGCAGGAGGAAGGAAAATTGAAGTCTGATGGAACAACTAACCTCTTTTAAGAGTTAGGAGAAATCTTGGACCCCAGCCCTTTCTAAGCTTTTCAGCAAGATCTCGCACTCTCTCATCCTACTCCCTTAGATTTTCCTTCTTCTAAACTGTCTCCAGCTACAGGCTTATCAGGTTAATTTTATGAAATAGCCGTCAGCTCCTATGCCTATAACCAGGTGTCAGACTGTTTCCACTTTTCAGAAGAAAATCCTACTAGAACCAATATACAAGCAACATATTGCTGGGAGTTTCCCCCAAAATCAGAAGGATCTACTAAGCAACATTGCAAAGAAATTAATATCTGCTGAAAACTAACTGCCACAACTTACACACCAGGAACAAGTTGAGGATAACTTAATATGAAGTACTATTCGGATATCAGATTTTGTTAACAGAAATAATTGTGAAGGTTAAAGACATACTGAGCCAAATCCCCCATACACACACACCCCAAATGTGGAGGACTTCCTCTGGGGTTCCTATCATTATTGATTCTGACTGAAATCAATCAATTGGAGATGAGGGTGCTCAGTAAATATCAGAATCAGGCCTACTGTCAATTAGCTTACACCCAGTAAGGAGGCTGTGTTTTAAGCAAATGTCAATAAAAACAATTTTTGGGGAAATGACAACCTGAATCATCTTGACTCATCTTGCTAGGTGCACGGACATCAGGATGTTGAAACTGGCTAAGAACAATCTAGTTTAATTTTACAGTCCAACCTGAGTAATATACATGCAAGAAATAAACAGCTCACATCCATGATTTCAAAAATCTTTTCACTTTGAATAATTTCCAGTTATGCAGACAGATAAGCAATCTCTCCCCAACCCTTGTTAGTATTTGAATTTTATATTGTATACTGGTTTAAACTTAAACATCTTATATGAGGAAGGCATAAAACAATCTGAGGGTTGTTTTTTTTAATTAAATCTCACAGTCCACAGAGTCATTCACTAAAACAGACTGTCACACTGCATTCAGAGGACATCAAGCGGTGCTCCATATTACACTGAAGGCGATGTTGTAAAAGAAGGTGGAGTAAATGCACAGACCAGGTAGAAAACATTATCAGAGTTTGCAGTGACATTGGATTTTCTCTCTAAGCATCGCACAATTAACATTTTGACTTTTTACAAAAGAAAAATCATCACCGCATTTTTACCGAGAAGCCTTTAAAAGTACCCCAGGGGCCCTCTGTTTTGCAGAGCTGAAAACTCACTGGTTTGAACTAAGAGCAGAACAACAGCAAAAAGCCTGCAGCACATGTTTGCCCCCCCAAAAAAATCCTGAGTTGTTTGCATTAGTGATCTATAACTTTGCTGCACAGCTAATTATTGTTTGAATTGGAGAACAGTGGTCACTTACGTGTCCAAATTGAAATATGATATTAGCTAGCAGTGGGGACGCAGACAGCAGTTTAAAGAAACCACAGTTTTCCTGACAGGGCAATTTCCTGACTGCTAGCAGTTGCCGGAAAGCCTCATGTTCTTCTCTTGGCTGGAGCACAGTTGTAATGCATTTTCTGATTGGTGCATTGAACGTCAGCCACAACTGGTTGAAATTTTCTCCCTTCTGCTTTCTTTGAATCAGCTGAGCACTCAGCAAGATCCGTGCTGTGTGTTTTTCCTTCCGGAGCTGGTTATAGTACTTCGTTTTGAACTCTTTTACAAGGATCTGCTGCTGGTTGTTAGATATAGCTGTCAAGCTATACTCCTGGGTGAAGCACAGGTGTGTGTTATGCCTTGTCAAGGATTCAAATGATATAAGTATTTTTGTGTCACTAGGACAGACATATTTCTCTTTTATTTAAAAATTGAAAGAGGAGAAGTAGGCTTTAAAATACTGATAAAATTATAACGCAGCCCAAATTCTACCATCAGCTACAATACTGTAACCTCATAAGACCACTACAGAAATGGACTCTAGCTGGGTGTGTGGGCTTTGGGCGAGGTCAGGGATGAGAGGTTTGGGGGTGTAGCAGGGTCTTAGGGCTGGGGAGCTGGGGAATGGGGTTGGAGCTTGGGCTTTCCTAGGCAGCTCTAAATGGATTATTTCATTTTGGATCAGTATGACTAAAATTTAAATATTTAATTTGAACTGGCCAAAAACATTGTGGCTGTGTCTAGATTGGAATGATTTTCCGGAAATGCTTTTAACGGAAAAGTTTTCCGTTAAAAGCATTTTCAGAAAAGAGCGTCTAGATTGGCACGGACGCTTTTCCGCAAAAGCACTTTTTGCGGAAAAGCGTCCGTGCCAATCTAGACGCGCTTTTCCGCAAAAAAGCTGTCTACACTGGCCCTTTTGCGCAAAAGCTTTGCACAAAAGGGACTTTTGCCCGAACGGGAGCAGAATAGTATTTCCGCAAGAAGCACTGATTTCTTACAGTAGGAAGTCAGTGCTTTTGCAGAAATTCAAGCGGCCAGTGTAGGCAGCTGGCAAGTTTTTCCAGAAAAGCGGCTGATTTTCCGGAAAAACTGGCCAGTCTAGACACAGCCTGGCTACGTCTAGACTGGCATGATTTTACGGAAATGCTTTTAATGGAAAAGTTTTCCGTTAAAAGCATTTTCAGAAAAGAGCATCTAGATTGGCACGGACGCTTTTCCACAAAAGCACTTTTTGCAGAAAAGCGTCCGTGCCAATCTACACACGCTTTTCCGCAAAAAAGCCCCGATCGCCATTTTCACGATCAGGGCTTTTTTGCAGAAAACAAATCTCAGCTGTCTACACTGGCTCTTTTGCGCAAAAGACGGTAGGAAGTTAGTGCTTTTGCGGAAATTCAAATGGCCAGTATAGACAGCTGGCAAGTTTTTCCGGAAAAGAGGCTGATTTTCCAGAAAAACTGGCCAGTCTAGACACAGCCCCTGTGTTTTGACTTTGAGTAAGTTCAAGAAAACTGCATTTCCTTATCAATACATTGCCTTATAGGAACTGTGGGATTTTTATCCCCATTAGTACCTACAAACTATGCTGTCTGAAAGATTGCATCTCCCATAATGCAATGCAGACTTCACTCTGCTCAAGTTCTGTTTGGAGCTCATGGGAGATCTAGGACAGCCAGGGCATCTACCCCAGAGGGAAGAATGGGGCTGCCAGCGTCCTGAAATGCAGCAATGTGCCAAGTAGGAAAATTCAGTTTAATGCCAAATTAATTCAACATAAATCAGGCCAGTCTGACAAACAAAAACTAAACATTTTGATTATGTTAAAATATGTTTTGATCAGGAACAAATCAATATTTCTATACTTTTTATTTATTTATTTCATTCTGCAAATGAGAACAAATCTTGAAACTATCCAATGAGTTTAATGTGCCACCAAGGTCTCCCTCTCTCTCTTTTGCTCTCCATAGAATATTGGATTTTCAGTGTTGTTAATAAAGATCTCTCTCCTTCAACTCTGACTGCTGAATTACTCACTGGTAATAAAACTAAGACTAATATTTTCAAGAGCCACCGCTCACTCCTGGTGTCTTCATTTGCTGAGTGCCCAGTTTCACATATCCAGGAAAGTCAAGTTGGGCACCCAAAAAATGGAGACGCCCAGAATTAGGGGCCACCTTTGAAAGTTTGACTGTAAGTCCATATATAAAATAGAGATAACAATATCTTTAGTGTTACCAACATCACACATTCAACCATCATGAACCAAATCTAACAATATTATGAGATTGTCTTACAAATCGTGATTTTTATAAAAATATCTGGGTTTATTTGTCTTCCGATTTTCATACCTGTAGGGTGCATTTGAGCCACATTTTCAAGCTTTTCTTCAAAATTAGGAGGCTAGAAACATTTTTAATGAAAGTTAAGCTTCTCACATAGTCATAGAACTCCAGTTCTACAGCTTTAAGTAAAACACCAATTTTTGTGAGGTTCACAATAAAATCACAAAAGTTGACAACACCAAGTGCTCTATGAAACTGAAGGAATAACGGTTTTAAAAAGACCATTCTATCCGAGGTTGGGAGGTGGAATCAGTGCAGAATATTATTATATTTTTGTTTTATGTCAAATCCAGCAAGCACAGGTATGTGCGCACTGAACCTTCCAGAATCTCAAAATGTAACTATCCAATCATAAAATATACTATAGATATTTGCCTCTGTTATGCAAGATGGAATTTAATGTACTGCAAGACATGCACGACAACTTAATTTTGTTTTATTTTGATTGTAACACCTGGTATAACTCAGGAAAACCAGTAATGAGATCTGTTTTACCCTTTATTTTTCAAAATCTTGCCAACCTCGGTGGATTATGGATAAGCACTTCAGAGCATATGCACAACATGACCAGGTTACATCACCAAATTTGGTCTGCTGGTTAGATCATTAGCTTTCCCAGTCCAGTCCAGTCCAGATACTAGCAGGGAGTACAATGTGAATGCTGATCCATGCACCCATGGATAGGCACTCTTGAAATACATCACTGTTCCTTTCAAGTTCATGGTTACAAATGAAATCTCTTCTTTCTAATATAGAAGAAAAGTTCTGTTTTCTTTGTTTCTTTATTAAAAGAAAACCACTCTTGCAAAGTAGTGGGGGCAGATCCTCGTGTAAATCAGGCTTGCTGTCATCTTGCCCCCTAGTCATTTTAACCAGTTCTAGAGAACAATTTAGTGCTTTTCAGAGGCATTTGGCATCTTTGAAATACTCTCTTATAGAACTAGACTAGATGTGACATTTGCTAGAGAAGAAACTCTGCATAAATCTGTCTAAAAGGACTCACTTAATCATATTACTTCACTAACAGTGGTAACCTTTAGAGGCCAAAGTCCAGACAGGCTGAGAAATGGAACATGAGGACATAAAGGTGACAGTTCCATTAACTGCAATCAAAGAGGAAGGTCAAAGGTGGCATAGAGATAAATGACTTAGTCTAGAAGGAAAAGGAAAAATGAAAACTCCCTAGTGTGCCTGAGGAAAAGTTGGGGATTAAAGGTCCAATCCTGAAATCAGAACTAAAAATCCCACTACGTATGTGTAAAATCACACCATGGCTGTGTCTACACTGGGCCACTTATTCCGGAAAATCAGCCGCTTTTCCGGAATAAGCTGCGAGCTGTCTACACTGGCCCTTGAATTTCCGGAAAAGCAACGATGCTCTACTGTACAAAATCAGCCGCTATTCCGGAAAAACTATTCTGCTCCCACTCGGGCATAAGTCCTTATTCTGGAACACTGTTCCGGAAAAGGGCCAGTGTAGACAGCCCAGTAGTCTTTTCTGGAAAAAAGCCCCGATCGCGAAAATGACACTTGGGGCTCTTTTCCGGAAAAGCGCGTCTACATTGGCTACGGACACTTTTCCAGAAAGGGGCTTTTCCGGAAAAGCAGCCTGCCAATGTAGACGCTCCTTTTCCGGAAAAACTTAAAACGGAATACTATTCCGTTTTAAGCAGTTCCGGAAATTCATGCCAGTGTAGATGTAGCCCATTAGTGCTGCAATTCATTGTCAGTGGAGACTACCATTGCAAGACTACATATGTGCATACAGATTTATTTATGTATCAGTAATAAAATCATCTGCAGACTGGCTGAGCAAAATTGCCCACAGAAGCGCCGATGGAAAGGCTGATTAGGGGGACCCACCTCAAGAGTAAATGGGAGCTACATTGGAGGGACTGCTTGCAGGATCTGACCCTTTATCACAAACAAATCCCTTGAAAAATTATCAACATTTAGGCATATAGGCAGGAACTACACCTTCTAACTAACCAGCCACTCAAGTCCACAATTCTCCAATGCAGGCACTAGGCAAGATCATGCAATCTGACCAGACTGTACTTACTGCAAGACCAAAGGATAGGTGGGGATGTGCATGGAGGCTTTCAGACACTTTTATGGCCCAGTGGCAGGCTTCACTCTAGGGCCAGCAAGTCAAGTGGTCAGGCTACATCCAGACAGTCTCTCCAAGTCGTGGGCCAGCTCTTTAGGGCATTTCAGTGGACCTGGACGCCAAAGCCCTGTTTATCACTTCCACGTTGGAGTCTTCCTGGATCGCTGTGCCTGGGGAGGGGAGGGAGAGGGAGTAGGGAGACCTGAGCCCTTCTCTGCACTGGGTCCTGGCCCAGGGCCAAGGGGGGAGATGCAAAATGTGGCTCAGACCCCTTTGGTTGCTATTCCAGATCAGCCTTCCCTAGGCCTCTTTCTAACTTCCCTGTTTCCCTTCAGTTTGGGGATGTTGCCCCAGCCTCCTGGAACAGGCTCAATAATTTAGAGCCCTACATGAAAGGAGGGAAGGGGCATCTGCTAAGTGGGTCAGCCCTCCACTCTTCTAGACAAGTCCTGCTCACAATCCTGGTCTTCTCCCCCTCGATTGTTCTGCTTCAGCAGCTACTGCCAGCCTGCCTTCCTGCTGCCAGTGCCCCTGTAGTAAAAACTAAACGTGCTTCTTCCCCTCCATTGCTTAAGCTCGAAACAGCACGTATCATTTAGCTGATTGCGCATGTCTTAGAAGCTGCTAAACTTTCTGCCAGGGAACTGAGTAAACTTGCAGTGACCAATCACGTTGCGACACGCTGACCAGAAAGAATGTGAAATCTATAAAAGTTTCAGCTCAGGCGATGCTCAAGGTCGACCTTGCTTTGAGCACTGAGCTCCTCGGCCGAACTTGTTTGCAAACAATAAAATAGAGTTGGACCCAGCCTGAAAGTATGACTCTCTTCTTGAGGCAAATTGAACTAGCCTCCAGGGGACGAAACTAGCAATTTACGCAACACCCCCTCACTCTTTCCCCCACCTGACTGCCAGAGCTCCCTTTTGAAGCAGATTTTCTGTAGGGAATACATCTGGCAGCTGCAGAGACTTCTTGGCCCGATGCTCCTCCACCTCTCCTTTCATGTAAGGATGTTAAATATCGACTTATTGACTAATTGAATAGTCAGTAGGGCAATTCTGCCTTTGAAGTGTAGCAACAGCCCTAGGGGACTCCAGCTGATCCTGGGGTCAGTGGGGGAGTCTTCAGCTAATCCCAGGCTCCATGCGGCGCTGCTGCTTTGAAACACTGTGAGGAGCCTGAAGCGTGGTGTTTCAAAGCGGCAGTGCCACATGAGGCCCGGGGTCAATGAGGGAGTCCCCAGCTGATCCCAGGCTCCACACGGTGCTTCTGCTTTGAAACACTGCGTACAGTTTGGAGACACACCTGCTGGGTCCCGGGCTGCACACAGCGTTTCAAAGCGACAGCACAGGGTGGAGCTCCAGGCGGCACTGCCACTTCGAAGTATTCCCTTCTGTTTCCCCACCTCCCTTGCTGCCTCTTTCTGACAGACTAGTTGACTAGCATGTCGACTATCCAATAAGCTAGTCTTTCACATCCCTACTCCAATGTTAGAGGGGGTCGGCAAACCTCATCACAGACTCCCACATCCTAGAACTCATCTCCATTTGTCAGAATTTCAATACAAACCAAAGCAGTTTGAGAGCTGTTCCAGCAATCAGGGATTGTCAAGGCACACAAACCTTCACACGACCATGCCCATTTCCCTCAGTCACGGCCCTGCAGCAGGGTGACAGTACCAGCAACACAACTCTACACTAACCATATATTCCTCTACAGATGTGGAAGCTTCAAGGGGTTGGTAAAAGTGGCTATAGAATTGCTTGGCAGTGTTCAAAGCAGGTAGTGATGCTAAGCATGTGTCCCGTTGTCTTTCCAGATCTAGCAGGGAAGTGAATACTCCAAGTTCTGCATATACAGAAAATAAGTATCTTGTTTGCTCTGTGCAACTTTTGCTGTTTGGCTTTGTATCCATAACTATCTGCAGCTTTGCTGTGCCTTTTTATGCACATGAGCAACTGACATAAAACCAATGCAATTACAAACAGAAGGGAAGCAGTTAAGAAAACCCTTTTACTGGTAAGTTATGCCTGTAAAAAGGTTAGGTCTTTGATCATGAAGAATTTCAATTACTTAGCTATTGATTGGGATAACAATCAGGCAAAAATTAAAGAGAAGAAAGAATTTATAAAGGCTCATTGAGAATTGCATACTCAGGCAGTTTGTGAAACTACCAGCAGAGACTGGGGTTATTATGGACTTAATCCCAGGAAGTGGGCTAGTCCTGATACACAAGGGATAGGTTGGGGAGCATCTAGCATGATACACCTCCTGGATCAGTAGCATTGAACTATTCATGCAGACAGGCAAAAAAGAGAGAAGTAACACCTGACGGCTTTAGGTCAGACAACTAGAGGAATTTTGAGTGGAATGGTAAGATAGTAGGAATGCACCACAGGGAAAAAAGGGCATTTCCTGTAGGGATTTTTCAGAGATGTATCTAACTTGCTCTTAGACACTAAAGGTACAAAGAAGGGAAACCCCAACGCTTTATGAAGTTTTAATTCTATCCGAGGAAATAAGGATTAAGTACCTACACGTGAGATCCATCTGCTCAGTTATCTGAATTTACAAGTTTGAATATAAAGACCACAAACTGATATAAACAGAGCACTGATCCAACAAATGTCTAGATCCTCCAAAACAAGGAGATCTTACACATGGTCTGTCTCTACCTGTCTCCCTGGACAGACACTTGTTCACTGTTACACCCACCCTCTAGGGAGGAGCCTAACCAGTAGCCGGATGGCACATTACTCAATGATGCATGGTCCAGGTGTTGACCGACGTGTGTTTTCAGGCCTCCTCTGACCATGGAATGCAAAACCTAAGGATTCAAAGGGACTTTTTTTTTAAATTCAAGTCACAGTATAAAGGCTACAAGAACCAGTGCTCTTGATAGCAAACAGGCTGGCTTAAAAACACCAGTGAAAACCAACCACCATTCCTTCTTTCTGAGCCCTCAAAACTGCTAGAATTTTTTTCCTCAGCTAGTTCTCCTCTTGGAAGCCTGCTACATCATCATGCACTGTGGAAAGGGAAGAAGAGATCACAGCACAAGACCAGAGAAGGATCTCATTGCTCGTCAGGAGGTAGAACTAATGCTTTGATTGACTGTCTCCTTATGCATATTCATGGTTGTCGATCTCCATACACGTGGTCACCTAACCAACTTCATTCAGCTTTTGCTGCACAGAAGCAAAATGACCCATCATCTCTTGCTGAGTAAACAGGGCCTGATCATAGTCCACCAGTGTGCAGTAAGAGCATATCTAAAGGAAAATTGAGTCATGTGGGTCCCCACATGTTCTTGTTCAATGGAAAGATCTAGCATTTGCTGTCCACCTAGTGCTGTCAGCAGTTTGGTGTCTCAGCTTGTTTCTCAATGCTAGATGAACCATGGGATGGTGAATCTACAGATTTGCATGCAACTTCTAGCCACTTCAATCGCAAGTCACCTGGTTTGTGTCGCTTTATACAGCCGGTCCCCAAGTTACGAACAGGTTACAGACCAAACTCTTGGCCATAACTCGAAATGTTCGTAAGTCAGACCCCATTGAGTTACATTACGACCACGCTGTTCATATGCGCGGGTCGCATTTGTAACTCGGGACTGCCTTTATGACTGCTTAATGGGAGGTTTGGTCGTAAATGCGAACGGTCGTAAATTGACCATTCGTAACTCGGGGACCAGCTGACATCATATTATATATTTGTATGTGACTCTGATTTTACAGTTTTCCAAGCTGTTGAGCTGGGAATGGATTTCACAAACCACGCTGTGAAAATCGATTGAGTTCTTTAAATTGCATAATGCACTAAAACCAACAAAAGGTGGAAAATACTTTCATCCAAAATTTTCCCAGGCCGTTATCACAAATTATGTCTAGCTCATGTCGGTACATTTATCGGGGTGGGGCATGGATCAGTGATCATGTCACACTCCCCTCCTTACCTTTTTTTTTAATAATGGAGATTGCCTATCTCCTAGAACGGGAAAGGACCTTGAAAGGTCATCGAGCCCAGTCCCCTGCCTTCTCAGCAGGACCGAGTACCATCCCTGATGGACCAAGTACCATACCTGGGGCAGGGAAGCTAATGATCCAATCAGTAGACCAAATTTGGTGATGAATCCTGGCCACATGCCATCTGAGACACATGGGCTATGTCTATACTGCAGGCTTTTTGCACAAGAACAGTTGTTCTTGTGCAAAAACTTGCAGAGCATCTACACCACACACGTTCCTGCGCAAGTAAATTTACAGTAAAGCATTGGAAAACAGGGCTTTCTTGCGCAAGAGTTATTCCTCTCCCCACGAGGAATAAGCCCTCTCGTGCAAGAGCTTTTCCACGAGAAGGCAGTGTAGACAGGCAACAGGATTTCTTGCGCAAGAAAGCCCATGGCTAAAATGGCCATCAAAGCTTTCTTGCGCAAAAGAGCGTCCACACTGCCATGGACGCTCTTGTGCAAAAGCACATCTCTTCCACAAAAGCACATGGCAGTGTGGATGTACTCTTGTGGAAGACCTTTTGCACAAGAACTCTTGCACAAAATGTTTTTTGCGCAAGAAGCCTGCAGTGTAGACGTAGCCATAGTATATACACTAAGAAGAACAGTCATTTTGGTTTTGATGTACCATACAATGTACTAACATAATAACCTGTCAGTAATGAAGAATGATCCAAAGATCTTGCCATCTGCCTCAAACATACCCTCTATAAATGATATATATTTCTAACTTTTTACAGGAAGTTTCCTACATCAGAGCTACTTAACACATATTTCCCATTTGTCCACTGTTTGATTGCAAAATCTGGTTAAACAGAAAAGAGGCTGAAAAAGGCTTTGATGCATTTCAAACAGCATTCTAACTGCTTTAGTGACTGGGGGACTTTTTTTTCCCCCTTCAGGGAAGATCATGCATTTCCTGTGATGCCTTTTTGTATTCGGGCACTTGTGAACAGAGTCTCAAGTTAGAGTTTCGACAACATCTGTTAGCTTATAAAAAAAAATTCTTCTAGTGATTAGGTGATTAACTGAAATATAAAGCATCCTTGCAAATAATAAACTGCCATTTGGCTAAATTGTTTGCAAGACGTACAGCAAATGGTTTCTGCCAGCACTATAATTTTCTGAAATCTTAAATACAACTGGGGCTCATTCAGACATAAAAAAAAGAAGCTTGTAAGGTCACTTAGCCACCTGCAAATCCTGGACAATTAAACTAAAAAGCAGTGAAGACATAGGAATAAAATCACCATGTACGTAGTGAGTTCCTACAGCATAGAAGTTAAGTTTTCATGCTCTGTATTCAATCCAAAACAAATTGTCTGTTTATAATTAAAATACAGTACTGCTTCCAAGAGGCCTGACTCAAGGGAACAAGTTGTATACCACAGGCCAAATACATTTGTGATGTAACATCACTGAAGCTGATGGAATTACACCAGTGCAGAATTTGGCCCTGTGTCTTTATCTACACTGACTTAACTCAACTTTTAAGGGACAATTATGGGGTTTCCTCCTAAATTAGGCCAAGATTTCCCCAAAACATGTCAAGGGAAAGGCTGTAAGAGAAAGAGCTAAAGGCTTTGGTTTTTTTAAATTGTATTTTATGATTGCATTTAAGAATATTCAGATATTCATTAGAAATCTGTTCGGTGTGTATTCAAATTTTATAACCTGTTGCTATTTCTCTCTTATTTAGATATACATTATAGGTAAGAGGTCACAGAAAATACTACAGTCCCAAGGACATTAATACAACAATTACAGAAAGGCTAGTAAGAAGTATTGTATGGATCCAGCAAATTCTGCTTAATCTGTAATGAATTTAACACCACCTGTTTTCCAGCTTGAATGTATTGCTTAGGAGCCTGGAAGACAATATTGAATGTTAATTCAAGGGCTTTAAAAAAACAATTTTAAATGCTATGGGCTCAATTCTGATCTCACGTATAGAGTGAATCTTCATTGCATTTACACTGTTGCACAAGAGATAAGAATCACAACTTATATATGGGAAAGAAACTAAAAACACAGCACCAGATCCTCTGGTCTTGCTGCAAGACCAGGTGAAAGGAGACACTTGCAGTTGTAAGCTATCGTAAAACTAACTTAAACTTAGGGCTAGACTGATCTCTGGTGTTAATATGACAACCTTATGATTATGCTAAAATTCAAATGTCTATGGCCTCAACGGCCTGATCTAAAAACCAGGGACTGTAATGATATAGAAACTCAGTAGCTATGCTTGCTTTTACCAGAGAACATTCCCTGTCCTGGGAAGAGGCATTTGTGTACTATGGCCTGGTTTACATCGGAGGGGAAGGTCTACTTAAGATATGCAACACCAGCTATGTTTATTGAATAGCTGGAGTTGATGTATCTTAAATCTCTATTCACACAGTGGGAGGTCAATGGGAGCAAAAGCTCCCATCAGCTTTCCTAACCCCTCACAAGGAGTAGGAGTATCGGTGCCAATAGGGGTGCCCTCTGAGTTCGATCTAGAATGTCTTCTCTAGACCTACTAAATCGAACCCCGGGAGATCGACCACGGCAGCGTCTATCTTCCCTGGAGAGTAGACATGCCCTATGGTATATAAACCAGCAAAGGTTTCAGGGAGCTGATTCTGCTAGTTTTACAGTTGTCAGAGAAGTGCAAAGTGACTGTGGTGAGGGTCCAGGATCTGGTGTCCTAGAACGATAAAGATATCAATTCTAGTTCAACACCTTCTCTGAGCAAATATTCTGATATTATAAAGTGGCTTCAGGCAGGGGAAGGAAAAATAAGACAAGAAGTTAACTGGTGAATGCTGCATCTGCTCAAGCTCATTGCTGAGCTCCATTATAAGAATTGTGATCTTTTTTAGCTTCTTCACTTTGTATTAACATCAAGAACATTTATTGATCAGCACAGTTATGGTAATCGGCCTCAAACTGACCAGCCTACACACAATTGATTCTTTCCCACTCACATTCTTGCTTTGAGATAACAAGCAAGCAGTCATTTTACAAATCAATGTGGAGCAAATGCAATCAACAATTTAAAATATTTTAGTTATGAAAAATAAACTACATGATATGTGCAAAAATTAAAGGCATTTTGACATACAAGGCAGTCACAGATTCAGAGCTCCTTCCAGCGTCAGGCACAAGCAGCAGAAGAGAAATGCTTTAAGCATTCTTCAGAATCACATTCCAGAAGCTAATCTTTGGATCATAAAGCTTTTCTTTCTGAAGCAATGATAAACCCTAATGGCTTTACTCAGCCCCTTAATGCAATAATCAGTCTGAAAAAATGAAAGTGAAATAAATAGTGCAGACAAAAATGTCATAAATACCAAAAATATTTTTTGCAGTGTTTTTATTTTAACCTTAACTGGGAAGTGTGGTAATGAAGGAGGAAAAATATGTCGAGGAAGAAAATAAATTGCAGCCTTTCTTATTTTAGGAGACTTTAAATCTGATTAATTTTGGAAATAGGGAGAATGGCAACTTCATCATTATAAAGAATTGCCGTAATTGCTGTTTACACAAATTATAAGTATTTGAGCATTTTCCTTGATTACGGTGCTTGTCAAGCAACAAAATAACATGGGAATTATTTAACTTACCATCACCCTTCCTCATAACAGATTAATTATATGGGTTACAAAATATATTCGTATATATAAGACTTCTAGATCAGAAATAGAAAATTATGGCCCTATAACTTGCAAAAATGTTCAACAATGGAACATAGTGCACAAAATCACAGACGGGGAGCATTAGTTACATTCCACTAGAGCTTCCTTTTGTAAGTCAAGGGAAAAGGGATTTCTTTAAAAATTCCAGTGAATATAGTGTGTGCACACATGTGCATGTATTACATTATTTATTTATTGTTTTGCAGTAGCGTGTGGCATCCTGAGTCTTGACAGGATCCCATTGTGGTCGGTGCTGTACAAATGCGGAACAAAGAGAACTGCTGCCCCTAAGAGCTCTCAATCTAAGTTGATTAATTAAGAAAAGAAAAGAACAAACTTCTACTTTCACAAGTTAACTGTCACTGATCAGTACTTCCTTCACACTTCTCATGTCTGGATTTTTAAGGGGATGAGCTTCCCTTCCACATATCACCTCCTCTCTCTCTTTCCCCTGGTTTACTATCTTCATAGTTGGTTGGGTTTTTTTCTGAGCAGCTGTAGCCAGCAACTTTGGGACTCAAATGAACTCCACTTGGCTTTCTATCAGCTTCAGCAGTACTTCAAAGGATGTAGAAAAGAACAGTATGGAACATCCCTGATTCAAATGCAGACTACAGACATCAATAAACTTAATATTATTAAGGAAGGGAGAAAATATCATAGCAGAAAACTTGAAGAAGTAAAGGAAGAAAGCGTGTTCCTTGGATTGAAAACACCACCACAACTAATATTTGGCAACAGGTAAAAAAAGAAGAAGCCCAAAACAACACTAATGGTGCATTGCTTAGAAATTCAATAGAGTGCTAATCTGTTTTAGGTTGTGTAATTTTGTTGGACTGTATCTGAAAATCCAGAACCTGATCTATTACACATCTGGATTGTATTGATCCACAAAAGAAATACTGTGTAAGGTAAAGCAATAGAGGAGAGAGTCTCTCTCTCTCTCTCTTTCTTTCGCTCACTATCCTTCCCTCCACTGAAGAAGAATATCGGTTTCCCTTTTAGCCCGATGTATATCCTGGTACTTTATCTTGCCTGTTCTTGTCAGTCCTTCAAGAGACCTCCAACTGGGTATTTCATATGTAATTGAGATGTTCAGAACAAACATTTTCACTGAACAACTTGAGTTTCATAAAATACTACCTTAATCTCTTCCAGCGGATGGTAGAGTTAGCGTAACTGGATGTGTCCACCACTGGAGATTGCTCAGTTTCTCCTCTCTGTGTATGTATGGTTTGGCTCTTAAATCAACTGTGAGATAACAATTTCAACTAAAGCTATGTTGTTTGCACTTTCCGCTTAAAAACAATGAACATCCAAGAAGCATTTGGTCAACGCTAAGCTTTACAAAAAGACCACCTTACCCACCTTTTATTGAGGAGGCAGGGGAGATGTTATGCTAGTCTTGTTGCAATATTTGAAT
Organism: Pelodiscus sinensis; assembly: GCF_052426305.1. Lineage (NCBI taxonomy): Eukaryota > Metazoa > Chordata > Testudines > Trionychidae > Pelodiscus > Pelodiscus sinensis. The sequence goes on along the minus strand of NC_143060.1, from coordinate 16,519,620 downwards.
AAAAGCACTCCATCCACATTCTCCTTTCAGAGCCATTGGCATTATTTTTCATGTATCACTTCATGTATAAATATTTACTAATTAACCAGACAGACTTGTGATCGTGAATTTCTAGCATGTGTAACAACCACCACACCTCCTTGGAATTTTTTACATTTTGAAATTTAAACAAAATTTCAATTTTCAGAATTTTGAAATCCAGAAAAATGTCTTCTGCCCCCTTAAAGAGCTGAACCAAGGGTTTCCAGAGCTAAAGTTTTAGCCTCTACAGCCTTGAGCTGAACACCTATGTCTTCTGAGAAGCAGCTGTAGCAGGCTCAGAATCACTTTGGATTAGGCACAGTGGGGGAAGCATAAAACACACTGAACAGCAGATTCTATATAGATACTTGTCTAGAGTAATTACCACAGACTACAAGAAGAAAAACATAAAAATACAAATTTCACATATTTTCCTTCACATTGTAAGGTTATTTTATCTTAGAGGAATTTCTCTTGGCTATTACCCAATCGATGTGCTCTTGCTATAGATACACATCCTCAAACCTGGGAAAACAGAAGCCTTGCTAATGGGTGGAGGTCACCATTGTGAGATTGCTATCTCTGTCATCATGTTCCTGCTTATTAAAAGAACCTGTTCAGCGATAGTGAGCAAAGCTAAGGACTTCGGTGGTGGTTTTAATTTTTTAATCACAGCTTTTCCTGGGAAGCCTATGTATCAATTATGGCACACAGTGTTATTTCCAGTTGCAGGTTGTTGTCACATTTATTTTGTACAGGGCTGGCCCACAACATTTTGGTACCTGAGGAGGGGAGCTCAGATGAGGCCCCCTCGCTTGGGCCAAAACTTTGAAAAGTCTCAATTCTGCCTTCTTTCTGTTCTACTCCTCTCATGGCACTCCACCATCTCTAAGCATCTAGAGCAAAGAGAATACATATGCACCAGCAGCAGACACAGTTTTCTACACTCTGGGTCCTAGTAGTGCCCTCCCACCCCCCCAGTCTGGCACCTGAGGCGGCCGCTTCAGTTCGCTTCATGGTAAGGCCAGCCTTAATTTTGTAATGACCTTGCAACAACAATAAATAGCTCTGTGACCATGAGGGCTACATTACTAACATTTCCCACAGTAGGGCTTCCAGTACTCCATTTCAGTCACTTCGGGTATATCTACACAGCAGGGCTAAAGTTGAATTAAGGATTAAGTAATGCAACTTGAGTTACGTCAGTTGCATGGCTTAACTTGAAATAGCTTAATTCAGCTTATGGCTGTCTATACCACAAGAAATTGAAGGAAGAACACTCTTCCTTCGGCTTCCCTTACTCCTCATGGGTATGTCTACACTACCCGGCTAGTTCGAACTAGCAGGGTAATGTAGGCATACCGCAATTGCAAATGAAGCCCGGGATTTGAATTTCCCGGGCTTCATTTGCATAAGCGGGGCACCGCCATTTTTAAATCCCCGCTCGTTCGAACCCTGTGCCACGCGGCTACACGCGGCACGAACTAGGTAGTTCGAACTAGGCTTCCTAGTTCGAACTACCGTTACTCCTCATTCCACGAGGGATTTAAAAATGGCGGCGCCCCGCTTATGCAAATGAAGCCCGGGAAATTCAAATCCCGGGCTTCATTTGCAATTGCAGTATGCCTACATTAACCTCCTATTTCGAAATAGGAGGGTAGTGTAGACATACCCCATGAAATGAGGGTTACAGGAGTTGGAGTAAGAAGTCCTCCAGCTGGGCATTATTTCAAAATTAAGGCTTATAGTGTAAACACGCTCTTTGGAATAACATCCATTATTCTGAAATAACGCTGCTGTGATGGGATTGGTGTGGGGGTCGGGGATCTGGACATGAGGGAAAACCGTACCTGGATTTGTGCCCCCTTGAAGCAACGGCTGCCACCACAAGGTCCTGGCCACCCTGGAGGCTGGAAACACCGCAGCTGTGGCCATGCAATCTGGGACTGGCCCAGAGGTGCCATGGTCACAGGCCACCCCCAGAGGCACCACAGCCATGCAGCTTGGAGCTGGCCCCGGAGGCACCGCAGCCATGTGGCTCCAGGGTGCTCCAGAGGCACTGTGATCCAGAGCCAGCTACAGAAGCACCACTACTGTGGCCATGCGGCTGGCTCCGGAGGTGCCGCTACTGTAGCCAAGCGGTCCAGTGCCAGCCTTAGGGGCGCCGCTACCATGGCCTGGGGCTGGCCCCAGAGGCACCAACACCATGGCCATGTGGCCTGGGGCCAGCCCCAGAAGCCACCGCTACTGCAGCCTGGAGCAGGCCTGGAAGCGCTGCTACCTCTGCCTCAGCACTGCCTTCTTTCCAGCAGCAGCATGGGGGGTGGGACTGAGCTACTTCCCCCTGGCGGGGCCTGTAATTGCCTTGAGGGCTGGATCAAAGCCCACTGAGAAGCTTTTGCCCACCCCTGCCCTAGCTTGTACATATTCTGCTTTTTGACACCTCCTGTCTGCTGAGGATCCTACCTACTCTATCTCAGACGGGAGTGTGGTTATATCCCAGTAACAGGAGTCCTTCACTGAACCCGAGCCAAGTTCTGGAGCAAAGCTGCACCAGTGTATGGCCTCCATGTTTGTTCATGAATTAGACATGCAAAGCAAGCAAATCTTGGCTGACTTTTGCTTTGAATCCCCAAACTAGGAGAGGGAAAGCTAGGGGAGCAAAATCCAGGAGGGCCTGAGACAAAACTAAGGAGGAAAAGTTCATCCAATCCCCCAAGAACCACATTATGTTCAGCACTGAATTATTTATGAACTAGTTAATGTTTGTAGAATGCATTGCACTTGTAAATTGCTACATAGATGGCAAATTGCTGTATAAATGCTAAGAATTATTACACTTTCCCTGCAGTCCCAAATGGAATGAACTTTCATTCTAAAGTCATATAAATCCATAGCAGCTCATTACAACAGTTCTACAGCCAGGCTGTCCCCATGGCTCGGTGTTTTTCAGAAATTTGATCATGTCACTATTAAACTGCTGGTTAGCTGATGAACCCTAGTCAGACAGCGACTGTGTCATTGCCTTTCACCACAGAAACCTTTGCTCTGGATCATGCTTGTTTTAATTCCTTCATGGATTCCATTCTGTTAATGGTCATTTGATTTTGCATCGCAAGACCCAGCTGTACATTAGGGGGTCACAACCTTCCAATTTATCACTTGAAGTAACTATTTTTTCCCCAAGTTCCATCAGGTTAAAAGAGTTAGCAATTTTTCTCCTTGAAGTGTCCCTTCAGCAGGACCGAGATGTATCACAGATCAGTGTAGCTATGAATGCATTACACCATTACTCATCAATTAGTTTTAAACCACCCCCACAATATATCATTTATCTAGCCTGCCATAGCACTGTTGTGAACATTTAATTTTTAAGGCATCTTGATTTTTAACCTGGCTGCTGTATTCCTCTTTTGTCTCCTATACAGACATCTCCTTAAGGAACTATAAAAATTAGATTTGTTTGACCTGCACTCAGGGTTCGTTTAAGCGAGATGGATTTTAATTGCGCCGCTTGCTCTACCAGACAGATTTTATGTGATATTCCAGACATTTATGCACTGTCTTTTGCCTTTCTGTAAGCAGGTGTGTGTGCCCATGAATGCCTGTGAAGCAGTTCTTAGCATTCATTTCACATCTCTCCAATAATCCGATGGGAAATTGCTTACTTTGAGATACCATTGACATTTAATTAAGGGCTCAAGTCATTGTCATGTTTCCTAACAACATTTTCATTTCTCTTCGGTGTTCCACTTTTAGTTTACAATTAACCCTCAAAGGACATTGCACACAGCCTGCGCTTCCCAGGTTATTGCTGTACAATATTTAATGCTCATCTCAGTACTTTATTGTCTGGTGTTGATAACGCATATAATACTCAGACTTTTCTCTTTAGTTGTTTGTCCTCTTTTTCAACCCACCACATACACACAATTTCTCTGCATCCAGTTCTGAGCACCACATTTCAAGAAAGATGTGGAGAAGGTCCAGAGAATAGCAACAAAACTGATTAAAGGTCTAGAAAATATGACCTATGAGGGAAGGCTGAAAGAACTGGGCTTGTTTAGTTTAGAAAAGAGAAGACTGAGAGGGGACATGATAGCGGTTTTCCAGTATCTAAAAGGATGTTACGAGGAGGAGGGAGAAAAATTGTTTTCTTTGGCCTCTGATGATAGGGAAAGAAGCAATGGGATTAAATTGCAGCAAGGGAGGTTTAGGTTGGACACTAGGAAAAAACTTCCTAACCATCAGGGTAGTTAAACATTGGAATAAGTTGCCTGGGGAGGTTTTGGAATCTCCATCACTGGAGGTATTTAAAAGCAGGTTAACAGACATCTGTCAGGGATGATCTAGAAGATGGTGCTTTGTTCTGCCATGAGGTCAGGGGCCTGGACTTGATGACCTCTCAAGGTCCTTTCCAGTTGTAGGATTCTATTACTCTTTCCTGAATTTGTCATTTGAAGACACCCAGACCGCAAGAGGCTGTGGGAAAAGAGACCTGTAAGCTGCTTCTCCATTTGGTCCAGCTGATTCTATTCTTGATGAGAAAGGGATGACAGCCTCCCATTTCCCTTTTCTTCCAGCTTCTAAAGGGTAAGATTTAGTTGGCCTGTTAGGTACCAAAGGAGCACAGAGCTGCAAGCCCTGAAGCAGTTTCTAATGCCTATGGTTGGGCCTGATCTACTCTCCACTTGATTCCCATTCACATAATTCCCATTAGCATTGGATGACAAGTCTGTGCCATGGTCTACACTAGGGCGTTATTTTAAAATGCCCCCCACCCCCTTATTTTGAAATAATAAGCAGAGTCGCCACACTACTAAGTCTGTTATTTCGAAATAATGAGCTGGGTATTTCAAAATCTGCACTCGTGCTTTCCTCTGGGAATAACACTTCTTTTGAAATAGCTATTTTGAAATAAGGTTAGTGTGAATGCTCCACCGCTGCTATTTCAAAATAACAACTCCCCAGTTTGAACTAATTACTCCCCATTGCATCCTGGGGTTCTAAGTTGAGGGAGTGCATCTGCATTAACGGAGCCTGACTCAGACTAATTTCGAGGCTCTCCCGTAGAGGGAAACTCACTATTTCGATGTTGTTATTTCGGGAATCATTATTTCGAATTTAGTTATTTTGAAATAATTTCCTAGCGTAGACGTGCTCTGTAAGTGCCTGCTTATTTTGGAATAAGCTATTTCAGAAGAAATACTTGGAAATCGCTTATTTAGAAATAGCGTGTCTATACAACAAATGCCCATTGAAATAGCATTGAGCTATTTCGAAATAGAGCCTCCACACTCATTGGATGCTGACTTGCATTTCATGCCAGAACTTCAGGCAGGGCATCAGGACAGCCCTCTCTTCCTGGAGCTGCTGCCTGAGATGATCAGAGGCTTGAGCTTAAAGGGACCTCCCTGTACAGCCGTGTCTCAGGCTCTTCTCTTTTGCCTACCTCCTTGAGGGACAGCAAAGCCTTTCCTTTGCCTGCTGTGGTTGCCCTTGCAGACACCTCAGCTCTCTAGCCATGGAGCCAAACCTGTCTCCCAGCAATCGACAGCACTTATATATCCTGGTGCACCTCCTGCTGCAATTTCTGTGGGCTGCCTTTCTGGCCCTGCAGGAACAGGCCCCCCCAGCTCCTTGTGGGGCAATTCCTCTCCACTCTCTAGCCACTGCTCATGCAGCTCGACCCCACCTGCCCTCCCCTGCACACTGTGCACTGCTGCTTCTGGCGACTGGACACCAGCTCTGACTAGTGGGACGAGATTGTCCTGCAGCGGTGGGACAATCAACAATGGCTCCAGAATTTCCATACGTGGAAGGACACCTTTCTGGAGCTGTGTGAGTGGCTTGCCCCTGCCCTCCGGTGATGGGACACCCATATGAGACCTGCCATCCCCCCTTCAGAAGCAGGTAGTCATTGCCATCTGGAAGCTCACTACACTGGACAGCTACCAATCCATCGGGAACCAGTTCGGCATGGGGAGATCGACCGACAGGGCCGTGATCATACAGGTAGGATGCTCTCATGCTATTGTCCAAGGAGGTGGGTGAACTGAACTGCCAGAATGGGGTTCCCTAGGAGGAGGAGAGGCTCAGAACTGGGGACTGGGAATCCCAACACCTCTTTTGCTGGCCCCTTGGCAGCCGAGGGGTGGGAGGAGAGGGATAAACAGGAGAGGCGGGAGCTGGCACAGGAGCCGCCACCAGGAGGGTCAATGACTGTGTGGAAGGCTGCGCAGATGCTTCAGCCTTGCTGAAGCAGCTCCCACCAGGTGTTGTGGTGTAGCTGGAAGTCCTCCTTGAGTCTCCAGTCCTGCCAGTGCATGGAGCGCTGTAGGGCTTGCAGGGCAGTGTTATGCTTCTCTTTCGGAGGTCCTCGTGGGCTCTCCTGCACTGGTGGATCACAGGGGGTCGGGAGGATGCCCCGGGAGATGTCAACCGCTCCCCACTCACAACCGGTCCAGCTGTGGAGAACAAAGAGAAGGGCAGTCATCCCAGCAGACACTGTGCAGGAAGCCTGGCCCTCATCTCAGAGCCAAGACCAAAGGCCCCGGGTCAGACAAAGGTGATGTGCTTCAAGCCAAGCCATCTGTGACCTAGACAGTGGGCCCTTTCCTGCACAGGCAGCACAGATGTCCCCATGGGGAGCCTAACTATCCCCAATGTCCCAGGAACAAGCAGGCAAGAGAAGGTGCCAGCCAGACCAGGAGCCTGCAGATAGGAGGGGGCCATGGGGCGGCTGGCCTTCCGTCTGTGCCACACACACTCTGGGTCCAGCAGTGGCAGTGTTCCACAGGGAGAGGACTTGTATCCCTGGCCACTGAAGGAGAGGGGGGCAGAGTGTAGGGGAGGCACCTCACTGAGCTGTCCCCAGTAGCAGATGCTGCCCCGAGAGTGTGGGCATGCCTGTGTGCCATGTGCGGCACTCCTGAGAGAGTGTGTGTGTGTGTGTGGTGAATTGTGGTGGGACGGTGTCGGGAGTAAGGCAGGTCTCTCCAGACACCCTGTGAGCTAGAGCACAGGGGTCCTCTGTTGCTGCCTCCTGGGGCTGCGTGCACTGGAGTGGTGCTCCACATGCACAGGCTGCTGCGTGATCCCCAGGCTGAGAAGGCTGAGCAAGGAGCGTGCAGCTGCCCCTCGCCGCCCGTCACCTCCACCTGTGTGTCTAGGGACAGCAATTCCACTCACTTGAGGGGCATTCCCCCACCTCACATGAGACATCCAGGATGCGCATGACCTCCTGGCTGGCAGGCATTGAGCTTGTGCTGGCCTCATCCAGCTGCTCCTCCTCCCCACTGGCTGTGCCCCCCAGGAGGGCAACAATAGTTATCTCCAACCCTGAGTCCCCAATGAGGGCAGAAGGGACTGCTTTAAGCTGTGTGTAGTATCGGCAGGCCTGCGGTACCACCCCAGAGCAGGAGCTGTGCTCCCTGGCTTTGGCATAGGTCTGCCTTAGCTCCTTGACCTTCATGCACACCTGCTCCTGGGTACGTATGTGGCCCTTGGTGGCCAGGCTGTCAGCCATCCACACACAGACGTCCAAATTCCTGCACCCGATGTGGAGATCCTGGAGTTTTGCCTCCTCTTTCCAGAGCTCATTGAAGTCCAGGATCTCTGCACCAGACCAGAAAGGTGTGTGCCTTTTCCGTCCCCAGGCAGGGTCCTGGAAACTGGTTGCTGGCTCCCTTGTAGCCATGGAAGCCTCAGTGGGAGCAACAGGGTAGCTCATGTCACCCAAAGATGCTAGTCTGGCAGCTGCTGCATGGCTCATGACTGTCAGGTCCTGCCATGAGCCACAAGCCCTTTCCCCTGTAGCTGCAGCTTGAAGGGCTGCCGGGGATGGGGAACTACAGTGTTTTGATGAGTGTGGCCAGAGTGGCCAGCAGGACACCTGTGGGAAGGCCTGAAGGCCCCCTAGTCTGAAATAACTGCACCCGCCCTGTCTACACATGCCCTGTTCTGAAATAGCTATTTCGGAATAGGCGTTATTCCTTGCACAATGAGGGTTACAGATTTCAGAATGAGAGGCCATTTGAAAATTATTTTGAAATAACGAGCTTGCTGTGTAGACACTCACAAAGTTATTTTGGGATAACGTCCTTTATTCGGAAATAACACTGCTGTGTAGACATAGCCTGAGTGCGAAGCATCTCTCCTAGTCATGTGAACAGAAGTGAAGTACAAAATCCTTTGCATGCTGGTAGGAGAATGTATCTTGGGAGAGCATAAGAACGGCCATACTGTGTCAGACCAAATGTCCATGGAGTTCATTATTCTGTCTTCTGGCAGTGGCCAATGCCAGGTACCCCAGAGGGAGTGAACAGAACAGGGAATCATCAAGTGATCCATCCCCTGTCATTCATTCTCAACTACTGACAATATAGAAATAGAGCAGAAATGTAAAAAGGAAGAGATTTATGTTGCAGTGTCACTGATCCAACATGTCAGCTCACATGGCTCACGTACAGTGTTGTGCTTGTTCTATGCCTGCATTACGTTACCTACTGCTTATGTGTGTTGATATTATAGGGTACATCTACACTTGCTCCCTATATCAAGATAGGGATGCAAATGTAATGTACCGAAATTGCTAATGAAATGGAGATTTAAATATCCCATGCTTCATTAGCAAGATCTCACCCAGCACGCTAGTTCGAATCGCAGCTGATTCGAACCAGGAAGTGCGCACCGGGACGCGTTGGTTCGAACCAAAGCCCTTGGTTCGAACTAACGTTGCTCCTCATTTTTCATCATAATCTCATTTTTTGAGGAATAACGTTAGTTCGAACCAAGGGCTTTGGTTCGAACTAATGCATCCCGGCGCGCACTCCTGGTTCGAATCAGCTGTCTGATCTTGAGATAGAGAGCAAGTGTAGATGCACCCATAGTGTGCATATTACCCTAAACAACATACAAATAGCATCAAACCTGGGTCTTTTCTCCCTGTCCTTGAGGGACTCACAACAGTAAAACCAGCTAGTGTTTGGTTTATACACTCAGGCTGCGTCTAGATTGGCATGATTTTCCAGAAATGCTTTTAATGGAAAAGTTTTCCGTTAAAAGCATTTTTGGAACAGAGTGTCTAGATTGGCACGGATGCTTTTCTGCAAAAGCACTTTTTGCGGAAAAGCATCCGTGCCAATCTAGACGTACTTTTCCGCAAAAAAGCCCCGCTCGCCATTTTCACGATCAGGGCTTTTTTGCGGAAAACAAATCTGAGCTGTCTACACTGGCCCTTTGGCGCAAAAGCTTTGCACAAAAGGGACTTTTGCCCGAACAGGAGCAGAATAGTATTTCCGCAAGAAGCACTGATTTCTTACAGTAGGAAGTCAGTGCTTTTGCGGAAATTCAAGAGGCCAGTGTAGACAGATGGCAAGTTTTTCTGGAAAAGCGGCTGATTTTCTGGAAAAACTGGCCAGTCTAGACACAGCGTCAGATTGAGGAAACTGGTGGATACTGCAACTTTTTGTATGTTGAAGTATCATCTTAAACTTGCTGCGCTTGTTTGTGTAAATATCAGACATTGGACTGGGCTGCAGAGTTTGGATGCCAAGCTGATCTGTATAGGTCTAGGATTTTGATTCAGGCCCATGGCTAACTGATCTCTCTTTTTACCTCATAAGCTGTTAGACATCATAATCTCCTGTCTATTTTACCACCCAGAATTGGATGTTTCTTCAAGGGTCTCAATGGCTTGAGCGCAGGAGATGTACAAGAGCATCAAACACTGCAACATGGAGACCATGGTCAACAATTCCATTTCTCAGACATACCATAGGCTAATGCTCATTTGAGCAAGAAAGGTTGAGAATTTTCAGAAGGCTATCAAAGACTGTGCAACAAGCTCCCACAGAGAGCAAGACCCCCCTTCCATGCTGAATTAAAAACACACTTCTTTGTCTTGCCTTCACTAACAAAAGTGAGTCAGTACATTTAAAAACCAAACAAACCCAAACCCTCCCACAGCCAAACATGCCACTGTGCACCTTCTCCTTGGAGAGAACAAACCGCATGTGACAGATATTAGTCATATGACTTCATGCATGACGGGGAGGCTCTCAAACACGATCCTGATGAGGGTAGTATAAAACCTGTGTTGAATAATATAAAGAACATAGAAACTATGAATGCAGCAGCTGCAACTGGAGGGAAGCTTCCTGTGTGCTCCCTTTTAGCAATATACAAGGTGTGATTCTTCGTTTCAATGAACTTTGTACCCATTAGGGGTAGACCATCAATAATTACACTGCCAGGTCATGTAACAATACTGTTATCTCTTCTGACAAAAGCCATGACATTCAGAGACCATTAATTAAGAACATTAAGCAAAAGCATATTGGAAATACACTAAGCTACAAAATTTGGACCCAGAATTCTAACCCCCTCATTCCAAATGAGTTAAGATTTAGGATTCTGGATTGGCTCATTATAGACAATTGGGCAGTAATGCTTAACACTGAGGAGTCAGGTTTGTGGGAAAGAAAGCAAAATACCCATATTGAATGTATAAGCATCCAGCTCGCACTGAGTCTGCTCAGGGGTCTGACAACGTCTAACACACGCTGCACAAGCTCAGAGGCTTAACACATTTGTTTGGATAAGCTACTCCTAAATTAGCGTTATGTCTTTTCATTTGCAGTTACTCCTACACTTGCAACATGAGACCACTTCTTACAAGGGCCAGCAGAGGAATTTGGATTCAGATCTGAGTTGGGATTCCGAAAGCTCCTAGTTTGGGGGGAGGGATTGGATCCAGGGGGGCTGGTTTGGGACCATCTTTGAAGCCAAGAGAAAATTAAATGCACATCGGCCCTGCTATGCATTTGTTCCTTTAATAACACTTTCTGCATGTCTGCAGAGCAGCAGCATGAACTGACAGAGTTGCTCCAGAGTTGATTTATGGAACGCACATACTGAGCAATGTTGAGGTAAACCACTGAGGAAGGGCCAAGTACAGCAATAAGTCCTATCCCCTCCAAAGGCTGCACTTACACAAGCTGAAGGAGGTTTGGAATACTGGCCAGCTTTTCCCTTTGTGAATGGGATTAGGAAGCATCCTGTGCAAGAGAGTTAGCAGGAGTTGTTACAGTATGTGTCGCTTGCCTGTCATTTGTTCCCTGCTATAGGGCTTTGTTGCAATGGGTTTGTTGTACATCAGCTTCCCCCCCGTCCTCACCAGACACTACATTAAACGATGCAACATTGACACTTTTGGTGCGCATTGCACTTCCTCAGCGGAAAGTATATTGGTTGTGTATTGGGTTTGTTTAAATTATTCAGGTCAACTCAGTGCTAATAAAAAGTGCTGGTAGAGTCGAAACCCTCTCATTAATACCAGAAGAGGCCCAGCTCAGGCAGTGACAATTAGCACTTCCCACACACTGCCTGTGCCTCATTCCTGACCTACTTGGAGGGACTGCTGCAATGAACAAGAAGGTGCTTCATCTACAGGCTGACTCATTCTTTGTGGCCTCTGTGGCAGCTGCCATGCAGGGAAGAGTTAGTGTCAGGTGGGATAACGGTAGGCAGGGGGCTGAACCCACAGAGGCAACTGGCTTGTTTAAATGCAGCGGAACATTTTACAAACTGCGTATCTGAAGCAATCTTCGAAGCTGAGAAATACTTAAATCAGTGTTCAAGGTGAGTCAAAGTGGAACTATTTCCTTGGCATTCCTTCCTCCTCCCACAGACACAGCAGACTTGGCATCAAATGCAAGACCTAGCCGACTGGTAGTGAGCCCCACCACAGGGCTCACAAATTTTTTAAAGGGATACTATCAGCCTTCTAAGAGCTAAGCCGGTGGTTATTGAACTTATTTGATTGGAAACCCCCTTTCTGTGTGCCGTTCGTCATTTAAGCCTCCCCTCAAGGTACACAGACCACCACCCTGCTCTGAAGGCAGCATGTGCCCACTGCAGCACAGAAGTAAGGGTTGTCACAAGGACAAAAGGGGCAGCTGCCTTGGGGCCCAGCAATTTGAAACGACTGGGACTCCTGGCCACTGCTACCATGGGAGCCCTGGGCCCTGGGCCCTTTAAATTGCCACCAGAGCCATGGGGATTGGTGAAGGGAGGGCTGGAGGAGGCAAGCCCTCAGCCCCACCTCCAGCCCTGCCCCTTCTCCTGAGGTCCTGCCCTCTCTCACCCACCCCGCACGGGGAGGGGAGTGGAGCAGGTGGGCGTGGGTTCACCCCAGACTCCCCAGCCCCAGAGCACCGGAGGAGGGAGGAGTGCACGTGATGCAGCCCCATAGCACCAGGGAAGGAGGAGGCTGCGCAGTTCCAGCCTCCCCACCCCAGAGCATGGGGAGGCCAGGCACTGGGGGGGCGGCAACACTCCACCCCCAGAATGCCTACCACAGTGTTCTGGGGGCAGAGTATAGGCGGGGCCATGGCTGGCAGTTTGGGAAGGCAAAGCCTTCCCCCACCTAGGCTACCAGATGCCCATGGCAGAGCCCTGGGTGGTGCAGGCCAGGCTGTGCTTAAGGGCTGGCTGAGGGAGACTAGTTTTCAGACCCGTCTCTTCTTCCTGAGGCTCCACCTCTTCTGGGGCCCTCCCACTTTGACCAAAGGCCAGACAATTCTCTTGGCTGCCCTGGCTATATTGAAACTGGTATTCATCAATTTCACTTCTCACAGCAGACTTAGGCTTTGATTGCTTGTGTTGGTAAAAGTTTTGTCAGTCAGGGATGGGAGAAAAGCACTCCCCGATTGATATAAGCCCGGGGATTGGGGAGAAAAGGGGAAGTAGAGCAAGAGCCTAGGCTGCCTCCTAGGGTGTGTCTAGACTACATGCCTCCTTCGACGGAGGCATGTAGATTAGCCAGATCGGAAGAGGGAAATGAAGCCGCGATTAAAATAATCGCGGCTTCATTTAAATTTAAATGTCTGCCCCGATCTGCCGATCAGCTGTTTGTCGGCAGATCGGGGCAGTCTGGACGCGATGCGCCGACAAAGAAGCCTTTCTTCATCGGCACAGGTAAACCTGGTTTCACGAGGCTTACCTGTGCCGATGAAGAAAGGCTTCTTTGTCGGCGCATCGCGTCCAGACTGCCCCGATCTGCCGACAAACAGCTGATCGGCAGATTGGGGCAGCCATTTAAATTTAAATGAAGCCGCGATTATTTTAATCGCGGCTTCATTTCCCTCTTCCGATCTGGCTAATCTACATGCCTCCGTCGAAGGAGGCATGTAGTCTAGACACACCCCTAGTGAGGGACTGAGGGAAGAAGGGAAAGGAAAGCCTAAGTAGCAGGACTCCAGCTGTGTCATTTATCCCACCTCCGGAGTGTGCAGAGCCTTTCTGCATGAACCCCAGCCATCCGGGGCCGGCAGGCAGAGCTTTTCAATGAAAAAAAAATAGCACACAACTCACACCTCCCTTGACACATTCCTGTGCCTGTCTAGGGAGGCACAACTGGTAGTTGGAGAACGCTGATCTAAGAAATTCAGATGAACATGGATGACTGTTTTAAAGTTTTTTTCTGCAATTATAAGGCTAGAAACTTAGTTTAAAAAAAAAGAGGGCTAAGAGTCTCATGTAATCACATGACTCCCAGAGCAAAGGCTTTCAGGAGAACATTAAAGGCTCAGGGATAAAATCACAAGAGTTGACAGCATTGTGTTGACTCCTTCTTCCAAATGTTCAGTTATTCCTCGCTGTCCCACCAAACCCCTCTTATTGTCCCTCACCTCACCTCGACTCCTCTCCCTCAAAAAACCCATCTTCCCTCCTCAAAATCTGTCTCTCTCCCCAACTTCCTGACACAAAGGCTCTCCCTGGCTCTGCATTCCTCCTTAGCTCGCCATGCCACCCCACCACAAGCCTGTGCCACCTTCGGTTCCCTCCCATTTCACAGAATCATGGACTCCTAGAATTGGAAGGGACCTCAAGAGATAATCGAGTCCAGTCCCCTGCCTTCATGGCAGGACCAAGCACTGTCTAGATCATCCCCAATCTGCTCTTAAATATCCCCAGTGATGGAGATTCCACAATCTCCCTACGCAATTTATTCCAGTGTTTAACCACCCTGACAGTAAGGAAGTTTTTCTTAATGTCCAACCTAAACCTCCCTGCTGCAGTTTAAGCCTATTGCTTCTTGTCCTATCATCAGAGGCCAAGGAGAATAATTTTTCTCTCTCCTCCTTGTAACATCCTTTTAAATACTGGAAAACCGCTATCACGTCCCCTCTCAGTCTTCTCTTTTCTAAATTAAACAAACCCAGTTCTTTCAGTCTTCCCTCATAGGTCATGTTTTCTAGACCTTTAATCAGTTTTGTTGCTCTTCTTTGGACCTTCTCCACATCTTTCTTGAAATGTGGTGTCCAGAACTGGACACAATACTCCAATTGGGGCCTAATCAGCGCAGAGTAGAGCGGAAGAATGATTTCTTGTGTTTTGCTCACAACACTCTTGTTAATGCATCCCAGAATCACATTTGCTTTTTTTCCCCCAACAGCATCACACTGTTGAGTCATGTTTAACTTGTCACCTACTATGACCCCTAGATCCCTTTCTGCACTACTCCTTCCTAGACAGTCACATCCTATTCTGAATGTGTGAAATGGACTGTTCCTTCCTAAGTGCAGTACTTTGCATTTGTCCTTATTAAACTTCATCCTGTTTACCTCAGACCATTTCTCCAGTTTGTCCAGATCATTTTGAATTTTGACCCTATCCTCCAAAGCACTTGCAACCCCTCCCAGCTCGGTACCATCTGCAAACTTAATATTGTACTCTCTATGCTGTCATCTAAATCATTGATGAAGATATTGAACTGAACCAATCTCAAAACATACCCCTGCGGAACCCCACTTGTTGTGCCCTTCATGCTGGAAGGGCATGTCCCTAACAAGGCTGTCATGTTTCCAGCGTCCCCACATACCTCACGCTTTTATGGTGGGGGAAGGAGGAGGTAGTGTTGGTGCAGGGGGCCAAAGCTCAGTCTCTCCTCTGGCCAACTAGCTCTGTTCTGCCAAGCTTCCCCTCCCTCCCGCCCACCCGTGCTCTGCCCTCAGGCAAGCAGTCTGCCGTTTCTTCAGAACAGGGGCCAGAGCAGCCCTTAGAGGCAGGGGGCTGCCACTGTAGCTGCCCCTTCCCTGGCACTGATCAGTGGGTGAGGTGGGGGACACAGTGTGAGCTAAGACTGAGGCTATGTCTATACTACAGGGGTTTTCCAGGATACCAGAGGTATCCAGGAAAAATTCTGCCACATCCAGGGGACGCATTTGCTTTTCCACTTTTTTTTGCGTGCTCTTTCGGAAGCCTGTCTTCCTCCTCCCATGAGGAAGAAGGGCTCTTCTGAAAGAGGAGGCTTTCCCAAAATTTGGCCCAGTGTAGATGGGCCAAATTTTGGAAAAGCCTCTTCTGAAAAAACTATCAGAAAAAGGTACACAAATTGCAGAGCGCTTACCTTTTCCAGATAGATCTTTGTACCGTAGACATAGCCTGAGACTGCACTCTCCTCCGTCCCCTCCTATCCTTCCATCGGCCCCTCCAAGGAGATGGGGGGGGCAGGAGGTGAGGGAGGAGAGGAGAAATTCAGCATTGTCCTCCTCAAGCTGAAAGTTGGGAGGGGGGAGGTGGCTCCTTCACATTCTTCCTAAAACTACACCCATGGGGTCAAAAGGAAATTTATGGCCATTTTTATGAGGCATAGCCCAAAAAGAGGGGCGGGCTGGTGCTGCTAGATGGGGGCAGGGTCTAAGGAGGTGCCCGATTTCACCTGTGTCTCCATGCAAGACTGCCTCTGGGCTGCCCCTCTCACAACACTATGTTTACAGCCCTGGATTAGAAGGGGCTGATGGGTATACTCTCCTTCTGCCCACTTGGTCCACGCATGTTGTGGGAGCCAGCACTGCCAGGTGACACTTTTGCCTTTGCTTTCCCCTGGAGGACTGAGTCTGACACTCTGGGTACGTCTAAACTACATGCCTCCGTCGACGGAGGCATGTAGATTAGCCAGATCGGCAGAGGGAAATGAAGCCGCGATTAAAATAATCGCGGCTTCATTTAAATTTAAATGGCTGCCCTGCTCTGCCGATCAGCTGTTTGTCGGCAGATCGGGGCAGTCTGGACGCGCCGCGTCGACAAAGAAGCCTTTCTTGATCGGCACAGGTAAACCTGGTTTCACGAGGCATACCCGTGCTGATCAAGAAAGGCTTCTTTGTCAACGCAGCATGTCCAGACTGCGCCGATCTGCCGACAAACAGCTGATTGGCAGAGCGGGGCAGCCATTTCAATTTAAATGAAGCCGCGATTATTTTAATCGCGGCTTCATGTCCCTCTGCCGATCTGTCTAATCTACATGCCTCCGTCGACGGAGGCATGTAGTCTAGACACACCCTCTCTGTGCTGCTGAGTGGAGCCCCATAGGAGGGGTGAGGAGAGGAAGAGGGGCAGAACTTGAGAGTACCACAGTGACACATCACAACTCTTCTGAGCCTGGCCTGCTTCTCCTACACCGTTCCTACAGGAGAATTCTGCCTGTGACGTTACACTTTCTTAAAAGTTCCCTTGAAACAGATTAGAGTGGAAACACCATGGGCCATGGACCGGTGTTTATTTACCAGGAGTTGGCGCTGGTTCTTCCCATGCTAAATTGCATAAAAAGAAAGCTAAATAAACGTTAAATATTTTCCTAACATTACTTTTCCTGTTAGCAATTGTGCTGTAGTTGCCATAGATTAGAATGGAGGCACTATGGGTAAGGGGTGCAAGACATTTTCCATAGCATGGACCACATGTTCAGGAATTCTCTCCTGGTCCACTCTCCTCCTAATTCTAATAGCCCTATGGCAATGACAGCATAATTTCTGACAGGAAAAATAATCTTAGGAAAATATTTATCATATATTTAACTTTCTTTTATTGCAATCAAGCAGGAGAAGAAACAGCACCAGCTGCCAGTAAATAAACACTGGTCCACAGCCCACAGTTTGCAAACCTCTGCCATAGAGTCTAAAAACTCAAGAGGTGCAACTGTCCTAAAAAGAGCTTTTGTGGGAAAGCCTCAGTGTACAGCCAAATGCTCAGTTTTGAACACAGAGCTAGGAAACCTTACTTCTAGGCTGTTTAAGAGTTGGTCATATTCTTAACTTCTGTGTCTGCTTCTCCATTTTTGAAATGGCATAATAGATGCACCAACAATAAACCACTCTGAGGTTTTCTGATATTTGTTTGTGGTTGCAGCCAGGACAATCTGGGACCTTTCCAAATATTCAGGAAGGGACAATTCCTGAGCTCTTAATCTAAGGAGGGATAGAAAAATAGACAAAGTGGAGGGTGGGGAGGGCTACAATAGACAACTTACGTAAGAATGCATCAAGCAGAAGGAACCCGAGAGGAAAGGCATGGAGAAGACTATGGGGGAAGCTGATAAATGAGGGGACCTGGCTGGGAACAATGGAGGATCAGAGAGGCTATGGAGGCAATATGAAGTATGTAAATACAAATTACTATTAGGTTAAATAAATGCTTAGTTTGCAAAGTGATGAAGCCTGAGTTCTGCTGCCTAAGAGTGAAACAACAACAGACTCTATTGAAGTCCTCTCCATAGTCCATAGCCCCCTTGGGGGCCAGAACTACACTTTCTTAAAAGTCCCCTTGAAACAGTTGCCTGCAGAGCTCTAACAGAAACAAAAATAGGTGAAGGCAAGAGAGGAACTGACCATTGCAGCTAAATCAAAGCATCTCCCTAGAAATAATGCAGGCTCAGTGCATTATCTATGGATCTCAACTGCTTCTAAAAGCAGTGTCTAGAGCCAAGTACCAGCATCAGTTAAAGGAATAAGTGAGAGAATAACAGTTGTTCTGTGAATCCATTTAACAGTAGCAGATTAGCCAAGAGGTTCTACCAGGCCTTCATGTAAAAATAGAATCAAGTAAATAGGACAAATTCTATCCCAGTGTAAGTGTTTTGCACTGTTATCTTCAGTGGAGTGGCACCCATTTTACATCTGCTTTGAATTTAGTCCATTAAGTCCATTCTGGTTCGGCTTCCAGTCAGCATTCGCATAGATCAAGTTCTGCTACTGAAATATAAAGCCTTAGATAATCTGTGTCTAACTGATTGCTTTGATCTATGGACCCTCTTAATCTGGAGGGGGCAGTTGAGGATTCATGAAACATTCAGACCTCCATGGAGACAGCAATATTGACAAGAATCAAGATAGAGATATGTCTCCTTCAGAAGTCTCAAACTACTGTCCCCATCTCTTCCAACTACTTGTTTTGGCAACTATTATCTAAATCTGATTGTACCATTAGTTATACTATAAGAACATGCTGATTTGAGTACACAAAGAATGGAGCCCAAGAGGTATGTGAGCATGGGTCCTTCACACTCGTTAAAGTAATATAATAAGCACCTTTCATGAGGGAGACATATGATATACGCCTAGAGCTATAAAATTCTAAAGAGCTACAGATTATTAGAAGAACAAATGGACTCAACCATGCAAGAAGGAAAAGAAAACCAGCTGGCTTAAATATTCAGATTGACAAAAATCTGGCCAACTGCCAAACATATTGTTCCCACCCAGAAACTATTTGGATTTGATAGGATCATAAACAGTCCTTAAAATTCTGTTTCATTAACTGATTGTCCTGTGTGGTGTCCTAGAATGTCAGCATCTGAATGAACTTGATACGGCACTAATCTTTTATGAGAAACGACACCCTCTGTTTTTCAGCACACTCCAAAAAGTTCACACGAGGAGAAGCATTTCTTGCCATATGGCAATGATCAGTTGTATGTTTTTATTGTACACTAAGCGTCACTTGGAATCTTCTCTTGGTGACTGCCATACTACAGAATAGTGATACCATTTAGCCTTGTCCAATCTCAGAGGCTCCAAAAAAAAAAATGTCCATCTAGCTTCAATGTAGTTTAGTAATCCTAACAAATAATTTTGCTGTCATGGCAAATTGGTAGCAATTTGATACACGTGAACATGCATTGCCACAGAACAGCATTTCTTAACTCAACATGCAACTCCAGCAGATAATGGATTTCAGGGCTTATTTTACAGAAGAGGGGCTGTGATATCAAAGAAGAATGTGAGGTGGAGGAGGTGCTCCATTACCCATATTCTATTAATGGTCAGGGAGAGTTCTTACCTCTGTGCTATAATGTAATCAGAAACTTAATTGAAACTATTCAAAGGGGTTAGTGGTAATGAGGTGAAGGCAATATGAATTTATTGCAGATGACTGAAGGACTTTGGCTAGAAAGAGAAGGTTATATATATACACACATATATTTAATTAAATGTATTGCGGGATTTAATGTGAATTTTTCAAGCAAGACTAGGGACAGAGAACTTGTAACTGCTTCTAATGCATATTATAAACAGTCAGACATGTTCATTTTACTTCTTGTGACATCCATATTCAATACTCATTCAAAGTTCCATTGACCTAGCTGGGAGGAGGGTTCTTTGAGTCAAGCCATTAGATCTATATCATAGGAAAAAGAAACCCACACAAAAGACAGATCAGAAGACTCGTACTTTCTTTGTTTCATGAGAATTCTTGGAAATAGTCCGGATACCATCACCACCACTATTTATTTTATTACTAGAAGATTTACCCGGTGTTGCTCAGGTCTTTAACTCAAAAAAGTTTTGTTTTTCCTCATTAAAATAATTGTTCTGGGTGGGGCTGCAGATGAGGGGTTCAGAATGCAGGGTTCAGGATGCAGGCTGCCCCAGGCATAGAGGACAACCCCAGACCGCTCTCAGCACAACAGCTTGGGACCACGTGAACAGTGCCTGTCCATGGTCGCTGCAGTTGCAGCAGGCACAGCTAGGGGAGGGGTCCATTTCCCCTGGTTGTGGGGAGAGACAAACACACAGATGGACACACAAACAGAAAAACTCACTGGAATATATAATAGGTAGCTGGCCCTTTCTTCACCCCTGCTGACCCAATGGGGTTATAGTTGTCCTGGCCCCCATTTCTGGCCTATTGCTGCCCCCCCCCTTAGGTCATTTTACAATACAACTCCTTCCTACCAGACCCCTCTCTTTGTACTTTATGAGATACTATCAAATTCCAAGAACATCCCATTGTCTTCGCACAACCAAAACCTTACTGTGCTTTAAGTTATGATAAGATGAAGCTGCATACCAAATTTGGTGAGCCTATCTTTTATCATTTAGGAGGAATTCTTGAACAAACGGACTCACAGATAGACACACATTTCTAAAATATATAATAAGACTACTGTCATTCTGCCACATTTCAGAGTTAGAGTACCCTGAATACACATACGACTGAATATTTCTGTTAACTAGATGATTTACATTTGTGAGAAACTATGGTCAAATATTGCAAAAAACTTTTGAAGGGAAATTGAAATTGCTTCAAACATATTCATAGACTTGTCTATTACTTTACAGTGAATGTGAATAAGAATGAATATTTTTTCACTATTTTTGCATTAAGAAACAGGGACTAAATTAACTGAATAAATTGTTCATTGAAATAGTTCATCAGCTCTCCTGGTAAAACTAAATAACTGCCTCTCCCCCCACCCCATATAAAGTCTACCTCACAGAAAGATGTTTCCACATCTTCTGATAAAGCACAGGAACTATAATCCTCTAGTGATAGTCAATCAATGTCCATTGGATTTCAAGCCTCTCATTGTGTAAATCAGATTAAGTGTATCGTAAATACTTTTGTAGCATGTATGGTAGGTTGTACTAGGGTCGACTGCATAAATCATATTAAGCACAAGTCTCATATAATTCCATTTAACAAACCAATTAAAATGAAATTGTCACAGCAAGAGGAGAGTCAGAGTGGGTGAAAATTCAGGTGCAAACAGAGATTAATAGTACAGAGTTAAGTTAATTCCTGGCAGAACTACACTGATTAAAATAAAGTTACTTCCAGGGATGATTTTGGCTATTGTTTTGGTTTCTGAAGAAAAGTGAGGAACACTAGAATTATATCATTGGAGAGACATAAAAGGGTCAAAAGTCGTCTGGATCTAAAAAAAAACCTGAGTTCAGAAATAATAAAACATAATAATTATATGTGTATTTATATAGCATTTTACATTTTAAAGGTTCTAAATACACATTAACTAATTAAGCAACATGACAGAATAATTAGAAGTTCAGACTTAATGCAGCTGCTGTGAACTGGGGTAACTGGTTGAGTGGCTTCTTCAGACTTTGTAAGGATAAAAAAAGCCCGAACATTTACTAACATGAAAGAAGAGAGAACTCAATATGTAGAGTACATTAAAGGGACTAACAATAAATTTGTATCTGTCAATGGAAGGCAAAGATAAACCTCCAGAAAACTCTGAGAGGATTAGGGAAAACAGTAAACAATGGACAGCGAAACAAAGACAAAGCTGGGAATCTAACTATAAAGTGTTCAAGGAAATCCCTTGGGTGTTAAAACTTTAACAATGATGTTTAAAGGTTGGCTTCAATCTTGCTACCATGGGAATTCAGTCAGAGCTGTTAATGGGAGCAGGAGCAGGTCCTAAAATTTAAAAGTAACAGCAAGACCACTACTTTGACGAGGCTTGAAGAAACAGATGAAATGGTGCGACACAGATGAAATGGTGGTCTGATTAGAAAGATATCCATAACTAGGTAATACCAACTATTCAGAGAGTAACCATTTGGACACTAGCAAGTGTGTTCTGATAAATATCCTTGCTAAGAAACAAGCCTTGGTATAGGTAATGGAGCAAGCAGTTGCAAGTGTTACATAGAGATAAATAGCATGGAAAGAGGAGTGAAATTGCCATTGATTAAGTAGCCGCAGGATCTGCCCATGATGTCAGGAAGAGGGAAAGGAGACTGCATTATTTTGTGGGAAGCAAATCCAAGGTACTTGCCTGGAAAAACAGGTCAAGCTAGTTTTACTGGCTGATTTCCAGCAGTCCATTTCACATTCTGTACCAGCTCCTACTCTAGTGACTGCTCCTGTCAACACTACAGTGCTGGGGCTCTCAGGTTACAGCTTTACAGTATGAGGGCCTTAAAAGGGCATAGCATATGTCCAAAAATGCTGCTGCTAAGATCATCTTCCTTACCCCTTGTTCTGGACGTGACAGCCCTCCTGCGTTGCCCTTTGGCTGATTCTCACCGTCTGAGAATCAAAGTCAGGCTCCCCATCCTGACTTTCAACAACCCCGCCCCAGCCTGCACATCCAGTTACCACCCCTCAATAACCCTCCCTCTGACTGCTTACCACCCCCTCACCGGGGCACTTCCCCTTGTGTCTTTTCCCTGCTCACAGCTGGCCTGCAGCCTTTCCCACTAAGAATGCCCTCATCAGTGTGGAGTCGCACTTTCTTCTCCTCTCCATCCCCCTTCAGAACACGCTTCTTCAGGAAAGCAGACGCTGTGGTGAACACCATGACACGGACCTCCTTTTTGGAGTAACTCAGACATGTTTAAAAAAATAATACTACTAACCTAAGAAGCAGTTCAGCCTTTGTCCCGGACGATGTTGCTTTGAAACAGCTGAGTGTTTCCAAGGCAATTTGCTTTATTCATTCTTTCTTCACATAGTAACTGTAACTAGCGAAAGAGACAAACTGAGCCAATCAAAGGACCAAGTCGACCTATTACTTAGAAGCAGGCCAGCTGGAGAGGGGTGGGGGAGAAGGGAGCAGTTGCTCGGGGCCTAGTGCTTCAAAGGGGCCTGGGGTTCCCAAAACGGTGGCCAAAGCCCCAAATCCTTTAAATTACTGTTGGAACTCCATGCTGCACACTTTGTGTGGCTCAAAGGGCTGTGTGGGGCTGTGCCACACTCTGGGAAGCACTGAGGGCTGGCTGCCCCTGCCCCATTCCTTCCGACCTCACCTTCCCCAGGAGCCTGCGAAGGCTGGCAGCGTATCCTACATAGCAGACTTCCAATTTTACTGGATTACCCTCTGGTTTGGTTTGGTTAGTCAATAGAATTTTTCTAAAAAGGAAACAACAGTATGTGCTGTGTTTCAGTCCCAGCAAACTAACGATTTTCCTAGTGTCTTCTTGTCCGTCCTGACGCAGCAGGAAAAAGAATAGTTTCGAAAGCCAAGTATTGCTCAACAATAAACCAACAACTTGAGACATATTGTAATACAAAACTAAACCGAACATAAAAATCTATTCATTGGGGCCTGATCCAAAGTCCTTTGAAGTCAGCAGAAAGATTTCCAAAGGCTTCAATCAGCTTTGGATCAGGCCCTTAATGAACACAACGATTCGCTTATGACTGAAATAACTTTGGAGTTCATTAAGTCGCCTCTTTGTGGAAACTTGTGTAATTAACAACAATGGGAATTATGTATGTGTGTAAAAGAGTGGACTGAGCCACTTTTATTCAAGTGCAGAACCACAAAATCGTATGGCTGATTAAAATTAAGTAATGTCAGTCATGAGGGCTGAAAGCATGTACAGTTATCCGCTGTCCGCTAATGGATTGATATTTTTCAGAATAAAGTTTTTGGGAGTCCCTACCCTCATAGGAAATGTCTACAGCAGCGGTGGGCAAGAAATGAGATGTGGGTCAGACACAGTTTGCCAGGGTTAGTTGGGCAGTTTATTTCCCTGTGCATCCACAGGAATGGCTGCTCAAAGCTCCTATTGGCTGTGGTTCTCTGTTCCCAGCCACTAGGAGCCAAGGAAAGTGGCATGGGCCAGGCTACCACTTCTTATAGCTCCCATTGGCTAAGAACAGCAAACCATGGCCAATGGGAGTGATGAGTGCTGTAGTTTTCCAGTCACACTCCCTTTTCCTAGCCACACCCCCATGGTGATAGTGGATCACCAACATAATTGTAGGAATATCCAAGGGATCTGATGCACCAAGCTTTAGGGTGGGGAGGAGGAGTTGCCACCCCAGAGTGTTGCAGGGTACCAACCTCCAGGGGGCAGAACTCATCCATACATTCATTAAGGTCAGAGGTTCCCCAACCACTATATAGGATGAAATTGCTCAGACACTTGACTATGGCTAGAGGCTGAAGAAAATAATTTAAAACTCTTTAGCCCCAAGGCAGCACATTAAAGCTATAATGCTATCAAGTAGTTCTAGAGTGCATCAAGAGACTAGAACTGTTGAGTGATTGACACTCTCTCCAGAACACCATGTGATACACTTTGTGGGGGGTGGTGTGCTCGGGTGGATGGACCACTGGGCTGGAATCCAGAGACTCCTGAGCTCTCCTTTTGGCTCTCCACTGATCAGAGCACCTCTACACTGCAAGACAAAGTCAAATTAAGATACGCAACTTCAGCTATGTTAATTGCATAGCTGAAATCAAAGTAGATTAACTTGGCTTTTGGTACTGTCTACATACTAGGAAGTTGAAGGAAGAATACTCTTCCTTCAACTTCCCTTACTTACTCTTTGTGAAAGCAAGGTTACCTGCATCAACTGGAGCAAGGTTACCTGCATCACTTCAAGTTAGCTGTCTTAACTAGACTACTAATTTGAACCCTGGAAGATCAACAGCAGCAGCTTTGATCTTCTTCTGTAGTGTAGACATACCCTCACTGTGTAGCCCTGTACAAGTAAGTTAGGACTTGATCCTGCACTCAGTGAAGTCAGTAACAAAGCTCCCCTTGACTTCAGTGGGGCAGAATCGCTCTCTGTCCATCTTACTTTTCAGGGATGAGGCACAGATTAATATTTGTACAGTGTTTTGAAGATTGAATAAACTTAAAAAACAACAAATAGTCTTGCAGCACCTTAGAGACTTACAAAAAATGTAGATAGTATCATGAGCTTCCGTGGGCACAAGAAGTGGGTTGTGCCCACAAAAGCTCATGATACCATCTACATTTTTTGGTTAGTCTCTAAGGTGTTGCAAGACTGTTGTTTCTTAAGTTTATTCAGTTACAGACCAGCACACTCTGAAGCTTTGAAAGCTTGAAAGCACTCTGGTTATCATCCTACAGTCCTTAGTCATACTGGGTGATTTCTCTTGTGGGACTAGTGCCTCTGGCTCTAGCCTCAATATTATTCATCGCACAGCCAGCAATATTCATAACATATCCAGTTTTCTGACATTAAAAATCAGGACAATGTTGTCAAAACGTTTTACATTTTGAGTACATGGCCAATATATTTAACTAAAGCGGTAGCGTAAGAACTGTATGGGAAGTGTTTTTCTCATAGATGTATGCTTACGTCAGATGCCTTGTAGGTATTAGTCATCTTTAATATTTGACTCCCCACAGTTACACTCAGCTCAAATCTTCTGCTGTTCTCTAAGTACATTATCACAGTTAAAAAAAATAATAGAGGTTCTGTCAGGCACAGTTACTTTAAAAAATATTTCACTGCATCCTTGAGCTGTTTTCAAATGAGGAGTCATAATCATACCTTTGGATCTGGGGGTGGCTGATGGAGAGAATGACATGTTAAGATCTGTGACTGCCACCATTTCCCACGGCATACGTCAGCTCTGTTCTGTCCTGCACAACCACCCAGCACTTTCAATTATAAGATGTGTTGCAAAGCCTGATATGAAAACAATGGGTATGTGCAATGGCAAATACAGGAAGCCATTGCTATTCGTGGATTTGCTAGTCACGGTATCGTATATTCGCGGTGCGCTGCACCACCCTAGCTAAAGCATGGATGCAGCGTGATGCTGCTTTTTCAGTGTGCTCTAGAGTTACGTTCACTACATGGCAAGAGTATGTTAGTATTAATACACATCCTTAATTATGGCACTGAAAAGAAAATGTTTGTGTGTGTGTAACTCCAACAAGTGGAGCTGAACCTGGACCCTCTGGAGTTTAGTGAATGAGCCTCTGCTGCTTGAGCTCAAAGCCAGCTGGCTCGCTGCTAAGGCTGTAGAGCAAACTCATTCTTTCTCTTGCTGTAAGTGGGCTCAGTGACACTGCATGGGTCAGTGAACCGCACCCAGCAGATGTGTGGGTTACAGGTGGATGCATCAACTTGGTCATCCTCCACCCTTTCTGGTAAATGCAACAGCACCCCCTTCTCCACAAACCCTGGTCCTAGCAACATGTGCATCATGGAGTACTCAGCAGCTCTATAGAGTGGCTGGACTTGCAGCTATCAATTCCTCCCTGAAAGAAACGCGCTTCTGAACAGATACAGAACACCTGTGTTGCTGCCCAATTCCACTACATCCTCAAGGACAGAGTCTGACTGAGTCACCTGACTTCCTATATATTAAAGTGCCTCCAACTTCCCAGTGGTTGGGATAAGAAGGGTTCATCCCCTGCTGATTGATAAGTGGGGAAAAGGCTAAAAGGGCACCAACAGTAAAGGGAGAGATGGTAGAGCATCATCTAATGCTGTTTGGGGTGATGTCATCTGTAAATTCCCAGCCCACTGGCATTTCCATATCCATTCCCACAGGCATTTCCATACTTTCTGTCCACACAGCAGGTGAAGAACCCTTCCAACCCAAGATGGGATTATTTCCAGGCTCATACACCTTCTTTATTCAGCTCTATGGGGTTTACATCACCTGCATGGCTGTCTAAATGTGGGTTAGGATTGGCCTTATAAGTAGTGAGCAAGTATAACCAAGATGGCACTTTATATATTGAAACACTAAGGCAGAGTGTAACTGCAGCTCACTTAAGCCAGGTCTACACTCATAGGGAACGTCGCAGCAAGATATGTTATTCCAGCTATGTTAATTATGTAGCTGGAGTCGATATACCTTGTTTCGCGTTTCCCCGCCATTATACAAACAGGAGTACTGGCAGCTGGTGGGGATGCCCTCTGAGTTTGATTTAGCGAGTCTAACTAGACTCGCTAACTCAAACTCTGAAAGATTGATTGCGGCAGCGGCGATCTTCTGTTTAGTGACATAGCTTCAGACATACCAGAGCTAGCTTTAAAACTGGCTAGCTCTGGTATCGGAGTTGTGAAGTCATCTCAGCCCAAGTAATTACCCAGGATTGCAGATAGTGGCAGAACAGAATGTACAAACCTATCGGAAAGTTCTCCTGTGTACTACAGTCTGAATGCAGTCATCTGCTGCCTGCTGCCTTGCTTACAACCTTTCAATTATTTTTTCACTTGTTGATCTTTGCACTAAAAATTTCTTCCCTACAAATAAGAAGAAAAACACTGCCTCCTTTTGTGAGTCTGCTGCCGAGAGCCAAGTGCTTTCAGTACTCGAGTGAGGTGTGGGAGTGGTGAACTCCCTCTTGCTAACAGATGTCAAGGGAGCTGAAGCCAGAGAGGAGGAGATGCTTTTCAAAGATTGCCTGTGAGCAGTTGGTCGACTCGCTGTTGGGAGAATTCAGAAACTGGCCAGCTCTGTGTCAGCTGAGAGAACAGCATGCTAGAAATTCTAGGAAAGGATTTTCCAAAGAACTCTGGATTGTTAGGTGCTCAGATCCCATGAAAATTCAATGGAAGTTGGGTGTCTAATTTTTTTAAGATTCTCTGAAAATCCAAGCCTTGGGTGTTACATATCTAATTAAAGTATTTGGAGTGCACACATCAAGTTTATATAGAGAAATCAAAATTGCTTTTGAGTTTTCCTTCCTATCCAATATTGTACACAGAGCCATCCCTATGGTAAGATGAACTGGGGTGACCACTCAGGCCCCCACGCTTTGGGGATCCCCATGTGCCAGTCTGATTGGCCTGTGTGGTCTGCCCCAGAAGTGACAGTTCGGTCCCAGAAGTGACATTCATCACTTATACTCCAGACCCTGCACATTTCTAGGGACTGTAAGGCCAAATCTTGACATCCTTACTCAGCAACTACACTGGCTTTCTCAATTCTTACTCAAGCAAACTTGCAATGGGAATTTGCCCAATTAATAAATGAATTGAGAGCTTAATATTTGGCCCTTCAAGACTTTCATCTGAAAATTTCACAGGTCACCACAAACATTAACAGAACTGAGAGAGAGATAATCCAGTGGTTAGATTGCTATCCTAAAATTTAGGAATCATGGATTTAGTTCTCTGCTCCATTGCATGCTACCTATGTGACCTTGAGCAAGTTTTTTTGTGACTCAGTTCTCTCTCTCTACATTGGCAATAATAGCACTTCCCCTACGTCACAGGGGAGTTGTGAGGTTAAATGCATTAAAGATTGGGAGGTGCTCAGATAATCCATCCCAGAGTATCCTCTAAATTGATTTTAAAATACTATAAAAAATACATTTCACTGTCTCCTAAATTCTGAAGGACTTTCCAATGAGGTAGATTTATCCTACTCATAAATAAATAGAGCTTCTATTTGCATACTTTCACCTGATTCCCCTTCCTGAGCACTTTGGCAGTTCCTGAAGGCAAACAGGTGGGTTAACTAATTCAATCCCCGTCCAGTTCTAATTAGAGACCCAAATGCACATTTTATAATTTTGCTGCATCAGAAAGAAAAAATAGGGGCAAGAGCTTGGAAAAAATACTTCACACTAGTTTAGCCTCCTTCTTGTCCCTCTCCATTTATGAAGTAGAGGTTTTAACAACATACAAGGTGAGAGTATAAATCTGAGGGCCAATCCTGGTGCTACTGAAGTCAATGGCAAAAAACTGACACTGATTTCACTGGCTGCAGTATCAGGGCCTATGTTTTGTGAACAATATTGGACCAAGCCTGCAAAGCACTGAGTAGCTCCTAGAAGATGGCTTAAGCGCCCACCAATTTTAATGGAATTTGAGAATGCTCAATCCCTTGAGCAACATTGTTACTATAACAACGAGGAGTCCTGTGGCACATTAAAGACTAATAGATTTAGCCGAGCATAAGCATTTGTGGGTAAAAGCACTTTGTCAGATGCACTGGAGTGGAAATTACAGAGATGGGGATATATGTATGTATTTTGTGTATAACTATGGACCTGATCCAAAGACTTCCTTTGGCATTCATCATCTTTGGATTACGCCCTATCACCAGATTTTTTGACAGCCTATTATTTAACAAAGCATGTTATTGAAAAATAAGATGTTGTACATCAGATTCATGTGACAACACACTGTATGGTCTGTGTCCTCTTTGGAGAGAAATACAACTTGTTATTACTGTTACACGATACAAAGGAACACCATGTCCTCATGTAAATAGACTGTAGTAGATTTGGTTCTGGCATAAAGTAGTATGCCAGGCATGTCCATGCTGGAAAGCATGCTACATTTTATTATTTGTATTACAGTAGCACAGTATTATTTGTATTAAGAGTCCCAGTCATGAGCCCTATTGTGCTAGCTACTGGACAAACAAAATGCTCATAGCCTTAAAACAAACATCTTGTAAACCAGCCAGCATACATGCCCTGGGTCTTCCACAGTGATCTGGTTTTTGGAATACTGGAAGAGGAAAGATTAATAGGATTATATCACTGAAACTATAAGCAGTTATATTGACATCCTGGTATCGGTCTAGTTCCTGGTCAGCTGATGTCCATAACACAAGCCAAAAAGACAACTGGCATTAATTGCATCTTTGTCTGCAGCCTCTGCAGAGAAGCCAGACACTGACTGACCATGGCCATTGAACCACCTCCTCACCACTAAATCTGGCCACTCCCGGGCAGCCTTATGGCACTTTGGTGAGAGAGTGCCCATTTGCTTTTACACCATGTTTCTCCTGTCCTGTGGTTAAGCAGAGGGCCTCAGTTTCCTGGGCTGCCAATCTGGCTTCATTCACCAGCAATGAATTCACTAAAAATGTAGAAAGAAAGAAACAGGAAAAAACTGTATATGGTTTCCATGGCCACTTGACTGTTTATTCTGTTTCTGACCAATATGACAAATTTCAATCCTCGCCAATTTGCCATCCAAACAAGCAGCAGATGTCAGCTCTGAAATAATAATTGTTGTTAGTGAGTGTTCATTTTGGATACATCACAGTGAAAGATGTTGCCTTTAAGCCCAGTTAAGTGGCATGGATTCATCTGCCGGCAGAGCACAAAATTTAAACACCCAAGTCTGAACATGTTGGCACTAGTTCAGACGGGGTTTGCTTTTAGTTCTTGTTTCAGTATTTCCCAATTACGTTGAACTTTGGGGGATTATGTTCCTTTATTGTCTCTGGCTTTTCAGGACTGATGGTTGTAAAAAGCAAGTTTGATTAACAACAGAGTCATTTTTCCTGAGGGACAGATAGATAATAAAAATAGGATAGAGCAGAACCCCATCTTACAAACTCACTGGGAATTGAGGACTTCATAAAATCCAGACGTTTTAAAAAATAAACATCTCACCATGGGTGTAGATACAGTGAGTAAGTTGCAGTCTCTGGCAGGACAAATTCATGCAAGGACTTTAGGCATTGTAGCCTGATACCTAGGCATACCTGGTGGCATGCAAGCCAGATTTATCCCCTGAGGATCTTCCCTATGGCACCCCTACCTTCAGCTATTCCTTCACAACTCCTGGGAAGCAGAAGCCAATCAGAGCTGCTCAGGGAGCAGCAGTGCTCTCCCGCTACCCTTCAGGAACCTAGCCTATTCTTATAGGAAGAGAAAGGGGAGGACCCATCCCTGATCACAACAAGGGAGGGAGGAGGAGAAAGCAGCTCCATGTGGCCTCACTTCCTCTTCCCCCATTTCCCTCCTGTGAGCAGGAATGGCTCTACCCTCCCCCCTCCCTCTGTTGCCTGGGAAGGAAGTGAAGACCCCCAGGAGCTGCCCCCTCCCCCATCCGAAAGGCAGATGGAGGATCCTACCCCTATTGCAGACCCTTCCTCGGACCTGGGAGAAGGGTTGAAGAACTCCAGTAGGCTGGGGGTATCATAGCTGAGAGTTGGCTGAACTGGGCAGATGGGGGAGTAGGGCTAGAGGGCAAAAGTGATGGGACCAGGGAGCTGGTAAGATGCACTTCAATTCATTTTCCTTCCTGTCATGCCCTTTATTTCACTTAGAAACTTTTCATTTGCTTTAACACACTGGAGCTGAGCTGCATTGATATAGTTTGATTTACAGCAGGAGCCTTTTAATCATGTGTGTAATCACATATTCATGCAGCATAAAGTGATCAGTAATTGATGTGCTTCTGTTTGTTCACTTCATTGTGTACTGTGCAGGGCTTTTTGGGGGCAGAGGGGAGAAAGCGCAAGCAAGTAAGAAAATGTCAGGCAATGAGAAATGGGAAATAACATGTCTGTTGACTTCTTGTGTGTTTAACTTCTAATTTTAAATTTAGAGTTTTAATCAAATTCATATTAATGTAACCCTTCCGCCAGGTAGGTCTGGCAGCAACCAGGACCAGGTTCAATATCTTGGGGTCCATCTCTCACAGAACCGGCTTGAGCCCCCAGCCAGTAGTAGAAATTCACACAGCCTTGGCACCTCTGAGAGGCAATGCTTCCCCACTCACAAGCACAGAGTCTGAGTGTCAAAAAGAAACTTTTAATGAAAAAGAGAGAGAGAAGTCACATGGCATTATCTTGGGAAAATACCACAGAGTTCTTAGGCCCCTCCCCCACGAGTAACTGTCCCAGCTCAAAAGGATTGAGCAATGTCTTTTGCCTCTCAGGCTCACCAGTCCAACAAGGTAAGGGTTCCGTTCACTTACCCAAACTTTCTCTGTACCCCACATCAAACGCCTCACTTACAGCTCTGTCCAGTCAGTGCAGACCCTGACACATCATCCTGATGACTCTACTCCTTGAGCCTGAGGCTATGCCACCTTCATGCTGCTCCTACCAGCTGCCCACCGGGCGTCCCCGCCAGCCACTCCACTGGCTGCCTGCCGCCGCTCCTACCGGGCGTCCCCGCCAGCCGCAACACTGGCCGCCTGCCACCAGCCACCCGCCAGTCACACCGCTGGCTGCAATGGGTCTAGCTGCCAGCCAAACCAGTGATTTCAGCTCTTTAGTCACCACCTACACTGGCCAAAGAGTCCAGCTTTTACTGAACTAGCAAAAAGACTCCTCATGAAGTCTGCTTTAGGTCTGTCCTTAAAACCAGGGGGAAAAGGGCAGGTTGAGCCAGTCTTACAGGTATGACACCTGGCATGCATGAAGCAGGCTGCCTCAAGACCTCAAGCATTTTCCCCCCCAACTCAATTCACTCAACTCTGGCAGGGGGGAGGCTTATTCCTCTGAGACCTATTACAGTGATGGTGTCTCTCCGGCAACCAATGATGGTGTCATATTTTACAGTTCCCACATTTAGGGGTAGCATGATTTGTGACCCTCCACAACAGCCCCAACTTAGTTACAATACACCACATTCCATTCCAACACTGATCCTCCATCAGCCCTGGCTGAATTGGATTTACATAGCCACACCTCGGATTCCTTCCCCTTCCTGGCATGAGCTGTATTTACATATCAACAGGTAACAGTTAATTATCATGCAGAGTTAAACAATTGGAGTGAGCATACCCACCCCCCAGGGCAGCTCTCTCCCTTTAGCTGGGTGATAGCATGCAGTAATTCAGCCCCGGCTTACATCAACATGCTGATTTAATAGCGTTACTGTGTATAATTATAATTATTTGCCTGATGGAATATTATCTACCAGAACACGCAAACTATATTTTGAGATTCACCACAGTCAATAGGTCCTTTGGCCCTCACAGAGGGAGTGCTGATCACAAACATGCCAGTCGTACTGTTCTAGCCACCAGCTAGCCAGGCTGCCTGTGGCCGATATTGAGATTAATCAATAAAACCTGGCATACCACTCTTGAAAGGTGATCCATGGCCGGTGACAGCCTCACAAGAGAGCAAACACCTGAAGTGCCCATTGGCCCTCCAAGATTTGGACATTGCCTTTATAGTAATGTAACTCAATACTACTGCTATAAGTAATTAGCAGGGCTTAAATTCAAACTGAGCCCTCGGGAGCGGAGCTCTGGTAAATATTTTCAAACCCATGGAAACCCCATCTCCTCCCATGGGGCTGAAAGCCCAAGCCCTGGCATCCCCACCCCAAAGCCAGAAGCCCTGATCCAGTGTGAGGGCAGGAATACATAGGGGATGGGGGCCTAAGAAATAATCTCTGTGAATGTACGCCCTGGTAATTGGGTAATGAAAACCATAGCATCACCATGCATATTACTCCCAGTTCTGTGTCAATATCTACATGGTTTTGTTTTCTTTCATGTTCATTCAGCTTTACAATTGGGAGATCACATTTAAAAAAAACAGAACTAAAATAACCAAGGAAATTTGATCATAAAGTGTTTGGCATCAGGCACGAGTTCTCATAAAACAGTAAAAGGGTGGAATTAAATATGCAGTAAGGGCCTCCCAGTACTATAACATCCCACACTCGATTCAACCTTAATCTGTCCCTGGAATATGTTGCTCTGCATCACTTTCTGCTTGCCCTTCAAACCATTGCAAAGCAACTGCCAATGCAGCGTAGGCATCAAAATGTTAAAGATGTTGACATGTTCTTCATTGACGTCACCTATCTCATGTCTTTTTTCTGTTGGGAATTAAACTGTTCATAGGAACAGCTAGTTATAACATTGGTATTTGTAAAATGGAGGCTCTGCTGTAAGAGAAGCATATATAGAAACAGATTATTCAACAACTTTCTTGGAATGTATTAAGAACATTATTTTATTTCAGAAGGTGGCAGAAACCAATTGGGTGGACATTGTTCTACATGGGTATGTCTACACTACCGCGTTAATTCGAGTTATCTTAATTCAAAGTAGTTAATTCAAATTAAGCTAATTCGAATTAACGCGTCTACACACAAAAAGCGGTTCAAATTAGCATTTTGCTAATTCAAAATACTGCATCCACACTGACTAGACACAGACTCGGATTTAAGGCCAGCCAGAACCAGGTCAGACAGGGCATCAGCTCAGGAGTGTCTGTATGTGTGACTGTTGCCTGAGGCTATCTGATGCCTGTGCTTAAAGTCTCACACACACACACACACACACACACACACACACACACACACACACACACACACACACACACACACACACACACCCCCGCCCCCTGGGCAGCCGGTTCTCAGGTGTCCCTTCTTGCTTGCCTGTCTTGATAAGGAACAGGAAAGCATTTGTGTCTCTGTGTGCTCTGGTTACCCTCACTCGGGACACCACAGCACTCTCCAACATGGAGCCGGAGCTGCCCCTGGGTACTCTGGTGCTTCTCATGGATGTGTTGCTGCGAGCCTGGCTGCACTTGCTGCAGACTGCCATCCCAGAGGTCCATCGGGGGGCTGTCAGTATCCAGGAGGCCCTGCACGAGAGCTTCCTCCCTGAGGAGCACTAAGAGCCTCCCTGGTGTACCCCACTGGGGACTTGTGCCTCATTCCTTCCTCCTTCCACTTACCCCTCCTAACTCCTCCCCCCCTTTCCAGGTGTCAAATAAAAACACATTGCTTGCCAAAAACAAACTCTCTTTATTGACCTAAAATGGGGTGGGAATGAGGGTGGGAGAGGGGAGGGGGAAACTTGGGAGGAGGGAGCTGGAAGGGGGAAGCAAGGGGAGGAAGGGGGAGGAGAAACTCAGGGTTGGGGGTCTTGCTGGACACTTGATTTTCATGCAAACCTGCTCCTGGGTTCTCATGCGGCCTTTGGTGGCCAGGCTGACAGCTATCCTGCCATAGATGGCTGCGTTCCTCTGTCTAGTGTGGAGATCATGGACATTGGGGGCATCCGCACAAACCTGAGTATGGTCCACCCTGATCTCCGCCCTGGACCAGGAAGGCACCCGCCTTCTCCGGGATCTGGCAGGTTCCTGGGAGCTGGCAGACTGCTCCTGGGGCGTAGTGGAGGGCTGGTTGCCAGTGGCTTGCTGGCTCATGTTTTGAGGCCCCTGGGTTGGGGCAGTGACTACTGGCTGTGGGCCAGCAGGCTTGGAGCTGGCACAGGCACTGTGGCCAGAGTCTGCCCCTTTAAGAGCTCCAGGGCTGGCAGGAGGGAGAAGAGTTTTCCTGGTTTGGCCCAGAGTGGCCACCAGGGGAAACTGGGAAGGCCGGAGGCCAGCTAATTTGGACTAAGCGTCTATACAACGCTTATTCCGAATTAGCTAATTTGAGTTTGGCATTACTCCTCGTAGAATGAGGTTTACCAAACTCAAATTAAGCACCCCACTATTTTGAATTTAATTCGAAGTACCAGTTTGGTTGTGTAGATGCTATGGATGTTAATACGGAATAATTGCTGTTATTCTGAATTAACTTTGCAGTGTAGACATACCCCATTTGATTTTAACAAATAGGGAGGAAATGGTTGAGAATTGAAAGTAGAAGGCAGCTTGGGTGAAAGTGGCCATGAAATGGTAGAGTCCATGATTCTAAGGAACAGTAGGAGAGACAACAGCAAAATAAAGACAATGGATTTCAAGAAGGCAAACTTTAGCAAACTCAGAGTGCATCTACACAGCACCCTAAACTTGAAATAATATATGCAATCCGCACTATGCAAATTGCTTATTTTATCTCGAATCTATTTCGAAATAGCTTATTTTGAAATTTGGCACCTCTATATAATGCCAAATTTTGACATAACACGCTATTTTGAGCCATCCCTTATCCCTCATGAAACAAAGTTTATCGGGATGGCGAAATAGCACGCCCGTTATTTTGAAGAATATTTTGAAATAATGAGTGGCGTGTGTGGATGGGGGGTAGCTATTTTGGGATACTTCTGGTATCTCAAAATAGCTGTGTAGTGTAGAGGTACCCTCAGAGAGTTGGTAAATAAGATCCCATAAGAAGCTAATCTAAGAGGAAAAATAACTGAAGACAGTTGGCAGTTTTTCAAAAAGATATTATTAAGGGCATGTGACTTGGTCTTCCCACCCCGCACTGCATGGGGGGGGGGGGGCGGCAAGCACGCCTATTGGGTGGAGTACGCCCCTCCCCCGCGGCCCTGCTGGGCATGTTCCCTGGGAAACCTAGGTATAAAAGCCCGCAAAGCAGCTCAGTGTGGGCTGACCTCCGAAGCGGAAGGAAATATTGCACGAGTCACAGCCACAGTTGCTGCAGATGGAGCAAGAGCCACTGGGCCAGCTGCCCCCACCACTACCATCCCCGGACCGAGCGCGTCCGCAACGCTGGCCACGCCGTACAGCCCATCTATCCGCTGTTGCCACACCAGCTGTGGATGCATCAGATGGCAGGCCCGGGCCCCCCTACCCCTTCTTCCCAGACTCCAGAGTAAGCATGGATACTATAAAGGACTAGGCCTCAGGGCCTGTGTTTAAGGGACTAGGCCGCTGGGCCTGTTTGTAAAGGACTTGGCCCCAGGTCCAAGCTGCGCAGGGCTAGACACCCTGCCACAGGGCACAAGAGCATACTATCTCACTGTGTAGGCAAAATAGGAAGTATGGCAAAAGACCACCCTGGCTTAATCAGGAGATCTTCAATGATCTAAAAATAATTTTTAAAATCCTATAAAAAGTAGAAACTAGGTCAAATTACAAAGGATGAATACAATCAAATAATACAAACAGGTAGGGACAAAATGAAAAAACAAATGCACACAAGTTGAGCCATGCATGGATACAAAATTTTGTACCTGCATCCACATCCTATATCCACAAAAAATGAGGCACAGATATCTGCATCCACATCCATGGATATAAAGCGGATATCTGCACATTTGCAGGGCTCTCAATAAAAAATTTATATCCACATGCATATTTGGAAAAATGAACAGCAGATACCTGCAGATTTGCAGGACTCTACACACAAAATCAAACTATCTAGAGATATAAAGCGTAACAAAAAAATTTCACAAATACATTAGAAGCAAGAGGATGACCAGGGCAGGATAGGGCCTTACTCAGTGGTGGGGGAGGGGGGGAATAATAACAAAAAATGTGGAAATAGCAGAGGAGCTTAATGACTTCTTTGTTTGGATTTTTACCAGGAAGGTTGATGATGATTGGACATCTTGCATAGCAAATGCCACTGAAAATTAGGTCAGATCAAAAGCTAATATAAGGAACGAACAACTTAAAAATTACTTAGACAAGTTAGATGTCTTCGAGTCACCAGGGCCTGATGTAATGAATCCTAGAATACTCCAAGAGGAGATATATGAGTCATTAGCTATTATGTTTGAAAAGTGATAGAAGATGGGAGAGATTCCAGAAAACTAGAAAAGGGCAAATATAATACCCATCTATAAAAAGGGAAATAGGAACAACTCAGGGAATTACAGACCAGTCAGCTTAACTGCTATATCTGGAAAGATAATGGCACAAATAATTAAACTATGAATTTGCAAACGTCTAGGAGAAAATAAGCGTATAAGTAACAGTTTGGATGGATTTGTCAAGAACAAATCATGTCAAACCAATCTGGTAGTTTTCTTTGATAAGATAACATGCCTTGTGGATGGAGAGGAAGTGGTAGATGTAGTATAATCAAGACTTTTGTAGGGCTTTTGATACTGTTTTTCATGACCTTCCCATAAACAAACTAGGGAACTAGAACCTCGATGGAACTACTAAAAGATGGGTGCATAACTGGTTGGAAAACTGTTCCCAGAGAGTAGTTATCAATGGTTCACTGTCACACTAGAAGTGCATAAGTGGTGGGGTCATGCAGGGATCTGTTCTGTTCAATATATTAATCAATTAATTAGATAATGGCATCAATACTACACTTACAAAGTTTGTCAACAATACCAAACTGGGAAGGGATGCAAGTGCTTCGGAGGATAGGATTATAATTTAAAATGATCTGGACAAACCAGAGAAATGGTCTGAAGTAAATAGGATAAAATTTAACAAACATGATGATTAAGGGGCTTGGAATCGGTCCCATATGAAGAGAGATTAAAAAGACTTGGACTTTTCAGCTTAGAAAAGAGGAGACTAAGGGGGATATGATAGAGGTCTATAAAATCATGACAGGTATAGAGAAAGTGAATAAGGAAACGTTATTTACTTGTTTCCATAACATAAGAACTAGGGAGTCACCAGATGAAATTAGTGGGTAGCAGGTTTAAAACAAACAGCAGGAAGTTTTTCTTCATGCAGCATACAGTCAACCTATGGAACTCCTTGCCAGAGGATGTTGTGAAGACCAGGACTTTAACAAGGTTCAAGAAAGAACTAGATAAATTTATGGAGGTTAGGTCAATCAATATTTATTAGCCAAAATGGATAGCAATGGTGTCCCTAGCCTCTGTTTGTCAGGGGCTGGAAATGGATGACAGGAGAGGGATCACTTGATGATTACCTGTTCTGTTCACTCCAATGGCCACTGCTAGAAGACAGGATACTGGGCTAGATGGACCTTTGGTCTGAACCCAGTACGGTCATTCTTATGTACAATTCAATAAGGACAAATGCTCCACTTGGGCAGGGGCAATCAGTTGCACATATACAAAGTGGGAAATGACTGTCTAGGAAGGAATACTGTAGAAAGAGATCTGGGGACCATATTGGACCACAAGCTAAAAGTGAGTCAACAGTGTACCACTGTTGCAGAAAAAGCAAACATCATTCTGGGATATGTTAGCTGGAGTGTTGTAAGAAAGACAAGAGAAGTCATTCTTTTACTCTATTCCATGCTGATTAGGCCTCAGTTGGAGCACTGTGCCCAGTTCTGGGCACCAAATTTGAAGAAAGATGTGAACAAATTGAAAAAAAAATCCAGAGACCGGAAAAAAATGATTAAAGGTCTATAAAACATGACCTATGAAGGAAGATTGAAAAAATGTATCATTATTATGTATTATTGGGTTTGTTTAGTCTGGAAAAGAGAAGTCTCAGAGGGGACGAGTTAACAGTTTTCAGGTACATAAAAGATTATTACAAGTAGGAGAGTTTAAAATGTCCTTCTTCACCTGTGATGATAGGACAAGCAGCAATGGGCTTAAACTGCAGTAAGACAGGTTTGGGTTAAACCGAAAAAACTTTCTGTCAGGGCGGTTAAGTACTAGAATAAATTGCCAAGGGAGGTTGTGGAATCTCCATCTCTGAAGATTCTGAAGAGCAGGTTAGACAAACACCTGTCTGGGTTGGTCTAGATAACATTGAGTCTTGTCATGAGTGCAGGGGACTTCCATGCTATGATCCTATAATTAGTGATGGAATCAGAGGGCTGTGGATTGAAGAGAGCCATATGGGATAGAGGACATATAAGATGTGATTGGTAGAATTTTAAGGTACTACAGGTAATTGGGCAAGTGCAGGGCTGAACCCAAGGCTACAAAGGGCTGTTTGCACCTGGGGATTTCCCGAGAGGCCATTCCAGTGGCTCTGCCAATGTAGCATAAAAGGGGCTGGAATTTATTCCAGTGTCTCCTAGAAAAGATGGGGGAAAGTAGGAGGAAATTGGTTATATAGAAAAACCAACTGCAACCCATCTTCCAATCACAGAAGCAAAGATATTATCATGCATCCAGAGTCCCTCATTGATAATCAGTAATTTCAGTTTGTTCTGGTGGATTTATCAAAACTGGATTAATTAAAAGAAGGAAAAACTGTGGGTTTCATGTAAGATGGCAAGACAGGCACATTCAAGGTTACTTGCAGCAAGTATTTGGAGGAGAGATTGAATTAGTCATGTCTCTTAATCCTCTGGGTCATGGAGGTAAGGTAGAAATAGAGGCCATGAAAATGACTCTTCTATCAAACTGGTTTCGGGTCATATTCCTGCTCAAAATCTGCATTAAATGTACAGTGTCTTCAAGAGTGACAGGTGGAAGTACCAGTATCCTTGCCATCCTGTTCTCCTTTGTGTCTCTGTGGCCATCTCATCTATATTCTCTCACCAAAATCCTTGCCACTAACACTCTGCATTGTTTCCCTAGCCTTGTATGTCCTCTCCCTTTGCTGCTGGGATTTCAGCTTCTAGAGCATACTTTCAATTAGCTTGCAGGAGCAGTACCTGGGGTCTCATTGAGCTATTGGGCCTTCTTGCCTCATTTCCCTCTCCCAAGCAAAGCCATCTCTTCTGACATACATTCAGCCCTCACGAGTCTCTGAACCAAAAACTAGTATTTAAGGTCAAATCCCTCTGCTTCCCTCTCATGCAGAATAGGAAATCTGGGCTGCCCTACAAACCACCCTTCTTGTGTTCCTCGCTGTTATTTTATTTCTACAGCAGCTTAAGTATGATAAATGAGGTAGAAAAATTGCAAACAGTCTTATTTGCTACCCTTCGTGTCTAAGCACCCTCGGTGAATTACTAGTTTCTTGAAGGGTTAATTTAATAACAAGATTTGTTTTCTCAACAGTTGGTTTGAAAGCACTACAATCGCTGAGTCAGTATAGTCAATTTGAGCATAACCCTAATAGCCATGTCATGCCCTGGCTTATTCTTAAAGCTTCTTGGAGGCAAGAAAGAGTCAACAACAAACCTACAAGGTTTAAGACTGTAATAGCAGGTAATCCGGTTTAATCACAATGAACAATATCAGTTTGTAGTCATTCCACTAAATCATAAAACGGTAAAGTCCTGCTGGAGGTAAAGCACATGGCTGCTGGTATATGCCTGTAGAGATTCTAGGAATTAATTCTGCTCTAAAGAACTATTCCAGTTATTCATGTGACTCAGCGGCTGAAACCGGGATCTTCCTGCAGTCACATGGTGCCGAGCTGACTCAGACAGCTTAAGCAGCAAGGGACACAAGAAACACCTTATCAAAAGAAAAATGCCCCCTCCCCTTTAGGGACACACTCTATTAGCTGCTCAAAGGGAAAGTTACTGTGAGCTATTTGTTCTTGGCTAGCTAGGTGAAAATATCCAGGCACTAACCGATCTCAGTGCTATTTTCTAATTTGTCCTTGTCTTGGGTAAAAGGAGGAAAAATAATTTTAACCACTGTTTTTTCTTATTAGAATGGTTACATATTTCTTTAGCTTCTCAGCATTAACATCACAGCTGTGACAGCACAGACATGAACTCAGGACTGTATGCTAATGTCACAACACAACTAAATAAAACTGCATTTTCACTGCCTTTTTTTTCCTTCTTGATCTCAGAATGCTTTGCAAAGGTTGGAGACTATTATCCTATTCACTTTATAGTCAAGTTTTATTTATACATTGTTTACAAAGGGATAATTAATGAATTCTGATAAACACATTACAGACATGAGCAATGTGATGTTTATAATAAACCTTATTGACTTGTTTTTTAGAATAATTTACAACTGACATTTTAAAAACATTTATTAACCCTTTACCAAATATTTACAAATGGTACCAAATACAAAAGTGTGACCACTATCCTTAATATACAGGTGGAGATACTAAGGCACAGAGAGTTTAAGAAACTTTCCTAAATTCACACAACTAAAAAGTGGCAGAGCAAGAATGAGAATCCAACACTCCTGACTACTTTCCCCATTTTTAGTCCTTTAGCGCACTGCTGCCCTATATACACACAGTGATATATTCCTGCCTTCCTTCAGATAAGTAGTTAATATATGCCATTTAAGGTTATTAAATGTTCCACCAGCCTCTAGGGAAAAAACAAACTACTTTTAGAGTTCTACGCAGGCAACATTTTCAGAACACAGAGCCAGCATAATCCACTGCCATCTCTCCAGGTATATTCATAAAATCATAGGAACATAAGAATGGCTACACTGGATCAGACCAAATGCCCATTTATCCTGTCTTCTGACAGTGGCCAGTACCTTGTGCCCCAGAGACAATGAACAGAAAAGGTAATCATCCAGTGATCCATTCTCTGTCACTTATTCCCAGCTTCTGGCAAATAGGAGCTAGGGACACCATCCCCGCCCATCCCAACTAATAGCCATTGATGGACCTATCCTCCCCGAATTTATCTAGCTCTTTTTTGAACCCTGTTAGAGTCTTGGTCTTCACAACATTCTCTGGCAAAGAGTTCTACAGGTTGACTGTGTGTTGTATAAAGAAATTCTTCCTTTTCTTTGTTTTAAACCTGTTTCCTATTAATTTCATTGGATGACCCCTTGTTCTTGTATTATGAGTAAATAATACTCCCTTATCAACTTTCTCTATACCAGTCATGATTTTATAGCCCTCAATCATATCCCCCCCTTACTCATCTCTTTTCCAAACTGAAAAGTACCAGTTTTATTAATCTCTCCTCATACAAAAGCCATTCCATACTCCTAATCATTTCTGTTGCCCTTTTCTGAACCTTTTCCAATCCCAGTATATCTTTTTGAGATGGGGCAACCACATTTGCCTGGAGTATTCAAGATGTGGGCAATCCATGGATTTATATAGAGGCAATATGATATTTTCTGTCTTATTATCTATCCCTTTCTTCTAATGATCCCCAACATTCGGTTTCCTTTTTGGCTGTTGAGTGGAAGTTTTCAGAGAACTATCCACAATAATGCCAAGATCCCTTTTTGAGTGGTAACAGCTAATGAAGGCCCCATTATTTCCCATGTATGAATTCACTGTACTATTTGAGTGTCTGAGTGAGTTACGTCTCATATGGAGCATTATGGCTTCAGTCCATGTTGATATTAGAAATAACAATACCTTTTAAAATACCAAAGTATTGTTTCCTATATTTAAAATTCCTTCCACCCTCACCTCCCCGTGGATTTTCTCCATCAGGACAGATTATTTTCCATCTGCTTTGTGGTTCATTTCTCCCAAAGCAAATGGCATGTTTGAACAAGAGAGGAAGCAACATTTTAACCTCTTCATTATCTGCCACCAGCATAATCAGAGGGGCATCAGTGACAAAGAAAAAATAAATATATATATAAACAAACAAATAATGCCATCAATTGGCCTACTCCTAGCTAAGTACCAGTGCATGGCAGCAAACAGGGTTCCTACTTGGATGTTTTCCATTTATCTGTTTTTAAACTCTAACAATAAGACTGTACAGAATAAGAGTGAAAAAAAGAGAAAAAAATCTAAGAGGCATCTCTAAGCATTCTCCCCATGAGCCCTGAAACTCTGGAATGCCTCTTAATTACTTTTCAAAGCTAAGAAGCTCCATGTGCAAACAGCCCCTCACTAGCCCCTCACTAGTCCCTCCCTGCTTAAGGTAGGGGAGGGGAACCTCAGGCTTAGGGGCCAGATGTGGCCCTTGGCTTGCCTGGATCCAGCCCCTAGATTCAACTCCCTCTCTCCCCCCAGCACTGGGGAGCCTGCACCGGTGCTACAGCTCCCCTGCTGCCAGCCTGGAGGATGGAGCACACAAAATCTACTAGGCTGGGCCCCTCTAGGCTCTGGTGTGCAAGGGGAATGTGGGGAGCATCTTTATCTTTCTCAGTTGGGGGCCACAGTGAGGGTTTTTCCCCCGCTTCTCACTTGTGTGCATCCCCTGACTGATTTTTTTCTGGGTCAGTGGTCCCCAACCCGAAAAAGATTCCCCACCTCTGGCTTAAGGTGTATTATTCATATCAAAACCAACAATCAATTTATTTTTATTCTTTAAATGGAGAAATAATGTGAAACATCAGGCACTCTAAAAAAAAAAAAAAAAGATATTTGAGGGTTAAAAAATGGAGAAAAACTCTAGCCTGGGAAAACTAGGGGCTTTCCAGTCCTGCTGTAATATAATGGCAGATTTAAACTTCAGAGTGAAAAAGTCCTTGAAAGGAATTAGATTTCGAGCTTCCTGAGTCATATGAGATTTTTCAAGGCTATTGATAAATCTATCAAAAAAAGAAACCCTGTGAAAATGGATTTTGCTGTCTTAATTGAAAGGAAAAAGGTTTAAAGAATATCCACTGTAAGGTCTCTCTTAAGAAGGAAAGTCCCTGGAGGCAAAACAATAATTGGTTTTGACCTTCCACAGTTCAAGAGGCGTTGGTAAAGACCAGGCTTAAACACAGTCTGACAACTATAAGTTCCAATCAAATTCAGAAAGAGACGGAAATTGGATAAGCAAATTCCTTTTTGTTCATGACCCCGGTCCTACTTTCTTTTCCCCCTGCAGCATGACACATCAGAACCTTTCCTGTGTACCGTAAATCACTCGCCAGACTGCCGTAGCCTTTGAATAGCTGTCTTACATTACATTCATATCTTCCAGACAAGAAGCATTAGCGGTGCCTCTGTCTGCTTTGGAACACCACAATGTTAAAGAGAGCATAAAAAGGCCAGCTACAGCAGTGAAGGAAGAAGCACTGTTTCAATGTGGCACGAATTCTCCTCTATTGGAATCTGGAAGAACCCTTCACAGTAGTAAGAGTAGCTGCTTGCCCATGGAATGAACTTTCTGGTTTGATTTTTTAATGCAGAAACGAGCAAGCATCCCTGCGTATGTCAGATGTTACAAAAGATCAAGTGTTTATCTTCTTTAAATATGATCTTGTTCACAGTATTCTACCCTTCCATTGCTGTGGATAATGTAACATGTCCTATGTTGTGTTCCTTTCGACATGTGTGTCCTGAATCAGCATCCATGGAAACTCCTGATGGCAGCTACATGCCTTTCACAACTTGTGCATGTCAGGACTCACCCACCATCATTGCTCAGCAGTGCCATGCTGACCCACTGCCATTCTGCTTGCCAACTTCCTGTTATACGGATAAATTAATTCCCTACCCTTCCCTTTAACTGGTTTAGGTGTATCAAAAATCATGAAACTAAACATTGTTGCCAGAATATTTTTATATGTAACTGTGCAAATAAAATCGAGACGAGCAGGGGGGTTTGCTCATATTACCAGGACCACCATAGTGAACACGGGGATGTCCTGAAACTATCAAAAGGAGGGAGAGGGGAAAAAAAATCACACACATGTCATCTATTAAGTGAAAAAAGCACCAGTTCATGGTGCGTTTTTCACCTTAAATGTCCAAGCAATTTCACATAGTCACCAATGAAATCCAGCTCATGTAATTTGCAGTTA
Source organism: Pelodiscus sinensis (assembly GCF_052426305.1). Lineage (NCBI taxonomy): Eukaryota > Metazoa > Chordata > Testudines > Trionychidae > Pelodiscus > Pelodiscus sinensis. The sequence continues at coordinate 16,474,917 of NC_143060.1, read as the reverse complement.
TGACTCATCAGTAGTGTTCCCTGTAAACTGAGCACTTGGGAGACCAGCCTGGAGAGACTCAAATGCCATCCAGCTGATCAGCAGAGTGCCCACAATGCTCACAGGCAGCTGCATGTGTTTCTACTGGTGGTGCACATCCACACATGCACATTAAATTTATTCCACATATGTATGGAAAAATTAGAGGGAACCCTGCACACAAGGGTTGGATATTCAAAAGCAATACAGCACAGTCTGGAAACAATTCTAGTTTCCAACGTTTTGATACACGAATTGGTTATTATTAAGCTCTCATGAAAAACAGAGATTAAGAAGTGGTTAAAAGAAAGGTAAGAGCAGTATCCACATCGTATCTCAAGACTGATATGGTTTCACTTTCTTCTGGAAGTGGACTGAAAGCTGGAAATAGCTAAGAGAAGTAAAACTGCACCTTCACTTGAGATGAAACTGACCCAGAACACCAGCTGTAAATTCCTTTCCCCCCCACAAAATTTGGGGAAGTAAAGTTGGGCTCTGGTTCTGAACATCACAAATCAAGCTATTCTCTCTCTTGAAGTATACGGACACCAAACTTGACCATGTTGGGGAAGGTCATATTTGGATTAGATATGGAATCTTAAATCTGCATCACCTGCACCTTCCCATTCACTCCCATCAACATGCTTTCAGTTCAAATATAAAATGCTCCCATGTGCCACTCTTACATACCCCTATCCCATCCCAAGCTCAAGATGTGTCCCAGTCTGAGTATTTAAAATGTTGGCCACTATATTCAGAAGCATTTGCTTAATTAATTCTAATTAGAGCAGCAGCTGAGGGACCTCTTTTGTGCTCTTTATCTTTGTGGTCTTCTATTAATGGACTGCTCCTAGCTCTGTTATCTGCTACCATGGCTTCTGCAGGGCATACAGATAGATGCCTTCACGTAACACATTGCAAAATTAGAGAGAACTTATGGACTGTAACAGCCTTAGCAATATCAGCTGATGTAAGACATTACATACTTCCTATGCTGGGTCATGCACCCAGCATGTCCTTGCTGAAATGCTGTCACATTAAAAGGAAATTATTGCTTTCTACAATAGTACAAGTATTTGCTGCAGAACTCAGGTTAGCTGGGGAGCATGTCAAGATCTATAAATACTATCAAGAAGAGGCCTCTTCAAATGTGAGTCTTTTATTTAGGGGGCTCTGATGATGGGCCTGGAGCTTTAGACCAAACTGAGAAGAAAAAGTCCTTAGCACGCTCCATTCACGGTTCTCCCACGGAAGTAGGGTACTCAGCACATCACAGCATCGGTATTATCGGTTATTTACAATAGTGCTCGCTAGGTGTTAGATGCTTTCCAAACATTCAGGATGGAAACTCTGCTACTAGTAAGGGCACGGCTGTCTCACTGACAGAGTTTCTGGAACAACATCAGGGCTGATCAATGGAGTCTGCTTGGTACCAAAAACCTGAGTGTTGCAAGAAGTATACATCCATCAACAGCTCTTAGGGGGGATCCTGGTCTAATGAGGCCTGAGAAATAAATGTTTTAAAATCAGAATGATTGTGGGAACTTTCAAATTATGGGCAAGTATTAGATCTCGCTTAACTGGCCCTTTTACAACCTGTGTGAACAATGGCAAGGTTCACCTCATTGTATCTGGAAGGAAGCTCTGCTCTCGGCATAAGAGCCTGACTACAGGAGGTGCCAGAGCATGGAGGGCACAGAGTGAAAGCTCTTTGTCCTGTGTATCTGAACTTTTAACTGCATTTGTTCTTCGAGGAGAAAGGGCTTTTGAGTGAATCCCATGTCGTCCTTGTATTTTTAATCCTCCAGTCACCACAGGTGCATAGGGCATCCACCAGTTTCCGCTATGTATTTCTTGGGCTGGTCTGTTCATCAACAAGATACTCAGAAGTCTAAATCCAGTCTCTTTATTGCTCTGTGAAATGTTTCTTTAGTTTGCCCTTTTTTTCCTCTTTCCAGGTGGTGTTCATATTATTCCTTGCTGTAGAAGTCATGTTGGTTGCACCCTTAAAGTACATTCTAAATATATGCATTCTCATCTTGCTATTTTTGATGCATTATTAGACGGATTTCCTCTACTTCGAATTCCTGGTGTGGGAAAACACTCTTTCCAATAGGTTCTGAAGATCTTCCACAGGCATGCCCTTCGGAATGAATTGTTCATATCAGTTCAGTGGTACCTTTCCATGACTCCCCCATAAAGGAGATCTGAGGTGATCTGAGGAAGTGGGTCTGGCCCATGAAAGCTCATCTCCTATTAAACCATCTTGTTAGTCTTTCAAGTGCTACATAGTTTTTCCTTTTGTTTTAGCAAGATCAGACTAACACGGCTACCTCTCTACTACCATAAAGGAGAATGGGCATGATGCCAGTGTTAAAAAGTCAGATTTCTGTCAGTGATAATTCTGTCACCCAAATGGAATAGCTTAAAATAAAACCCCCACACAGACACACATTCTATCCTGCTTTTTGTGAAATTACTAAATTTTCCACATCTAGCCTCCTCCCCCCGCCCCAAAGAACAGAACAACCTCTCTCCCTCCCCCATCCCCAGACATACATGCTGCAAGAGCAACACCACTGATTGCACTGGTGATATTCATGTTCACACCAACTGTGGCAGTAAACTTTCTTTCAACTTTGACATTCAGTTCCTGTACAGTGAGTCATGGTGGTCTATTAGGCTCCTATTAGGGATGGAAGAAACAACAGCCAGTGCAGAAGAAATGAGTGATGCACAGGCATAACTGAGAGGCATATGGGGGAAAGAGCATGCCTTATCATTTTGGGGCATAGCAGCAGAGGAAGCACTAGTAAGGGGTTGAGTTTCAGCTTCCGCGTACTTATTCAGAGAGAGACTTTAATTTATTTTACCATTTCATACCATGGGCATTTTTTTAAATAAATATGACAACTGTTGGTTTCACTGCAAATATTTGGCAGAGTGGAAAGGACAAGCTTTTCCAAGTCCGGTATTTAATGACTCCAAAAAAAAAAAAAGAGGGCGGGAGCTATTTTGGAAGCAGGGGCAATGGAACAGGGGGCACAGAAGACTATGAGTCCCTCACTTTTTATCAGCCATAAGGATGAGAGGTAGAGGTTGGGGAAGGGAAGATGTGATGCAAGAGTGAGGCCTCGTGGGAAAGGGGTTGATGAGGGTGGGGTGGGGCCAGGGAGCAGGCACCAGTTCTTCCTCCTCCCCCCACACTGTTAGGAAGGTGATGAATAAAACTACCAGGGATATCACAGGCATATCACAGAATGTTGTCTCCCAAGGTGTTTCTCACAGAGCTGTTTCCTATGCTCTCTCCCACCCATCCTACTGCAAGGAAGAGTCTTCATTCATTTAGCTCGAGCTCCCAGGATAAACCCTGTCTATCAATGGAAACTGTGCATTCCTCCCCTCTGGCTCTGAGCTTCCTCCGCAGACATGGGCGAGGACGGCAATGAAGATGTTCCATGCCCGAGAGAACAATGACATAACCAAACTGCATTCCTGTATCAGCTTTCTAAGCAGGAAACCTCTCCAATGGACAAGGCAGCACACTGGAACAATTCCTTCCACAAGAGCCCAGCTCCAACAGATTTACCCCGTGTGCCGATCCTCTATTAATTAGCTACTTTCTGAGGCTGAGTTTTATAACTGATGCTGGGAGGGCGGTGGGAAAATTAATAAAGTTATAATTTTTTTTATAATTAATTCCCAGTCTCCTCAGGATTTGTTTTCCCAATAGCCTGGCTGCCCATGCAATCAGGAGCCTGTGAGAGTCAGACCAAATAAGCTTATAAGCAAATAATTTAATAGATTAACACTTGTTTCCAGAGCATAGATGCCCTGGAGGTGAGGGTTCTGCGAGCAAAAAGCAATCAGTGCTCTTCAGTAATTATCATTTTTAAGTACAAGTCACACAGTACAGGAACCCCTTGTCTACGCTAGGGGGTAAGTTTGAATTAAGATACGCAACTTCAGCTACCTTAATTGCGTAGCTTAAATCAAAGTATCTTAAGTTGAATTTTGGCACCATCCACACTACGGAAAATCGAAGGGAGCAGACTCACCCTTCAACTTCCCTTACTCCTCATAGAAGCAGGACTACCGGCATCGACAGGAGCACCCCTCTCAGTCTGAATCGGTGTGTCTTCACTAGACCCACTAATTCGAACCCCAGAAGATCGACTGAGGCTGCTTCGATCTTATTTGTAGTGTAGACGTGGCCAGAAGAAATTTAGAGATCAGCGCTTCCACCCTATGGGAATAAAAGATGCTTCTATAACAGTGTTACCTAAATCTCAATGGAATAAAAAGGTCACACTTTGAAATTCACATTTGATAACAGATCTCACATGATGGGCCAAAGTGAGTCCTGTGGTGTAAGAGATGCAGTCACACAGAAATCCTCAGCTAATGTGAATTGTCATAGCTATGTTGATTGCAGTGGACTTGTGCTGTATTACACCATAGACACAAATTGCCCAATTTAGATCTCCGTGTCTACTGACAAGCACTGAATACATTTCGCATGTACAAAATGTCTGTAAGAGAAAATGATATAAGTGAATGTGTATCTGCTGCTTGGAAGATTATCCAGGTTAATCTATTTAAGGTAGCTCAGAAACAAGTCTCCTTTCCCCCCACTCTGTATAAAAGAATGATTCATGCAGGCTGTCCTGGGGTTATCTAGAGCAATTAGTACGTTCAAAGAATTCGAATATTCATTGGTGATGGTGTAAGAAAGAATATTAAATCAGCTTGTTCCATTTCTTGATTCCTGCCAGTGTGGCACAGTCCCAGAACCCCACTTCCTTGCTGGATATCAGCTCCCTGTTAGCGCTATCAGCTCCATCCAGAGAGGAAGAGATTATAACAATTTGTCTCCTGGGAAAAACCCTCCCCACAACCAGCCCCTGAAGTTCCACCAACCCCCTGCAATACACAGACGTGTGTTTGTAATATGGGGAAAAGGGAGCCGAAATTGAGTTATTTTATGGTGACTAGAAAGTCACAGAAAAGCACCCAGTGAGCAATTGCCAGACAGCCTTCTCTCTTCTGGTCTGGAACAGCATTCCACAAGCAACAAGCATGACCAGGTAGTTGGGCTATAGCCAGACTCAACACCCACAGAGCAGCAGGGGAAGAATTTGAGCCCTTGTTTTTTCCAGCATGGATTTTTTTTTTATTTATTTATTTTGCAAGCAGTCTATGAAGTAGCCTTAGTAACTTTGTTATTTTCTAAACCCTACAGTGGGGCCTGCAGCTCTGGTTTAATAAATAATAATAATGAATTGCAGAAGGAGTTATAATGCAGTTGTCTTAATTAAGTAATCATCTGGTATGATTTGGCAATGATGGTGCCCAAGGAAGAACAAGAAACAGCTGTGACAAGTATAAGAAAACTACTGTGATATCTCTGGTATCATTGCATGGTAACCATTGGCAGATGGTGACTTTCTAATGGTGGCCAGTGAACAGAGTCCCAAAAGGCTTATTAATCAGAGACAATATAATACCCATTGCACATATTACATTACAGGTGCTACACAACAACCACACATTTGCTACCTAATACTGGTTATTAAAATGTTGCCTAATTATATATTTACCTGATAGCTTGGCACCCTCCCAAGCACATAGAAATGGTACCCAATGTAAAGAAACAAGTTAATTACATGTTTACATGAGAGAACAAAATGTCTCTCTGGTACATAATACAGTACCCAATATATTTCTTGGAAGGGACATTTGGGGATTGGCACAAAGCAAAGAGTTTGACCAACTGCTATATCTTAGAAGAATGGGCTGTGGAGAGTTAGAAATACAACAGGGAAGGCAGTAAACAAATGGAAAAGGCAAATGACATAGGCAAGACTCAAGGCTGCCAGTGGGGGACAGGGGTGGAAAGGGGCAGATGTCCCAGAGCACCAGAAATTTAAAAGGGCCAAGGGCTCCCAAATGCAGCCACTGTTAGTTCAGCAGTAGCTGGAGCCCTGAGACTTTTAAACCTCTGCCAGGGGCTGGGGCAGGCAGCTCTGAAGGGCTGGCTGGGGGGAGGCTAGCCCCTAGCCCTGTTCCTTCCATCTGAGGCCCCACCCCTTTTTGGGGCCTAGAACCAGGTCCCCACACTTTGCCTAGGGTCCCAGCAAGTCTTTTGGTAGTCCTGGTGAGACCAGATGTAGGTTACTAACAAAACACCCTCTGTATGATACAAGGCTAGTCTACACTAGAAATACTGCACTGCTGCAGCTGTGCTCCTGCAACATGTCCGGTGAAGATGCTCCAAACCAACAGGAGAAAGCTCTCCTGCCAGTATCATGAATCCACCTCCACAAGAGGTGGTAGCTACCCTGCCTACATCGAGTTCTTCACACCAGCACTTAGGTCAGGGTAATTTATGTTTTTCAGGGAGGTGCCCCCGAGTGACATAAGTTATACAGAAGTAAGTGGTAGTGTAGATCTGGCCCTAGTTCCAGTTGTCTCTTCCTTACAGTTACACCCACAGCTAGCTTTAGTGATTACAGTGGGAGATGACTTTCTGATGAAACAGCCTGCCATTGCCCAACTACATGCAGGGGCGGCCAGTGGACCTAGGCAAACTAGGCACTCCGTGATTACGCCTTCCGCCTAGGGCGCCAGCTGCCACAGCCGGCCTCGGGCCGCTCCTGACTACATGCAAAGGTCCAGCTAAAACACAGTTGAAATAATTCACTGCACAGCCCACAGGCTTAATATGAAGCAGACCAAAATATCTGGTCGATTTTTTTGATCGTACAATTGATAAGAGTTTGGGAGAACTTACGAAATCTGAAGCCATCATGGTTGACTGAGTTAGAGTGTGTAACTTGTTTCATAGATGTTGAGGGTCTGAAATTCTTTCTATCCTCTGTAGGCTCTTGTTCTGTGCTCAACACGATACTACCTTAGTGCCTTCACACATTAAGGGCTGGTCTATACTATGGTATCACAGTGGTGATGATTTAGGGGGTCTGGTAAAGACATGATAAGTCAACGGAGAGTGCTCTTCTGTCACCTGTAGTACTCCATCTACTTCCCTGAGAGGTGGAAGGTAAGTCGATGCACCTGCCAACATAGTGCGGTGTAGATACAACATTAAGTTGATGTAAGTTAAATCACTCAAAGGAGTGACTTTTTTCATACTCCCAAGCAGCGTAATCTAAATCAATTTACGCAATAGTGTAGACCATACCTTAGTGACAAGAAAAACAGCTGACGTGGGATTCATGCTTTTTCCTCTCATCTTCTTCTCAAAGGGACAATTATGTGTGCCACATGATATTTGGGTTTGTACAGTTGGGGTGTGTTTGAATGTACGCACTGTTGCATGTTTGTTAGACAAAGCAGGTCACAGGAGCGTGCCTAGTACTTGGAGTGAAAGATGGTATGTTTGTGATCATCTTTCATTCCTCTGGAAATTTTTTCCTCAGGCTTGGACTAAGCCCTCCTCCTCCAGAAAATGTTCCATTTTCTACACTATTATACCCTTATTCATCCTAATTCTTTTGTGGGGACATAGCTGGAGAGGCAATAAGGTGAATGAAGCTGTAAGACCAATCATGGTGAAATCCTAGCCCCATTAAAAAACTCATCTAAATTCTATTGTCTCCAGTGGAGCCAGACTTTCAACCGTAATGTTCAGCTGCTGAAGCACTGGAAAATAAACCAGCTGACACAGGTTAAGGTGCAAATATGCTTTTTGGCAATATAAGACAAATACAAACACTTGTGGGTGAAACATGCTATCAATTTAAAGACATCTTAAGAAGCAACAGATACAGACAAGTGATTCTATGTAAAGAACTCCACTTAAACTCAACTATGAACTCAAGCTCAAAAACTCATAAGTATCTCTTTCTGTTTGTTCTCCACATATTGTGCTATGACTACATCTGTACCCAGCCTTAGATGTTTTAAAATTTAAGTTGCAGTGTTGATGTAGCTGTGTTGGTGTCAGGATACTATAGAAATGAGGTGCATGAGGTAACATCTTTTATTAAACCAACTTCTATTGTTGAGAAAGACATGATTTTGAGCAATACAGAGTTCTTGTTTAGGTCTGGGAAACTACAGCAATATCTATACTAAGCCGACACAGCTGTGCTACTATAAGATCTCAAGTGTAGCTGCTCTATGCTGAAGGGAGAGAGAACCCCATCAACATAATTAAACCACTCTCAGAGAGTCAGGCTGGTATACAGAGGGGTGCGAAGGGTGCAAACATGCCCTCCTTCCCATGGTCCTTCATGGTCTGTCATGGGGCTGATTCCGGCCGGTCTGGGAAAGCAGAGGTGCACGCTGCCAACCTCCTTCCCTGGTGCTCTGGCCAATCTGGGGTAGCCTGGGGCTGATTCCCCCCTACCTCCCTCAAGAGAGAGGCTGAGGGTGGAGCTGAGCTGTGGGGGTGAAGCTGGGGCAGCCACAAGCCCCTTTCCCCGAAATTCCTGCATACGAGCCTGAATGTAGTGGTAGCTACATCGGTGAAGAGCATGTAGACCAGGGCTCTGTCAGTATAACTTTTGTAAGTCAGGGTATGTGTGTGCTTTTTTCACTCTCCTGAGCAACATATGTTTTATCAACAAAAGTGCTTGCATAGACATAGCCTAAGTCAAGAGTGTCAGAGCTAAATACAAGGTGGCACAGATTGCTGAGCATAAGAAGTTAACAATATTTCAAGAGACAATTCAAGGTGTAATGGTCAGTTACCACCTCTTCAGTCATCGGGAAAAAAAGAAGGGGGAACAAAGCAGCTAGGGGTGCAGGGTTGTTAGTGGGTTACAGATAGTTGTAATAAGGTATAAACTCAACATTTCTATTCAGGCCATGATTATTGGTATCTAGCAAAGTTATGAATGTAAGCTCCCAGACATACGTTTTTGAATGTATTGTGTGGGTTTCCTTTGAGGATGAGGACTGAAAGGAAGGATAGTTGGGGTTGTTTTAGTTGGGATTGGTACTTCCTTGGCCAGGGGACCTGATGATCTCCTGAGGTCTCTTCCACCTCTATGATTCTATGACTCTATGATAGAAAGATCACTTTGTAAGATGTGTTCACCTACAAATAATGTGGTGATTTTGTCTTGTTTTCCTATGAGAGTTCATTCAAGAGCTTTGATTGGTTCCATCCACAGAGTTGCTGTTAGGGTAGTGTGCTGGATGAAGGACAGGTGTAGCAACCAGGGATCTTGAAAGGTGTGCTGAGGTGGGGAGTGTGTTGATCACTGTATTAGTGGATGTACATCTGTAGGGTTTGCATCTGTTTTTCTGGCAGTGTCTGGTGCCATTTTGAATTGGTGTGTCCTGGTGCTTGAGGAGCTTGCTTATGAGAACGAGCTTGGGAGTTGGTTGAAGGCCAGAAGAGGGGATTCAAGAAAGATTTATTTCTGGAGTTTCCTTTACCCGTTGAAAATGGAGTATGGGGTCCAGTGTGAAGTGGTAGGTGACAAGTAAGGTGTGTAGTTGAACTGGGTTTTATTTCTGTATTGAAGCAGGTTCTCTTAGGCCAGGTCTACACTAGACCTGGAAGGTCAGCTTAAGGTACGCAACTCCAGCTATGTAGAATACGTAGTTGGAGTCAGCTTACCTTAAGGCAAGTGTGGCACCATCCACACTGGGGAACCAACATAAGAAAATGCTCCCATGAGCTTCCTTTACTCCTCGCAACTGCAAGGAGTACAAGCACTGTCCAGAACTGCCCTCAGCATTTGATTTATGGGTCTATACTAGACCTGCTAAATCGAACGCCAGAATGTTGATCTCCAGCACTGCGAGTGAAAATGTCCCCTTAGAGTATTTGAATGGCCTGTTCCATGATGTGAGCTACGTTTCTGGTTGAGTGTCCTTCTTTGATGAAAGTGATTTTGAGTGTCTTAAGGTGTGTATCCAGGAGTAACATCTAATGCTCAATCCTGAAAAGATTCAGACATATGCTTAAATTTACACAGGTGAGTAGTTCCATGGGAGTTTAAGATAAGCAGGTGAATAAATCTTTGCAAGATCAGAACCTGGAATGCCACGTTTAAACCAGAGATTTAGAGTGAAATCTTGATTCCTTTTAAGTAAAAGGGAGAACTTCCATTGACTTCAAAGAGGGCCAGGATTTTACCCTCCCTGCTGTAAAATCCTTATTCTGCCACTACCAATCTGCTGAGCTGTGCAATTTGCAATAAATTCCCTTTAAAACTGCCATGATACCTGACAGAGTACCGAAAGTTACATTTTTCTTCTTCCTTTTAAATTAGAACATAAAATCTTATAGATTGGTGGTTGATAGCCTGCTCAGCATGTTTTAAAGAAAGCTTTTCTGAACACACATACACAATGCATGTAATATCTATGAAGAGATGAACAGCCATAAAGGGAACTAATTAAAAAATAACCAATGTCAGATTGTCTTGACTCCAACTGTCAAGATAGTTACGATGATACAAGAACTAAAATATGAACATAAAAATGCTTTGGAACTGGCGAAAGTTCTGGATGGTAGATTAACACATTACTTCACTAAAGGATTTTAAAGACTAACCTGTTGGAAATAAACAGCATATAAAGCACTGGAAGCTAAGTCTTCAAACTGTTTGAACAGTGTTTTTAGATTATTCAGGGTATATGCATTTCAGTTGTTTCCTCATCTAACATACATTTCATAATTTAAAAAAAATAGCTCTTGAGCAATCTGTAACTCACTGGGTTGGGTGGTTGGTTGATTTTTTTAAAGGAATTTCACACAAACATTGTCACAGCTTCACATTTCCCAAATTTTGCTTTATTGACATTTCCAACTAAATAATTATTTCTGTAGAGAAAGGTTCCATTTTGAACTAGGAATGGGCCATTTTTTGCTTAAAAACGGTTAATATTTTACTAAAAACACTTCTGCTTTTTAACAATTGCAGAAGTAAGCAGTTGCATTCTAAAACAAACCTACCCTGCCCCTCTTCTTCATGTTCCCATGAACTCTCTCCTGTTACCTACATTTTCCCTGCCTATGGCCCTGTACTCCAAGGAAACCATTAGACGTACATCAAGAGGAATAACATGAGCTAATGTGGTAGCTCTACAACTTAGATGTTCTGTGGACCCTCAAATTAGACTCATATCTTCTTATTTTATGAACTCCCATCCCATCCAAACATCTCAATGCACTAGGTTCTTAAATGTCTTCCATGTTGGGTCCCCATGAAAGGCTAGTGGACCAGGAACTACTGCTCATCTAAGATTCAGGTCCTTGCCCAGGAATGGCATTGTGCCTTTAAAGCAAGCACAACATCACATATTCCACTTTCAATAGGACACCACTTCCCATACTGAGTCATGGAGACAATAGACAATGAGATTAATTTGGAATACAGTGAGAATCTAGTACCTGCCGTCCAGTTGCTTTTTTCAATCCATTGTTCCAGAGGCACTTTACTCCTACTCTTACTGTTCTAGTGATCTTAAATACTTTGTTTTTGTTGCCCTTTTGTTTTGCATTATGGCTTCCCTTTGACTTCAGTTCTTTTGTGAGGGTTTGTTTATACCTGCCTTCTAAACATCCCACCCAGTAGGCTTCAGTTAAAATAAAAAGACTAGATAGTTGCAAAGCATTCAGTGAAAGAGAACAACAAATTTTACAGGGACTCTCACTTAAACTGTACAAATTAAAAATGAGTTTGTATTGGCAAAGGACTCTCTTGATCTGTTACTGTCAAAGAAGATAAAATTACCTATATTCTTTGCAAAGCAGCAGTTGTTTTAGTGGGGAAGAAATCCAAGACAGCTGTTAGCTAGGTCAATGTAAAATACTAACTATAGCTATAATACACCAACACTAGCAGTTAGGGATTTGGCCAAGTTGCCAACTCAATTTACCAAATATTATTAATACTGATTTAAAGAGTATGACAAACAGCAATAATGTAATTGTTTCATGGGGGTAAAAGACTTCATTTCAACTCGTCTTCATCTACTGTGTTTTTTAAACAGCCAAAGCAGCACAGGTAAAATAATTCTTCTGATGAAAAGGAGACCTTCTGAGGCAATTTTAACATGGATCCTTGTCAGTGTTTAAAACTCAGAGGAGGAGAATCCAGCCATGTTTAGTTTGGATGCAACATCTGCCTCACTGAGAAAGGAAGTTGAAGCAAAATGCAGGACAATGTAGCACTTTAAAGACTAACAAGATGGTTTATTAGATGATGAGCTTTCGTGGGCCAGACCTGAGGAAGTGGGTCTGGCCCACGAAAGCTCATCATCTAATAAACCATCTTGTTAGTCTTTAAAGTGCTACATTGTCCTGCATTTTGCTTCAACTACCCCAGACTAACACGGCTACATTTCTATCACTATTCTACATGAGAAAGGAAGAGCCATGAGATTTCAACAACTTTTCAAGGGGCCTATATTCAAGCTATTCAAACAAATGTTTTTGCTCACAATCCCAAGAACAGAGATTCTGATACAATTTCTTGCTCTTCCTTCAAAGAGGATGAAAGTCAGTATGCCTACTAGTTAGATCAGGGGAACAAAACAGACTCGTGACTTGAATTCTAATCTGACCGTGTGCTCTTGCTCGGGACACTTGATTTCACTTGCATCTCATCTTCTCCATCTGTATTGGCTTTTTTCACATGAATTTTATAAAGATTTGATAGACGGCCTTCTCAAGTTTGCAGATGAAAGCAACATATAAAGTACAAAGGACTGAATTTTGCTCTCATTGGCAACTGTGCAAGTGTACCCACTGAAGTAAATGGGACCACATTGGAGCATTTTTTACCAAGCTTCTCAAAAAAACAGTATGTAGGGCAGCTTTTAACTCTGGTTCTGTGATGTGGACATATGTCAGAAACAGACTTGAACCACAGAGGTTCTTGATGGATTAGACAAACTCATTGAACTCCCTTTGGTATACTTTTTTTTTTTTTTTTTAAATCCTAGCCTTCAGAAGCATTTCTTTTTCTCCTGTGGTATCAGGATAGTTAACCAATGGTATTGATCAGACCCACATGCCCAGCTAACTTTAATGCTCTTATATTTTGAAAAATAAAGTTGTGTGTTGAACTATTCTGTGCAATAAGATGATGTATTTTCTTGTTGTGCAAAAGCCTCTGATACGATAAAGTGACTTTATTCCTGTGGTGTTGAGAAGCACAAATTAATAATTTTTGTTTGCTAACTTGTGCTTTGGCAGAGTGCTCAAATAAACACAAAAGCAGCGAGGAGTCCTGTGGCACCTTATAGACTAACTGAAGTGTAGGAGCATAAGCTTTCGTGGGCAAAGACCCACTTCGTCAGATGCATGTAGTGGAAATTTCCAGAGGCAGGTATAAATATGCAGGCCAGGATCAGGCTGGAGATGACAAGGTGAATCCAATCAAGGAGGATGAGGCCCACTTCTAGCAGCTGATCTGGAGGTGTGAATTCCAAGAGATCAGAAGCTGCTTTTGTAGTTAGCAAGCCATTCACAGTCTTTGTTTAATCCAGAGTTGATTGTGTCAAACTTGAAGATGAACTGTAGCTCAGCAGTTTCTCTTTGTAGTCTGGTCCTGAAGTTTTTTTGCTGCCGGATGGCTACTTTTAGATCTGCAATTGTGTGTCCAGGGAGATTGAAGTGTTCCCCTACAGGTTTTTGTACGTTGCCATTCCTAATATCAGATTTGTATCCATTGATTCTTTTACGTAGGGACTGTCCAGTTTGGCTGATGTATATAGCAGTGGGGCATTGTTGGCACATGATGGCATATATTACGTTGGTAGATGTGCAGGAGAATGTACCAGTGACAGTATGGCTGATCTGGTTAGGTCCTGTGATGGTGTTGCTGGTGTATATATGTGGGCAGAGCTGGCACCGAGGTTTGTTGCAAGGATTGGTTCCTGAGTTCAAGTTATTATGGTGTGGTGTGTAGTTGCTGGTGAGAATATGCTTCAGGTTGGCGGGTTGTCTGTGGGCAAGGACCGGCCTACCTCCCAAGGCCTGTGAAAGCGAGGGATCATTGTCCAGGATGGGTTGTAGATCACTAATGATGCATTGGAGAGGTTTTAGCTGGGGACTGTAGGTGATGGCCAGTGGTGTTCGTGGGTCTTTGCCCACAAAAGCTTATGCTCCTACACTTCAGTTAGTCTATACGGTGCCACAGGACTCCTCACCGCTTTTGCAGATTCAGACTAACACGGCTACCCCTCTGACAAATAAACACACAAAACCTTGCTCAAAATTGCTGATGCAGCACTGCATTTAGGCACTTAAAATCTCACAGCTTGAAAAAGCAAGACACGTCCTGTAAGTAGAAGATTCTCTACACCTTCCCTCAACCTCAGCTCCAGGAAAACAAATAGATTGTACCCAATACGTTACTTTGGATGCGGAAAGGTCAGACCCCCTTCCCCCAGCAGATGTAAATGAGGACAGCTGAACAGACAGATAATAGCAGTCAGTGCACCTGAAGATTCGTAACCGTTTTATTAAAACACAGACACAAATTGGTCATATAAAGTCTGCTTCAAAGAGATGGACAACATTTCCATTGATGTGAGAACAGCATTGAGCCCTGATAGCTGACCCATAGTGGTCAATGCATTGTGGGGTGTATGGGGTTGCACGGTAGTATCGATTTTTACCGGCACCCAGCTCTTACCTGTGGCTCCACGTAGTTGCTTTGCATGCAGCAATGGCCACATCCCGGGCAATGGCTGTGACAGACCGGCTAAACCATCGGTGAGGGTAACCGATGGGACTGAAACCCTCGGTGAGCTAGGGACTTGCTCACCCCAGTATGCGAAGACTGCTTCGACAGATCAGGCAAAGGAAATCCTTATGATTCAATGGCTGAGAAGGCGTTACAGCAGTGCACTGTGGAGTACGAGGGGCATGTCAGAGCATTTAAGATGACATGGCCATCCAATGCAGTCTAGGTAGTCTCCAGAAGTAACAATTTTTTTCCCACCATGAACTGCACAGAGGAGACAATTGAACAGTTCTACATCGATCTCAGTTCCATTCTGTGCTCGGTGCTGGCCAACGACAAGTTGATCTTGTTGGGAGATTTCAACGCCCGAGTTGGCTGTGACCACAGTCGATGGGAGGGAGTGTTAGGCAAACATGGTGTTGGTAAGATGAACAGCAATGGCTTATTGCTGTTGAGCAAATGTGCAGAATATGACTTTCTCATTACAAACACAGTGTTCAAGACGGCAAACAAATACAAGACTACCTGGATGCACCCTAGATCGAAACAATGGCACATGATAGATTATGTCATTGTTCATCAGTGTGATATTCGGGATGTCCTTATCACCAGAGCCATGTGAGGAGCAGAGTGCTGGACTGACCATAGGCTTGTCTGCGCTATTTTCAAAATGCACATTGCTCAGCATCACCCAAAGCACCCAAAGCTCATTCGAACAGCCTTTAACATTGCCAGACTCCAGCAGCCTTCTCATCTGCGCAAGTTCCAGTCAAACCTTTATGAAACCTTGACTGCCAACAGACCATTGATTGGAGGTCCAATTCAGAAGTGGAGCCAGTTTAGAGAAATGGTGATGGAGACAGCGAAGTCAGTGCCGGGCCCCAAGAAACGCAATCATCAAGACTGGTTTGATGAGAATAACAGTGCTATGGAGGACCTGCTTGCCAAGAAGAACAAGGCATTTATGGAGTGCCAGAATGAGCCGGGCTCCATCTCTAAGAAAGACAGGTTTAAGTTCCTCCAGGCTCAGGCTCAGTGAGAAATCCGCAAAATGCACGATCAGTGGTGGAAGAAGAAAGCTGAAGAGGTGCAAAACTATGCTGACTTAAATAACTCAAGGGAGTTCTTCAGCTCCATCAAGTCAGTCTTTGGTCCTTCCAAGTCTGGCTTTGCTCCTTTGTTGTCTGCAGATGGAACCACATTGATTAGGGATAAGGCTGGCATTAATAACTGATGGAAAGAGTATTTCAGTCAGCTCCCAAATGGTCCATCATCAGTCCATCAGTCAGCACTGGAACAAATTCCTCAGAAGCCAACCCTTGAAGACCTGGGAGATCCTCCATTTATTGACAATGTTAGAAAGGCCATCAGGCAGATGAGTTGCGGCAAGGCATCTGGCAAGGATGGAATTCCTGCAGAACTGTACAAGGCATTTAATGAGGAGTCACTTAAGATTTTTCATAATGTCTTGACCAGTATTTGGGAAGAGGAAGAAATGCCATCTGACCTCCATGATGCCGTGATAGTTGCTCTGTACAAGAATAAGGGTACAAGAGCCAATTGCGGGAACTACAGAGGTATCTCGCTGCTTTCCATTGCTGGGAAAATCTTCGCCCGCATCATCCTGAACAGGCTGATTTTGACAGTTTCAGAAGTGAGTCTCCCTGAGTCACAATGTGGTTTCCTTCCTAATCGACAGGGCTCTACAATCTATTGTATCGCCCGTGGTGAGTCGATTTTAGTCCAGCACTCTGTTTACCAGCGGCACACGCATTCGCAATGTGGCTCTTGCACATGCGTGGTGGGATGCTGGCGAGTGGCTTTCGCCACGATTCATCAATCCCTGCTAATCGCAGTACTGTCGATATGATCTTCGTAATGAGACAGGTGCAAGAGAAGTGCCTTGGGCAGAATATGAACCTCTACTCTGTCTTCACTGATCTGACGAAGGCATTTGACACGGTTAACAGAGATGCATTGTGGATCATCCTCAGGAAGCGGGGTTGCCCAACTAAGTTCATCTCACTCATCAAGCTGTTTCACGACGACATGACAGGAGAGGTACTCTCGGATGGTGTGCCATCTGAGAAATTCAACATCTCCAATGGCGTGAAGCAGGGCTGCATACTCGCCCCGGTGCTTTTTAACCCATTCTTTGCTCAAGTCCTCGTGCATGCTGTCAGAGACTTAGATTTACATCAGATACCGTTTGGTATTTACATCAGATACCGTTTGGATGGTTCACTGTTTGATTTGAGACGCCTTACTGCAAAGACCAAGACACTGGAGAGGCTTATCACCGAAGCGTTGTTTGCTGATGACTGCGCCCTTATGGCACACCAAGAGGACCACTTGCCGACCATCATTGACAGATTCTCTGAAGCATCTAAACTATTCGGTCTCACAATTAGCTTCGGAAACACAGAAGTCCTCTTCCAGCCTGCACCAAACAATGCTTCTCCACACCCATGTATCACTATTGATGGTACACAACTGAAGGTAGCAGACAGCTCTAAGTATCTGGACAGCACAATATTAAGTGATGGATCCCTTGACAAAAAGAGTACAGCGAGGATCCAGCAAGCCAGTCAGGCACTTGGGAGATTGCATATTAAAGTTCTTCAGCACAAAGATATTCGCCTGTCAACTAAATTCAAGGTATATAATGCCGTGGTCCTCACCTCTCTCCTGTATGGTTGTGAATCATGGACCCTGTACTGTAGGCACATCAAGTGGATGGAGCAGTTCCACATGCGCTCCCTACGATCAATCATGCGAGTACACTGGCAGGACCGAATTACTAACCAAGAAGTACTTGATAGAACTAGTTCCACAAGCATCGAAGCAAAGATCCTTCAGATCCAGCTTCGATGGTCTGGCCATGTTCTCCACATGGATGAAAGCAGGATCCCGAGGCAGCTGTCCTACGGGGAGCTGGTACGTGGTATTCGCAAACAGGGATGCCCGAGGAAGAGGTATAAGGATAACCTGAAGACCAACTTGCAGTGGACAGGCCTTCAACCTCGACAATTTGAACTAGCTGCTGAAGACAGGACTAACTGGCGTTCCCTTACAAGAAAAGCAGTGACAAAGTTTGAGGACAACCGCCACCAATGCCTCGCAGCTGCATGTGAAAGACAACATAGAGCTGTGTTCTCTCCTGTCCTGACAACCAGCGTCCCATGCCCTATTTGCAGACACATGTGTACTTTGACCTTTGGGCTCCGGGGCCACATGCATCTCCACAAATGAAATGTATAACACGTCTTCCTCGGCTCCCGAGAGACAACCAAGAAAGGCAGTTTAAAGTTTCTTTTTGCCTGAGCCACAAAGAATTTGATGTATTGTCATTACAGAGACAGTTGGTAGAAGAAGCAACCCATAGAAAATGTGCATGTTAATGCCTCCATTTAGGTCAAGTTGCTTCTGGAACATCAGAGGTTGGATTAATGTAAATGCATACACTGTCCTCCTCCATTGGCTGGCAGCGGTGTTTGGAAATGCCCTGCAGTTCCACACTGGAACTATGCTCACCCATTTTTTAGGGGAAGGTGAATCCAAGACAGAAATGAATATACAGTTGTAGGGCTGGCTAGGCAAATCAAAGGAGATCGTGGTGAGGTAAATGCAATAGGTAAAACCTGTGACAGAGATAAGATAATAATAAAGTTGGCCTCTTTCTTTCTTCTTCTTCTTCTGTGGAAGGCAAATTGTATGACAGGGAATATCACAGTTATCACCACGATATGAAATTAACAGTTTTTACTCCATCAGAATTCATATTCCACCAATAGTTATCAAAGGGGAACCATAACGGATTAGGTGTGTTACCACTGGGGTTGTTCTGGGGTTCAGTTCTAGCCCCACTCCTATTCCTTTTATTGTTAATCTGGAAAGTAAATATAACAATCGTAACAATCTGGAAAAGACAATCAGGTGGAATGATCAGGGAATGGACAACAGGGGATGGACTTGATTATTACCTGTACTTTACATTCCCTCTGGGGCACTTGGCATTGGCCACTGTTGGAAGACAGGATAGTTGGTCTAAGCTATGGGTTCCCAAACTGGGGGGCATGAAGAAATTCCAGGGGGGATGCGAGGAGATCCATTCCCCGCCTTTAAATCCCGCCCTAAGTTCTGATGCTATTTTTGTTTTTCCGCTCCGGTCAGTTCCTTTTTTCTTTTCTTTTTTTTTTTTTTTGCACTCAATAAGTTTTGCTGTTATTGGGCAGGGGAGGAAGTGAGGGTTTTTCAAAAATCAAAAAGGGGGCGTGATGCCAAAAAGTTTGTGAACCACTGGACTCTAAGCCATCCTTTGGGCTGACCCAGTATGGGCATTCTTATGTTCTTATGGATGATTTGCTCAGAGGACCCACTCAAAGAAAAGGCTTTTTAATACCTATATCTTTGGCACTGATGACCTTTAGAATACTGTGTTCAATTTCCAGTGCTCACTGTTCAAGGATGATATTGATAAATGGGACAAGATTCAGAGAAACGCCACAAGAGCAATTAGGGGATTAGGAAAAAAAAACTTATGGAGCCTGAGCTCTTTGAATCTGCTTAGTTTAAGAAGAAGGTTCAAGTGTGACTGTAAGTACCTACATGGGCAAGAAATATTTAACAGTGGGCTATTCAGCCTAGCAGAGAAATACATAACACAACTGAATGGCTAGGAATTGAAACAACATAAATTCAGACTGTAAATTAATAAGGCAAAATGAGAGTAATTAGACCTTAGAACAATTTACCAAGGGTTATGATGATTTACCATCTAGCCATCAGACCATTTTAAAATCAAAATTGGATGCTTTTGTGTAAGATCTGCTCTAAAAAATATTTTGGGGTAAGTTCTAGGGCCTATACTATAAAGAAGCTGAGAGTGGGTGATCACACTGGTCTCTTTTGGCTTTGGAATCAATGAAATACTAGACTACCACATGCAAAGTGATTGCCTACCAAAATAGCCTACCTGTAGCCTGGAAAGCCATGACTCTGAAATGGAGTCACAGTGGACAAGCAGCCCCATGTGATCTTGGGGCAAAAAGAGCAAATGCGATCCTGGGATATGTGCAGTGACTCCAGAGCTAGAAGGGACAACTGTGATCATCTAGCCTGGCCTCATGTAGAACACACATATGAAAGAGAATTTGGGGCTCTTTAATCTAGCAGAGAACGATATAATAAAAATCAATGAGACCAGACAGAATCAAATGAGGGTTTGGTTTTTTTATGGTGATGGGTATTAACCACTGGAAAAAATTTCCAAGGGAAACGGTGGATTCTCCAGCTCTTGATTTCTACACTGGATGGATGCACTTTAGTCATACAATGTAGTTAAATTATAGACTTAATATAAGGGTAATGGTCATCATCTAATGTTATATATGAGGTCAGTTTGATAATACAATGGTCTCTTCTGGCTTTGCAATGTTTCAAACTATCAACATTAGAGAAATTCCACTTTCCACTTTGAGAAAATGAATTTGAGGTGAGAATCCACAAATCTGCCTATTTCCTTGTGTGATGGGGTGTGTAAATTGATTAATGGGGCCTGAGAGGCCAAGTCACATACTGCACACAGAGGGAGAGCCAGGCATCTCTGATCACGAAGCCCAGCTGTGTAGAAAGAGGATGGTTAGTAGAAAGAGATGGAAGTTGTAGCAGAAAGGACTGCAGAGAGAAAGTCTGCAGTCAAAACCCTAGGAACACAGGGTCTGTGAGTAGGAAGCCGGGAGACTGAGTTAGCCCTGGGATCCTTAATTCAATAGAACATGCTGGCAAGTGGCCAAGAGAGATAAAGCAGCCACTAAGAACAGAGCCTGCTCCAGTGGTAAGTTTCGATAAAAGTGCAGGATTTGGACATGGGTCTGAGTTTATACTTCTTTTAGCCTGGGGTTTTTGCTACGAGACTCCTGATGGGAGGACCCCAAGGCCATAAAGATATACTGCCATTAGAAAAGGTTCAAAAAAGGGCAACTAAAATTATTAGGGGTTTGGAACGGGTCCCATATGAGGAGAGATTAAAGAGACTGGGACTTTTAAGCTTGGAAAAGAGGAGACTAAGGGGGGATATGATAGAGGTCTATAAAATCATGAGTGGTGTGGAGAAAGTGAATAAGGAAAAGTTATTTACATGTTCCCATAATATAAGAACTAGGGGCCACCAAATTAACCTAATGGGCATCAGGCTTAAAACAAATAAAAGGAAGTTCTTCACACAGTGCACAGTCAATCTGTGGAACTCCTTGCCTGAGGAGGTTGTGAAGGCTAGGACAATAACAGGGTTTAAAAGAGAACTAGATAAATTCATGGAGGTTAAGTCCATTAATGGCTATTAGCCAGTATGGGTAAGGAATGGTGTCCCTGGCCTCTGTTTGTCAGAAGGTGGAGATGGATGGCAGGAGAGAGTTCGCTTGATCATTATCTGCTCATTTCACTCCCTCTGGGATACCTGGCATTGGCCACTGTTGGCAGACAGGATACTGGGCTGGATGGACCTTTGTTCTGACCCAGTATGGCCATTGTTATGTTCTTATGTCCATGTCTACACTACCAGGGGATTTTGAAATAATTACTCCGGAAGTAAAACTATTTCAAAATAAGTTTATTCCTCTTCCCAAGCAGGAGTTATTATTTTGAAATAACAAGCCTATTACTTCAAAATAACAGGCTTGATAGTGTGAACACTTGCCTTTTATTTTGAACCAAGGGGAGTTATTTCAAAATAACTCTGCAGCGTAGACATGCTCTGAGAAAGTCCTGAAAGAAAGGTGAACTACAGAGGCTGCAGGGGAGAACTGGAGTCCCAAGAAAGGCACCATAGGAAGAAGTCCTTAGAAATAGCAAGGAATCTGAAGAAGCAAACTTTGGCTGCTGATTTTAAGGTCTCTAGGCTGAAACCTGATGTTGCGGGAGGGCCTGGGTTCCTCCACCAGCTACTGGCAAGTCTAGAGAAGGGGGACAAGGATGACAAAGAGCCCTGCCAGACGCATGTGAGAACAACCAGGCCAAAAGGTAGGGCTGACGGCCTTGTTATATTGGCACTGGACTATTTAGTTCTGTTTTTACCTCAGAAGGGGTGGACTAATTTGTGATTTGGCAGAAGGTCACGTCAAGGGAAGAAGTGGATTACTGAAGGGATAGAGCAGCAGCCATTGGCAGGAGGCTCCAGATGGGGAGAATTTCCACAGCAAGTCTAACCAAAAAGAAGGCGCTCCAATGGTAAGACCCGATTTCATATCCTGGGTAGTGAGAAGTCTTCATTTAGGTGTGAGAGATGTGTATAACCTAGATCACAAAGCATGGGTTTTAATAGGCAGGACTTACAGTGCTTATTCGGCATCTAGTTCTGACAAAAGTCAACTGCATGTCAACACAGGTTACATGAAAGCAGAAACAAGCATGCCAGATCTAGAGGTTAGCTGAATCCAAGCTGCCAACCTTCAGTGCAGGATATTCTAATTCAAGTCCTTGTCATGTCCTCTCTTGACTAAAGATATGAAAGTGTAACTGTGTACAGGGTTAACTGATGAGCCTGGGTGCATCACTTAACCTTCGCGGTTACACGTGTAAGCGGGGGAATGGTCCCGCTATTGTGGGGAACTTTCCTGGCTTCTATATCACCCGGTTAAATGGACCAGCGAAAGGATCTGAGTCCCCGCTCCCACTTCCTTTACCCCACGGCCTCCCTGACCCTGAGGGCTCCCCTTCCACTCTCCTGAGTAGCAGAGTCCTCGAAACCCCAACAAGGCTGGGCCCAGGTTTCCTGGGGCTTAATCCCTGACCTTGTAGTCACTTGGGGCAGAGGCTAGGCAGGATGCTCTCTTCACACTGCGTGCTTTCTTGGCCCAGTGATCATTTCATAAAGTTCTAAGCAAATACAATTTATTAAATGTCAACCGATCAAAGAGAAAAGAATAAGAAAAAATGAAAATGGTTAAATGAGAACACACAGTCCTGCTGTGTAGCGTGGGGACATCACAAACAGCAGTCTGCAGAGTGTAAGGACAGTTCACAGTCTGTTCCTTATAGGTTCTGGCTGTGCTGCAGGGGGGCTGCAGGCTGGACACGCTTGCTCTGGCAGTGACCACACGGCCTCAGGCTCTAAGTGGCCAGACCCCTCTCCCAGTCTGGCCTGCAGGGCGTCTTGGATGGTGGTGTCTCCCTGCCCAGAGCCTCTCCCCTCACTTTGCTGGTCCCAGGTGCTCACCACACCCAGCTGCAGTCTGTGCTGCTTTGCCAGTCTCCAGCTCCTTGTGTTGCTTCTCTGTCCCCTTTGGTTCTCTGAGCACTGCCAGTCTGCTGCTCAACACAGGGTCTGCGCTCCTTAGGCTGTGTGTGCCTGGCTCTGTTGCTGCAGGACTGCCTCATCACACAGCTTGCTCCTCTCAGCTCTCTCTCCTTGCTCAGAGAGACCCAGAAAATCCCAGCTCACACGGAGGATGGGGCCTGGCCTCGTACTTTCCTCACTGGCCTGTCCAACCTGTCAATCAGGCCGAGCTGGAGTGTTGGCTGCTTTCCATTGTCTCTGGGGTCTGTCAGTCTCAGGACCCTGATTTCTCATGGACCCTTCTCCTTTTGATACTGGGAGCTGGTGAACCAAAAACTCCCACGGAGTTTTAGTAAGGGGCTAACAGTCCCATTACACACACATGCTCCCACTATGTGTTGGAAGCTGGCTTAAAAGCTGGCTCCCAACATGTACCAGCTCCTGAGGAGTCGCCTTCCCCCAACACTGCTGCCTCTGATTCAGAGGCAGCAGTGTGGAAGGGCAGGCAGGAGTTAGTACATACGGTGAGCCAGTTCAAAAGCTGACTTCCTATGTGAATTGACTCCTGGAACCCAGCCTGCCCCCCAGCACTGCTGCCAATGCCCCCGTCTGCCCCGCATGTAACCTACGTAACTGCTAAATTTTTCAGCAGCTACATGATTACTTCATTAAATACATTTTAACATACCTACCCTTAACTATAACATTGTCCTCATTTTGGGTTTTTTTTTATTCACTTATTAACCTTTGCTAATCCATTCGGAACATGGCTATTGGGATCATCTTCCTCACCCATTGCTTTGATCACATCCTTCCCATCTCAATCCCTCATCCATTTCCCCTGCTTCACCTTCCATTAAGTTTATAGCTTCTTGTCCTCATTTTTTATGCCTTTCATCACTTTAGTCCTTCCTACTGGAGTATTTTCTTATTGGATCAATATCCACGTCTTCTATTCTGCATACCATGTCAGTCTTGTCCACCAATTTCTCCTACAGTTCCAACCATGATGCTCTCCTCAAAGAGCTACTAAGAAGAAAATCTTAAAGCCTGAGAAAGAAATGGCAATCTAGTAGACTGTAGCCCCAATCAGAGAAG
This sequence comes from Pelodiscus sinensis, assembly GCF_052426305.1. Classification (NCBI taxonomy): domain Eukaryota; kingdom Metazoa; phylum Chordata; order Testudines; family Trionychidae; genus Pelodiscus; species Pelodiscus sinensis. The sequence continues at coordinate 16,450,848 of NC_143060.1, read as the reverse complement.
ATAAGGTCTGGGAGCATGGAAATGCCATGGTATCAATGATGAAGAGAAAACTGAAAACGCTGTCTGTTAAACAGCCAATAAATCTGTATACAGTAAAACCTCTGAGTTACCATCACTTTGGGAATGGAGGCTGTTCATAACTGAAATTTTTGTAACCGAGCAAAACATTATAGTTGTTCTTTTACAAGTTTACAGTGGAACATTGACTTAAGAATACAGCTTTGAAACTTTACTTTACTTTGCTTTTAACTACCTTATTTTAAATGAAACAAGCACAGAAACAGTTTCCTTACCTTGCCAAATCTTTTTTTAACACTTTCCCTTTATTTTTAGTAGTTTGTTTAATACAATTCTGTGTTTGCTTTTTTTCAAATCTCTGCTGTCTGATTGTGTACTTCCAGTTCCAAAAGAGATTGACCAGTCCATTGGTAGCTCTGATGTTCATACCTCTGAGAGGTTCTACTGTATCAATTTCCCTCACTCAGCATGAAAGAAAAGCCAAACATGTTTATACCTTCTTTGCACTGACAATGGCAAATATAATACTTTTTTTGATCAAAAAAGGAACAGGATACAAAATATCCCAGAATTCACTAAGCAATTTGGCTCCCTCTAAAGTTCTCCCTCTCTGAAAGATTCAGCACCCCAGTGATTTCCTCAAAGGGGCCTCCTCTTTACAAACTTAGGCAATCCAATCAATGAAGAGAAATAATACCATGTGATTTAGGCAAACACATGTGAGAGTGTATGGCTGTCCACATGGCTTATTCAATGGGCTATTATGGTAACAGAAACTTAAGGCTAGTTCACAAACAATGGACTCTATTTGTCAGGTGAATTGCTCGTTGCAAATGCCTTGCCCATTCCAAACGCTGTGAGAAGGCTGCTGGGTGTAAGTACTTCAGAACTTACTGCTGCACAGTCCCCCTCTTCCTGCCACAGATACTGGCCCAGGATTCTACAGCTGCCTGTTGTGAATTACAAACAGATCTAAGAAACACTTATGACTAGAATAGTACTGCATAGTGCTGTCTTCTGTTTCACTTATGACTGTGACTCTCACCCCCAATTGCCACTTACTCAGATGGTAATGGACCTCTTCCGCACGTGCAAGGCTTATGGTAAAAGCCTTGGCAATTTGAAAAGGAATAATTCTATTTCTGCCACTGTCAATTACTTTAAACCATTGTGGGTCAGAGGCACCAGTAATGGAGAAAACACTCATTTTTCATTACATTTTCCAATTATAAGGAAGTATTCATGGCAACATCACCTGCAGCATCAGACAACTTAGGTCTGGTCTACAATTAAAAGGTACCGATATAAACTATGTGGGTTTGGCATCTTCAGGGACAGCTGTACTGGGATATGGCACTTTTATAGCTGTATACTTTTGAGAGACTGTACCACTTTAAAAATCCTGACATAGTTAAAGTGGTAACATTTTTATGAGTAGACAAGCTCTTAAACAGGTATGGCTGCAGGTCAGCTTGCACCCACATTGGTAATAGGAACCACCCTGATATAAAGAGCGAAATCAACCATTGTTTCAGAGGGGTAGTTGTGTTAGTCTGTATATGCAAAAACAATGAGGAGTCCTGTGGCACCTTAAAGACTAATAGCTTAATGAGATCAATTCAGTCAGGGTGAATGTGGCTTACTCTCAACAGCTCCTGTTGGGGTCTGGGACGTGGGCAGGCCTACAGGGAGGATCCAAAAAGCCCAGACTCCAACTGATTCCGGGGGACAAATAAAAAAAACAGGGATGGATGTAGAAGTCAAAGGGCCATCCACACACCGAGCAGAGAACCGTGGACAGTGCCCACTGCCCTTCAAAGGCCTTAAGAGAGTCAGTGGATATGGCCCAGTGGAACTCTGCACGGATGTGTGAACAGACACAGGAGTGGAAATAGGCCCCTACTTTAGCCAACTTCTGCTCCTTGGTCTTGTAAATTGCCATCTTGGGCATAGCCAGGAGGAGGTTGACCAGGAGGTCCCGACACATTGTGGGGCCACAGGTGGGGTGTGCATAGATTAGTAGGTGAGGGGAGAAGTGCAGCCAGAATCTCAACAAAAGGTTCTGGAGGAGCTGAAAGAGGGGCTGTAACCTGGTGCACTCAAGATAAAAGTGTACCAGGGTTTACCTCACACCACAGAAGGAGCAAGTGTCGGGAACAGGGGTGAACTGCACCAAGTACATGCCCGTGCTCGCAGTGCTGTGGAGAATTCTCCAGCTAATGTCCCCAGTGGGTCATGGAACCACGGTGGAGAAAAGACTGGCCCCCCGGGCTCCCCACCCTCTATTGGTCCTGCCACTTTGTATCTAGGCGGGACATGAGGGTGGGGAAGTGAAGAGTGTGAAGCATGAGTGTGTACAGATGCTTTTTGGTTTGAAAAGGGCCTCCCAGCAGCTGAAGGGGAGGAATGAATAGCAGAGGAGGGAAATTGCCTTTGTAGTGAGCGAACTATTCTAAGTCCTTATTCAGTCTTACAGTTATTCAAGTATTCAAAGAACCAAATCCTTGTATGGGTCCATGAATGAAATGAAAACCATCTTTGCAATAGTTGTCTCTGCCTCATTTGCTGCATGCTATCCACCACACCAGATTTTGCTAGCTCCAAGGAACATGAATGTAGCCGGCCTATGGAAGGAACCTGGAATTCCATGCAAATCAGATTTAGGGACTAGGCATTGGGAGAGCAGGAGAAGGAGACACAGACGGCACTATAATCACCTATAACATTGAAATATTGTCTGTGTGCCTTTATTCCAACATTGCACTTCCCTCCTCAGGGGCACCAACAGCCTCCGTGGGCCCCTGGGCAAGGAGGCGAATCATAAGAATGGCCATACTGGGTCAGACCAAAGGTCAGACCAAAAATGTTTGAAGTAGCCCTGGGCCGCCCAGAAGGGGTGTGGCCTAAACAGGAAGGGACGGGGCTACCTCACCCCCAGACCATGATTGGTCTGGAGAGGGGGGAGCCCCTTTGCCCCCCATCCCACTAGGCACTCATGCCCTGGAAGAGGCTTGGCATGCTCCCTCACCCCCAGGCCAATCAGGGCCTGGGGGCAGGGGAGTGTGGGAAGCCTCCTCCACTCTCTCCCCCCCCCCCAGCCCTGCGAGCAGCACACAGCGCTTCAAAGCATCATGTGCTCATGGCAGGGCGGGAGGGGGCTTCATGCGCTCTCCTGCTCCCAGGCCTTAACTAGCCTGAGGCGGGAGAGCAGCAGGGCCTCCATGGGCCGAATCCACCCGCTTGGCAGGCCAGATCCAGCTTGTGGAGGCCCTTTTACCCATCCCAGCCTAAGTTGACATGGCTGTATCAGTAAAAGTGGTGTAGTATAAGGATGTGTTGGAGTTTTTTCTCCCATGCTCTCAACTAACCTTCCTAAGTCAGTAACACTTTCTAATGTACACCAGGCTTCAGGGTCTTATGTAAAGAAATACATTTTTAGCCCCATTCGGGGAAGAAACACTGGAAAACATGAATCATGACTGAAATACCAGAAGGTAAAAAGAACCCTAACCTCGTTATTTTTAAAAATCTTGTCTATCTTGTGATATCTTGACAATATTTTAAAAGGAGATTCTGTATGTGCTCAAGGGGAAAGCTATCTGCAAATTAGTTTGAGTTTAGCCTTGAAACTATTAATATATATTTCAACTTTTTATTTTCCTTGCTTTTTTAAACACTTCATTTTCCATGAATCTTAGAAATCTGAGGCTCGATTCTCCATTGCATCTTGTCTAGTTTTTCACACCAGTTGAAAGTCTTGACTTGGTAGCATTTCACACCCATTTGGCCTTTATTTTTCACTTTCAGTGACTCTGCAGGTGTGATTATTATTATTAATCACTGGAGATTCAAGGACACCAACTGGGTTAGAATGTAGGCATGCAGCGGAAATGAACAGAGTGCATCACTATTATCCAACTCCTATACTTTCGCATGAGAATTAGAAACCACATAAAAAGCACAGGAGATGGTCTGATCAAGACAGAAGAACCAGATAACGGTAATGCTAATCAGGAAGGGGTTTCCTGGTCACCTAAAACTCCCAAATGGATCAAAGCAATCCCCCATCCTTCCTTTCCATAGCAGAGAGCAAAACCTGCCCTATCAATGCCAACCAGGCTGTTTGTTTTTGTTGTGTAGGTTGCTAAGGAACAGGGCTGTTTTTGCTTATTTGCGTCCCTGGGGCTATTTCACAACACTTTGTAATACACATTGCTCTTCTTGGTTGCACATCTGGTTTGGATTCTAGATTTTAGAATCCCCCACTGCAAACTGAGATTTCAGAATGCATATCTACCATCTAGGCAATCTGCATCAAATATGACCCACCTCAGCATCAGTGAAACGTTTAACCCTCTCAAGTATTTATTATTATTAATCAGGAAAGCTCTTCTATTCTAGCTGCATTTTGGAAGTAGAGAATGTGTGTCCCTATACATAGTGTATTGTCGGAAACTAGCAGCCCATATTACAGATCTGGGGTCTGGAACCAAGAATACCCATTTCTTCAAGATGTTAAACTTGATGGGAACTGGTTCTGCTTCATAAATGCTTGCAAAGAAAAAGCAGTCGGATGTCTTAACTGACCATCTTCCCAGCAGATGTTAGGCAATTTCTTTCACAACTGCTGGGCCTTTTTTCCCCTCCATGAGAAACCGCTCAATGAAAAACAAACTAGCACCACAGGGGTGGCCCTATGTCACTAAAATTGGTGTTGCAGGACACAAAGAGTCCCTGAAATATGTTCTGGAGCAGATATTGGGCCTGAGATAAACCCTAAGATTCCAGTCCAGCAGCTAATCAAGGCTCCAGCTCAGAATACTCCAGGAATTTGGGCTCAAGTCAGATCCAAAAGTGAAGTTTGCTGCTCAGGAGGCCTGATGTCTATTACAATGTCATTGTGCTGCCAGAGTAGATCTTGAAGAATTTGTCCCTCAGCATCAAATCTTCACACTGCAGCAACCATAAACATGAGATAGATTGATGGAAGTTTGTTATCTGCCAATAATTATCACCTCTCTTCTGCTGATTGTTAATCAAATTAAAACAATTACTAGATCCCCACAAGAGACACTTTTTAATTTCCCACATTTTGGGGTAGATTGCCTCTCTCTCACACACACACCTGACCCCAGCCTAAGCTGCCAGAGAGCACCTCTAGCATACATCACTGGCGCAACCACGTGGACCTTATGGCAGTGCAGAACTGGAAGGAAAAGAGATACATTTCAACCGGTCCCTGGAACGCTGTAACACACCTATTGCTCCCCTGACACCAATGTCAGGGTGGCTAGTGCAACACGAGGTGAGGTTGCACCCGCTTGCCTGTATCTGGCCCCTGAGGTTTGGGATTCCTCCCCCACAGAGCACTGGGGATTCAGTGCAGGAGCACCAGCCCTGCCCCTGTAGGTCTGGAGCACCATCACTAGCTCCCCACTTTGAGTGGGGGGAGGAACTAGGGTTGCCAGATGGTTTAACAAAGAATACTGAACAACACCTCCCCCCCCCAAAAAAAACGGGAAAAAATTCTGTTGGGGAAAAAAAAGGGGGGAGACCAAAGTTGTTAAGCCTTCCCAAAAAGAGGGGGGGAGACCAAAGTTGCAAAGATGCAGCAGGGAAAAATTGTCCTTACCGGGCTTCCATCCGGCAGGAACAGGAAATATCAGACATTTCACATGTCTAGTACTTTTCATTTTTTTTTTTACCAGACCGAGGACCCAAATAATGGACAATCGGGCGAAAACCAGACACCTGGCAACCCAAGTCTTGCAGGCCAGAATCGGGCAAGCTGGGGCCAGAAGTGCTTCCGCTCCCCTTTTTCCTTCCCCTAGCCAAGAAAACGGAAGCACAGCATTTTTAGCCCCATTTTTGGCCCCACCCCAGAGCTTGGGGGGGGGGGGGGGACACGACAAAATCTACTAAGCATGGGCCCACCTAGGCTCTGGTATGCGAGGGGGATGTGGGGAGTGTCTTTCTGCTTCTCAGTCAGGGGCCACGGCAGTGAGATGGGTTTTTTCCCCTTTCTTCCTTTTGTGCAGCCCCCAACTCATTTTTCTGTGAATCAGCAGCCCTAGATCCAAAACAGGTTCCCCACTTCTAGGTTAAGGCCATGACAACACTAGCAACCTCACAGCAGCACACATAAGCTGCCCGTATAGCCTCACAGGGCACTCACGCACTTCTGGCTCAGCAGATTGAGCAGCTGCTCTACAAACCCTGGACAATTCACTCTTCCAGCTTTACAGGCATTACAAGACTCACCAGCCCCATCATTATACAGTGGGGCACTGCAGCAGCTTTGCCTTAGTTCCCCCTGGTCCTCCAGTCTACACCTCTGTTCAGCTGCCATTACCCTCCCGGCTGCTTCAGTTATTTAGTGCTCTGGCTAAGTCACAGCTAGTCCCACCCTCTCCGGAGCATGTACTTGGTAGCATTTCACATTGTACCTTTATTTCTCACTGTCAATCACTGAGCAAGGAGGCCACAGGCCCTGTCAATTCTATGTTCTCTCCCACATTGGAACACACCACACCTTGCGTCCCCTTGACTCCAGCTCTGCCCTGCAGCTCTTTCACTAATGTTTGTGAGAAATCCTCTGCCCTCCCAACCTTAGTTCCAAGGGTTCACAGTAGCCAGGCCATACACTGGCCCTCTCACTGGCCTCTGGCTCTGGGCTTACTTGGACTTCTTCCCCAGTCCCTGCCAAAACAGACCTAGTTCTTTTACTGCACCTGTTTTCCATCAGGTCTTCCAGTGGAGAGACTCCCTGCTCTTCCCTGCGTCTCTTCCTCAGCCAGTCCTTGATAAACAAGTCTAGCCTTCAGGGAAATGCAAGTGGCCCCAGTTATCTCCTTCCCCAGTTCTCTCCAGTTATTCAATCCCCATCTGCTGGGCTTTCTTCCTTTTTTAAGTCCCACACCCTGCCCAGGCATGGTGGAGCAGGGGTAACTGAAGGGGCTGGCAAGCTGTTTAAAGGGGCAGGTTGCCCTGTTGTACAATTCTAACATGCAATGCACTTTGTGGTTAACCATCGCCGGAGAGCCCTGAAGTGCAGGGAACGTGAAGAACTCGGTCCAGTGATCAGCAAAGAACCTGCCAGATGGGAATGGCAGATTCAAGAGCTGCCTGCTGATCAGGCACGTGTGTCGCAGAATGAAAGATGGAGGCCTGAAGTGGAGGAGCCATGCCCTCTCTGAAGCTGTGCCCGAGTCAGAGGTGAAAGTAAAGTGGTGTGCCTTGGTGCGCCACTTCGATAAGAGCGGGCTGTGGGGGGCAGGGCTGCCTGTAGTGTGCTCTCCTAGCCGGGCTCCTGGGGCTCCTGCTGCAGGCTGGCTCTGACGGCCCCATGCATGCAGCCAGGTGAGGCAGGCAGGTGTGAAAGGGGCTGGCATGGGATATGCTGTAAGGGAGGCCTGTGGGAAGAAGCCAGGGAATGGGAGTGGCAGGTCGGGAGGGTTTCTCATGCTGCTGCTGGTTTCTCTGCAACAGTGCCCCCCACACAGCTGGCCCCGAGCTCCCCTGTGGCAATGCAGTAAACAGAAGCAGCAAAACAGGGACCCATCCACCAGCCAGATATAGGTAACCCGGCGGGAACCAGGATTGCCCCTGCCACCGCCTACTTCCCCAGGCCTCCTCACTCCCACCTACATACACAGCCCAGCCCCCTGCCCTGAGCCTCACCTCACACCCCCAGCCTCCTGCCTCAGCTCCTGCACCCCTCCACATGCCCCCAGCCTGAGCATCTCCCCCACATCTCCTGCCCTGACTCCCGCGCCCCCACATCTCCTGCCCTAAGCCTCCCCCCCCCACTCCCAACCCCCTGCCCTTACTCTTGCACACTCCACAGCTGAATCCTCTGCCTGAGTTCCCCCACACTGCACCCCACATTTAAAATTTTTACAGGTACTGTTGTATAGCAACACTCCAACCCCTTGCCCTGAGCCCTCCTCCCCCCACCAGGGACAGTTGTGATAGGACAGTATCTATAAGAAATTTAAATTACTTTCACCCATTACAAAGGCATTTAATTTAAGCACCTGAGTTCTGAATTCTCAACCAATCCTCCAAATTCTTTTTAAATTTCGCCCATCGCTAGTTTTGGCAGTAGGCTAGGAATTCGCCAGCTCACAACTTCAAGTCGATCAGGTCATTTTCAAATGAAACTTTCAGCGTGTACATGATACAGCACCTAATCCAAGGCGGCTGCGACACACAGGAGCACGGCAGCCAGGGCAAGCTCGTGTTCATCATTCTTCCATAGTCCACAATGTGCCTATCAGGTTACCCATAATAACTTCACAGCAAACCTAGGAACTTGTGTGTAATTTCATCAATTGGACCTGAGACAATACAGATGTGAAATTTCTCCCCCCAACACAAACCTGACAGCATTTGAAAGAATTCTACAGCCATGTGGCCAGCTTTGGTGACCTTACACAGCACAGAAAGGGATATTTCTTCACAATGTGTAGTGCTGAAGTGAGAGACCGGAAGACTAAGATTGAGGATCTTGAGAGTTCCCCTGTGCAACAGAGATGGAGGAGGAAGGCAAAAATCAGTGCCTTAAAGACCAGTACATGACTTAGGCTTTGTCTACAGGTAACAGTTTAAAGTGCTGTCACTTGATTTGCTGGAGGGAGAGGTGTGTTTTTTCACACCCCTGAGACGGAAAGTGGCAATGCTATAAAGTGCCAATGTAGACTTGGCCTTAGTAAATAACCCATTTTATAGAAGGGCATAATCATCTCCATGAGTGGTTAAAAACACTTTGATGTGCCCACATGTAAAGGCACCATTGAAATCAGTCTTACAGGCATGGAAGGTGAACCAGGCCAACTTGAAGGTGAACTTGATGCCATTGAAGATACATAGTAGAGAAGCCAGCCACTGATTTAAAATTAAAAAAAAAGTTTAAGGGAGGAAGAACATTAAAGAGGAGCACATGGAATAAGAGAAGCAGAGCTGAAAAGAAATCAGAAGGTTACTGCACTGTAACTTGAAATAAGATATGCAATTTGAACTACACAAATTGCATTTCTTATTTCAGTGCTATTTCAAAACTGCTTATTTTGTCATTTGGTGCTGTCTACACAGTGCCAAATTTTGAAATAAAGTGCTATTCCGAAATGTCCCTTACTCCTTGTAGAATGAGGTTTACAGGGACATCGGAATAGCAAGCCTGAAATAAAGGCTTGACTATGAAGATGCAGGATAGGTATTTCGGGATACTTCGGTATCCTGAAATAGCGTTGTAGTGTAGATGCACCCAAGTAGTCTAAAATATCAACATTTTAGCAGTGAGGAGGGGCAATCATAGAATCAAGCTACAAAGGAAGTGATGGATTCTCTTGAAGACTTCAGAACAAAACTGGATGCCTTTCTTTGAAGACATGCTTTAATCAAACAAAAGGGAGTCAACAGAGGAGTAACCGGATGAAATTTTATGACCTGGATTATACAGGAGGTGAGACTGGATAATTTCTCAGAACCTACCAGAAACCGAACCAAGATTCAAGAAGCAGGGTAAACTAGGGGGAAATTCTAATCTCGATCCAGACTTTCCAACTCAGAATCACCTCCAGTCAAAACCATGCTGAACAAGACATGGCAGGAAATACTCTAGCACTGAAAGGGGGATGGGCTGAATGGACAGATCTGTCTCTTACTGTCTGCCTTCTTTGATTATTGTCATCTGTTAGGTGACATGTGACGGACCCAGCGGGGTCCGCACTAACCCGGGTTGGGGGATCACCATTCCCCCGGCACGGAGAGGGCAGGCAGATGGCCCGAACAGCCAGAATAGCCCTGGTCGGGCTGAGACCTGGCACGGGGGAACATGCATGGCCCCGTGGCAAAGAGGGTGGGGCCAGACGCGGCCGCAGCAGGCAGGCCGGGAGCCCGGCGACCGTGCCAGCTGCGCGGGGCTGTGCAGGGCAGAGGGCAGAGCTCCGAGCCCCGGCCATTGCACAATGGGGCATGTAGATGCCGGAGGGGTGGGGCTGGTGCCCCCGGCATCCTTGCCTGGGCTGTTTGAAAAGCAGACGGGTGAGACAGCTGGGGGAGGCTCAGGGAGGAGCTACCAAACGCCCCCCAGAAGGACGAGCATCCAGCCCCGCTGGATGGCAAGAGGAGCGACGTCGGAGCATCCAGGACACTGGCCAGACGGGGCCGATGGCTCGGGCATGGTAAGTGGCCTGGGCGGACCCCCCAGCAGGGCGGCAGGGAGCGGGGAGTGGAAGAAGCCCGGGGCAGAGTGCTTTTGGCGCCCGTGGGCAGGTGAGTTTCGGGGATTATCCCCACCTGTCGTGGAGGGAACGTGTTGGTTACCCCCCACTTAAGGCCCCGGGCTGGGACCCGGTGGAGAGGGTGGGCCTGGGTCCCCCACACACCCCCATTGTCCCCGCCGCTTCAACCTACCCCGTAGATATGTCACCCCACAACTCCCGGGGAACCGGGTGACCACGAACACGAACCAGACGCTTGGCATCCCTTACCCCCTTCCGGGGAGGACCTTTCCTAGGAACAGGCCCCCGGAATCTCCCCTTCCGTACAGGACCCATGGATCCCTGACAGGGGCGGGGCAGTGAGTCCGCCGAACCCCAGCACTGACATAGTTCCAGGTGATCGCACTCACGTACCCCGTCCCGGGGAGCAGGCCCCAGGACAAATGTACGTCAGACATAGATGGTGGATCCTCTGAACTCCCCTGCCCCACCGGGAGGGGGCGCTCGCACCCAGTAAAACGGTCACATGACACTCACTGACAGAAAAAGGTCTGTGGCATTTCACAGTGCTGCTACTTGTAGTGTAAAGCCTAATAATACTTCAAACCCTGGACACAGAAAATGAAGAACAAATTTAGTTAAAGCATGCTTACAAGGGAAAACGTACGACCTTGTACCAGCTGTGCATGAAAAGCCACAGCTCTGCCTCATCTATTTGTGGGTTTATTTACAAGTTAAGAAGTGAAATGCTATTCCGGGGGTGGTACGTGCACCTTGCCAGGTGGCATCTTGGCAAGATAGCTGCTCAGTGTCAGCAGACAGTCCTCAGCTTCCTCTCCAGGCATGTTTGTCTATTAATATTTATGTAGCAAATAGACATCCTGATCCTCTTCCCACTGCAGCCTCTGCCAGAACTTCCACAGTCTTCATTGAGAACAGGATCAGAGTGATAGCTGGCTGCCTTCAAGTCACGTTCATGAGACTGGAGTTGGCCTGGTCCTGCTAACCCTAATTGAACATATACTTCTAATTCTTTCCAGTTGCTTTCCCTTGGCTCCAGTACTCAGGGATGATGAACATCCATGTCAAGGTGTAATGGGAGTGGTGGGGAGCCATTAGAAAGGAAATTCCTAGAGCTGTCTTACCAGCCCTCTCTTACAAGGGGAAAACAGAAGGGGGCTACAGTGGAGGGGCTTGAGAGGCTACAGTTTGGAGGCAGTGCTGCCTCTCTGCTCTGCAGACTGTAGATTGCCACAGGGATGGGAACCCTGTTCTGCAGTGAGCCAGGAGCTATGGCAGGGAGCTCCCCAGTGTGCCAGCCTCCTTTTCATGTAGCTATGCTAATGCACCTCAGTAGCAGACCTACAGGGGACTCAGAGGGAGGCTAACCAGCTCCCAGCATAACTGCCTCCATGTGGAAATCCAGATGAGACGAAGAGGCAATGTGTTGAGGGAGGCACCTCTTGCTCCGTCTTCTCCCACCCGCAGCCAGTTACTCCAGAAATCTGCCGTACTCTTGGTCAGGAGCATCCTCGAGGGGGTGGGTGTTGAGTGGGAGAAACGGGAGGGGGCCAATAATACAGAAACGACAACTCTCCTCTTCAGGCCTGCCAAGGGGGGTGGAAAAGGGGTCAGTTACTCTGCGGCCTGGTGATTTTAAAGAGCCCAGGGCTCCTGGCTGCTACTACTGTGGCAGTGGTGGCTGCCAGAGCCCTGGGTCCTTTAGAATCACCGGAGCAACAAGTGACACATGCCGGAGCCCCATGCTGAGTGCTCCGGGGGGGAGAGGAGTTGTAGGCTGGCTGCCCCAGCCCTGCCCCTTCCGGGAGTGTGGAGCCATCCCCCCACCCACCCATTGCCCAGGAATCTTGCGATCCTGTTGGCTCCCCTGCTCCTCCTCCACTTCAAAGGCTGTCACAAGCATATGTAGCACGAAGAAGGGGCTCTAGCTCTCCTCCAGAGAGTTTTACTTAGAAAGTCTCTTAGAGGTATTATCTTAGAACCTTAGCTCTTAGAACCTTGTGTGTGCGGTTCTCCAGGAGAAAATCTAGGTCTTTTGCCTTGCAGGGGCAACCGCCTGTCCCAACAGAGATCAGCGCTGCTAGCAGCTATACAGATAGCAAGAGATAATCCCTCCTCCAGAGAGCCTCATATATGGTCTATGAAAGACTCAGAATAATCCACAGTACTAGGTTTCTTCTCTGTGTTTCTCTCCTCTTCGGGAAGGGAAAGAAGAAAACAAAGCCTTCATAACATTGAGCCGAAACTTTCTCTGACAGTGTGGTAAATCCAGAATAACCCAGGGGTTAGCACTGCCAATTCCAGGCTCTCCCCTTTTTTTCTTCTAGGGTGGCTGGGCCTTTTCTTCTGCTTCCCTGCCCATAGTCTTTCCCCCAGTCCTCCTGGGAACATTCTCAACAATATACTTCCACTCAAAGCGAAGCCCTGCCCAGAATGCAAGCCTCCTGAGGCAGCAATCTCCCTGTGGCCTTTCAGAGAAGCAGAGTGCTTATTTGTTCACAGCGGCCCTTGGTGCTATGGGTTTCTTATCTGGATCACGCTGACCCATTTATTACCGGTTTTTGTCAGTTGCAGTGTGCTCAGCACAGCACAAGATAAAAGATGATTCCAGAAGGGAGGGACTTGGTTTCACTGATGAAACAGGAGTGAGGACAGATATGGCAGGCGGGAGGGGTGTTGTGTGTGGATCAGGGAAATCTAGATGGGAAGATTGCAGTAAGCTAGGGAGAGGATGGGACAAGCCCCAAGACACGTAGATTCAGAAAACAAAACCACATGGGACACAGACTTAAATCTGGAAGGATAGATAACTAATTCTAGATGGACTTCATAGATACTCTACCCCAGATGTAAACTAGAGGCTTACACAGCAAGATGTGCTGTTTAGAACATACTGTACGCCAACCAGTTTGGCTAAAGCAGGGATCAGAGCCAACACTATGTGCTGGAGCTGCAGAGTACTGAATGTTCATTCAATACACATGGTTATGGAATGCATACATGCTAGGACAAAGTGCTTCTCAGAGCTTATATGACCTTGGACAGCAATATCCTCTTAGATCCGAGGATTTTTCTATTAGGAAATGTAAGTATTGTATAAGTAACAGAATTAGGGCAAGAGTACAGCTGGTCCACATGCTGTTCCCGATGCAAAATTCTGCACTATGCCATGCCAGACAAAACTCAGAGTCTGAAGACGTCAATTTTTTTTTTAATTCCATGAGTGCTCATGTGTCTCTTTCTGCCCTGCTGCTCTCTAGGGCTGAGCTGGCATTAGAAAGTCCCTCAAGACTCCTTTATGAATGCTGTCAACTGGCAGTGCCCCTCCAGCTTCCCTGGAAATGCGAAGCTGGCTGCAGCCTCAAGGAAATCCACCAGGAAAGACATCAAATCCCTTACCTCCAATGAAGGCATTTCCCCATCACGCGAGGCCAACAAGGTCCCAAGCAGGTCAGCTTGGAACTTCAGTAAGGGCCTGCCAATGCTGGTGTCATTTTTTAAAATTTCTTGCTTTATTGGATCTTCACTTATCAAACTTGGGTACCACAAAATTTTTCCAGGTAGGAGGAAAGGCAGTTTAGGGAACCAAACAATTTGCATTGTTGACCTTCATGCCTGACTCCGAGAGGCATTTGATTTGGATTAATGGCTGTACGTGTACGTTCAGGGAAACTCTACATTGTTCGAGCCAGTTGTATGGGACGAGAGTACAAAGAGGAGCCCGACTCAGTGTTTTAGGTTCTGGCATCCAGCAAGCCACAGGGTTTGAAAAGAGAGCCAAGTCAATTGCCTAGCTTGGCTGTACGAACCAAAACACAAGCCCAGCCACTGGAAGTGATTATATGCACATGAAAAGAAAAATATATAAAATGATACATACAGTTCTTGTAACCTCCAAGAATTGACGCCAGAATATCTTCACTGGCTTGGGCCTTCCCTGGCTCAGCCTCAGTGCACACAGAGCAGAGCTGGGGCTCATGCTGAGGTTTTCATCAGATTAACCCCTCTGCAGAGGTCATAGGGTCTACTTTCATAGGGCTCTAAGACCAAATTCCTCTGTAAGCCCCTAGGGATACTATGTTCTAGCAGACTGCTATTTGAATACATGATTGCATTCAAATAGCAAATACCCTTAAAGCTGGTATAGAAGATGCTATCACTGCTCATGGAAGAAAGAAGTAAATTGAATTTAAGTAAGATTAGAAATCTCAGGGAAGTATTTACAAGAGACTCACAATGATGCCAATTCAGATATTTCTTGGGGGAGGGAGGCAAATTCTGGTTCCCACTTTCCCCATGCTGATAGGGTTCCCGGGTCTTCCTTAGCTAGAGAGTCTCCCCTTTGTCTAGCCCACCTAGTATTAAGCTGGTGATGCTTGGAGTCAAGCAGTTGGCAAAATATCCTGCACTCCACACAGGAACAGACTTCCAGTAGGCCAATTCATTTGACCCAGCCAACCAGGCCCAGCCAAAGAGTTTGCGGGGCCCAAGGCGGCATGTTGTGGTTGGCTGCACCGCGTGGCCGGGTGGCCAGGGCAGCGAGCGAGCAGCTGGGCGGGTGGGCACTGGGCAGCATGGGGCCCTGAAGGTGCGGGGCTCAAGGCAACCACCTTTCTCGCCTTGCCTTAAGGTTGGGCCTGCAGCCAATCCTCCATCTGAATGGAGTCAAATTTTGGTAGTGCTGCAGCTACACAACAAGGCTCTGAATCGCTCCAGCAGCAGAGGTGCTAATTTAGTATGGAAACACAGCTGGAAAATTATTTTGCCATGGGCCCTGCAACCCAGCTCTCTAATGTGTGGAATTTGGGGCATATAGAAGAGCTTTGCTTTCCCCCAGCTTCCATCACTGCTTCTAAAATTGTGCATCCTGCACAGACAAGCAAAGAAAGGTCAGAATCTACATGTGATCCACTGACAAGGGGGTTTGCCCTAAAAATGTGGGCCTTTAGCTCTTTAAAAACAAATTGGAAGCCTCTCCTCTGCATCCATTTACTTAATTACATTTAATTAGGAAGTTTAGACCTCAACGGACAATTGTGTCACTTTATAAAATCAACAAAAAAATTAAATATGAGCATTTCTTGGAGCAAAACTTGATGTTAATAAAGTACTTTTCAGTGCGAATATTTGATCCCTTTGGTAGTGACTTGCCATTGCCCAGAGATCAGGAAGATCTGTTGTGCCCAATTTGTTACATTTTACATTATTAAAATGCAGAGCCACATAAAATCGCTTTAGAAAGTGCTTCAGTATTGGCTTTATTATTTTACTACATTTTAGGACAGTAATGGGGCTTTTTAAAAATCATATCTGACAATGTGATGATCTGAGTATTTGGTAGGAGGGTTTCTTTTTTTTAAGACACCTGTGTAAAATACCCACATTGGAGCATCCACTTACAAAACAAATAAGTTTGATTCAATAATCAAGGTGCAGTTGACAGAAAACAGATCCAAACTATGCACATTCCATTCCAACTATGGAATCCACAATGATTATTAAAAGTGAAATTTTCACATCTGAGAAAAAAAAAACACGTGGGTTTTCAAAAAAACCCCATGGGTACTTTTGAAGTATTGCATTTCACTCAGCATGGCCAGCAGGTGAAATGAAATGAATCACTTTCACTTTCTGATCAGAGTCCTTTTAATGAATCTCTGTCCCAAGGTGGTGACAAATTTCAAGTGGTGGCTTTCCTGTCCTGCAAGGAAATGCAAGACGAAATCCGAAATTTTCATTTTAAAACCTTCATCATGACATTGCCACAGTATTAATATGTGAAACATTTTTATTTTTGGCAAAACCCAAACATTGGCTATTAAATCACTGATGATGACCCTTGCAGACCTCTGTTTTTCAAATGTAAGACTGCCTAGAGTACAAAAAGGGTTCCGAAAGGATAGTGAAAGGTGCTAGGTCAGATCAACAGCTGGTGACAATCAGCATAGCGCCATAGATTTACACCATTTGATGTAGCCCAGAATTTTTCCTGGTTTTGCTAGGTTTTCTCTGCAAAACCATATGAACTTAGTAGCACCTACAAATCCCAACTGAGACTGGACCCCATTCTGCCAGGTTCTGTACATGCACATAATAAGAAACAGCCTTTGTCCGGAAGCGCATTCATTCTAATACATGACAGACAAAGGCGTGGGAGAAACAAAGCATGACCATACCCTTTTCACAGATGTGGAATCTAAGGTAGGGAGAGATTAGGGGCTTTGTTTTCAAAGTGTCTGAGCACCTGTAAACCATAGGTGGCTTGTGGAGCAAGTTCCTCACACTCATCCTACAACAGTAGCTTCTTTCCCAGGGAGCTGGGCCTGCCTCCCTGCTCTCACCTCTTCCAGATTTAGAGGAGCAGAGCTGCATAAACCAGAGCCATTCCCCACATCACCTTGCCCCCTTCCTGATCTGGGTGCCAGCAGGCCAAGTCTCGAGCTCTCCCTTCCCTACCTGCCATCAGGAACCGATTATTTCCCCTCACACACACTCTCTTTACCCTTCTCCCAGGACTGTCACAATGAACCTCATCCTCTACTCTGTACTGTTCCAGCTCCAGCTCCATCTTAACCCACTCCCAGGAAGCCCCTCGACAGGTCCTTCTTACTCATCTGCTGGGGTTCGTGGATATCACTGCGCGCCTTCCTCTGTGACCTGCTCCAGACATGGTTCTCCAGCCTTCCTGCCCAGTGGAGCCTCCTGCAACCACACTTTTCAGACTTCAGCCTTCCCAGAAACCACTGCTTCGGAGACCGTGCTTCTTCTGGAACTGAGGAGTCTAGCTCCAGCTACTGGGATTCCAGCACACAGGTAGGGACTTCTTAGCTCCACAGCCTGACCTGCCCTGTTCCTGGCTTTTTAAACTTGGACACAGGACTTCACTGGCCAAACAGGGCATGTGTGGAAGAAGTGTGGTGGCTCAGAAAATGGCAAGCCAAGATTGGTTGGGGGGTTGAACCCCCTGTAGCCCTAGCCACCTACATCTTCAGAGCCCACTGCTGTCATCTGGAATTATAGGTACTCCACACATCTGAAAATCAAACCCTAAACCTCTGTTCAGTTTAGAAAAGAGGACACTGAGGGGGGATATGATAGAGGTCTATAAAATCATGAGTGGTGTGGAGAGGGCTGATAAAGAAAAGTTATTTATTAGTTCCCATAATAGAAGAACTAGAGGACACCAAATGAAATTAATGAGTAGCAGGTTTAAAACTAATAAAAGAAAGTTCTTCTTCACACAGCGTGTAGTCAACCTGTGGAACTCCTTGCCAGAGGAGGCTGTGAAGGCTAGGACTATAATAGAGTTTAAAGAGAAGCTGGATAAATTCATGGAGGTTAGGTCCATAAAAGGCTATTAGCCAGGGGATAAAATGGTGTCCTTGACCTCTGTTTGTCAGAGGCTGGAGAGGGATGGCAGGAGACAAATCGCTTGATCATTGTCTTCGGTCCACCCTCTCTGGGGTACCTGGTGCTGGCCACTGTCGGTAGACAGGATACTGGGCTAGATGGACCTTTGGTCTTACCCAGTACGGCCGTTCTTATGTTCTAATGTTAAATGACCTGCCCAGCTTCACACAACACAAGCGCCAGCTTCCTCCTCTCCCTGGGAATGCTCAATCCCCACTCAGCACCAGGGTCTGCCTCCACTCCAGACTTTCCTCCCAAGACTCCACCCAAGACCCACCTCTTCCTGCTCCTCCTCCACACCCATCCTCTCTCTTCCCACTCAGTTCTGCTCCTTCCTCAAGTATACCCCATTCCTGCTCCTCCACCTCATCTTCTAGCACCTCCTACATGCCACTAAAGAGTTGCTCATAGCAGGCAGGAGACCCTGTGTGTGTGTGGGAGGGGGGGATGCTGAATCCTGGTAGATATTAAGTGCCTGCTAATTATTTTGCATGGGTTCTCCAAGGGTGGAACACCTATGGAGACGGCCCTTATATAATGCAGGAAATTTATGGCAGAAACAAGAACTGAACCCAGATCTCCTAAATTCAGCTGAGTGTAGGATAGCTCTTCAGTTCTAGATAAGCTAATTTTGCTATGTATGTTGCTCATGCCTCCCCAATAGCTAAGTGTATACAGGGCCGGCTTTAGGAAGTGCAGGGCCCAATTCAAACAGTTTCGACGGGGCCCCGACAGCCAGGATGTTTTTGTTGGGCAAACAAAAACAAAACAAAAAACAAAAACAAAAACCCACTGCATACAAAAAAAAAGAGTTACAGCCCCTTTAAATCTCCAGCTACAAGGCAGAGTCATGTCCCACCAAGCCCCAGGGCCAACCCCACTTCCCACGGTGCAGGGAAACCCCTGCGTTCTTCTCACCCCTCCTGTGGGTCAGGGAAGCCACCGCACTCCTCCTCTGGGGCCGCCGCCCCCTCCTGCAGCGTTCCCGGCACGCCAGCAGACTTCCGGCTTTAGGGCGTGGGACCCTCTTAGGCACGGGTCCTGATTCGGGGGAATTGGTCGAATTGGCCTAAAGCAGGCCCTAAATGTACAATCCCTTGGCTGTGCAGTTGGTCATGTCCAAAGGCAGATATCACTGTTCAAAAGTGAACACACTTTCTTGCTTCTCATTAGACCAGTGCAGGAACTGGAATTTCCATTTTTGTGAGAAATGCCGCACTAAGGATTCTCTTCCGAATCAAAACAAAATAAAAAACCCTCCCTGAAAGGTTTCATTTCATTTAAAATCTTTTATTTTTAAACTAATTTTTTTAATAAGTCTGTTTGAAATGAAAAAAATAAAACAGAATGTTCCTTTCTGAATGTGTCAAAACTGAATTTGACCTAATAAAATGTTGTTGTAATCTCCAGGTGCCCACCATTTGTTTCAGTGTTAATGAAAAGGCATTTTCTGATGGAAAAGCATTAACCTGGAAAACGCTAAACGAGCCTGAGATCCCACATCCCTGATACAGCTCTGCCTCTAAGAGCAGTACCTGAACCATGCACACAGTGTAGTATGCCAAGCCTAGAGAAGGTGTATTATGTTCACCTTTCACTCTGAATTTTCTGATTTTACTGATGTGTATCAGAAACCTAATTTTTTAAAAATAATCTCAGTTTTAGTGAGTCATTTGATCTGTGAGAATATTTTACTACATTTTGTAAACAGTGGTTTACAGTCTGGTTTGCATGTAAGAGCTAGTAAAGATACACCTCCAGCTACTGGTTTTACACTTCCTTTCTCTTTCTCACTCACAGCCTTACCTATAAGAGCAGGAACTGCATAGCTTTGGAAACCAAAGCACTTTCAGGTGTCCCACCTCACTCTCTAAACCCGAGCGATTTCTAAACTAGCCCCTGGGGGTGAGCTACTCTCTCTTCTAGGTCTGAGTGAACAGCAAACCAGTATGGTGTCAAATACCAGTCTCACTTACACATGTGGCATTTAATGATGGACCATTCCTGACAGGCCCAGGTGCTGGAATTAGGAGTGCTGCCACACCCATTGCTTGACATTCTTTCCATCATAGACAGTGTTTACAGTTTGGTTCCATCGCTCTCAGCACCCCCACAATACTAATTGTTCCACCAGCCCTGTTGATGGGGCAGATTCTGCCCTCCTAATTCACTCGTGCGAAAAGCGCCACTGAAAGTAGCAGGACGGCGTGTAGAGTAAGGTGCGACTCAGTGCAAGTGTAGGTGGATCATGGTAGAAACTACTCAACAACATCTAGGTTCAAACAGACACTGAAAACTTTAAATACCTATCTAAAGCATCACATTCCTGTTTTGATTCCACCTCGCTGAGCGGTAAATCATGCCAGAATTGGCTTTGTATAATTGCCGATACATTTCATTGAAAGAGTCCAGCTGGATCGGGACCATCCTTAGGATTTATGGGGGCCTACACAGTACTATTAAACTGATGCCCCTATGTCTAATGGCAGCCTGGGAAGGACAATGATACTTTAGAGATGTGAATTTATCATCTTCAGCAACACAGGAATGAAATATTTTTTTAAACAAAATTTCAACAGTCGACTAACGCAGTAAATTCAGAAACTGTCAGTATATACCTGGGGTTGGCAAATGCCTGATAAGTAATTTCATTACCGTGTGAATGGCTCTTTCACAGGTTTGGTGTTCTGCTAACAGGTCTGTCAGGCTTTTTCACTTGTAAGTTAACTAGACCCTCTCCAGAGGAAGCAGATCCACAGAACAGGCAAAGGCGGCGGCAGATGGGTGGACAATAAGATCCAGTGGTGCCTCACATTTTTGGGTGCCCTACCCCAGTGATTCCCAACCACTTTTTTTATACTGCAAACCAGCAAACTCATTCAAAAACTTTTGGCACATGGTCACATGTTCTTTTGCATTGCATCTGTAGGCACACAATGAATAACCCACCACTTCCGCAAGTTTGCCCGCTTTATGAGGGTCATCCCTCCCGCCTCATTCCTTTCACTTCAGGAACATCCCCACAGCCCCTGGACACTGGCCCCCAAGCTGTCCCCACCCTCACCTCCAGCCCCTCAGCACTGCCTAGGGCGAGCCCAACCCCTGCCTCACTCTGCCCCAGCTATTGGCACCAACGTGTGCCCAGCTGCCTGGCCCATGGCCCCACACTGTCACTTATCAGCAAAGGCATCCACTCCTGGCTTTCAGCTCCTCAGCTGTCCTCTCTTGAGTGAGACACATCTCTCTCCCTTCTGACTAGAATATTCTCTACTTGGACAGTTCCCTTGATTTCACTGTGTCATCCCCTGGCAGCGAATTTGCCTTGGACACCTGCTAGCTTTCTCGTCAGAAACAGGTAGCAATGCGATAACAGATGTAAGTTATACCACACATTTCTTTAACAGCAAGTCTACTTTATTCTTAAGGCATAATGCACTATAAGGAAAACATGAAAACCAATAAAAGAACGTACACATGGGCTAATTAACTTACCAGAGGGTCATTCCAATTCTCACATGGGCTCTGGCAGGTGAAGGTTTTTAATACCTCTCCTCCTGCTTCCCCCACAGAAACACACACACCTACAGAAGCAACCTTGTTCATCACAGCTTCAGCTCCAAACAAGCACACTCATAACTTGCTCAGTACCCTCTGTATGCAGTTCAGGGAACTCTGAATGGGAGCTTTCAGGAGAAGGTAGTTAGTATATAAAGACATCTCTTTCTAGGTCAGTGGTGGGCAACCTGCAGCCTGTGGACCACATATAGCCCACTGGGGTTCGATGTGTGGCCCATGAGACATTTTGTTTACTGTTGCCCACTGTTGCCAGATTTCCGTCCATGCAGTTTTTTCCCTAGCAGTGTTACTAAAAATGACATGCACATAAAGCAAAGGTACATGGAGCGAGGTGTGTGCTGATGGCAGTCTAGGAGCCATGCACTTCTTCTGCATCCAGTCAAAGTGCCTATATGATTCGATTGGCACAACCTGCAAATTCTAGGTATGCACACACACTTAGCAAAAACTACTCTATTCTGGGAGAACGTCTTGGTTATGACAATCTTGCGGCCCGCTGAAATGAAGGAAGGCCACTTATATGGCCCACTCACTAGCCTAGGTTGCCCATCGCTGTTCTAGGACATATCTCCAAAAAGTTGGCTTTGTAGGGGGAGAATTTGCATTGCTTTCACCTCAGGCTATTTCCTAGGAAATCCACTTCATGCCTATTGTTCTAAAAAGACCTTGGAACTTCTTTATACCTTCCAGAGACTGTATTAATCTTGTCTTTGTGCTAAAGAAGTTCTGCACAAGCACGCAACGGTACATAAGCATTTCCATTTTAATACAATGAACTTTCAATAAAGTTATTCTTAAACCCAGATACTGTTTGTTCAGGATCTTGTCAATACTTCAGTATCACTGCTGCTTAATCTATTCTTTATCCTATTAAAAAGTGCCATTGACACTTGAGCAAAGCTCCTCCTCTTCAGTCTGCCAACTTGTTTAGAATAGACCATCTGATCCACTAACACTTGACTGATGGAGAATGGGCATGATGATGTCAGCATACTGGGTATGAGGCTGATCTTTCACCTATTTACATTGCTCTAGTCCCACTCTCTTTAGTGGAGTTACTCCGGAGTTACTTTGGTGTACATGGGACCAATCAACATTACACCTTGTTGAGCTCTTTGCACCTGAGTAAAATTCAGTTCAAACATAAACATTCTTAGACTGAAAACTGTTCAGGGCAGGGGCTGTTCTTCGTATTTTATGTTTGTACATTACCTTGCACAATCAGTCTGGCATCTTTTGGTGTAACTGCAATAGAAATAAAAAATATCATAAGAATTCTGATTTGGCAGCATTTGATGACCACTTTGCAAAAGTGTGCATGAGCATGTGAAGTACAGTGAAAGCTTTGTTATCCGGCACTCATGGGGAATGGAGGGTTGCTGGGTAATTGAATTTGCTGGATAACAAAGCTTATTGTTCTGCCCTTGCCCCTACTAATAGATCTGGCTCCCAGCAGCTCAAGGCAGGCTGAGTGGGAAGGAGGTGCCTGGTGATGATGTCAGCTGTCAGCACCAGTCATCAGAAGCCCCGCACTGGTGGGCTGGACAGGCATGAGTCAGGTTTGTGTACCTGAAGGCATGGCAAGGGTGCCATTTTTGGGGGGCTGGATAGACAGTAGCCCACACCCCAAAGTTTGAACCCCTGGATTTCATACTTGAGGTCTGCTTAAAGCCCATGTCTTGACTCCAGTGACAGTTCTTAAATGCCACAGAGTTTGAGCTGCTTGCAGCTTTCCCTTTAGAGCAGGGAGTTTGTTATAAAAAGAGGAAGGTGGGGTGATTAAGACTAACAAAAGGCTGGGTATTCAAGCAATTGCAGGATCACTAGATCATCATGAAAACATTGCCGGGTCCTCCACTTAAAAGATGGGGGGGGGGAGGAGCAGAAATGAGTGTTGTGCTGCTGGAATTTGCATTTGGACCTCTGCTGTTAAACTTCTCATAAATGTTCTTGAAAAGGGAGTAAACAGTAATCCAAAGCTGACTGCAAAGAGTTACAAAGGGATATCACAAAACTGGGTGATTGGGCAACATAAGGGCCAATGGAATTCAGTGTTGATAAATGCAAAGTAATGTACATGGGAAAATATAATCCTAACTATAGATACAAAAGTTATGGGTTCTAAAATATCTGTTACCACTCAAAAAAGCTAATAGAATACTGGGAATCATTAGGAAAGAAATAGACAATAAGACAAAATACCATATTGCTCTATATAAAGTCATTGTACACCCACATCTTGAATACTGTATGTAGATCTGGTCACCCAGTCTACAAAAGTTATATTAGATTTGGAAAAGGTACAGAAAGGGCAACAGAAATTCATATAAGAGGAGATTAACAAGACTGAAACTTTTTAGCTTGGGAAAAAAATGTCAGTGGAGGGATACATTAGAGGTCTAGAAAATTATGAATGGTGTGGAAAAATAGAATAAGGAAATATTATTCATTCCTTCACTAATAACACAAGAAGATGACCCAATTAAATCTATAGGCAACAGATTTAAAACACAGAAAAGAAGCAACAAGAGATGGATCGTGATGATTACCTCTTCTGTTTATTCCTTCTGAATTATCTGGCATTGGCCACTCTTGGAAGACAGGATACAGAGCTAGAGGGACCATTGGTCTGACCCAGTATGGCTGTTCTGATGTTCTTCTATAAAGCTGAAATGTATCTGCCCCCTGCTGTAATCCACTAGACCCCACTCCTCTTCCAGAGCTGAAATAGAGCCCAGGAATCCTGATGGGGATTCTCTCTCTCTCTCGCTCTCTCTCTCTCTCTATATATATATATAGAACTAGTAACAAAGTAAGAATATATATTAACATTTTAAGGGTAAACAGTGTCCCATAAGTGACTTGCCTCAAGATGTCAGAATATGCTAGTGTCAGAGCTAAGTGGGTCTAATATTTAATTAATTTTCTTTATTTTATATAGGAATTAGATATAGTGCTCCTGTCAACTAACTGCTAAGTTGCCTGCCAAAAAAGTAGAGTTTTCCTGTGCCTTAATATCCCCTGGATAGAGATGGTGTGTGTGTGGGGAGGAAGGGCGCATGGGGTTGGTTGGTGCGCCCCCCCCTCCGCCATTTGGTGCTTGGCTTCTACTGAGCATGCTCAGTAACACTGCTGAAGCCTCTGTCCTCAGTCTGTTCCCCTCTTGCTCTCTGCCCCCACCCATCCCCTTGCCATTCTGGCATGCACAGGTCCCTGAGACACGGCAAAGTTGTAGCTGGGGGCAATGCCAGTTAAAGTTTTCTGGTTAAGTGAGTACTGGATAACAAAGCTTTCTCTGTGTACTACCTTGGAAAAGTAGGCCTAACATATATAAATACACTGAGAGATTCTCAAGAAACATTTCTAACATTCATATTATTTTTCAATTCAGCAAAAAGCTACTGGAACTCTATAAGCTTTATTGTATGGATATGGCAACTCGTGTGATTTCTTGAAGATTTCATACAAAATCTAATTTATATGAGAAGTGTTTTAGTGAATGTGCTTTGCCTGTCTAAACAGAAATATTATAGTAACCACTTAAAAGGTAATTGATAAATGCATAAAATTACTGCCGTTCAAACTGCAAATCAGTTAGCAAAATCCAATGAAAGTTAAAACGTTTTATTGCATTAAAGACATAAATGCATAAATTTACACTGAATAGCAACGAGACATTTGGCAGTTTTCCATTGTATTTACTTAAAGGTGATAATGCCTTTAAAAAGCACTTGAAGCAGAATCTTCATTGAGCTCTACTAAACCTGTATACATTTATTAGCACAAGCTTTTAGGCTGTCTCTCCCCTGAAGCAAAGCCTTTTTAATTTCTGGAAGTTAAAAACAAGACAGTAATAATACATCATTTGGAGACACCAGAGAGGGGTTGATGGGAGAGCTATGTTAACATGGCATTTCTGCACTACAGGAGTGGTTCTACAGCCGCTACTCCAGAAATTCTAGGCCTTTAGCTTTTATGTAATTAATTAAAACAGACTGAAAAAACTTTAGGAATGTCCACAATATTTTCATCGAAACGTTAATGAAAAATGGAAGTGTTAGTGCTTTTTGAAAAAAATCTCTAGTTTCTACACTAGTTGTAGGGTGACTGTATTTTCCCAAGTGAAAATGGCACCCCGCATGGGGATGGCTTGATCTGCCTGGCATCACTGCTCCCCTCCCCACCTCAAACATTTCTCCTGGGCCCCCAGAAGGAAGCACACCTCACTTTTTTGGAAAAACTGGATTTTGTCCCATTTGCTCTTGACAACTGAGGTCAGGAGAAGGGTGGTGAAGCACAACTGCAGTTGGCCTGAGCCTCCTCTGGGCAGATAGGAGGGGGCTTGGGCCTTCAGCCAGCTCAGGGCTCCTCCAGATGAGGTAGGTGGGCTCTTAGGGTCCCTCCGGGAGTGAGGAAGCTCAGGACACGGGGCAGAGCTGTGGGCTAGTCTCCTCCACAGGGAGCGCCACCCATCTCCCCTGGAGACAAACTCTCAGTATTGCCAAAAAAGTCAGCATGTCTGGAACTGGGCTTAACCAGAGGGCTGTCCTGGCCAAAATGAGACATAGGTATTGTCATCTTAAGGTTAATGAACTAGGGGGCTATGTCTACACAACAGCGTTATTTCAGAATAACTGGTGTTATTCCAAAATAACAAAGAGTGTGTCTACACAGCAAGCCATTATTTCGAAATAATGTTGAGATGGAGGATTTCTTACTCAGACTCCTGTAACTCTCATTTCACAAGGAGTAAGGGAAGTCAAAGGAAGAGTGTTCTTTCTTCAACTCCCTGCTGTTTACAGAGCCAAAAGCCGAGTTAAGCTATTTCGACTTAAGCTACGCAACTGACGTAGCTCAAGTTGTAGAGTTTAATTCAGCTTTTGCCCTGCTGTGTAGACATGCCCTCGGGAACTTGGCACCTGTGAGGAGACAGTTACCAGCAGAAAATAGGCTGCCACAGTCTCTCTGAAGAGACAGGAAACCACAGCTGCACACCCTTCGTCCAGAGCTTACCAGAGAACTTGCTCATAAGGGCAGAGTTGTCCTGTCCATAGCGAGTGAGTGGGCAGGGATGTGTGGAGGGAGGCAAACCCTGCTGCTGCCACACTAGGCCCCCCATAATCCCCAGGCTGTATTGCTGAGGAAAGGGGGGAAGCAGGTAGAGCCGGGGCAAGGGTTGGAGAGGGAAGGGGCAGGGCCTGCAGTGGAAAGGGGGTTGCCCTGGTCCTGGATCAGGGTCACTGAGTGGTGTTTGCACCAGGCCCTGCACCCCCCTTGGAACAGCCCTGCACCTCTCCCCATCTCCCCTTGGGACAGCTCTGCATAAGAGAAGCATATCTGGTTCTTAATTAATTAATTATATACCAGTAAATTCCCCAGGGCACAGTAAGAGATGTACTTTGAGATGTTTGGGGTGTAGCCTGCATTAGGAGCTAAATCTTTCTTATGAGATAGAAGAGGTTACAGAAACCAAAGAGGATGAGAAAGGCTTTTGGCTGATTTTGATTAGTAAAATCCAGGTTCTCTCAATCATGGGCATTCCAGACCCCGACAGATAAGCCTTGCACCAACCATAGTTCCTCTGACTTGCCAGCACCAAATTCAGAAATTTTAAAATGTCCTCAAATGAAGGAGCCGAGCCTGCAAACGCATGCATGTATAATTTCACCTCTGTACAAAACCCCATTTGAGATAGTCATGTGCATGAAGCCGCACTTACTGGGGGGAGATCAGTCCAGAAATTCATCCCAGATCTGCTCAGATCTGTCTATTATAGCTCCTTTCACCACAGCATCTGAGCACGACTCAACTTCATTGAATAAAATGTTCGCAACACCCTTGCCTGAGAAGGAAGTACTGTTTTCCCTATTATTAGAGAAAGGGAACTAGGAAAGGGAGGGGTAGGTTTAATGACTAGCCCAAAGAGACACAGGAAGTCTGTGGTGAAGCTAAGAAGTGAATCCAAATAGTATGAAACCCAGTCCAGCATGGCTTTCACCACAACCTCATCAATTCTCTAGGGAAATGCAGGAAACCTTTCTATGAATGCAGAACAAGTTTCAAGTTGCTAAGCAAAAATGGAGCATTCCACTGTTCAGTGCTTACTGCAGATATTTCTCATGGTTCTAGTTCAGGGCGTGGAAAAATCAGGCTTTGCAGCTGGATCCAACCCACCATGCAGTTCTCTCAGGACTTCCCAGGTGATTAGCAGAGCTTGTATACAGCCTCTATCCGATTTACGAACCAGTTACAGACCAAGCAATTGGTCGTAACTCGGTTTGTTCGTAAGTCGGATCCCATTGAGTTACACGCAACCGCGCTGTTCATAAGCGCGGATCGCGTTCGTAACTCGGGGTCCACCATTTACGACAGCTTTGGTCATAACTGTGAACGGTCGTAAGTTGACCGTTCGCAACTCGGGGACCGGCTGTAGTTACAGCTGGGCAGCGTGTGTTCAGCTGCCCTTCCCTCCACCTTGCTCAGTCCTGCAGCTGAGCAGCTTGCAGATTCTCCTGCTAGTTATACAGAGGGGAATGGAGTGCAGAAGTTAAGGTGTCCCGCTGTCCATATAGCCCCATTCCTGCGCAGCATGGAGAGGGAGACACATAGCGGAGCTGCTCCAGTCTGAAGCATTGATGGTAAGAGACTCAGAGCAGTGCCTGTCCAGTGCGCGCTCTCTCTCTCGCGCGCGCGCGCGCACACTCACTCATACACACACACACACACACACTCAGAGCAGTGCCTGTCCAGTGCGCGCTCTCTCTCTCTCGCACGCGCGCACACTCCCTCATACACACACACTCAGAGCAGTGCCTGTCCAGTGCGCACTCTCTCTCTCTCTCTCTCTCGCGCACACACAGACACACACACACACACACGCTTCCTCACCCCGGAGCTTTCCCTGTCTTAAAGAGACAGCCCATGACTTTTCTCAGAAACTTACTCAGCAGCAGCCAACACACACACTTTGCATCTATATACCCATTCTGTGTCATACTGTCTCTGTGCCACATTCACACACTCGCCCATCTCTGTGTCACACACTCAGTCTGTGTCACAAAGTCTGTCTCTCCCAGTGTCTCTCTCACACACACACACACTTTCTTTCTGTAGGCCACAGCCCCACCCCTTCCACCTGAGGCCCTGCCCCTTCCAGGGGCCCTGAAGCTGGCCTGTAACCACATAACAAAATTCATTAAGTGCCCCCCCTTGCAAAAATTATTGCCCACCCCTGCTCTAGTTGCATAAGGGCATTTTGCAGAACTAAGGATCTGACTGTGAAGGGTCCCATTGAACAAGCTGCCCCACTTGGAAAGAATTTCAGTAGAAAATAATGTTTAGCTACATCCATGTCCAATAAAGTATTTACAAACCCTAATTAGCTTTATGCTGGGAGCAGTGTGGTCAGAAGCACAATGGAATTTTTGATGGAGTGAGGACAATAGGACTGAGCCCCCAGCGTTTGATCTCAGAGTTGCGATTCATCTACGGAATTCCACTTTCATTTATTCTTATGTTTTCATTGATCCTTCTGGGCTCCCATCCTTTGTCAGTACTCTCTGTTTAGATGGTCAGTTCTTTGGAGTAGGGCGTGTCTCTTCCTAGATGTCTGAAGAGTGCCCAGTGTCTGGGGCCCAGATCCAGAAGTAACGATAACACCAAACCGAATAATAACAATTCTGATTTGCTATCAAGAAGAGTATCAGCAGTGATCTTTCCTGAACTGCCTGACACATCTCTAGCACTTCCTAATAAGGGAACTCCTGTTGTACATTCCTTATAGGTACAGATGCTGACATCTTTTGAACTTCTATATGCAACAATTCTAATGACATCTTAGAAAAGAACTTCACTGTTAGCTGTATTCTCCCCTCCAATTTAATAGCTACCCCTGCCCTGTAGATTTTATAAACAGCAGCCAGACAGTTGTATTCAAGCTAAAATGTTTGACTAAAATATAGAGGATAGAATTTAAGCACTTTTTAAGCCCAACATAAACTAGTTTTGTCCCCAAAGCAAATTCTTAGTTCTTTTCAGGATGCTAAGTTAAAGCCCAAGTGTTATAAATCCATCATAAATGTTAATCCATCATAAATGTTTTCTTACAGCTATATAGCTGACACCTCTAAATCACTGAGACCTAAAAGCATGCCCAAAGAAATGAGTGCTATCACAACACATCAGAGAAAGACATATTGCAAGTGTTTCTCTAATGTACCTGACTGCTGATGGGAATGATATTAGCTTGCTTTCACGGAGGGAAGCTGTGTGTAAAAACGAGTTCATAATGAATAGATGTCTGACCATAAATGTTGATTTAAATGTATCAATTAAAAATTAGCCTGATATCAATGAAGAGAGGTTTTGAAATACAGTTAACCCCAAAGAAGAGGGGAGTCTTCTTTAGAATCAAGCAAGTATCTCTGAGATCTAGATGATATATATCTAAATCATAAAACATTCTAATACCAGAAAATGTTATCTCATTCTGAAAACATTCAGCACTTTGGGAATCCAGTGTCAAAGCATCAAATGCCAACATTAAAAAAAAAATCAAGATATTTGTGTCAAAGCAAAATTACAGAACATTAAAGAAAACTGGAACTGCATTAAACAGCTCGGTACATTTATATTTAAATGTACTGAAAGAAGAGTTTGTTGCTTCAGTGTATCTGCTGAAGTCAGCTTTACCCATAAAAGCCTATGCCCAAATAAGCTTAGTCTTTAAGAATTATGCCGAAATAAACTTAATTTGTTAGTCTTTAAGGTGACACAGGACAGCTCGTTGGTTTTTGTGAATGCAACAGTAGCTGGTATTTGCAATCAATATAGTCGTTACAGTGGGATCCCGAGTACGCTTTCATATTATGCTGTTCTCCTGTACAGTATTAGAAAAAGCTTTGTGGACAATGACAATCAAGCTACAAGAGATACAATTACTTAGCTATTCAGGGACAGCAATGTCAAACCAACAAAGAAGTCCATACGAGGCTCCATGGAAGCACATTGATTATAACCAGAACCTAAAAGCATGGTGCTCAACCAGTTAATACCATCCAGCCTGCAAATTCAATTCTCTTACATTCCATTTATCATTAACAAGCAACATATGTCTCTGTACATTAAGTACTTAGAAAGTAATGTTCTCACAACGCCCTTGGTTAATACTGACACAATTGTCAAAACACTGTACAGCAGGATAATGCATTTATGGTTGATAAGTAGCAGGATAGCATTTTTAGCATGGTTGTGAGAAAAAAACTGGCATTCTCCAGAATCTAACTTGTATACACGGTACAGGATGAAATGTACCCACTTCCTCAGATTTGACTTTTTTAAAAACCAAAGTAACTCAAAAGGAAACTATGCAAATCTCAGCCTAAACCCATGTAGACTTGGCTGGTCTCCTGGCTGACCCTGCCTTAATATTTCTGAAGTGCATACCTTAGATCCCTGTATTTAGCGTGCTTCTCTGACCTTCCATGTATCCAGAGTAAAATATCAAGCTACATCTGCTATTGTGAGTCAGCAGGACTCACTTGACATCGCTCTGCAGGCCTCCAACACTCACTGAAAATTAAATTAAATTAAATGTAATGTTGATAAATGTAAAGTAATGTACATTGGAAAAAAATAATCCCAGCTATACATACAATATGGTGGGGACTAATTTAGCCACAAGTACTCAAGTACTCTCTGAAAACATCTACTCAATGTGCAGCGGCAGTAAAAAAACAAAAAACAAGAAACAAAAAAACCGAATACCCGGAATGTTAGGAATCATTAAAAAAAGAGAGAGAAACTAAGACAGAGAATATCTTATTGCCTCTATATAAAACCATCCTACAGATATGGTCTCCCCATCTAAAAAAAGATATACTGGCATTAGAAAAGGTTCAGAAAGGGGCAACAAAAAATGATGAGGGGTTTGGAACTGGTCCCATATGAAGAGAGATTAAAAAGACTGGGACTTTTCAGCTTAGAACAGAGGAGACTGAGGAGGGATATGATAGAGGTCTATAAAATCATGACTGGCATGGAGAAAGTGAATAAGGAAAAGTTATTTCCTTGTTCCCATAATATAAGAACTAGGGGTCATCAAATTAAATTAATTGGAAGCAGGTTTAAAACAAACAAAAGAAAGTTTTTCTTCATGCAGTGCACAGCCAACCTGTGGAACTCCTTACCAGAGGATGTTGTGAAGACCAGGACTTTAACAGGGTTCAAAGAAGAGCTAGATACATTCCTGGAAGTTAGGTCCATCAATGGCTATTAGCCAGGATGGGGAGGAATGGTGTCTCTAGCCCCTGTTTGTCTGGAAATGGATGACAGGAGAAGGATCATGACATGAGTACCTGTTGTGTTCATTCCCTTTGGGCTATCTGGCATTGGCCACTGTCAGCAGACAGGATAGTGAGCTAGATGGACCTTTGGTCTGACCTACTATGGCTGTTCTTATATTCTTACGGAGTCAGCAGAAGAACCCAGAATTCAGCTACACTTGTGTTACAATAATGAATTCCTAAGACACTAGCTGATAGCATGATTTGGTTTTGTAATGCAAACACAAATGTGCACGTATTGCACATTATAAGTCAGTATCCACAGCACCAAAAAGTTTAAAAGACATACTTTTGAGATAGCCAGATATGGTCTACATTTTGCATTATAATGCAGATAGACGTTCTGTAACTTCAGAGGCGTAGCCAAGTTAGTCTATAACTGGCAAAACTTTAAAAACAACACCTTAAAGACTAACAAAACATGTAGATGGTATCATGAACTTTTGTAGGCACAACCCACTTCTTCAGATGAATGAAATTATTAAAGGTCTGGTTTCAAAATAAAGAGCGGATTGGGGGCAGGAGGGAGAAGGTAAAAAAGTGAAAGAAATAGTCAACTGGTTTCCACTTTGTTTTCAAATTCCCAGGCATGGCCCTGAACAAAAAAGCATGGGTAGTGTTTTGGTACAGAAGAGTTGAGATTACTGCACTTCTTTTGCATAACCTTGCATAGAAAATGTCCCACAGCAAGAGATGGGCATGCTGAAGACTCTGAGAGGGGTGGTCCCAGGAGAAGGAGGGGTTTAACCCCCGAGAGAGAGTGGATGCCGAGAAGGACTGTCACACTGAAGGAGATTCCCCACAGAGACGGTATGGGCCAAGCGTGAGCATGACCTGTGAGTCTATGTCAATGTGTTACACAGATGCTCAGACTAAATGATCACAATATTCCCTTGCGGCCTTAGAATCTATGAATCAAGGTCAGAATGCTGAGTGATAAAGTTTTTATCTACCCTTAGTGTTGTCCCTCTATTTACCAGGGTGTTCAGTGTGCTAAAGACATTCTTAATGAGACCCCTCATTACTGTCAACGCTTGGTAGGCTTGTTCTTTATTATTGCCACCCAGGGTATTGGCAACATTGATCTCACTGACAAGAAAGGTCATTTGCTCAGTGCAATCTAGTGCAATCTATTCCCATTCTGGTCAGCTTATTCATGCAGAAGTGGCATCCTGGAGTGAACATTTTCACCAGCCGTTAAATGTGCACCCAATTTTTGGGAACTCTGATAATAAGTCTGCTGCTGAGATGACCCATTCTGCCCACACACTTCTGGAGAATACATTGTCAATGAACTCCACAGAGCCGCAAAGAAATGAAAGTGAAATAAGTGACAGGAATCTGTGGAAGCAAAATGCAGGACAATGTAGCACTTTAAAGACTAACAAGATGGTTTATTAGATGATGAGCTTTCGTGGGCCAGACCCACTTCCTCAGATCAAATAGTGGAAGAAAGTAGTCACAACCATATATACCAAAGGATACAATTAAAAAAAATGAACAAATATGAAAAGGACAAATCACATTGCAGAACAGGAGGGGGATGCAGGGGGGGGGGAGGAAGGAAGGTAAGTGTCTGTGAATTGATGATATTAGAGGTAGGGAGAGATACCAACATCCCACATGAAGACGGATTACAAGCAATTAGAAACACTATCCCAGAGGACACTACTGCCAACCTGATAGCAGACCTATGTAACTTTGTTCTCACCCACAATTATTTCCAGTTTGAGAACAACTTATACCTCCAGATCAGCGGCACAGCCATGGGTACACGCATGGCCCCACAGTATGCTAACATCTTTATGGCTGACCTAGAACAACGTTTCCTCAACTCCCGTCCCCTTTCACCCCTCCTCTACCTACGGTACATCGATGACATCTTTATGATCTGGACGCATGGCCAAGAAACACTGGAGATATTCCACAGAGATTTCAACAACCTACACCCCACCATCAACCTCAGCCTGGACCATTCTACACGAGAGATCCACTTCCTGGACACCACCGTACAAATCAACAATGGAAAATTAGACACCACTCTCTACAGAAAACCCACCGACTCATACAGTTACCTACATGCTTCCAGCTCCCATCCAGAACACACCACACGATCCATCGTCTATAGCCAAGCCCTTCGATACAACCGCATCTGCTCTAATCCCACTGACAGAGACCAGAAGCTTCAGGATCTCTACCAAGCATTTATAAACCTCAACTACCCACCCAGAGAAATAAAAAAGCAAATTGAAAGAGCCAGACGAATACCTAGAAACCATCTACTTCAAGACAGACCCAAGAAAACCAACAATAGAACACCACTTGTCATCACCTACAACCCCCAACTTAAACCTGTCCAACACATTATCAATAAACTACAGCCTATATTGGAACAGGATACCATACTCAAAGAGGCTCTGGGAGACAGGCCCATAGTCTCCTATAGACAACCACCTAACCTCAAGATGATTCTTACCAACCACCACAGGACATACCACACTAATACCAACCCTGGTACCTTCCCTTGCAACAAACCCCGTTGCCAGCTTTGTCCACATATTCATTCTGCTGATACCATTATTGGACCTAACCAAGTGAGTTATAAGATCAAGAACACATATTCCTGCGCATCCAGAAATATAATCTATGCTATCATGTGCCGAAAGTGTCCGTCTGCTATGTACATTGGACAAACATCTCAGACACTTCGCCAAAGGATTAATGCCCACAAAACAGATATCAGACAAGATCACAAAGAGAAAACAGTTTCTTGCCATTTTAACCAGAAAGGACACTCTCTCAATGACTTAACCACCTGCATTCTGCTACAAAGACCTTTTACATCTGCACTTGAAAGGGAATCCTCTGAACTGTCATTCATGTTAAAATTCGACACTTTCCAAAAAGGACTCAACAAACATTTGAACTATCTCACCCATTACCAAGATAGTTTCCCCAATTATCACCTCTAATACCATTAACTCACAAGCATCCCACTCTCCCTACCTCTAATATCATCAATTCACAGACACTTACCTTCCTTCCTCCCCCCCCCCCCCCCGCATCCCCCTCCTGTTCTGCAATGTG
This sequence comes from Pelodiscus sinensis, assembly GCF_052426305.1. Taxonomy (NCBI): domain Eukaryota; kingdom Metazoa; phylum Chordata; order Testudines; family Trionychidae; genus Pelodiscus; species Pelodiscus sinensis. Next base: position 16,416,170 of record NC_143060.1, on the reverse strand, counting down.
ATTTGTCCTTTTCATATTTGTTCATTTTTTTTAATTGTATCCTTTGGTATATATGGTTGTGACTACTTTCTTCCACTATTTGATCTGAGGAAGTGGGTCTGGCCCATGAAAGCTCATCATCTAATAAACCATCTTGTTAGTCTTTAAAGTGCTACATTGTCCTGCATTTTGCTTCAGCTACCCCAGACAAACACGGCTACATCTCTATCAGGAATCTGTGGGGTTCTGCGGAACTGATAAAAAGCACTGACCCTTTGTCTTTCTGGCTGCAAGAGCTGTTCATTATCGTCTGGAAAACACAAGTAGAGTCAGTCCCATCTGATTACGAAAATACATTGTTTTACCACTTTGGAAACATAGAGGCAACGAATGAAATGGTTGTAACAATCATAACATTACTCTTCTATTCATGCCAGAGAAAGATTTTGATTCTGTCTTGTTGGCCTAGGCTGCTGACATCATAAGGAATAAGATTAAGGACATTGCATGTCTAAGCTAACACGGCTACATTTCTATCACTATTCTAAGCTGTATATGACTCTGTTCACCGGGAATGTCTTATGCTGATCTAGAAACTCACAGGCTTCCTTGACAAGCCCTGTAGAATGTTGGGTCTTCTATACAACCACTCTTCAAGCTGGAGTCCTGTAAATGGGAAGAGAACTACCTTCTCCTGAATGAGGTCCAGCATTTGACAAGGATGCGTTGCCCCTGCAGAACTCCACAATGCCATCTCTCTAAGTAAATACAGTTTAGGTTGATGTCCTGATGAAAAGAACCTCACCCACATTGCCTTTCACCACTGACAAAATGGTAGTTACTGAATCCAGGGCCAAGCGAGTTGTGCCACTTAAAGACCTGAAAAACTCCGTAACAAAACAAAACAAAACAAAAATCAGCTGGAAAATTAATGGCGGGGGGGGGGTGTTAAAACCAAAATTCTTCCAGTCAACCATTTGGAACATGCTGTGGGCTCTACCATCTTCATGGGTGACAACCCAATTAAAATTCTTTGTGATTTCACCTGCCTCAGCACTGTTCTTGTTAAAAAGGCACTTACGAGTTTTTTGAAAATCCCATTGGGCACCAATCTGCATCTTGAGAAACGACTTTGAAAATCTGACCACAAGCCACTTTTGAAAAATGGAGCTTTTAAGTAGTATGCTGAATCTCTCCTCTCCCTAGATGTTAGTAACTAATGCTTATCCACATTAATGGATTGTTGAAATGGTTGACTCCTCTTTCCATCTTCTGCTTCCCTTCCTCTCTTCTCTCTTTGCTGCTGTCCAATAAACAGCTCATTGAATGGTGGGGCTGTTGACATGAGAGGTAAATTGATTGTGACAGCGAGACACAATAGACTGGGAAAAAGGAAGAGGGCAGCCTGCAGACAGAAATAAGATTGTCATATTCCAGACTTTGTTCCTGAACTGTGACTGCACATTGTCCCTTGTGGGTTTGATAGGATTGCAATGAAGAACTGCATGAATTCTTGTCTTGCCTCAACTAAATTTACACTCTTCTGTTGTAAAGGGTTAGCAATGCTCAACAAGCATGTTTTAAATAATAGCTAATTTGTTTAGATTTGTCTCATCTTGGATCTAGAGGCAAGATGACTGCAGTAGGTCTTTTGGAATCAAAAGGATGCTTCTTTGAGAGATGCAAATTGAAAAATGCTTGTGTCTCTGAAGTGCTGAAATACAGTGCACAGCAAGCAGTAAAGAATTGAGCTCCTTTTTAATGGGAAGGTTTTGGAAAAACAAACACAAAACAATTCCTTGCACCTTAAGAAACAAGATTTGGGTAGATCAACTAAGTAGGACTCTGTATTTCAGAGGACTGAATGCTGCCAGAATCATAATTCCAACATAATCAAGGTTCTGTCCACAACCTAAGGAAACAAAGATTCTGACATTTGTGTTAGATATTAATGCTCAAAACTACTGTGCCAGTAATTCTGCATGTTCAGAAAGAGGTGATGAAGTTACCCTCCTGGACTGTACAAATGCAATGTGAGATTTTTTTTTTTTTTTTTTTTTTAAAGAACACGATCTGTCAACCTGTCTAGCAAATGTCAGTCTAGTAATAACGTACCCATCTGCTGAAACAAGCCTAAATAATGCAGCAGCCTATCCATAATTAATAGGCCTGCCGGTCAACAAGTTAAAAATTGTTACAGACAAAACCTGAGAACACTCCATTCTGAATAGCTGCTGGGCTGAGAGTGACAATGATGACACTGTATGAAAACCAAAACAAAAGCAATTTTAATGGAAAAAAATGTTAAGGGCACAACTTACTTAGGGCTGCTCTGTCCCAAACATACAGCAAGCAAAACCAGTGAAACTTCCCACAAAGTAACTTATTACTCAGCATGAATAAGAGAGGCACAACCTTTTCTACTGAATGTCTTAATATGTTTCAGGACTCACACTGCATCTTCAAACCCGACAAAAAGAGGTCTCTTAACAAGACAACCAGGGCTAGGTTTTAAGCTTTGGCACCTAATTGTACCAGCTCCCTATAATATGTCTCAAAACCAGTTTTTAAAACTCCCCAAGTTGCAAACAAAGAGTCCAATCCTGCTGTCATGTCTCAGGTGAGTGATTCCATTGATTTCAATGAGACTGTGTGTTACACTAATGGCAGGAATCAAATGAAGGGTCACATTCTACCTCCCTCCCCTTATATATGCACACAACTCCTATTGCTCTCAGTGGGGATTACACACCTAGACCTAACAGCAGAAGTGAGCACACAGGAGCCTCAGGGACTTAGGCATCCAATTCTCCCTGGATTTTCAATGGGAATTTGGACACTCGAGTTCCTTTGGCACATGTGAAAATCCCAGCCTAAATGCCTACAAAGTGTCAACTGCTAGGTTTGGTAAAAGTTCATGATAAAAGCACCTGAGATCACCTGCTGCCTTGGCCTTGACAGAACTTTAGTCTCCGATGTAAGCTACAGTACTTTAAAAATGAATGGAAAAATGAAGTTTACTGTGCAAACCACTAAGCAAAAAAGAAGCAAAAAAACCCTCCAAAAAACAGCCACCTACCCACCCTTTGGATATGTGATAGAACAGAATATAACAATGAGGTTTGCTCCTTTGTAGGATAGATCTCCAAAATCATAACATTTCCGTGGTCCTACTACAACTCTCTCCTGAGGTCAGATCTGCCAGGACCTTGTAAAAGCCAAACCAATCCTAGCTGATTATGTGGTCTTCACCATCTGCAGATAAGACAGTATGGCTGTGTCTAGACTGGCCAGTTTTTCCAGAAAATCAGCTGCTTTTCCGGAAAAACTTGCCCGCTGTCTACGCTGGCCGCTTGAATTTCCACAAAAGCACTGACTTCCTACTGCAAGAAATCAGTGCTTTTTGCGGAAATACTATGCTGCTCCCGTTCGGGCAAAAGTCCCTTTTGCGCAAAACTTTTGCCCGAAAGGACCAAAGACAGCTGAGATTTGTTTTCAGCAAAAAAGCTCCGATCGCAAAAACGGCGATCAGGGGTTTTTTTGCGGAAAAGCACGTCTAGATTGGCCACGGACGCTTTTCCGCAAAAAGTGCTTTTGCGGAAAAGCGTCTGTGCCAATCTAGATGCTCTTTTCCGAAAATGCTTTTAACAGAAAACTTTTCCATTAAAAGCATTTGCGGAAAATCATGCCAGTCTAGACGTAGCCAATGTGTTGATCTGTACATATAACAGCCTCCAATAGGAATGTGTGTCAATAATAATGTTACAGATTATTTTCTGTATAAAATAAAAAACTTAAATATGATTTGGCATCTGCCCAGACTATGGTGCCAATGCAGATTACCCTCCTGAAGCAAATATACTATATCTGTCAAACCTGTCTCAACAGTAGTAACCCAGATACACAATGGAAAGAAACATTTGCTTCCAGTCAGCTTTCTTTAAAAGGTCTTGTATATTTGATGGTAAACACTGTGGTTATTTCTGCAGAAAACCCCAGCTGACTTTCAGCGAGAGCAGTCATAAAGAGAAACAGAAAGTAGGAAAGGGAGTCACACACTGAGCAGGGAGTTCTAGCACACCAGTCCCTTTAAAAGGGGATCACACACACACAAAAATCCCCATATTAATGTTTACAGTAAATTTGCTTTGAAAGTTGTCGTCAATTAAGTACTGACACCTCAATGAAAGGGATTGGTTTTTAGAAAAAAGCCTTATTGAATGTGAAGTGGTCTATTCCTCAGTGTATTTTTTAACTAAAGGCACTGATTCTGCCCTGGTGTAAAGCAGGACTAGCTCTGCTAGACTCAGCTGAGGGGTACCAATGTAAAAATGAGAACCCAAGCAAACCAATTTAATTTGCAGAATCTATTGCTGAACTGATATGCATTCACAAGTGTAAAACTGGACATTTGTCTCTGTTGTCAAATGTGTCATACAGTTGGCTGTCTGCATCTTATACATACATATTGCCTCTGTCTTTAAGTACAACAATTAGTCCCTGTGGCTCTTTAGAGGCTAACAAAAATATATATAATATCCTGAGCTTCCGTGGGCAAACCCCAATTCAACAGATGAGCTGGAAGCAGTGTCTTTAAGTAATATTTGCACATACACCTAAGCGACTTAGTCTCCCCAGTCCTATTTTCAAAAGTGTCTTGAAAATGTAGGAGCATAACTCAGAGGGATTTAGACTCCTAAGAACTTAAGGCACTTTTGAAAATGGGACTTAAGGCTCTTTTGAAAATGTTACCTCTTCTCCTGGGCTCAATCCTGCAGTCAGCACACAAGTTCAAGCATGCTTTGTCTTCCACAAGTGTTTTTATTTTGTAGAGGGATTCAAGAATGGTGATGGAGTAGGCAGATGGAAGGGTAGACTGTTGAATAGATTTCAGTGGGGACATGTCTACTCTAAGGACCTACGCATCGGTGCAGCTAAACCGATTTTAATAACTAATGTGGCTATTAAGACAATTTCTTCCAGTAACTTACACAACTACAGAGTGCACATTTCCATAATGATGGTAGCTGACAGAAGAAAAGGAATTTAATAACCAATCTTGCATGCACTGAAATCAGTAGCCATTGATTTCAGTGAGGCAAGAACAACCATTTAGTGACTGTGCTGGGAGCTACACAAATAAACAAATGCTTAGTGAGAGCTGGAGGCTGTGATTTTCAAAGCCTGAGGGGATTAATCACCTCCCATTGAAAGAGAATGCTTACCTCCTTAGGGCCCCTTGAAAAATCCCAGTCTTGTTTACCTGAGATATGGATACATTTCCTGCATTTTTCACCATCAGCAAAATAACAAAAGCTATTTAAAAAAAATCTGTGCAAATCCAGCCCAGTTCTGCAGATTACTTCCCAGAATAAAAGCAGCAAGCCTATGCTCGAAAGTAATGGCTCATTATACCACAGTACGTTTATACTGATTCTATGTTAAGGCCTCAGACTTTGGACTTCTAAAATTTTGTTTCTCTTTCCCCTCTTCCTCTTTTCGAACCATCCCCTCTCTTGCTGGATTTTCTTCCCACAAGGTAAAATGCCTTGTTGATAATTGAGACTAAAGTGCTGCACTGTCAGAGGTATTGAACTTCCATAGCAGAAGCTGAGGGAAATTAATTCACTATAGTACATTTTATATGTGCAGTCACTTGATCCCGACTCCTTTGTTACAATCCCATATGTTAGAAGGGATTATTCCTCCCTATTCATGCTTCACAGTCTTTTCATGGATTTAGGGCATAGCTCTTAAAAATGCATAAGGGGGATAGGCATCACACGATTTTACTATGGATATTTTATGAGCAAGTCTGGGTGCATGCTGTGTGCTTGAAACAAAAGACTGGGCAATTCACTACCTTGCTAGGATGCATATTAGCATGTACCATATGCAAAGTTTATGAGAGATCCTAGCCGTGCATAGAAAAAGAAGGGCATGAGAAAGACTCCATGTTCAGCACGTAGGTCAACAGAGAGCACATACAGTCATTGCTATTAAAGAACTGGAATCCATCACCTCACAGAAAACAGAGCTGGAAAGAACAACAGAGTTAGGAAGTCATGTCTTTCCCCAGTTGTTTTTCATTTTGGGGGTTGTATGGCAACATATTGACCTAAATGGTTATATTCCTGTGGTTATGCTGCTGCAGCTAGGGCTTCTTTCATGACCAATTTGCTCTTATATGATTTGACAGTGCCTGCAACCGTGAGCTGGAGACTTTTTGGGTATCAAGAAGCACGGGTGGTTACAGATTTGTCAAATATTATTGATATGTGGCATTAATCTTTCCATAGGGACTCCACACCAAGGAAAACCTCAGCTGGGGATTTTTGGTCTCTGACTGGGGCAGGACTGATAATCTATTCCAGTATTTTCCTTCACAAAGGCAGGAAACTGCACTATTACCATTCGATAGTAATAAATAGTAGAGTAAGGGTTGAACCAGAATTTGGATTCCATTGGGTCCCCAGCATTTCCATTGTGCAGCACAGTATCAGTCTGAATTTCTTAAAAGCAATGGGCTATATCCTGTATACACCTCCCACTTGCTGTAGTGCTTCCCACAAGGTATAATCTTATTTACTACAATGGGAGCCAGCACGCTTACTGTTTATAATTCTGAGCCCTTCATCTGTTCTTTGAAAATGATGGCATGGGGCTGAATATGGATGAAGTCCTGATCATCCATCTCTTAAACTCAAAACTTTCCACTCTACATTTGTCTCCCCTCCCAGTCCTGAACCACAATGAAATCCATTTTTGTTTATTACTGCTACAAAATATTAATCGTATTTTATTCTTTTTAGTGTCTTCCATCTGGGGAGCTTAAAGACATTCACAAAGGATAGGTATGAATAACAGAAATCTAAATGTTAGCTATACTCGCACCTGGCATTGATACTTTTCAGGCAAGATTTGTCTAAGACAAACCAGAATCTTACTTATTTTCTAAGAAATCATAGAAATGGCCCCTAAAAACTCAAAGTCTTAGATCTAATCTCCTGGTTTGTGGTCAATACCGATCGTCATAGTAGTCAAAAAGGAATTATTTTCTCAACACGTATTATTTATGGGACTGTTTGGTCTCCTCTGTGCCATCAGGTTCCATATACTGCCAGAGGCAAATACCACATTTAATGGATCAGTGGCCTTATGTGGCAATAACAAACAATATTTCTCACATATATAGTACCTTCTCTTCAACCACAAATATTACCTTATCATGCTACCTAAGGTGGCAAATACTAGAGTCCTATTTATGGGAAAGTGGTCACTGAAGATGCTTCATAGTACAGCACAGTAAATATCTTTATGATATGGTGGTTGCTATAGGAACTTCATTTTTCTACTGAACTGTACAATAAATAGGCTAATTAATTCTCTTCATCACCTCACATCCCACACAACCCTGGATACACCTTCCCAAAGTTGCTGGTAATAATAAATAATAATACTTCCAACTATATAGCATTTTCATCTTCACACCCTGCTACAAATATCAAACCAAATATAACTGATGATACCTCCATGAGGTAGATAAGTTAGTAGCATTACCCCCATTCTGCAGGTGAAGTGAAACATTGAGTAGTTAAATAACCTCTATAAGCCCTTAGAGGTATTGTCTGAAAACTACAGTATTCTGAACTCATGACCTTTTTCTCTAATCTCATGCTTGATGGCGATTTTCCTCAATAGCCCCTCTCTATAAATCTGGATCATCCCCGCCTGTGCTGAGGGACAAACCAGCCCCTATCCCAGAATTAGGAACATTTTTAGCCCCCCTGTGAGCCCAAGTCTATTGACCTGAGTGCTGAGACGAGTTGCTGCAGGTTCTTTATTTCAGTGTAGACATACCATTACAGCCTTAGGAAAGCTGCCCATCAGAAGTATTTCTCTAAAGGTCCCTACCTATAATATGCAAGTACCATTTCTCTGTTTTGCTAGGGGCTCCCCCCTCCCCATTTCAACATCACTGCCATTCCCAAACCCACACAGATGCTGTACGTTAGTCCCGAGATCAGGAATGTAGGAGTCTGAACTCCTCCACAGACCATATGGCTTGCTCGTTTGTTTTTGGTTTTAGTGCTTAGTGATTCGATCACTGTTGTTGCTCTTTGAAACACTGGTAGTTCTGTGAACATATCAAGACTTCCCTAACAACTCGTGGAAAAGACGGTCGAAGAGTGTTCATTCTCAGGTGATATTTGGAAACAGATATTCAGGTATTTTTTCAGGAAGGACAATTCAAACCAGGAGTTAAACAGTTAAACTGTGAAGTTCCTTGGGGTCTGAACTCTTCAGATGCTGCCATATAACACTCTTTCTCAGTGCCTGCAATGTATCATAGGCAGAGAAGCAGACAGACTACAGTTCAGAGGCCTCCTGTAACTTCTATTGCATTTTGGCTAGTTTCCAGCTTTGTTGCATGACGAAACGCAGGTTTATTCTCCTACTCTCGTCCGCCCCAAAAGTGTCTTTTAGAACACTGTGAAGGTGCTCAGAATTACAGCAAGCGTATCAACCAGAGCTCATTTGGTTTTCTCACCCTTAGTAAGGAATAACCATAAGCTGATTTTATCTACACAAAACAGTTTGCACAAAGTACATTTATTCTAAAAAATAAATTAATAAAAAGGGCAAAAAGCCCCATGGAGACATTTTATAAACATGACCATAAAAGATTTGCCTTCTTGTTTGACTTCTGAGATTGACATTTTCAGGTTGGAGGCAATGTTGCCAACTCTGTAATATTTGTCGTGTCTTTAAAAAAAAACACAACTTCTGTAAGCTAACGATTATGTGAGAACCTCAGCTTTCATTAACCACCATAAAATTAAGATTCTAGACTGTGGCTATGTCTAGACTGCATGCTCCTTTTGGAAGAAGCTTTTCTGGAAGAGATCTTCTGAAAAAACTTCTTCTGAAAGAGAGCTTCCACACTGCCCAAGCACGTTGAAAAAGTTATCTGCTTTTTCGAAAGAAAGTAGCCACACTGAATGGACGCTATCTTGCATTTAAGCTGTGATTACTATGGACAGAGTGGCCACCAGGCACCTGTGCTTTTTCCTCTTTCCTCTTCTTCTGAAAGAACTCCCTCTTTCCCGCCCACACATGCCTTTTTCCAAAGGCTTCTTCCTTGTAGAAAGAGGTTTACCAATGTCAGAAAAAACTCTGTGCTTTTGATTTTTTTCTAATAAACACGATTGAAGTGTAGACGTAAGTGAAGTTTTTTCAGAAAAACACCCCTTTTTCCGAAAAAACTATGCAATGTAGACATACCCTGTATTGTAGTGACAAAGCATAAAAACATGATCCAACTGCACCCTAAAAGATTTGCAACCAGAGGGAACACTCACCATTTTAAAAAAGTCTAATTTTTAAACCATATCATGATTTTGGGAGCCCAAATCATGATTTTTGAACAATTGGGATCAGCAACTGTGATGACCAGTGTTATTTCTGTTTCAAAAACAGCTTTAACACACACACACACACACACACACACACACACACACACAATCTTTTGCTATCAGCTCCTTGACTGGAGAAGAGATAGCCAAAAGATACCATTTACTTCTTTGGCAGACATGTGCATATTTAGTCCTATCTACTGGAGCTAGTTAGAAACCAGAATTTCTGTTCTGCAAGAAAATTCAATATTCTGACATTCATTTTCATTACAAATCAGAATACAGAACCTAAATGGGCTGCATACGAAAAATCCACTTTTTCTTTTCTTGAAACTATCAGAATGTTTCAGGGCTGAAACATAATATACTAGAGAGGCAGTGTCCCAGAGCTGGTCCTTGGAGTCTGTTGCCAAGGCTACCTGCGGCTCATTCCCTTTCATGAGGCCTGTCAACCTAGGTCTATGGGGGAAATTTAATAACTACCTATGGAGCAGACAGGCAAGCAGACAGTTAAGGAAGGACCACCTGCACCTAGTAAAACGCTTAAGACAGTGGTCCCCAACCTTTTGGGGCTGCCGGGCACCCAGGGGCGGGGCTACTCACGCACCGGGCACCCGGGGGCGGGGCCACACACACACCCGGGGGCAGAGCCATACACATGCCTGGGGGCAAGGTCACTCACATGGCGCGCGCCCAGTGCTGGCACCACCCATGCGCCCCACTCCCAGGGCCGGCGCCAGTGCCGCTCCTGTGCCGCGCATCCAGGGGTGGGGCTGCCCATATGCCGTGCACCGGGGCCGGAACAGCCCATGCGCCACATGCCCAGGGGCGGGGCCAACACCGCTCATGTGCTGCGCACCCAGGGCCAGTTCCACCCCTATGCCGCTCGCCAAGGGCCTGACACCGCCCATATGCCGCACGCACGGGGCCGGCACAGCCCTTGCGCCGTGCACCCGGAGGCGGGGCCGCCCAAATGCTGCACGCCCGGGGCCGGCACTGCCCATGTGTTGTGCGCCTGGGGCCAGTGCTGCTCCTGTGCCACACACCCGCAGCCAGGGCCGCCTCTGTGCCGTGAACCTAGGGCTGGCACCACCCATATGCCGCATGCCCGGGGCCGGCACAGCCCTTGCACCACGCACCCAGGGGCAGGGCCACCCAAACGCTGTGAACCGGGGGGCGGGGCCGCCCATGTGGTGCATGCCTGGGGCCGGCACCGCCCATATGCCATGCACCCAGGGGGCCGGCACCGCCCATGCACCATGCACCCGGGGGCGGGGGCGGCCCCGTTCACTCGGCGGGTGCACAGAAATGGCCCGTGGGCACCGCGTTGGGGACCACTGGCTTAAGAGAACTCGGTTGAAAGAAATCTCCTGAGAACAGAAGCTCCAGAGGAGAGAAACTCCTAGGAAGCCTGAATTTGGCGAAAGCTCTCCAGACAGGGAGGTCAGAGAGACCCTGAGAAAACAGGGGGAAGACAGCAGAGATTTCCAGGAAGCAGACAGACCTGAGGCCATAGCAGAAGAAAGACTTTTGTTTGGCCATTTAAATTGTATCTGGGCTCTTTGACAAGAGCCTTTGAACCACTGTAGGAGCACTCGTTTCACCAAGCTTTATTAAAGGGAGACACAGTGCTGTGGAGTGTTTGGCTTCTCTTTGAGGATGCTATTTAATGAAGTAAGAATGAGGCTATTTAAGAGATGGAAACTGAGGCAGGCCACAGCAGAGACACATTTTGATATAAGGGAGTGCTCAAGAGGTAACTGTTCCTTCTACATTCATCCACTTCATTACAGCTGAAGACAGATCATTACCCACAGCAGGAGGTCCTTGCATTTTAAGCACCCTGCATGTTACCCCCAACCTCCCATGCCAGGGGCCATGTGCTTCCCTTCCCCTTCTATTCCCCAATCTCCTCTTTCCCCTCCCCCATTCTGCTTTTCCTGTGTCAGGAGCTCTATATCTTCCCATTCTCTCACTTTCCCCATGTCAGGAGTTCTGTGTACCCTCCCACATCCCCTCTCCCCCATCACTTTCTCACCTGTCTCTCTTCCTGTAGGAGAAGAGTGATTCAGAGTGTCAACATTTAAACACAAAGAGGATGAAAACAACAAGTAGTCATGTGGCACCTTAGAGACTAACAAAAATATATAGAATCATGAGCTTTTGTGGGTAAAACCCACTTCATCAGATGAATTGGAGTGGAAATAACAGAAAACTATAAAACAACAGAACCGGTCAATGCTAAGACCTGTGTTAATGAGGTTAATTAAGTGGGCTGGATATGTCCCATTCAAAGTTTTTGATGTGAAAATGAGCATGTTAGAGGCAGGAGAAATTGGCTTTGTAATGCACCAACCAGTTAATGTCTTTCTTAAAGCCCAGGGTAGCAGTGTCAAATCTGAAGATGAATTCTTGTTCTGCAGACTCTCTCTGTAATTGGTTAGTGAAATTCCTTTGTAGAAGAATAGCTACTTTTAAATCCATGACTGAGTGCCAGGAAGGTTAAAATGTTCCCCTATAAGTTTATGTGTGTTATTTCTGATGTATGATTTGTGTCCATTTATCCTTTGTCATAGAGACTGTCCAGTTTGGCTAATATACATGGCAGAGGGGTATTGCTGGATTTCATGGAATATATCACATTAGAGGTTGTGCAACTGTATGAGTTCCGGATATTGTAGCTTATGTGGTTAGGTCCAAGCCACAACATAAAGGGTTCATACAACTGTACATCCTCTAATGTGATACATGTGTTGTAGCTTAAGTCAACTTATCGCAGTGGTTTCACTATGCAGGGTCAATGGGAGATGCTCTCCCTCAAATTTCTCTTACTCTTCTCAGGGATCTGAAGTACCAGAGTTAACCAGAGAGTGCTTTGCCATCGATTTAGTGGGTCTTCTCTAGACTCGCTCAATCGACACTGCGGCATTGATCGCAACAGTGCTGATCTATCGGTAAATGCAGACAAGGCCACACTGACAGTTCAGTTGGTGCAAGTGCTCCAGGTGAGAACATGCACCACCAATACAAGGAGCAAAGTGTAGACACATGCAAATGACATAATGAATGTGGCAGCTATATACCGTTGTAAGTTAGGCCAACTAAATTATATAGTGTACACATGATTTTTGAGGATCTAACTTAAGGAGATTTTAATACTTTTTTTGTCTATAGTCTCTGCAGCTGCTGTCCATCATCAACAGAAAAATTCTGATCATAGAATTCTGCCCTCAGTCACATCTCTGCAACGGATTGGAACAATTGTCATTGATTCTTATTTGGACATTGTCATTTATTCTCACTTCATCCTACATCTCAATGACATGTATTTTCACTGAGTCACAATTTGATTTGAGGTGAGGAATAGAATGTGTTCTGTGAGAAATCTGCAGTTCTGTACCAATGAGAGGCAAAAGCCACAATCTCATTTTTTCCAGAACTCAATGTGCAAAACAAATACCACGTTAAATGACTTTATTCATAACACCTACGTGTTTTGCTTTTGTTACTTTTACAATTCTCAGGCTCGGTCATACGTCACTTTTTTAAATGGAGGTGACATCAGGTGAGAGAGTGAGCTACTCAGTGGCTTTAAAGAAAGGTTTGAGATGAAAAGGCAACCGTGAACTAGCACCATCCCTGTGACTCAGTGATTTCATTCTAAACTTGTTCAGTCCTCAAGTCAAGGATATTTTTTCGGATGGTTAACCCTGTAAACTCTCCTTGCCATCTGAAAGCCGAGTTGTGTTTCTGGCTTATCCATCAGTCAGCAGGAAAGGATTCTGCAGACTTCGTTTTCCTCTGAGAACAACAGTGTCGATCACCTTTAAATTATGCCATCTAACAGAGTAGGGGAACCTGTTGGATCTGGCCTCTAAGGCCTGGGACTCCCCCCCCAGCATTGGGAAGCCTGCACTGGTGTTACAGCTCTCCCACAGGGCTGGGGCACACAAAGTCTACTAGCTTGTACCACACTAGCCTCTGGTGTGCAAGGGGAATGTGGGGAGTGTCTTTCTGTTTCTCAGTCAGGGAGCCTGCAAATTCCTTCACTAGTGACAGTGCTTATGCAATTCACTGACCAGTGTATATTAGGGTGTACCTCTCCAAGCATATAGATCTGTTTCAGTCCCAGCTCTTTGGCTCTTTAGCTTCTCCTAGGGAGGCTTGTATTTTCAGCTCTGGAGGTCCCCAGTTCAATCTCCCCTGTCAGTAGAGCCGTCCCATCCGTAGGACAAATTGGGATGGCTGCCCCAGGCCCTGACCTATTGCGGGCCTTGCAGCAGCCAACCCAACCATCCTATGGATGAAGGGGGCCTGGGGTATTATGGGGGCCAAGCGCAGGGCAGCAGCAGGGATCGTCCCACCCCATACTCACCACGCAGGCAGCAGAAACCGGATCAGCTCGCTGTGCTGCCCTCCTGGGCTCCCCTTCTCCATGGTGGTAGGACACAGAGTGCCCCAGCCCGAGGGTGCTCTATTTCCCACCACCACAGGGAAGCAGAATGCAGCTGGCCAGGAGAAAGTGGCACAGTGGGATGGAACCACCACCCGTATAATGAGTATGGGGGAGGGGTCAGATCACTCTCTGTAATCCCCCAGATTGCATTGCTTGAGAGGGGGGTCAAAGGGGTAGAGCTGGGACAGGGCTTGGGGAAGGGGCAGAGCGGGGCAAAACCTGCGGGGACGTTGCCCCAAACTCTGTGCTCCCCTCGGGATGGCCCTGGCTGTTAGCCGTGATGGATGCCATCACATACGTGGGGGTTCATCTGTAGATTTGAATGGCTCTGGGCCACAGGTGCTTGGGATGAGTTTTGTCACCCTCTGCTGAGTCCATTATGCATCCTCTCCTGAGCACAATGCACAAGCAGTGTCTGTTACAGCCCTTATGGACAGGACAGTGAACACAAGGGTTTGAGCCAAGGATTTCCAGAATTAAAAGTATGAGTCTCCAAAGAGCTACTGCAGACACACATCCTCTGCCCACATGCATAGCACACACTGACCAGCGTGTTACACGTACGCTAGAAAGAGCCAAGTTGGACTTTCAGACCCTAAATAAGTGCTCAGGGCAAGTAGTTAGAAAATATTATAGATATGCAATCTCATGCTGCTGTTTCTGAAGATTTGCCTTTAAGGCTAGAACCTCCATTTCAAAATCAGAAAACCATTAAATCTCTGTTAGCCCCCCTCCTCATGTACCTGATGCACAAAAATTCCCCACAGGAGCGGGATCAGGCCCGTCAATAAGAGACGAGGTGTGATTAAGATAAAAAGATGAAAAAGGGGTGGGGGTTTTAAGGGCATTAAGCAATATGGGATTTATTATGCCTATCTATGTTCAAGGAAACTGACGTGGGGGCCTTATGATTTAGGATTTCACACAGATGCAAGCAAAATTTTCTAGCAGCAAACATTTTATTTCTTGCCCAGAATGTGGTACTCATAGAAGTAAACTTTACTCATGTGAGTAGTCCCTTTGCAGTCCGTGGGTCTACACTTAAAAAGGAAGGATCAGATAGAAGAGTAATAATGGATACAAGATCTGGCTCCAAAACTGTTTGGCAGAGTAGGGAGCAATCCCCTCAAACAGTGTTATTGTAGCAGCATTTATTACAATGGGAGACAGTCAGTTTGGGAATGTGCAGCAGAAATGTCACACATTTCTTTTCATTTGAAATTTCTAATTAAAAATTAGTCTGATTCATCTTGTGTACCCCAAGTTGCTCTTCATTTAGGCCACATCTCCACTTGCTGGAGGATCAATGCTCTGGCAATCGATTCTCTGGGAGTCGATTTAGCATGTCTAATAAAGACCTGCTAAATTGAATGCTGAGGGTGCCCCCATTGGTGCCAGTATTCCTCACTGTCACAAGAGCAAGGGAAGTTGAGGAGAGCATTTCTCCCGTTGACCTCCTGCTATGGGGGCACGGGAGTTGCCTATCTTGCATCAATTTTCTCTGCCAGTGTAGACCTGCTCTTAGGTACTCAGGCTTCAGCTTTCTTCCCTTGGCCCCTGAGAGTTTAACGCTGGCTCCAGCAACCCCAATAAAATGAATTCTCCCACAGTTTGAGACCTGATACAGTATATTGAGCAGGATAAACAAGTCATGGTGTGACGTTTTCATCTGTACTCACTTCACCAGTGCTTTTTATATAACCTGCAGTAAATCTAGACACACATCTAGCTTAATTTATGTACCTACTGGAAAGCTCTGTGTATGCCTAAGGGGACACATGCCCCTGTTTGAGAACCACTAGTGAAGGGTATGTCTTCTATAGAGGGCTGCGGTACCTCCTGATGCCATTGACAGTATCCTAGAGACTGCCACAGTTGTCTGCCACAAGAGGTGAATGTACTTTGTGCCTCCTTCCTGTGTGTTCTGGAGCCAAGATTACAGGCTATTTGGGTTCACTTCCAAGGCACCACATAAGGATCCCTACCGCCTCTGCACCTGTTTGCTACCTGCAGACCAAGCACTTATGGTGGGCACCACTGCCTTAGAAGCTAGGTACTCATAGAAGGAAGCTGCCTCTCCATGGTATGGTATTTCTGTTTCCTGAATGAAACTCCTTCCTGTTAGGCAAATGGTTATGCATGAAAGCATGACAGTTCAGATATTGTCCCCAGGCCCTCTCAGAGAACGACAAAGGCCTGGGCCACTTTGAGTTTAGAAGCCCAACTCCAGCTCTGACGTATCTAGCTTCTCACCCGCAGGGTCATACTAAAACCAAAGAATATATGAAAATGAACATTTGAGACATTTATTTATTAACAATTAAGTTATTATACCAATAGCACATATATTAAAAATGTAACTTTAATTGTGAATTTCCACTGCAAGTAAAACTCTTCATTTTAGGAATGCTCTTCTGGCTTTGTTGCCTGCAAACTCATTTATAATTGAAGAAAAAAAATCTAATTTATGTGCAACATCGCTGTTAACGTTAAGCATTGTGAGCCCATTCAAACACTCTTGTCCCATTGTAGAATGATGATAGTTCTTTACTTTTTTTTTTTTTTTTTTTTTTTTTTTTTTTAAGAAGTTTAGGACAGCGATATAGTAAATTCAGGATTCACTGGTGTGGCATTATGACAGATCTCCTGAAGCCACTGATGCAGGGAGACTGGCAAAAATATGTAATGCAATTGTGATATTAAGAAATACAGTCAACAGGCTGTGATAGAATATTTCTTGAAGCAGTTCTTTTGACTTGCAGTCCAATTTAAAGTTGAAGGAATGTATACGTTTCAGGAGGACAATCTTGTCCCAGAGATCTCTTGAAATTTCATTGTACCTTTGTTGAAACTGTTCAGCTGCTGAATATAGATCTTCATCACTTTGAACTCGCAAAGGAATCCAAAAGGGTACACATTTGTTGCAGTGACCCAAATGGACGTGTAAGACCAGATTTGATGGAATCAACAATAACCAAAGAAACCATTGATTCAAAAGTGCCTTTCTGCATCAGATTGAGATGTTAGGCTGTGATTGATGGAAAATTCAGATGAAATGTCGATACCCTATGCTACTGATTTGGACACAGAAAAGATTGTATCCCATTGATCACAAATCTTTTGAATATCTTTAAGAAGTCATTCAATCTTATCCTACTCAACAGCTAATGTAGCATTGTGTGTTTCAATTACAAGATTAATTTCGTAGATAATTTTTAGCAGCTTCATCCACATGGACAACATTAAAATCCATTCAAATTTGGATGTATACTTCTAAACTGACTTAAGTTTAGCACGAGCTGTGCAGTGAGAGTAAGAGATTCAAGCTCACTTAAAGCCTTGCTCACAGAGTCCAAATGCTGTGCAATTGGTTTAATGCCATCAATTCATAATGACCATCTCGTTGTTGACATGCCACAGGGAAACAGGCAGATGCTGCTTCAGAATTTCCCACTTTCAAGGACTGCTACTGAAGAGATTGTACACTTTCTGGATTGTTCCAAAGTATATGGTTGCTTCCTTGCATGATTCAGCACAATCAACACCGACAAGATGTAGTGTATGGTTGCCAAAACTGGAAAAAATACAGTTTGGATTTTGTTTAAGGACTGCTTGTACTCTGTTGTACTTCCCAGCCATATTGGATCCATTGTCATAGACTTAGCCAATTCAGACTTGAAAATTTAATTTGAAGCCTTTCAGAATTTCTAATACATGAGCGGCAATTTCTTTTCCATTTTTTTCATGAAATTATCAAACAAAATTAATCATTCTTCAATTGAAACCTTTGAACTTCCTGCAATTTTAACATAGCAAGCAACCAAGGTTGTCTGTTCTTTATGGGAACAGTCTGGAGTTGCATCAATAATAATTTAAAAGTACTTTGCATGTCGAATCTCTTCAAGAATTGTTGTTTGCACAGATGTCCCAAACAGCTCAATAAACTCTTTTTGTATTCTGGTAGACAGATAATGGACTTGCATGCATTTTCTGTTCTCTTGTGATTCATAAACACATTTAAAATGGCCTGATAAAAATAGGTCATACTTGCTAAGAAGCTCAAATATACCGAAAAGTTTCCATTTGTACGGTCACCGATATGTTGACGGGGCTTGTATAACCCATAGCCTTTAGCGAATTAATTTACTGTGTGTCACTGTGTTTTAAAAGAATCCCTTTATAAAAATGAAGTGAAGATTTGAAAGTGGTGCAAGTAAGAGATGGCAAGAGCAACAGGCTGAAGCAGCAGTTAAGAGTTTTAAGACAATAACATCATTTCCCGTAGAAAAGACACTTTATCCATTAGATGGTGACCATACTGACAGTGACACTTCCACTTCTGATTACGAAAACCTTGTGCCCACAAATGACCTTTCAAAGCCACTGCCTCAAAATGAGGAGGTCATTAATCAAAACACCAACAGTAGCGATGCCAACAGTAGCGATAGATGCAGAATCTACTCTCGATTTAGAGACTGTACAGGCAGATAACGAGGACCTCGGAGATGCTGCGCAGCAATAGCAAGAACTTATGACTAGCAGAGGACACAGTGTAACAACAGTGGCATCAGAACCTGATATTGGACTTCTCGATAAGAACAATGTTGCTCAAATGCAGTCATTTCTCAAAGTTAGTTGTTTTCAGATTCAAAGTAATATACCAAAAGATGCTGAAAATCATGCTTTTCCCTTTCGTTTGCTGACAAAAACTCTTCCACATGGAATGATCTACACAAGAGACAGGCTTTGCTGGAGCATGGAGAAGCAGGTTCTGTACTGTGTATCCGGTTTCATTTTTAACAATAATACTTCAAATGCATCAGTACTGTCTGATCCATCATGTAGGAGCATCAGTAGAGGTTGGAAGCAGTTGAAAGACTCAAGAATTCACCAACAGATAAGGAATCCTTTTTGATACTACTGTCATACTAGTTATCTACACGAGACTATCCTAACTAAAGCATCAGAGGAGTAGCCGAGTGGCACACTCATGGGCACCCGCATGGCCTCACAATATGCCAGCGTCTTTATGGCTGACCTTGAACAACGTTTTCCAACTCTTGCCCCCTTGCAACCTTACTCTATTTATGCTACATTGATGACATCTTCATCATTTGGATCCACGGGAAAGAGGCCCTTGAAGAATTTCACAGGGATTTCAACAATTTCCCACCATCAACCTCAGCTTGGATCAATCCACATGAGAGAACCACTTCCTTGACACTACAGTACAATTAAATGATGGACAAATTTCCACCACCCTATACCGGAAACCTACCAAACGCTACACTTGTCTTCATGCCTCTAGCTTCCATCCCAGACACATTTCTCAATCTATAGTATACAGCCAAGCCCTAAGATACACCAGATTTTCTCCAATCCCACAGACAGAGACATACACCTCCAGGATCTATATAGAGCATTCTTGAAACTGAAATACCCACCTGGAGAAGTGAAAAAACAGATCAACAGAGCCAAAAGGGTACCCAGACATGAAATTCAAGACAGGCCCATCTACATGTTTTGTTAGTCTTTAAGGTGCTACTAGACTATTCGTTGTTTTTTAAGTTTTTCTAACTAAAGCAATGGGGAATTATTTTGAATATGTGTAACGGGAAGTTAAGTAGGGGATTTTCCTCAACCAGAGGAGAGGGGAGAGAAGGGATAATTCCCTGCACAAAAGAGGATTTCTCAGCATCATCATGTGCTGTCCCCAGGAATATAAAGAAGGAGATTTTTGCGTATACTGGCAATGTCTCTACTATGACTTGTGAAGCATGAAGAAAGTGATGTTACAGAATGGAAATCTTGCTGGTTAAGTCTGCTCTGTGTCAATACACAAAGAAGATATGGCAGGCTCAGCTGCAACTTGAATAAGCCTTATCTTGCCTTTTCTGGCAGGGTCTTCATCTGCTCTAGAGAGAAGGTATTTAAGGACATAAGATACCTGAAGCAGGAGCTGCTTTTTTTCTGATGCTACAGATGAAGCAGCAACAGAAATGCTGAGTAGAAGAAAGTGATTACAGTTTTATATAAAAAAAATCTTGTTGCCTATTAGCAGCTTCTTGCAGCTAACACTAATTGAAGAACTAACATATGCTATTCAGACTGGTGGATCCAAGGAAGCAAAATAAATAATTGCTTTTATCAACAGAGATGGTCTCTTCTTCCCTAGAAATGCATGAAGAGCTCTGTTGAACTCTGGTTGTTTTCTTCTCTAACTTTTTAAAAGGGCATTTGCATACTACTACTACACATTGCACTGTTTGCAAATACTGTAAAAGTGCCACACAAAAATCACATTTCCCTGGATATGTGTTTCCATATTAATTCAAGCAGAGAGCGTACTTTTTTTTAAAATTAATGTTCAGACTATACAATCTGAGATAGTATCATATAGCCCCCTCAATCTTCAAGAAAGTTGCAAATTGGAGGGAATTACCACAAAGGGCTAGCCACCAGTTAGATAATGGAAGAAAAGAAAAGAACAGGTCACAAATTGGATTACGGCTCACGTATGTATGAGTGGCTATTGCATTTTGCCTAATAAGTCACTCTTGATCCACCAACCAGCCATTCATCTTTCATCGTATTGCCTCAAGTAACTAGCTGAGTTGAAGACTATGGAAAATGAATGCATCATGTGCAGATCCTGGATAGCTGTATTTGTGGTGGTATTGACACAGGAGAGGGTTAGTATATTAATTTTGTGGCCATGTTTCTTGCTTATGGAAATAGGTTCTATTTGAGGAAGGGCTACTAGAGGCATATGTGCTGTATGTAGTTACTTGTGTGCTGACAGAAAAGCACACACAAATGCCATCTTGGTGACAATGCAAGACTTAAGTTTCAGTAAGTCCACATCAAGAGGATGCCAAACCAAATAGTGTGAGAAAAGTTCACTTACACTAACTGGAGTACAGCAATTAAGGAGTTTGCTTAGCTTGTTCGTATTAGAGCTCCAACTTTCACTGTTCTACCTTTCAGGGTAGAAACCCAAAACAGCCAGGGGAAGTAAAACAAAACAAAACAAAAAAACCAAGCTGAAAAAAAAAAAAAGAAAGCTAAACTTGACAGTCAAACGCATAGGCTCTCTTAGCCATAGGCTTCCAGGGCCAGGGACTTTTATACTGTAAGGCAAGAAGAAAAAGAGTGATAAAATAAAATGACATTTGCTAAACACGTCTTCCAACCCTGTCATTAAAATACATTTAATTGGTAGAAGTATGTTCAGTAGTAGAAACAGGGAAGAGAAATGGGAAGTTGCAACATGGCTCAGTCTTGGTGCCATAAGAGAAAAGTTTATGAAGAGAAGGTATATGCAGAGCAAACCAGAAACCTGTTTGTTCTCCACTCTCTTCAGCCAAAATGGGATGCGTAATTCTTCTCTCTGCTAAATATTTTCCTTACTAGTGGTGACAGAAGAACTGCCACCATCCTGTGACTTTTATACAAGTACATTCTCTACTCTGGAAGGAAAGAATTGTGGTGTGGTGTTTTTAGACAACATTTTAATTCTGAGTCATTCCCATCTCAAAAACCATTGTACTAGAACTGGGGCTGGACCCAGTACCTGTGGAAATCAGAAAGTCAAATCCCATTGACTTCAGTAGGGTGAGATTGAGCCCTTATTTAAACAGTCATCCAATAAATCATGAGAAGTCAAAGGGCTCATCCCAGTGCAGGTACAAGAAGGGAAAATACTTGGATGGGTGCTTGTTAATTTGGCTATTTTGCTTATCTGGCTTATTTATACTGCCCTTGAATCCATGGGAACAATGTCATCTTAGCCTTGATGTGGTCAACCCTAAAACACAGTAATTCTGGAATCCTTGTCTGGTATTTATAAGGGCTGATTTCATGCTCATGTGAGTAATATTAGCAAGCTTTCTGATTCTTTTAACCAGCATGTCTCAGTGTTCCACTGCACTTTTTAGCAGGGAAATACAGACACAGCAAAGCACAGTGACCACTAGTCATTTTGGCCAGGCTTTTTGAAGTAGACCAGATCCTATTGAAATGAAACAGTAGTTGAGTGTTTAACTCTTCAATTCCTTTGAAACTCCCGGCCTCTCTCTTGTACTCATGGAGAACCTACTGTAAAAGACAAAACAGCCTGTATACTTATTGATTGTATTTATTTAAAAGCATTTCTGTAGAGCTTGTCACTGTGATACGCCCCCTCTATAATGACGGAACTTGAGAATCCAGTAATAGGAGTCAGACTCCAGGGATCTGGTGAGAAGGTCACACAAGAGAGTGAGCCAGCCAAAAACAAAGTAGGAGAGTGAAGAGATGACAAATCTCTCTTGGCTAATGGGCTTTGAGAAGGACATTTACATGATTAATCCTATAGACTGTTAGCCAAGCAAGACTTTCTGCAGAAAACAACAAGAGAGTCCTTTCCTAAGTGAGCACATGTATTTCTTTTATCTTCCTCATTTTGAACCTTGTAAAAAGTCAAGGTTGAGAACTTGATGCCCCAGCTTTAAAACAGGGAGAGAGAGAAAACACGAACACATGGCCAGTATATTCCAGCTTTAGTGCCTATGCTAATTATCATGTCACTACAGATTCACATTTGAGGAGTATTCCGTAAAGAAAAAAAAAATCATACACCGTGATACACCGTGATTTCATGCTGGGTATGTTTTCATGCCAAAAGTGAAATATTCTGAGGAGGAGTCATTTAAAAAATAAGTTTTAGCCAGGATTTTTCATCCAGCGGTCCTTTATTTCCTTGCAGCATAGGCAGTCACCCCAGTGAAAGGGTGGAAGGGAATGATTCACAAGAGCAGAGCTAATGACTTACAGCTAGGTTAAGCAACAACTGAAGGGAAAGATAATAGTTTACAGTTACTTGAACAGGGAAAATGTTACTTGAACAGGGAAGGAGGGAGAACAACCGTTTTGCTCGGTAAAAGGGTCTATAAAGTGAGATGAAATTGTTAAGTGGAAAAATTGAAGCAGAATATAAAGAAAAACTTCCCGAGAACAAGATCAAGATCTAGTGGCCCGTGATATAACTCCCAACTGATGAAAGCATTGTCGCCAGCACATTTAAAACTAGACTAGACAAAACACTAGCATATATACCTCTGCTCTGCTGGGAGAAGAGCTAGACAGTCCAAGAGGCTGGATCTGGTTTTCTAAAAGTAGCAGCTCCATTTATGTCACAGAGCAGAGGCTACTTGAGAAACCAAAGTGCATTACTCAAGATGTACAGCAGTTGGGAATAATATTGTGAAGTTGCACTGTAGCTGACTTTCTCCTACTTTCTGTGGTAACAGTAATTACCATATTCATTTCACCAACAGAGGTTTCACTTTGATAGTTTATAAGTTAAAAGATAACTCATCTGATATTGTGGCGGTAACACAGGGGCACAACAATCACTCATAGCTAGAAGAGAAAACCTTCCACCATATCAAAATTTGTCAACTACAATTAACAGCAAACCATGTGCATTCTGAAGGTGAAATTCACTCCTGTGCAGAAGGGGAGCATGAAAACTATGCTAGTACTTTCTTCCTAGTTAGGCCTTCAAAACAATGCTTAAAATTAGACTTAGGTATTCCATAGGCTTGTGTGGGTCATCTGACCAGATTCAAATTCCCTCCAAGGGTACGTCTAAACTACATGGCACCGTCAACGGAGCCATGTAGATTTGTTTGTTTGGCAAAGGGAAATGAAGCCGCGATTTAAATAATTGCGGCTTTATTTAAATTTACATGGCTGCCGCGCTGAGCCGACAAACAACTAATCAGCTGTTTGTTGGCTCAGCGCGCTAGTCTGGACGCTCCCCTGCCGACATGAAAGCCCTTTATCGACTCCCCGGTAAACCTCATCCTAAGAGGCATAACGGGGAGGTCGATAAAGGGCTTTCAGGTCGGCGCGGTAGCATCCAGACTAGCGCGCTGAGCGGACAAACAGCTAATCAGCTGTTTGTCGGCTCAGCGCGGCAGCGATGTAAATTTAAATGAAGCCGCAATTATTTAAATCGCGGCTTCATTTCCCTTTGCCTACAACCCTCAGCTACATGGCTCCATCGACGGAGCCATGTAGTTTAGACACAGCCCAAGAGTGCAGATACGTTTTGTCTTTACCTTCATATATATATTCTTTTATTTATATAGCTCCAGATACATGCTCGGTATTTTACTAAGCAAATCTAGAGAGATTCCTTGGTAAGACCTTGAAAATTATGTTCAGACAGGTTGAATGAAATAAACATAGGCAGGAAATGTAGAAGAGTTTGGAAAAGAATGTCCAATGGTCTTTAATTATGTCAAAAAGAAGGGGAAAGAGAGGCTTTAACTCAAGACAGAATGGTTTGCTACAGGTGTTGTTGAAAACCAACAGAAACACCCTTCAGTTCACACACAGAAAGGCTGGAAGCATTCCCTTCACTTAGGCCATATCTACACTATCTGATGGATGGATCAATCCTGTGGGAGAAGATTTGTAGTAAAATCAACTGCCAAGCACTCTCCTGTTGACTCTGGTACTCCACCAGAACAAGAAGAGTCAAAGGATTGGATGTGAGAGTGTCAGCTGTTGACATCATGAGTGAAGACACTGTGGTAAATAGATTTAAGTATGTCGTCTTCAGCTACGTTATTCATACAGCTGAAGTTGTGTCACTTAGATCGATGGCCCGTGGTAATGTAGACCAGGCCTGAAAAAACAAGGGTTTATGCACAGCTTTGCCAAAGCAGAGAATAACAGCTGTGGGAAAACAAAAGAGGGACCTAAGACACTTTCCCCATCTTCCACTATTCCAAGACTTCCCTCTTCCTTGATCCCTTCTTAGGAGTGGTTTATGCCCCTGTAGCAGGGTGGCCACCTCGCTCCAGGTGGAACAAGGGTTAAACCCAGCCCTGGGAGAGGGCCGAGACTGTGGAGCGAGCACCTGAGGTAAACAGCAGCCAATTAGGGCCCCGTCGGGGTAGTATAAATAGGGGCTCTTGGCGAAAAAGAGAAGAGACTCTTGCTCCAGCTGCAGAGCAGGAAGGACCTGGCTGCTGGCAGACTAGAGAGGGTACCTGAGGGAGAGCTGGGGAGCTCTGGCCAGGCAAACTCCCAGGTTGAGGCCTTGCTCTCAAGGCCTGAGGGTAGTAGGACAACAGGGAGGAACTCAGCCAGGGAAGCTGAAGGCAGTAGGTCCACACTCCTTTGCCAATGAGGAGTAGACATTCCAAACTGCCATAGTTAAATGATGACTGGCCATGGGTCACTGAAGTGAGGTGGGAATTATGGGATTGGTGTTCTCAGAGAGGGGAGGACCCCAGAACGCAGGGGCACTGCCATAGGGAAGTACTGTGAGGAAAGGGCACCATGAGCAGGGACACATCGTGAACCAGTGCAGAAGACAAGTATCTGAGGGAGACACACCAACCAGCAGAAGGTGCTCTGAGGCTAAAGAGCTAATTCCTGAAAAGACCTGCAGGAGGTGCCGTGGCGATGAGTCACAATTGTGTTACCGCCACCAAGAAGGGAGATGTCAGTTCTTATGTCCCCCTTCCACAGAAGGAATAATAGTTTTCCTTGAGCTCTTGTCCTCCCAAGCTGGATTGGAACAGGGATAATTACAGATTTCCTCCTCCCTCTGGGCAACAGAATGAGAATGAAGCTGAGAGAACCATATAGGCTAAGATGAGGAAGGACTGAATGGAAGACGGGATGCTTAAATCTCCATTCTTCCTGCTCCCACAGTCAGATTTTCATGGAATGCAAAGAGAAGGACGGAACTTCTGCCTTGAGTGTGAATGGCAAGATTGTTCCAAACAAACCACCACCAATGTATTTAGCTGAAAAACTGAGAGGGAAAATGATTCTGGGAGAATCTGAAGTGATAGGACACCATTATGCATCACTTCTTGGAGGCTAGAAAGGAGCTGAAATGCCCTCCAACAAATTTAAATTAACAGCCATAGCTATTCCAGCAATACATCCAGCCACAGAGTTAAAAGTAGTGCACATTTAAGGGGCTGGGGATAAAAGAAGCCAATGAACCTGTCTTCATCTCCCACACTGTTTAATTTGGAAAACCTTTGTCTCATATTTAGCATGGGGACAGTCAAGACAAAGGATGGGATTGTGGGAAAGGCCTTGGCTTGGGAAATCTTGAGAACTGGGGATCAGTTCCTGGCTTTGCCACAAACTCCTTGTGCCACCTTCAGAAAGTCACAAAGAGGAGGTTGTCAAAGCTACAAAGAGGAGCTTGGTACCTGACTTCCTTTACTCCGTGTCTCAGTTCTATAAGCAGGAGGGGGGAATATTTCGGCCATACTGAGTCAGACCAAAGGTCCATTTAGCCCGAGATCCTGTCTTCCAACAGTAGCCAATGCCAGATGCCCCAGAGGGAGTGAATAGAACAGGTTATCATCAAGTGATCCCTCTTCTGTCACCCATTTCCAGCCTCTGACAAACAGAGTCTACGGGCACCATTCCTATCCCTCCTGGCTTAATAGGTATTGATGGACTGAACCTTCATGAATGTATCTAGTTCTTTTTTGAACCCTGTTAAAGCCCTGGTCTTCACAACATCCTCTGGCAAGGAGTTCCTCGGGTTGACTGTGCACTGCCTGAAGAAAAACTTCCTTTTCTTTTAAACCTGCTATCTATTAGTTTCATTTGGTGACTTCTAGTTCTCATGGGAACAAGTAAATAACGTTTCCTCATTCACTTTCTCCATACTTGTCATGACTTTATAGACTTCTATCATATCCCCCCTTACTCTCCTCTTTTCTCCCACCCCTTTTCATCTTGTCTATTTAGACATACAGCAGTTTATGGGAAGGCTCATCTCCAGCTATATATGTACAACAGCTAGCATAATGAGTCCCCCAGTCTTCATAGAATGATAGAATAATAGGACTGGAAGGGACCTCGAGAGGTCATCGAGTCCAGCCCCCCCACCCTCAAGGCAGGACCAAGCTCCGTCTACACCATCCCTGACAGATGTCTATCTAACCTGTTCTTAAATATCTCCAGAGAGGGAGATTCCACCACCTCCCTTGGCAATTTATTCCAATATTTGACCACCCTGACAGTTAGGAATTTTTTCCTAATGTCCAATCTAAACCTCCCCTGCTGCACTTTAAGCCCATTACTCCTTGTCCTGTCCTCAGAAACCAAGAGGAACAAATTTTCTCCTTCCTCCTTGTGACACCCTTTTAGATATTTGAAAACCGCTATCATGTCCTGTGCTATCCTAATACAAATAATAGTGCATCATACACAGAGTACAAGGATTTGCAGTTCAGGTTTGCATTGAATTAGAGGTTATAGTGGTAGGTGGTGCTTACAAAACCTATAGCAACATGAAGTCTCCTGCAAATGCACTGCTAACCAGATACAGGCTGTTTCACAATATGCACACTTTTTGGATTTGGGGTCTAATTTCTCTCAAACATGTTTAAGGAAAGGAAATGTTTTTCCACTTGACTGACATTGTATTTATGACTTTTGCTCCCTGAGGGATCTCTCGTGGGCAAGGCACTATAAATGTTGCCTGAATGGGACACGTAAAGACGGCAAAACTTGATTATCCCTAAGAAGCACTTTTCATCTGACACTTGGTTCTTATGGGCGATGACAGAAATGCCTGATGTCTTGTATTTTTATATAGGCAATTAGCCCATCATAAGATGGGATTTTCAGGTCTCTCCTCCATGTCGGTCTTCTCTCCTGAGCCTCCGGTCTCTCGCTCCGTCTCTCCTTCTTCTCCTCCTACTGCCTCCCCCTCTCAGCTCTCCTCCTACTCCTGCCTCTCTTTCTGTCTCTCTCTTTCTCTTCTCCTCCCCCTCCTGCCTCTTACTCGGGGAACCGTGGAGCCCAAATGGTCGCTTGCGCCACTTGCTCCCACGTGACGGCCTGGCTGAGCGGCGCAGAAGTCAGCCAAGCGCCACGGCGGGAGGCGAAGGGGGTCGGGGCGGTGACGTTCACGGGCAGGGGGCGGGGCCTGGACCCACTGTCATGCCGCACGTCACTGCCCCGCCCCCCCTTCGCCTCCCGCCATGGCGCTTGGCTGACTTCTGCGCCACTCAGCCGGGCCGCCGCAGGGAAGCAAGCAGAGCAAGTGGCCGTTTGGGCCCTGCACTCCACATGCAGCACGGGCCGCCCAGAGGGAACAGCCAGCATTTCAGCAACAGTGCCCCCGAGAGGGAACAGCCAGCATTTCAGCAACAGCGCCCCCCAGAGGGAACAGCCAGCATTTCGGCATTACAGACACTGGGCTACTATATATATGATTCATGGTGCACTGTGGCACCCTCCATTAAAAAGCAAGTTTAAGAAACAAAAATAAAAGCAGCATTTGGGAGTCTTTACTTTTGCTCTGAATCCTTTTCTAGGTGTTTCTGACAATCTATAAAGTTGCTGAAACATGCCTGCCATATTTTTAATTGTAATTTTAAATACCCATATTCAGAAGTCTTGCATGAGTTGTAGGCAACCTGTGTCTACTTATGTTGAAGCCCTTGGGCGCCTTAAATAACTTTACAGTACACACAGAGTGCTGTTCATTTTATTTTTACAGGTTTTGACTATGCCGTGCACAAGGAGCTATAATGCCCCTCCCAAGAACATAAATAAATGTTCATAACCAAATAACAAGATCACAGCTGGAATCTACCTGAGCCTTGGATCATATTTCAGCAGTGGTGAAAGGCAAAAGGAGCAGCTTGTTTAACTCAAAAGGGCTGCAGTTGGAGTGCCACATACTTGCTAGACATATTGATGTAACCCACTGGTGAAACGCGTGACAGGTTCACAGCTATGCCCAAGCCACTGAGGAAATTGGTCTGTTTCAGGCCCATGTGGCTGGCTTTAGCTCAAGGTGTGGTAGCATATGCTTTTCATTTGGGGCGAGTGTGGTTCATTCCCTGGTGTGTCAGCCAAGATGGCGGCCGTCACACAGACTTTTATTTTATTTTTTAAATCTACAATCCCAGGTCCCTGAACCAAACTGACGTCTTTCCATTGACTTCAGTACTATTTGAATCAAGCTCCCATTAATTTGGGATTATATATTCCCCCCACCACCCACTAGAGAGAAAGGTGAACCAAACAGTTCACACTGAAGATAACTGGAGGATTTTAGCCTTTTCATTTTGCAGAAGATCCCTGAGTAGATCATAACTCTCTCGAAGTTAATTTATTATTTTTGTGATTAAAAAGAGTCCCTTTTTGGCTGATCTCAAGCTGTTCAACAATTCAAGCTTTAGTGGGTAAGTTACGTGCTAATTGTGATGTAATATTTCATATGCTTTATGAAGATACATTTCATATGAATGTCATAAGTAATGTTCCCTCTAAATTTTGCCATCCACATGAGGAATAAATTTTGTTAGATGCACTGAGGCATGTGCACCACCAGTAGAAACACTTGCTGATGGTTGTGGACACTTCGCTAACCAGCGAAGCGGCACCTAGGTGGCTGCCCAAACGCACAGCTTACAGGAAACCCTGGTCATAACGGAGGCATGCTTTATGCAAGAGGTCTCATGGGGGATATCATTGGAAAGGTTATACGTTACTGAACATTATCCTATTTGTATTCATGTATGACTTTTGTAGAGGAAGTCATATTGACCTCTGTAGCTGTATCCCAGATTTGCTGCTTTGGGTCACTCCTGTTGCTTACACTACAATGAAAGAGACAGAGCTGATCGTCCTTTAGCAGGAGAGAATGGACTGTAAAAAGAGTTTAGTCTTCCTGCAAACCTGTGGATCAGTCTGGGAAGAAGGGTTACAAAGGCCCAACAGAGACATGTGTCCATGGCACCTGATCTGAACGTATCATGATTTCCGTATTTTTCTACAAGAGGGTGGGGGGAAATGAAACAAAGGTTTTCCACCTCATGGCAATTCTATAGAAGGCAAGGGAAGTAAACAAGGGTGGCCTTCTGCTTCCTTCTACCTCTGCCTTCCCACCCCCAGGTGATACTTGGAATCCTTTCAGGATTGTAGCTGAAAGGATTGGAAAAGAACTGCTGGGCCCAGGTCAGAAAAGACACCTCTGGCCTATGAAGTACTTTACCTGAAAAGTCCTGGGTGAGAGATTATTATTGTAACCATTTTTTTTTTTTTTAGCAACTCCAGCTCAGATTACTAAGAAAATAATACAAAGCATGGGCATCTGGTACAATAGGTGGGAGAAGGCACTGCCTTCCCAAACCACAAGCCTGGCCCTGCCCACACTGCTCCCAGAACTCCTACTGGAGGCATTCTGGGAGTGTAGTGTTGCAGCCCCCATGCTTGCCCTCCCCATGTGCTGGGACCAGGGAGGCTGGAGCCACACGTCCCCCACCCTCCCCGTGCTCCGAGACCAGAGAGTCTGGGACATGTGTCTACCTGCCCTCTTCCCTTCCCCATAGTGGTAGGGGGCACGCAGTGTGCTGCCCCACCTCCCTTTGGTGGTGGAGGGGGGTGGGACATGGCTTGGCTCCCATGGGGGCAGGGCTGTGGGAGGCCTTTATCGACCACCCATGATACAAAACACACCATCTGCTTTGCTCAGCCTGTTACTCCTTTGACCACTTAAAATAAGTTTTTCACTAAGAAAAGTTATTTCTGCTTTATAACATTTAACCCAGTTTATGTAACTTCTAAGTAGGGTGAGGCTAGAGGCTGTGCATACCTCCCTTCACAGGGAGGAAGGAGGTGAACTTCATCTAACTTTGGGTTTGTACCCCAAGGGAGGGAGGGCAAACATCTGGGTGCTGGAGTAACTCCCTTAAGCGGAGTCTTCCCAGAGCTGTCCTCCGTGTTTGTAGCTGTAGCTGGAGGTGGCCTTGCCTGTGGGTTTTACTAGTGGAGGCTGAAGGACCCGACTCAGGAAAACCAGGCAGTTTTGCCAACAGGGGAGGGAGCAGTTGCCTTGGGCTTTTTAAATTGCCACTGGAGCACCAGCAGCACACTCTGGGCAGGGCTGGTCCTCCCACACTTTCTGGGAGCACAGAGGTGTTCCCCCCACACTTTGCTCAGGGGTTGGGTGGGGCTGTTGGCTCCCCTGAAACCAGGTATAAGGGGGCCTAGGCTGGCAAATAGGGGCAGGCAGTGATTTCTAAACAACTCAGGCAACAACCCAGGAGTCCTGACCTATCCCAGTAAAGTTTCTGTTTGCCGGAATCAAGACCACAGAATCAGGTTTAAAGAAGCAGGATTCATATTTATCCCCTTGATCTGTCTCTGTGAGCTGTGATCATCTATTATGCACAAATCCAGGATGGAGGAAATGGTGCAGATCTCTCTTAAAATAAGGTCTCTCTTCCAGGCATTGGCCACGTTTAACAGCCAATAAGAGGTCTTCTGCAGGTTCTATATTTTTCTTCCTTCCTTTGATGTTTGGGTTTGCTGAGCGGGACCTGAACTGTAAGTTCTGAAATTCCAAGAGAACAGCTGGTCTCAAAGCCCTTCCAACTCTGTCTGATAGACTCTTCATTCACAGTGGGTTTGGAACCAAACATGAAGTTCTTCCATCACAAACAACATGCATGGTAATTAAACAGTGTATGCCATTGTGGGGAGCATAAGGCACAGGATACCTACAGTGCTGCTTGTGTAGGGGCCTTCAGTCTGGCCATGCCATAATCTCATTGCCAAACCAATGTGGCCTTTAGCTCAGTCCCTTTGAGGCCAGTTTCTTTTGCACCACCCGCAGTTCTGATTTGGCTTCTCCCAGCAAACTTTGGTGGGAGAGGAAGACTGCCTCTTGCAGTTGCTCCTACTGCACCATCAGGCATGGCTCAGCCCAGCACAGCTTTTGAAGGGGATAAAAGAGTTCTCCCCCTTTAAAGGCCCTGGCTCTAAGGTACTGCATTACAAAAATGTAGTGGCTGGGGGGGAGGGGGAGGGATAACAAGGAAATGCATGGATTTCCCTGTCAACTGCTGCACATGATGGCTAATGGTTCCTTCCCGCACCCTGGAGTACTAGGTAATGACACAGAATCCCTGCTAAGATAAACCAGTCTGGCTAAGATCCAGAAAATCAGCTGTCCTGTGCCAGTGAGAGATTTCCAACTGCGCCACACACAGGGACCATCAGGGAAGAATCAGGAGGAGATGTTGAGAACCAGGTTGCTGGGCCACTGCGTACTGGTCCAACATAGACTTCCTCGTCTCTCGTCTCCCCCAGCCCTTATTGCAGGAGGGTATCGGCTCACTACAAGCTTGCCTATGTCTTATTATAGGTCATGCTGAAGCTCTGAAAGTGTTAAATGGAGCCCTAGAGATGATAAATACATTATGCAGCTGTGTAGGTGCCAAGAGAATTCATATTGGCTACTGATGGCAGATTTTACAAACATAACCTATACAGAGTGACTCATAATCTGTACCTTGCGTCATTAAATAAATGGGTCTTTTGACAGTCTACCCACAGTGAATGGGCTGCTAGCTCTCAGAACGCAAGAAAATTGCTGTCCTGCCTACAGACTGCTTCACAGTAGGCATCAAGAAATAAAAAGTCTCTCTCCCCCTAGGATACAACGTGATTGCAATCATTGGATTCAAACAAACCATCTGATGTTTACGCATTTGCTGTCACTCTTGAAAGGTCAAAAGGTTCTGACCGAAACAAATCTCTTTGTATTATGAAAAAATTACTTTTAATCGTAAATGGGTGTCACTGTCAGTTGTTGCTACTGCCTACACTGTGTGTCCTGATTCAATTCTGCCTCACATCCACTTTTTAATTATACATTCATATGGAAAGCCAGGCAGATTTATCTAAAAGACGTTTGCTTTTGTACATTTCAACTGCAGCTGACTGTTTATGGGAAACTTTCCTTGATAGTTACAGAGGGGGAAGGCAGCACAGAGATGGTCTGTATATTAGCAGAGGGTCTCTGCACCGAAGAGGAAATAATCATCTTTTGTTGAATGCAGAAATAACGAAAAACAAAACCAAACAATACGCTTTTGTTTTGCATAAGAACGACAGGATTTTAATAGTCTCTAAACTGGAAAGAAAATTTCCATTCAAATGGAACCATGGAGTAGGTAGAAACATGACAATATTTCAAAGTGCAGTAGTTAAACTTAATACTGTGCCAAGCAGCAATTAGCTGATGAAGAGCATTCAAAAAAGAAATATATCTGGCAAGAAGCGAGGGACAATCTCATTACCATAGTGGGCCTCCAGCAGGTCTGTGGGATACTTTTAATAGTTGTGGCAAATAGGGGGAAAAAAGTGAAATATGATTTGTGTTTCCAAGGATCCTCAGAGGGGTCTTAAATACTAGAGAGATGGTACACAACAGAACTTCAACACTTCGTGCTATTGGAACCAACAAAGCAAACTAGCATAATAATGCCTCCATTTCAATATCTATTAGATGGGTTCTCCTGGGCCATAACAACTTTGGATCTTTACTGCTCAGAATGGCTAAGTGGAGTGACCTGGACTTCTTGTCATGCATAACAAAAGACTAAAGGTGTCTGTATAACACAAGTTGAGCCCCTGGTGTAAATAAAGCCATTTTAGTCAACTTTTTCTGTGCCTTCTTGTTCCTTTCTGCACTTTGCTCCCAGAATGCACTGCAGTCAAGAAACATCCACTAGTTTTATTTCAAGGCACAGACTCCTTTTTTGAAAAATCAAGCCTATCTTGGCCCATAGGCTGTTCTCTGCTACACCAGCAAAAAGGTGGAGTTGCACCATAGATATACTCTGGTGTGAACAAGAGCAGAACCTGGTCTTAATTTCTGACTCTGAATATCCACAGCCATATTATGTGCAGGTGCAAAAAGATTCAATCCAATGGATTCAGACCCAGTTGCATCTATTTGCACCAGCAGATAAATTTGAAGCAAAATTTGGAGCAAAATTAATAGCAATCATAATGCGATTGTCAATGATAATTGACATGTGTGCTAATGCTGGGGACTGCTCACTAGGAATTCTGCATTCATCTGTTAATTAACAGGGGAGTAGGACTTGATTGATTGATTTCCTGAAGGGGTATTGTGTGTTAGTGAATCCTTTTGTATGGTATTGCTTTGCTCAGGCATTTGCCAGGATCAACTAAAGCTGTAAAGGGAGGGTTTTCTTATGCTTAAGTTTCTCATAGATGATACCCATTTAGACATATCAATATCTTCAGTCACAGAGGGCTCCTCTGACATTAGGAGTTTACAAGGACACAGCTCTTCAGAAAAACTCAATGCACGTGCTTTGAGAAGATGGATGCCATTACCAAGTTGTGGCAGGTTTACACTTGACCCAGAGGTTGGCTTAAGGTTCACAACTTCAAGACCCACTAAATTGAACCCCGAAAGATTGACCATGGCAGCATCGATCTTCTCCATGGTGTAGATATGGCCTAACAGAGTTCAAAGAAGAACTAGATAAATTCATGGAGGATTGGTCCAACAGTGCCTATTGGCCAGGATGGGCAGGGATAGTAGCGTTAGCCTCTATTTGCCAGAAGCTATGATGGGACAACAGGGGAGAGATCACTGGATGAGAAACTGTTCTGTTCATTTCCTCTGGGGCACCTGCCACTGGCCACTGCCAGAAGACAAGATACTGGGTTTGGTGGACCTTTGGTCTGACCCAGTACGGCTGTTCTCAGGCTCTTCATTCAAAACCTGAAGAGGCTGTTTCTGTGCTTCCCTATTACTGCGGTTCTTAAATTCCACTACTTCTGAGAGGGCTGGAGGATGTGGGACAAATTTCAATGACCAATTCAGCCCAGGAAGTTGAGTAGAGAAGGGGCCGCTCCCTTCGGTGATCTATTTTTGGGAGGGAGGGAGGGAACAAAAGTGGATGGGCCCTTCATTAGAATAAATGGTTTCAGCCACATCTGCTAGTTACAGATAAACAGGCAGTTCTGTCAGCAGAGCTATGAACACAAGTATTTGTAGTCAAGTTGCCTCTTTCCACTGAGATACCTATGGGGGGAATAGAAGCTACGAGGGTGCAGGATGGGACCCCATTCCTACTACCCACCAAAGGGAAGGTAAACCCCTTGTACTACAGGGTATATTTTAAAAAAGTTAACTATAATCTGTCGCTAAATTTGAGGGTCTTTCCTACTTCTGCTTGCAGACTCAGGGGTTCCTTAAGGAAGTGTGAGATCTGGGTCTAGGCCAACCAGCAGTCGTTTTGCAGGCATACAGCAAAGTGTAAGATGGGCTGAACTGTGCTTCTGTTTCAGAGAACAACCTGCTTGGGGTCTCTATTTTGAGGCTCATGTGCATTATCGCTCTGAATTCTAAGAAATTAAGTTGTGTTATGTTCCCACCTTCCAGCAAGAGATTTGTGTTTTTAAAACAGCTTCTGCCAGGATGCTGTAGAAAATAACATGCCCTTCCCGTAAACACTCCCTGCTGCCACTGATTAGGCACTCAACAGTTCTGCAAAACAGCCCTCTCCAAGCATATAATCTACGCTGGTGTAGTTTCAAGCAGCAGGAATTCAGTGAGACAGTCTACTACAGATGGAAGGGAACAATGCCCCAGTCTTCCCCGTCTTGCACCTGATTCACAAACTCCATTGGAGTATGGTAGAGGGGTTTCTGTGGGTTCCACAGGAAAAGCAGTTGCCATAAAAAATACCCATTCTCCCAATCCCAAAGAGCCCTCTCTACTCACAGAAGCAGAGGGGATGATCTGACCTGGGTTTAGAAAGTCAGCCTAGCTCAAGAAGGCATCTAACCTGCCAGGTCAGTATGTTGGGCAAGAAATATTGTGGTCAACAAATACATATGAACCTCCATGGCCTTTTGGTTCTAGTCAGGCCCATTTGCAGAGATGCCATAACATCTACTCACAGCTGAAATAGATTCATGTGTAAGTGCAAAGTTTCCAAGCAGTGATGGAATTATGTTCCTTTTCAGACTGCAAAATGCTCTCCCTTCTAGAATTTTGACATCTGCATAAGACTAGACTACTTGCCCTCTCATCTAGGTTTCTCCTTCCTCTACACAATTATGATATATTAGTATTAAGTCCCTTTTTAAAATATTTAATCAGACCTATTCATATTTAAAGGGGCATATAAATATCTGAGCATGTGTAACCCAGAGGTATAGAGATCACTGACAAGGGAGAGTGAAGTCTGCACTACAGCCTTAGCTAAGAGTCAGCTTTTCGCTCATGCGGCATCCTCCTGCTGACCCTCAGCCTTACAAATGGAAATAAGACGACATTCACAGGCACTTCTTGCTGTGAAATGAGACTGTACTGCAAGAGCCATGTGAAACCTGTTAGTAGCACTAAAGATGTCAAAATTAAGCGAACAGAAAAGTACTCTGTCTGTGGAGTCTCTGCACATGTAATGCCAACTCTAGCAATAGCATAGAGAAGAAACAGTCATACCAAGGGGATCCAACAGGAGTCAAGTCACAAGTTGTTAGTGAAGTTCATGAAGTGGCAGCTAGCAAAAGGGGCATAAGACTCTAATCGGAGGGTGGTGGGGGGGAACCACACTATGCCCTCCCTTGTGAGGCAGAGTATTACAACATAGGAGGTGACACTGCCTGTGAAACATTTCTGTTGTGCCACCCATAGCTGATAAGGAGAGGTGTATATGAACAGTAGGCTAGAGCTTAGAGTGAGATGAGTGCAGGAGATTGCAATTCACATAACCCAGAGCCTGGATATACTTGTTAGGCATAAGGGCAACAGGAGAAAATACTTGCTCTTGAAAAACCTCAAGTCAGGATCAGTTGTGAAACATTATCTATGTGGGTCACTTCAGTATAGGGTCACTATCAACACCAGAGGCAAAACCTATTTTGCCGATGCTGAGGAGTATCTAAACCCTACGGCTGTGTCTACACTGGGCCACTTATTCCAGAAAATCAGCCGCTTTTCCGGAATAAGCTGTGAGCTGTCTACACTGGCCCTTGAATTTCCGGAAAAGCAACGACGCTCTACTGTACAAAATCAGCCGCTATTCCGGAAAAGCTACGCTGCTCCCGCTCGGGCATAAGTCCTTATTCCGGAACACTGTTCCGGAAAAGGGCCAGTGTAGACAGCCCAGTAGTCTTTTCCGGAAAAAAGCCCCGATCGCGAAAATGACGATCGGGGCTCTTTTCCGGAAAAGCGCGTCTACATTGGCCACAGATGCTTTTCCGGAAAAAGGGCTTTTCCGGAAAAGCAGCCTGACAATGTAGATGCTCTTTTTCCGGAAATACTTATAACGAAAACTATTCTGTTTTAAGCATTTCCGGAAATTCATGCCAGTGTAGACACAGCCTACCAGAAAAGATTTGTTCAACAAAGCCTTGAAGATGCTGTTTTTGCTCGGGACTGACAGTGGTGCAAATGAGATCAGGATCTGACTTGCTATCTTTAAACTTTTACCTTTCTTAATCTACAAACACACAATATGCTGTATTCATTCCGTGGTCACAACAGCAACACGGAACTGGTTTTCTGGTTCCCAAAGCCCTGGAAACAGGAACCTGGTAATTTCTAAAACCACAGGAAACTGAAAAGACTTCTTTCAGTGCAATT
The DNA here is from genome assembly GCF_052426305.1 of Pelodiscus sinensis. Taxonomy (NCBI): domain Eukaryota; kingdom Metazoa; phylum Chordata; order Testudines; family Trionychidae; genus Pelodiscus; species Pelodiscus sinensis. Next base: position 16,378,846 of record NC_143060.1, on the reverse strand, counting down.
CCACACAAACACAGTTTCTTCACAGATGTGGATTAGAGGATGTTACTTAGAGTAGACTAGAGAGAAAGAGAGAGAGAAGAGCCTAAGGCTGAAGCAGAGTTACACTTTCCCCTCATTTAAAAAAAAAGTATCACTATAGCTAACATTAATAGTCCAAAACACAGCAATTACTGTAAGCTATAGCTATTTATGTATGTTGTGGTAGCACTTCTGAGCCCCATCAGATCAGAACCCCAGTGTGCTAGTGAATGTACAAACAAGAACAATGAGACAGTTTCTGCCCTAAGGAACTTACAGCAGATAAACACTAACTACAGCATTCTGCAGGGCTACTCTTGTAAGCCATTCTAGAACGTGTGTAACAGGGCAGATTCACCACTGTGGCACCTCCTGCTGGCTGCGGTAGGAGCTCTCTTGGACCACAAGAGCATCTTCTACTAACGTGGTCTTGCTCATTGTTACCTTCCACTATCTCCACAATCTGGACCTGTGTCACTCTTGGACTGTGGTATCCTCTTTAGAGCACAGCCCTCCGGCTGTGCCCCAGCTCACTGTCTCCCCCTTCTACAGGGCAGGAGATCCTCAGTCTCTTCACTTGTCTCAGGGTATGTCTACACTAGCTCGTTAGTTCGAGCCAGTTAGGCAAATGAGGGCAACCAGAGTTGCAAATGAAGCCCGGGATTTAAATATCCCGGGCTTCGTTTGCATGTTCCCGGGCGCCGCCATTTTTAAATCCCCCTTAGTCTGAACTCAGTGCCCGAATTAGAGATCCTAATTCGAACTACCATTACTCCTCGTGGATCTCTAATTTGAACTACCTACTCCATGCCACGTGTAGCCACGGGCACAGAGTTCAGACTAAGGGGGATTTAAAAATGGCTGCGCCCGGGAACATGCAAATGAAGCCTGGGATATTTAAATCCCGGGCTTCATTTGCAACTCCAGTTGCCCTCATTTGCCTACCTAGCTCGAACTAATGAGCTAGTGTAGACATACCCTCTACACTATGTAACGAGCTAGTGTAGACATACCCTCTACACCCCTGTGCAACAGAAATGATACCCTAGTAGGAGGTAGTGTGGACATATCCTCAGGGATCCTAAAGTAAAACCCTATGATTAAGGTCCAAGTAGGCATGGCAAATAGTGGGAAGGAGCTATGCTGTTCCCTACCACAATAGGCCTGCCGAGGAGACCCATTAGCATGCATAGCTACTACTGTGTCTTTCTATATTGCCTGCCCAAAATCAAATTTGCTTTTAGAGCTCCTCTCCATCAGGACGGTTGGTAGGGAAGACATGCCCCAGTGACTAGAATACATCCAACAGAGAAGCAAGGAGCTGTGACCTTAATCCCTAGTTTAGGTACCTATAATTTTATCCACTTGCAGTTTGGACAGATGTGCATGTACACACTCAAAATGTACTAATTAAGGCACTGGTTTTAATCAGTCACTGATTGCTTGGCTTCATCTGCTGCTTTCCCTTTAACTTCTGGCAATAGTATTTAAGCATGTAAAAGGATAACCTTTCAGTGCCAGGGCCATTTAATAATTTAGTCCAAACCCTCAAATGATTGCCAAAGAGGTTACAGCCCAAGGATAAAGCCCTTACTCATAATGCCTAGTTAGTACAAACAATTTCAGAGAGACCTATAAACAGCTGGGCAGAATCTGCAAAGAGTGGAGAGACTGAGCTTTATAAGTGATGCCTTTTTTTCCATAGTAGGTGGATCAGCATGTGCTAGGGTGCTGATCAGCCGTCTTTTGGGAATGTTTCCAGTCATTCTACCCACTTTTGCTCTGCACGGCATAGTTTGAGAAACTGCAATTGCCTTGGTCCCAGCATTAAGAAACTGAACAGGAACTCACATGGGGCTTGCCATAGATGGTCTATAGCAATATATAGGCAGAACAACATGTTGAACTAAAAAATACATTAATAGAGATCTATATTGGACCAATCTGAATGCACTATTTCTTCATTTGATTACGAGGAGACATTAAATAAGGCCCACAGGCTGCCGATTAGCAAGCAAATTGTCTTCCTTGAAAATATATACACATACGTGTTCAAACATTGTGTGCAGAATATCACGGTAATGGAATATTAAAAAAAAAAAAGTCTGGACATCCATAAAATGAAGCTCTCTTGAAAATGAATTCCACTCCCGAAAAGGTCTGTATTTTTTCTCTAGGATGCTGCAACCCCTGTGTTTCCCCTTTCGGAGCTACGTACATTTCTTAATTACAGGCAGTCCCCGAGTTGCGCGGATCCGACTTATGTCGGATCCGCAGTTAGGAACAGGGTTTGCTGCCCGTCTCCCTGGTCTGCTGGAGACCAGCAGACCAGGGAGACGGGAAGCAAAGCCTCTGAGGACGCCGGTCGCGGGACAGCCGCGGCACATCTGGGCTGTCCGCTGCCCGCGTGCTCCGCGGCTTTGCTCCACATCTCCCCAGACCAGGGATACGGGGAGCAAAGCCGGGGAGCACGCGGGCAGCGGACAGCCCAGACGCGCCATGGCTGTCCCGCTGCCGGCGTCCTCAGAGGCTTTGCTCCCCGTCTCCCCAGACCAGGGATACAGGGAGCAAAGCCGCGGAGCACGCGGACAGCGGACAGCCCAGACGCGCCGCGGCTGTCCCGCGCTGCCGTGTTCCACGGTTTTGTTCCCCGTCTCCCTGGTCTGCTGGAGATAAATAATAAATAAAAGTGTTTTGATTAAATATAAAAAGTAGGATTTAAGTGTTTGCAAGTGAAAACAGTCAGATCAAAGTAAATTACTAAATAAAAATGAACAAAAAAAAACGTATCTAGCTCTAATCCACAAAGAAGCTTGTTACATTCAAATTGTTACCCTAAACAGCTACACGAAGCTTTTACCTTAGCTAAAAGTCAGAGTTGATCTTTACTCTTCCTTGGGTGCTTCTTCAAAGTTCTTTGTATCCTCTTAGGACATATCAGGCAGTTTCTAAGGCCAACTGAAGACAAATGCCAATTGATTCCCATTGGGGAAAAAAATCTATTTAATCAGAGTGGGAAATCTTTTGTTCCTCACCCACATTATCCATCCTGAGGAAAAGATAACAGGTTCCAGATCAGTGGTCATTCATTCATTAAACCCTTGTACTCCGAGTGGAGCATAGGTCATCTACAAGTCTCCTCCACTTCACTCCATCTCGAGACAAAACTTCTAGCTGACTCCAGGAGTACCCCAGTTGTTGTCCTTCAATTTCAGTAGATCTTCTCCACGTTGTCCGAGGTCTTTCTCTTTTGTGTTTTCCTTGCAGGTTCCATGTGAGAGCTTGACAGACTATACTGGGTGATGGTTTTCTGAGCATGTGGCCTAGCCATCCCCACTTTCTTCTCTTGATTTGAACATCAAGTGGTTCTTGTCCTGCTCTGTTCCAAAGCTCCTCATTTGTGACAAAGTCTTGCCATTTGATGCAAAAGATTTACCTCAGGCATCTGAGGTAATGAATGTCTGTAGCTTGTAATTTGAAGATCGGGGTAGGCAATAATTTTTGGTGGAGGGCGACTCCAAGATTTTGGAAAGTGGTCAAGGGCTGTACTGTTCTGTGGAGGAGGTGCGGGGTCTAGGAGGTTGGGTGCAGAAGGGCACATGGGGTAAGGGACCGAGGTGCAGAAGACAGTGTGAGGTGTGAGAGGGAGTTTGGATGAAGGAGGGGATTGTGACCTGGGTCAGGAGATTGGGGTGTAGGGTCAGGGAGGGAATATGGGTGCAGGAGAAGATTCTGATCTGGGGGAGGGGCTCTAGGAGGAGGTGTAAAGTCTGGGAGGGAATTGTGACCTAGGAGAAGGGGAAAAGGGAGTGCAGAAGGTTTGAGTGGTGACCTGGTGCAGGGGATTGGGGTGCAGGGTCTGGAAGGGTACTTGGATGCAGGAGAAGATTCTGGCCTGGGGGAGGATTGTAGGAGAGGGTACAGGGTCTGGGAGGGAGTTGTGACCTGGGGCAGGAGGGTGCATAGGGTTTGGATGGTGACCTGGGGGAGGGATGCAGAAAGGGCAAGGGTGCCAGAGTGATACAAGAATGATGCATACCCAAAAATAGGATATATAGATTCAACAGACGGTTACTGTAAAATTAATGTGTAACATGACCTATTCTGCATAAAGCATCTTCAAGTTCAGGCTCTGACTGGGAGGGGTTTATCTAAGCCAGCAGCCCTGCAGCACCCCAAAGGCAGGCTGGGCTCCCTGCCTGCTGCAGCCCCAGATCATTTCAAACTGAAGGCTTGTTCCCTCTGCCTGGCTCTCAGCTCCGGGAAGGGAAAGAGGCTTCTTCTGACCCCATCCCCCAGGCCAATCTCTCAGCTCCTATTGGCTGGTTGTTTCCTGCCTATAGGAGCTGAGGATTGGGCTGGGGCCAGGAGATCACATGGAGCCTCCCCCTCCCTGCAGAGCAGAGAGCTGCACAGACTGTGCTTTAAACCATGGCAGCTGTGTGCCTGCGGGTCCTGGCAGGGTGGTCTGTGGGACAGATCTGGCCCCTGGGCCGTATTTTGCCCATCCTGTTCGAGATCGATCAGGTGGCCTGGTCACATGTCCTTCTAGGACTAACCACAGTTTGGCTTATAGAACAAACATGACCAAGTTATTGGTTAGACAACTGAGTCATTAAGTACCTGAAGTATCTCTAATGGCCCTCATTAGTACATTTAGAACTATAAACAAATCCATACTTCATATTTCTAATTTCACATACAAGAATCATGCATGCCCAAAAATAGAATATATACATTCAGACGGTTACTATAAAATTAATGTGTAACATGACCTATTCTGCATAAACCATCTTCAGGTTATGCATATTCATTCCCTAAGCCAATTTTCATTAAGCATGGGGGTGGGGCCTGTGACATAACTAAAACCACAGCTGAAAGTATATAAATAAAACGCAATGTTACAAACAAAGGGCATTGTTACAAACTCAAGGGGTATTTTATGCAAGGAGTAATTGCAGAATCAGACTCAAAGGAAAGGGATAGACTTCAATAGCAAATTTAATATCTGGGGTCAAAACTTCCCGTCCATACTCAATTATTATTTACATCAGGCTCAAGAAAACTGTGTGCAAGACTGAGGAAATGTTGTGGGGCATGTCTATATTTGATCTACAGCCAACATACACCAGGGTAACTCCACTAAAAATTAACTAACCAGCATAAGAAAAGCTTAAGTGAAATCAGATTCAAGACCTAGATAAGGTCCTTAGGATTTAGCCTTATGTTATTCTTCTAGTAATAATGTTTTAATGTTCACTAACCCCAATTAATAGGAACTGAAATGGGATTTCCAACTGCCTGGCAAAAACAAAAACTAAACAGTTCATTTATTGACATTATGAAATATCCAAACAAGACATTTTATTACCACCAAACAAAATACAACAGCTGGAAAAATAAACCTCAAGTTGTCCTTGAGCGTCAGGTTACAGCTCCATTAAATGAAAGGGTGGAAAACAAACTGAAACGGCGAGTTTTAGAATCCCCTAAAAAACGGGACGTGCAGGCCTTAATGATTCATATCACTGTGGCTGTCTGGTTTGGTGGATGAACAGATAAGGAGTTAGAAGGTGGGAAAGGGGCCTCACAAAAGCAGAGCTATGTTGTAAAAACTTGTCAGTCCAACAAACTGTGGGAAAAAAATATTGTTGGCAAAGCACTAGCGGCACAAAGCCCTGCTAAGCTGCATTTGTTGAACTTCAGAGGAAAAACAGGAGTACAGATGTCAATGTTAAACATAAGGGGCTCCCCAGCATGTGGGGAAAAATATAGTGGATGTCCAAAAAAATTACTCCTATCGTTATAATCTTTTCCAGTTCTATTTAAAGATGGCAAAGGAGCCAGCGGGAGAAGCCCGGCTTTGCAGCTCTGCGTAAACACCACAAGATAAGGGTGGTACCAGGTGTCAGCTAGCCCTGCAAAGTCACTGAAATGTCAAGGATTGTTTTTCCTCTACTCCCTCTCTCTTTCCTCTGACTGGGAATGGCCGCTGTTTATTTAAAAGATATCCCTTGTATTTGGCAAGAATGCCAGCAGGGCAGACGTTAATGGATTATTATTTGGAGCTGGAAGTCTGCCAAAATGATAAGGCTAGCCTGCCTACCTAAGGGCCCAAAGCCTCCCATTAACAGTGGGAGTCAGAGAAGGAATGGTCATGCCAGACGGTTGCTATAGTTAGATGGGGACTTTATAAAGAGCTCCCTCCCATCTATATTTGATCTGACCTATTTAAAAACACACACACACACACACACTTCAGGGGGTTAGAAAACAAAACACAGCTTTACGGATTCAAAGGAAGGCAGCCCAGCTTCACTTTTCAATTGGCCATAATGAAAGGGTAATCTTTTTGCAAGACCCAATTCTCCTCTCTTGCAGCTGAGAAAGGCTGTGGATTAGATCCTAACAAAATCAAGCCAAATGTTTCCAGTGGTTTTGGATCAAGCCCAAGTTGGGAGTACCTTAATTGAAGTCAATAGAATTACACTAGGATGAAACTAGTGGAAGCCAGGGGCAAATGCAGCTCGCCATGTATTAACTTGTGTTCCTTCAAATGCAACAGAGAAACCACAGGGATAAAAATAGTAAATCTATTTTCCATCAACGTCACCTGGGACCTAAACGCTTAATGTCCACATCTCTTGATGAGACTGGGCTAGAGGAACACGAGGCCTTATGACAAGAGGTTTATTTAGATTAACATTGTTTACTACACGTTGAACCACTGTAGTCCAGGACTCTGGTCCCCAGCATCCATGGTTCAAAAGGACCATGGATGTTGTTGGACTAGAAAGCTGCAATGAGGTTGCCAGCGGCTGGGAGCAGAGTCGGCCGGTGGGGCCAGTACTGGACCAGGGAGGTCCAACCTGTATTAATCTTCTCTGCAAAGCCCTTTCTTTCCCAACCAAACCAATACCCAGCAAACCTTACCATCCTCTCCCCACCCGGGTCATAGCATGTTTTCTAGGAGTCAACCTTTTTTGTGCCCGTCAGCCTATACTCCCTGTAATTAAAAGGTGGTTATAAGTCAATTTAGTAAAAGCAAGAGCTGAAGCACAGTACTGTTCACAGCTGGGATTGAAAGCCTTAAAGGTTAGTTGGAATTTTCTAAGTAGTAATTTTCTCTCTGTAAAGCTGCAAAAAATAAACTTTGTGATCACTTGAGAGGTTGGTTTGCCCTTAGTGAAACCGAAATAAAATCAACCTGCTTCGCATGAGCAGATGTATTACACTAGCAAGGATGCCTGCAAAGCCTTTTTAAGGAGCAAAAAGTAATTAAGGCATAAGTGAATACCTTTTCCTCTTTCGTTTTATTCTCTTACTCTAGCTATGCCTAAAACAAAGCTACAGGTTCACATATGCTTGTCTGGGGGAGTTCAGATCCAGTTTCAAACAGGGTAAGTGACTTCTATTACCTCTCTTGTAGGCTGACTCAAAAACTTGGATCAGAACACATAGAGTTTGGAGAGGGTAGTTCAGAGCCAGATTCAAACTCCGTGACTCAAAAGCTCATGGTAAAAAATTTTCCTAAAGAAGTTCAGCGCCTAGCTAATACTCCCATTTTCCTACCCATTCATGTTTCATGGAGCTTTTGCTTAACGGCTTCCCAAATCTTTAAAGCAGGCTATCCACTGAGAAAGTGACAATGAAAACAAACATCTGGTATTCCTGAGCCGTTCCCAGTATCTAGACATTTGTAGGAAAAGTGTTGAGTTTACAAGTCAAGAGGGGATTTTTCTAACTGCAAACGTGGGATCTGGATTGCTTCTCAGCCTTTTATATTTTCTATTATTACAGCCATAATATGGATTCCATAGGTAGGGTTGCAAGAGTTTCCATAGCAAAGTGGATTTTGAACCATTCTGCCCCTGACTTTCTGAAAAATAGGCTCTTTCTCACCCAAAATGCCTCATGCATAACCTCTTGATAAGGAAGATTTGTTTTTGGACATCTGAGCTTCAAGCACTCAAGGTATTTCTGAGTTACAGATAAACAGTGGGCTTGCCACTTTTTAAAAATTTCTCATAGCTTTAGGCCAATGCCTAACAGACGGCTTGTTTTACAGATTTCATGTGTTTTATACACTAGCCCTCAGTGAGTTGCCTAAGAGGCTGGGATTACTGAGACCGAATGAGGCACTGCTAGGCTGTTAAGGGTCAAATTGCTACATTCTTGGATGTATTTTAACTTGGGTGTGAAGTCTCATGGCAATTAAGAGTAACACCGAGAGCATTCAGAGCCTCCAAGTCCCATGAGACCATAGCGATGGAATACATTTACTAGGATTTATGTATCTAGCCTGAGAAAGTTAAAGCTATAATGTATGGGGTTTACAATCTCTGGTGGAAGAGGTAGAAGAGTTTAAGTCCCAAGAGAAAAACAGCTACAGCTCAGGGGAGCAAAAAGCTGCAGTGGAAGGAAGGACAAGCTAAGGCTTGTACCACTCAGTTGTTGTTGTTTCTTCATCCTTCATGTAATAGCTATTCCGCAGTCAGGCTGTGTTTTGCAGCAGCAATTTTGTTACTGTAAGTAACAAATCCAATTAAGTGCTATTTTGCTTGTCACAGCTCCCTCCTAGCACTAGGAGTGGGTGCATGAAGGAAGGACTAATGGAGGTGGTGGCTCAATCAACACTCCATGAGGTGCCAATCCCTCACCCACTCACGCACCTTTTCCTTTCTCTTACTGCATTCTGACTTCGATCCCCTCTGCAAGATATTTCTCCCAGGATCTTTCCTCAGTTGTTTTCTAAGATGTGTCTTTCTGCCTACATGTGTATTTTCCTCCCCCCTTCTGCTGCTGTGTTTTCCTCCAAAGCAACAGATTGCTGCGCTGTTGTCCTTTTGATCTAATGAGAAAGACTCCCACAGCAAGGATGTGCATGTGTTTCTTTCCTCAATGTTTGGGAAGGGAGCCTGGAAGGCAGGTCTCTCTCCCGGGGTTGGACTTCTCCTATATTGCTTCTTGGGTTTTAAGCTTTGCTTTACTCCTCTTCTCCTCCCTCCCATGGACTGCTACTCTTCTCCAAGGCTAAAGCTCTCAACCACAGGATGAGGGTAGAATTGATCACTGGCCTCATGTATGGAGCCCTATACATGGTGCCCAGGATATGGCCATGACTAAGGAACTGACCGTTGGCTCATTACCTAAGCACAACAAAGGATTATTTGAAGTCAATAGCAACACTCCAGCCAACCTGAGCAGAAGAATCAGGTCCACAGGCCTTGCCAAAACAGAATAGTCCAATGTTATTCCCTCTGGGGGCACCTAGCATTGGCCACTGCCAGAAGACAGGATACTGGGCTAGATGGATCTTTGGTCTGACCCAGTATGGCCATTCTAATGTCCATCAATTTTAGTACCTTGTCTCCGACAGCAGCTGCTATTTAAGAGGAACACGCCCATGATGTACTGAATTCTGAAAGGGCAGGAGACTTTTTCCCTACCATAGCTAGTAATCAAACTTATGTGCTGAAGCAAGAGGACTTGAGGAACCAACCTTAAAACTGAGAAAAAACTTTAAAGTGCTACCAAACTATGTGTTGTTTTTTAAGACTAATAAAACATGATACCAACAGTTTTTCCTGTTATAGACTAACTCGGCTACTCCTCTAAAGCTTAAAATGGAAGTTCTGCTCAATGTAAATGCAGTGATAGTTGTTGGACTATAAGGCAATCTAAGATTATGGATACTTCCTCAGACAGAAGGTGCTGTAGATCTCAAAGCACTGCCTGAATTTCTCTCACTGAGGGATTGGGAGGCTGTAGGAGCATTTTAATTGCCACATTACAGATGGGGTAGGAGGGAAGTACTATAAAGAAGGTTAGATAACTTGCCCAAAGAGATGCACAGATATTGGAGGGAAAGTTGGGGATAGAATCCAGATCTTGTAGCTCCCTATTCTGTGCTGCCTTCCCTCCCTAAATTCACTGAGAGCATCCGCTATTCCTCTGAGCTTTTGTGCCTTGACGCAGTGCAGGTAGCAGCACTATGCAGCACCATGGCAGCCTGTCACTGAAATGTGCCACTCTTCCCTTTTGACAGCTGTGTGTATTGAGGGGAGGCAATGCTAAGTACCCCTTTCTGCTTCTTTCTTGAATAAAGGCCCTTTGGGAAACTTCAGCATCTATTTTCTGCTCTTCTTCCTTCCGGCCACGCATGGTCTTCTTTCCTTCCTTATTGTTGGTGTCTCATCAAACCCACTTCTCTTTCACCATCTCCTACAGTCCCACTGCATCCCACCACAAAAGGACTCCTGGGTTTTGACTCTGCCCGTGACTAACTGTGGAACCTTGCACCAGCCACTGCTCCTTTCCGTACCTCACTTCAAATATCAGCTCCCCAGCTCACAGGAGTGGTGAAGGGCTTCCTATCGCTAGGGCTAGATTGGGCCTCGCTCCTAGAATAGAAGGGTTGCCCAAGGCTAAAGTCAGCAATTGTGCTACCTGTCCAGGAGGAGGGGAGAAGGTGAAGCTTTATCTGCTCCTCTGCTGCAGCCAGCAGAGTTGGCCTGGCACCGTGGGATGTGCGCACAGTATTGTGTGTAGCACAGGCTATTTTTATTCATGCTTCCTCTTCCCAATTCCCTCTTAGAGCAGGCACAGTACCTTTTGCAGCTCCCACCATGTGGGCTGTGGTGGCGGGGGAAGTTCTTTTGCTGGCAGTGGTTGCAAAAACCATTCCTTAAGACCTTCATGCTTGTAACACTCAGGGTTTGTCTACACGGAAGCTGGGAAGTGCGAGTCCTAGCGCAAACCAAGCTGCATCAGCTCTGCTTGAGCTAGTATGCTAAAAAAAGCATTGCAGCATGTTGCAGGCTAGCCACTCAAGCTCAGACCCTGGGGATAGCTTAAGGGTTTGCACTTGGGTGATTAAGCTACGCCGCTGCCCAGGCAAAAATGTCCATATTACTATAAACTAGCAGGCATCCCTCGACCAGCATTGGGAATCATCCCTCCCAACCAGTATAGACATACCCTCAGAGATGCTACAGAGGAACAAGGTATTACAAGGACTGCATCCTCTTTCCCATGCTCAGAGGTCGGAGTCTGCGTCCATTTCTCATTCAGTTGTATTCATAGCAAACCTGGACTACAAGCTCCTATTGAAAAAAGATATACCATCACAAAGAAACCCAACACATACTACAGTTGCTCTCATACACCTCATTAAGTGGAAAGAACATGAAATAAAGTTTCTACAGTTCTGCTAGGTCAAATAAGGGATTTCATTTGTCCCTCTATATAGTTTGCTTTCTCATGAAAGAAAATCTATTCCTGACATATCAAAAAAAATGAGGAGCAGGAGAAATGGGCTTAATAAATCTTTCAATTTATTACCAGGAGCCTGGCAGCCCTTACTGATGTAGCTACCTTAAGCGTCATCCAACCTGGTTATCCCCCAGCTGCAGGAATAAAAGAGCACTTGAAAGGTAATATTTTTGCTATTAGTGAAGAAAGGAAAAAATGTGATCTTTGCTGTGGCTTTGGGAATAATTTTTCCAGAACTACATAGAATGCGCTTGAGTGAATATTGCTATTTTTGGCAACTGCCCGCCTGCTTAGCTCACATCAATAATTGTAATGCTTTGCGGTTTGGGTTATAAGCAATGGTGAAAGCCCAGAAAAGGGGAGAGGGAAAAAAAGGACGTAATTTGCTAAATAATCTAGAATACATGACAGTCATCAAAACACACTAATGTTTTCAGAAATCCAAGAGGCCATATGCACTCCTAAAGCTGAACTATGAGGCATTTTTATTTCATCAAGTTTTAATTGGACCTTTAAGAGTTCAGTGATTAAGACAGACTTTCATATTCATTCTCAGATGCCCAAGTGTAGCATCATAGCTCAATGTCTCAGAATTCCATTAGTACAGAGGAGCTCAATTTTTGCTTCTGCAGTGCATTGGTAGGGTTCTTCCACAATCTTCTATGTGTATTCCGATAGCGCCTAGAAGCCCCAGTCACCAATCACAACCCCACTGTTCGAGGTGCTGCACAAACCGAGAACAAGAGATACCAATGTCCCAAAGTGCTTACAACATATTAACTGTAGAGGAATAGCCTTTAACACGGCTCAAATTCTCTCATTCCTTGGTACTTTCATGGTCATAATTCTTTTCTTGTGACATGAATGCAGACCTAGAGCTGGTCTGAAAACAATGTCTCCTGCCCCATTACAAGTACATCATCCTCCAGCAACACTTTTTCCAAAAAAAAGGTTTCATTTGATCAGAAATCCAGTTTCCCTTTGAAAAAAAAATGTTAAGAGGAAGTTTGCGACCATCCCTTATGGAAAACTTTTTTAATATATAATTGAGAATAGAATTTGTCTCCTAATGGCCCAGTCCAACAAAGCCCTTATGTGTACAAGTGTGCTTAACTTTAAAGGAGTCAGTTGAAGTCGATGAGAGCATTCATATGCTTACAGTTAAGAACATGATAAAATGTTTGTATGGTCTAGGACCAATATTAGTAGGAATGGCATTTGGTGGGACCAGTCCCATCCTCACGGAGGTCAAACAGAGCTTCCATCAGTTTGCATGGATAGAGAATCAGGCCTGTCGCCAGGCTGCAATAGAAGAAAATCATCAATGAAAACTGCTTAATTATTGCTCCAGGACGAGCAGAGATACACTGGGAAAAGTACTGAAGGAGCAGCTCAGCCCGAAGAGGAAACTACAGTTTTCACTGCTGTGCAGCAACCCCAGCTGACTTTTTTTCAGGAGCTGCATGGGCAAGTTCTGGTGGCAGGGAGAAATTCTGTAGCTGTCTTCAGACGCATAAGAATGGCCATACTGGGTCAGACCAAAGTTTCTGTCTAGTCCAATGTCCTGTCTTCTGTCAGTGGCCAATGCCTCATACCTCAGAGGGAATGAACGGAACAAGTAATCGTCAAGTGATCCACACTTGTTGCCCGTTCCCAGCTCTGAGGCTAAAGACATTCCCGCCCATCCTGGATAATAGTCATTGATGGGCCTATCCTCCATGAATTTATCTAGCTCCTTTTTGAACCCAGTTATTCTCTTGGACTTCACAACATCCTCCTACAAGGAGTTCCACAGGTTGACACAAAAGCAAAAGAGCGTATATTCTAGGATTTTGCCCACTCACATATACACACATTAATTATGTCAGTCTGAGATTTAAACACACTGGTTAAGTGACTAATTAAAAAAGCTTACTTTAAAAAGCAAGAGGGATAGCAAAGCAATCTGCACAGTGGTTAATAACCCATTGTGCTGGCTGCAGTTACAAGATGTGAATTTGATCACTGAAGCATTAGTTTAAATACAAATGCAATGTCTGGAATACAGTCATGCTGGTTTCAGTAATCACAGGTGGAAAGTCCATAATTTTAGTTAATGGTAGAGCTATGAGACCTAGGAAAGGGGGAAGTGATTGGCAGACACACTTCTTTAAAAAAGAGACAACATTGCAGCAAGTTTGCCAGTCAGTGAGTGTACAAAGCTTGGAAAAGTCAAGGGAGAATGAAACAGGCAGGCAACAAGAAAGAGCAGGTTCTGCTGCAATTATAATAATGAATGGTTTTAATGCGGCATGCATGAACATTTACTGGGCAAGTTATGAGCCAACATGATCTTAATCTTGAGAGAGATTGAAGTTTTTGAGGTGCCTAGCTCACAAGGAGGTACTGCTGCACTGGAAGTATTGTCAAATAATCAAGGATGCTTAGGCCCTAGGCTAAGTTTAGACAGGCTCTCTGTAGGAGGGTGCACTCTCCACAGACACACCCCTTCATTGCCATGCCTGGTGTAGCATCTTGTGTTTGGAGTTCTCTGTTGATGGTCACTCTAGTCCCGTGGTGATCATAGAATCATAGAATTCTAGGACTGGAGGGGACCTCAAGAGGTCATCGAGTCCAGTCCCCTGCCCTCATGGCAGGACCAAATACTGTCTAGACCATCCCTGATAAACATTTATCTAAACTACTCTTAATATCTCCACAGATGGACATTCCACAACCTCACTGGGCAATTTATTCCAGTGTTTGACCACCTTGACAATTAGGAACTTTTTCCTAATGTCCAACCTAAACCTCCCTTGCTGCAGTTTAACCCCATTGCTTCTTGTTCTATCCTCAGAGGCCAAGATGAACAAGTTTTCTCCCTCCTCCTTATGATACCCTTTTAGATACCTGAAAACTGCTATCATGTCCCCCCTCAGTCTTCTCTTTTCTAAACTAAACAAATCCAATTCTTTCAGTCTTCCCTCATAGGTCATGTTCTCTAGACCTTTAATCATTCGTGTTGCTCTTCTCTGGACCCTCTCCAATTTCTCCACATCTTTCTTGAAATGTGGTGCCCAGAACTGGACACAATACTCCAACTGAGGCCTAACCAGTGCAGAGTAGAGTGGAAGAATGACTTCTCATGATCAGTTTCTTTTCATAGTTCAGGCCTCTGGCTAGGTCACAGCTTATTTGCTGGACTTCCTGTTAGAATTAATTCCAAGACCCTGTCTGAGGTCTCTGGCCCCTGGCCCTGCCCCAGTGGTCCTTATGCTTTTCTCTCTGGGCTCTAATTCATTCTCCCCTTACATCAGCAGGATTTTGTACCTGCCACAGGAACCCAAGCACAATATCTGCACTGGGTTCTAATATAGTGATCATAGGATGAGCAGCCATGGTCAGAGGCACCATTTATGGGAAGCTAGAGGAGGCTGAGGCTCTCTTTCCCCCTCCCCTCCATCTGAACCCCTGAATTTCATATTTGAGGTCTATTTAGAGGGCACACCCTAGCACCAAATGCAGCACCAAACTGCAAAAGAGTTTGTGCTGCTCTCAGCTTTTCCTTTAGGTCAGGGAGTTTGTTTTGCAGGTTCTCCACTTAAAAGCAAGGAAACAGAGTAGGAATAAATGGTGAGACTGGAGAGAGTTAAATAGTATGCGCCATGGGTCAGTACTGGGCCCAGGGCTGTACAAATTATTTATGAATGGTCTGGAAAAAAAGGGTAAACAGGCAGGTGGCAAAATTTGCAGACGATAGAAAAATCACTCAAAATAGTTAAGAGATCTCACAGAACTGATTGACTGGATAACACAATGCAAGATGGAATTCAGTGCTGATAAATGCAAAGTAATGCACAGGGAAAATACAATCACAACTATACATGCAAAAATTATGAGGTCTAAATTAGGGGAGATATGTTAAAGGTCTAGCAAATCATGAATGGTGTGGAAAAACTGAATAAGGAAATATTGACTCTTTCACTAACATAACACAAGAAGATCACCCAATGAAATTATAGGCAACAGATTTAAAACAAACAAGAAATTATTTCTTCGTGGTCTACCTGTGACGGTCTTTGCCAGGGAATGGAAGACAGGCCTAAACTATAACAGGGTTCTGATAGGAATGATATCTATTCAAGGAAGACAAGTTCATCAATGGCTATTAGCAAGGATGGGCAGGAATGGTGCCCACCCCCAGCTTCTGGCAAAGAGAAGCTAGGGGCAGGGAATGGGATGGATCACTTGATGATTACTTCTTCTGTTCATTCCTTCTGAAGCACCTGGCATTGGCCACTGTTGGAAGGCAGGATATCGGGCTTGACAGACCTTTGGTCTGACACAGTATGGCCATTCTTATGTTCTTAATATAGGACCCAATTATATCTGCCCCCTCCTGTAACCCACTCCACTCCTCTCCCAGAGCAGAGATAGTGCCCAGGAGTCCTGACAGCTTGTGTCTATCCACAGAGTTAGTAATAGTAAGAATATATATTAAAATGTTAAGCCTAACCAGTGTCCCTTAAGTGACTTGTCATAAGATGTCTGAATATGTTATTATTAAAGCTGAGTGGATCTAGGATGTATTTATTTTTCTTTCTTATATAGGAATTAGATACAGTGCTCCTGTCGAGCTAATTGCTAAGTTGTCTGCCAACAGAGTTTTCAAGTTCCTTAGTAGCCCCTCGAAACTAGGAATGGGAAGGGGCGGGGGGGGAGTGGACAGGGTCAGACCCCCCATTTTGTTCCTTGGCTTGTACTGAGCATGCTCAGTAATGCTGCTGAAGCCACTGTCCTCACTCTTTCCCTGCCCCACTATCACGGAATGAACAGGTCACCTCCCCCTTCCCCACCAAAATCTGAAATGGCATTCCTGCATGATCTGCTCCATCAGACATCTTGCTCCCCTGGACTCCTACCTACCATTGGCCTTTCTTCAGACCTTTTTCCCTCGGCCCCTTCCTGCAGTCTTTGTAACAGTCAGCATCTTCCAGGGCATTGTCCCAGAGGTCCAGTTCCTGCTCTCGTGTTCATGTCAACTACAGGAGATTCTTCCAATACTGCATCTTTCAGACATCTCCACTTTCTAGTGCCAAGAGAGGGCTGCAAAGTTCTTCCCTCTCTACCTGCAGCAGACCTTTCCCCCAGACCAAACTCCACTTTGACTTTGCTCTTCACCCGCTTTCTCCTGGCTCAAGACAACCCACCTCTGGCCGCAGGTGGGTCTCTGCCTTTAGGTCACAGTGGAGAACCTCAGGCCTGGGGACCAGATACAGCCCTGAGCTTGCCTAGAGCTGGTCCCCAAGGCTCAGCATTGGGGAGCCTATGCTGACACTCTGCTGATACTCTAGCCATCCCCCTGCCACCAATCTGCAGTGCTGGAACACATAATCTACTAGCCTGGGCTCCCCTAGGCTCTGGTGTGTGAGGGGAATGTCTTTCTCCTTATTCAGGGCCTTCTCACTTTGCTTCTCACTTGTGTGTAGCCACCGACTGATTTTTCTGTGGGTCAGTGGCCCCCGGCCCAAAAAAGACTCCCCACCCATGATTTAGGCAAAGAAATCCCCAACTACCATTGCTTGACCTTTCTCCATCCCCTGGTGCTCTCTCCTTTGTGAGGGCCCAGCTCCTTCCCACCTACATTTGATCACCTATCACCCCTTCAGGTCCCACCCAGTGGCCCAATTAGGCTTAAGTTCCTGTTAATCAAAGACTTCTGCCCCCATCACACACATTTTTTAGTATGTCTATCAACAAACAGATAAAAGGTGGCATATTTTACTTAATAAATGTAGTGTTGTTATACAACCTTCCAGCCCAGAGCCATGCCTAATCAGGTTACCTGTGTCATTACACTGAAAAATAATACCATGTCTGGGATAGCAGAAGTGCCATAGAGAGAATATCATTTGAGGGACTGTGAGGTAAAATGCAGTGTCGATCCCAGAAGGGTGGGGTTAGGGAGAACAAAAGAGACTCCTGTTTTGGGTTTTAAATAGAAAAGAAGAAGAGGAGCTTGAGTTATATGCCCCTTTGGGACAGGACACATAGTAGGCTGTTAAAGTTTGATTAAATGGTTAATCGAATAGTTGATGCAATTTGCATTGACTATTCGATTAGGAGATAAGGGCGCCTCCACCTTTGAAGTGTGCGCCCCAGAGCTGTTGCTATACTTCAAAGGTGAAAGCGCTGCAGGGAGCACGGGGCCAGCAGGGGATTCAAGCAGTCCCCCGCTTGGCCTTTGCTCCCTGCAGCATTTCAAAGTCTCCAGCTGACCCCAGGCTCCACACACGCTGCCACTTTGAAGCACTCCCTCCTCTTTCCCCTCCCCCCCCCCTTGCTGCCTCTTTCTGATACAGGCAGCAAGGGGGGTTAGAAGCAACTAGTCAACCATGTGTTGACTCTCCAATAAGCATTTGCTTATTGGATACTTGACTAGTCGGTCACACCCTTAATACAGGCTAGGATTTGACACACAGGCAATCTCTAGCTGGCAGAGAGACTTCATGTTCCCATGTCCCATTTTCAGTTAGAGAGAGAGACTGCAGAACTGGAATTCATGTACAAATTTGACCTGTTTCCCTGGCCTTGAATAAAGACATTAACTGGTTGGCACATTACAAAGCCAATTTCCCCTGCCTCTGACAGTTGCATTTCCACATCTAAAGCTATAGAAGGGATGCATCCAGCCCACTTAATTAGCTCCATTAACACAGGTCCTACAATTGACAGGTACTTCTTTTGTTGTTATATCTCTCTTGGTTTCTGTTATTTCCACTCCAACTCATCTGATGAAGAGGGCCTTACTCATGAAAGCTCATGATCCTATATATTTTTGTTCATCTAAGGGGCCACAGGGCTACTCATTATTTTTAAAGTTACAGACTAACACGGCTGCCCCTCAGACTCTAAAATAGAACTGTACAACTAAGCCTAGGATCTGGATAGCAAAGCTTTTAGGACTATTCCACCAGTCAAGCAGGGAACAGCCCAACTTTTTGGTAATTTGAAAGTGACTAAGAGCTGATTGAAATTAGAAACTTAAAAAATGAACAATTCTTGACTATGTGATAGTTGGCTTAAAAATACAAGTGGGTACAAGGGTAAGTGAGGAGCTGTTCATTGGGGAAAAACAACAAAGGAAAGGTCAGCTGGAATTTAAAAAAAAAAGTAAGCCAACCCTATGGGTTTTACTCCATCTCCCAAATGCTTACTTAGCTAACATTTCATTGCTTCAGGATCCTCATACATATGAAAGATGCTACTTAGCATAAATGCACGGTTATGAAGTCCACCTCAAAAGAGCAACAAGATTTGATACATAGTGTATCTGATTAAATAAAAATGGGGTAAATCAGGAAAGTTAGTCCTAGTTCTATTTACTATAACACCATGGTGAGACCTAGAAGATTTCTGGGGACCAGAATCGCTGTTTTATTAGCTGTTGTCTCATGTGTTACATCTTGTGGTGAAGAATTTCAACAGGCTTCTGGCATTTAAATAGTTAAATGGTCACGACTTTGGTCTGCAGATGAAAGCAAAGGAGCAGACCAACAAGGGCTTGTCTAGACTGACAAGCTACTGTGCTGTAACTTTCCCACTCAGGTGTGTGAACACTGTCACCTTCCCTCCAAAGACACCAAGTTACAATACTGTGAAGCTCCCATGTGGACAATACTACTGTGCTAAGAGCCACACTTCCAGTGCTGGTAGCTACTTCCCTCATTGAGATGGTTTGCCTCGAGTTCTGGAACCACACGACCGTGTTAAAGTGATGCTGCAACAGCACTTTTGTAGACAAAGCCTAAGGAGAATAATTGCACCATTTTTAGGAAAAAATTTAGTCCCTCTTCTTTCCCTCACAAATGTATAGACAGATGGGAGGCCTCAGGTAAAAAATACCTGGCAGAGTTCAAAAATCCCTCCCCACTGGTAATAAATAGATGGCTCGTGTTATTGTGGTAAGATAAAAATAACTTTTGGCCAAGTTTTCAGTTGTATTTCAGCATTTCCTTTTCATCTCTGGATTGATTGGGTTGGTTTCCAAGGTGAAATCATTTGACAAGTTGCCAGTATAAATCGATGGGGAAATAGGGATTTTAATTTAAAAAAAAAAACCACTTTATGCTTTCATCTGGGACATTCCTGATGTCTCATACTTGTCATTTCAACTGGGAGATGAAGTGCTGAAGTAATTAATTTCTTTTTTTTAAAAAAATGTAAACATACGCACTGTTTATAAAGCTGAGAAAAGAATTCCACCTTTTTTTTTTTAAATGTCTGAGTAGGAGTACCCGAGAGCTACACAAAGCATTCATTCAATGAACAGGAGTAGTCAGATTGACAGAAGCACTTTCCAAAATATTCTTGTCTGGAATTTGGAGGAAGGTGTTACATAGCTCCAAATATTTGTTGCACTGTTTCCATGGTAATAGCAGCACAGTGATGTCATAATGAAATAACATTGATATTCAATGTCTGAGCGCACTCTGCGAATTAAAGTTCAAGTTAAAGATTTATTTTTCCATTGGGGTTTTGCTCCACCCCTCCTACTCCACCCATCAAGTTACACTGCTTGAAGACTTAATTCTTGAAGATAAAATATTAAAGCCAGACTGTGACAAAGTACCATTGAAAAGGAGTCAGAAGCAACTAATCTCTGAATTAAGGTATTTGAGAGAACTGCTCCAAAGCCGTGCTATTCTCTTTTATTAGGTTGAGGTTATTGTAATCAAGTAGAAAGACAGTCTACAGATTGGAACACATGGCTGGAGTCAGGAGAACCAAGTACTAATTTTTGTTGCATCAATAACAGTACAGGCAGTCCCCAGGTTACGTACAAAATAGGGACTGTAGGTTTGTTCTTAAGTTGAATTTGTATGTAAGTCGGAACTGGTACATATTGTAGGGGAAACGCTAGTCAAACATTTCTCCAGAGCTAAGTTTTATTCTCCCACACCTCACTTCCCTCAGTCCTTTATTCTCAAGCTGAGGTGTCTACTGAGAAAAGCTGCTCCGCGTCTCCCTGGTCTGCTGGGGGGGGGGGAGCGCTAGCTTCACGTCTCCCTGGTCTGCTGGGGGGAAGCAGCTAGTGCGGGGTTGCCTCACCCCTTTTGTAAGTAGGGATCCGATGTAAGTCGGATCCATGTAACCCGGGGACTGCCTGTATGTGCACCTAAACAAGTTACTTTGTGTCTCTATGCCTTACAGAAAAAGTGGGGAAAACAATACTCACCTCAATGGAACGTCTTGAAATATTGGGGGGGGGCGGGAGAGGAGTGAAAATTTGAGCCTTCAAGTTGGGAAATATTTCTAAGATCCTTGCATTGAAAGTGCCTTTTGCATTCAAAGGCAAAAAGGGCACCCAATATCTAGTGACTTTCACTGGGATTTGAATATCTCACTTCCCTTTATCCTTTGAAAGTCTATGCTCCATGTCACTAATATTACTACTACTATCATGGCCAGAGTAGCCATGCTGCCAGGACTAAGCTCAGTATGGTCTCAGATAACTCTCGGCTCCAGTCAGCACTAATCTAGACTACTGGAAAAAGCAACAGCAAAGCAACTAATGTATTTTTGCTTACATAACCACTTTGACAGTCTAGACCAGGAGTGTTAATTATGTCACACTCCCAGGACCCCTTCACCAGCCTGCAGCTCCTTCAGCCATATTCCCAGCAATCCATCCTGCAAGACACTTCTTGCATCTAGGGCAAAGAAGCTACAGGAGGCCTGAGTGGGCAGAAATGAGAGGAAAACTCAGGTCTGAGTCTTTAATCTGTGTCACTAGTCCTCCTTTAAGCTTCCCAGCAAGGTCTCAGGGCTTCTGACAACCTTTGCTTCCCTTGTTCCTACAGAAGCCACTGAGCCCTAGCCTCAGTAACCATCTGCTTCTCTCTGCCTTCTTTGGTTTCCACTGAGGCTCAGAGAAATGACTTCTCTATTCCCTTCCCATTACTGCCTCCCCTAGAGAGAAAATCTGAAGGGAGAACCCCAAAGGCACAGATGGAGATATGAGAAGGGACGGGAGGGAGGAATCTCCCATTCCTGTCCCCCTTCCCTTGTGGTTTCATGAAAAAGACCCTAAAAGAGTCAAGGGTTGGAGAAAAAAAGGAAAATTCACTGAGTGGTTGGGGAAGTACCCATGAGGAGGAATAAACAGAGCAGTAAACTACTGGAAGGAGGAATGGGGGTTTCATAAATTCATTGTATTTAAAAAAAACCACAACCCTTGACTCTCAGTTAAATCCTTCACTCACTCTGCAATCAGGCAGGACTACACATTTTGCCTCTTGCTCAAGAACTTCTTACTCTCCAGCACAGATTAATCAATATGGCAATTGGGCCCTCACCACAAAGCATCTCTCCTGGCAGCTGCATAAGTCACAAATTCTCTGGCAAGAGTGCAGAGATCTTTGCCTCAAGCCTACGTGACCAGACACAAACACAAGCACCTTTAACTCAACCTGGACCTTGTATGCCCTGTACATTGAATCTTGACATACTTTGTGTTATCTGTGTTTGAGCTTTTCCCTTGGTGATAAGGTGCACATGTAACAACTGCAGAAAACCCAGTAAAAAAAAATCTACATCTTAGACTTAAAATGCTGCACTAGGGATGGCGATTCAGAGCCTGAGCCAACTTCCATCCCACTGAAGTTAATGGAGAGACTCCAGTTAATAGGTCAGGCTCACAGAGCTCAATACAGCATGTTTACAGATGTAATGCCAGATCCTAGGATAAAATTCTACCATGTCTATAGACAACCACAGGACGGTTCGGGGCTGCTGCCCAGGACCCACACTTTGGGGGGCCCTGTGGTGGCCACCTCAACTGTCCTATGGACAGGCCAAGAGTGAGTGACATCAGGGGTCATCCCAATCCTCCTTCTCCCACACTACTCACCCTCTTGGCAGGAGCCAGGGCAGCCTGCTCTGTCCCTCTGTGCATCCCTGCCAGCCGCTGCACCCCACTTCTCCATGGCAGTGGGAAGAGGAACATCCCAGCCCCAGCACGTTCCACTTCCTGCCACCACAGACAAGCAGGGCGGTGCAGTGAGGTGGACCAGGCCGCTCCAGATCCTGCCACAATGCTGAGAGTGAGGATGGGGCAACCACTGCTGCAGGGCCCCCAGTAACCCTCTGGCTTGTATTGCATGGGGCTGAGGGCAAAGGAGCAGAAAAGAGCACAGTGGGGGCAGAACAAGGACAGAGTTAGGGCAAGGAGAGGCATGGGGACAGGGGTGGAGCAGAGGCAGGGTGGGACCTGTGGTGGGGAGGCTGTCCTGGGCCTCACGCTTGGAGCACTGAGGGGAGGGGTTGCTCCAGGCCCCCCATCCCCATAGGGATGGCCCTGGCTCTATAAATACAAAGCAGCTTAGTTACAGCTTTCACTAGTCTCACATGGCTGATCTTTAGTTCTCAGCCATGACAAAGAGAAAGTGGGTCAAGAAAGGAGACGGGGGCAGTTTCTTCTGATAGCACAGGCCAAGCTTCCACACCATGCGATTCAGAGATTATCAAATAAAGCTATTTATGGGTTAATGCTCATCAGAAAAATCTCCATGCAAAGAACAATGGGGCCCAATGGGCATAAAAGTGATGGAAAGTACACAACACTGGCAAGTGAAATGTGTCAGTCATTTGGCACTCTGTGCACTGAGGTTTGCCAGTGCAGACTGGAGAGTTATCACAGCGTCTGCGTGTTTTATAAAGACATTGTCAGGCCAGGGTATCTGGGTAATGTCGGATACGTTGTCCTTGTGTCACCGTAGGGTACTGAGAGAAGTGAATGATGGCTATATTTTGAGTGGCAGGAGGGTCTGAACACAGCAAGGGGTGTTACCAAGCAAAGCATCTCGGTACTGCAGGTGTGTCCCTCCTCAAACTACCTACGTGTGACCGGGGAATATAAAACTGAACTGATGGATTTATTTCAGCAGTGGAAACACAGGCGCCAACATGGGATAGTGAGAGACAACAATTCCCAACCCAACCCTCTGTACTCTGGCTCATTACTTGGAGTAGCTTCTCTGACTCAGGGGGTCTGCTGCACACTCTGCCACCACAGCATTCAATGTAGCCTGGTGAGCAGACACTGCCTTCCTTACACCCTGGGCCCTTAGGGACATTACAATACACCTGCTCTGTAGAACACAGTCTGTACTTGTCTGCAAGCAAACTACTGCTTTTTTCTATTGCTTCTATTTTCTTGTGTTATCACTGATCAGACAAAAGAGGAAGATAAGGTACAAAGAAATCTCTGATGAAAAAACACTCCCAAAGTGCGTTTCTCAAGCCACAAGTTTTGTTTAATTAATATCTGCTTTCTGAAAGACTGAGATTTAAGATCTGCCTCCAAAATAAACTGTTCACACTGCCTCCCCCCTTCAGTGCTTATAAAATCCATGATATTTATATATGTAGGATGATCTGCCCTCTTCACTAAGGTGTAACTCTCATTACACCTAATCTATGCACCCCATGAGTAAACAACACTGCAGAGCAGCACAAAACATGGAGGAGGAAGGTTGCCTCAGCCCGTTAGGGTAAGAATAGTGGTGTTTGCAATTTTACAGGGATTTCATGCTCAAGGGGAAGTATTACCCCCAAGGCCACACAGTACAGGCAGTCCCCAAGTTACGTAGATCCAACTTACGTCGGATCCCTACATACGAACGGGGCTTTTCTCGCCGCGGAGGACGCGGGCGGCGAGACCGCCAAACGCGCCACGGTCCCGCCGCCCACGTCTTCCGCAGTGAGAAAAGCTGCTCCGCGTCTCCCTGGTCTGCTAGGGTGGGGGGGGTCCCCCCCCAGCAGACCAGGCTTTTCTCGCCGACGCCTGGGGTAGAGCAGCTAGGGCGCTGCCGGGTTGGTCCCCGCAGCGCCGCACCTCGGCGCTGCGGGGACCAACCCGGCAGCACCCCAGCTGCTCTACCCCAGGTGTTCCCAAGTCAGCCGCTGCTGAAACTGACCAGCGGCTGACTCCAGGAAGCCCGGGGCAGAGCAGCTCTGCCTCGGGCTTCCTGTAGTCAGCCACTGGTCAGTTTCAACAGCAGCTGAATCTGGACGCCAGTTCCGACTTACATACAAATTCAACTTAAGAACAAACCTACAGTCCCTATCTTGTACGTAACCCGGGACTGCCTGTACTAGTCCAAAAGCCTGATCTTGATACCTGCAATTGGCGTAGAACACTGGAGTTAAGATTCATTGAGTGCACATTTTTAACAGCCACAGCTAACTTGTAACGATAGACCAAGATGGTCTCACTCCAAAGTTTATGGGAACGAGGGAGACATTAATCAGATTCAAGTGTCAGCCCTAAAAATACAGAACTTTAACATGCTGCTTCGAAGCTTCTAGAAATAGAACATCTCTAGCTATGAAGACAGAACACAGCAAACAGAGTGTTTGTTTTTAAAAGGAAGAGACTTGTAAAAGAGGCTGTGTCTTAGATAGGCTGACTACTCAGAGCAGAGGGTTAGGAGTCACTCTCCATCACTGACTTAGTCAAGGTCTCACAGCAAGTCGTCAACCTTCCTCCAGGAGACACAAGAATACTGCAGAGCAGTAAGATGTGCATGCAGTGATGCCCACAAGTGCATGCACGGTGATTATCACTGCCAGCCTCAGTGCGTACCATTGCCGGCATCAAGAAGGAGCAGCACTGTCTGCCCCACTGCCCACTCAAAGCAAGAACTGAGAGAGAGAGTTTGCAGCTTCCGTGAAGGGGGAAGCGTGTGGTTGTTACAGCATTATTCAATGTTGGCTTCATGGCCCCTCTGTCATGATGCAGGAGCTGCGGGGCCAAGCCTGTGTGGGGAATGGCATGGTCAGCCCAGCTCCTCCTAGCCACTGCGGAGGGCCAGATCCTCCACCAAAGCTTCACCCCAGAGGCCTGCCTGGCCTCAGTTCTCTTCTAGCAGCCCAGGGCTTCTCAGGAATGAGGAATGAGCAGCCAGGCTGGAAGGCAGGGGATGAGCATGGCACAAACTCAGCAGGCCGGGAGCTGGAGCCAGCAGTGGAAATGGCACCACAGGGACTGGCGATATGAAACATTTCTGGGAGTGTCCCTGCATATGTGGGAGGACCAAATCCCAAGGTGCCAGGGTAAGAAATGCATTTGAACTTTTTCAAAGGTATCACACTTGCAGAGCAGCTCTGTCACCATCAAGATCTCTGCTCCAGCTCCCCCATTTCTCAGAGAGCTGGAGTAATAAATATATGCTACATCATTTTGAGATCCTCAAATGAAAGGTGCTATTCAAGTGCAAAGCATGACAGATTTCTAGTGGTTTCCGATATCCTGAAAACATGTTATTCTTATTCTGTGGCTGGCAGAGAAAGGAAGTGTTAAATCTTGGACTGATATCAATTTAGCTGAAAATATCAGCTAGAGACATCCTCTTTGGTTATCTATCCCACTTCCCCATGTCTAGGTAGCCCCAGTGGAGCTGTAGCAATGACAATCACTGTGAAAACACCTGATGATAGTAGGTTACTGCACAGGGTTTAGTCTAATGTGACTGAAAGCATCCAGGAGTTTGTTCCACATTTTCTGATTAACAAATTCCTGATGGAAGCAAGTCTCTGTTCATTATAAAAAGAGCCCTTTTTTGTTCAAACCATCATTTCTGCATGGAAACATTTGAAGAAGCAGAAGGGGGCAGATTAGGCAACTCCTTTGTTATTTCCTCAGAAGTCCTGAACACGAGAGGAGGACTCTTTGGTAACTACTGGCGTCAAGTTCATTGCAAACAATGCAAAAGAGGCCAATTACCAACTTGAGGCTCGGCACTTTTGAAGATTTCAAGCCCTCTCCTCAAATTAAAAGCACCTTTCTGATTTGAAAAACAAACTCTGCTACCATGCTGTCTGGCATCTGATTTGACAAAGTAAATTGGGGTAGCTCCATTGAAGTCAATGGTATCTCTCTTGAGACCAACCAACGCAAGCAAGAGCAAAATTGGATCCCATGTGTCTTCAAACATCTACACATTCCCCAAGGGTGCATGATTTCCCCAGAGGAATTTCCAGATAAATTGGTTTGTGTATCTCTGGTTAGAACAGAGCCCTTGGAGGGAGGCGGGGGAGAGTGGGGGACGTCTATTGTTCACAGATGTACTTGGAGATTTAATGTAAAGTATGGTTATAAACGCAAAAGAATAGTATATGGGTTAAAATGCTGATGGACTTTAGAACAAGCAACAATTTATTATTTGCACTATTGTCACACTTAGAAGCCCCTCCGCCCCCTATCACAGACCAGGGCCCCATTATGCTAAGCACTATGCAAACACACACACAAAAAAAGACAGTCCTTAAGAAAACAGTAAAGGAAGTGCAACATTGACTAGTATAGTCTTGTTATTGTGACCACCCTTTTAAAAAGATAAGCCAACATGGACAAGTTGTATATTCATCTACTATATATTTGAGAAAGTGTGTGCATTTGTGTGTCTGTTTGTTCAAGAACTCCTCCTAAACAGTAGGAGCTAGGACCACCAGATTTGGTATGCAGCTTTCTCTTATCAGAACTTAAAGCAAGGTCAGGATTTGATTGTTCCATGACAATGGAACGTGAATAGAATGTGATTGTCTCTCATCAAACAGAAAGGGAGAGGTGTGGTAGCAAGCACAGTTATACTCATGAATTACCACAAGGGGGCAGCAAGCACAGGGGAACTGTTATACCCCAGATTGACCACAGAGGGAAAGCGAGCATCCCAGGCTACACCCCAGGGAGCAGCTGGCAGGTGGGCCAGCAGGCCCCCACTGCCCCAGGCTGTCCCCACCTACTGCCCTGAGCCTCCCACCTCCCTTGCTCTGCACCCTCCTCACCCTCCCAACCCTGACTGATGCAACTCTGAGCCCTCCGCATCCCCAAGCCCCTGACCTGACTCTTGCACCCCATCCCCATCCCAAGCCCTGAAGTCTTCTAGTAGGTTTATAAGCATAACATGAGCAAGCATCAGTCTCACAAACAAAGCAGACCTCCCATTACTCCAAGGTCATGGCATCACATTGAGTACTGAGTTCATAGCTGCCTGCTTCTCCGAGAGTCACCGTCTGTTCGGTCACAGATGCAACCCCAGTGAAATCAGTAAGTGCTACACACCAGTGGAAGTGAAGAGAGAATTTGTCTCATATTCATTTGCCTTTAAGTAGGAAATTTCACTGAGTGCGCCACAAACCCAGATCACAGAGTCTGCTCACACCACGTTACTGGTTTACAGTCATTAGGACTGCATGCTAACAAGTGTATGAAAATAATACATAGCTGCTATTAGTTTAGGTTAAACAGATAGTCTCTAAGGTGCTGCAAGACTAACAAAACATGTAGATGGTATCATGAGCTTTCGTGGGCACAACCCACTTCACCTGCAGAAGTAGGTTGTGCCCACGAAAGCTCATGATACCCTCTATATGTTTTGTTAGTTTCTAAGGTGCTGCAAGACTATTTGTTGTTTTTTAAGTTTTTCCAGTTCTGCTAAAGTCAGTAGTTA
Source organism: Pelodiscus sinensis (assembly GCF_052426305.1). Taxonomy (NCBI): domain Eukaryota; kingdom Metazoa; phylum Chordata; order Testudines; family Trionychidae; genus Pelodiscus; species Pelodiscus sinensis. Next base: position 16,351,061 of record NC_143060.1, on the reverse strand, counting down.
GACTCTCATTGACTTTAATGCAACCAGCATTTTAACCTGTAAGTTGATTGTATCATGAGGACTATTACTTTCTTCTGGCTCACTTCAGTGCCTCTCCCCTTCCTCCACATTTATTTGTCTAAAATACTATTGCTGAAGACAAACATCCATCTATTGGCTTCCTATCTTCTATTCCCCCCTATACAAACTCCTTATCGAAGACCAAATAGTCTCCTGTTCTTTGTGCATCTCATAATCCCACTCACCAGGGGCAGATGACCGTTTTGTGGGGCCCCGGGCAGCATAATTCCGCGGGCCCCCCCCTTTGCCATGGCGCATGCGCAGTGACGCCATGCACATGCGCAGCGGCACCATGGCGCATGCATGGGACTTTCTGAAGCGCGGGGCCTGGGGCAGCCGCCCCATTCACCCTGCCCTATATCCGCCCCTGCCACTCACCCTATCTGCATTGCAAATGTTTTATGCTGTGCCTTCTCCCACCATCTTCTTCCTTCAAGCCTATCTAGATTACTTTAAATTATATAAAATAATTACTTATATGGCCCCATTTCCCTAATGTCTGAGCACCTCAGCCTTTCATCTATTTATTTTTGTAACACCTGTGAGGTAGATAAGTTCTATTACCCCCCATTTTACAGATGGGGAACTGAGACACAGAGATTTAATTACAGTAAAACTCCATTAGTCCGGCATCCAATGCTCCGGGACTCCTGATGGTCCGGCACCATCAGGAACCCAGAAGTGCTGGGGCAGCCGGACAGGCTTCCCCCATTCAGCTGCTGCTGAAACTGACCAGCAGCGGCTGAATCAGCGACGCCTGGGGCAGAGCCAGACTATCATAAGGGGGGACTATGAGGGGTCTGGGGGGGCATCCCCTCCCACCCCACTCCAGACCCCTTATAGCCCCCCCCCTTTCTGATAGTCCATCATATCTGATAATCCGGCACCCCCTGGGTCCTAAAGGTGCCGGATTATCGCAAGTTTACTGTAGTCTGTAAAAGATCACATGGGAAGTCTGTAAAAACATGTCTACACTGGGGAGTTATTTCAAATTAACTCCCCTTATTTTGAAACAAGATGAGCATCCCCACTACCAGGCCTGTTATTTCAAAATAATAACTCCTGATTGTGAAGAGGAATAATCTCATTTCAAAATAGTTATTTCAGCAGTTATTATTTTGAAATAACTTATTGTATTGCAGCGCAGACATAGCTTAGTGAGCCTCCACAGCCTCACAAATGTCTCAGGAGACTTGTAACTTGCATAGATGTCAATGGAGCATCAGGGTCTGACTCCAAACAGATTCAAGTCAGTGAGATTCTTCTGACAGACTTCATTCAGCTTTGGAACAGGGCCTTCACTTTTAAATGTTAGAAAAAAAACTGCTCCCCCAGTAAAAAAGTTTGGCCAGGCTGCAGTACTGCTTGGGAGAAACCAGCTGCACCCTTCCTGCATACCATTGCCTTTAGAAAAAGGAAAGGTGCGAAAAGAGGAAAATAGCCTCAGACTCTCCCACCAGTCACCTTGGCTTGAGAACTGTGGGGCTTACCTGGGCTCATGAAACCTGCACAGTTTTGGCCCAACCCCTGGGACACAGACCCCCCCCCCCCCCACTTGGTGACCATTGGGCCATCCATGGTAATATGTAAGCACGGGAAAGCGATGTGCAGATTTGGAGATAAATACCCATCACACAGTTCGTTCTAGGAGGTCTTCGCAACACACGGACCACCGTGCGTGTGCCTTCCCGTATACTTCAAAGCGCTGCCGGCCTGATCAACCGACCAGCCACCTCCCCCGACTCTCGGGCATAACCAAGGCCTTCGCAACCGAACCGATATCTGTGAAATGTTCCGTGTGCTGTGTAAGTTGGTATGTATGATTTGATTTTCTTTGCTGTATAAGCTTAGTGTTGTAGTTGTTTTGGGTAGTACATAGAGTTTGTAGTTATCACTCTTATTTAATTAGTGTAGCTGGATATTGTTAGAATAGCGACTATTCCCCTTGCCATTCCCATCCTTATATCTCTGACACGTTTAACTAGAAATCGTAGAATAAATATAATAAATACTGTAAATTCATTATTAACATGGTCTATTAAAAATCTTAGAATAAATACTATAAATTCACCACTGTCATAAATAAATATCCTTTATTTGCTAAAACTGTCCACCTGGTTCTGTCCTTCCCCCCTTGGGTATGCATCATCGGACCTGTGATTCTCACGACAGTAAACTCTTGGGAACAAGTAAAGCTCCAAGGAATGATATAAAAATTTTCTAACAATACATCTTTTCTGAAGCCTTCTGGTGTTTACACTTCATTACCAAAGTTTATGGGGACTAGCTGTTTGATCAGAGCACACCTTGAGTACTAGGCAGATGTATGCTCTGGGGTAATATCCTGATTCTTGTCAAAAGTGTCAGGAGTTCTCCAATGAGCTAATGAAGATACGATAATTGTGATTCTTTCTAGTCAGAAGATTTGTGACCACTCATGGCAACACTATTTTAGAGAGAACTAAGGGGGTCCCCTCTCACAGGGCAGCTTGAGCACCAAGCTTCTGCGTTTGTCCAGTACTGCTTTAGACACAGGCGCTCACCTGTGGTGGTGGTGGTGGTAGAAGGGGGCAGTTGCACAGGGGCCCAGCAGCAGCCAGAGCCCTGGGCCCCTTTGAAATGCTAAGGGAGCAATGCTCTGTGGGGCTCTGAGGGTTGGGAAAGGACAGGTAGCGTCAATCTCTGGGCAGCGCTAAGGGCTGCCTACCCTCGACTCTTCCTCTTCTCCCTGACGCTCCACCCCTTCTGAGAGTGCCTGTGGTGGCAGTGGGCCCCGTTGCTTAAGGAAAGAGAACTGCCTACTGAATCCCTAGGATCACTTCCTGCTAGGATCATGTTTAGCAGCTTCCCTTTCATCAATGGGCAGGCCTGGCCCAGCGTTCCTTCTGAGATCTGCAGAGATCACACCCTGTGCTGGCATGGTTACCAATGATAACTGCAAACATCATTCAGACATCAGCACATTCCTAGAGCATGGCTTGCTTATGTATCTCTTTTGTATTGGAGGCATGGAGCCAACATCTGTAACACCCTTCCTAAGCTTCTGCTCCAAACTATTTATAATCAGTGCAAAACTATACAAGGATCCATTTCCACTGCAGACCATGGAATTGGCTGGTATCACATTTAGGAGCTTCCAGTGACAGATTCTTTTCCCCCTTTCCCTCCAAGAAGGTTAGATTCTGCTCTTGGTTACCTGATGTAACAGAGATCAGGATTTGGCCGCTAGACTCATCTCTGCATAATTCACAGCCTCTAACAAAGTAGGGAACAGCTCCTCACCTCCACTCCTGGCCTGAACCCTACCAACCAGGTCCCTATGTTGGCATACATTACAGCTGGGGTACTGTTTTCTTTACTAAGTGAAAACAAAATATTTTTACTAAAGGCAGGGAAACATCTTTAAAATGTACATGTAAGTCTGCAGTGTACTAATTAATAAAGTTCATAAAAATGACATCAACTCCCTTAGGTCGGGATGAAGGGCAACCAAGACATGCCACAGAAGGCTGCATAGAGAAATCACAGATGGACAGGCAATCTCAATTAAGTTGTCTTCCCTACCCGTTCCCCTCTGAATTACTTCTCTAAAACCCCTTCATTATCCAAACTCAATTAGTCTCACAGTATTTGAAGCTTCCTGTTCAGACTAATTTCTCTTTCTTCCCTCAGCTGGAGTATTTGACTCATATTAAAGATCACTTAGTGTCTATAGTGGAAAGAACATTACAAAGACTGTGATAAAGCTTTTTTTTTATTATTATTCCTACTTCTGTCTGACCAGATCAGGCACCAAGTCTATGCATTTCTACCCAGATAGAATATCAGTATGTTTAAATACACATGTATTTTATATCTAAACCAAATATTTGTATTGCCAGTAGTGATTATCACACTACTACCCTTTGGAGCTATTTTACAGACCCAAAGATTTCCATATGTTCTTTCCAAACAGCATTCTTTTTTATTGTTCCTGGGAATCAAAACAAGAACATTGTGTTAAAGAATTCCTACCAATGAGAACATTAGTGGCAAAGCAGATAGTAAGCTAAGACAATAGCAGGAAGCAGTTAAAAGACTCCCTTTCATCTCAGTCATGTGGCTTGTCCAGCAGACTGAACTTGCACATTTTTCATTCAAAGGGAACGTACTTCAAGGATTGCAGTGAAGCTCATGAATTATTCAAGCTCCTATCTGTTTTAGTTGCCACTGTTAAAAAGGCCAGTGTCAAGGTATTTCTCACCACTTCTTGTTCACTGTTTATCTATCCCAGCCCAACAAAAGCTTACTTGGAAGTGACAAGGAAGTGCATTTACACACAGGGCTTCTTCAAATCCTGCTGCCAAACTTGCAACCTCAGGGGATTGGGAGATAAAGGCCTCATCTGCTATGGTAATTATCCACAACAGTACTCCTGCACTACTTAGAGGTCCTGCTGACCTCAGTGTGCTAGGTGCTGTACACACAGTAGTAAAAGACAGGGGCTTACACTTTTTATAAGCCTGAGAAAAACTCTCTGTTGTTTTCATAGGAAAGTCACACTGATTTCGTTTAAATTGTTTTTTTGCTTAAACCAGGGCAGATTCTTGTGCAGATAAGCCACTTTTAGAGAAAAGAAAGTGTATTTCAGTTAAACTTAAACCAATTCCTGACTTAAGTGAAACTGAAATAAGCATGGTTTGATCACATAGAGATTTGCACTGGTTAAGAGCACGTTTCATTAAAACAGGGCAATGTTCTCATGCAAACAAATCCTTTCAATAGGGAACGGAGACACAGGGAGATTTAGTGACTTCCTCGAGATTGAATGGAAAGTCCACAGCAGAGCCAAGAACTCAGAGCTCTGAATCCCAATCTAGTTCATTAATCACAAAGCTCACCTCTCTCCCTCCTCCCCCTGATTAGCATTCTTGATGTTCATGCTCATCAACAGGGAATCAAGAGGTCTCTTCTTTTGGCTGGGGTAGGATGGCATGTTCACATGCTTCCTATTTAAGAGGAAACTTCTACCACTAACTCTCCCATCTGGGGAATTAACTTATTCCACACATGTTTCTTACAACATTAGGAGCAAAAGGAAAGAATAATTCACATAGAAAGGCTATAGGAAAATGACCCTCACCTTGTCTGCAAGACTCTAATGCAATCCCCTTACATTCACCAAGACCACAACAGGCCTTTTAATAAGTATGTGTATGGCTCTGATTGACAGATCACCAAGTGCTTTACAAAGGCAGCTGAGAATCATTGTCCCTTTCATGCCAACAGGGAAACAGAAGTTAGGTGACTTACCCAAGGCCAAGTACTGACTCACTGACAGAGCTCTGTGTAGAATCAAGTTCATTCAACTCCCCGCCAGGAATTCTAGTTTTTTCTTTCTCTTTGAATCACTGATGGTAAGAAATTTAGATATTTTACAGACTTGATATTTGATCTTCCAATGACTCCTCAAGCTAGAATCTGATTTCTGACTCAGGAAATCATCTGTGCTGGTCACAGGTGAAAGACATTTGTTAATGAAGTCTGATCCACTCTTCTAGCTATCTCCTTGCATAATATTTAGCAAAGCTTTTCACCTGCCACAGTCACTGGTCAATCTGAAGCAGAAATTATTTTCTTGGTGCTATTCTGCTCAGAAGTTAATGGGATGCGGCCAATCCCATGCTTACTAGGATGGAGAAAACAAAGTGGGGATAATGGGTAATGTCACAGGCTTTCTTCATACTTGTAGCCACACTTACAGAACCTAATTCCTGTGTTTGTGCTTGGTCATCCAGTTGAGAAGCTGGGGCTTTGTTTCATCCACAGACCTGATTTTAGGGGACCAACAGCAACAGAGTGAAAAAGGGAAGGTGCAGTTTATAAAAGTACCCTTAAGTGCTATAAATTTTTTGCACAAAACTGCTGACCTCAGTAAGGGCTCTCTAGTGCAGGAAGATGGCAGGAGTTGGTCTAAGAGCTCTTTCTCTTATAATAGGGCTTTCCACTGTGATGAATGGACATTGGTCCCAATTCAATGATCAAAACTTGATCCCCAGCTATGAAAAGACACATTATTTTTCTGCAGCAGGAAATATATGTTTGCCAAATTTCATTCTTGTAAAGGCAAAGAAGGACTCCAAAAATGGTTTGAACTTGCACATCTCAAAAATCCCTCCACTCATATTGATCTTTGAAAAAACTGTGGAAAGCACTAATGCACCCAGATTTAAAATTTGGTAAAAAAAAAAATTCCTCATCTAAACTCCATTATAAAGGGCTCACTTTTTAGCATGGGTACTCAGCATCTCCTGGAGTCTATGGAAACTGGATATGCCCACCACCTTTGAAAATAAAGGTACTTATTTCAGTGCTAAACACTCAAACCCTGTTGTCCTTCCTTCTGGAGCTCACTGAAGCTTAGAGGTAGAATTCAAGTGCATCTTTGCAGGTACACAGTGTAGATTGAAAATGTTTTAGCATTTTGTTCTTTATGCTGACTCAGCATGAACTGTAATTTTTTTAAATTTGTGATCTTGAAGTTATTTTAAAGTGCTCTAAGATAAAGATGACCTATTAGTGGAATCAGCATTTCAGAGGTTAAGAACAGAACTTTCTACAGAGGAAGTAGATTTGTTTTCTGATTTATTTTTCTGGAAAATGTTAAAACAATAAATAAAAGAAGCGCCAGAGTGAGAGTTTGTAAAGGAGCAAATTTCCTGCCTGCAGTGACTCTGATAAATTTCAATCAGAGATGCCGGGGGACCCTCTTCCTGGAAAGTCAGACAGGATAGAATTGATCTGAGACATCTTCATCACCAGAACAGCTGGTATTGGCTAATCACCAGAAAACAGAACCACAAGCCTACAGGAAATAGAGAAAAGGGAGAAAGTCTGAATCAAACTTTCAGGCTTCACACGTGTAAAAGAAAAAGCACACACACATACACTCCTTCCTGCAGACAGACAAATGGCAGAGGAAGTACCAGTGCCTTGAGTAATCAAAGAGGCTGAAAACACTGTAGCCTCTTGTGCCAGCAGCAACCAGAAGCCAGCACCCATTTATCAGTGAGTGGCTGCCTGACACAGCCACTGCCAGATGGTCCAACTATACAGCTCAGTCTGAATCACAGGGGCAAGGGATTCTTTTAGTCCCAGAGGAACTGGTACGACACCCGGGGCTGTCCACCTCTCTTTTTCTTTTTTTTAATATATCTTCAACTTTTCGAAAGCAGCAGTTTCCTTCCTGGTGTGTTTTGTGGGTGGGCAACAGGCAGATGACTGTTCACTGACTGCATGGTGCGTATGTGAGTGAGAGCACGAATACTGTGTTGGGGAGAGAAGTGTCAGACTAAAATCCCCTGAAAGCAACTACAATAGTAGTAGATTTAAAAAATATGCCCTGTTGTTCTGCCAATGGGACTGATTCATCACTGCCCTCCAGTGCCTTTGTGCTGGCTACACTCATGCAAATAAGTCACAGAACAGCAGCAAGCCCAGAGGCAAGGGCTGTTGCTGGGTGGGATAGAATCAGAGATCAAGCATGGCTCTGGTGTTCTCACATTCCTGACAAGCCCAACAGGGGTGCAAATGAGAACAGCCCTAATCTGTGCTAAACTCCACCAGTGCTTGAATGGAGAATGGAAATCCTTGTCCCATGTGTTTCATCCAGACCTTCAGAGACCATCTGAATAGGGGGAAAAGGAAGGTTTATTTTCAGTCCCTCTTCAGAGAGTGACATGTGCTCCAGACCAGTTCTTTTTAATCAGAAAGGCTTCACTACACCACATCATTGACTTAAGCAATTACTCTGAAAGTCAAACCCTGGTTTACAGTCCCCCATGTAGAGTGGAACCAGTGTGGAGATGGTTGGAGACAAAACAGCTCACACTTGAGCTGCATTAAAGAGTCCAAAGCCTGCTCTTGTTCCTGAATGAGGGTCATAGAATCATAGAACCATAGAGCTGAAAGAGACCTCAGAAGGTCATCAAGTCCAGCCCCTTGCTCTAGGCAGGACCAATCCCAACTAAATCAACCCGGCCAGGGCTTTGTCAAGCTGAGACTTAAACTCCTCTAGGGATGGAGACTCCACTACTTCCCTAGGTAACCCATTCCTTAGGGGTCTTAGTACTTCCTCTAAGGGCTTGTCTCCACTATGCTAGGGATCCACGCTGTCCATCTACCAGTCATCAATTTATCATGTCTGCTTTGCTAAGCAGACATGATAAATTGATCTCCAAGTACTCTCCCATCCACGGTACTCCACTAGGATGAGAAAAGCAGCTGGCATGGACAGCAGAGCAGTCGCTACCGGCCTTACCATTCACAAGACAGTAAGAAGATTGGCTTCAACTATGCTATTTGCATAGACAAAGCCTAAAGTAGTACATCAGAGAAGGGACACATTTTGTGCTGTATTTTTCAAAACAACTCTTTTCTCTCGCAAACTGCTTTGGAGTGTTTCAGTAATAAAAGGAAAGACATTAAAAGTGTAGCCAAAGGAAAATAAATGTACAGTGAGATAGGGCCTGATCCAATACCATTGAAATCAATAGAAGACTTTTCATTGACTTCCTGGGTTTGGATCATATATATACGGCCTATCTACCCTTCACCTGAGTGAGTGGTCCCCACAGTGGATAGCCAGACACCCACTAGTTCTGCTGGAGATAGTGCACTAAAAATAGCCATATAGACAGGAATAGCATGAGCACCAGTGCAAACCTGTCTGGACCCCAACCTATGCTACCCACAGCTCCACTGCTATTTCAGCTTGCTAGTGTAAGGCTGACAGGCAGAAGTAAACCTGGGACCTCTGGAGCATAGTGTCTGAGTCTCTACAGCCTGAGCTATAAAGCCAGCTGGCTCCCAGCTAAGGCTATAGAGCAAACTCGTTCCCTCTCTGTAAGTGGTCTCAGTGCCACTACATGGGACAGTGAAACACACCCAGTAGGTGTGTGGGTTACACTAGCTCAAGCAAAACTAGTGCCAATCTGTTTACACATGCTCTCAGCTGCAGTGTAGACGTAACCAGAGTCAATAATGGAAGCCTGTTCCAAACAACATACGCTGCAAAAGGGAAGTGTCTCACATGAAGGCTGGCAGGATTATGTGTCAAGGTGTAGAGATGAGCCTGGCCTTAGAGCAGGAGAAGCAGTAGAAGGGACATCATTTGTGAAGTTTGTATCAACAAGTCCATGGAGTCTTTTTAAAACAGGAATCACAGAAACGTGAGGCTAGCAGGAGCCTTGAGCAGTCACCAGCTCCATGATCCGAAGCAGGACCAAATATTACTAGACTATCCCTGTCAGACATTTATCTACCCTCTTCCTTAAAGCTACTAATGAGGATTCCACCACCTCCTTGGAAAGTCTACTCCCAAGTATAACTATCATTACAATTGAAAGGCTTTCCTAGTATCTGACCAAAATCTCCACTGCTCCAGATTTGCAGACCAGGCAGATGAAAAAAGAACTCAAGGTAAATGGGGGGTGTGATAGTGTGAGGAAGCTGGGATGGGCTCGAAAATGTTCCATTTGCCCAAGAGAAGAATTGTTATGGATTACTGATTGCACTATGTGGCACCTTGACAACATTTAAGGACAGTGTACAACACAAATCGTACCTGCAAGATCTAATTAGAAACAACTAGAAAAATAAATGATTTTGTTCTCTCTTTAAAAATACCAAAGGGCAAATTCTACTCTCAAATACATGCATGCAATGCCAAGGGGGCAAAATTTGGCCCCAGAGAAGTAAGGAATCCAAAGCTCAAAAAAGAGGGCATTCCACCAACTTGGCTCCAGCTGTGAAAAGGCCTTCTATAAAAGGTCTTGTAAAAGGGAAATGCACAGATTACATTCTGGGCCAGATCTTCACCTGCTATAATTTACACAAACTGAGGTTCTTATCCTGTACTTTTAGGGCTTGTCTCCACTATGGGATGAATCAACACTCCAGTGATCGATCCGCTAGTAGTCCGTTTAGTGAGTCTAGTAAAGATCCACTATATCAACTGTTGATCATTCTCCTGTCAGCTCCGGTACTCCCCCAGAACAAGATGAGTAAGGGGAGTCAACAGGAGACTATTTTATGTAGTGTGGACCCTGTGGTAAGTAGTTCTAAGATACGTTAATTTGAATTACACTGCTAACGTAACTCAACTTGCGTAGCTTAGCTCAACCTGTTCTTGTAGTGCAGAATTGCCCTTACAGTAGAAATACTGACACACCTTAATGACAGTGGTGCAGCTGGGGACAGTAGAAATAATACATTAGGCTAGACTGTCCTCTTCCTACAGCATTGCTGGCATTACTCAGACTTTGGTAGCATCAGCTACTGTTCTAAGACTGCTGGATAAGGAAGTCAGTCTTTCTCGCCACTCATCCAATAAAACTGTACTTGCCTTTGTCATAGCCAACAGCAATGGATTAATATACTCTGGGATTTCTGAAACACTCAGTGCTAGTTATGAAGTCCCACATTTGGTTGTGATGCTCCCCTGCTGTTTGCCTACTGAGTTGTGAATACTGATAAACTTCCTGGTTTGGCCCAGCTTTCCTTGATAAAGCATGGCTCCTGGTTCAAGTGACAGTGTGTCAGTTGTGGGCAGGGGAGAGTATTTGGGAAATTGTTCATTACTAACAGAAAGATAGTTTGTCAATCACTTGTATGCTACCAAAGAAATGTGTCTCCAGTGGCTACAAGGTTTACATTGCTTCATTGTACTGCTACAACAAGTGTTTCATTTCCACTAACTGGTTTTGATTTTGGGCATGAGATAGTACCACATCCTTCTAGGGAGGTTACATTTCATTCTTCCTGCCCAGGTTATTTTAAGATATTGTTTGATCAGGTATCCACCAGTCACTCCAGTAAGAAGAAAGTGAAAGGAACCATTCAAATTTAAAGATCTAAATAAATCAGAAGTAAAAATCTTTCCTTTGCCTTCATATTCCTGCTGCCTCTGAAAAATCATGACTGAGACCTCTCTCATTAGATATGTTATTGTATAATAATATTGTGTAAACAATTCTTTTCCTGTGTCTGTGGTTTCAATAGTATAATAATCATATCCTCAAAAGAATTGTTTAACATTAGCTCCACATCCTAAAGTGATTCAGCCTTTGAAAAGAAGAAGTTTTGATCCAAGTTCATCTGATATTTCAAAACTTTACACAAGAGTACTGGCGTCTGCAATAAAACCACAGCATCTATGGTTAGCTTTACATGCTACTCCTTGGACTTGTAAGACCCACTGCTTTCAATGGACCACCACTTCAAACCTTGACATTGCTGATGACGTGTAATGGCATTTGCTCCTAGTAGGGAAACGGGGTAGGGAGGAGGAGGGGAAGGCAAAGCAAGAAAGCAGAAGGGAACATGAGGTTCTAATTGTCTGGAAACAGAAACATCTGTTGGAGTCATGAGCAGTTGATTAGAGGAGTTCATTTCTAGGGTATGGCTTCCAGAGTATCTGCTCTTCTGAGTACTCTACTTGCCTTTGCAGCTACTGGAGATATTAGAAATGGTTAAACTGACCAGGCAGAAGAAGCATGCCAGCTCTCTTTTTCCCTGTGAATTTGCTAGTTAGATAATTTGTAGTTTACATTTTGTAGGGATTTTTGTGTTAGGCGGGTAGTTTAGTCCACCCCATGGTATAATTCTAACCTGGTTTTATCATGGCAGATCTGGTTTAACTATATTAGGGTTCAAGGTGTGTGCGCCTTAGGGCAATTAGGTGTTCATGAAGGACAAACACACCAGATGTCCTAGATCTCCAAGAGAAAGTCACCGCCAGAGGGGTTCTTATTATGCCCTTGCTTTATACCTTTGATTCACTTTGGATAGAAGCTTCTGCTTCCTCTCCTTTATATAAGGACAGGCGTACAAGCCCAGGCAAGTGATACTAGATCAATCTCATCAGCTCTGAAGGTACCACATCTATCTAGGCCCAGGACCTGGAAACAAAACATTCCTCCATCAGCCCCTAGCATTCACTCCTACCCTCCCCAATTCCACATGTGACTCTGCCCTTTACCTGATATTCTCTTTTCTTTTATTAGTTGGAGAGGGCAGGTGAGGGAATGATCAGAAGCAACATTGGCCTCCTATTATTCCATGGAAGTTGAGAAAGCTGTGAGCTCTGTCTCTAGACTCCTGCTGTCTGAAAGAAGAGAGGTGATGGCAAATACTTAGACTATACAGCCAATCTCCTGCTCTATAACTAAGGGGATGAGTTATAAGATGGGGAATAGGATCTTAGAAGAAATCTACTCTTTGTGAGCCGTGTCATCAGAAACTTAGGGGACTCAGATTCCCTCTGTCATGGTTTTGTCAGGAGACCTCAAAATAATCTAATCACCAGCGAGGAAGCTGTAGTAGAGAGCTGTGCCTCTCCTTGACCCAGAGATGGAAGAAGACACCACTGCACAGTGGGGAAGAACATTCACTCCCGTTGTGGCTGCACCCATGTTCCTTAGCCTTTCCTCAAGTGGTGTGTACAATGATTAAGCTAGTAGAGTAGAGAGCACAAAGCCATTTGTAATGTTCCTCCAAGAAGCACTGTAGAGGCCTGATAAACAAAAGATGACAACTCTAGTCAGCAACAGATCATTTGCCTAGTGTAGATGGGAGATTAGAAAAACACAGGAAGACTTTCTTTTCCATTGTCACTAGTATGTTCTTATGTGCTAGCAGTGCCTTTTTGGGCAACTCTACAATCTTTTCCAGGTTTCTGCCAAATAGGGACACCAGCCATTGGGGATACAAGAAATAGGATTGTTCTCAACAATACAACCATTGAATCCCCTTATTGTGATGCACATTCTGAGGCTACATCTACACTGAAGAGTTAAATCAGAAAAAGATATGCAATTTGTGGTAAGCAAATTGCATGTCTTTTTCAGATGTTTTTTCGAAAGAAGCTTTTCCGAAATTTGGCACATCTACACGGCACCAAATTTCTGAAAAACATACTCTCTCAACACAACCCTTATGTCTCGTAGAATGAGGTTTACAGGAATGGCGAAAAAGCATGTCCGCTTTTCTGAAAATGTTTTCGGAAAAGTGGACACGTTCCTTGGATGCGGCATTGCTTTTCTAGGATATTTTGGTATCCCAGAAAAGCACTGCAGTCTAGACATAGCCTGAGTAAATTCTACAGATATCTCCCACCGCTTACAACAGAAGATATTGCTCTTTCTTCCTGAAAAAAAAGCAGCATCCAAGGAACACGTCCGCTTTTTCAGAAATTTTTTTAAAAAGCAGATGTGCTTTTTCGCCATCCCTGTAAACCTCATTTTACGAGGAAGAAGAAATGTGTTGAAAGAGTAGGTTTTTCAGAAATTTGGTGCCGTGTAGATGCGCCAACTTTTGGAAAAGCCTCTTTCGACTGTAAAGCGGAAAAAGTTACACAATTTGCGGTATGCAAATTTTCCGATTTACCATTGCAGTGTAGACCTAGCCATTTTCTATTCAAATGGAGGGACTTCCACATAATAAAAAAATTCCTGTGGAAATCAGTGAATATTCTCAACAGGATTCAACCAATAATAAATGTTTCCCCAGTATTAATTCAATTCCAATTCCCCAACTACTGTGTAAAAAAACCCTTCAAAACAAAAAATACCACTGTGACTGTTGAGCTCTGGTTCTAGAAATACAGACTTTGTAATAGTTTTGCATTGTATAGTTTAATTAATGGCACATACACTTGGAGCCCAGGATAAGCGTTCTTTTATGTTACTTATTTAAATCCAAATAAACAAACTTTTTCCACTTAAAAAAATCATTTTATGTAACTCAAGACTAGATAAATATCTGAGCCAGTGCCAAAAGGCAGGCAAGCAATATGATAAAAGTTTTCTAGTCTTTTATAGTAACACTTTCCATAAAAGTCCTTTTTATGCATAAATACTTCAAAGACTATGTGCATATGCATTGTTTTCACAATACTAGCCTGTTAAACTGATCTGTTCTTGAGCCTGCCTTATCATGTGTTATCAGAGAAAGGTTAGTTGAATCTGTTTGCCCCTTAAACCTTAAGGGCCAGATTGCAATACCTTTATTTACCTTATTCCAAAACTGATCCCACTGAAATTAAATGGAGGTGGTGATAGGAAAACACAAAGAATTAATATAGGAGAGAGGGCAGCTAGCGAGGATTTTAGTTAGGTGGTGGAATTTTCAAAAGCTTTTTAAGTGACTCGAGGGCTACAGTTTCACCAGTGGGACTTGTTTTTCATCATATTATCCTTGTTTACATGCTAAAGTTGTATTGCTTTAACTATACTGACATTAAAGCAGTAAAGTCTCATATTGTGGAGGCAGTTATGTCAGTAAAAATATGATTATGCTGTACCAGTACATCTTATTCTGGTAAGGGAAGGGGTCAGAATCTGACCCTAAAAAAGAATGTGGGTAGATGGGAAAGAGGCGAGTCAAATATTCAGATACCAGGATTGCCTCAAAAATGTGGAAGAACCATTAATATCTAAAATATTTCATGCTTTTCTATGGGATCCTTTTAGCTGGGCAGCACCAAGATGCTTTTCAAATTAAGGCCTGGCAGCTGCTCCACCTGGGTGCGCCGATGTGGCCGTGAAGGGCTCTATGGGGATTTGTGTTGGTCTCATAAATAGTCAGCATGAAGCAGCCTTCAGGATTGGACCCTGCACCATCACTTATGCACTGGTGATCCTCTACTGGAGTGATTAGGTAAAATTGTCTATGTAACTTGGTTTCCTTGGAAAGTGATAGTAAGATCCAGAACGGCTGCTTTCCTTGTAAGTCAATGACTGACCTTAAAGGGTTCTACCCTCTGTGGAATCCTACTCCTGGAGATTAGCCAGCTCCGGGACTGCCTTTTTAGGCAATAAGCTAAACAGAGCTGTGTAATTACTACAAGCAATAAAACTACTGACAGTGAGCCCTGGATGTGGCTCTACCCTTATAAGGAGAAAGACAGGTATTTCCTCATGACCATATTTGGTACTCCAGGAAAAGCTACTATCAAGGTAAACCCAACACCTCCCAAGAACGTCAGCAGGATCACATGTATCCCGCAATATCAAAGGGGAGAATGTTGCATATTACCACTTAGTTTTTCTCTAGCACCTTCCATCTGAGAAGCTCAAAGCACTTGCTATATTATTCAATTAGGCCCTCACCACTTTTATGAAGCAGGGAAGTTTTAATTAATTAAAAGATCATTTGCAAATTTGGGAAAGCAGATGGTAGGTGGGTGAAAAGCATGCCATTTTAATTCTTCATTTTAAGGCAGTCAAGCCAAAATTTTCAAGAGTGGGTGCTGAATGTCAGGCATCTTAATCTATATTTAGCCACGTATGTGGCCAGATTTGCAGAGGTGCTGAGCAACTGTAGTTTCCATTGATTTCAACAATATCTGAAATCAGAAAAGCAGGCCATTTATTTCAGCACCTAGTTTTAGCAAATATGAAAATTTTGTCCTAAGTGCCTTTAAATAAAAGCTGGTTAGGAGACATAATGATAGTGTGTGGAAAAATGTTTCCCCTTTGTTCGCATTTTTCATAATATTGTGGAAGGAAATATTTTGAAATGAAACATTTTGACACATTTCCAAAACACTTCAGCTCCCAGGTACCTAGCTACAGGGCCGGCTCAAGCCATTCCTGAGCCCCGGGCAGTGGGCGCGCGATGCATATGCGGCTCCGCCCCAGGCGCACGGGCGCATGCGCGGCCCCGACCCCCAGCGCTCTGCACACCTTACAGCTGCAATCGGGCGCGCGGCGCCTGATTGCAGCTCTAAGGGGCGCTGCGCAGCCCTGGGCGCGCGGCGCCCCTTACAGGTGCCATCAGACATCCCCCATAGGTTGGCGCCCTGGGCAGCTCCCCGGCTAGCCCCCCCTTAATCCAGCCCTGCCTAGCTATCTAAACTAGAGATGTGAGCAACTATTCAACTATCCGATAAGTAAAAGCTTATCAGATAGTCGATTAATCCCTTGACTAGTCGCTTCCGTCCCCTTGCTATCTCTATCAGAGCAGGAGCCAGTGCTGGGGGGGGGGCGCGCGCTGGCTTAAAAGCCGGTTCCCCCAGCACCATCTCTGCGGGGTACAGAGGAGGTAGGGGGTAGTGGCAATTAGGCGCAAGCCGGAAAGGCTCGCGACCAGTCCCAGACACTGTACATCTGCTTTTTTAAATGTATTAAGAGCCTGTTGGCTGTTAATACATTTAAAAATCAGAAGTGCAGCAGAAGGGACCCAGCATGAGCTGAGACATCTGGTTCCTGGCTCCTGCCAGGTCCCCACACTGTGTTCTAGCCTTTTTACATTTAAGGCTAGTGCACAGCAGGGAGACCCGGCATGACACAAGACTCATGCCAAGTCCTCCCTGCTGCACTTCATCCTTTTAAATGTATTTGGAGCCAGCCAGTTCTTAATACATTTAAAAGGCTGGTGCACTGCAGGGGGGATCCGGCACAAGCTGGGAATCAGCTAAGTAGGGCCCAATCCGATAGGTGTGCTGAGAGACCACCTACCAAATCAAGTACTGTTCAAAATCGGGCAGCCGGAGGAAGGGGACGCTGCTGACTTTGTAGCTTTCATCCCAATGGCTACCGCACTTTCCTGAGATGTGGCAGACTGCTGTTCAATTCCCTCCTCTCTGTTAGAAGGGGAGAAAAGATTTGAGCACACAGTCTCCCTCCCCTGGGGAGGATGCTCTCACTGCTGAGCTATGGGATATACTGAAGGGGGGCAGTGTCTCTCCTGATGAAGCTGTTTCACTGTGAATAAAAAACTAAAGAGTGGCTGACAAAGGAGCTCTAAACCTAAGACCTGGGGGTTGGATGTGGCCCCTGGCTTGCCTGGATACCGCCCCTGAGACTCGGAGCCCTTCCCAGGATCAGGGAGCTCATGCTGACACCCCAGCCCCCCGCCCCTGCTTGTACCACTATGGGGGTGTTTTATCGTATATCCCTCCAACACCATGGTATTCCTCCCTACCTACAGCCCCGCCCCCTCTGCTGAAGCCCCACCCCCATGGGGAGGGGAGCAGGTGGGGCAGTGTGCTGAGCACTCCCCAGCCTCCCCGGAGCACCGGAGCTTTGCCGGAAAAAAGCGCCAGTCTAGATGCGGATCTTTCGGAAAATAAAGCCTTTTCCGAAAGATCCCTTATTCCTCTTAAAATAAGGAATAAGGGATCTTTTGGAAAAAGCTTTATTTTCCGAAAGATCCGCGTCTAGACTGGCGTTTTTTTCCGGCAAAGCTCCAAGCCGCAAAAAAGCGGCAGCCATTTTTATGCAAATGAAGTGGGGGGGATTTAAATCCCCGCTTCATTTGCAATTGCGATGTGTCTAATTTGCATCCCTTTTCCTAAAAGGGATGCAGTC
Source organism: Pelodiscus sinensis (assembly GCF_052426305.1). NCBI lineage: Eukaryota > Metazoa > Chordata > Testudines > Trionychidae > Pelodiscus > Pelodiscus sinensis. The sequence continues at coordinate 16,333,650 of NC_143060.1, read as the reverse complement.
TAGACACAGCCCTAGTGTATTATATGAGAAAACATGTTATTTAAAAAATATTAGTTAACCTGTTAAACATGATTAAGCTGCCTGTTTAGATTCTAATACGTGATATTAAACAATGATTTAGTTGCTAGTGGCAAAGATGTATTAGCCATAACCAACGAACCCATTTTTAAACATAGCTGTCTTTGTCCTCGCTAAGGGCAAAAATCATGTATAACATGCTGCCTTTTTCCAAACACAGAGAAGGCTTAAAACACAGTAAAAGCTTCTAAAAATGACCTAGAAATACTCTTATCTAAAACCATATTACAAAGTAAAGGACCAGTGGATTGTGGGCTATCAGAATTATAAATAAATGCCTCCTCCCATTCGAAAGGGAAAGGATTCAAAGATCCCCAGTGGGATAAATCCTCCATACTGAGCCTTAATATGAAGGGTCACAAGCTATTGGGCCTCCAGCTTGTCACTAATTCAGGAATGAAAGTTACCCATCTTGTGTCTCACACCAGAATGATTGGAGGAGAGAATTCTACGTTTTGAGAAAGAAAAACATTTTTGTGACTTTTTTAAAGGCTTTTAAAGGTTTGGAATGCTAGGAGTGGTCTTGGTAGAAATAAATTAACAGGCAGAGTGTAGGCAAGGTGGGCAAAGGTGCATGGTAAGTGCAATTTATCAGATGATTGCTCCACCATGTATGTGGAACAATTATGTGTCTTATTTTCCCAGCCCTATAACCAAAATAAACCACACAGAAGTCTTGGAGTCTGTGATTGTGTTGTCTTAACTGCACAGCCCTGGAGGTGGTGACCTAGAACAAACCCCACATCTTTAACTTTATGCAAGACAACATCAAAACAAACATAAACTGTATTTTTCCTCTTGGGACTCCTCCCACTGAGACCCTTTGATGTCTTGTTCCTAATTGTTTCTTATTCTTATTATTGTATTCTGGGTTTTCTCCCAGATGGTGTGATAGTCTAAATTGTATACAATCCCATACATCCAGATAATTCCCATGGACATTAACACAGAGCTTATTTTAGAACAGCTAACACTACACCAAAGGATACCTGATACAAATGAAACTAAAAGAGGTATTTAGATGAGTATATTCTATCTAGGTTGGAGTTTTTGTCAGGATACAAGAGCTAATACCCAGAGTCCTGTGAAAAGAAATTCTAATGCAGATATTGAAAATAAAAGTGTTTTTTGCAGCTAAGCACTTCTGAAAATTTGACCACTTATTTAGGTATCTTGGATGCTTTTGAAAACTTGATTGTATCTATATGCATTCATATAGGATGAAATCCTGGATCTAATGAAGTGAAATTTTGCCCTTGACTTCAATAGAACCAATATTTCACCAGTAAATAAGCACCACATTCTGCATATAAATAATTAAAACATTCTGTCTTGGTAATTTATTCTCAATTTTTCCTTTTAGGAACAATTATTCATCTTTACATTTCAAAGGTGCATATATGCAATCTTTAGGGCTATGTCTACACTGCACATTTATTTTGGAATAAACAATTCTGGAAGAAATATTCCAAAATAGTTTATTTCAAAATAGTGAATCTACACACCAAAAGCTCATCGAAATAGCACTGAGCTATTTTGAAATAGAGCGTCCACACTGATTGGATGCTAACTCACATTTAAGGCCACCGGACCAACTTCAGGCAGGGCATCAGGACAGCAATTACTTCCCGGAGCTGCTGCCTGAGGCTATCTGAAATTCGTGCTTAAAGAGACTCCCTTGTACAGTGGTGTCTAAGGCTTTTTTCCTTTGCCTACCACCTCCAGGGACAGCAAAACTTTTCTTTTGCCTGCTGTGGTTGCCCTTGCAGACACCTCAGCTATCCAGCTATGGAGCTGGAGCTGGAGCTGCTGCTGGGTAGTCGACGGCTATTGCAGCTTGTACTGCTCCTCATGAAGCAGTTTCTGCAGGCTGCCTCCAAGGCGCTGCAGGAACCCAAGCCACTGCTCTGCTTGGAGACCCTCCTCGGCTCTCTGTGGGTGTGACTCATGCTCCTGGATCCTGCCCGCCCTCCCCTGCACGCTGTGCACTGCCACCTCTGGCATCTGGACACCAGTGCCGACTGGTGGGACAGGCTCATCATGGAACAGTGGGGCTACCAGCAGTGGCTCCAGAATTTCTGGGTGAGGAAGGACACCTTTCTGGAGCTGTGTGAGTGGCTTGCCCCTGCCCTCAGGCAAGGGGACACTCACATGAGACCCACCCCCCACCTCCAGAAGTGAGTCGCCATAGTCCTGTGGAAGCTCACCATGCCAGAGAGCTACCAATCTGTTGGGAACCAGTTCAGCATTGGGAGATCAACTGTCAGGGCCCTACTCATGCAGGTATGGCGCTCTTGGGCTGTTGTCCCAGGAGGAGGGTAGACTGCTGGAAGGAGTTCCCTAGGGAAAGGGTTACGGTTGCAAGCCCCCTCCCTGGGAGGTTTTTTCAGTCCCACCCCAACTGCAGGAAGGCTATTGATGGCACCCACATCCCCATCCAGGCCCCCAATCACCGGGCTTCTGTCTTTGTCAACCAGAAGAGATACTTCTCGATTGTCCTACAGGCGACCACAGATTACGGGAGCCAGTTTACGGACATCTGCATCAGGTGGTCAGGGAAGGCACACGATGTCTGCATCGTCCACAATTCCAGTGTGTTCCAGAGGCTGCACGCTGGAACTTTTTCCCTCAAGATGCGGTCCAGGTCATCATAGTAAGGACAGGTGTGGGGTTCTGCCCTGGAGCAGGAGCTGCACTCTCAGGCCCTGGTATATGCCTGCCGGAGCTCCTTCACTTTCATCCACTCCCGCTCCTGGATGCGGATGTGTCCTTTGTTGGCCAGGCTCTCAGACATCCAGCCATAGACATCCATGTTCCTACATCTGGTGCAGAGACCCTGGAGGTTTGCTTCCTCGCCCCAGACCTCAATGAGTTCCAGGATCTCTGCAGCAGACCAGGAAGGTGTGTGCCTCTTTCGGGCCTGGGCAGGCTCCTCGGAGCTGCCTGACTAGCTCATTTTGCCTAGTATGTGGCAGAGGCAGCTGCTGTGTGGCTGAGGGCAGTCAGGGTCTCGTGTCTGCCACAAGCCCTTTCCCCTGAGTCTGCAGCTTTAAGGACTCCAGGGGGAAGGGGGACTATAGAGTTTGGCTAAACGTAGACAGAGTGGCCGGCAGGGAACCATGGGAAGGGCTGGAGGCCCCTTATTTCAAAATAACTGTAGCTGCCCTGTCTACACAGCCCTGATTTCAAAATAACTATTTCAGAAAAGGCATTATTTCTCATACAATGAGTTTTACCAACACTGAAATAAGCTACCTGTTATTTCAAAATAATGCAATTGCTACGTAGATGCTCGCATAGTTATTTCCAAATAACAGCCGTTACTCTGAAATAACATTGCTGTGTAGACGTACCCAAGGTGTCCCTGTTCCTGTATAAACAAGAATTTAAGTAACAGGTTAACAGAGGTTGTGATTTTTGTAAATACTATGTGTAACTACCACTGTGTGGATTTAAACCTGGGACCACTAAAGCTTAGTGTAGGAGTCTCTACCGCTTGATCTATAAAGCCAGCTGGCTTCCAGCTTAGGCTGTAGAGCTCTCTTCTTCTTATCTGTTGCTGTAAGTGGTCTAAGTGCCACTTCATGGGACAGTGAACCACCCGTAGGTGTGTGGGTTACATATGTACAAAGTTAATTAATAGGTTATATAGTGCAGGGATTTTTCAGGTCCATTGTCAATAAAAGTTCAGATCCACAAAAGTATTTAGACTCCAAATATCCACTGAGTGCACTGGAAATTGAAGCTTAAGCACTTTTGTGGATCTGGGCCAACATGCCTACATTTTAAGTGCACACTATGTCAAAACCTGTGTAACTGGGACACCAAGAAAACACAAACAGCTGTCCTATATTTGGGCAGCTATTGATGTCATGCAGCTCTAGAATTCATGCACATCTATCAATTAAAAGCTTCACCAAGGCTGTTGATATTCCTTTCTATTGTTCTCAGCTGTGGACTGCCCAGCTGCTGTGCATGGAGGAAGTGGGAACTCCCATAAGAATTGGAAACACCCTCCTTTGGTTTGGAAGACACCCTTCTCAGAAAGTACTTATTGAACTCAGTGTGTACAAAAACAACACTGTCAGAGGAGCAAATATATACACCCAATATAGGGAGGCACGGCAAAGAAAGTAAAATATATTGTCAGACACACACATTAAATACATGATTTTTAAGCTGCAGAATGCTAAAGGAAGTCTGAGAACGGCTCAACCTGAGGGGAAAAAAGCTGAACTTTAATGACAACTTCTCTGCTGTTTTAATACCACACTCAACAAGGGGATTTTGGTACTAACCCAAATCTACTTTGCTTTCACTTGCATAACAAATCATTTAAAGGTGTCTTGCTCCCTGCTAGAGTCTCACTCTGCCTAATTCTAAGCATGGGCACGTTTCACCAGAAGGCTCCTTTTCACTTGGAGCACTGTTCACTTTGTTTGTCAATGTGCCACTCATGTTCTTATATCCCCTGATTAGGGGCAGCACAAATTCAGAGCTGCCCTGGGGGCAGAAGTGTGGGTGCTACATCAACATAAACAAGTTCCAGGGAATTTCCCTCTCTAGATTCTCCTCTAGAATTTTAACCCTTTGCTGACTGCTGATCTACATCTACCCTCTGGGCTTGGGCTGTTGGTGGGAGCCTGGACAGGGGCACCATGCTAAAGGGAACTGGCATCGCTTTTCAGATTACATAACGCTGTCAGTGAACATTTCCCAGGGTCCTGTATTGTTCCCCTAGCACCCAGATGGAATACAAGTGCAGCGACGTGCTGTGGTTCAGCCAGACTGAGCTGGCACAATGCTGTGCATGTTAACACTGGCATTGCTCCCCCACCTTCCAGGCTTTACAGTCACTCCCTGGAGGGCAAAGGGAAATGCTGCTGCTTTATTTACACAACAGGGGCCTTTGTTCTGCTGAGCCTCCATCAGAATTGCTGCTGCCTCCAGTCAAGGTGTGTCAGAAGCAATTTCAAAGTATGTGTGAATGAGAAGCATTGAAATTCACTCAACCTGGTGTCCAGTGGCCTGAATAATTCCCTTGGGGACAGATCCTTTGATGGGGGAAATGGGAGTAGCACCCTTGACCTCAGAGTAACTTTTCTGACTGGCACTGAATGCTACCGGTTTACACCAGGCTGAGGATCTGCCCTTTGGCTACTTAAACAATTTGGGGATCATCCAGAAGCTGACATGAGGAACAAGGCTTCTGCGTACAAATACATGGGAAACATGGTCTCTGCCCTGTGATGCTTACACTCGAGTTCCCGTGTTCCTCATGGTATCTTGTGGCTAAGGCATGAGATTAGGCATAGTGATTATTGAATTCTTTTAATGGTTGCCAAAAAATGGTGACACCTTGGTCAGGAGTCAGTTGCTCTCTGTCTCAGTTTCCCCTTCTGTGAACTTGAGATAAATACCTGCTTCACAAAGCTTTTGCCAGGAGAAATTCATTAATCCCCACCATACATTTTGCAAATCTCTTATGGAAGATGCAATCTGAGTGCAAAGGATTATTATTCCGCAACTCAAGTAAATACAAACAGAAATGTTCACATTAATAAAGTTGCCCAACCCCAAAGCAATAGGCAAACTTCTAGGAATTACACTGCAGGAATTTTTGTTTTAAGGCATAGCCCTCCTCTCCTGTCTTCTCCTAATGGCTCTGAAACCTCCATTCTGTGACCATTGCTGTGTACTTTGTTTTCATTAGACGCCACTCTCAGCGTCCCATGTAGCAATTCTTATTTACAGCATTGTACAATCATAAGAAAGAAAAGACATTGAGATTTGCCTTTCCTTCCTGTGCTCTGCTTCTACTCTTGTAGTTAACAAGCTAATTAGTTCCTTAGCTCTCCCCAGTGTAGGCTGATGTAGTAATTAGCCATTCCTTTCCTCAATCAGCCCCCCTTGGGGAGGAGAGAATTAATTAGATTTACAGTGACCAGAATGCTGGTTCTGCTGCTGGTTCTCAGAACTGCCTAAAAAGGAACCATCATAGAAATGTAGAACTGGAAGAGGTCTTCTAGCCTCCTGTGCTGAGGCTGGACCATACATATTCCTAGACCAGTGTTTCTCAACCTTTTTTTATAAAGTACCTCTTTAAAATATATAAGTACCCTCAATACTACAGTTTTCAGACACATTTTTTTTCTGTCATTGCAACACATTTGTTTAAACAACATAATTGTAGCCAGGCGGGCGATGAAATTTTTGGGTGTAAAAAGTACAAAAATAATAAAATGCAGTAAAACTTAAAACAAAAATTCCGTTTTCTCCAAATTTCAGTTGCGTTGACATACCTCACCCAAGGCTTCTCTCGAGTACCCCTAACGTACCACTGGTTGAGAAACACTGTGCTAGACTATCCCTAACAGCCAACAGGTCTTTGTCTAACCTTTTCTTAAAAACCTCGAATGATGAGGATTTCACTGGAGGACCGGAAATTGTAAATGTCACTGGTCTGAGATCCAGCAGCTGTATTCAGTCCTGAATAAAAGCCAAAAAAAACGTACTGCAAGACTGCAGGACAAATAAACACATCTAATATGGCTTGAAGCAAAGGCTGAGCCATGTATGTCATTTGTATAGTGGTATAGGGTAGTGGTTGTCAAGCTTTTTAATAACGTGAACTCCCTCCAGTCTGAATTCCATACCTTCTTTGTATACCTGGAGTCAATCCCCAGGCATTTCTATATTAATATACCTGGCTGCTATTTAACACTTTTCATCCATAGATCTTAAAGTACTTTACGGATGAGGTCAGTATCACTAACCCTATTTCACAGATGGGGAAAGTGAAACACAGAATCAGGAAGTGGCTTGACCTAGGTCACCAAACAAGTCAGTGGCAGAACTGAGATTAGAGCCCAGAGCTTCTAATTTTACTCTCAGAAATGTAATGACTGTTTTGAAAGGTTAGATATAGCTATACATCTTCATATCCCCCTTGCTTTTATAGGGACAGATGTTCTATAAATCAATACAGTAAATAAAATATATTAATTATTAGTTATTATCTGTAGCTGAATTTGGTGCTTCCATTGAAATGACCAGGGATCTTTGACCTAGATGGCTACTTGAAGCACCTGGCTACAAGCTGTAAACATCCACACCCTGAACATTTATGCCTGAGTTTGTTAGTTTGCCAACTATGCACCTTTTGCATGCTCCATGGTTCTGGAGAAGGGCAAAACATTAGCCCAACATGAGCTCAAAGGGAAGAAAGTTAGATCACTCTAGCTATTACTAGATGCATGTTTACATTCTCTCAGAATAAGTCTACACTACAGAGTTTTTGCGCAAAAACTCACGGAGCTTCCACACCTCAAGTGTATTTTTGTGCAAGTAAAACAAAAGAACAGAGGGATTTTTCTGGTGTGGGTATTCCTCCTTCCACAAAGAATAACTCCTTTTTGCGCAAGAGCTCTTGCACAAAAAGGTGTGTGTGGACAGGGCACAGGGCTTTTTTGTGCAAAAAAAGGCAATCAAAAAAAGCACAGGTGACCTGGTGGCCATTCTGTAAATAGCAATCAGAGTTTCCTTTCAAGAGAGCGTCCATGCAATCTGGACGCTCTCTTTCGCAAAAGCTCATCACTTTTTCGATGCACTTTTGCAGTGTGGACATGAATCCTTTAAAAGTTAGATTGAGAGCACCACCTACTTAATTTAGCATAGGACACTTTACAGCTGTAATGAATAATGGTTTTCAGTATCAACCGGGGTCCACATTTGAACCCATAACCTATTGATGAAAGGCTCCAAAGCTCATTACAAGTTCCCAGAGCTACACAGCCCTTTACGCTTGTGCCTTTCGGGTCTCACACAGATTCACTTCCTTTCCTGTGCTATCTGCAGACTCTCCATCTTTTTCTTCTTTGCCAAGAGCCCTGCTGCTCCAACAGCTGCTGATATAGTGTGAGGTTTCAGTTTTGAGCGGAAGCCAGGTTGTTTATTAATTAAAAATACAAGCATTCCAAAGTCTTTTGGGGGGTCATAATCAAATGGCTTTGAAAAGGAAGGTTATCTTATCAAGGGCTCTAAATTGTTAGCCCTCATTAGTCTGAAGTTTTCAGTCATAACAAATAAATAAAAATCAATAGTATTTGTTGCCATTACTTATGGAGAAAAATGTGCCATTGAAACAAACTTTCTGGAAATGTTAACAAGCCAGACCTTGAGACACAACAGTGTTTATGAACCTTGGTACTCTACAATGGAAATGGAATTCAGTCAAGCCTGAATAAAGTTCCAGAGTTGTTCATTTCCCCCAAGCCTGTTAAGTATCTTTCAAGGCTGTGTATTCATCTGCTCCCTCCTCCGTATTTGTATATTTCTATTTGTGTTATAAAAAATAAACTTTATTTTCATGCTGCCTACAGACTGCCCTCCATGCTGAAAACTGCCTTCTGTTTCCCATATGTCACATATCCTCCTGCTCCCCCTTATTATCTCACCTTTAAACCTGCTTCTTTTTCTGGACTCCCGCTGCGAATCAACTGTCACTTCTCCAGCCTTACTTTCTAGTGCATCTATCCCCAACTGTAAGCTCTACCCCACAATGACTTTGTCCAGCTGTGTGTTTCATAAAGGACCATAAACACCGGGAACTACTGGTGTGCAGGGAAAGTGGTGCAGGGAGGGCCACCCCAAGGGGCAGAGAGAGGACATATGGGGGGCATCCCATTTTGCAATTAAAATGTTGGCAGGGGTGGTGCAATTCCCAAGTGCTACCACAAGTCACCTATGAGGCACATTTCTGGTACTACAGAAATAATAAACAAGAGATGGAGTAAAGCTCTGCTATTCAGAACTGGAATAGCCTGGTTGGCGAAGTTAAAGTCCAAGATTTTTGCCTTGCACTCACCTCTAATAATTCACAATAGCAGTTAATTTTCACCAAGCCAGTATATTGATGAAGGGATATTATGCAATGATAGCTAGTTGTAAAATAATAATAAGGTGACTGACAAAAATATTCCCCATTATATATTTGGTGATTGTTCAATCATCAATAGAGCTAGACAGGAAGGGAGAAAATATTTGTGAATAATGTTATGTAATAGTTGATAGGGAGACTCAACAGTTTGTAAATACTATTATTTGTTCAACTCTAGAGATAACCATTGCAATCCTCTCCTTCTAATTGTTAAATATAAATAATATAGGCTCCAATTATTTGCACAAAATACTTGGGGAAAAAACTGTTTTCAATGATTTTTTCTTCTACTTCCTCACTCCTCCTCGGTATAGCCTAGATCAGTGGTTTTCAAACTTGTTTTCTCATGACCCAGTTGAAGAAAATTGTTGATGCCCATGACTCAATATAATTTGACTAGAGTGTGGACTCCAGGGTGGGGCTGAGGATGAGAGCTATGTCTTGTAGGAGGGGGCTCTGGCAGGAGCGGCTTACCTTGAGAGGCTTTGTGGTGCAGCGGGGGGGAGGAGGGGAGGAAGGAGGGGAGTGCTTCTGCTAAGGAAGGTTACCAGCCTCTCCAGAAGCAGGTTCCCAGCCAATGGGAGTGCAGAGCTAGTCCTCAGACAGAGGCAATGCATGGAGCCCCGTGTGCTCTCCCCCCCCGGATCTCTCCACAGGTACATAACACAGTCTGCAATGCCAGGACAGGCAGGTAGCCTGCTTAGCACCCCCACTAGTCACCTCTTTACCCTGAAGCAATGAGACCCAGTGCCTGACATTCCACGACCCAATACTGGCCTGCAACTCGTAGTTTGGAAACCACCGGTTTAGGTTACTTGCCTTACCATGACTGATGTTGGCAGGGGTAGTGATCAGTCATGGTAAGGCAAGTGACCTAGACCAGTGATTGCTGTTCTGGACGAGGGATAACGCAAAAGGTTTTGCCCCTCCTCCATCATTCACAGGCATGTCTCTCTCACCTATCATTTTCCTCCATTTCATTAATATATCATTTGGAGCAAATTCAGTGGTCAATTCAAATGATGGGGTGAGAAGACTGGAATAGCCTAAAGGGATTTTTTTTTAATTAATGGAGATCTCCTAGAACTGGAAGGGACCATGAAAGGTCATTGAGTCCAGTCCCCTGCCTTCACAGCAGGACTAAGTACCATCCCTTGACAAGAAGCAAGATTAAAAGGGATATATATAAACAGCTTGGCTAAGTGATGACTAATAGGGGATGGAGGATAACCATTTACAAATGTTTGCAGTGTTGTTGTAAATGTGTTGGTCCCAGGATATTAAAGAAACAAGGTGAGGGAGGTAATCTTTTATTGGACAAACTTCTGTTGGTGACAGAGATAAGCTTATGAGCTTACACTGAGCTCTTCTGTTTCACCAAGAGAGATTGTCTCTCTCACCAACAGAAGTTAGTCCAATAAAAGCTATTACCTCACTCATCTTGTCTCTCTAATCTACTAGTATTTGTAATTCCGATAAACCACCATTTTATAGGTCCTTTTCAAATGCAAAGACTGGGAATAGCATTCTGTCCTGCTTTATAGGAGACCTGACTTCATCTATCAGTTGCAGTCTTCACTCATCTAAGGTACAGCTTGAGAAGATCCAGTGTTTCCCAATCTTACTCCTCTTGAAGGATGGTAGTAAAGAACAAAGCTTCAGGGTTAAAGGTGTGAGGCAAGGAAAAAAAGTATTCTCAAAGCTCCTATAGTAATGTAGAAAGATGTGTGAAAAATAAAAAAAGACAGTTTGAATGTAGATTTCTTATTTTAGGCATGTCACAAGAAGGGGGTATTTTATTCCACAAGTACTGTTTCCCTTGCAACTGGAGTTGAGACTACTGTTTATGCCTTTTCAAATGGTGAACAAAATAAATCCAAAGCTCAGGAGATGGCTGGCAATTACTGATGAAATCACACAGTATTTCAACTGAATTACAGGCAGTCCCCGGGTTACGTACAAGATAGGGACTGTAGGTTTGTTCTTAAGTTGAATTTGTATGTAAGTCAGAACTGGTACATATTGTACGGGAAACTCTAGCCAAACATTTCTCCAGAGCTCAGTTTTATTCTCCCACACCTCACTTCCCTCAGTCTTTATTCTCAAGCTGAGGTGTCTGCTGAGAAAAGCCGCTCCGCGTCTCCCTGGTCTGCTGGGGGGGGGGAGAGGGCGGCGCTAGCTTCGCGTCTCCCTGGTCTGCTGGGGGGGCCGTTAGCTTCGCGTCTCCCTGGTCTGCTGGGAGGAAGCAGCTAGTGCGGGGTTGCCTCATCCCGTTTGTAAGTAGGGATCCGATGTAAGTCGGATCCATGTAACCCGGGGACTGCCTGTATAAATGTTTAAACTTATGGGCTGTGTCTACACTGGGCCACTTATTCTGGAAAATCAGCCGCTTTTCCGGAATAAGCTGCGAGCTGTCTACACTGGCCCTTGAATTTCCGGAAAAGCAACGACGCTCTACTGTACAAAATCAGCCACTATTCTGGAAAAACTATTCTGCTCCCGCTCGGGCATAAGTCCTTATTCCGGAACACTGTTCTGGAAAAGGGCCAGTGTAGACAGCACAGTAGTCTTTTCTGGAAAAAAGCCCCGATCGCGAAAATGGCGATCGGGGCTCTTTTCCGGAAAGCACGTCTACATTGGCCACAGACGCTTTTCCGGAAAAAGGGCTTTTCCGGAAAAACAGCCTGCCAATGTAGACGCTCCTTTTCCGGAAAAACTGAAAATGGAATAGTATTCCGTTTTAAGCATTTCCGGAAATTCATGCCAGTGTAGACACAGCCTTGCTGTATATTTAAGTTTTCTGACTCCTTCTGCAAAGTGTTGCCAAAAAAAAAGTGTTCACTATAAGAATGAAAACAGTAATTGATTCATTTTTTTCTTGAGACCAAATATAATTCACATAAAGATTTTGGCTACGTCTACACTGGCATGAATTTCCGGAAATGCTTAAAACGGAATACATTCCGTTTTCAGCTTTTCCGGAAAAGGAGCGTCTACATTGGCCACGGAGTTTCCGCGATAACGATGCGCTTTTCCGGAAAAGCGCGTCTACATTGGCGGCTCGCTTTTCCGGAAAAGCAGAAAGCCCGGAGCCATTTTGAAGAGGGCAAAGGCCACCAGCCCTTTCCGGGGGCGGGGCCAGAGCGCCGTTCAGACACGTGCTTAAAGGGGTCTCGCCGGGCAGCCGTTGGTCTCCTGCTCCCGTGCCTTGGGGCCTCTTCCAGGGACTGACACCCTTCGCAGGTCTGTGGGTGCCCTTTGACTTTTGGGGACACCCCCCCCTTTGGCCCCCAACTGCTTTTCTCTGCGGTTTATTTTTTTGCCCAGCTCTGTGTACTATGGAGCCACGGGTGGCCATGTGCCTGGTCGGGCCCCTCTTGGTGCTGTTCCGCTGGCTGCAGCTCGTGCTGCAGGCCGGTGCCATGCTGTTCATGGACCAGGAGGCAGAGATCGCCTTGGACGCCCTCACCAGGGAGGCCCTGGCAACTCTGTCTCATCAGCACCCCACTGTATACCGGCCACTCTGGAGTTTGGACATCAGCACCGACTGGTGGGACCGTGTGGTCCTCGGACTATGGGACGACCAGCAGTGGGTCCGGAATTTCCGGATGAGAAAACAGACCTTCTTGACCCTGTGCACCTGGCTCACCCCCGCGCTACAGAGAACCGCCACCCGGCTGCGGGCACCCATCCCCGTCAACAAGAGGGTTGCCATCGCGCTGTGGAAGCTGGCCACACCGGACAGCTACCGCTCGGTGGCACACCAGTTCGGGGTGGGAAGATCCACCGTTGGCGTGATCGTCATCCAGGTAAGTCCCAGGGGGAGTGGGATGGGGGGAGGGTGCTCCACTCCAGGCCCAGGGACAGCCAAGACTCCAGGCTGGGTCGCCCAGGGGTTTTGGCCATCCCTCCCTTGCACAGGCCCACTGGTGGGGGGGGACATGGGGGGCCCTGGTGTGTGTGTGTGTGTGTGTGTGTGTGTGTGTGTGTGTGTGTGTGTGTGGACAGAGGGAATCAAGGGGGGGGGGACCCAAGGGAGCGCACACTCACCCCTGGCTGTATGTAATGTGTTCCCTTGTGTTTCTCTGCACCCTTCTGCAGGTTGTCCACGCCATCAATGACGTCCTGCTGCCAAGAATCATCCGCCTGCGCGACGTGGATGAGACCATGGCCGGCTTCGCTGCCCTCGGGTTCCCCAACTGCGGGGGAGCCCTGGACGCCACCCACATCGCCATCCGGGCCCCAGAGCATCGAGCAGCCCACTTTATGAACAGAAAGGGGTACTGCTCCATCGTCCTGCAGGCCCTCGTGGATCACCGGGGCCGCTTCCTGGACATCTACGGCGGCTGGTCCGGCCGGGCACACGACGCCCGCATCCTCCGGAACTCTGGACTGTTTCAGAGGTTGGAGGCGGGCACCTACTTCCCCCGGCGGGACTTGACTGTTGGGGATGTACCGATGCCCATCTGCATCATCGGGGACGCGGCCTACCCCCTGATGCCCTGGCTCATGCGGCCCTACACGGGGCAGCCGGACCAGAACCGGGCCCGGTTCAACAACCGCCTCAACCGGGCCCGAAACCCAGTGGAGCTGGCATTTGGTCGCTTAAAAGGCCGCTTCCGTTGTTTGCTCACCCGTCTCGACATGGGTGAGCAGAATGCAACGGAAGTGCTGGCCGCGTGCTGCGTGCTCCACAATATTGTGGAGCGCAGTGGGGAGGCCTTCCTCCCTGCATGGGTGGCAGCTGAGGCACAGACCTTGGACCAGCCCGCCACAGCTGCCATCCGCCAGGCGCGCCAGGAGGCGGTGCGCATTAGAGAGGCCCTGGTGGAGATGTTTGCCCAAGCCCCCTAGCAGGGTCGCTTGGGTCACCCCAGAGTACTCTGTCCCAGCTCCTACCCTTCCCCACCTCCTCCCCTTACCTCCCCCCCCCAATAGTATAGTAAAGCGTCGGGTCACAGCATATCGCGGCCGTCATCGAGTCTGTTCGTCGGGTGCGTCGGGCGTAGTTAGGGTTTGTCTTTTAAGTTAGGCTAGGGTTTAGGCCACCATCGCCGTCCTGAGGAACAGCCAACAGGATTTGGGACTTGTGTGGAAGGCTTACATCAGTGCCATCTTCAATGGATCTCCTGGCTGTTCCTCTCCTGAGGCCCGGAAGGCCCAAAGGACTGACATGGCCAGCAACAGCACGATCATCCGTCGAGGGATCTCCTGGCTGTTCCTCTCCTGAGGCCCGGAAGGACCAAAGGATCGAGGTGGCCAGCAACACCACAATCGTCCTCCCTGTGCCTAGAGTTTGTTTAATAATCTCTGTTGTGTGCATCTTGTAACTGTTCTTGCTAGTTTGTAATCTATGTTAATAATATTTTGTGGTTTACCTGTTACTGAAAAGTGTCATCATTTATTTCTGCGCCACAAACTACTGACCACTTACGAAGCCCCCCCCCCTCCCCCCCCAGTGAATAGAGTACAGATTTCGTTCTCCACAGTTTGCCACCATGTTACATTTAAGTGGCTACTTGGCATCTCACATCATTTTGTACACTACCCAAGAGTTACACAATACCCAACACACGAATGAACAGCAAAGTAGAGATCTGTTTATTTACAAGGGGGGGGGGGGAGACCTTCAACTGGGACAGGAGAGGGGGGAGACCTTCAACTGGGACAGGAGAGGGGGAGACCTTCAACTGGGACGGGGGGAGGCAGTTACTGGGATGGGCGGCCCCTGCGAACGCTCCTCCGGGGGCCAGCCTGCCCACGCTGGGCAGACCGCGTCGGGGCAGGCTGCACGCGGAGGTGGCCAGGAGCATGGACACGGCCAGGAACAGGGGCACGGCCAGGAACAGGGGCAGGAACAGGGTCAGGAACAGGGGCAGGAACAGGGGCAGGAGGAGGGGCAGGAGCTGGGATAGGAGGAGGGGCAGGAACAGGGCCAGGAGCTGGGATAGGAGGAGGGGCAGGAACAGGGCCAGGAGCTGGGATGGGAGGGGGCATGACCTGTGCTACGGGAGGGATGGCGGGGGCCTGGGCTCCGCCCATGCCATAGTGAATGGCATGCACAATATGTGCCGTGAGAGTGTCCATGGTGGTGCGCATCCCTCTGCATTCGGCCAGGAAGGCAGCCCAGGCATCCTGCCGCCACTGCAGGTCCCCCTGCACCCGCTCCTCGATGGAGGCCTGGATTGCCTCCACAGCATGGACGTGGCGCCGAAGCAGCTGGTCCCTCTGGCGGAGCCTGTGCCTCCGGGGTTGGCCTGCTGGGGGTGGCGCTGCTGCCGCAATGGAGGGTCTGGTGCTGGGTCCCGCTGCAAGGAAGAGAAGAAAGGATGGGTCAGTCAGGCAGGCCGTCCACTGTCCCCACACCGCATGCCCTCCACCCCTGAACCCAGGTGACCCCACAGTTGTGTGGCTTGGGCCCACTCGGTTCCCCTCCTGCCTGCCCCTGGAGTAGGGTCCTCCCTCCAGGGTATTGTAAGCACCGCTCTGTATCCTGGCCCCATGCAGGGCGGGAGGGTGTTAGCGCAGCGTTCAGCTGTGGAACTCCCTGCCGGTGGAGACTGTGAAAAGCTTTTGGGTTAATCACTGCTGTTTGACAGGGAGCGAGATGCATCCCCACGCAGTGCCTGGGAGCACATCTGGCAGAGGCGGTCTGGGCTCTCAGATCCCCTTGTGTGGGATATCTCCTGGACGGAACCAGAAGGGTGACTGGGGGGTGGGGGGATGTCCCATCCTTGCAGCACAACTCAGGGGCTCTTCTCCCTCCCACGATCCCTCCCGCAAGCCCGGTAGCCCAGGAATATGTGTGGCCCCAGTGGGGACTTCCCTTGGGGAACCAGCCAAGGCACCGGGAGCAGGTGAGGGGCTCGGTGGGGGCCACGGTCACAGGACCGTGACGCTGCGGTCTACCCAATTAGAAGCTGGCTGTGCCTCACAGCCAGGCATGGGACAGTGTGCCGTTCTCTGGTCTGCACCCTTGCTGGAGCTGCGGGCTCTGGGCTGAGTCCCTGGGGCCCTGGCCAGTTCCGTCCGGCATCCACCCTTCCCCCTGGTCCCGCCAAATGTGTGTGAGCAGCAGGGTCCCAGGCGTGGCCTGCAGCTGCCTGCCGTGGTCACGTGCCGCTCGGTCACCAGGCTGCACGTGGTTGCACCTGCTGCTTGCTGTCCTCATGCTATGCAGCGTGCAGCTCACGTGGCCTGAGTGACATGCTCTCCCCCTCCCCCCTCCGGGCACCTGGCTCCCCACCTCCCGCCCTCCGCCCCCCACCCTTGGGAGTGCAAACTGCACAGACTCACCAGTGGGTTCCTCCCCGTCCTCGGAGGAGTTGCTGGAGGGGGCCTGCTGGGTGGCAACGCTGGCCTCCTCACCAGATGCACTGCCGCTGTCGTCTGCCTCCTCCGGCTCGGTGGGACGGTTAATAGGTGGCCGCTGGCAGGTGTCCACGGGGACCGGTGGGGCTTGAGGGGCGGGCTCTCCCAGAAAGGAGTGGAGCTCCGCAAAATATGGGCAGGCGTCGGGTCCTGCCCCCCTGCCCTCAGTGGCCCTGACATACCCCAGCCGCAGCTCCTTGACTTTGGAGCGGACCTGCTCACAGTTGCGGCTGGGGTGTCCCTGCTGGGCCAGGTTCTGCGCAAGCCGAGTGTACAGATCAGCGTTCCGGCGCCGGGAATGGAGATCGTGGAGACCCTCCTCCTCCTTCCATAATTCGATGAGGGCCTCCAGCTCCCTGGGGCTCCAGGATGGGGCCCGCCTTTTGCGGCCCCTGGGGGCCTCCTCCGCTGGGGGTCCAGGGGGCTCTCCAGCAGGAGCTGCCATGGTGCGGTGAGCCGAAAGGAAAAAAGTGTTGGGCAGCACAGCAGGCGGCAGAGCTGACCCAGACAGGCTCCTGGCACGTGCGCCCAGCAGCCTGAGAGCCCTTTAACAGCTCGGGCTTACCAGGAAGTCCGCGGCTCCTACGGGGTCTCCCAGCGTCCAAACCGCTTTTTTTCGTTTTTTCTGCTTTTCCGGAAAAGCTGTCTACACTGGCCCTTTTCCGGAAAAGCTTTTCTGGAAAATGGACTTATGCCCGAGCGGGAGCATCGTACGGTTTCCGGAATAGCGGCTGATTTTGTACAGTACAGCATCGTTGCTTTTCCGGAAATTCAAGGGCCAGTGTAGACAGCTCACGGCTTATTCCGGAAAAGCGGCTGATTTTCCGGAATAAGTGGCCCAGTGTAGACGCACCCTATGTGTATGAGAAATTTTAATTTATCCCTCAAAAGGCCATTTAATTATTGAGATAATCTGTTTGCTTCTTGCAGCCCTGTATTGATGGATTACAGAACTCTTGAAATGAAAATCTGTATTATCGTTAGTCAAGGCATCTACCTGCCGCATCAATGGAAATAAACAGTTAATTTCCAGTTCCTTCTCACAAATGGCTCAGTAAGCCCCGGTTTACACTAGGGAATTATTTCAAAATAACTCCCCTTATTTCAAAATAAGGGGCTGGTTATTTTGAAATAACAACTCCTGCTTTCCTCGGGGAATAAGCTTATTTCAAAATAGTTATTTTGGGGGATATTTCAAATTTAGTTATTTCAAAATAATTTCCTATTGTAAACATGCCCTAAGTGTTTTTTCATCTCACTACACTAGTTATTTCATGAGATCAGGAAGGGGCTAAAGAGTGCTAAAGTAATAGCTGATTCAGGAATCTAGTCATCTACCATTCCAAGCTCTCAAGGCCATGGAGACTCAAAATCTCTGCACCAATAGGGCAGATTCAACTTTTCTGAAAGTATGTCTACATTGTAAGAGTGAATGTGTCTCCATGTCCAGGTAAATAGCTATGTACATGTTCTGCTCATGCTAGTGCACAAAAATAAGTATGGATTGCGTGACACAGGCAAAGGGTTGGACTAGCCACTGAGTATGGACTCTCAAGGATGGACTTTTTTATGGGCGGCTAACCTGTGTTGCTATCTGTGCCACACCCTTCACATTGCTATGTTTAGCACACTAGCTTGAGCAGAGCTAGTATGTGTCTGTCTATGGGTACGTCTACACAGCAACATTATTTTGAAATAACTAGCGTTTACTCAGCAGGCAGTTATTTCGAAATAATATCGAAATATTGTCAAGCTGGAGGACTTTTTACTCTGACTCCTGTGACACTCATCGTACAAGGAGTAAAGGAAGTCGGAGGAAGTGCTCTATTTCGAAATAAGTGCTGTGTAGATGTTCCAAATTTCAAAATAAGCTATTTGACGTAGGTCAATTTGCGTAACTTATTTTGAGTTAAGCCCTGTTGTGTATATGCACCCTAACAGAACAGCGAGGTACAATCCCAGCTGGAGTGCACACAGACTCTTCAGTTTCATACTACTGAATGAATCTCAGTTTGTCTGCTGGGTGCTAAACCAAGATTCTCAATCTTACACTGAGCAGACAGCCATCATTCATTTCAGATGAATGATATTTAGGCTTGGTTGAAAAAGCAGGAAGAAACAGACAGCCAAGAAACAAAGTCACATTTTCTTTGGTTTCAAAGCTGTCCATGTATACTCAGCATTTATGACCAGCTTGACTGTCTGTTGCTCAATTTCCCAAATACCCTCTAAGTGAGTATCAGTTAACATAATTAATGTTTGATGACTATCTGCCCTAGCAATAGGCCATGGCAGCAACTTGTTCCCAGTGAAACTGGAATGACCTACTTTGACCCCGTCCATTTCTGAAACTCCACCTTTGTGACAGGAAGGAAGTCAAAGCCTGCCTGCAGCAAAGTGGGTGAAAAAACATGAAAAAAAATTCTACACAACAGTATACTAGCAACCCACTCCAATACTCACTGAATCAATGGAAAACTTGTGTTGACAACAGGGCTGTTGGAACAGACCCGAATGGAGCAATAATCTGTTTTTCAGTTCATACACATAAAGTTGACTAAAAAGAGGCCTGAATGGTACATTGACTTCCTTTTTTTTTTTTGGCATTACATCTTAACTTGGGTGTGTAATGTTAATTTGTTAATACCCAAGTAGTTATATACATAAATATAGTGTTTCTGGACAAATTCAAGATTACTGCAATCTTATTTAACACTGTTAAGATTTAGAGCTTATCTACGTGAGGAAAATTGACTGGAATATCTGTTTTGCAATAAATCCCCATCCAAATCCTCTAATTCCAGAATAGACACACCTTTAACGTGCCTTTAGCCCAAACCCTTAGCTATATCTAGGTACCTAATTTCTATAAATTTCAAAGGGACTTAGGCACTTAAAAACCTTTGACAATCTCGGCCTTTCTCTGGTTTAATTTAACAATGGGTTAAGCAAATGCAAACAAGGTGTTCTTATTCTGAAATAAGTGTCCACAAAGGGAATTATTTCAGAATAACTAGTGTTTTAAGCTCACACTCTTCCTTTTACCAGAATAATATCCACTGTAAAAAAAAAACCTTTAAAAATTTGATAATTGTACTTTGACACAAAAGATTACAATAGCATCAGAGCTGGTAGTGAGTAAAATTAAACATTTCCCATTGTTAAACAGACAAATGAAAACTTTGAAATGTATCTTTATGAAATATAAGTTTATTTGTAACATCTTGAGTGTAATTTTGATGAAGCAGGGAGCCGTTAACATTAAATTAAACAATTAGGCTGTGTCTATATTGGCAAAATCTTGCTGCCTGTCTACACTGGCTGGGAGTATCAGCGCAAGAACACTAATGTAATGTACAAAATCAGGGCTCCCGTTCCCGCTCAGGGATAAGTCCTCTTGCACAAGTGTACTTGCGCAAGAGGCCAGTGTAGACGGGCAACATCAATTTCTTGCGCAAGAAAGCCCGATGGCTAAAATGGCCATCAGAGCTTTCTTGCGCAAGAGAGCATCTACACTGGCACGGATGCTTCTGTGCAAAAGCAAATCTTTTGTGCAAAAGCACATGCCAGTATAGATGCTCTCTAGTGCAAATACTTTTAACGGCAAAACTTTTCCGTTAAAAGTATTTGCGCAAAATCATGCCAGTGTAGATGCAGCCTGAGTGTGTCTAGCATCGAACAGGCTGATAACAGATTTCGAGACAAATGTATATGCAATGACACTTCTGATTTGTTAAGCTATTTAACAGTTGGAATTCTGGCTGCATGCTAGCACACATTTTAACTTTTCTGGAACACAGGAATATCTTGGTTACATGTACTATGGCAAGACATAGAGAATAATAGGCAATATATTCAGGTGTGAGTTTAGAATTTCACACTAGGAACTATTACTCCAGATGCTACAAAGTGTACACTTGTTCTCTGTACACCAATTACTTTCCAAAACCGGCAGTACTAGCTCTTTTGCAAGTTAATATACTACTCAAATTCAAGTGGAGGACACTAGAAAAAAAATGTCAAATGGAAAGAAGAAACTGGGAGATCATTTAGAAAACTAATGGACTATGATGTTTACTTCTGCTTTGGGTTTGTATTTCTTTTTAATCCCATTTGAAAATTTAACCAATTGTTATGTCTGGAACAAGAACAAAAAAATCCTAGAATGTTTCCCTTTTTCAAGTACTTGTTTAATCCATGAAATAACAGTCCGTTTTGCATATAAGACGTGATTTAACAGGATGGCCACATTCTCTTCTGGAGTACACTGGCAAAGTTCCATAGAAGTGCGTCGATTTACACCACCAGATAATTTGATCTACGTAACTTTTATAATTGCTTTACTTGTTAGGAGCGTTGGCCACGTGTTTCTGCTCGGCAGAATATGATATAATAGTCTTCCAGCTTCTTGCCCCGTACCCGTGCGCCGGGTGGTGTTAAGCAGCTGCTCCCTCCCACCTCAGCGGTGGTGACATATCAGCGCTGCCTAATTTGCAAAGCGCTTTATAGATATTCACAAACGCTGCCTCCCCACAAACTAGTGAGACTGGTCGGGAGGAGGCAGCCCTGTCTGGGTAGCAATGTGCAGCACCTGCCAAGAGCGGCAGAGCATTGGCGGGGGTGGGGTCGCTCCGTGGGAGGGCGAGGACACTTTTTTCCCGCGTTTCCCAGAGCGCTGCCGCATCCCAAGAGGCGCAGCACTTTGCAGAGGGTAAGGTCGCAGGGTGGGGAGAAGCCCTGGCACGTCGCCAGCAGCACGCCCCCGCCAGCGAGGCAGGCGCGGCTCCCGCTTGCCAAAGGAGCCACGTGGGCTCCGCCCCGTCCACGCTCCGCAGGTGCCAGGCGGGAGCTGCCAAGGTTTGAATGCGGGAGGCGGGAGCCCGGAGAGCTCGGGCCCGTAGCAGGACCCCGATCGCGTATCTCAGCCGCTGCTTCCCGAGCAGGCGCCTCCCCTCCCCAAGCGACAGCGGCTGCCCCCGTCGGAGCCAAGCGGCGCTCCCCCGGCGCTGAGCAGCGCTGCCGGCCGGCCCCAGCAGGGAGGGGAAGAATCACGTGCGGCTCAGGGTCATCCCTAAGCTGTCCCCAGCCTACGGCTGCGCCCAGACGTCAGTGCCACCTTAAGGACCGTACCACCTCACGGGGGGGGGGGGGAGTCAGAATGCAGCCTAAAGCGAGCCCCGACGCGAGGCCCTCGATGCACCCAGCCCCCTGCTGGCAGACTGAACCGTGAAGACTCAAGCAGTAGGATTGATTAACAACTCACTAGCCACCCCGTGTCCAGGGAGCAGCTCTGTCTGTGTGCCTTCCCCCCCCCCCCCCCCCGTCCACAACTTGGTGCTTGCTGCTTGTTAAGGAGGCTCCCCCTTCCCAACCCCGCTCGTCCAAGCGCTCTTCAGCGGGTAACCAGAGATTCAAAAACAATACGTCAGCCCACAATGCCCCGCGGTGAGCACAAGCATTACCTCATCCCACAGTGCCCTGCGAGGGAGCTGAGAAGCTTCTAGGGGTGGGGTGACCATGGAGACCGGCTCCTTTGCAACAGGCCGGGCCAGCGGCCCGCCACCCCCCTGAGGTGCCGCCGCAGCCAATGGGAAGGCCGCGGGGTGACATCATGGGCTATTTTTGGTGGGTTACTGCTCGCTGATAAGTGTTGGGCTGCAGGCCGGGAAAGGGCTCAGAGTGTGCGGCAGGCACCAGGGCAGCAGCAGCAGCACTAGCAGCGGCGGCGGCGCCCAGCGCGAGAGGCGGGCACGGCAGCGCGCGCGGTTAAGTGCCTCGGGTTGCGGCGGGGACCCGGCCAGCGCAGCCGCGGGAAACGTGGTCGCCGCGGCGGGCGGAGCTGGAAGCCGAGACAGCGGCCGCCCGTGGAAAAGTCCTTGGGACGGCTCGGGGGTGCGGCGCGGCGAGGCGAGCCGCGGCTGGGACAGCCCGCCCCAGGGGCTGCAAGCGCCGGGCGCCCCAGGCACCCTCGCAGCGGGAGAAGAGGGCAGCCGAGAGCCTGGGTTTCTGAGCCTCCCACCCCGCGCGATCCGGAGGGGAACCTGCTTGTCGGACACTTACTCCGGAGTGAAACTAGAGCGAGGCTGGATTTCTGCTCCGCTCCTCGCCGCGCAGCGCCGTCCCAGACACCACAAGAACTTGACACCAGCGCGGCTGCGACTCCGCGCTCAGGCTGACTCGCTTGTTGTGGTTTGAAAAAAGTTGAGTCCTGACCCGCGGAAGAAACGGGGAAAGACCCGCCAGCCGCTGCCCTGGGGGATAAAAAGAAAAAGTAAGACTCGAGCCGATCGTTACTTTTCCAAAGCTTTTTCGTTGTTGAGTTGCACGTTGCCGTTTTGTATTGAAAAAGGTGAACTTGCTTTGAACGGGACTTGGCAAGCAAACGAGTTTCTCCCTGCTTAATTGTAACTGCTTCAAAGACAGTTTGGTGGACTGTGTTCTATGACTGCAAAGATGGAACCTACATTCTATGATGATGCCCTAAATGCTACCTTTGTACAGCCAGAAAGTGGTGGTTATGGATATAATAACCCTAAAGTCCTGAAGCAGAATATGACACTAAATCTGGCTGATCCTTCCAGCAACCTGAAGCCCCACCTCAGGAACAAGAATGCTGATATTCTTACCTCCCCAGATGTTGGTCTCCTGAAGCTGGCATCTCCTGAACTGGAAAGGCTAATCATCCAGTCCAGCAATGGCTTGATCACCACTACTCCCACCCCAACACAGTTTCTGTGTCCCAAAAATGTTACTGATGAGCAAGAAGGGTTTGCTGAAGGTTTTGTGAGAGCTCTGGCAGAGCTACACAATCAGAATACGATGCCCAGTGTTACAACTGCTGCCCAACCAGTTAGCAGTGGTATGACACCTGTTTCATCTATGGCTGGCAACAATGGTTTCAACACCAGTTTGCACAGCGAACCTCCAGTGTATGCTAATCTCAGCAACTTTAACCCTAGCGCACTCAGCACAGCACCTAACTACAATGCAAACAACATGGGCTACCCACCTCAGCATCACATTAATCCACAGATGCCAGTGCAGCATCCCAGGCTCCAAGCTCTGAAAGAAGAACCTCAAACTGTACCTGAAATGCCAGGAGAGACTCCTCCACTGTCCCCCATTGATATGGAGTCACAGGAGAGGATCAAGGCTGAGAGGAAGCGCATGAGAAACAGAATTGCAGCCTCCAAATGCCGGAAAAGGAAGTTGGAAAGGATTGCCAGATTGGAAGAAAAAGTGAAAACTTTGAAAGCCCAGAACTCAGAACTGGCATCCACTGCCAACATGCTCAGAGAACAGGTTGCACAGCTTAAGCAGAAGGTCATGAACCATGTCAACAGTGGGTGCCAACTAATGCTAACACAACAGTTGCAAACATTTTGAAGATACTGACTTGGGGTGAAAAATCTATGATGTTGCAGTAGAGCAACAGAAAAAACAAACCCATAACAAGTGGCAGATTCATAAAGCTAATGGTAAAGGCTTGAGAGGCATTGAGTCCTGCTTGCACCCCACAAAGTACATGTGTGGAAAGACTGGCGAGCCTTCAACAGAGCTAGTAGCAAAACAGCACCACTCTGAGAAGTGCTGTTCCTGCTCAGATGATACATCAGATCTTTGTTTAATATTGACCAAGACCTGCATGGACCTAACATTCGATGATCATTCAGTATTAAAGGTTAAACTGCAATAGAGACTGTAGGTTGCTTTCTGTAATACTCTTAAAGAAAACACAAATGGGAGGGAGGTTTGTGGGAGGCTGATAAAAACAAATATACTGCCTGCCTTCAAGTAAATTGTGTATGTACATTTTTTTTATTTTATGAAAGCTGATTAATGTCAATAAACAACTTCATGACTTTGTAAATTATTTTTATGTTTGTGTTCTGTCCAGTAATGTTTGTAAATGAGGGTTTTTGAGCACTCTGAATTTACCATTTGTAATAAAGTATATAATTTTTTATGTTTCTGAAAAAAGTCCAGAAAGGTTCTATTATATTTAAGAAAATATAAAAGCATTAATAATGCATTTCCTTCCCCTCTTCCCTCCCTCCCCCTCCTTTTTTACCAGTACCTAAATCAGGACTCGTATCACACATGCTGAACTCTCAGTGGTAGAGAATGTTTAACTTATACTGTAACAAGAAGACACGTTCTGGAGAATGTGTTCAAGTGAAAAGATAAACCATACCCTGTAACATGAACAGCAAATAATGTATGTATTTTAAGTGTTTTATGGATTTAGTTCAGATTGGCTTGCCTGTCATAATCCCATATCACAATATAGACAATAGCTTTAAAAATTAAGCAGTTTGGGGGAGTTTGCTATTTGCATCAACTTGCCCTGTCCTATACTAGTCTGAACTGTAACTATTTCATATTACTTATTAAAATAATATCCCCAACACCATATTTTAGGTAGGAAATTTAACAAAAAGGTATCCTTCAGTACTGTCTAATTATTCAGAAATAAGAGGTGGTCTTTGTTCATGAATACTTGCTGTCACAATAAAATTCTGTAATCCCTTTCCCTATGTTGAAATCTTTACCCTTTTAGACATTTGAATATTAAAATGTATTTACCAATATGTAAACTGGGGAGTTTTAATATAATGGAGAACATATGTAACTATAAATTGAAAGAATGTAAATAAAAAAGGAAGACATTCAGGAAGGACAAAAAAAGGAAATTGACAATTTACCTGTCATTTTCAGTTTGCATTTAAATAATGGAAGTATGAGACCACTTTTGAGGACAGAATGAAAACAAGCAGCAGTTTAGACAAGTCAACTCATCTGAAATAAGCCCATGTTTTTGGTAAAATAATTCAGGATTTTCAATTTACTGGCTCTGGATCCAATTAAATTGTCTGTCTGGTTTATATAAATGTATTTAGAATGATTTTTAGAACTGCAAGACGAAACATATGTTATAAAAGGAGAGGCAGAAATTTTAAATCACTAATTACATATATTATAGTTCTGGTAAATTATTTTTTAGACTAGTAAGCCTGAAAGTTTTACCTATAAGTTAAAATACAAGTAAATAGACTATAAAATAAGGTGACAGTCTTGCTTAGTATCTCAGAATGAAACTACATAATATATATACTGGTATTAAGTGGCAGTGAAACTTTGACACAAACTTTTTGCAACTACTTGAGCTCAGGATATCTGTTTCCTTGTAGCATACACATATTTTGGGGGCTTTGTGTCCATATTATAGATCCTTGGGTATCAAAATCATATGCATGATGGAGTGTTTCAACTTCTAATATAGTATTTTTTCCTTATTATATATGTACTGGTAGTGGAGGTTATTAGTTTTTATTTGCTACTATTGAATACATAAAATTGTAACAAACACCAAACAAAGGGTTACTGGGAGGATGCTGTAGTTTGCCAAGAGTACATTTTGTTGATGTCAGCAATCCGGAAGGTAAGTTCATTTTGACCATATGTAGGAATAGAAAGTAGAAGGGTGATACACAGCATTGCTGGGTGTGACTTTGCAGGAACTTTTAACAAGTGCCAACTAGCAAAATAAGCAGGGCAAGAAGATGAATTACTGCAAAGGTATGGGTTTAACTCCTGACAGTGCTGTGCTAAGGAGGAGATCCTATTAATGAGTCTTTTACCTAAACATGTAAATTTTTATCTCCTGACTAGATCATTCCAAAATTATATTTTAATTAGACACCATGCCCCACACACTTAATGTTGCAGTTATGGTCTGTGCCATCTCATAAGTAATAACAAAACCAGAAAGAATATGTTCAGGGTTGGATAGCTGTAGACCAATTCCCTTCAGTCCAGTTTGACACACAGGTGTGCATATCACAAATTCATTATCACAGTTGTCACAAGAGGCCCAGATCCTCAAAGGGGTTTAGACTCCTAGGCTACAGTCTTGTGCAAAAACATATGCAAATGAAGTGTGTGATGAATATTGCACCTCATTTGCATACTTAATGAGGTGCCATTTTGTGCAAGGGGCTTTTGCGCAAGAAGGAGCAGTCTACACTGCGCATTGCACAAAAACCCCCTCTTGCACAAGAGCCGTTCTGCTGCTTATTTTCAGGCAAAATGGCTCTTGTACAAGAGGGGTTTTGCGCAAGAAGGAGCAGGCTGCGTCTACACTGGCAAGATTTTGCGCAAAAGTGGCTGCTTTTGCGCAAAATCTTGCCGCCTCTCTACACTGGCCACGAGTATTTGTGCAAGAACACTGACTTTGTACTGTACAAAATCAGTGGTTGTTGCGCAAATACTCCGATGCTGCCGCTCAGGGATAAGCCCTCTTGCGCAAGTATTCTTTTGCGCAAAGGCACATGCCAGTATAGACGCTCTCTTGCGCAAATACTTTTAACGGAAAAACTTTTCCATTAAAAGTATTTGTGCAATATCATGCCAGTCTAGACGCAGCCGCAGTGTAGACTGTTCCTTCTTGCGCAAAAGTCCCTTGTGCAAAAATGGTGGCTCATTAAGTATGCAAATGAGGTGTAGCAATATTCATCACCGTGCCTCATTTGTATATGTTGTTGCGCAAGATGGGCCAGTGTAGACATAGCTCTAGTTTCCACTGATTTCCACAAATCATTTGAGGACCTGGGCCTAACAGCCATCCTAGCAGGCAGGCTCACAGGGGAACCCAAGGGAAAAATAGGGGATGGACAGTGTATTAAACTCTCCCAATTTGTCTTGGTTTGTGTTGAGATGCCAAGGTACTGCAGGTAGGTCAAGCTTACAGGGTATGCAGAGGCATGGTCCATTTTGAGAAAAGGCTCTCGTATTGCAAATCTATTGTCACTGCATTGATTCACTTCTGCTAAATGTTAATCTAATCCTGCTTTTTAGATCACACAATAATCACTAGACACAAGTATAAGGGAAGATGTGAAGAAAAAATACAGCAATTTAATATTTGCTTAAATGTTGAGATTGCATGTCGTCTAATATATACCATTTCTTGCCAGTATGAGACAGTCAGTTCTCAGAGGTTTAGAGAGAAACTTTTTGTTGCCCTAGCTGTACTGGCAAAGGAGTATTTTTGCAAACAACAGCATTGTGGACATGTATTTTGCTTGGCAGCGAGCCTTGTCAACGGATTCAGGAAGTGAAGTCAGAAAAAAGGCAGGGTTTCAAAGAGAGCAGGCTACATCGAAGTGCCTAGGCAGTGAGCATTCTAATCAGAACAATGTACTTGTGTTACAGAAATATTGATTAGCGTTTGAATCTATAGTAGAAAAAAAAAAAACCCGCACCACTATTTCTCATGGGGGTAGAAAAAAAGTGAGCCATAATAGGCCTTTGATCATGATTATTCACTGAATAATTTTCAGCCCAAAGGATAACTGCTTGCCCCTATATAAAGGAAAACTAGTCAGTATCTATTTTATTATGTCTTACAAAGGAAATACTGCCTTTCATTTGTATTGTCAGACAGCAGTAATAGTAATTAACAGATTCAGCCCTCCTTGAATCTCTGCTCTGTGTGTGATCAGGTTTGGAAAATGCTGATTCCAAATCACCACACTATTAAATCACCATATCTCAGTACCATACACCTACCCACAACTGAGGTCCAATGGCCAGGTGCCTCAAATCACCTCCATTTGGTAGGAAAAGAAGCCATGAAATAAAAACAAGCCATCTCCCCCGTGTACAAGGGGAGAATCTATTACAATTACCTTTGAGAAAAACTAATAGTCCCATAGTATCTGAGCACTTCACATGCATTCATGAATTTATCCTCCCAACAACACTGCAAGGTAGGAAATCCTTATCTCTTTTACTCTTTGGCAGAGAGAAAACAGGGGCTACATCTACACTGGCATGATTTTCCAGAAATGCTTAAAACGGAACAGTTTTCCGTTATAAGTATTTCCGGAAAAAGAGCGTCTACATTGGCAGGATGTTTTTCCGGAAAAGCCCTTTTTCCGGAAAAGCGTCCGTGGCCAATGTAGATGCGCTTTTCCGGAAAAAAGCCCCGATCACCATTTTCACGATCGGGGCTTTTTTTGCGGAAAAGACTACTGTGCTGTCTACACTGGCCCTTTTCCGGAATAGTTTTCCGGAAAAAGGACTTTTGCCTGAGCGGGAGCAGCATATTTTTTCCGGAAAAGCAGCTGATTTCTTACAGTAGATCATCAGTGCTTTTCCGGAAATTCAAGGGCCAGTGTAGACAGCTCGCAGCTTATTCCGGAAAAGCAGCTGATTTTCCGGAATAAGTGGCCCAGTGTAGACACAGCATGTGGGTTTAGTAGACTTGTCCTATCTTACATGGGGGCTGTGTCTACATTGGCACCTTTTTTCAGAAATGCTTAAAACGGAACAGTTTTCCGTTATAAGTATTTCCGGAAAAAGAGCGTCTACATTGGCAGGATGCTTTTCCGGAAAAGCACTCTTTCCAGAAAAGCGTCCGTGGCCAATGTAGATGCGCTTTTCCGGAAAAAAGCCCCGATCACCATTTTCGCAATCGGGGCTTTTTTGCGGAAAAGACTACTGTGCTGTCTACACTTGCCCTTTTCCGGAATAGTTTTCCAGAAAAAGGACTTTTGCCTGAGCGGGAGCAGCATAGTTTTTCCGGAAAAGCACTGACAATTTTACAGTAGATCGTCATTGCTTTTCCGGAAAAGCAAGCAACCAGCGTAGACAGCTTTCAAGTTATTCCGGAAAAGCAGCTGCTTTTCCGGGATAAGTGGCCCAGTGTAGACACAGCCGGGAAGTTTGTGGCAAAGCTTGGAGAAGAACTCAAATGTATAAGTTCTACTTCAGTGCCTCTGCTACAATTTTTTCCAAAGTTAGATATTATAGATTCCTCAACACTGAAAAAACTAGAACAGTTGTAAGCAGTGTGTCCAAAATTGTAAAATAAAAAAAAGGGGTTATAAGCATGGAGCAAACAAAAATCCAGTGCAATGCAATTGTTTTAAACATATACACTGACATATTTCAATGTAGAATCTAACTCAACCTTTACAATGGAAACTTTACAGGGCGTGGAGAAGGAGGACACTAATCTCCCTGGATAGGAAAGCCTTTTGAGACATTTAGGCAATTGTCTAATGGGACCAGAATATAGGCAGTCTGGGTTAGTAGTCACAGCTGGGTTGAGGTCCATCAAGGACAGCCACAAGGCTATAATCAGCAAGTAGGGATCAGAGCAATCACTAGAGCCAGAACTGATAGACTAGCGTCAAGCTGGGGTCAGAGACTGGAGATAGCAGACAAGGCAAGGCAAGGCAAAGCCCAGAGTAACAGCAAGCCAGATGTTTCTGTGATTGCTCAAAATTCCTGATCCACTGTGACAGGGTGTAGCAACTCCATAACTGATGAGACAAGAGTTAAGGAGCTGCTATGGACACAGGAAGCTATACCCTCTCTGCTGGGCATGCTCCCAAGGGAGGGAATATTCAAAAGAGAGCAGTTCAGCTGAATCTTAGTGGATGGAGCAGGAGAGTAGTTGGGTGCAGTAGACTCATTCATAGAAGTTGCCAGAGCTCCAACCAGCCAGGACCTGGGCCTACAGCTGAGCTGCTGCAGACCCTTCAATTGCAGGGTGCAAGGGTGACGAGTCACTGCCAGCAGGGGTTCCACTGATGAACCTGAGAGGATTTCAAGTAGGATCCCAAAGTAGACCCTGATTTGGAATCCAGTGAAGTAGGGTTGGCTCCGTTTTCCATTCCCCTGCCTCCTCAGATTTTAACTTCTAGGAAAGAGAATCTGGACTCTCGCTTCTGGGTTACATAAACCAGAGTATTACCAGTAGGTATTACTGCTGGCCTTGGACCTTGAGGGTAATTTCAAAAGAAGGGTTTTCTTTCCAAATAACTGCATCTAGACAGCGTTTCTTTTTTTGAAATAGGGTATTTCGAAATAGCTCCTGGATGTGATTATGCAAATGAAGCACGGGAAATTCAAATCCGTGCTTCATTTGCAATTTCGCTCAGCTGCATTTGCATTCCTCTCTCGAAAGAGGAATGCAGTGTAGACATACCCGTAGAGCACATCTACACAGCAGAGCAAAAGTTGAATTAAACTATGCAACTTCAGCTACGTCAACTGCATAGCTGAAGTCAAAATAGCTTAACTCAGCTGTCTACTCAGCAGGAAGTCAAAGGAAGAAAACTCTTCCGTCAACTTCTCTTACTCCTTAGCTGCGTCTACACTGGCCGCTTGAATTTCCACAAGAACACTGACGATCTCATGTAAGATTGTCAGTATTCTTGCGGAAATGCTATGCTGCTGCCGTTCGGGCAAAAGCTCTCTTGTGCAAATGCTTTTGTGCAAGAGGGCCACTGGAGACAACGCGGTATTGTTTTGCGCAAAAAAGCCCCAATCGCAAAAATGGCGATCGGGGCTTTCTTGCGCAAAACCACGTCTAGATTGGCATGGACGCTTTTCCACAAAAAGTGCTTTTGCAGAAAAGCATCCGTGCCAATCTAGATGCTCTTTTCCGGAAATGCTTTTAACGGAAAAACTTTTCCGTTAAAAGCATTTGCGGAAAATCATGCCAGTCTAGACGTAGCCCTTGTGAAATGAGGGTTACAGGAGTCGGAGTAAGAAGTCATCCATCTCAACATTATTTTGAAATAATGGCTTGCTGTGTAGATGTGCATTTTGTTATTTTGAAATAACATCAATTATTCTGAAATAATTCTGCTTTGTAGACTTACCCCTAATGTTTGAGCTGATCATATGATGATGGCAGCAGGATCACAGAGCATCCCTTTGCAGCAACCCACCCACATTGGTAATGACCCAGCTGTACTAATGCCTCTTGCCATGTCTGGTTGTTGAAATAAAGATTATTCAATAATCATAGGAATTAAACTTGGGCGTCTGACAAAGACAATTGCTAGTGAGTAACCGTGTAATTATGGTTAAAAACCTACAAACACATGAGTAGTTTTAAAGTGATTTTGCACAGTAGATTTTTTATCATTTTGCATACCACTGTTTATTGTTTATTCACTAACATCCTATCAATCAGTTTGGGTCCCATTAGATGTTCATATTTTTTCTGCCTTGGCTGTGACACAGCAACAGTGGTTAGTTATGAAAGGAGCAAAAAACCTAATTCAGGAAGAGGGATATTACAACTTGCTCTGGAGTCTTGAGGCAAAGCCTATGACATGATAGCAGTTTTCAAATATCTAAAAGGGTGTTACAAGGAGGAGGGAGAAAATTGTTCTCGTTGGCCTCTGAGGAGAGAACAAGAAGTAATGGGTTTAAATTGCAGTAAAGGATGTTTAGGTTGGACATTAGGAAAAACTTCCTAACTGTCAGGGTGGCTAAACACTGGAATAAACTGCCTAGCAGAGTTGTAAAATCTCTATCACTGGAGATATTTAATAGCAGGTTAGACAGACACCTGTCAGGGATGATCTAGACAGCGGTTGGTCCTGCCGTGAGGGTAGGGGACTGGA
The DNA here is from genome assembly GCF_052426305.1 of Pelodiscus sinensis. Classification (NCBI taxonomy): domain Eukaryota; kingdom Metazoa; phylum Chordata; order Testudines; family Trionychidae; genus Pelodiscus; species Pelodiscus sinensis. The sequence goes on along the minus strand of NC_143060.1, from coordinate 16,301,832 downwards.
CTCTGTGACCTCTCAAGGTCCTTTCCAGCGCTATGATTCTATTATTCTAGGTTAGGAACTATCAGGGTCTTGTACTGAGGCAGTCCATACCTATGCAAAGTTAAGTACCTGAAATTAATTGAATGGACAAAACTGAAGTGGAAGGAAAATAAAATTCTTAAACTTCCTATAAAAATTGTATTTTGAGCCTTGTATTCTTCACACAGTACTTAGCACACATAATTGATACAACACACAGTAACTGCACGTACCAGACATTTCTCCAAACTAGGGACAACCACTTTGCTATTCCTTTTAATCTGGTATACTGTTGTAGACTTAGGTTTCCAAATGCTCAGATACCAGGAAGGATATGAATAGTCCTGCATCACCTTAGAGACTAAAAAAAATGTAGATGATATCATGAGCTTTTGTGGGCATAACCCACTTCTTTTTAAATTTTTTTCAATTACAGACTACTATGGCTACCCCTCAGAAAAATAGGAGTAGCTAGTTAGATGAGAAAAAATTCCAACAGATGGCGCTAAAAAGTAGCTACAGTCATTGAAGGATATAAGTTTCAAAAGTAAATACTTACCTTTGAAACCAGATTTTGCTCAGGTCACGTGTTAAATCGGGAAAGAACAGGGTCAGTCACAAGAGGGATACATATCAGGAGCCTGGAGTATTCTTTCCAGGAAATGCATGTGGCTGGTACAAATATACAATTTTTTTAAAGCAAAAGCTGCCCTGTGATTCTGAAACCAAGCACAGCAACAAACAGGGAGATACTGCTCAGATTACAAAGGACATCCCATTTCCATGCCTTCAAAGGAGCAGGATGAATAATTCAAAGAACAAACAAAATTTTAGGCCATATTAGGAGATTAATACTATTATCAACAGGAGCAGGAGTCCTATGGGACAAGTTCAACAAGCTATTCACCCAGCCCTGTTTGAAACATGGGAGAACTGAGGCAGATTTCATGTACCTGAAAGATTTTTTGAGAGAATTTTGTTTCAATTGTGTCTTGACAATTTAAAACTACTGTGTTTAAAAGGAATGATCTGGACGTCCTTATGTAGCAAATTCACAAGTGGAGTCTATAAGTTTTTATAGGAATCCAAGTACTTTTTGAGTAACTGATCCTTCTTAATTCTGATTTCTGAGATTTCTAGATTCCAGTTATTATACATCTTCCTGAGTCTTCTACCTTCTTCATCTTCTGTAAAAAAGACAGCAATGCAGCTATTGATCATTTTAGCCTTCTCCACATCGTCCTCCTGGTTTTTGTATTATCTCCAATTTACCAGATACCCTAAACCTTCCTTCGATAATTCCTTTGCCTCAATGTATTTATAAAAGTATCCACTAGTTCTTCATTCTGCACATTTGCTTCCTCTAATTAGATCTGTGTGATTGGACCCTATGCCCACAGAGTCTCACTGAAATAGGTCTTCACACAGGCACCATGGTTCACTTAGACCAAGGCTTGGCAACCAAAGGCCTGGAGACCGGATGCAGCCCTTGGCTTGCCTATATCTGGCCCCTGAGGCTCAGAGTTCCGTCCCTTCTCCCCTCCCCCCCCCCAGAACACTGGATAGCCCGTGCTGGCTCTCCAGTCCCCTCCCTTTCCCCTGCCCCCCGCAAGGCTGGAGCACATAATCTACTGGCCTGGGCTCCACCAGTTTCTGGTGTGTGAGGGGAATGTGGGGATTGTCTTTCTACTTCTCAGTTGGAGGCCACGTCAGTGAGGGTTTGTTTTTTATTTTTTTTGCTTCTTGTGTGTGGCCTGTGACTGATTTTTCTGTAGATCAGCGGCCCCTGACCCCAAGAAAGTTCCCCAGTCCTGACTAGCCAGATTCAGTTGCAGGACTGGGGGCCATAGTTTCTAATTATCCTCAAATACTCATACCTTAAAATCAATACAGGAAAAAGATGCAAAATTTGGACTAGAATTTCAAGTCTCCTCCCCAGGACAATCCCCCAATGTATTGCACATACAAGAAAAGGGAGAGTTAAAAAAATTCAAATCTTACTTTTTTTCAATGACATGTATTTTTATTTCTATAGCTCTCTGCAGTGTTGAAAGTCCAAACACCACAACATCTCGTTAAGCTGTGAGAACCAGAAGGTAAAAGTAACCAGTTTGCTTTCACTGGCCGAACTAAACTAAAAAAAGTAAACAAGCTGCATAAATACTGCCAAGTAAGTAGAACTGGTCAGAATTGTTTGGCTGATTTTTTTTTCCCAAGAAAATGTAGCTTTCTTTAAAAAAATTTTTTTTCTTTTTTTTAAAAACTATTTTCTATTTTTTTTCAAACAAGTAAATTCAAAATGAAACATTGTTTTGTTTGAAAATGACAAAGTTTTCATATCAAAAGGTTATGAACGGAATATTTGCAGAATGTTGTTAAGCAAAAATCTTCAATATTTTGACGTTTTGTCTAATTTTGAGATCAGAATAAATGTTGACATACCAGAATTACCTATGGGACAGAAATTCCATGTTTAGAACATCCCCTAAAAATGAATAGAACATAATGCTTGAAGAAGAAAGACTGGTTACTTATCTTATAGTAATTGAAGTTTTGTAAGATGTTGTTATTCATGTGGATCCTACAACCTCTCCTCAACTCCTGCTTTTTCTGAGTCTTCCTTATCTAGAATTCTAAGTGCCTCAGAGAACTGAGGGACATTTGCAGCCACTCTGCATTTTGTGGACTCGGGAAGGAGTCCACGCAGATATGCCCCAATGGACACTGTCATTCAAAAGGCTTTCGGTGTGCATGTGCTTCATGCACATGAGACTGAAGTGGCATCCACACAAATACATATTCAAAGAAGAAACAGGAGATTCAAAAAAGTTCCAACTATTTCTGAAGTTAGTTACTGAGATTTTTTTTTAAATATGTTCCACAGCTATCAACATTGGTGCCTAATATTATTCATCTAACTGAAAATGGCCTGATTTTAAGAGATGCTGAGTACCCACCAATCCCCAACAGTTCCATACCTATGAAAATCAGGCCACTTCAATTTAGGTGCCTAAATGTGACTTTAGGAGCCTAAATTTAGACACACAGTTTGAAAATCTGGTCATGATATTTAGTTTGATAAATTAAAAGCTACCAATAGCTCCTATGTAGATGAAACCTTAATACTTTCAAAAGGTTGACATCTAGTGACTAGCTAAGTCAGGTGTGGCCAACCCGCAGCTCAAAAGAAATGTGGCTTTTGCTAGTTCGGAGCCATGCGTCCGGACTGCTCACGGCAGGCCACTCTGTGCATGAGCCCCAGTGCCTGGAGGGAGAAGCACGTGGCGTTCGTGGCAGCGGCTCCGGTGAGATCCAGGCATTCAGTTAGAGAGAGGAGGCTGGGGATGCCTGGCTCTGGGGGATGGGGAGGGCATTGGGTTAGAGCAGGGGGACTGGGGGTGCCTGGCTCTGGGGTAGGGGTTGGGGATTGGATTAGAGTGGGGGAGGGGGCTGGGGATGCCAAGCTTTTGTTTGCCAAGCTAAAGCAATTATTCTGAGATATGAGTCTCTCCCTTATTGTTTTTGAACCTGTCATATTTTCAGTCTGGGACAGACCTGAATTTTTAGAACTATAAAAAAGTCATAATTTTCATCAGTAAAATAATGAGGAAACCATACCAGAGATCAACAATTTGGAGTGAAACAGGCACTTCAAATTGTGTTAATTTACTTCTCAGTTCACTTTAATTTTAAAAAACTCACAGGACATAATAGGGCAATACTGTTAAATTTAAAATACACGGTGGGGATGCTTATTTTTAGTGAGAGAATATTACTATATTTTCAAAGTTTTTTTTAAAATTTGATGTTTGTTCCTTGTCAAGTTCTCTGAAGATCTATGGACTAGCTGTGAATTTTTTTAAGTGACTAGAGACTTTTTTATTGTTTTTTAATAAATGGTCTGTTAATATTTGTCATCTATTACTAATTTTCATTTGCCTGTTGTATACGCTTAAATCTGTATCTTAGTGCTGAATGTGAGCCAATAAGTAAATCATTAACTGGTCATTAGTAGCCAATCAGCAGACTAAATAACTCTGTCAGGTATTCTACCACAGAACCGAAATGTCCTGTAATGTTATTTTTATCACTATATTTTGTGTACTATATATATAGATATATAAAAATAAATATATAATATGTGGCTCTTTGCACTCTATCCACAGCTATTTTGGCTCTTACTCTCTAAGTGGTTGGCCATCCGTGAGCTAAGTGGACAAAAGAGATGTCTCCTTCTGTTAATACACAAATACTCTGCAAAAGTCTGCTAGGTTGTAATGTTACTTATGGGCCAATTTGTTCATGCAGCATTTTACTCTGAGGAATCATCAACAGAAGGTCTGACTTCTACTGGTGCATAAAAAATATGAAGTAAAAATCACATGCTACCTGCTTAAATGTCATTATAAAACCATTAAACTCATTTTATTACTAATTATTAACACTACAATAATGCCTATAGGAACCAATCAAGATTCAGTTCCTGTCACTTCAGGTTAATTAACAAATGCCTGAATTAACTAAAATTGCTGATGGGGAGAGGGGAAGAAGGAAACTAAAGATACGTCTACACTGCAGTGCTATTTCAGGATACCAGACATATCCCAAAATAGCTACCCCACGTCTTTTGAACCTGTCTGCTCTTGCAAAATATTGAGGACATGCTATTTTGGCATCCCTGTAAACCTTGTTGCACAAGGGATAAGGGATGTCTCAAAATAGTGTTTTATTTCTAACTTTGGCACTGTGTAGACGTGCCAAATTTTGAAATAGCCTATTTTGAAAAATAATCGAAATAAGATACGCAATTTGCATAGCACAAATTGTGTACCTTATTTCAAGCTAAGGGTGCAGTGTAGATGCACTCTATGACAAAATATCTTGCTTTTTCTAGTTTGCTTCCTTCTCTCTGTCCTGCAGGTTGCCTGGCCTTTCTTCTTCTTGACAGAAGCAGATGAAAATAGACAATATATTTAGAAATAATATTTATCTAGGTGTATTTTTCATATAAGATTGCAAAAAAGCAATGCAAAGCTGTAACTGCAAGAAGATGGATTATTAAGAATGACTGTGATGCAAGAGTTTACAGCTAGTTTGTAATAGCAAAGTCAGTAACAACTGATAGCCTTTAAACTGAGCATTAGATTTCCAATCAATAGATATTTCCCAGAAGAAAGAAAACAGCTGAGTTTGGGGGAACTTTGTCAGTTCCCTTCTTTCTGAACCAGTCTGAAGAAGGCTTCGCTCAATTGCATTTCCCTCCATCCGACACTCTCCTGCTCTAAATCAGAGAAGGAGGTAGCAGATTTATATCCAGCTTCTTAGTACATCAGTTTTTAGAGCTGTGACCTGTAAAAGACTGATCCCTTTCTCCATATGGAGATCTCTGGGGGAGTTGACGAGACAGCTGCCTACTGTTTGATTCTATCTGCTACACTAGAGACTTTGGGGTTTCTCTAATAATATGATTCCCAACCAACAGAATGCAGACCTAAAGTTAACTGTATTAAGGAAAGCACATCTGATTTCAAGCCATAACTACTTTTCTGAACTCTCCCAATTTGGCATGCAATGTATCCTTTTTAAAAACATTACTACTCTTAAATGAACCTAGGCCCTTAAGTACTGACTGAGCAACTTCAGTTCCTATGGAAATGAATGAGTGCTTTGGAAATCAGGCCATTGATAATTATTAGGAAGAAAACATGTTTAAAAATACTTTCATTGACTTGTGTCAAGAAGCAGAGAGCACAACATTTCAAGAATAGAGAGAAGGAAGCAAACAAGAACAAAATATTTTGTTGAGTATTTTTATCTCAATATATTTATCTCAGTGTATTTATAGCCTCAAATCAAGGTCTTTTTTTCTAAAGAAGCTATGCCAGTTCAACCATTTACAATTATTTTTAAACTGATTTATTTAAACTGGTTAAAGCTGCTATGCGGACACTGCAATTTTACTTTCAGAATGGCTAATTTCAATTTCAATTTCACCTGATCCCAATATAGTCTAGCTAGATGGAAAAAGTCACTCTGAAAACGAGGTGAGTGTCTACACAGTGGTGTGTATTATTTTAATAAATCAGTTTAAATTCATGCCATACGTTAAAACTGTGAAATTTTCCCGAGTAGCTATTTGAAAAACGTGATCTAATTATTCAGATACTAAGTTCTCTCAGCTCCCCTTAATTTCAGTGGAATTGTGATGCTCAGTCCAAATTACATAGACTGTTACATTTAGGTAACAACTTTTAGCAGCTAACTTTGAAAGTATTTCTTGCAAAAGCAGAGGTTCTGGAACAATTTTTATAGTGGGGGTGCTGATGATGGTTGTGACTCTTTATGGAATTGTGAGGCACTTTATATTATTAATACCATTATTGTAAAATTACAACGAATCATGCCAGATATACAGTGTAAGATGTCAGTGATAATGTAACAATTTGCCAAATATGATAATCTTGCTTGTATCACCTTTGAATTATGAATTATAGAAAGACAGAAAATAATCTGTATTTCCAAACTTGTGCTCTGCGATACCCCCAGACAGCTTGACATCAGCGCTGTCTAACTTGTTTGATGGCCCGTCAAGACTCATCAGCAGTACAGTGAACCCATGGAAAGAAGCCAGACACCTTATGAGTCAGCAAGGCAGGAAGGGACATGCCTATGGACAGAAGTCTAAAGCTTTTCAGTGCCAGGTGCTGTGACGCTTGTGTCAAATTGAGTACAAGCATCACAAAAAAGTACAACCTACATGGCAAAAGATATAAAAGGGGTTACATCTTTTTCATTCCTGCTTCTCATGCATAGAATAACTTGTCTACAAACAGAAGCTTGGAACAAAGAATTGAATGACCCATCCAGTTGTTCCAGAGAGACTTTGAAGCCAGCCAACTCACCATTACTGTTAAGAACCTGATATATGGACTTGGAAGTCTTTCTGTATATGCTATTGCTTAGCCATTTAACTCCTCTCTTCTTGTACATTATTTTCTTTCTTTTGTATCTAAGAACATAAGACTGGCCATACTGGGTCAGACCAAAGGTCCATCCAGCCCAGTACCCTGTCTGCCAACAATGACCAATGCCAGGTATCCCAGAGGGAGTGAATAGAACAGGTAATGATCAAGCGATCTCTCTCCTACCATCCATCTCCACCCTCTGACAAACAGAGGCTAGGGACACCATTCCTTACTTGCTAAAAAAATTCAAGGTTTATTATAAAAAATTTGCTGGCAGCATGGTATTGTGGGTAAGATCAAAACCAGCTGACTTGGTAGTATGGCTGACCTTTTGGGGTCAAAAGAACATTTTGTACAGTGAGTGGAGTTTTTAAATAACTTCATTGTACTGAACCTATATGTGCTGACTGGCAGCCAGAAAACTGAAATGCAATAAAGGTGGCTCATTTTGGCATATCAGTAACCAGTGTGGGAGATCAGAAAACTGGTGAGTGAGTTTAATTTTAACCACCAGTTTTGGAGGCATCTGCTCTCCCTTTTGCAACCTTCCCTGACCTTGGCATTTTCAGTGAAGGCTGCCTCAGGCATATCAGGTCACAATGGATACCATGTATTGGGTGTTATTACTACCTCAAGATGGGACTTAGCAGCACCACTGTACAAAAGAGTGCCATATGGAAACTCCTGATGTTGCCTTTTATGTCTATTTTGAATTTACTTCCAAAATATACCTGAAAACAAAAAGTTAACTTCACAAACTTTCCTTGGTGTTCTCTGTTTAGAGTGCTTTCATTCCTACCTGCAGAATTACAGCGATGTTTCAACCAACCATTCCACTCCCTGGTCTGAAGCATTTCCTTTCTGCATGCCTGTCTGATAACACGTGCAAAAGATCAGGACCACTGAACATCCCATGTATCTATATCTGTTTTAGAAAGGTGCAACAGAAACATCCTCTTTGGCACATGAAGCACACAATACAACTAATAAATGATTTTGTAAATGTTCATTCCATAATACAAAAGAGCTCATTAATTTGTTTATATTTTGTAAATCAAGTGTACCTTAGAATGTTGAACTCACAAACTCATATCACCACATTAACCCTAAAAATACCACAGAGAATTGTGGTGGTCTGATCCAAAGTTCACTGATATCAGTGGGCTTTCAGTCAAGTTCTAGATGCTTAGGGCCCAAATCTTCAAACAGGATCAGGCCCTCAATTCATACACTTGGGCTGTGTCTAAACTGGCCAGTTTTTCCGGAAAATCAGCCGCTTTTCCGGAAAAACTTGCCCGCTGTATTCACTGGCCGCTTGAATTTCTGCAAAAGCACTGACTTCCTACTGTAAGAAATCAGTGCTTCTTGCGAAAATACTATGCTGCTCCTGTTTGGGCAAAAGTCCCTTTTGCGCAAAACTTTTGCGCAAAAGGGCCAGTGTAGACAGCTGAGAGTTGTTTTCTGCAAAAAAGCCCCGATCGCGAAAATGGCGATCGGGGCTTTTGCGGAAAAGTGCGTCTAGATTGGCACGGACGCTTTTCCACAAAAAGTGCTTTTGCGGAAAAGTGTCCGTGCCAATCTAGACGCTCTGTTCCGAAAATGCTTTTAACAGAAAACCTTTCCGTTAAAAGCATTTCCAGAAAATCATGCCAGTCTAGATGTAGCCTTGGTGGATGATAATACTCCAGCTAACTTCAGTGGAGTTTCTCAACCAAAGGATGTTGGTTCAGAGTTCTCTGTGTAACAAAAATGAAACAGGTATTGACATCCTTTAAGTAAGGGAGGAAAGCCTCGTAGTAACAAAATCCTTTTTCTCCTTGTATTTTATATTTCTCAGTACCAGCCTAGCTCAACCAGATATTTGTGTTGGTATATTGTGCTGTAATTCTCATTAAATAGGTGAATGAACATATAGTGTCCAAAAGAATAATTGTATTAGGAATACAGTTTGAAAGTAATTTTTGCAGTATTACTTGCTTGGATTCATTTTGATCCTCTTTAGCCATCAACCTCCTATTTGCTCAATTCTTGAAACAATATAATGTAATTTCTTTGTGAGATACCAGAGTGACAGTGTCATAAGAGATTGTTTTTAATGTTTCTGTTACTTTTTATTTCTGCTATGACTATTAGCAGACTGGTAGCATCTGGCATTTTGGTTGGATGAACTGTCCACATAAATAGTAATTATTTTCTAACATGATTAGTTATTTTTCAGATTAAATTGAGATATAAGGGGACTTTAAGGTATCATTTGTAACTGTCCTTTCTGCGTTTTAGACAGTTGTGTTTACAATCCCATTACACACTGCAACTTCAACACTTAGAAAGCAGGTAATTGTCAGTTCTTAGGTCACAATCTGGTCTGAGAGGAGAGGAGAGGAGAGGAGAGGAGAGGAGAGGAGAGGGAGGAAGGAGTAAAATTCCAGAGGAGGAGCTGCAGAAGTTAATGCCTTCTTCAGGAAGAGGAGAAGCAGAGCTGTAGAGCCAAGCAAAATTGAGCCCAAAGTTTAATGTCTTAAAACATACAGGCAGTCCCCGGGTTACGTACAAGATAGGGACTGTAGGTTTGTTCTTAAGTTGAATTTGTATGTAAGTTGGAACTGGTACATATTGTAGGGGAAACTCTAGCCAAACATTTCTCCAGAGCTCAGTTTTATTCTCCCACACCTCACTTCCCTCAGTCCTTTATTCTCAAGCTGAGGTGTCTGCTGAGAAAAGCCGCTCCATGTCTCCCTGGTCTGCTGGGGGGAAGCAGCTAGTGCAGGGTTGCCTCACCCTGTTTGTAAGTAGGGATCCGATGTAAGTCGGATCCATGTAACCTGGGGACTGCCTGTATTTCAATTCTCCAAGTAGAACTGTAGGGTTTATTTGGCACCACTCTTACCTCGAAGCCAGAAGGTAATGGATTTCTGCTCTACGCCAGGATTTCAGATCTTAGCAATTGCTGATAGAGCAGGGCAAAATTGAGCAACGTACAATATTCAGATGACAGCCTGAATTCCCTTCTGATCACTGATTCCTGTCCAGGTGATCTATTAAGAATATAAGACTGGCCATACTGGGTCAGACCAAAGGTCCATTTAGGCCAATATCCTGTTTTCTGACAGGGACAAATGCCAGTTGCCCCAGAGGCAATGAACAAAACAGGTAAACATCAAGTGATCCATCCCTTTCACTTTCAGAATATGATCTGAAGAAGTGGGTCTGCCCCACGAAAGCTCATCACCTAATAAACCATCTTGTTAGTCTTTAAAGTGCTACATGCCTCATCTTCTGACAATCAAAGAGCAGGGAAACCAAACCTGTCCATCCCAGCTATTAGCCACTGATGGACATATCCATCATGAATTTATCTAGTTATTTTTTGAACCGTGTTATAGTCTTCATCTTCTCAACATAAAGCGGAGCTTCAAAATTCCATAGCACCGATCAGATATTTTGGACAAAATCCCTTCCATTCTTAAGGAAGACTTGAATTTCCAAAACTGTGTTTGGCCTCCTTTCAATCTGTAGGTAACCTAAATTATTCTGTCAGATACATTCCATAAAGTGTTTAATAGCTCTAAATAAAACATTTCTGAGTTTTCACTGACCTCCCTTCCCCCCCCCGACACACCCATACTCCAGCATGTATAATTGGTGAGGATTATTTATTATTTGTACTGTGTTAATTCCCTAAATGTGTTAGGTGCTGTATAAACATATGAGAAAGAGTTAGGCTATAACCACAGCTCTCAAGTGCTAAAAGTATTTAACCTCATCTCACAATTCTATTCATTGTCATGCACTGGTCTTTACATACCTAGAGATACCTTGCATATGAAATACTTGGAGGGACAACTCACATGATTGGAGAACTGTCATAGAAGGGTATAAACTGGTCAGGAAGAACAGGTGGGGGAGAAAACATGGAGGAGTTGCACTGTATGTAAGAGAGCAGTATGACTGCTCAGAGGTCCAGTATAAAGTGGAAGAAAAGCCTGTTGAGGGTCTTTGGGTTAAGTTTAGAGACGGGAGCAACAACGGTGATGTCTGCTATAGACTAGCAAATCAGGTGGTGAAGTAGACCACAGGCCCTGGTTCTCATGGGGGACTTTAATCACTCTGACATCTGTTGGGAGACCAATAAAGCAGTACACAGACAATCCAGGAGATTTTTGTAGAAAATAGGGGATAACTTCCTGGTACAAGTACTGAATGAACTAACCATGTGTAACTTGACCTGCTGCTCACAGACAAGAAGGAATTAGTAGGAGAAGCAGATGTAAGTGTCAACCTGGGAAGCAGTGATCATGAGATGGTTGTTTTCTGACCAAAGGAAGAAAGGAGAGCAGCAAAATACAAACCCTGAACTTCAGAAAAGCAGGGGACTCCCTCAGGGGACTGGGCTGGATCCCCTGGGATGCTAACATGAAGGGGAAAGGAATCCAGGAGAGCTGACTGTATGTTAAAGAAACCTTATTGCAGTCATAGGAACAAACCGTCCTGATGCACAGGCAGGGGGAGAGGGAGGAGTTGGGGGCCAGAGACAGAGGACAACTCCCCTGGTCCAGAAAAGTCTCTTGTTCAGGACTAGTCAGGGCTCAACGTTGCCAGACCAGAGAGATCCAACCTGTAGATCTACTGCCCGGGGCCAAAGATTTAATCCTAATCTTGAACCTAAATATTAACTGACACTTCTTGCTCTGGGTTTCCCTCTACAAGACTGAGAGCTTAATTTGACCCATCATCTGTAACCAGATCTGCCTATGGTAGTGAGAGGGCAAAAAGGGCAATTGCACAGCAGCTCTGTGGAATGAAGGGGGCCTGGGGCTTGCCCTGACCTGATTCTTTTAAATAGTACTACTGTAGCATCATGGCAGCAGCTGAGGAGAGCCCCAGAGCTCAGATCCATAGAGCAGCAGGGCAAGAGAACAAAAGAACATAAGAAGGGCCACACTGGGTCAGACCAAAGGTCCAGCTAGCCTAGTATCTTGGCTTACGACACTGGCAAATTCCAGATGCCCCAGAGGGAGTGAACAGAACAGTTAATCATCAAGTGATCCCTCTCCTGTCACCCATTTCCAGCCTCTGACAAACAGAGTCTAGGGACACCATTCCTACTCATCCTGGCTAATAAGGACAGTAGTCCAGAGTTCCCTGCCACCCCATGCTGGGGTTTAAACCCCACGCTGAGATCAGGGAAGGGGGCAGGAATTCCATGCCACTTTGAACTCTTGCCCAGATCCATAGAGTGGCCAGGCAGGGTGAGGGGAGCAGAGAGAGCGGGGAGGGAAGAGCCGGGCTGGGAACAGAGAGTGGGGGAGCAAGGCTGGGAAGAGAAGATGGTAGACAAGCTCTGGGAGTAAAGCCAGGTATGGGACTGCAGAGAGCGAGGGCCCAAGGGAGTTGAGGAGCCGAGCTGTGGAGGGAAAAGAGCAGAAAGGTGCAAGCAGGGGTAGGCAGGGATGCTTGGGAGAAAGGAGCTAAGGGGGTGGCACAGGACCACTGTGGGGCAGAGCTAGGCTGGGGATGGCTGAGGGGTGGGGAGGAGTAGAGCAAGGAAGGAGGGTGGGAGGGGAACCTCCAGGGAGGTGGGGATGGGGCAGCGATGGACCAGACAGTCTTCTGATTAAGGGGTGGTGCTTGGGGTTTCTCTGCATAGGGAAGGGGGTGACTTGTGACTCTTTTCAAGGGTGGAGTATAGGGAGTCCATAATGTGTTATCCTGGGGCCTGGAATTCCTGTTAGCAGGAATATTATATATATATTTTATATATTTTAGAATGCATCTGTCTGTCTCTGAGTGTACGTCTACACTTGCTCCCTATCTCGAGATAGGGATGCAAATGTAGGCGACCAAAATTGCTAATGAAGCGGGGATTTAACTATCCCACGCTTCATTAGCATAATCTCACCAGCATAATCACCAGCTGATTCAAACCAGGAAGTGCGCTCCGGGCCGCGTTAGTTCAAATCAAACCCCTTGGTTCGAACTAACGTTACTCCTCAAAAAATTCTCAGTTCTATCCTTGGTTTTGCAGGGTCTTTCCCCCAGTCTCATTACCTATGGCTTCTCACAGCCCTCTACTCCTTGTTCCCCCTTCTGGTGTCACCCAGTGCCGGCCCCACTTACACCCTGCAATATCTTTTAACTGAGCCTGCTGAGCTCTGATTGGCTGCTTCCTTTCCAGGCAGGCCTTCACAGCTCCTATTCCTGAAGGCGGGGTATGATAGGACTACAGGGCCTTCAGCAGGGGGCAAAAAGGACCTGATACGCCCTAACACACTTCCTCATTCAATCTGATTTTATTCTAGCTGTGGTAGAATTAACAGTATGTGGAACCTATGTGCATTCTTATGTTAATATAGAGAGCCTGAAAAATCAGTCTATATAAATCTTCCATATAAGTTTGACTCCCAGAAAATGGGGAATGCTGTGGAGAAAAAAAATTATTGAACATACATACAAATGAATCTAGGGGGTTAACAACTAAGTGGGGTGTTTAACTGTGATTAAACATTTTCCTGGAAATGCCTTCTATGGCCTGGCATAATCACAGGGAAAGTCTAAACTTAAGCATTTGCCATTCATGCAGGATTTCCTATGACTAATGGCAGTAGTATTCAAAACTTTTAATTTAAACTGTGTGTGTTATTGATAGATAGGAACTTACCATTTAACATTTCTTATTTGAAAATGAGTACAAACCATTCTGATTTACAAATTTATTTGCTATCCATGATATGACAGCTTAAAGCAAGTAACAGATGAACTGTGTAAGTGGTGTACATTGGTAATAACTGCCAGATTTTTTACACAACTCTTCCATATTTGGATGGGATTCACAGGAAGCTTGTACAGGAAAGCCTTTTCCTTTCTTAATTTTGAAAGTTCTGTTAGATGGAAATTATGCCAGCATGGGGAAGGGGAGGAGGAGAAGAGGAAGGAACAACATTCTGCTACTGGCACTGGGATATTTGCATAACTGACAATCATATATGTGACAGTTCCACCCCCATACTTTATGAAAATTGGCATATGAAATTTACATATGCATATCTCAAAGGTGCTGTAGAAAAAAACCTCATATAACCTATCGATTTTAATGTTATAATCTGCTAAATCTGTATATCCTATTTTTGTGCATGTATCATTCTTGTATGCAAAGTTTAAATTAGGAAGTGTAGAACTGTTTATAATTTTAAATGTGCTAACGAGAGCCACTACTGGTGCTTCCAAAGCCTAATGACTTGATAATCACCTCAACAACTTGTAAACAACCTTTTTTGGCATGTGAGCCCAAGCCATGGTTGGTGCTAGAAAGACATAGGACCTGAAATCCATTTTGAATCCAGTGTTTTTCCATGGGAAGGGGGGGGGGATATCAAACAAATGATTCCCATCCTGGGAGAGAGTCTGTTTAAGCAATGGGAAGTTATCAGCTCTTTGACTTCAGGTGGCTTCTGAAATTGCCTGACACACTCTGAGGTTTCATCTACATGGCAAAATCTTCCCACAAAAAATATGCTAATGAGAGACTCATTTGCATGAGTCACAATCTCATTAGCATATTTGCTGCCATTTCTTTTTGTGCAAGGGGTTTTTGCGTAAAAAGAAGCAGTGTGGATGGGGCTTTTTTGCGCAAAAAACCCTGTTTTATGCCTCTCCTGGGAGTCCCATATTAGCATATTTTTTGCCGGAAGATCTCACCATGAAGACATAGCCTTAGAGGGGAAAAAAAGAACTTTAAAGAGAGCTAGAGACCCAAGCCAGAGTAAAAGAGTTTGTCTCTGATTTGAAGATTATGCCTGAAATAAGAACAACTCTTTAGGGTATGAATCTGCATGCAACAAGTTTTTTAGTGAATTAGAAAGAAATAACTATACATTTCTTTTCATTTTAATTTAGTAACTTACTTTAATCTGTCTGTTTTTACTTGCAATCACTTAAATCCTACTGTTTGTACATAATAAAAACACTTCTGTTTACTATCAGGCCCAGTGTAAATAAGTGTTACCTGGGGAGAGCAACTTCTGTGCATCTCTCTCTTTCATTGATAAAGAGAGTTTGCCTAATGAG